>NC_140589.1:1863942506-1866342506 GCF_964204655.1 Triturus cristatus
TGTAGGTGTATAAGTATATTTGATAGTGTTCTATTGATCTTTGTCAGCATGTATGAGTGAATCTATAGGTAAGTGTTTAGATGTGTTTGTAGATCTAGGAATCACTGAGTGGGTTTTTAGAAACTGATATTGGTGTGTCAATGGTTTCAAATATGGTACTCCATATTTTATAATGAGTGATGAAAGGTTATACTAGTGTATGATGAGGTGTATCAGATTGTCACGTGGATGATGTCATCAGTCATGTCATCAGTGATGTCATTTGCGATGTCATCAGTGATGTCATCAGTGATGTCACTGACCATGACATGAATGTTGTAATATGTGACATCATCAGCAGTGGATTGCGGGCGCGCGAGTTATAGTTAGTAGAACTAACTACAACAGAGGAATTTCAATGGTTTTGTACGAGTGAAATGTCCAGGTAACTATAACAGCCCTGAAACCTATGTTTTTCAGTGAATTACTAAGGTTTTTTAAATGCTAATTTCTAACTATAACATGTCTGAAACCTAAGGCTTTTTCAGTGAATTTCTAAGGTTTTTTAAATGCTACATCCTAACTATAACATGTCTGAAACCTATGGTTTTTTCAGTGAATTTCTAAGGTTTTTTAAATGCTAATTGCTAACTATAACATGTCTGAAACCTATGGTTTTTTCAGTGAATTTAAAAGATTTCTTAAATGACAATTTGTAAATGTAATAATAGATATATTTATTTTTTTGATACTGATTTTCTACATTTTTTTAAGTATTTATTTTGACATATTTTATTTTTTAAATGACATTATATATTTTTAATATAAATGGAAAAAACAATTTTTAAATATTGAAACTCTAATTTTTTTTTGTTTTATATTTTTTTAAATATATTAATATTATTTTCTTTATTGTTTTTTTTTCAACTTTTTCTGGGGAGTCGCGTACCCAAAGCGTTAAGAATCGTGTACCCAACGTGTTAGGAGTCGCGTACCCAGTGCGTGCTCACCAGGGGCCCGCGCTGAGAGCCGCGACTCCTAATTTTACCGTAAAAATAATTAGAACCTACCACTAATTTCTATTCTCCCCAGGGACCCTATCCCCTGGGGCCTATATACAACGTTGGGGACCGTGGGGGGAGCCCTAATGCCCCCACGGTCCCAGCCGGCTCCCCGCCTCCTTCGGGAGCCGGCTTTGCTTTTCCACATGGGGAGCTGCTAACATGCATAGAAAAGCAATCTGGTTTGCATTTTGAAAGGGAGAGCAGGTTGCGTTTTGTGCACTTTTTTCAAGGATTTCTTGTGCCTCGGTTCAACCGAGGCACAAAATGGCTGACTACTCTTCCTGGTTTGGTGTGTTGACAGCAAGTTAACAGCCCATTAACATGCAGCTCGTGATCAGGAGGGTGCACGCAGGGTGAGCTCAGGGTGCGCAGATCCACCACGCCCATAGATATATATGTGATTTTACTTTTGATTTTCTCAGGAACTACTGAACGGATTTACACCATTTAACCAAAAGGCATGACTCTGAACCAAGGGCTACATTTTTGCCAAATTTGGTGTAATTCCGTTCAGCAGTTCGGGCTGCAGCTGCGACTAAAGGTTCCTATGGAGAATTGCATGGAGAAAACACGTTTTGGGACCCCCTTTTTTCTCGGCCCCCGCTTTACAAATCACCTCGAGACTTTCAGGATAGGAGCAAACCAGAGCTGGCCAAAAGTTTTGAAAATTTCGCGAAGATTCGTAAACCGGAGCCAAAGTTATTGGGAATAGAATGTTGCGGATTTCTTATGGAAAATAGGTCCTAACTATAACTACCTACTGGCAACCGCCAGTAGGGTATATATATATATATATATATTCACTGAAAAAACCATAGGTTTCAGGGGTGTTATAGTTAGCTGGACTTTTCACTTGTACAAAACCATTGAAATTCCCCCGTTATAGTTAGTTCAGCTAACTATAACTCGCGCACCCGCAATGCACTGCTGATGACGTCACATATTACATCACTCATGACATGGTCAGTGACATCACTCATGACATCACTGATGACATCTCAAATGACATCACTGATGACATCACTGATGACATCATCCAGTGAATGTGTGTTATTCTGAAAATTAAATATGTTTTATATATGTATATCTCAAGGTCGATGGAAGAATAAATGGGTATATAAGTGTCTAAATGGATGATTTGTTTTTGAAAAATTGATTGTGTAACTGACTGATTAAGTGTATCATAGTGAATACATGGCTTAGTGAGTAATGTTTAAATATGTAAATATCTGTATCAGTCTCTCACTTTGTGTATAAGTGGCTGCATGGGTTGGTGAGTAGCTACATGGGTGTCTATATAGGTTATTAGTTGGTTTTTTGAGTATCAGTCTGAGTGTCTGCATGGTTCGGTGGGGGTATTACGTAGTGCATAGGTGCATGAATGAGTGACTCACTGTTTGTATGTGTTGAACACAGTATGTGTGCAGGACTGTATGGGTGGATGAGTGTGTGTATGGGTGTGTTAGTGAGTGAATGACTGTCTCAATAGTGTCTTTATGAGTAACTACATATGTTTTAAACTAGTATATGTGACTATTGGTGTATATATGTGAGTACATGTGAGAGTGAGAGATTGAAAGAGTTCCTGTATGAATAAGTATGTGTTTCTATAAGTGATTGTTTAAAAGACTAAGTATGTGTAAGTTTCCGTAGAAGTAAGTGTGGTGGTGTGTGTATAACTGTATATGCAAGTAAATGTATGTTTGATTCTTTATTAGCATGAGTGACTATGTGTGTGAGTAACTCTATGGATGAGTGGCATTGTGTAACAGGATGTATAGGTGTATGAGTACCTATGATGAGTGAGTACATGTATGAGTGACTGTATTGGACAGTTGGTGAATGAGTGGATGTGTATGTGGATCTTAGAATTACTGAAGAGGTTGTTGTAACTGGTATTGGTATGTCCATTGTTTTGAAAATTTTAGTCTCTATTTTTGAATGTGTGTATCAAAGGTTATATTAGGGTGAGAGGAGGTCTGCCACTCTATCACAAGGATGATGTCATCAGTGATGTCATCAGTGATGTCATTTGAGATGTCATCAGTGATGTCATGAGTGATGTCACTGACCATGTCATGAGTGATGTAATATGTGACGTCATCAGCAGTGCATTGCGGGCGCGCGAGTTATAGTTAGCTGAACTAACTATAACAGGGGAATTTCAATGGTTTTGTACAAGTGAAAAGTCCAGCTAACTATAACACCCCTGAAACCTATGGTTTTTTCAGTGAATTTCTAAGGTTTTTTAAATGCTAATTCCTAACTATAACGTGCCTGAAACCTATGGTTTTTTCTGTTAATTTCAAAGGTTTTTTAAATGCTAATTTCTAACTATACCTACAGAGATAGGACATGTGAAGAAAGAAGAAAAAATGCACAGAAAGAAACAAAAGAAGTGCAGAAAGAAGCAACAGAAGTCCTCAAATACGAAGATAAGTGCAGGAAGAAGGATAACGTGCAGAAAGAACAAAAAGAAGAGCAGAAAGAAGCCTTGTTGCAAAATCATCCTGTACCCTCAACTTTTTCAGACGGATACTGGTGGTAACTGAGTCTGACTAACCAGTCCTAGAGCCAGTGCTATGTTAAAAGACACTTAGAATACAGTGAAAACACCTACATACACTAGGGAACATTATGCGTTGGGGTCCCCCTGTGATTAGCCTTACCTCCTCTATAAGCCCCTAGTATATAATAGGGCATGGGGATTAAAACTACCTCTTAAAACAGGCCACAGGGCGTTTTTGCACACGTTAACTCAGGCCCCGTCCCCTCCTTTCACCATTGTGTAAACACGCCCTGTGTCCGTTTTTAGTTGGGAGATTAAGTTCATTTGAGTCCTGAGGGTCCCTAGGGTCCAACTAGCCCACTAGGTACCTCCAGTAAGTGCCACAGAGCTGCGTTGCAGAGAGGTGTAAAAAGTGGCACGGCCTGGACCACCTCTCTGCAATGCAGCTCAGTGGCGCTTACTGGAAGCACTTGGTGGGCTAGTTAGCCCCCAGGGGCCCTCAGTATTGAAGGGAAATTATATCCCCAATTTAAAACGTGCCATGGTGCGTGTTTGCGCACGTCACCTCAGGCCCCGTCCCCTCCCTTCACCACTGTGTAAACGCGCCCTGTGGCTGTTCTAAGTTGAGAGATTAAGTCCCCTTGAATCCTAAGGGTCCCTAGGGTCACACTAGACCACTAGGTACCTCCAGTAAGCGCCACAGAGCTGCGTTGCAGAGAGGTGTAAAAAGGGGCTTGGCCTCAGAACACCTGTCTGCAGCGCAGCTCCCTGGCGCATACTGGAGATGCCTGTTGGGGGCGCGTTTGCAGAGTGCTGCATGGAGGGGGCATGGCCTCCGGCACGATGCCAGTCTTTTATTTATTTTATTTTTTTAGGAAGGGGGGCTGTGTGGTTCCCCTTCTTATTCTAATTTATTGGCCCTGATGACCCCATCCCCCAGGGCCTGTCTCCTAATTATATTTTTTTGACCCCAATCCCCAGGGCCGGCCACTGTTTTTTATTATTTTTAAAAAATATATATTTATAGACACGCCTAGGACATGCTGGACAAACCGTACGTACCTATCACCATGACGATTTGCGTGATATTCATTAAAAGGCGACTATGCATGCAATTAATCCACGTGGAATGTATTTACACCACTAGTGAAGCTCTGACATGTCTGATGCTCTACCGTGCCTAATCCCGGTAGACACCCTTGTCGTTTATTTATACAAACATGGGTAGCTATTGACGGGCACATTTAATACACATGCACACCAAGCCATTCAAAGGGGATTCGACAAAAATTCGACCAAAACTATGCAAGAAACCCCCCTCACAGTTAATAAAACACACATCCACTGCCGGATGTGTAATACTTTTTATTTTACTCTCTGGAAAGGGGACGAACATCACTTGCGAGTCACAGCGCGCTCCTGACAGAGCCCAATGCTGTGTTACACCCACCATTGCCTGCCGAGTGCCACACACCTCTGTATTGTATTCCACTAGCTAGTGCATATGCTATGACACTCTCTAGCCCATGTGCACTGTAACACCACCCCGTGAAAATGTCATGCCACACTTGTCTTCGCACGGGTTATATTGCCCCATCTAACGTGCCTTCCTCGATGCCTATGTTATAACGCACAGTGCTATGCCATACATATTACAATTTGGGATCCATATCTTTGTCACAGTGCATATGCAACGTTACACTCTCCAGCACATATTTTATATTACAACTTTAGAGACTAGATAGGTTACACAACACTGCCCTGTGCATATTACACTCCAAGGCGCATATCGCATAGCACGCGCTAGTGCCTGTGCTATCTCGCGCTCTCCAATGAATCTGTCATTGCGCACAATGTATTGCATATTATATTTCACGCCTGGTTCATCTTATATCACACTTTTTGGTGCATAGTTTATACCATACACTATATCTAGTTTTCATTTTCAATCGTGCTCTCAGGACTATGTTCTATATAACACTGTGTTCACCTACCCTTTTCACGGGCATTACATTTTGCGATAGGGGGTGGAGGGTCAGGGGGTGTTTTTGCCAAGTGAGCCCGGAGTCACAGTCACTAACGTCTTCTTCTTCCTGAATAAAAGTGAGATTATGCTGCATACTTGTTCATATTTTAAGTAGTTTGCACAGACAAAATGTTTTAAAAACAATAAAGTTTCTAATACCCGCCTTCTCTGAACAGTTAGCTTGCTGCCCCATCCCCCTCCTCCCTATCCTCTGTTGTGTGAATCCATGGACTAGCCTCCTCCCTCCTGCCATGCATGGTCTGATGTGCTGCCACTGCCCTCAATTTAGTATGATGTACCAGTCCACTCCTCCTGCCCTCCATTGCCCAATTCTATGCCCCATCATTGACCTCCTGCTTAAACTCTGTGCTTAGCTTGCTGCCCCTATTCTCCTTCCCCCTGCCCTCCGATGTCTTTGTGCATGCCCCTGCTCCATCCTTTTTGCCCACCATGTCCCATGGACCTGCCACTCCTATCTACTCTGAGTGTTCTGTTGAGCTGCCACTCCCCTCCCACCTGCCTAGCATTGTCAGATGACTGTAACCTGTCCCTGCCACCTCCACCCTGCCTGTCCACATGCCATGCCTCTATCCTCTTCCTCCTGTCCTACATGGTCCATTGTACTGCCACACCCTTCTGCCCTCCCTGGTCTGTTGTGCTGCAACTGCTCCTCCTGCCTGCCCCGTGTGGTCTGTTGTGAGGCCCCTTCCCCTGAACTTTCTTGTCTGTGCACAGGTCCTGACCCTCCCTTCTATCCTCCATCGTCCTTTGTGCATGCCCCTGCACCCTCCTTCTTGCCCATCATAGCCATTGTGCTGCCACTAACCCTCCCACTTGCCATGCATGGTCTTCTGTGCTGCCATGGCCCCTCCCACCTTCCCTGTGTGGTCAGTTAGCTGCCCCTGACCCCCTCCCACCTTCCCTCCATGGTCTGTGTGTATGCCATCACAGTCTCACTGTTGCTCTTCATGTTGTGTCTTGCTTCTAGTGCCCATCCTGCCTGACCTCCATGGCCATCTTGCTGCTCCTGCCCTGCCCCCTTGCCCCCAGCCCTCTGTTTACATGTGCAGACCCCTACTCCCTCCCTCCTGGCTTGTCTGTTCCATTGTAATGCCCCTGATCCGTCCCTCCTGCCCTTTATGGTCTGTTATGCTGCAGCCTTCTCTCCTGTCTGTCCATTATGGTCAGCTAGCTACCATTGCCTCTTGCCCCTCTGTTCTCTGTTGTCCATGTGCATGGTCCTGTCCCCTCCCTCTTGCTTTCTATGGATTGTTGTGCTGCACTCCCGTCCTGCATGCCCTGTGTGGTGTATTGTGCTGCTGCAAACCCTGATGCCTGCCCTGCAGGGTCAGTTTGGTGCACCTCTCCATGTCTCTCCTGTCCTCTGTTATCCAAGTCCATGTCCCTATCCCATTTCCTTCCATGATCCAATGTACCATACTTGCGAACATTTTGAACTTGGTAAGAGGGAGATTTTGAAAAAAAACTGGGGTATTGATTTTCCCCTTTGAGTTACATTGAAAAAGAGGATATTGTAGACAGGAGACAGATCAAATAAAGCCCATTTGAGCTTAAAAACATTGGACGTTTCCTGGCTGAATCGGGTCTGTTGGCATGTATGGTTGTACTACCATTGCCTCTTCCTTCTGCCCACAATGGTCTATTACATTGCCACAGCCTTGAAGGAGGGTAGATTTTGTATCACAGGGGGCCCCTGGCCCGTTCTGTCCACACCTGAAGTATGAGACCCTTGTCCTTGCCCTGCCAGCCGCATTTGTAGGCCGTATTAAATTGACCAGCGGGTCCTGTGTTGCTATATAATTATCCTGAGACATCCTTACCACTCAGCCAGCATAAAACCCCTGTGTAGGCCCTTCTGTTCAATATGTAGGCCTCTTTGTTAAATTGACCATAGCTCTGCAATTTTAGTGTATAGCAGTCTGAAGGCAGGTCTGCGAGGCCTTCTGCTCCAAACTAGTAGCCCCCACCCTACCCGAGTGCTCCGTGCTCGGTATCAAAGTTCAACATCCCCCTGAAGCTGTCGACATACAGTAGGCTGCATCCTGGACTGGTACTTGCTTCCTGGGCAGGTTTCCCGCTTTTAAGGAAGTGGCAACCGCAGAGCGTCAAGTTAGGAGAACTGAGGAGATTTTATACATGAATATATTGAATTCCTGTACAATACCCATTATTTTCTGCTTGCTCTATGGAACTTACGATAAGCGATTGGCCTGAGAGACTGACCTTTTCACCCAGTCCATTGTCAGCATTAAGTGGGTAAATGACGAAATGTCTGGTAAAATCTGCAGACGAAGCTTTTGGGTAGCATACGTAGGTAGATGTAGCGTGCAAAGGAGCCCACAAAATGATATAAAAAGGGAGCACCCACAGATATCGACGGACAACCTCGCCGTCTGGATGTAGGTTAACAGGCTGTGCAGGTTTTCCCCAAGAACTGGGAGCTCTTGTCTTCCTTTGCTTAAAATGTCTTGCTCTGCTTTGCTTGAAGTATCTTATTCTATTTTACCTATATGAAATGTCATGTTATGTTTAACCATTGTTCTCTTTACTTTTGCATTTAAAAGATGTTGTATTGTAATTGCAGGAATGCTTGCTCTAAGAGTAAATGTGAGTGTCCCTAGGTAACATTTTCCTTGGTGTAACTTGTTTCTCATGATGCATTTATAGATGTGTTTTCTCTCTCTGTCAGTCCATTAATTGAGATACAGAGAATATCATGACAGCTGTATGATTATCTGGATTCTGTATTTTGTACTTTATGTCTCTATTCTGCGGTTTCTTTGAAGTTGCATCTTCTCATTAAACTGCCATTGTATTCTGCCTCCAATTCCATGTCTCAAATGTCTGTTTTCTTCATTTTTGGAGCAAGCGTTCCTAGGCACCCCGGCTCAAATTAAGGTGCCCCTTTTGTCCCTGACTCACTCTCCTGCTCAGTTCTGTGGTGGCTCCCGGGGCTCTGGGGACCGCCCCTAGCTTCCTTGACCCATAATAGATCTTCCCTCCAACAGCCTCTCTTGCAAGTCCTGTATTGTTGGTTTGTTGCCCCTGCCCCCCTTTCCACTGCCCTCCATAGTCTGTTGTGCTTCCACGGCCCTTCCTGCCTGCTCAGTGTGGTTAAATTGTTGCCTTTGCACCCTCCTACCTGCCTTCAATTTTCAGAGTCCGTGCCCCTGGCCTCTGCCTCTCAACAGTATCCTAATGAACAACTAGATTGCTAACATTCTATATTTATTACAAAAGTGTGGAACGCCTGACATCATCTTGATGTAATCAAAACTGTAATACCTAGAGCATTCCTTTAGAAATTACATATATGAGAGGGTCTTATTGGCATCAAAATTATGGTTAGTGCTCTAAAAGACTAAAATAAGGACATATTTTCTGAGTTTTCAAATAGCGACAAAGCACTTTTAAATTATTTGTTATCTTTATGTTTTTTTATCTAGTTGACAACTTGATTAAATGTTGCACTTAGGGAAGAGGATGTGGTGTTACTTCCAGAACTGCAGACTTTGCAACTGGGGAACCAGGTTGAAGTTTCTGCTTCAGCTCGACATTCTGTGATTCTGGTCAAATCACTTAGTCTCCCCATGTCTACAACCAAAATGAATTTGTTCTTGTGTGATGTAACCAATGCTCATGTAAAGCACTCCAATACCTGACAAGTCTGCACTATATAACACTGCAAAAACACAAAATAATAAGTGTTTTGCACACTTCTGTCATTGGGCTATATTTGGGCTATATCTGGGTGATTTTGGGCTACATTTGGGCTCTTTTGTCTCCGGTGGCCATCTTGGGAGATTTATTTGTTATGAAGTTTCCTAATTTCCTCATGTACTGCAGTCTCCTCAGTCGGAAATGCTTTCAGTTTTTTACTTTGATTCCATCATGAAGGTATTCAGATATGTCACACATTTGCCATGAATTCTGAATGTTAGCACTCTAGTTGCTCATTAGATCACTGTAGTAAAACTACTGTTCACCATGGAAGTCTGCTCCTGGTATTAAAAGTGCATGTTTCAGTCTGCATGTCAGAATTTTTTAATGAAATAGAAGAGGATTTGAGAAGTCACTCAAAATGTGCCCTCATTTTCTTTCTTCAGCATTAATCATAATTTCTATGGCAAAATGAACCCCCTTATTGTGTTCCTTTTTAAATTAAATGTTTTAAGTGTTACCAGTTTATTCCAATCAAGATGGCTTCAGGTGTGCCATACTTTTGTCATAATGAAGACAGTAAGTGCTCTAGTTGTTTTTAAGAACATTCTTGGACATTCTGTCATTGGGCTATACTTGGGCTACATCTGGGTGATATTTGGGCTACATTTGGGCTCTTTTGTCTCTGGTGGCCATCTTGGGAGACTTATTTGTTATGAAGTTTCCTAATTTCCTCATTTACTGCAGTCTCCTCAGTAGGAAATACTTTCAGTTTTTTACTTTGATTCCATCAAGAAGGCATTCAAATGTGTCACACATTTGCCATAAAATCAGAATGTTAGCACTCTTTTTGCTCATTAGATCACTGTAGTAAAGCTACTGCTCACCAGGGAAAACTGCTGCTGGTATTGAAAGTGCATGTTTCAGTCTGCATGCCAGGATTTGAGAAGTCACTCAAAATGTGCCCTAATTTTTCTTTCTGCAGCACTAATCATACTTTTTATGGAAAAATGAACCCCCTCATTTTGTTCCTTTTTAAATTAAATGTTTTAAGAGTTACCACTTTAATCCAAGCAAGATGGCTTCAGGTGTGCCATACATTTATCATAAGTAGGACGGTTAGCGCTCTAGTAGTTCTTTGGAACACTCTGGAAAGCTGCAGTAGAACACAAAGGAATCAACTGACAGTCTCTGCCCTTGTTGGATGTACATGTTTTACTGAGAATGTCAGACTTCATTCTCACATGACTGAGAAAGATAATGTGAATTTTACAGAAAATAAGCTCTCAGTTTAGCTTATAGATCACCTTCCAAACCTCTGTGGTAAAAGCATGAGAAAATATTTTTCTCTCAATCATGATATCCCAGCAGAAGGCTTTTTCACATGGTTAAATCACCTTAGAACATACCACAATTCCTAAAATGAGTATGGTACCATCAACAAATGATTTATAATGTAACTAAAGTCTTAAAATCTTCTATTAACTGCAATGCTTTTTAATGAGGTGCTATCATGTATATTGGTCCCAAGATGGCTGCCAACACTTCTTGGATGAAGTGCTGACAGCCAATCAGATCTCAGGATGAGATGTGTGGTTAGGCTCCGCCCACATATATATATTGATTTAAATGCTATTTTCTCAGGAACTACTGAACAGATTTACACCAGACCTACAAAAGGCACTTCCTTGACCTGAGGACTACCTCTCTGCCAAATTTCAAGTAACTCTGTTCAGCCGTTCGGGCTGTAGCTGTGTCTAAAGGTCCTATGGAAAAATGCATGGGAAAAACGCGTTTTGGGACCCCCCTTTTTTCTCAGCCCCCGCTTGACGAATCCCCCCGAGACTTTCAGGGTAGGAGCGGAGCGGAGCGCCCCACCTATTTTGAAAATTTCGCGAGGATTCATCGACCGGCGCCAAAGTTATTCCAAATAGAATGTTGCGGATTTCCTATGGAAACAGGGTCCTAACTATAACTATCTACTGGCGACCGCCAGTAGATAATATATATATATGTATATATATATATATACATATATATATATATAAATTTAAAAACATTGTGAATAATTTTCAGTTAGGAAAACTATGTTCATTCTTTTTTTTATTTTTTTATATTATACAGAAGTCGAGCACCCTTCGCGCACCCTACACGATGGCTGCGCGCATTCCGGTAGCCATTTTGAAAAGTCGCGCTGGGGTCGCGACTTCAGCATAATTTGTAAAGTATGAAATATCTTTAAATTAATTAGAAATAAAAGTTTTCCTTTGTTTGTCTAAATTAATTCATAAAAGTATTATTTTCAATATAATTTCGACTAAAAATTATTCGAGTATTACTGGATTCAGAGGTTAGGAGGGATGACCATTATGCTCGATCTGTTTTGCAAGATTTTTTGGTCTAGTCAGGTGGACATCCTCCTCCGGGTGAGGTACGGCTTGAGGATTCTATTAAAAAGGTGAGGAATCAACAGGCAGAAGTATCCATCAGAAGAGCAAGTTACTTACCTTCGGTAATGCTTTTTCTGGTGGATACAGTATCTGCCTGTGGATTCCTCACTGTCCCACCCGCCTCCCCGTTGTCCACCTGTTTCTACCAAAAAGATACTTTTACTGTTTGGCATGAATGTTTTTAATATGTCTTAATCATGCTTATGTTTTAATAGTGAGAAATGTTTGATCTGTTGCCATTTCTTTATGGCTTTATTGGTAATGCATTTGTATATATATATGTGTAAATTCACTGAAAAAACCATAGGTTTCACGCACGTTATAGTTAGGAATTAGCATTTAAAAATCCTTAGAAATTCACTGAAAAAACGATAGGTTTAAGGGGCGTTATAGTTAGCTGGACTTTTCATTCGTACAAAACCATTGCAATTCCCCCGTTATAGTTAGTTCAGCTAACTATAACTTGCGTGCCCGCAATGCACTGCTGATAACGTCACATATTACATCACTCATGACATGTACAGTGACATCACTGATGACATCACTGATGACATATCTAATGACATCACTGATGACATCAACCTTGTGATAGAGTGGCAGACCTCCTCTCACCCTAATATAACCTTTGATACACACATTCAAAAACAGAAAGGGAATTATTTACCCTCCTTAAAACGCGCCACAGGGCGTGTTTGCACATGTCACCTCAGGCCCGTCCCCTCCCTACACCACTGTGTAAACGTGCCCTGTGGCCGTTCTAAGTTGAGAGATTACGTCCCCTTGAATCCTAAGGGTCCCTAGGGTCAAACTAGCCCACTAGGTACCTCCAGTAAGCGCCACAGAGCTGCGTTGCAGAGAGGTGTAAAAAGGGGCGTGGCCTCAGAACACCTGTCTGTAACACAGCTCCCTGTGCCATACTGGAGATACCTGTTGGGCTAGTTGGCCCTCAGGGACCCTCAGTATTGAAGGGGAATTAATTCCCCAACTTACAACTCGCCAGGGGGGGGCGTTTGCAGAGTGCTGCAAGGAGGGGGTGTGGCCTGCGGCGCGATGCCGGTCTTTTATTTATTTTATTAAGAAAGGGGGGCTGTGTGTCCCCCCTTCTTTTTCTAATTTATTGGCCCTGGGGACCACATCCCCCAGGGCCTGCCCCCTAATATTTTGTTTTGGAGAAAACAAAATTGGCCCCGGGGACCCCAACCCCCGGGGCATGGCCTTTTTTTTTTATTCTTTAGGAGGGGGGCTGCGTTGCCCCCCTCCTCAGGCCACTTATGGCCCCGGGGACCCCGGCGCCGGCCTTTGATTTTTACTATTTATTTTTTATACATATATAATATATATATATATTTTTCAATATATTTATAGTAACACCTAGGACATGCTGGACAAACCATATGTACGTATCACCATGACGATTTGCGTGACATTCATTAAAAGGCGACTATGCATACAATGAATCCACGTGGAATGTTTTTACACCGCTAGTGAAGCTCTGACGTGTCTGATGCCCTACCGTGCCTAATCCCGGCACCCCCGCCGGTGGGCAATCTCCAAGTATACACACTTGTCGTTTATTTATACAAACATGGGTAGCTATTGACGGGCACATTTAATACACACGCACACCAAGCCATTCAAAGGAGAGTCAACAAAAATTTGACCAAAACTATGCAAGAAACCTCCCTCACGGTTAATAAAACACACATCCACCGCCGGATGTATAATACTTTTTATTTTACTCTCTGTAAAGGAGACGAACCTCACTTGAAAGTCACAGCGCGCTCCTGGCTGAGCGCAATGCTGTGTTACACCCACCAGTGCCCGCTGAGTGCCACACACCTCTGTGTTGTATTCCACCAGCTAGTGCATATGCTATGACACTCTCTAACCCATGTGCACTGTAACACCACCCCGTGAATGTGTCATGCCACACTTGCCTTCGCACAGGTTATATTGCTCCATCTAACGTGCCTTCCTCAATGCCTATGTTATAACGCACAGCGCTATGCGTTACATATTACAATCTGGGATCCATATCTTTGTCATAGTGCATATGCAACGTTACACTCCCTAGCACATATTTTATATTACAACTTTAGAGACTAGTTAGGTTAGACAACACTGCCCTGTGCATATTACACTCCAAGGTGCATATCGCATAGCACGCGCTAGTGCCTGTGCTATCTCGCGCTCTCCAATGAATCTGTCATTGCGCACAATGTATTGCATATTATATTTCACGCCCTGGTTCATCTTATATCACACTTTTTGGTGCATAGTTTATACCATACACTATATCTAGTTTTCATTTTCAATCATGCTCTCAGGACTATGTTCTATATAACACTGCGTTCACCTACCCTTTTCACGGGCATTACATTTTGCGGTGGGGGTGGAGGGTCAGGGGGTGTTTCTGCCAAGACAGCCCGGAGTCACAGTCACAAACATCCTCTTCTTCCTGAATAAAAGTGAGATTATGCTGCATACTTGTTCATATTTTAAGTAGTTCGCACAGACACACATTTTAAAAACAATAAAGTTCCTAATACCCACCTTCTATGAACAGTTAGCTTGCTGCCCCATCTACCTCCTCCCTATCCTCTGTTGTCTGAATCCATGGACTAGCCTCCTCCCTCCTGCCATGCATGGTCTGATGTGCTGCCACTGCCCTCCATTTAGCATGATGTACCAGTCCACTCCTCCTGCCCTCCATTGCCCAATTCTATAGGCAATCATTGACCTCCTGCTTAGCCTCTGTGCTTAGCTTGCTGCCCCTATTCTCCTTCCCCCTGCCCTCCGATGTCTTTGTGCATGCCCCTGCTCCATCCTTTTTGCCCACCATGTTTGATGGACCTGCCACTCCTATCTACTCTGAGTGTTCTGTTGAGCTGCCACTCCCTTCCCACCTGCCTAGCATTGTCAGATGACTGTAACCTGTCCCTGCCACCTCCACCCTACCTGTCCACATGCCATACCCCTATCCCCTTCCTCCTGTCCTCCATGGTCCTGCCACACCCTTTTGCCCTCCCTGGTCTGTTGTGCTGCAACTGCTCCTCCAGCCTGCCCCGCACGGTCTGTTGTGAGGCCCCTTCCACTGAACTCTCTTGTCTGTGCCCAGGTCCTGACCCTCCCTTCTATCCTCCATGGTCCTTTGTGCATGCCCCTGCACCCTCCTTATTGTCCATCATAGCCATTGTGCTGCCACTAACCCTCCCGCTTGCCATGCATGGTCTTCTGTGCTGCCACGGCCCATCCCACCTTCCCTGTGTGGTCAGCTAACTGCCCATGACCCCCTCCCACCTTCCCCCCATGGTCTGTGTGTATGCCATCAAAGTCTCACTGTTGCTCTCCATGGTGTGTCTTGTTTATTGTGCCCATCCTGCCTGACCTCCATGGTCATCTTGCTGCTCCTGCCCTGCGCCCTTGCCCCCAGCCATCTGTTTCCATGTGCAGACCCCTATTCCCTCTCTCCTGGCTTGTCTGTTCCATTGTAATGCCACTGATCCGTCCCTCCTGCCCTTTATGGTCTGCTATGCTGCAGCTTTCTCTCCTGTCTGTCCATTATGGTCAGCTAGCTACCATTGTCTCTTTCCCCTCTGTTCTCTGTTGTCCATGTGCATGGTCCTGTCCCCTCCCTATTGCTTTCTATGGATTGTTGTGCTGCACTCTCCTCCCGCATACCCTGTGTGGTGTATTGTGCTGCTGCAAACCCTGATGCCTGCCCTCTAGGGTCAGTTTGATGCACCTCTCCATGTCCCTCCTGTCCTCTGTTATCCGAGTCCATGTCCCTGCCCCAATTCCTCCTGCTTTCCATGATCCAATGTACCATACTTGCGAACATTTTGAACTTGGTAAGAGGGAGATTTTGAAAAAAAACTGGGGTATTGATTTTCCCCTTTGAGTTACATTGAAAAAGAGGAGATTGTAGACAGCAGACAGATCAAATAAAGCTCATTTGAGCTTAAAAACATTGGACGTTTCCTGGCTGAATCGGGTCTGTTGGCATGTATGGTTGTACTACCACTGCCTCTTCCTTCTGCCCACAATGGTCTATTATATTGCCACAACCTCTCTTCCCAGTCCTGTATTGTTGGTTTGTTGCCCCTGCCCCCTTTCCACTGCCCTCCATAGTCCATTGTGCTGCCACTGCCCTTCCTGCCTGCCCAGTGTGGTCAAATTGTTGTCTCTGCACCCTCTTACCTGCCTTCAATTGTCAGAGTCCGTGCCCCTGGCCTCTGCCTCTCAACAGTATCCTAATGAACAACTAGATTGCTAACATTCTATATTTATTACAAAAGTGTGGAACGCCTGACGTCATCTTGATGTAATCAAAACTGTAATACCTAGAGCATTTCCTTTAGAAATTACATATATGAGAGGGTCTTATTTGCATCAAAGTTATGGTTAGTGCTCTAAAAGACTAATATTTTCTGAGTTTTCAAATAGCGACAAAGCACTTTTAAATGATTTGTTATCTTTATGGTTTTTTTTATCCAGTTGACCACTTGATTAAATGTTGCACTTAGGGGAGAGGATGTGGTGTTACTGCCAGAGCTGCAGACTTTGCAACTGGGTAACCAGGTTGGAGTTTCTGTTTCAGCTCAACATTCTGTGATTCTGGTCAAATCACTTAATCTCCCCATGTCTACAACAAAAATGAATTTGATCTTGTGTGATGTAACCAATGCTCATGTAAAGCACTCCAATACCTGACAAGTCTGCACTATATGAAACTGCAAGAACACAAAAAATAAGTGTTTTACACACTTCTGTCATTGGACTACATCTGGGTGATATTTGTGCTGTATTTGGGCTCTTTTGTCTCTGGTGGCCATCTTGGGAGATTTATTTGTTATGAAGTTTCCTAATTTCCTCATTTTCTGCAGTCTCCTCAGTAGGAAATGCTTTAAATGTTTTACTTTGATTCCATCAAGAAGGTATTCAGATATGTCACACATTTGCCATAAATTCTGAATGTTAGAACTCTAGTTGCTCATTAGATCACTGTAGTAAAGCTCACCACGGGAGTCTGCTGTTGGTATTCAAAGTGCATGTTTCAGTCTGCATGTCAGAGTTCTTTTATGAAGTAGAAGAGGATTTGAGAAGTCAAAATGTGCCCTAATTTTCCTTTCTGCATCACTAATCATAATTTCTATGGCAAAATGAACCCCCTCATTTTGTTCCTTTGCAAATTAAATGTTTTAAGTGTTACCACTTTATTCCAATCAAGATGGCTTCAGGTGTGCCATACTTTTGTCATAAGTAAGACTTTTAGCGCTCTAGTTGTTCGTTAGAACACTCTGGAACATTCTGTCATTGGGCTATACTTGGACTACATCTGGGTGATATTTGGCCTACATTTGGGCTCTTTTGTCTCTGGTGGCCATCTTGGAAGACTTATTTTTTATGAAGTTTCCTAATTTCCTCATTTACTACAGTCTCCTCAGTAGGAAATACTTTCAGTTTTTTACTTTGATTCCATCAAGAAGGCATTCAGATGTGTCACACATTTGCCATAAATTCAGAATGTTAGCACTCTAGTTGCTCATTAGATCACTGTAGGAAAGCTACTGCTCACCAGGGAAGTCTGCTGCTGGTATTGAAAGTGCATGTTTCAGTCTGCATGTCAGAACTTTTTAATGAAATAGAAGAGGATTTGAGAAGTCACTCAAAATGTGCCCTAATTTTTCTTTCGGGGTGACAAATGCAAAAACAACAATTGATGGACAGAATGAAGAACAATGTCATACATTCACCCCAGTACAGAGATCTGGGCCTAAATCCATCGTTTTTTTGCTCACCATGCCATTCCAGTTTGAACCCAGCCATATGCAAATCAGTCTTGACCCTGTGCCTCATGGGAACAGTCCAGCCCGAACTGCCAAGCCAGGTTCTCCCTGGACTGGAAACAAGCATCCTAGGACCGGTTTCGGGGTTTCACCCCTCTTCAGCCAGGAAAGCTTGATTCCAGTGGCATGGAGAGCACGGGACTCACGTCTGAGCATACCCGTAACACTCGGGGTGACAAATGCAAAAACAACAATTGATGGACAGAATGCAGAACAATGTCATACATTCACCCCAGTACAGAGATCTGGGCCTAAATCCATCGTTTTTTTGCTCACCATGCCATTCCAGTTTGAACCCAGCCATATGCAAATCAGTCTTGACCCTGTGCCTCATGGGAACAATCCAGCCCGAACTGCCAAGCCAGGTCCTCCCTGGACTGGAAACAAGCATCCTAGGACCGGTTTCGGGGTTTCACCCCTCTTCAGCCAGGATAGCTTGATTCCAGTGGCATGGAGAGCACAGGACTCACGTCTGAGCATACCCGTCCCACTCGGGGTGACAAATGCAAAAACAACAATTGATGGACAGAATGCAGAACAATGTCATACATTCACCCCAGTACAGAGATCTGGGCCTAAATCCATTGTTTTTTTGCTCACCATGCCATTCCAGTTTGAACCCAGCCATATGCAAATCAGTCTTGACCCTGTGCCTCATGGGAACAGTCCAGCCCGAACTGCCAAGCCAGGTCCTCCCTGGACCGGAAACAAGCATCCTAGGACCGGTTTCGGGGTTTCACCCCTCTTCAGCCAGGATAGCTTGATTCCAGTGGCATGGAGAGCACGGGACTCACGTCTGATCATACCCGTCCCACTCGGGGTGACAAATGCAAAAACAAATGATGGACAGAATGCAGAACAATGTCATACATTCACCCCAGTACAGAGATCTGGGCCTAAATCCATCGTTTTTTTGCTCACCATGCCATTCCAGTTTGAACCCAGCCATATGCAAATCAGTCTTGACCCTGTGTCTCATGGGAACAGTCCAGCCCGAACTGCCAAGCCAGGTCCTCCCTGGACTGGAAACAAGCATCCTAGGACCGGTTTCGGGGTTTCACCCCTCTTCAGCCAGGATAGATTGATTCCAGTGGCATGGAGAGCACGGGACTCACGTCTGAGCATACCCGTCCCACTCGGGGTGACAAATGCAAAAACAACAATTGATGGACAGAATGCAGAACAATGTCATACATTCACCCCAGTACAGAGATCTGGGCCTAAATCCATCGTTTTTTTGCTCACCATGCCATTCCAGTTTGAACCCAGCCATATGCAAATCAGTCTTGACCCTGTGCCTCATGGGAACAGTCCAGCCCGAACTGCCAAGCCAGGTCCTCCCTGGACTGGAAACAAGCATCCAAGGACCGGTTTCGGGGTTTCACCCCTCTTTAGCCAGGATAGCTTGATTCCAGTGGCATGGAGAGCACGGGACTCACGTCTGAGCATACCCGTCCCACTCGGGGTGACAAATGCAAAAACAACAATTGATGGACAGAATGCAGAACAATGTCATACATTCACCCCAGTACAGAGATCTGGGCCTAAATCCATTGTTTTTTTGCTCACCATGCCATTCCAGTTTGAACCCAGCCATATGCAAATCAGTCTTGACCCTGTGCCTCATGGGAACAGTCCAGCCCGAACTGCCAAGCCAGGTCCTCCCTGGACCGGAAACAAGCATCCTAGGACCGGTTTCGGGGTTTCACCCCTCTTCAGCCAGGATAGCTTGATTCCAGTGGCATGGAGAGCACGGGACTCACGTCTGATCATACCCGTCCCACTCGGGGTGACAAATGCAAAAACAAATGATGGACAGAATGCAGAACAATGTCATACATTCACCCCAGTACAGAGATCTGGGCCTAAATCCATCGTTTTTTTGCTCACCATGCCATTCCAGTTTGAACCCAGCCATATGCAAATCAGTCTTGACCCTGTGTCTCATGGGAACAGTCCAGCCCGAACTGCCAAGCCAGGTCCTCCCTGGACTGGAAACAAGCATCCTAGGACCGGTTTCGGGGTTTCACCCCTCTTCAGCCAGGATAGATTGATTCCAGTGGCATGGAGAGCACGGGACTCACGTCTGAGCATACCCGTCCCACTCGGGGTGACAAATGCAAAAACAACAATTGATGGACAGAATGCAGAACAATGTCATACATTCACCCCAGTACAGAGATCTGGGCCTAAATCCATCGTTTTTTTGCTCACCATGCCATTCCAGTTTGAACCCAGCCATATGCAAATCAGTCTTGACCCTGTGCCTCATGGGAACAGTCCAGCCCGAACTGCCAAGCCAGGTCCTCCCTGGACTGGAAACAAGCATCCTAGGACCGGTTTCGGGGTTTCACCCCTCTTTAGCCAGGATAGCTTGATTCCAGTGGCATGGAGAGCACGGGACTCACGTCTGAGCATACCCGTCCCACTCGGGGTGACAAATGCAAAAACAACAATTGATGGACAGAATGCAGAACAATGTCATACATTCACCCCAGTACAGAGATCTGGGCCTAAATCCATCATTTTTTTGCTCACCATGCCGTTTCAGTTTGAACCCAGTCATATGCAAATCAGTCTTGACCCTGTGCCTCATGGGTACAGTCCAGCCAAAACTGCCAAGCCAGGTCCTCACTGGACTGGCAACAAGCATCCTAGGACAGGTTTCGGGGTTTCACCCCTCTTCAGCCAGGATAGCTTGATTCCAGTCGCATGGAGAGCACGGGACTCACGTCTGAGCATACCCGTCCCACTCGGGGTGACAAGTGCAAAATCAACTGTTGATGGACAGAATGCAGAACAATGTCATACATTCACCCCAGTACAGAGATCTGGGCCTAAATCCATCGGTTTTTTGCTCCACATGCCATTCCAGTTTGAACCCAGCCATATGAAAATCAGTCTTGACCCTGTGCGTCATGGGAACAGTCCAGCCCGAACTGCCAAACCAGGTCCTCCCTGGACTAAAAACAAGCATTCTAGGACCCGTTTCGGGGTTTCACCCCTCTTCAGCCAGGATATCTTGATTCCAGTGGCATGGAGAGCACGGGACTCACGTCTGAGCATACCCTTCCCACTCGGGGTGACAAATGCAAAAACAACAGTTGATGGACAGAATGCAGAACAATGTCATACATTCACCCCAGTACAGATATCTGGGCCTAAATCCATCGTTTTTTTGCTCAACATGCCATTCCAGTTTGAACCCAGCCATATGCAAATCAGTCTTGACCCTGTGCCTCACGGGAACAGTCCAGCCCGAACTGCCAAGCCAGGTCCTCTCTGGACCGGAAACAAGCATCCTAGGACCGGTTTCGGGGTTTCACCCCTCTTCAGCCAGGATAGCTTGATTCCAGTGGCATGGAGAGCACGGGACTCACGTCTGAGCATACCAGTCCCACTCAGGGTGACAAATGCAAAAACAACAGTTGATGGGCAGAATGCAGAACAATGTGATTCCAGTGGCATGGAGAGCACGGGACTCACGTCACGTCACGGCTTTTCACATGGTAAAATCACCTTAGAACACAGCACAATTCCTTAAATGAGTATGGTACCATCAACAAATGATTTATAATGTAACTAAAGTCTTAAAACCTTCTATTAACTGCAATGCTTTTTAATGAGGTGCTATCATGTATATTGGTCCCAAGATGGCTGCCAACACTTCATGGATGAAGTGCTGACAGCCAATCAGATCTCAGGATGAGATGTGTGGTTAGGCTCCGCCCAGATATATATATGATTTTACTTTTGATTTTCTCAGGAACTACTGAACAGATTGACTCCATATATGCAAAAGGCACATCCCTGAGCTGAGGACTACCTCTTTGCCAAATTTCAAGTAATTCTGTTCAGCCGTTCGGGCTGTACCTTGGACTAAAGGTCCCTATGGAAAATTGCATGGGTAAAACGCGTTTTGGGACCCCCCTTTTTTCTCAGCCCCCGCTTGACGAATCCCCCCGAGACTTTCAGGGTAAGAGCGGAGCGGAGCGCCCCACCTATTTTGAAAATTCTGCGAGGATTCGTCAACCGGTGCCAAAGTTATTCCAAATAGAATGTTGCGGATTTCCTATGGAAACACGGTCCTAACTATAACTATCTACTGGCAACCGCCAGTAGATAATATATATATATATATATATATATTCACTGAAAAAACCATGGGTTTCACACACGTTATAGTTAGGACTTAGCATTTAAAAAACCATAGAAATTCAGTGAAAAAACCATAGGTTTCACACACGTTATAGTTAGGAATTAGCATTTAAAAAACCTTAGAAATTCAGTGAAAAAACCATAGGTTTCACACATGTTATAGTTAGCTGGACATTTTACTCGTAAAAAACCAATGAAATTCCCCCGTTATAGTTAGTTCAGCTAACTATAACTCGCGCGCCCGCAATGCACTGCTGATGACGTCACATATTACATCACTCATGACATGGTCATTGGTTTTTTACGAGTAAAATGTCCAGCTAACTATAACATGTGTGAAACCTATGGTTTTTTCACTGAATTTCTAAGGTTTTTTAAATGCTAATTCCTAACTATAACGTGTGTGAAACCTATGGTTTTTTCACTGAATTTCTATGGTTTTTTAAATGCTAAGTCCTAACTATAACGTGTGTGAAAGCCATGGTTTTTTCAGTGAATTTGCAAGGTTTTTTAAATGCTAATTGTTTTTTTTTTCTTCTATTTTTTTTAACATATTTTTATTTTATTTTTCTTACCTTTTATAAAGACTATGGTTAAATTTTTAAAATTCTTTAATATGTTTTTTTTAAATATTTTTTTTAAAATAAACATGTAAAATTTATTTGCAGTACTTTTTTTCTATTTTTTTTATTATTTTTTTAGTACGCGTACCGTAAGCTCACGGTAAGCGTACGGTTTACGCTACATCCGTAATTTATCCACGCTGCTTGCGTATAGTTACGCAATTTGCGTAGCCGCGCGTACTCCGCGTGGGACGCGTACGCGTGTGCGCTACACGCGCACGTTACGCGGAAGTGTCGGGTAGTGTCTGTTATGCGCATGCGCGCAAGCGCGTGTCTTTTTTACGCGCATGCGCACTTTTGCCGTAAGCGTACCGTAAGCGTACCGTAAGCGTACGGTAGGTCATGTGATCATGAAACACAACTTTTGATTGGTTGAAACTACTTTCAGTTCTAGAACTCTCCTACACCACACCCATTCCCCTCATTTCTGCTTGTGATCCCTTAGGAGAAGGAGCTGGTTTGTCTTTGGGATACGATGGCAGAACAGCAGAGCTCTTCTGAGAGTGAGGCTAGCACTAGCAGCACTGTCTTGAGGCAGAGATCGAGGAAACAAAAGCCCTCTTATGTATGGGATTATTTTACTTTTCCTGAAGGCCAGCAAAAGGTGAATGCACCCTTAGTAACTTGCAAGCTGTGTAAGCGTGTACTTTCTAGAGGTAATCCTGACAGGAAGTATTCCTTTGAGAATCATACCATGAAGAGACACCTCCAGGATGTACACAGAAGGACACATGGTCATCTTTTTGGAGGTAACTCTTCAGAAAGACAAGCAAGTACATCCACAGCAGCTCAGCCTGGACCATCATCTGCAGAGCTGACTCCTTCTTCTGCAGGTCAGGTGAGCCCTTCATCTGTGGGGGGAGCATCTCCTTTTGCTGGCCCTCTGGAAATTAACCCTCGGTTTGCGAGGGTTGAAGTACGGTGCGCCACTTGTCACGATCTAATTACTTATAGGGAGACCAGTGTTTCCCTAGTGAACAGTAAAATAGATCAGCACACTTGTCGTACCGTCTAATATTCCCAATCTTTCTTTCCTCTGTCCCTTTTTTTTTTTTTTTTTACCGTACGCGTACGGTACGCGTAATTTTTTTTTTTTTTTTTTAAAAAACACTAAAAATCAATTATCACATTACAAGGTCCTTGAGAGACTACAATTATTATTATTGACTTACCATACTCACTCAAAAAAATATTTATTCATTTGTTTTTTTAAAAAATAGCTTTAAAAATGGTTCTAGTTTTCAAAAAATTTCTATATGAATCTGAAAAAAAAGAAAAAAGTATTAATATTTTTAAAACATTTTATAATACAGTACACATATTTACATTTTTTTCCAAAAAATATTTTTGCCTTATTTTTGCTGTTTTCAGAATATATTGCATTTCACTATAAATTGTGAAAGCAATTGCATTCATCATTTTACAGCGGGCAAAAAAAAATAACAATCACAAAGATTGTAATAAAAAAGCCCAGAATCTCTTTTTACTTAAACTTAACATTATAGAAATGCATAATATTCTAAAAAAATATCATATAATACCAATAGTTATTTCTTTAAAATACCGTCTGATATGTTTGTTTCAGAAGTATAATCACAATATTATATCTCAAATAACTCCACAATACATCTGATTCCATTTCCTTTAGGGCAAATAGTAATTTTAAAATTTTGTTTGGAATAAATTTCCAACAGTAATCAAATAAAATTCTAAAGTTTAATTTGTCCAGATCTCACTGATTCTCTGTTACATTTTGGTTCACGAAAATTTTTGGAATAATTTATTAAGTCCACAATAGAATTGGTTACTTTTCCGCATGGCCAAATAGTAATTTTTTAAATCATTTTTGAAAAAAATTCCAATGGCAGTCCAATAACATTCCAAAATTTAAATTGTGCAGATGTTACCGATTATCTCTAAATTATTGGTTTTTCAAAGTTTCATTAAAAATTAAAAAAGTCCACATTACAATTGGTTATCTTTCCATTAGGCCAAATGATAATTTAAAAAATCATTTTTCTACAAAATTGTAATGGTAATGCAGTAAAATGGTAAAATTATTTTGTCCAGATCTTGCCAAATCTGTCTAAAATTTAGGTTTCAGGAAGATTAGATAGGAATTTGCTAAATCAAAAGGCAAACGTTGTTTGAAAATCAATTGGGAATCATTACACAGTGTCCAACCTTTTTCACATTTAAGATAAACTGTGTAATGGTCAGAAGTAACAGTAGGTCCATCATGGAAAATTATTGCAACAGTTACAAAAGTTTTTCCTGAAATTGATAATTGCTGTCCTGTAAACTTCTTTATTAAAGTATCCAATTTTGAACCATCAGCTCTACATCGTTGCATCATTAAAATTACATACTGTCCGTATTCCTTTAAAATTAATGTTGAAAACATGTCAGATTTACACTCACCACATTTCATGCTATGATTAGCATCTTTAACTAATTTTGCAAAAGTAACTGTTTTACTTTCTGGCAATGTCAAATAAATAAACCTTTCATTATCAACATTAGAACCACATATATTATAACAATTATCACAACTATGTTCCCATTTATAAGAGAGACCAAAAAAAATGTCAATGGGAACTCCTTCTTCTTCCACTACCTGAAGAAAATACATCAAAAATTCCTGTACGTCTTGCTGTACATTTTGAGAAAACTGTGTTCGTCCTGAACATACATCTAAAAGTTTTCTAATTTCAGTGGCACTTTCTATTTGAGTTTTATCTTTACTCAGCTTTTGAAAAAGGAGACTCAGCTCTGAACAGAATCTTTTTCCCTGATTTACTATTATCTGCTCTTGCAAACTTTCCAGATAAAATGCAACATTCAGCACTACATTTGCGTAGCAGTTGACACCAGAGCTATTTTCAAAATGACATCCTACAACCTGTTCTTCATTTTCCTTTTTCTTTTTGCTTGCAATTACATCACTCCTCTTTTTTTTCCTCTTCTCTACATCTTCATTACAGATATTGTCATTTTTTCTTTTACGAGAAACTACACGTTTCTCCAACACAGGATACTGACCTAAATGAGGAGCATAGCTTCTTCTTAATCTATTATACTCCTTTACACAATTTGTATCAGCACTAACTTTTGAATCATCAAAGTCTATCATGAATAAACCTGATAATGTTTTCACTCGTGACAAAGCAACATATGCCATACCTTCTTTGAACACAGTTGAACCAATGTTCACAAATGCACAATCTACAGTCAATCCTTGAGACTTGTGAATAGTTACAGCATATGCTAGAGAAAACGGAAACTGCTTCCTACGTACATATAAGTCTTTCACAAGCATGAAACGAACTGTACAACGACAAATATCTTTAACTTCTTCTATCTGATCAAATTTTATTTTTAAACATTCAATTCCTTCTTTTTTCTGATAATTAATAAAACCCACAACTCTTCCCATAGCTCCATTAACTAAACCTTTTTCAACATCTAAATTTCTTCTTAAAAATACTCTACAGTTCATGCAAACATATAGATTTTTTTCTAATCCAGCTGTTTTGGAGATGTTCTTCTCTAGTGAGTCCAATTTATTTTTCATTTTGCCTGTTACTGTGACAGTAATTCTTCCATCCTCAATTTTGTCCACTGCTTCCAATTTCCTGATCTCTTCCTTTTCCAATTTCAAAAGCTCCTCATTGAATATTGAGCATTCACGTAGAGTTGGCATTAAGCAGATGACACTTTTGTTTTCTGCAATGTTCTTGTATATCTTCTCTGCAACTATTTCTTCCTTTGGAAATAAATTATGTAGCAGCCGACTCTGTAATGCTTTTTTGCCAACTTCTGTGAGTAGTCCAATTCTGATATCCTTCAGAATACTTCCATATTCTTCATCGCTTGCTTGCCTCATATTAGTAGTAAGTTCCTTGTACTCAAAGAAGGACCAAATATTTGTATTTCCGATGCTTCCCAATGACTTCTTTGTGTCTTCATGTGTGACAGTACTAAACACTGGTTGTCCTTTAACTGGAGTAAGTTGCAAAAGATCTCCAAAAACTATGACGTGTTTTCCACCAAATAACATGTCATAGTCTGTCTTCAAAATTTGCTGCATTCTTAAATGCACAAAGGCAAGCATTAAGTTTGATACCATGCTCACCTCATCAATAATGAGAACTTGCATCTTCTTCAATACTCTTGAAACTTCCAAGGATGCTTCTCCAGTTAGCTTGTTGAATTGTATTTTGTTCTCATGCTCCACTGGTAACATTAGCAAACGATGTAAAGTGATTCCTTTTATGTTATATGATGCTAACCCAGTTGGAGCAGTAACCACACAAGACAAAGTAGAATCCGTTTTTTGCTTTAGGTAGCTTCTGATGACTTTTATTAGGAAACTTTTTCCAGTTCCAGCTTGTCCGCTTACATACATCCTGATTGGATGAAATGATGTGCATGAGCACTCTTTTTTTCATGTAGAAATCCGTGATCAATTTTGTTTTTGATCTCTTCATAAATTTGTTGCTGCTCTTGATTCAGTTGTCTTTCCAAATTTTCTAAGTCTATAAATTCTTCTTGAGCTTGATTCATAGCCGTGTCCACTTCATTCATGGCTATTGATGCTTCATTTTCAACGATTGGTTGTCCTAGGGGATCTTGACTGAGTGTTCCTGAACTTTGGCTGTCCTGAGAACTGTCTCTAGCTATTTCTGCTGCAATTGTAGTTTCCTGTTCAATTTCTTCATTTAACATTTGCAGATAAGTTGAGAATGTACTGCATTGTATGCTGTCTTTGCAAGCATTAAAAGAATCTTCATAGCTTTGAAATTCTCCCAGTAGTTCATCCTCTGTACGCCATGGTTTAAACAACTGTAAAAGAGCCAAGTAGTAAAATTCCTTCTTGTCAGTAGTGTCACAACTCAGCTTCCGGTGATTTATCAAACTTCCTTTTGTTTGCTTCACCAAACATCCTTCTTCACCAACGACTTTATATTTTCCATTGTTGATGTCTTCTGCAGCTTTCCGTGAATAAATGTAGTTCTGCAACACTTCATAGAGACACATGTTCTCCAGATGATGACTTCTCTTGGGATAATAAGTGTCCAACATGTTTGATTTCAAAATATCTGTACTTTCTGGGTCATTCTCGGCCAAATATTCAATTTCTCCTACAGATTTCAGTACCCGATTTCTCATTGCTGCAAGGCCTAAACTTGCCCAAATTATTCTTCTTGACTTCGAGTAGAGACTTGCAGAAGATAACCTATCTGAACATTCGTAGGATCCAATTTCTCGATGCGATAACATCTTCAAACTGAAACTGTACAGCTTCTTACTGACAGTCTTCTCGTGAGAAATCTCTTCCCACATTTCCTTCAATTCTGTTTTTTCTGATTTCGTAATGTAAGACGTTACATATCGAGCAACAGCAATGGAATTGTCAGCAACATACTGTATATCCATGTTAGCGTTCCACATGGATAAAATGACTGGGTTGTAGTCATTTATATTTTTTGATTCTTCTTTTCTTTTAAGGTTGTAGGTATTCTTTGGTGATTTTCTTGTGATAGTATGTCTCACAGCTGACATAAAACTGTTTACTCTTCCATTTGAAAGAACAGGTCTAGGAAATCCAAATCGACATTTAGTGTAGTATTTTTCTTTGCTCTTGTATTTCCGTCGACAGTATTTTCCACACCGATGACTTTGGAAACGTAAAACTTGCTCCTTTAACTTTTTCTCTTCTGTGCTTTTTGGTATAGCACATGTTGCATATTCTTCAATGTAAGATAACACTGCTTCATCAGTATCTGTTCCAAACTTTGGGGCATCCTTGATCCACAACAGCATATGAATATGAGGAGCACCTCTTGCCTGGTACTCTTTTCTCCAAAAGAAATCCACTACTTCTCCAAGAGGTGGATTTTTTTTATTGCAGATGAAGGACATCATAGCCTCAAATCTATGATTGAAATATCTGCAAATATTAACCGGATCCAATGAGCACAGTTCTCCTGCTGTCTTGTATTCGATGTTTTTAATGTTTGAATTGGCCTCTCGTAGAAAATCCAGTAAATCATCCCAAGCGTACTCGGCACAGCTTAGGGTAAGGAACCATGTTGGTGTTCCTAAATTCCGTAACATGCATTTTAGTTCACCATGGCGTTGGTACCAATATTCATTTGTCCCACGCTGACAAGCCATCAGATTGATCAGTTGTGTTTCCAAATGATCATCTCGGTGCTGCACTTTCTCCATAAAATCCGTAGCAGACACATTTTGTAAATGTACTCCACTTTTTAAAATGTGATTTACTGCATAAGACAGTGCAGACAAGTCGCTTTCAAATAAAAGATGGAACAAATAAGGAATACTTTGTCGAAATCTGGGATTTTCAGCATATAGTCTTGTAGTCCGATACTCAGAAGCTGGAATCTGTTCCGGACGTTCATCGTATCGTCCTCCTTTTCCTTTAGGAAACAGCTGGGGAAAACATCGAGCTTCCAAGCTCTCCTCCCATACACTCACGGGAGTTCCTTTTGCTTTCTTCATCTGAAAGAGATCAATATTGTCTCCCATAACTTCTTTTGAATGAAGAGGATGTATGCTAAAATGTTCATAAATTTCTTCTTCCTTTGACTTGTCCACTTTTTCAATTTGTCCAGTTGGTGTTTCTGTGTCTTCTTGTAAATCTTCTTCTTCTTCTTCTATATAAATTGATTCATACCATTTGTTATTCCTTTTCAAATACAAATTTGCTTTTTGTACTTTCCGTACATCTACCAGCTCCTGCCAAATCTTCTTATTCTTTGTAGGTACACCATTAACCAGAATAATTAATGGTTCAGTTTCCAAAGTATCCGCATCAATAGTTTCCATATTTTTTTTCAAATCCAAGGGCAAATACACCACTCTACCTTTTAAACCTCTCAGTAAATCTGAAGGAGGTAATTTACCAGTTTTGGGCTCCATACGTACTATGGTCTGGAACGGATGAACACATTGAATGAGTATAGACTCATATGTATTTAATTCAGAAAGTTCAGCAGGAATAGCATCCAATTCAAAATTATTATGTACAGCTCTGGTCGGCATTCTATTTTCCTCTAACTTGTTGTAACAGTATTTACAAATACGCTGATCTTCACCCAATTCAAAACAATTTTCTAGAAATATATATGTGGCAAAATCCTTCCACTTATAATTATCTTCATTTTCACTCTTTCTGTAGAGATCAACATTCCTAGTTTGTTTTCTATAATGAGTTCTGCGGCAACAAATACAAGTAAAATTTGGTCTTTCATTAGAGACTATTGCAAATTTTGTTATGTGATCATTAAATGTGTTACTTACAGAGGGTTCTACATTCTCTTCCACTTCTTCCTCATTTACTGTGTCCTTCTCTGCACTGTTTTGTTCAGGACCAAAGTAACAAAACTGAATTTCATCAACAACCTTCTCTACATCTGATACCGTTCCTCGGAACAGAGCCCTATTCAATTCATTTAACTTTATTGCTGGACTTTTGGCAAAATACAACCGTCTCACAAACTTTCTCATTTCAGTATGATGAACAGCCAGCATCCTAAAATGATGGAAAACACTATTGCACACTTTTCTAGATAGACAAGCCAGAGAATGACCCTGCAAACCAGTATTCTCTCTCACTCTGCATGGATCCAGACTTTGAAGCACCTTAATCTTCTGTTTTATACTTTTTTTACTATATTCTCTTAGAAACTCTCGAAATTTGTCAATAGATTCCTGACGCACAGTGCAAATACTACTACAATTCCAAGTGTACACTGGGGCTTTAGGACGTCTCCCCATTGCCTCATCTGCCATCACTTGTACCTCATCTCTTGGAACCATTATCTCCTTCTCCATTATGCAACCATTTTTTACTTCGTATGAACGACCTCTGGTGTCAACTGCATGCAGCAAACTATTACTTTGAAAATAGCTCTCTTCATTAAAAAAAGGTTCACTACTTGAACTATGCATCCACTTTCCTAAAAACACTTTACAAAAGTTTGTTCTGTTCACTACTCTTTTCCTTTTGCTATGTGATTTCAGTACATTAACCATTTTGTCTAATGTACGCATCCTATTCAAAATTAATATGAATAGTTTCCTTTTTAATTCTAATGCCTTTGCTGCAATGGCTTCAATTTCTTTTTTTCTCTTATAAAACTTTGCCTTTTGCTTATATTTCTTCACATCCTTTATCAAATTGGACATAACTCTTCTCTGAAACATTTTTCTACGTATCTCTTTAAACGCTGTTTTTCTGTTTAAGTTTAACTTTTTAGTTGCAGAAGGTATATTTGCATTAACTAAATTCTCAATTTTTTCTTGTCCTTTTTGTTTGAAATCATTCTTTCCTGTACAGACATTTTGTACATTTTTCCTTTTTTTGAATATATTCCTTAGAAAATCTTTTTTTTGCTTACCAGAAGATTTTTTCTTCCTCCCAACATCAGCATCTTCTACTAACTTTGATCCTCTAGTTGTCTTCAAATATAGTTTTTTTTTTAGCGTTTTTTGAACTCTGGATTTTGTAGGCATCTTAAATTTTGTTCACTGCTCTTCAGCAATACCTGAAAAAAACTAAAAAAAAAATTCCTTTATTTTATTTAAATATATTACTACATTTCTTTTCACAATACTCACAAAACGAAATTTCTTTGCCAATTTGAATGCACACTTACTGCTCTTTTTTTTGGGCAAGTGAAAATCACTTTTACAAACTGACACATTATGAAACCACTTTTCAGATTTTTTAAAAAGCCCATGTCCAGACTGCTACACTCCAGCAAGGGCAACCAGCCTTAGTGATGCTGAATGTTTTCGCATTACAGACTGAAACCTGAAAACCCCACTCGCTTGTAAATACTGTGCATGATTATACATGGCAAGCAGATGGGTGTGTGCTAAGAGTCTGCTTCTTCCCCCAAAAAATCGCTCCCCCTTTTTCCTACACACAGAGTCATGTTTTCACATTAGTCCCAAAACGAAATTTCTTTGCCAATTTGAATGCACACTTACTGCTCTTTTTTTTTTGGCAAGTGAAAATCACTTTTACAGACTGACACATTATGAAACCACTTTTTTGATTTTCTTAAATGCACATGCCCAAACTTCTTTTTCAGACCACCACCATGTGTAACCTGGGTGGCTGCCTACACTCCAGCAAGGGCAACCAGCCTTAGTGATGCTGAATGTATTTGCATTACAGACTAAAACCTGAAAACCCCACTCGCTTGTAAATACTGTGCATGATTATACATGGCAAGCACATGGGTGTGTGCTAAGAGTCTGCTTCTTCCCCCAAAAAATCGCTCCCCCTTTTTCCTACTAATGCAACTGTGAAATCACCAGAAAAAAACGCAATAAATCTCTGCCTATAATTCCTCTTTGCACACAGAGTCATGTTTTCACATTAGTCCCAAAACGAAATTTCTTTGCCAATTTGAAAGCACACTTACTGCTCTTTTTTTTTGGGCAAGTGAAAATCACTTTTACAGACTGACACATTATGAAACCACTTTTTTGATTTTCTTAAATGCACATGTCCAAACTTCTTTTTCAGACCACCACCATGTGTAACCTGGGTGGCTGCCTACACTCCAGCAAGGGCAACCAGCCTTAGTGATGCTGAATGTATTTGCATTACAGACTGAAACCTGAAAACCCCACTCGCTTGTAAATACTGTGCATGATTATACATGGCAAGCACATGGGTGTGTGCTAAGAGTCTACTTCTTCCCCCAAAAAATCGCTCCCCCTTTCCATCTAATGCAACTGTGAAATCACCAGAAAAAAACGCAATAAATCTCTGCCTATAATTCCTCTTTGCACACAGAGTCATGTTTTCACATTAGTCCCAAAACGAAATTTCTTTGCCAATTTGAATGCACACTTACTGCTCTTTTTTTTTGGGCAAGTGAAAATCACTTTTACAGACTGACACATTATGAAACCACTTTTTTGATTTTCTTAAATGCACATGCCCAAACTTCTTTTTCAGACCACCACCATGTGTAACCTGGGTGGCTGCCTACACTCCAGCAAGGGCAACCAGCCTTAGTGATGCTGAATGTATTTGCATTACAGACTGAAACCTGAAAACCCCACTCGCTTGTAAATACTGTGCATGATTATACATGGCAAGCACATGGGTGTGTGCTAAGAGTCTGCTTCTTCCCCCAAAAAATCGCTCCCCCTTTTTCCTACTAATGCAACTGTGAAATCACCAGAAAAAAACGCAATAAATCTCTGCCTATAATTCCTCTTTGCACACAGAGTCATGTTTTCACATTAGTCCCAAAACGAAATTTCTTTGCCAATTTGAATGCACACTTACTGCTCTTTTTTTTTTGGCAAGTGAAAATCACTTTTACAGACTGACACATTATGAAACCACTTTTTTGATTTTCTTAAATGCACATTTCCAAACTTCTTTTTCAGACTACCACCATGTGTAACCTGGGTGGCTGCCTACACTCCAGCAAGGGCAACCAGCCTTAGTGATGCTGAATGTATTTGCATTACAGACTGAAACCTGAAAACCCCACTCGCTTGTAAATACTGTGCATGATTATACATGGCAAGCACATGGGTGTGTACTAAGAGTCTGCTTCTTCCCCCAAAAAATCGCTCCCCCTTTCCATCTAATGCAACTGTGAAATCACCAAATAAAAACGCAATAAATCTCTGCCTATAATTCCTCTTTGCACAGAGTCATGTTTTCACATTAGTCCCAAAACGAAATTTCTTTGCCAATTTGATAGCACACTTACTGCTCTTTTTTTTTGGCAAGTGAAAATCACTTTTACAGACTGACACATTATGAAACCACTTTTTTGATTTTCTTAAATGCACATGTCCAAACTTCTTTTTCAGACTACCACCATGTGTAACCTGGGTGGCTGCCTACACTCCAGCAAGGGCAACCAGCCTTAGTGATGCTGAATGTATTTGCATTACAGACTGAAACCTGAAAACCCCACTCACTTGTAAATACTGTGCATGATTATACATGGCAAGCACATGGGTGTGTGCTAAGAGTCTGCTTCTTCCCCCAAAAAATCGCTCCCCCTTTTTCCTACTAATGCAACTGTGAAATCACCAGAAAAAAACGCAATAAATCTCTGCCTATAATTCCTCTTTGCACACAGAGTCATGTTTTCACATTAGTCCCAAAACGAAATTTCTTTGCCAATTTGAAAGCACACTTACTGCTCTTTTTTTTTGGGCAAGTGAAAATCACTTTTACAGACTGACACATTATGAAACCACTTTTTTGATTTTCTTAAATGCACATGTCCAAACTGCTTTTTCAGACCACCACCATGTGTAACCTGGGTGGCTGCCTACATTCCAGCAAGGGCAACCAGCCTTAGTGATGCTGAATGTATTTGCATTACTGAGTCCAACCTCAAACCCTTAAACTATTCTTTTTTTTTCCAGTACACCTTAATTTATTGTGAAAACATAGTCCATATTATTTTACATGTTCCTCACATTTAAATTTCTCCCAAAACAGAAAATGATAAACGCAACTTCAACAAAAAGAATTTTCATTTCTATTATTCATTTCTTAATTTACCATATACATCTCCTCTCAAACTCTATCCTCACCTTTAAAATTAGTTAGTTGTGAAAGAAATGTGGCACTCAAACAGCAGATTATCAGAGCCAGGATCTCTGTTGTGTTCACCTCTCTCCTCTCAGCAGAACCAGATAATGGCAAACTTTCCCTCTATTTTTCCACACATATACATGTAAGTTTCAAATCTCAGTGCTTCCCCCTTTTTTTCAAATGTAATCACACATTTCTATTGGTTGAAAACCAACCCTTTTCCAAAAGTACCCTGCCCCCAACTTGACTTCTGCCTAGTACCCTTCCCCCAACTTGACTTCGGCCTGCTACCATAGCAACAGCTCATGGAACACTGCTGTGTGGAGTTAGGTCAGAAGTTCGCCACACAATGTTTCAATTCCACAGAGCAAGAGTGCTTGACTTTTCAAACCTAACAGCAAATCCATAGTACTGTTCTTTGGTAACACATTTTTCTGTACCAATACAAAACATGCTTCTATTAATTTACACATACAGCCTAGTTTTTATTCTAGAATGGTATGAAACAGCCAATCAGTTCTTTTTGTTTTGAAAAAAATATGTATGCCTCCATTTCCAAACTGTCTTTCTTTTCATATTGCCATTCTACTGAAAGACACCTCCTGAGTGCATCCAGTTCTCCTTTGAAGATGTTCACAGTGTGGATTGTAGGGCACAGCTATGTCTTCTGGAGTGAAAAGTTTGCAGAGAAAACAGATATGGTGAGAGACCTTGCTTTGCCAAATGTAGACATTAAATGGATTGGTCAGAGAGGGTTAAAGTGGCACCAGTTGATGCCATTGGTGAAATCCTTCATGCAAATCCAACACCCTGACCTCATAATAGTGCACTGTGGTGGCAATGACCTAGGCACTTTGACTGGGGTAGGTCTGGAAATGCTTATGAAGGACACCTTTGCACAACTGTTTTCACTTTTCCCTAAAACTGCCTTTGTGTTTTCCAACATATGCCAAAGGCAAAAATGGAACTGGTCCAATCATTTCTGTCCGCAGATTGACAAAGCAAGAAAGCACGTCAACAAATCTGTTTCTGCTTTCCTCCGTGACTATGGTATGGGTGCCATTTACCACAACAACTTGCGTTATGACATGCAAGACATTTATAGAGGAGATGGTGTGCACTTCAATGATGAAGGGAACAGAGTCTTCCTTTTGAACCTTAGACTCTGCATCGGTACTTACTTGTAAGTACCACTTAAAAAAATGACTTCATAAACACAACAGCTCTTTTTAGAGCTCCCTAATATCTAAACTCTTAAATCTGCATTTCATTTTTTTTTTTTTAATTTTTTTACCGTACGCTTACCGTACGCGTACCCCGTGATTTTTAAAAAAATCAATAAATGTTTTTTTTGTACTTTTCTGTCCTTCTTTGACCCCCTTACAAATGTTAGGGGGTCTGTAACTCTCCTCATTGCCCCCTTTTCTTGTTTTCACTCTTTTTTTTCAGAGTGAAATACACAAAATGGCGGCCGCCGCTTCCTAGTTTCGGCCGATTCGAATGTTTACTAAGATCTAAGAGCCAATCAGAATCGCGCTCGCGCACGCCACCGTACGCGTACGGTAAGCTTACGGTAAGCGTACCGTAAGCGGGCTCAGATATATATATTGATTTAAAGGCTATTTTCTCAGAATCTACTGAACAGATTTACACCAAACCTACAAAAGGCACTTCCTTGACCTGAGGACTACCTCTCTGCCAAATTTCTAGTAATTCTGTTCAGCCGTTCGGGCTGTAGCTCGTTCTAAAGGTCCTATGGAAAAATGCATGGGGAAAACGCGTTTTGGGACCCCCCTTTTATCTCAGCCCCCGCTTGACGAATCCCCCCGAGACTTTCAGGGTAGGAGCGGAGCGTAGCGCCCCACCTATTTTGAGAAATTCGCGAGGATTCGTCAACCGGCGCCAAAGTTAATCAAAATAGAATGTTGCGGATTTCCTATGGAAAAGGGGTCCTAACTATAACTACCTACTGGCGACCGCCAGTAGGTAATATATATATATATATTCACAGAAAAAACCATAGGTTTCAGGCACGTTATAGTTAGGAATTAGCATTTAAAAAACCTCAGAAATTCATTGAAAAAACCATAGGTTTCAGGGGTGTTATAGTTAGCTGGACTTTTCACTTGTACAAAACCATTGAAATTCCCCCGTTATAGTTAGTTCAGCTAACTATAACTCGCGCGCCCGCAATGCACTGCTGATGACGTCACATATTACATCACTCATGACATGGTCAGTGACATCACTCATGACATCACTGATGACATCTCAAATGACATCACTGATGACATCACTGATGACATCATCCAGTGAATGTGTGTTTTTCTGAAAATTAAATATGTTTTATATATGTATATCTCAAGGTCGATGGAAGAATAAATGGGTATATAAGTGTCTAAATGGATGATTTGTTTTTGAAAAATGGATTGTGTAACTGACTGATTAAGTGTATCATAGTGAATACATGGCTTAGTGAGTAATGTTTAAATATGTAAATATCTGTATCAGTCTCTCACTTTGTGTATAAGTGGCTGCATGGGTTGGTGAGTAGCTACATGGGTGTCTATATAGGTTATTAGTTGGTTTTTTGAGTATCAGTCTGAGTGTCTGCATGGTTCGGTGGGGGGTATTACGTAGTGCATAGGTGCATGAATGAGTGACTCACTGTTTGTATGTGTTGAACACAGCATGTGTGCAGGACTGTATGGGTGGATGAGTGTGTGTATGGGTGTGTTAGTGAGTGAATGACTGTCTCAATAGTGTCTTTATGAGTAGCTACATATGTTTTAAACTAGTATATGTGACTATTGGTGTATATATGTGAGTATATGTGAGAGTGAGAGATTGAAAGAGTTCCTGTATGAATAAGTATGTGTTTCTATAAGTGATTGTTTAAAAGACTAAGTATGTGTAAGTTTCCGTAGAAGTAAGTGTGGTGGTGTGTGTATAACTGTATATGCAAGTAAATGTATGTTTGATTCTTTATTAGCATGAGTGACTATGTGTGTGAGTAACTCTATGGATGAGTGGCATTGTGTAACAGGATGTATAGGTGTATGAGTACATATGATGAGTGAGTACATGTATGAGTGACTGTATAGGACTGTTGGTGAATGAGTGGATGTGTATGTGGATCTTAGAATTACTAAAGAGGTTGTTGTAACTGGTACTGGTATGTCCATTGTTTTGAAAATTTTAGTCTCTATTTTTGAATGTGTGTATCAAAGGTTATATTAGGGTGAGAGGAGGTCTGCCACTCTATCACAAGGATGATGTCATCAGTGATGTCATCAGTGATGTCATTTGAGATGTCATCAGTGATGTCATGAGTGATGTCACTGACCATGTCATGAGTGATGTAATATGTGACGTCATCAGCAGTGCATTGCGGGCGCGCGAGTTATAGTTAGCTGAACTAACTATAACGGGGGAATTTCAATGGTTTTGTACAAGTGAAAAGTCCAGCTAACTATAACACCCCTGAAACCTATGGTTTTTTCAATGAATTTCTGAGGTTTTTTAAATGCTAATTCCTAACTATAACGTGCCTGAAACCTATGGTTTTTTCTGTGAATTTCAAAGGTTTTTTAAATGCTAATTTCTAACTATGCCTACAGAGATAGGACATGTGAAGAAAGAAGAAAAAATGCACAGAAAGAAACAAAAGAAGTGCAGAAAGAAGCAACAGAAGTCCTCAAATACGAAGATAAGTGCAGGAAGAAGGATAACGTGCAGAAAGAACAAAAAGAAGAGCAGAAAGAAGCCTTGTTGCAAAATCATCCTGTACCCTCAACTTTTTCAGACGGATACTGGTGGTAACTGAGTCTGACTAACCAGTCCTAGAGCCAGTACTATGTTAAAAGACACTTAGAATACAGTGAAAACACCTACATACACTAGGGAACATTTTGCGTTGGGGTCCCCCTGTGATTAGCATGACCTCCTCTGTAAGCCCCTAGTATATAATAGGGCATGGGGATTAAAACTACCTCTTAAAACAGGCCACAGGGCGTTTTTGTACACGTTAACTCAGGCCCCGTCCCCTCCCTTCACCACTCTGTAAACACGCCCTGTGTCCAATTTTAGTTGGGAGATTAAGTTCATTTGAATCCTGAGGGTCCCTAGGGTCCAACTAGCCCACTAGGTACCTCCAGTAAGTGCCACAGAGCTGCGTTGCAGAGAGGTGTAAAAAGTGGCACGGCCTGGACCACCTCTCTGCAATGCAGCTCAGTGGCGCTTACTGGAAGCACTTGGTGGGCTAGTTAGCCCCCAGGGGCCCTCAGTATTGAAGGGAAATTATATCCCCAATTTAAAACGTGCCATAGTGCGTGTTTGCACACGTCACCTCAGGCCCCGTCCCCTCCCTTCACCACTGTGTAAACGCGCCCTGTGGCTGTTCTAAGTTGAGAGATTAAGTCTCCTTGAATCCTAAGGGTCCCTAGGGTCAAACTAGACCACTAGGTACCTCCAGTAAGCGCCACAGAGCTGCGTTGCAGAGAGGTGTAAATAGGGGCTTGGCCTCAGAACACCTGTCTGCAGCGCAGCTCCCTGGCGCATACTGGAGATGCCTATTGGGGGCGCGTTTGCAGAGTGCTGCACGGAGGGGGTATGGCCTCCGGCACAACGCCAGTCTTTTATTAATTTTAATTTTTTAAGAAGGGGGCTGTGTGGTTCCCCTTCTTATTCTAATTTATAGGCCCTGATGACCCCATCCCCCAGGGCCTGTCTCCTAATTATATTTTTTTGACCCCAATCCCCAGGGCCGGCCACTGTTTTTTATTATTTTTAAAAAATATATATTTATAGACACACCTAGGACATGCTGTACAAACCGTACGTACCTATCACCATGACGATTTGCGTGATATTCATTAAAAGGAGACTATGCATGCAATGAATCCACGTGGAATGTATTTACACCACTAGTAAAGCTCTGACATGTCTGATGCCCTACCGTGCCTAATGCCGGTAGACACCCTTGTCGTTTATTTATACAAACATGGGTAGCTATTGACGGGCACATTTAATACACATGCACACCAAGCCATTCAAAGAGGATTCGACAAAAATTCGACCAAAACTATGTAAGAAACCCCCCTCACGGTTAATAAAACACACATCCACTGCCGGATGTGTAATACTTTTTATTTTACTCTCTGGAAAGGGGATGAACATCACTTGAGAGTCACAGCGCGCTCCTGACAGAGCCCAATGCTGTGTTACACCCACCATTGCCTGCCGATTGCCACACATCTCTGTGTTGTATTCCACTAGCTAGTGCATATGCTATGACACTCTCTAGCCCATGTGCACTGTAACACCACCCCGTGAATATGTCATGCCACACTTGTCTTCGCACGGGTTATATTGCCCCATCTAACGTGCCTTCCTCGATGCCTATGTTATAACGCACAGTGCTATGTCATACATATTACAATCTGGGATCCATATCTTTGTCACAGTGCATATGCAACGTTACACTCCCCAGCACATATTTTATATTACAACTTTAGAGACTAGTTAGGTTACACAACACTGCCCTGTGCATATTACACTCCAAGGCGCATATCGCATAGCACGCGCTAGTGCCTGTGCTATCTCGCGCTCTCCAATGAATCTGTCATTGCGCACAATGTATTGCATATTATATTTCACGCCCGGTTCATCTTATATCACACTTTTTGGTGCATAGTTTATACCATACACTATATCTAGTTTTCATTTTCAATCGTGCTCTCAGGACTATGTTCTATATAACACTGTGTTCACCTACCCTTTTCACGGGCATTACATTTTGCGATAGGGGGTGGAGGGTCAGGGGGTGTTTCTGCCAAGTGAGCCCGGAGTCACAGTCACAAACGTCCTCTTCTTCCTGAATAAAAGTGAGATTATGCTGCATACTTGTTCATATTTTAGGTAGTTCGCACAGACACAATGTTTTAAAACCAATAAAGTTCCTAATACCCGCCTTCTCTGAACAGTTAGCTTGCTGCCCCATCCCCCTCCTCCCTATCCTCTGTTGTGTGAATCCATGAACTAGCCTCCTCCCTCCTGCCATGCATGGTCTAATGTGCTGCCACTGCCCTCAATTTAGTATGATGTACCAGTCCACTCCTCCTGCCCTCCATTGCCCAATTCTATGCCCCATCATTGACCTCCTGCTTAAACTCTGTGCTTAGCTTGCTGCCCCTATTCTCCTTCCCCCTGCCCTCCGATGTCTTTGTGCATGCCCCTGCTCCATCCTTTTTGCCCACCATGTTCCATGGACCTGCCACTCCTATCTACTCTGAGTGTTCTGTTGAGCTGCCACTCCCCTCCCACCTGCCTAGCATTGTCAGATGACTGTAACCTGTCCCTGCCACCTCCACCCTGCCTGTCCACATGCCATGCCCCTATCCTCTTCCTCCTGTCCTACATGGTCCATTGCACTGCCACACCCTTCTGCCCTCCCTGGTCTGTTGTGCTGCAACTGCTCCTCCTGCCTGCCCCGTGTGGTCTGTTGTGAGGTCCCTTCCCCTGAACTTTCTTGTCTGTGCACAGGTCCTGACCCTCCCTTCTATCCTCCATCGTCCTTTGTGCATGCCCCTGCACCCTCCTTCTTGCCCATCATAGCCATTGTGCTGCCACTAACCCTCCCACTTGCCATGCATGGTCTTCTGTGCTGTCATGGCCCCTCCCACCTTCCCTGTGTGGTCAGTTAGCTGCCCCTGACCCCCTCCCACCTTCCCTCCATGGTCTGTGTGAATGCCATCACAGTCTCACTGTTGCTCTTCATGGTGTGTCTTGCTTCTAGTGCCCATCCTGCCTGACCTCCATGGCTATCTTGCTGCTCCTGCCCTGCCCCCTTGCCCCCAGCCCTCTGTTTACATGTGCAGACCCCTACTCCCTCCCTCCTGGCTTGTCTGTTCCATTGTAATGCCCCTGATCCGTCCCTCCTGCCCTTTATGTTCTGTTATGCTGCAGCTTTCTCTCCTGTCTGTCCATTATGGTCAGCTAGCTGTCCATGTGCATGGTCCTGTCCCCTCCCTCTTGCTTTCTATGGATTGTTGTGCTGCACTCCCGTCCTGCATGCCCTGTGTGGTGTATTGTGCTGCTGCAAACCCTGATGCCTGCCCTGCAGGATCAGTTTGGTGCACCTCTCCATGTCCCTCCTGTCCTCTGTTATCCAAGTCCATGTCCCTATCCCATTTCCTTCCATGATCCAATGTACCATACTTGCAAACATTTTGAACCTGGTAAGAGGGAGATTTTGAAAAAAAAACTGGGGTATTGATTTTCCCCTTTGAGTTACATTGAAAAAGAGGATATTGTAGACAGGAGACAGTCAAATAAAGCCCATTTGAGCTTAAAAACATTGGACGTTTCCTGGCTGAATCGGGTCTGTTGGCATGTATGGTTGTACTACCATTGCCTCTTCCTTCTGCCCACAATGGTCTATTACATTGCCACAGCCTTGAAGGAGGGTAGATTTTGTATCACAGGGGGCCCCTGGCCCGTTCTGTCCACACCTGAAGTATGAGACCCTTGTCCTTGCCCTGCCAGCCGCATTTGTAGGCCGTATTAAATTGACCAGCGGGTCCTGTGTTGCTATATAATTATCCTGAGACATCCTTACCACTCAGCCAGCATAAAACCCCTGTGTAGGCCCTTTTGTTCAATATGTAGGCCTCTTTGTTAAATTGACCATAGCTCTGCAATTTTAGTGTATAGCAGTCTGAAGGCAGGTCTGCGAGGCCTTCTGCTCCAAACTAGTAGCCCCCACCCTACCCGAGTGCTCCGTGCTCGGTATCAAAGTTCAACATCCCCCTGAAGCTGTCGATATACAGTAGGCTGCATCCTGGACTGGTACTTGCTTCCTGGGCAGGTTTCCCGCTTTTAAGGAAGTGGCAACCGCAGAGCGTCAAGTTAGGAGAACTGAGAAGATTTTTTACATGAATATATTGAATTCCCGTACAATACCCATTATTTTCTGCTTGCTCTATGGAACTTACGATAAGCGATTGGCCTGAGAGACTGACCTTTTCACCCAGTCCATTGTCAGCATTAAGTGGGTAAATGACGAAATGTCTGGTAAAATCTGCAGACGAAGCTTTTGGGTAGCATACGTAGGTAGATGTAGCGTGCAAAGGAGCCCACAAAATGATATAAAAAGGGAGCACCCACAGATATCGAGGGACTACCTCGCCGTCTGTATGTAGGTTAACAGGCTGTGCAGGTTTTCCCCAAGAGCTGGGAGCTCTTGTCTTCCTCTGCTTAAAATGTCTTGCTCTGCTTTGCTTGAAGTATCTTATTCTATTTTACCTATATGAAATGTCATGTTATGTTTAACCATTGTTCTCTTTACTTTTGCATTTAAAAGATTTTGTATTGTAATTGCAGGAATGCTTGCTCTAAGAGTAAACGTGAGTGTTCCTAGGTAACATTTTCCTTGGTGTAACTTGTTTCTCATGATGCATTTATAGATGTGTTTTCTCTCTCTCTCTGTCAGTACATTAATTGAGATACAGAGAATATCATGACAGCTGTATGATTATCTGGATTCTGTATTTTGTACTTTATGTCTCTATTCTGCGGTTTCTTTGAAGTTGCATCTTCTCATTAAACTGCCATTGTATTCTGCCTCCAATTCCATGTCTCATATGTCTGTTTTCTTCATTTTTGGAGCAAGCGTTCCTAGGCACCCCGGCTCAAATTAAGGTGCCCCTTTTGTCCCTGACTCACTCTCCTGCTCAGTTCTGTGGTGGCTCCCGGGGCTCTGGGGACCGCCCCTAGCTTCCTTGACCCGTAATAGATCTTCCCTCCAACAGCCTCTCTTGCAAGTCCTGTATTGTTGGTTTGTTGCCCCTGCCCCCCTTTCCACTGCCCTCCATAGTCTGTTGTGCTTCCACGGCCCTTCCTGCCTGCTCAGTGTGGTTAAATTGTTGCCTTTGCACCCTCCTACCTGCCTTCAATTTTCAGAGTCCGTGCCCCTGGCCTCTGCCTCTCAACAGTATCCTAATGCACAACTGGATTGCTAACATTCTATATTTATTACAAAAGTGTGGAACGCCTGACATCATCTTGATGTAATCAAAACTGTAATACCTAGAGCATTTCCTTTAGAAATTACATATATGAGAAGGTCTTATTGGCATCAAAATTATGGTTAGTGCTCTAAAAGACTAAAATAAGGACATATTTTCTGAGTTTTCAAATAGCGACAAAGCACTTTTAAATTATTTGTTATCTTTATGTTTTTTTATCCAGTTGACCACTTGATTAAATGTTGCACTTAGGGGAGAGGATGTGGTGTTACTTCCAGAACTGCAGACTTTGCAACTGGGGAACCAGGTTGATGTTTCTGCTTCAGCTCGACATTCTGTGATTCTGGTCAAATCACTTAGTTTCCCCATGTCTACAACCAAAATGAATTTGTTCTTGTGTGATGTAACCAATGCTCATGTAAAGCACTCCAATACCTGACAAGTCTGCACTATATAACACTGCAAAAACACAAAATAATAAGTGTTTTGCACACTTCTGTCATTGGGCTATATTTGGGCTACATCTGGGTGATTTTGTGCTACATTTGGGCTCTTTTGTCTCCGGTGGCCATCTTGGTAGATTTATTTGTTATGAAGTTTCCTAATTTCTTCATGTACTGCAGTCTCCTCAGTAGGAAATGCTTTCAGTTTTTTACTTTGATTCCATCATGAAGGTATTCAGATATGTCACACATTTGCCATACATTCTGAATGTTAGCACTCTAGTTGCTCATTAGATCACTGTAGTAAAACTACTGTTCACCATGGAAGACTGCTCCTGGTATTAAATGTGCATGTTTCAGTCTGCATGTCAGAATTTTTTAATGAAATAGAAGAGGATTTGAGAAGTCACTCAAAATTTGCCCTCATTTTCTTTCTTCAGCATTAATCATAATTTCTATGGCAAAATGAACCCCCTCATTGTGTTCCTTTTTAAATTAAATGTTTTAAGTGTTACCAGTTTATTCCAATCAAGATGGCTTCAGGTGTGCCATACTTTTGTCATAATGAAGACAGTAAGCGCTCTAGTTGTTTTTAAGAACATTCTGGGACATTCTGTCATTGGGCTATACTTGGGCTACATCTGGGTGATATTTGGGCTACATTTGGGCTCTTTTGTCTCTGGTGGCCATCTTGGGAGACTTCTTTGTTATGAAGTTTCCTAATTTCCTCATTTACTGCAGTCTCCTCAGTAGGAAATACTTTCAGTTTTTTATTTTGATTCCATCAAGAAGGCATTCAGATGTGTCACACATTTGCCATAAATTCAGAATGTTAGCACTCTTTTTGCTCATTAGATCACTGTAGTAAAGCTACTGCTCACCAGGGAAAACTGCTGCTGGTATTGAAAATGCATGTTTCAGTCTGCATGTCAGAATTTTTTAATGAAATAGAAGAGGATTTGAGAAGTCACTCAAAATGTGCCCTAATTTTTCTTTCTGCAGCACTAATCATACTTTTTATGGAAAAATGAACCCCCTCATTTTGTTCCTTTTTAAATTAAATGTTTTAAGAGTTACCACTTTAATCCAAGCAAGATGGCTTCAGGTGTGCCATACGTTTATCATAAGTAGGGCTGTTAGCGCTCTAGTAGTTCTTTGGAACACTCTGGGAAGCTGCAGTAGAACACAAAGGAATCAACTGACAGTCTCTGCCCTTGTTGGATGTACATGTTTTACTGAGAATGTCAGACTTCATTCTCACATGACTGAGAAAGATAATGTGAATTTACAGAAAATAAGCTCTCAGTTTAGCTTATAGATCACCTTCCAAACCTCTGTGGTAAAAGCATGAGTAAATATTTTTCTCTCAATCATGATATCCCAGCAGAAGGCTTTTTCACATGGTGAAATCACCTTAGAACATACCACAATTCCTAAAATGAGTATGGTACCATCAACAAATGATTTATAATGTAACTAAAGTCTTAAAACCTTCTATTAACTGCAATGCTTTTTAATGAGGTGCTATCATGTATATTGGTCCCAAGATGGCTGCCAACACTTCTTGGATGAAGTGCTGACAGCCAATCAGATCTCAGGACGAGATGTGTGGTTAGGCTCCGCCCACATATATATATGCTTTTAAATGCTATTTTCTCAGGAAATACTGAACAGATTTACACGAGACCTGCAAAAGGCACTTCCTTGACCTTATGGCTACCTCTCTGCCAAATTTCAAGGAATTCTGTTCAGCCGTTCGGGCTGTAGCTGTGTCTAAAGGTCCTATGGAAAAATGCATGGGAAAAACGTGTTTTGGGACCCCCCTTTTATCTCAGCCCCCGCTTGACGAATCACCCCGAGACTTTCAGGGTAGGAGCGGAGCGCAGCGCCCCACCTATTTTGAAAATTTCGCGAGGATTCGTCGACCGGCGCCAAAGTTATTCAAAATAGAATGTTGCGGTTTTCCTATGGAAACAGGGTCCTAACTATAACTACCTACTGGCGACCGCCAGTAGGTAATATATATATATATATATATATATATATATGAGAAAGCAAAATGCCCTGTAGCATTTGAAAGGCACTCGACAGTGCCCCGCCCTCCAGCTTAATTCACGCAGCAATCCTCTTTGCTCCGCTTGTCTATTAGCACTGCCGACGCGTTTCAAGGCCTGACGGCCCCTTCTTCCTGGGCAAAAAAACATCACACCTGAGGCTTTCATTTCAATTTCCAGCATTTTATTGTATCCATGGCCCACCAGGGGGCGAGTGCTGAGTGCTTCGTTCCCGTTGATTTGTGGGGCATGGAGTCCGTAAATGAAGGCAATTATTTGCTTTGAGTAAGTTCATGCGTGAGTTTCAAATTATAAGTCCATTAAAACCTTAAGTAGGTAGCGGAGCGCAGATCTTGCTCATTAGGCGTATGGAGCACTGTGCCAGTGACAGCTTCGATTCGTTCAAAGCGCTGGCCTCTTAAACAGGTAAACAGTTCTCCCCTGCTGCTGATGGTGCTCTTTCCACGGCCAGGCTGCCGTGTAGAAATTTGAGAAAGCAAAATGCCCTGTAGCATTTGAAAGGCACTCGACAGTGCCCCGCCCTCCAGCTTAATTCACGCAGCAATCCTCTTTGCTCCGCTTGTCTATTAGCACTGCCGACGCGTTTCAAGGCCTGACGGCCCCTTCTTCCTGGGCAAAAAAACATCACACCTGAGGCTTTCATTTCAATTTCCGGCATTTTATTGTATCCATGGCCCACCAGGGGGCGAGTGCTGAGTGCTTCGTTCCCGTTGATTTGTGGGGCATGGAGTCCGTAAATGAAGGCAATTATTTGCTTTGAGTAAGTTCATGCGTGAGTTTCAAATTATAAGTCCATTAAAACCTTAAGTAGGTAGCGGAGCGCAGATCTTGCTCATTAGGCGTATGGAGCACTGTGCCAGTGACAGCTTCGATTCGTTCAAAGCGCTGGCCTCTTAAACAGGTAAACAGTTCTCCCCTGCTGCTGATGGTGCTCTTTCCACGGCCAGGCTGCCGTGTAGAAATTTGAGAAAGCAAAATGCCCTGTAGCATTTGAAAGGCACTCGACAGTGCCCCGCCCTCCAGCTTAATTCACGCAGCAATCCTCTTTGCTCCGCTTGTCTATTAGCACTGCCGACGCGTTTCAAGGCCTGACGGCCCCTTCTTCCTGGGCAAAAAAACATCACACCTGAGGCTTTCATTTCAATTTCCGGCATTTTATTGTATCCATGGCCCACCAGGGGGCGAGTGCTGAGTGCTTCGTTCCCGTTGATTTGTGGGGCATGGAGTCCGTAAATGAAGGCAATTATTTGCTTTGAGTAAGTTCATGCGTGAGTTTCAAATTATAAGTCCATTAAAACCTTAAGTAGGTAGCGGAGCGCAGATCTTGCTCATTAGGCGTATGGAGCACTGTGCCAGTGACAGCTTCGATTCGTTCAAAGCGCTGGCCTCTTAAACAGGTAAACAGTTCTCCCCTGCTGCTGATGGTGCTCTTTCCACGGCCAGGCTGCCGTGTAGAAATTTGAGAAAGCAAAATGCCCTGTAGCATTTGAAAGGCACTCGACAGTGCCCCGCCCTCCAGCTTAATTCACGCAGCAATCCTCTTTGCTCCGCTTGTCTATTAGCACTGCCGACGCGTTTCAAGGCCTGACGGCCCCTTCTTCCTGGGCAAAAAAACATCACACCTGAGGCTTTCATTTCAATTTCCGGCATTTTATTGTATCCATGGCCCACCAGGGGGCGAGTGCTGAGTGCTTCGTTCCCGTTGATTTGTGGGGCATGGAGTCCGTAAATGAAGGCAATTATTTACTTTGAGTAAGTTCATGCGTGAGTTTCAAATTATAAGTCCATTAAAACCTTAAGTAGGTAGCGGAGCGCAGATCTTGCTCATTAGGCGTATGGAGCACTGTGCCAGTGACAGCTTCGATTCGTTCAAAGCGCTGGCCTCTTAAACAGGTAAACAGTTCTCCCCTGCTGCTGATGGTGCTCTTTCCACGGCCAGGCTGCCGTGTAGAAATTTGAGAAAGCAAAATGCCCTGTAGCATTTGAAAGGCACTCGACAGTGCCCCGCCCTCCAGCTTAATTCACGCAGCAATCCTCTTTGCTCCGCTTGTCTATTAGCACTGCCGACGCGTTTCAAGGCCTGACGGCCCCTTCTTCCTGGGCAAAAAAACATCACACCTGAGGCTTTCATTTCAATTTCCGGCATTTTATTGTATCCATGGCCCACCAGGGGGCGAGTGCTGAGTGCTTCGTTCCCGTTGATTTGTGGGGCATGGAGTCCGTAAATGAAGGCAATTATTTGCTTTGAGTAAGTTCATGCGTGAGTTTCAAATTATAAGTCCATTAAAACCTTAAGTAGGTAGCGGAGCGCAGATCTTGCTCATTAGGCGTATGGAGCACTGTGCCAGTGACAGCTTCGATTCGTTCAAAGCGCTGGCCTCTTAAACAGGTAAACAGTTCTCCCCTGCTGCTGATGGTGCTCTTTCCACGGCCAGGCTGCCGTGTAGAAATTTGAGAAAGCAAAATGCCCTGTAGCATTTGAAAGGCACTCGACAGTGCCCCGCCCTCCAGCTTAATTCACGCAGCAATCCTCTTTGCTCCGCTTGTCTATTAGCACTGCCGACGCGTTTCAAGGCCTGACGGCCCCTTCTTCCTGGGCAAAAAAACATCACACCTGAGGCTTTCATTTCAATTTCCGGCATTTTATTGTATCCATGGCCCACCAGGGGGCGAGTGCTGAGTGCTTCGTTCCCGTTGATTTGTGGGGCATGGAGTCCGTAAATGAAGGCAATTATTTGCTTTGAGTAAGTTCATGCGTGAGTTTCAAATTATAAGTCCATTAAAACCTTAAGTAGGTAGCGGAGCGCAGATCTTGCTCATTAGGCGTATGGAGCACTGTGCCAGTGACAGCTTCGATTCATTCAAAGCGCTGGCCTCTTAAACAGGTAAACAGTTCTCCCCTGCTGCTGATGGTGCTCTTTCCACGGCCAGGCTGCCGTGTAGAAATTTGAGAAAGCAAAATGCCCTGTAGCATTTGAAAGGCACTCGACAGTGCCCCGCCCTCCAGCTTAATTCACGCAGCAATCCTCTTTGCTCCGCTTGTCTATTAGCACTGCCGACGCGTTTCAAGGCCTGACGGCCCCTTCTTCCTGGGCAAAAAAACATCACACCTGAGGCTTTCATTTCAATTTCCGGCATTTTATTGTATCCATGGCCCACCAGGGGGCGAGTGCTGAGTGCTTCGTTCCCGTTGATTTGTGGGGCATGGAGTCCGTAAATGAAGGCAATTATTTGCTTTGAGTAAGTTCATGCGTGAGTTTCAAATTATAAGTCCATTAAAACCTTAAGTAGGTAGCGGAGCGCAGATCTTGCTCATTAGGCGTATGGAGCACTGTGCCAGTGACAGCTTCGATTCGTTCAAAGCGCTGGCCTCTTAAACAGGTAAACAGTTCTCCCCTGCTGCTGATGGTGCTCTTTCCACGGCCAGGCTGCCGTGTAGAAATTTGAGAAAGCAAAATGCCCTGTAGCATTTGAAAGGCACTCGACAGTGCCCCGCCCTCCAGCTTAATTCACGCAGCAATCCTCTTTGCTCCGCTTGTCTATTAGCACTGCCGACGCGTTTCAAGGCCTGACGGCCCCTTCTTCCTGGGCAAAAAAACATCACACCTGAGGCTTTCATTTCAATTTCCGGCATTTTATTGTATCCATGGCCCACCAGGGGGCGAGTGCTGAGTGCTTCGTTCCCGTTGATTTGTGGGGCATGGAGTCCGTAAATGAAGGCAATTATTTGCTTTGAGTAAGTTCATGCGTGAGTTTCAAATTATAAGTCCATTAAAACCTTAAGTAGGTAGCGGAGCGCAGATCTCGCTCATTAGGCGTATGGAGCACTGTGCCAGTGACAGCTTCGATTCGTTCAAAGCGCTGGCCTCTTAAACAGGTAAACAGTTCTCCCCTGCTGCTGATGGTGCTCTTTCCACGGCCAGGCTGCCGTGTAGAAATTTGAGAAAGCAAAATGCCCTGTAGCATTTGAAAGGCACTCGACAGTGCCCCGCCCTCCAGCTTAATTCACGCAGCAATCCTCTTTGCTCCGCTTGTCTATTAGCACTGCCGACGCGTTTCAAGGCCTGACGGCCCCTTCTTCCTGGGCAAAAAAACATCACACCTGAGGCTTTCATTTCAATTTCCGGCATTTTATTGTATCCATGGCCCACCAGGGGGCGAGTGCTGAGTGCTTCGTTCCCGTTGATTTGTGGGGCATGGAGTCCGTAAATGAAGGCAATTATTTGCTTTGAGTAAGTTCATGCGTGAGTTTCAAATTATAAGTCCATTAAAACCTTAAGTAGGTAGCGGAGCGCAGATCTTGCTCATCAGGCGTATGGAGCACTGTGCCAGTGACAGCTTCGATTCGTTCAAAGCGCTGGCCTCTTAAACAGGTAAACAGTTCTCCCCTGCTGCTGATGGTGCTCTTTCCACGGCCAGGCTGCCGTGTAGAAATTTGAGAAAGCAAAATGCCCTGTAGCATTTGAAAGGCACTCGACAGTGCCCCGCCCTCCAGCTTAATTCACGCAGCAATCCTCTTTGCTCCGCTTGTCTATTAGCACTGCCGACGCGTTTCAAGGCCTGACGGCCCCTTCTTCCTGGGCAAAAAAACATCACACCTGAGGCTTTCATTTCAATTTCCGGCATTTTATTGTATCCATGGCCCACCAGGGGGCGAGTGCTGAGTGCTTCGTTCCCGTTGATTTGTGGGGCATGGAGTCCGTAAATGAAGGCAATTATTTGCTTTGAGTAAGTTCATGCGTGAGTTTCAAATTATAAGTCCATTAAAACCTTAAGTAGGTAGCGGAGCGCAGATCTTGCTCATTAGGCGTATGGAGCACTGTGCCAGTGACAGCTTCGATTCGTTCAAAGCGCTGGCCTCTTAAACAGGTAAACAGTTCTCCCCTGCTGCTGATGGTGCTCTTTCCACGGCCAGGCTGCCGTGTAGAAATTTGAGAAAGCAAAATGCCCTGTAGCATTTGAAAGACACTCGACAGTGCCCCGCCCTCCAGCTTAATTCACGCAGCAATCCTCTTTGCTCCGCTTGTCTATTAGCACTGCCGACGCGTTTCAAGGCCTGACGGCCCCTTCTTCCTGGGCAAAAAAACATCACACCTGAGGCTTTCATTTCAATTTCCGGCATTTTATTGTATCCATGGCCCACCAGGGGGCGAGTGCTGAGTGCTTCGTTCCCGTTGATTTGTGGGGCATGGAGTCCGTAAATGAAGGCAATTATTTGCTTTGAGTAAGTTCATGCGTGAGTTTCAAATTATAAGTCCATTAAAACCTTAAGTAGGTAGCGGAGCGCAGATCTTGCTCATTAGGCGTATGGAGCACTGTGCCAGTGACAGCTTCGATTCATTCAAAGCGCTGGCCTCTTAAACAGGTAAACAGTTCTCCCCTGCTGCTGATGGTGCTCTTTCCACGGCCAGGCTGCCGTGTAGAAATTTGAGAAAGCAAAATGCCCTGTAGCATTTGAAAGGCACTCGACAGTGCCCCGCCCTCCAGCTTAATTCACGCAGCAATCCTCTTTGCTCCGCTTGTCTATTAGCACTGCCGACGCGTTTCAAGGCCTGACGGCCCCTTCTTCCTGGGCAAAAAAACATCACACCTGAGGCTTTCATTTCAATTTCCGGCATTTTATTGTATCCATGGCCCACCAGGGGGCGAGTGCTGAGTGCTTCGTTCCCGTTGATTTGTGGGGCATGGAGTCCGTAAATGAAGGCAATTATTTGCTTTGAGTAAGTTCATGCGTGAGTTTCAAATTATAAGTCCATTAAAACCTTAAGTAGGTAGCGGAGCGCAGATCTTGCTCATTAGGCGTATGGAGCACTGTGCCAGTGACAGCTTCGATTCGTTCAAAGCGCTGGCCTCTTAAACAGGTAAACAGTTCTCCCCTGCTGCTGATGGTGCTCTTTCCACGGCCAGGCTGCCGTGTAGAAATTTGAGAAAGCAAAATGCCCTGTAGCATTTGAAAGGCACTCGACAGTGCCCCGCCCTCCAGCTTAATTCACGCAGCAATCCTCTTTGCTCCGCTTGTCTATTAGCACTGCCGACGCGTTTCAAGGCCTGACGGCCCCTTCTTCCTGGGCAAAAAAACATCACACCTGAGGCTTTCATTTCAATTTCCGGCATTTTATTGTATCCATGGCCCACCAGGGGGCGAGTGCTGAGTGCTTCGTTCCCGTTGATTTGTGGGGCATGGAGTCCGTAAATGAAGGCAATTATTTGCTTTGAGTAAGTTCATGCGTGAGTTTCAAATTATAAGTCCATTAAAACCTTAAGTAGGTAGCGGAGCTACAGGGCATTTTGCTTTCTCAAATTTCTACACGGCAGCCTGGCCGTGGAAAGAGCACCATCAGCAGCAGGGGAGAACTGTTTACCTGTTTAAGAGGCCAGCGCTTTGAACGAATCGAAGCTGTCACTGGCACAGTGCTCCATACGCCTAATGAGCAAGATCTGCGCTCCGCTACCTACTTAAGGTTTTAATGGACTTATAATTTGAAACTCACGCATGAACTTACTCAAAGCAAATAATTGCCTTCATTTACGGACTCCATGCCCCACAAATCAACGGGAACGAAGCACTCAGCACTCGCCCCCTGGTGGGCCATGGATACAATAAAATGCCGGAAATTGAAATGAAAGCCTCAGGTGTGATGTTTTTTTGCCCAGGAAGAAGGGGCCGTCAGGCCTTGAAACGCGTCGGCAGTGCTAATAGACAAGCGGAGCAAAGAGGATTGCTGCGTGAATTAAGCTGGAGGGCGGGGCACTGTCGAGTGCCTTTCAAATGCTACAGGGCATTTTGCTTTCTCAAATTTCTACACGGCAGCCTGGCCGTGGAAAGAGCACCATCAGCAGCAGGGGAGAACTGTTTACCTGTTTAAGAGGCCAGCGCTTTGAACGAATCGAAGCTGTCACTGGCACAGTGCTCCATACGCCTAATGAGCAAGATCTGCGCTCCGCTACCTACTTAAGGTTTTAATGGACTTATAATTTGAAACTCACGCATGAACTTACTCAAAGCAAATAATTGCCTTCATTTACGGACTCCATGCCCCACAAATCAACGGGAACGAAGCACTCAGCACTCGCCCCCTGGTGGGCCATGGATACAATAAAATGCCGGAAATTGAAATGAAAGCCTCAGGTGTGATGTTTTTTTGCCCAGGAAGAAGGGGCCGTCAGGCCTTGAAACGCGTCGGCAGTGCTAATAGACAAGCGGAGCAAAGAGGATTGCTGCGTGAATTAAGCTGGAGGGCGGGGCACTGTCGAGTGCCTTTCAAATGCTACAGGGCATTTTGCTTTCTCAAATTTCTACACGGCAGCCTGGCCGTGGAAAGAGCACCATCAGCAGCAGGGGAGAACTGTTTACCTGTTTAAGAGGCCAGCGCTTTGAACGAATCGAAGCTGTCACTGGCACAGTGCTCCATACGCCTAATGAGCAAGATCTGCGCTCCGCTACCTACTTAAGGTTTTAATGGACTTATAATTTGAAACTCACGCATGAACTTACTCAAAGCAAATAATTGCCTTCATTTACGGACTCCATGCCCCACAAATCAACGGGAACGAAGCACTCAGCACTCGCCCCCTGGTGGGCCATGGATACAATAAAATGCCGGAAATTGAAATGAAAGCCTCAGGTGTGATGTTTTTTTGCCCAGGAAGAAGGGGCCGTCAGGCCTTGAAACGCGTCGGCAGTGCTAATAGACAAGCGGAGCAAAGAGGATTGCTGCGTGAATTAAGCTGGAGGGCGGGGCACTGTCGAGTGCCTTTCAAATGCTACAGGGCATTTTGCTTTCTCAAATTTCTACACGGCAGCCTGGCCGTGGAAAGAGCACCATCAGCAGCAGGGGAGAACTGTTTACCTGTTTAAGAGGCCAGCGCTTTGAACGAATCGAAGCTGTCACTGGCACAGTGCTCCATACGCCTAATGAGCAAGATCTGCGCTCCGCTACCTACTTAAGGTTTTAATGGACTTATAATTTGAAACTCACGCATGAACTTACTCAAAGCAAATAATTGCCTTCATTTACGGACTCCATGCCCCACAAATCAACGGGAACGAAGCACTCAGCACTCGCCCCCTGGTGGGCCATGGATACAATAAAATGCCGGAAATTGAAATGAAAGCCTCAGGTGTGATGTTTTTTTGCCCAGGAAGAAGGGGCCGTCAGGCCTTGAAACGCGTCGGCAGTGCTAATAGACAAGCGGAGCAAAGAGGATTGCTGCGTGAATTAAGCTGGAGGGCGGGGCACTGTCGAGTGCCTTTCAAATGCTACAGGGCATTTTGCTTTCTCAAATTTCTACACGGCAGCCTGGCCGTGGAAAGAGCACCATCAGCAGCAGGGGAGAACTGTTTACCTGTTTAAGAGGCCAGCGCTTTGAACGAATCGAAGCTGTCACTGGCACAGTGCTCCATACGCCTAATGAGCAAGATCTGCGCTCCGCTACCTACTTAAGGTTTTAATGGACTTATAATTTGAAACTCACGCATGAACTTACTCAAAGCAAATAATTGCCTTCATTTACGGACTCCATGCCCCACAAATCAACGGGAACGAAGCACTCAGCACTCGCCCCCTGGTGGGCCATGGATACAATAAAATGCCGGAAATTGAAATGAAAGCCTCAGGTGTGATGTTTTTTTGCCCAGGAAGAAGGGGCCGTCAGGCCTTGAAACGCGTCGGCAGTGCTAATAGACAAGCGGAGCAAAGAGGATTGCTGCGTGAATTAAGCTGGAGGGCGGGGCACTGTCGAGTGCCTTTCAAATGCTACAGGGCATTTTGCTTTCTCAAATTTCTACACGGCAGCCTGGCCGTGGAAAGAGCACCATCAGCAGCAGGGGAGAACTGTTTACCTGTTTAAGAGGCCAGCGCTTTGAACGAATCGAAGCTGTCACTGGCACAGTGCTCCATACGCCTAATGAGCAAGATCTGCGCTCCGCTACCTACTTAAGGTTTTAATGGACTTATAATTTGAAACTCACGCATGAACTTACTCAAAGCAAATAATTGCCTTCATTTACGGACTCCATGCCCCACAAATCAACGGGAACGAAGCACTCAGCACTCGCCCCCTGGTGGGCCATGGATACAATAAAATGCCGGAAATTGAAATGAAAGCCTCAGGTGTGATGTTTTTTTGCCCAGGAAGAAGGGGCCGTCAGGCCTTGAAACGCGTCGGCAGTGCTAATAGACAAGCGGAGCAAAGAGGATTGCTGCGTGAATTAAGCTGGAGGGCGGGGCACTGTCGAGTGCCTTTCAAATGCTACAGGGCATTTTGCTTTCTCAAATTTCTACACGGCAGCCTGGCCGTGGAAAGAGCACCATCAGCAGCAGGGGAGAACTGTTTACCTGTTTAAGAGGCCAGCGCTTTGAACGAATCGAAGCTGTCACTGGCACAGTGCTCCATACGCCTAATGAGCAAGATCTGCGCTCCGCTACCTACTTAAGGTTTTAATGGACTTATAATTTGAAACTCACTCATGAACTTACTCAAAGCAAATAATTGCCTTCATTTACGGACTCCATGCCCCACAAATCAACGGGAACGAAGCACTCAGCACTCGCCCCCTGGTGGGCCATGGATACAATAAAATGCCGGAAATTGAAATGAAAGCCTCAGGTGTGATGTTTTTTTGCCCAGGAAGAAGGGGCCGTCAGGCCTTGAAACGCGTCGGCAGTGCTAATAGACAAGCGGAGCAAAGAGGATTGCTGCGTGAATTAAGCTGGAGGGCGGGGCACTGTCGAGTGCCTTTCAAATGCTACAGGGCATTTTGCTTTCTCAAATTTCTACACGGCAGCCTGGCCGTGGAAAGAGCACCATCAGCAGCAGGGGAGAACTGTTTACCTGTTTAAGAGGCCAGCGCTTTGAACGAATCGAAGCTGTCACTGGCACAGTGCTCCATACGCCTAATGAGCAAGATCTGCGCTCCGCTACCTACTTAAGGTTTTAATGGACTTATAATTTGAAACTCACGCATGAACTTACTCAAAGCAAATAATTGCCTTCATTTACGGACTCCATGCCCCACAAATCAACGGGAACGAAGCACTCAGCACTCGCCCCCTGGTGGGCCATGGATACAATAAAATGCCGGAAATTGAAATGAAAGCCTCAGGTGTGATGTTTTTTTGCCCAGGAAGAAGGGGCCGTCAGGCCTTGAAACGCGTCGGCAGTGCTAATAGACAAGCGGAGCAAAGAGGATTGCTGCGTGAATTAAGCTGGAGGGCGGGGCACTGTCGAGTGCCTTTCAAATGCTACAGGGCATTTTGCTTTCTCATATATATATATATATATATATATATATATATATTTAAGTATACTATGTATACATGTGAAAATTTGTCGGTCCACCTGTTTATCTCGGTGGCACAGAAAAAAGGGGTGGAACTGATGTCAGCACGCCGACGAGGTCCTTTTATGGCTCCTATAATGCCATACGGTATCGCGAGCGGAGCCGTGCTATTATGACATCGTCATCGACGTGGGAGAGCTAGGAAATCATTTTTGCGGAATGCTGGCGCAGGGTATATTCACCAAAGTGTTCAGGCTAGTCCTTTGGGAGCAACTGTTTATGTGGCCACTCCAGAAACCGAAACCAGTCATCCGAGGGCAGAGACCCTGCAGATGGCACACGAGGTGGGGAGCCCAGTCGTGTGCACCGGCGGGGCAGCGAAGTGACAAGCACCACTACCCACAGAAAAGGTAACAAGGGCACTGAATAACACAGGATCTTCTCTTTGTATCTCGCAGGTTAAAATGCCCTAGTTCCAAAATGTAGAATTAGTGCTGCAACGGTCTTCAAGAGGACCTGCGATAGATGCTGCTTCCGCCTTCCGTACACTGGAGGCGGCAAATGGGTCACGCGGTACTGTCATACTGCGGTGGGACCCACACTCGTTGACCTCTCATGGCACAGCTCCACACTTCGGGGACAACGCTTTCCATTAGCTGTGTTTTCTGATGACGTGTCGCACCGGCCTGTCCACCAGCAGAACCCCTTTACATCCAAACAGACTCTTCCACTCTTCCACCGGAAGTGAAACCAGGCCACACGGACACTTCCACAATACAACAGCCGGGAATGCACTTTTCGGTAAAAAAAACACATTCCTTCCTCCTAATTTGTCAAATATACGACTCACTGAAGAACAGGGGCCAGCTTCGATCGGTAAACAGCCGTTACAATGACTTTTTTACTTCGCGATACCATTACAACGCATGCATTACCACGCATGCGTTGTACATCGGGAAGTCATTACTACGCATTTTTTTTAACGCATGGTCATTTACCACACATGCCTTTACAACGAATTTTGTTGTAAAGGTATGTATGGTAAATGACCATGAGTTCTAAAAAAATGTAGATGATCCACGTCGTTTTAAGGAAACAGAGGCTGTTCCGTTTCCTCACAACGAAGTGCACCGCCCCTCAGAGACGACATGAAGCAGGAACCACGAGGAGAGAGGAACCACGAGGAGTGAGAGGTAAGGGGGATTGGGCATGGTGTTGTTTTTCTTCTTCTAGGGTTTAGGGTAGTGAGGAAATATGAATTTTGTGATCAGTTATGTCCCCTATCGTAGACCCCAACGGCTCCATGTGCATGCTATAAGTACATGTATGTTCCCTCCTGCTCCAGTTCTGAAGACGCAAATATATGAGCGTCCACCGTCAACATGTCCTCTTTCAGATCCGCCATGAATGGGTCAGATATTCCATTCCTAAATATGAAAGGCCACCGACTTTATGTGGTTCACTTTCCACATCTCACAGATTCAGGCGAGTAGGCCCGAATTCTGTCATCAAGCCTTTTCCTGCCTTCTGCCTCTGAAAGCTCCAGTCTGAGCCTGCATCTGTGACCATGAACTTTGTCCTACTCCCTGCGCGGCTAACGGTGCCTGATCCACCATATTGCCTGCCAAAAACTGTATTTCACCTTCGAGATTATCTCCTTCGCTCCTCATCCGATGCATTCCTGTCTAGTAGTTTAGGTAAACATTCTTCCAGCTCCCGTGCAAAGGGCCAGGCTTCGCTGTCCTCACGCAAGTAATTCATAGCCCCGTTACCATGGAATATTCCTACCCCCTCGCATCTAGTGTAGACACTTAGACGCTTGTACACGCACTAACAGTCAGTATAGTCAGTATAGAATAAGATTCTATCCTAAGAGACCTCTCTTTTTGGATAACACAGTTCTTTAAACATAGGATATTAGATATGATTCGGGATTAGGTTGACATAACCCCAGACTTCTGTCTCCACACGTAGAGCTAAATGTCAAGTCCCCTTCACCCTCTAGTTGCACGTCAATCACACGTCATGCGGCTGCGCGCGCATCTCTGCCACATATTTCTGCTGACATTGCAGGATTCTTTTATGGATCCACCCACTTGTAACATCATGTTTAAATGACGTATTTTAGTTACACCCATGTTTAGTTACGTATGTACAGTTTATCTGAGTTATCAGCTGTCACGCCTCTTGCATCTGTTTTACTGTAATGCATTTTCTATAAAACCGCTTAACTGTCAATAATATATGTTCCTTCCTTCCTGAACTTTCGTGGTGATGGAATAGAAGGCCCACAACTTCGAATTGTGTTCCTTTGTATAGGAATAAAGCCTTTTTAAACCCTCTAATACCACGGATTCTGCCTCTCATTTTACTGAGTTATTCTTAGACAGACTTTACCGCATAAAAAATAGTACCGGTAACAAAATATTTACCACATAAATTGGCGCCCGAATAGGGACACTTTCTCATCTCACGCGCCGGCGGTGCGTTGCAGGCCCGGTCTCCTGCCACAGCTGAACGGACAACAAAAAACGCGTATCTGCAGGATTTCCTGTATCTCCTTCCGGCCAAGCGGGGACGACTGAGGCTGCGATCAACACCCAGACGAGGCGGTGAGAAGTGCGAAGTATCCCGACCAGAGCCTAGCTGAGAGAGCAAGATCCGAGGTATACAGAGACCCGCCAGGTTCCGAAGTTCCGAGTCCGGTCGAGTCCAGTCCAGTCCCGTCCAGTTTCAAGTTCTGTTCCGAGGCCTTCCGTTCCGAGCTACCCGGTGAGTACCATTACCGGGGAGGCATTTTACGTGCACATAGTCTGTGCCGGTCAAGACGGGTTTGGGTACACAAATCCGGTCTGCACTGTTTTAGCAGTGTATCTGTACTGTTTAGCAGTATATATAGTATGTTTTGCATATAAATTAATATAAATAAGTATTATCTAGTGTCAGTATTATGTCAGTAACTAGTTTTTATTAGTTATCATCGTTCGTAAAACTGTTAAGTGTTAAATGTTTTAAATACGTTCTATATACTGTGGTGTGAATGACTGTTCATTATTGTGTTTTTATAAAGTGTGTTCTAGTAATAAGGTCTAAAAATGCCGCTCTTTTCGAAACTAAGACAGATCAAAACTAGAAAAGGGGTACTCGAAGAAGCCGTTCCCATCCCACCGAGGGACACTCCAGGGTACTTTATGTATCATAAGCATGGCCTAGATGCCGTATTATTTCTTGATTTATGGGTGGACTACACCAAAGAATTACCAGAGAGTCAGAGATGGCCCGCAGCGGGGACCTGGGATGCAGATTGCATCATGAGAGTAGAAGAAGAATTATGGAAAAAGAAAGCCAGACAGTCACAGAAAGATGCCATTGAATTATGGCGTAAAGAATCATATAGACGCACGGAAAAAGCACTCAGACAGGAAGAGAAAGGTAGGGAGAATTCAAATAAAACCCGAGAAAATCTATTACTTGAGGAAGGTACCCGAGTAAAATCAGAACAAGTAGACAGACAAAGAAACGCCCTTATGAATGGTATGTATCCACTTTTGGCCGAAGGGTTACCTAAGGCTACTCCGGAAATACCAAAAGACTTGCCACCCCCATTGTTTCCGATAAAAACACACCCCAAGGGGCATCCCAGAACTGCAGAAGATGTTTTCCTTTCCCGCTATTTAGATGACGCAGCTCCCGAGTATGCTAATACCGCACCACATAGACCGCTTGCCGATGATGCTCATAGCCAAGAGCATTCGTCTGTACCTCCACAACAACAAGCTTCGACACACATTCCGACAAGCACATCTGTTTCTACAGCTTTTCCAGCAACGACGGTTGCTGTCTCACCCTCAACAAATCCTTTCACGTCCAGCACCCCAGACGGTGCCACAGGAGGTACGACAGACATTTTTTCTACACCACCCAGAGGAAATAAATTTTCCCTTAGAGAATTAGCACACCAACGTACGCCCAAACTAGCAACCCCCGACATGCTCAAGGAACTTCTAGTAGATTGTAGATATGATCCTGTGCCCGGTAAACGGGACGAAATGCTGCTGTCATCATTACGTATTAGACGAGCTGCAATATATTTAACGAAGTTACCAGGAATGGATACACATTTAGAAAATATATATCACTTTGTCCAGTCAGGGCGAGGTCCTGAAAGTATTAGTAGAGCCATGGAGTACCAGAAAGCGGAGGTACAGGGACAACTGTTACGTTTCCTCATAAACTGTGTAATCAGAAATCAAGACCGGCCAGGGGTAAATCCGGAAGAAATGCAAAAACTTGTCACTTGGGGTAAGAATATATCAGAAGGGAGACATGATAAACTGTTATGTATAGTAGCTATGTACCGAAAGATCCGCAAAGAAATAGAACGAATACACGAAGAAAGATTAGAGGCAGACGCCGCGGACCTAAACAGAGAGGAGGAGGAGCAAGAATCAGACCAAGTTGATACAATAGCTTATGTAGGTAGAGGAAGATCCCATAATAATACCAGAGGTTTTAACGACCCAATACGTCCAATACGTCCAGAATGTAATAGACATCTCCCAAACCCCATGCTAAATACGAAATCCCCTGAACACTTATTCCAAGCCGCTGATAAATTACTCCGAGATCGAAGGGGGTACCACGTGCTCGATTCCATGGACGAACAAGAATTAGCCAGGTCAGCAGTACAATGGGCAGACAGTCCCGGCGAATACAATGACGATGTACTTGCACACACGTTTCTGAATCTAGACCCCTATGAACAACGTTTAGCTAGTATATACATGATTCAACACCTCCTTATATTATATAAAAACCAACACTCCGATCCAGGACCCTTACCTGACATATTGACAGAACTGCTCACGAATATATGGAGAGGGTCAGGTACTGATTTGATTAAGGAAATTCTAGAATCTCGAAATCAATATTTAAATTTCGTATGCCCAGAACACGTTCCAGTTCCCATTATGGGAAGAAAAATGTATCACATAGATAGACAGAACCCGTTACGCGAAGTGCACCCGATCAGAGGTGCCGACGATAATTTCACACGTGTGTTTGTATACACGCCTATAACTAAACTGGAATTATTAGAAATGAAGAAAGTAGTACCCAGTCATGACAAAGACCCAGCAGGTTTCCACCGTGAGATAAAAGACATGTTACTCATGGGAGAGTATACCTACCCCGACATTATGAAAATATTGAAAGTACTATTACCTGCCGGTGTTTATGAGAAACTCAAAGAAAAGGAATGGGAGGTGGGAGACCAAAAGATAGATTGGACAGCATTAGAAAACGAAGAAAAGGCCCGAGCTGCAGGAGCAGGGCTTGGGGATAAGACTACAGCATTAGCAGGATTACTAATACAGGTACTGCCACGTTTATTAACTACGAAAAAGGAAGACTGGGGTGCAATCTCAGCCTGTAAACAAAAACCAGATGAAGACACTAGTGATTTCTATTCCCGATTCGAAAAATGTTTTAGTATAAATAGTGGCATAAAAGCCAGTAGTGAGTCATATCCACATCTGTTTGTGACAAAATTAGTTGAAAATTCTCTGCTACAAGTCAAGAATAGAGTATTGAAATTCGAAAGTACCTGGCAAGGTAATACCCCATCACAGATGCTACAGATGTTACAATATCATCACAATAGAATTAGAGAAGAGCAAGAACACGAACAAAGACGTATGAAAGATACGAAAATGAAAATGCTTGTTGCACAGTCAGTTCCAGCTGATAGTCATCAAAAGGGTGATTCCGCAGGCCCTGCGAAAGGGACATGCAACTATTGTAAACAACCAGGTCATTATATACACGATTGTCCAGTCCTGAAACATAATATAGCCACAGGTAGAACACATGAGAGACCACGTCCACCTAGACAGGATCAGAATAAACAACAGATGCCTCAGCAGGCACAACCTAGGTCAGCTCCGCAACAATTAGCTCCGCAACAGGCAGCTCCACAACAGATTGTAGTACCACCACAAGCGCAGCCTATTGCTGCAACACAAGCAACGACACAACAGATGTATCAGTATGCACAAGCAGATTATCCCGATTATCAGCGATACACATGAAATAGCCTAGAGAGGGAAGTTGGCTTACCCCTTATTGAGGTTCCTGTAGACCAAGAGGGACCTTATGTACATAGTGAACTATTAGGGGAAGAAAGAAAGTTTTTACTTGATACAGGGGCAAGCAGAACAACTATAAGACGTAGTGAAGTTCCAGGGGCACCCCTCTCAGGCTCACAGAATATTTCCCTTGGATTCTCAGGAAAACCTATAATTAATGATGTAACACAACCTCTTCCACTTACGATTGGTCCATTGACACGTACTACAGATTTGTTGCTTACTAAATCAAGTCCAGAAAACTTGTTAGGAATAAAAACATTGAAAGCTCTAGGAGCCATAATATGTTGTTCTCCGGAAGGAGTACGACTATTTTTACGTGACTTTAAAGGTCACTACGTATCCAGAGACATGGATCACCGACTGCAGAATTTACCTACACATTTATGGGCACAAGGCCCCACTGATGTTGGTTGCATGAACATTACACCATATCGAGTTACACTGAAATCAGGAATAGTACTACCACGAATGCGACAATACAAGTTACCACCAGATGCTGTAGTGGCTTTACTGCAAATCATTGACGAACTCATTACACAAGGAGTGGTTGTGGAAACTGACTGCAATGTATGTAATTCCCCGATAATTCCGATTCTTAAAAGAACGGATCCAAAAGCACCACCAGTATATCGATTGGTTATTGATCTGCGCGAATTAAATAAATGTATTGTACCACAATACCCCGTGGTCCCAGATATCTCTTCATTACTCACAGCTATTGACTCAGAAGCAACGTTCTTCACTGTAATTGATCTCAAGAATGCTTTCTTTAGTGTCCCAATTGATCCGGAAAGTCAATATTTATTCGGATTTAGTTTAAATGGACGAAGTTTTAAATTCACACGCGCACCTCAAGGATTTACAGAAAGCCCCAGCATCTATAGCCAAGCACAGAAACGAGAACTTGACAGTATCCATATGCCAGTTAACACTGCCTTGCTTCAATATGTCGATGATCTGCTGATCACCGCCCGAAGCAAACTTGAATGTGAAAAAGCGTCACTGACGGTTTTAAAATTTCTGGCCGACAAGGGGCACAAGGTGTCCCCTTCTAAGCTGCAATTCTGTGTCCAGCGAGTTGTTTACCTTGGGCACTTGCTGTCCAAGGAGGGAAGGCAGCTTACACCCGACCGCATACAGTTAATTGCTAACATGCCACCACCCAAGACACAAAAGGAGGTACGGGCTTTTATAGGCCTCACTTCATTCTGTAGGCAGTAGATCCCTCAATATGCATTTCTAGCAAAACCACTCATCCAGTTGACAACACAGGAGGCAGCCACATCGACTGTCCTCCCTTGGACTCAAGAACATACACACGCCTTTGAAAGCTTAAAGAAAGCTTTATGCCAAGCACCTGTTCTAGCAACACCATGTTACAGTAAACAGTTTACACTCTTTGTTACAGAACGCGAAGGTACTGCTTTGTCAGTACTCACTCAGGAACAAGCAGGATCACACAAACCATGTGCTTATTTCTCTAGTACATTAGATCCAGTAGCTCAGGCACTTCCAGCGTGCCTGAAATCAGTGGCAGCAACAGCTTTAGCAATCAGACAAAGCGATGCCATAGTGTTAGGACATCAATTGACAGTACAAGTACCACACGCAGTAGAGGTTCTTTTGAATCGCACACAAACACAACACTTGACTATAGCGAGACTCACCGGTTACGAATTAACACTGTTTCAGCCACATATAGAAATCAGACGTTGTAATACGTTAAATCCTGCCACACTGTTACCAGTGAGCGGAACAGATCCATTGGCACATGATTGTGTCGAAGTCATTACTATCACGACGAAACCCAGACAAGACTTGACAGACATCCCTTTGACAGATCCAGACTTGACATTGTATGTAGATGGGTCATGTATGAGAACAAGTACAGGAGAGTTAGTGGCCGCTTACGCAGTCACAACAGACACTGAAGTCATTGAAACAAATTGTATTAACACTTTGTCAGCTCAAGCAGCAGAGCTCACCGCTCTGACACAAGCCTGTATTCAAGCCATGAATAAAAAAGTCAACATATACACAGATTCACGTTATGCATTCGGAGTCGTTCATGACTTCGGCGTACTGTGGCGAGAGAGAGGTTATTTAACTTCTCACGGTGCCCACATCCAACACGGACCCCTCATTCAAGCCCTAATAGACGCGATTCATCTACCTACTGCAATATCGATTATGAAATGCAAAGCCCACACAAAAGTTATCGATATCATTTCTCAGGGTAATGACCTAGCTGACAGAACAGCTAAACAGACTGCTCAGAATCAGACTCTCACAACTGACATGACAAAGACAATAGTTCCGACACCAACACATTGCATGACAGTTAAGGATCCCGCCCTTGATGTAATTGACATACAGACACACGCTACACCAGAAGAAATAAAGAAATGGACTGAATTAGGAGGGATCCAAACAGATCAAGGATGGATGACGAAGGAAAAATCTATATGGTTTCTTCCCGATTCAATGGTCCAAGTTATCATTAACACTATACATAGTCCAGCGCACCTAGGAGAAAAAGCTATGCTAGACAGCATTCAACACATTTGGTTCAACAAACATTTACGAGCCGCAGCTAAACAAAAGGTTCGTACCTGTATGATATGTTGTCAGTTTAATCCAGGTAAAAGCATCCCCGTAGAACAGGGTGGATTCCAAACTCCCGATCATGCTTTTAAAGTCCTCCAGATGGATTATATCCAGATGGAACGATGTCGAGGATTCAAATATGTTCTCGTAGTTGTCTGTGCTCTTTCCCGTTGGACAGAAGCATACCCGGTTTCAGATTACACTGCCCCGACTACTGCCAAACAGTTAGTTCGAGAATTCTTCCCACGGTACGGTTTACCACGTGTTGTCTACTCAGATAACGGCCAGCCGTTCTCATCCGAACTAATGAAACACGTTTCCCTTCTATTAGGATATCAATGGAAATTTCACTGTGTCCGACATCCCGAGGCAGCAGGTCTCGTAGAACGCCATAATCAAACTTTGAAAATTAGATTGTCCAAAATATGTAGAGAAAAAGGAGTCGACTGGATAGTAGCCTTACCAGTTGCGCTCTTTTACATGAGAATGGTAGCACATTCTCGAACAGGGCTATCCCCGTATGAGGTGATCTTCGGTAGACCACCAAATATGTGGGGGACGCCTATACCTCGTAAAATCACTGACGTTGACTGTAATATGCTGACAGATTACCTGGCTTCCTTGATGTCTGCACTACAATCTTGTCGTTCACAGGTATCCGCAGCTTTTCCCGACAATACTGAGGTGAAACCCCATGACGTGGTTCCTGGGGACTTGGTGTTGGTCAGGAATTTTGACCGGAAGACCCAACTGGATCCTAGGTGGAAGTCACCGAAGTTAGTTTTACTCACCACAAGGACAGCCGTGAAAATCGAAGGAAGAAAAGGATGGTTGCACTCGAGTCATATCAAGAAATTTTATGGACTACCACCCAGTATAGAGACTCAACCCTGTAATCCTTCACAGACAGACTCAAAGCTCCCTTTGGTTGAGCAATCGAACTCAGAACTATATAGACTAAAATTGAGGTCCAGTAAGTCAGACAATTTGATTGTTTAAGTCCTCTCCAAGGTGAATTGGTTGAATTTGTCTCTGACATGTATCCTCTGGACCGGAATAGAGAAAGAAATAATCAAATGCTGCTCAAAAAGCAGGCGTATTGTAAATCATTTCGTAGTCATTGTACAGTAACATTATTAATTTTGTTTTTTCTAAGTCTTTTGATCATCATTGTCAGCATCCTATTGCACATGTATTACCCTATTCCTAAGCATGCTTATAATATAACTGCAGAACATTCTTTTAGCGAATTTCCTCCGCATGAGTTGTCCTATAGATTTGCGCTGCGCAACAACACTTTTATTAGTATGTTACATCATTCCCATCAAACCAGCAATGCCACAAATTGTTGGATATGTGGCCGACTCCCTCCCTATCAGAACTATAAGGGAGTCTTGCCCCTCTTTCCCTATCCGTTCACACACAATGGCTCCTGTGGAGCATGGTTTAGTTTGATTAATACCCTAGATTCAAATTCCGCAGTTTATCAAGACAACTGGGTATGGGGAAACCTGAACCTAGCTTTACTTAAAGTCTGCTACCCTAACAAGGAGGGACTTCCCAAAAGAACAGGAACTGATCTAGAAAATGAAGTATATGGATTAGGTAATTTTACACTTAACCTCATGATCCTGAACGTTGAATCTGAAGCTACACCAATCTTGCCCGCCATGTCAGTATTCCCAGTAAAAGGGGAATTATGTATAAGAAAGAATGGTTCCATACATATGGGCCATAGTAAATGCACCACTGTAATAACATTCAGTGATCAAGGCAAGTCTACATTTAGAGCTTCCCATCATTCCTACTTCATATGTGGCCAGACCGCATATATATGTCTACCTTTAGATTGGGATGGTACCTGTTACATAGCATTCCTTCTGCCACCTGTTTTCCTAGCTCCTCCTGATTATCATAGAAATACCCATTTAGTACACAATAGACAACAGAGAGATCTCCCAATTGTCGATTACACTGAAACGGCATGGGAAAAATACACAGATTTCAATAAAGGTTTCTTTCCCTATATAGGTACAGTCACTAATAGTAAGCTGATACGTAGATTAACCAGAACCCTCGAAACAGTAGTGAACGAAACTATTTCCGCCTTAGGCAATTTAACAGAAGAGCAGTCTGCTATGCGGATTGTTGTGCTTCAAAATCGTCTTGTCCTTGACGTCATCCTGGCCGATAGGGGCGGAGCTTGTAGGGTCATCGGATCAAGTTGTTGCATTTTCATACCAGAAAATTCACCGTCAGTATATAAAGCCATAACCCGCCTTCATAAGATTGTAAGCCAGATACACCAGAGTCCAGGCACCTGGACTTGGTCCGGTTGGTTCTGGGGCGTGTTGTCAGCCTGGGGATGGAGAATACTATCCTTCCTAGGTATTGGCTTTCTCATACTATTCAGTTGCTGCTTATGTCTACAATGTGGGCCAGCGATTTGTGGTCTGTGTGCCACCTCGTGTATCCCACATCCAAGTTTTCGTTCGAGATCCCGGAAGAAGAAAGAAGAACAAATGATGCTATATGAACAGATCGATGGATTGATGAAGATCGATATCTCCTAAGGGTCCGAAGGGGACAAGGAGGGAATGAGGAAATATGAATTTTGTGATCAGTTATGTCCCCTATCGTAGACCCCAACGGCTCCATGTGCATGCTATAAGTACATGTATGTTCCCTCCTGCTCCAGTTCTGAAGACGCAAATATATGAGCGTCCACCGTCAACATGTCCTCTTTCAGATCCGCCATGAATGGGTCAGATATTCCATTCCTAAATATGAAAGGCCACCGACTTTATGTGGTTCACTTTCCACATCTCACAGATTCAGGCGAGTAGGCCCGAATTCTGTCATCAAGCCTTTTCCTGCCTTCTGCCTCTGAAAGCTCCAGTCTGAGCCTGCATCTGTGACCATGAACTTTGTCCTACTCCCTGCGCGGCTAACGGTGCCTGATCCACCATATTGCCTGCCAAAAACTGTATTTCACCTTCGAGATTATCTCCTTCGCTCCTCATCCGATGCATTCCTGTCTAGTAGTTTAGGTAAACATTCTTCCAGCTCCCGTGCAAAGGGCCAGGCTTCGCTGTCCTCACGCAAGTAATTCATAGCCCCGTTACCATGGAATATTCCTACCCCCTCGCATCTAGTGTAGACACTTAGACGCTTGTACACGCACTAACAGTCAGTATAGTCAGTATAGAATAAGATTCTATCCTAAGACGCCTCTTGCATCTGTTTTACTGTAATGCATTTTCTATAAAACCGCTTAACTGTCAATAATATATGTTCCTTCCTTCCTGAACTTTCGTGGTGATGGAATAGAAGGCCCACAACTTCGAATTGTGTTCCTTTGTATAGGAATAAAGCCTTTTTAAACCCTCTAATACCACGGATTCTGCCTCTCATTTTACTGAGTTATTCTTAGACAGACTTTACCGCATAAAAAATAGTACCGGTAACGAAATATTTACCACAGTAGTGCAGTGGTGTTTGGGTAGTGTAGGGGGTCGTGCTGGGGGTAGTGTTTTAGGGTTTAGGGTAGTGCAGTGGTGTTTGGGTAGTGTAGGGGTCGTGCTGGAGTAGTGTTTTAGGGTTTAGGGTAGTGCAGTAGTGTATGGGGTCGTGCTGGGGGTAGTGTTTTAGGGTTTAGGGTAGTGCAGTGGTGTTTGAGTAGTGTAGGGGGTCATGCTGGTGGTATTGTTTTAGGGTTTAGGATAGTGCAGTGGTGTTTGTGTAGTGTAGGGGGTCATGCTGGGGGTAGTGGTTTAGGGTTTAGGGTAGTGCAGTGGTGTTTGTGTAGTGTAGGGGGTAGTGTTTTAGGGTAGTGCAGAGGTGTTTGGGTATTGTGGGTCATTTACCACGCATGCCTTTACAATGAATTTTGTTGTAAAGGTATGTATGGTAAATGACCGTGACTTCTAAAAAAATGTAGACGATCCATGTCGCTTTAAGGAAACAGAGACTGTTCCATTTCCTCACAACGATGTGCACCGCCCCTCAGAGACGACATGAAGCAGGAACCACGAGGAGAGAGGAACCACGAGGAGTGAGAGGTAAAGGGGATTGGGCATGGGGTATTTTTTTTCTAGGGTTTAGGGTAGTGCAGTGGTGTTTGGGTAGTGTAGGGGGTCGTGCTGGGGTAGTGTTTTAGGGTTTAGGGTAGTGCAGTGGTGTTTGGGTAGTGTAGGGGTCATGCTGGGGTAGTGTTTTAGTGTTTAGGGTAGTGCAGTAGTGTATGGGGTCGTGCTGGGGGTAGTGTTTTAGGGTTAAGGGTAGTGCAGTGGTGTATGGGTAGTGTAGGGGGTCGTGCTGGGGTAGTGTTTTAGGGTTTAGGTTAGTACAGCGGTGTTTGAGTAGTGTAGGGGGTCATGCTGGGGTAGTGTTTTAGGGTTTAGGGTAGTGCAGTGGTGTATGGGGTCGTGCTGGGGGTAGTGTTTTAGGGTTTAGGGTAGTGCAGTGGTGTATGGGTAGTGTAGGGGGTCGTGCTGGTGTAGTGTTTTAGGGTTTAGGTTACTGCAGTGGTGTTTGAGTAGTGTAGGGGGTCATGCTGGGGGTAGTGTTTTAGGGTTTAGGGTAGTGCAGTGGTGTTTGTGTAGTGTAGGGGGTAGTGTTTTAGGGTTTAGGGTAGTGCAGTGGTGTTTGGGTATTGTAGGTCATTTACCACGCATGCCTTTACAACGAATTTTGCTGTAAAGGTATGTATGGTAAATGACCATGAGTTCTAAAAAAATGTAGACGATCCACATCGTTTTAAGGAAACAGAGGCTGTTCCGTTTCCTCACAATGATGTGCACCGCCCATCAGAGACGACATGAAGCAGGAACCACGAGGAGAGAGGAACCACGAGGAGTGAGAGGTAAGGGGGATTGGGCATGGGGTATTTTTTTTCCCTAGGTGTTTGGGTAGTGTAGGGGGTCGTGCTGTGAGTAATGTTTTAGGGTTTAGGGTAGTGCTGTGGTGTTTGGGTAGGGTAGGGGTCGTGCTGGGGTAGTGTTTTAGGGTGTAGGGTAGTGCAGTAGTGTATGGGCTCATGCTGGGGGAAGTGTTTTAGGGTTTAGGGTAGTGCAGTGGTGCATGGGTAGTGTAGGGGGTCGTGCTGGGTAGTGTTTTAGGGTTTAGGGTAGTGCAGTGGTGTTTGGGTAGTATAGGGGGTCGTGCTGGGGGTAGATTTAGGGTTTATGGTAGTGCAGTGGTGTTTGGGTAGTGTAGGGAGTCGTGCTGGAGGTAGTGTTTTAGGGTTTAGGGTAATGCAGTGGTGTTTGTATAGGGTATGGGGTTGTGCTGGGGGTAGTGTTTTAGGGTTTATGGTAGTGCAGTGGTGTTTGTGTACTATAGGGGTAGTGCTGGGGGTAGTGTTTTAGGGTTTAGGGTAGTGCAGTGGTGTTTGTGTAGAGTAGGGGGGTAGTGTTTTAGGGTTTAGGGTAGTGCAGTGGTGTTTGTGTAGTATAGGGGGTTGTGCTGGTGGTAGAGTTATAGTTTAGGATAGTGCAGTGGTGTTTGGGTAGTGTAGGGAGTCATGCCGGTGGTAGTGTTTTAGGGTTTAGGGTAGTGCAGTTATGTTTGGGTAGTGTAGGGTGTTGTGCTGGGGGTAGTGTTTTAGGGTTTAGGGTAGTGCAGTGGTGTTTGGGTAGTGGAGGGGGTAGTGTTTTATGGTTTAGGGTAGTGCACCCAACCAGCCACAATATCTGTGAACAAAGTGGATCCTGACTCTTTTGAACGCTCCGCCAATTGAATAATTTGGGTCAAGGGCTCTACCACGTCCAAGACCTATCACTTCCTTTCTTGGGATCCCTCTTATACTTGGAGAAAAAGGTACATAGTTTTTCATCAATTTCAGGCATGTGTGCCACCTACCCCTTCAGTGAGGGCCTGGGGCATTCTCCCCTCATCCTATTCCTGTCCTCCCTTTCAAGGGGTTGATGGATTTTCCCCACCACATACTCTGCCACTTTGGTATCAGGGGTCCACTTCGCCGACCTAGGATGGTAAATTTGGGTAGACTCGAACATGTCCGAGTGGACCCTGTCCGCAACCCGGGACTGAGAGGAGTGGGACTCTGGATGCCAGTGACGCCCCGAGTCCTTATCCTCATCGGAGGAGAAATCGTCCTCCGATACACCCTCTCCCTCTAAGGGAAACCCGCTGTCGGGGTCTACAATAGTGGTGACAGTGTCGCAATTTTATCTGGACTCCTCCTCCTCCCGGCAGGGTGCATGTTTTAGCGTTCGCGCACTCTTGAGAAAGATCTTCGTAAGTTTATCAAATCCTTCCAAGTGCCCGGCGCTATGCTTAACGGCCCTTTCATTCCCCATCTGGGAGTTACTGGGACCCGCCACCACCAGATCTGGGTCACTGAACACCCCATGGATGCTTTTCGCCAGCTTATCAACCTGATCCCTAAGAGGAGCCAGCGCCCTAGAAATAGCCAGAGAGAGGGCTTGGTCCACTGCTGGAGGGAGAAGTTGGGGGGCCATTCCTCCTCTACTTCCTGGTAGGAGGAGTAAAAATGGTCTTCTGAAGAAGACATGATAGCAGAGGGTGTGAGTACAGAACACATGCCCTTAAAATCCTTAAGGCAGCTCCCTCGCCGGTGCTCCAACAGCTGGGCTTTCCCCGAAGCTGTTATAAGAATGGACTGAGGGGCAATACCAATTACCACTAACGTGTCCGTGTGGGGAAATCACCGCGTAGCGGTGTCAAAATTAGGTGAGGGTTGGTCGGGAATCAAGCAGACACTAAAGGAGTGACCGGATTCCCAAACGCGCGTAAAGAACAGCGGGAGCGCTCGACAGAGCTGCCTCGCTCGGACCAGACGCGCCTGATAGGATCTCACCGCGCGCAGAGCGCACAGCGGGAGAAACTGCGAGGGGGAGAACGCTCTTGGGCAAGAGCCTGCTGCGCAGGGAATATGAAACAATACCAAGGCAATAATGCTGATAACGTGCACAAGAAACCGCTATACAAACAGCAACAACGTCAGATTAAGCCAAGAATGTAAGGAATGCACTTAACTGATGAGCAGTGAAGAAAGAGGAAGCGGAAGGGACGTCACAATATTATATACGATGGACTGTGATATGATTGGACTATAGTTGCCTTGGAGACTTCCCCCCTAATGGTTCATGGGTTGTGTAGTCTTTTGTTTAATGATTGTTGTGTTATGTTTTCTTTGAACTGCTATGCAAGTAAAGTGAGGAAAGATATGCATAATCCTCGCCTCCGTCCTGCCATAGAATTCATTAAACTTTATTCGATCTGATTTAGAAACAAAGATCATAAAAGTGTACATAAAAACAATAAATCCTCTTTCCTAATACAATACAGTGAGAATTAATTAAAACCAGCAGGTAAAAACGGGTGTTACAAAGTCCGGTTCAGAGCAACTTCAGGTTAACATAATCGTAAAGTTCAATGTTTCACAAGCTAAATCTCATGTACTTCGTGCAAAATACGCAATAAGGGGTCCAAGTAAGATGTAACGCTTCAATACCTGACCAGTCTGCACTATATAAAACTGCAGAAACACTAAAAATAAAAAGTGTTTTGCACACTTCTGTCATTGGGCTATATGTGGGCTACATCTGGGTGATATTTGTGCTACATTTGGGCTCTTTTTCTCTGGTGGCCATCTTGGGTGACTTATTTATTATGAAGTTTCCTAATTTCCTTATTTACTGCAGTCTCCTCAGTAGGAAATGCTTTCAGTTTTTACTTTGATTCTATCAAGAAAGCATTCAGATGTGTCACACATTTGCCATAAAATCAGAATGTTAGCACTCTAGTTGTTCATTAGATCACTGTAGTAAAGCTACTGCTCACCAGGGAGTTGACTGGAAGTCTACTGCTGGTAATGAAAGTGATTGTTTCAGTCTGCATGTCAGAATTTTCGAATGAAATAGAAGAGGATTTGAGATCTCACTTAAAACATGCCCTAAATTTTCTTTCTACAGCACTAACCATAATTTCTATGGCAAAATGAACCCCTTCATGTTGTTCCTTTTTAAATTAAATGTTTTAATAGTTACAGAAGGGGGATGGGAACACACTGCTACCTCCCAGCACAGTTCGCCCCTTTGCATCCTGGTACATGCAGTTCAATTTTAAATGCATACTTGATATTTTGCCATCACTGATGACATCATCCTGTGAATGTGGTTTGGTTCGTTATTTAAATATGTATTATATCTATATAGCAATCTGCATTGAAGAATGAGTGTATATATAAATATACATATCTGGATGAAGGATTTAGTAGCTGTGGGATTGACTGTTTACTTGACTAATTTATAGTGTCTCACTAAATATATTGGATAGTGAATAAACTGTGTGAATATCTGTATCACTTTGTCAGTTGTTGTGTAAACTGCTGCACCAGTTGGTTACTAGCTATGTGAAAGTCTATATTAGTTATTGATTAGTTAACTGAGTAGTTGTATCGGAGAGTGAATATGAGTGTGGTTCGGTGGGGTTGTGCCCAAAGATGTGTGAATAGTTGATTCAGTAGGTATATGAGGTTAAAACTACATGTTATAACAGTTGTTTGGATGAGTGAATATCTTTATGGGTGTGGTGATGAGCAAATATATCTCTCAATAGTACATGTCCAATAAACTAGAAAAATAAAAGGCAGTGTATGTGCCAGTTGTTGTCTATAAATAAGACACGGTGATTGTATGAGTGACTGTATGGATAACTGTGTACTTGTAATAGTGATTTTATAACACACTAAGTATGAGTTACTATCTATATGAATACATGAAGTGGTATTTGTATAAGTGTGTAGCTGAGTAAATGTAAGTATGATCCATTGTTTGCATAAGTGAGTAGGATGACTGCATAAGTGAATAGGATGTGTGAAGGTGTGCAATGTCGATATAGGTGTATAAGTATATTTGATAGTGTTCTATTGATAATTGACAGCATGTATGAGTGAATCTATAGGTAAGTGATTAGATGTGTGTACATCTAGGAATCACTGAGTGGGTTTTTAGAAACTTGTATTAGTGTGTCAATGGATTCAAATATGGTACTCTGTATTTTACTGTGAGTGGTGAAAGGTTATACTACTGTATGATGGGGACGCGCGCTGCATTTGGTGATCCTGCCGTGAGGGGAACGGCTCTTCCTACCTCAATCCACCGCTGCGATTCTGCCTGTCGCGCCGTGAGGGGAACGGCCAGCCGGAACATTGGCCATCGGGCCACGCCGCGAGGGCACGGCCTTCTGTGGACCACAGTCCCCAGAAGACACTGGGCGTCGCACGCTTAATGAGTCACCACTGTGCCGGGGGATTCAAAAGCTGACCAGCACTACCGCAGCGCGGGACGCGCGTGCGCATGCCCGGGCCGCGCCCGGGCAAAGCCCGGGCCAAGGGCCGGCCCGTCTGCGCCCGTCATCGCCAGGAGGAGGCATGGCTGGGCCTTCCCTCTGATATTCGACCTACGAGTACACGATTGCAGGTACCGTTTGCTGCAACTAGGCCGGTCTTACCGGCTAGACGTCCAAGCCGATATTAGTGACTGTGCATTTATTTTTGTTGTCCAGTGGAAATATCCTAATGGGAAAGAGGAAGCTAAGGAGGGAGGGGGCCCACTCTCAAGTAGGAGAGGGAAAAAAGCCAAGAAAGTCTCCCATGCGGCCAGCAATTGTGTCCTAACTAGGATCGAAGCAATTGTGAATGACTGTGAAGATATTTTGGGTACTAGTAATAACACTGCTTTAGCTGTCAGTGTGTATAATCCTGAGGAAGTATCAGTATTAGCACAGCCAAAGGAAAAAGTATTTCCCGCAATGTTTAAAAAGAAACCATCTAAAAAGCTTTCCATTTGCGAATTACACAGCCCAGTGGAGGATAGTTCAGGGCCCCTCTCCACACAAAATAACCCAGGTCCAAGTGACTCTATAGGAGCCACCAGTAAGGGAATTCAACGTGATTGCTTTACTGTCCAATTACCCTGCTCAATTAGGTATGCAGTTTTAGATTCCAGCGTCGAGAGCAGCTTACCTTCTACCCCGAGTAAAGTAGGTGTGATCGAGCCCTCTGCTAGTCCAGCAAAATGCAGTTTGTGTGGCTCCCAAAATGATGCTCTTCGTCATAGAGTGGAACTCCTTGAAAGGGAACTGGCTCTGTTGAGAGAGAAGGTTGATGTGCTTGGGCACAGGCCACCTGGCCTAGCCACTACCCCCCCACCCACCTGTATTAGTTCAGACAGGGAGTTGGTGGGAAGGAGTTCTAAGGAGGCTAGGCTTGGGCCAGTAACTGGCCACGCGTCCCAAGCTCAGTTCCCTACTGATAGTTCTATTCCCCATAGAAAAACCAATACACTTTTTGATTTAGATCGTGACAAGGGTAACATGGGCAGGGTATCAGATTGGCACCCTATAAGAGCCAAATTTGATAGTACCGTTGTGACCAGGGAAGGGCAGTTCGACCAGGCATGCATAGGGTCCACAAGGGGCAATATATACACAAGGAACCATACTTCTACAATTTACATGACCAAGGTCCCAAAAATTGTGAATCCCCATAGATACGAAAGCCACAAATCCCTCCATAATAAAGTAATCCATTGGATAAGATATGTGAGGGGATGTAGGTCAGTAATACGGGAGGATGTGGTAAAAGTAAGGAGGATCAAAAAAGATGGCTCGCTGACAGATTGTATTGAGATACAGCTATTTAATGCTGAAATTGCTGGGAATCTGGTTGCACTTGAATTCCGCACTTCCCTCCCCGAGCACTCGGCAATTCAGTTTCGTAATTCCCAATTATGGACATTAGATGGGGAAGGAATAGAGTCTGGCCTGAGCTCAGTCGATTGACTGGATATAACTTTGCCATCAGCATTTTGCACCAAATTAAAAGAGGAGGGAAAAGTCAATGCAGCTATTTGTCGAGGTAACAGGGAGACAGGGAGAGTGGAGCAGAGGAGTTTAATGGCCGATTGCAGTAGACACATAAGAAATAGAGGTATTCGACCTGCGGGTAGTAGTCCAGGGCAAATTTGCTTTCTCTCCTGGAACATAGCAGGGCTGCAAAAAAAATGTTGCTCCCAGAGTGGAACAATTTTATAGATAACCAAGATATCTGCCTATTTCAGGAGACTTGGAGTTTGGTACCCTTCACAAATCTGGATTTATTACCTATATCATCCCAGCCAATAGATCAGGGAAAGGTCGACCAGCAGGGGGGCTCCACATTTGGCTAAACATTTCTCTAAACTGGTCAACTAGTATGCATTTAACTCCCTCAAACGACATTTTACATCTGACGGTGAAAGGCCCCAAAAATGGTTTTAATTTGGAAATATTCAATGTTTATGCTAGAGGGTCTCCCGGGGCACAATCTTCTTCAACTATATCAGTATTAGAGAGCGAGCTGTCCAGCATTAATCCCAACTCAGTATCTATTGTGGCAGGGGATTTCAATTGTACCTATGGACCCCTTTGTGTTGAGGATGTTTTGGGCATTGGTGAGCAGGACATTAAATTTGCAATTCCTCCCCTTAGTCTGGCCCCAATCAAGAAATGGACCTAAAGGGCCATACAAATGAGTGCCCTAACAGTGGAGTACAACTTAAGAGCTGTAAATGGCAGGACACGCTCTGACTTGTGTGGGGCCAACACACATAATAGGCCCAGCTGCCCGTCAAGGATTGATTATATCCTGTTGGATATACGGCTTTGGCATGATTTACTGGATATGGAAATTATACTGTCCTTCGATAGTGATCATAATTCGTTATGTATGCTTTTAAGTAATAACTGGACAGTTTCCAGGTCCCATAATGAAGCGAGATTGCTAACAAAAGAAGTGGTGCCTTCTAACTGCAACCGACGCCTTAAATGGCATAGGGTTTCACACGAGGAAGACACATTGTGCAAAATAAGAGACCTGATAGAGCAAAAGTCCTTAGAGCTTGATCTGTACAGGGAGACCTTTGAGGGAGCTCAGAACTCTCCCCTTCCAAATTTCTATCAATAAATTATTGAAAAGTTGGGAATGTTTTTTTCTACAACGGGGTCTTGCACGTATAAAAAAAACTCTAGGCCCTCCAATCTGTGATATACAAGTGTATGCAGGGAAAAGAGATGCATGTTATCTGTGGCCCTTCAAAGCAATAACACCTCTTCAGTTAGATCTGCTAGGAAAGAGTATGCCAGGACAATTGAGCAAGCCAAGCGTATTTGGGAAGAAGCGCATTGGCAGGATCTCAAATCTGCCTCCCTTTTGAAAGATGCCACACTGTTCTGGGGCCTCATTCATAGAGGCAGTAGCAAGGGTGCTGATCCGATGCCTAATCATATCACGGAACAGCAATGGCATTCACATTTCCTTGGTTTGTACTGTGACGGTGACAGCTCCTTATCCCCCAACTGCGAGAAGCGCCCCCATCCTTGGAGGACCCCTTGTTGGTCGCTATTCCTGAGGCTGTTAGTTCACCTGACCTTTTTACGATCAATGAGGTTTCCCTTGCCATCACTGGGTTAGCTTCAGGAAAGGCGGCGGGATTTGACGGCATCCCCGGCGATCTCCTCCTGCAAGAACCAAAGCTATGGGCCGATTTCATCTTGCTCATATTGAATTTTTTTTTTTGATAAACAAGTTTTTATTGTTTTGAGTGATACAACATAAAAACTTTGAGCCTGTCGAACCACCAGCATACAACAACATAGCATGAGAACACGCCACATCCCGCCCCCCCCGAAACCCTCCCCCGTCCCCTCCCCCCCGAACCGCACGCTCATAGTACATTGCCCAACCATTTCCCCCAGACCCTACGGTATTTCTTTTGGCAGCCCCTTGCCTGGTAGAGAGTCCGTTCCTGTGTCGCACACCAGTCCACTACGGTGCTCCATTTGGCCAAGCTAGGCGGCTGCGGTTGCTTCCATGCCGCTGCAATGTCACGTTTCGCTACCATTAACGCTGTCGTGAGGAATAACTTCTCTGCGCGTGTGCCATCCAGGCCCTCAGTGATGCCCAGTAGGGTGTGTCTAGGGTCATGTGGCACCTCCCACCCCAAGACCTCTGTGAGTTCGGCTTCTATGCCCCTCCAGTACCCCCCCAGTTCCGGACAAGACCACACCATGTGGATGAAGTCGGCCGGCTCAAAGCCACAACGGGGGCAAGCTGCGTCAACGGAGAGGCCCGCACGGTGCAGGCAAGCCGGTGTGAGGTAGGCAGTGTGGAGGTAATACATTTGAATAAGCCTCAGTTTGGCGGAGGCCGCCACCAGCCTGGGGGCCATAAGGGCATCCCGCCAGTCGGCCTCGTCCAGGGGACCCACCCACCTCTCCCATCGTTCCTTTAGGCCTTCCCGGGACATGGGGGTATTGTTAATAAGAGAACGGTATATCCTGGAAATACCCCCCTCCCCAGGTTGCCCAGCATGACCTGAGCCTCCGGGGGGGCTGTGTTCCGGCAGCCTAATGTCCAGTGGGGTGTAAGTGCGTATGGAGTGTCGCAGTTGGAGGTATCTATAAAATTGGGATGAGTGGAGGGAGAAGCGCGCCTGCAGTTCTGAGTATGAGCACATGCGTCCCCCCCGCCAGACATCTCCCAGCTGGGAGATGCCGAGTAGATCCCATGATTTAAAGCCCTCCAGTTCCGCAACGTCCCGCAACCATGTCCCATGCCAGAGGGGGGTGGCGCGAGTCAGCTTCCCGGTCCACCGGGTGTGGCGAAGCGCCGCTCGCCAAGCCAGGAAGATCGCTTTGGTGATGTCTGGGCAGGAGGCGGGGACGGGGGCGCCATACAGGCGGTCCTGAATACATGAGAAACCCAGGTCCTCTAATTCCACTCTGTAGGCCGGATCGGACCATCCCCCCCCAAACCAATCATGGACGACCAGGAGGCGGGTGGCCAGGTAGTAGAGGTAGAGATCGGTCATGCCCAGACCCCCATCAAAGGTGGACAGGCGACATACCGACAGGGCCAACCGCGGTCTCCCACCACCCCAGAGAAATCTGGTCGCCATCCCGTCCAGCTCGCGAAACCAAGGCCTTGGAAAGGACAAGGGAGTGTTTTGCAACACATAAAGGAACCGGGGGAGAATCATCATTTTGTATAGGGCCACCCTCCCCAGCGGATTGAGCGGGAGTGATTGCCATCTCGCCAGATCTACCTTGGCTTTCTTGACCAGGGGGGTCACATTAAGTGCCCAGCTCAATTCCGGGAGAAGGGAGACCCAGATGCCCAGATATTTGAAGGACAACCGGCGGAGGGGAATAGTGTCCTGCCAGTCAAAACATTCCCGGGAGGGGTGCAGAGGCACAAGGACCGATTTTCGCGGGTTTAAGTAGAGGCCATATGCGCTGCCAAAGCGGCCCAAGATGTGTAGTGCGCGCTGTCCCGAGCGCGCCGGATTACCAAGGTACAACAGGACGCCGTCTGCATAGAGGGCGATTTTGTCCGCCTCCATGCCCGGCCACTCCCAGCCCTGGAGGAAAGGATCCGTTCTGATCAGGGCAGCAAGGGGCTCCATCGCAAGCGCAAAGAGAAGGGGCGATAGTGGGCACCCCTGCCGCGTCCCCCGGCCCCGACAGTGCCCCGTTAACCAACACTCTGGCGCGGGGGCGCGCGTAAAGGACCCGTACCATTCCGACAAACTTGGGGCCGAAACCCATGTGGGTCAGGACATCAAACAAGTAGGCCCACCCAACCGAGTCGAAAGCTTTTTTGAAATCAGCGAGCAGGAGGGTGAGATATGGAGGTAAGCGATGGCGGTGAGCCAAGGCCACGTGAAGGCGACGGAGGCAGTGGCGAGTGCCCCGGTTTGGCATAAAGCCGCATTGGTCCGGGTGGACCAAGCACGACAAAAAGGGCCGGAGCCGCTGGGCCAGGACTGCCGCGTAAAGCTTGATATCAGTATTAATAAGAGAGATCGGCCGGAAGGCCGACCTATCACTGGGTGGCGGCGTAGACTTGGGCAGAACCACAATCGTGGCTATGTCGGCTTCCGGAGGGAAGGAGCCTTTTTCGACCGCTTCCGCAAAGAGATCACACAGCCGCGGGACCAGGTGATCTTTATAGGTGGCAAAAAACTCCTGGGGGAAGCCATCCGGTCCCGGGGTCTTCCCCGCGGACGTATGCCCTATCGCATCCCCGATCTCCTCAGGAGAAATGGGCACCTCCAGACTCTCCCAGTCTCCTGGCCTAAGTTGGTTAAGTCGTAAGTTACTAGCGGCGAGCAGAGAGGCCAGGGAAAGGTCCGGTGCTCGTGCCTGATACAGCTGCGAATAGTACTGGGCGAAGGCTTCCGCTATCGCCACGGAGGAAGATTGGAGCACGCCATCGGAGTCGGCGACCGCCGGGATGATGCGCGATGCCCTGGGGTAAGTGGCCAGCCGATGCAGCAGCGCACCGTTCTTATCGCCCCACCCGTACACCCTCGCCAGCGAGGATTGCCAGAGGAGCTTGGCCACATCAAGCGACCGTTGACGAATCTCATCACGCAGAAGTCGCAGTTGCCGAGTCCCGTCCGGATCACCGGACTCGGAGAGAGATTGCTCCAGTCGCAGCGCTCGGGCCTCACAGGTGGTGAGCTGCTGCAGTTGCGTCTGGCGGTGCCGTACCACGTGCGCCTTGGCAGCCCCCCTAATGGTGGCCTTACAGGCCTCCCAGAGGGTGCCCGCCGAGGAGACCGAACCGTCGTTGTCACCATAATAGTGCGTCAATGCGGACCCCACCTCCCTACGGAGCATCCTGTCCTGGAGGAACCAAGCTTTAAAGCGCCACATCTGGCGGACCACGCGGGGGACCCAGACCCAGGAGGACCGGAGAGTGATCAGATATCCCCCTGGGGAGGATGCGGATGTCCGGGATGCCTACACAATCGGCGGGGGGACGAAGATTGCGTCAATGCGTGCATGGGTGTGATGGGCGGCCGAAGTATGAGTGTATTGACGTGCGTGCGGGTGCCAGATCCGCCATGCGTCGCACAAGCCCTGAGCCTCCGTCCAACCCGCCAGCTGCTTCGCCCGCGCGGCGCGGGAGTCTGAAACCGGTCCCGAGGAGTCGAGCTGCGGGGCCGAGACTGCGTCGAAATCCCCCCCAAGAACAATAGTGCCCGGTGGGAGAGTTGCCAGCAGAGATGCGACATGAGATAAAGCCTGAGACAGCCCGGAGGGCGGCGCGTAGAGCGACAGGAAGCTGATCGGCCGACCATCAAGCGTGCCGCAAACGGCAATCCCCATTCCGTGGGGGTCGTGGATCACCCGGGTAAAAACAAGAGGGAGGGAGCGGCGCAGCAGGACGGCGACCCCCCGCGATCCGCGCGAGAACCCGGAGTGCCACACCCGGTCATACCCATAGCGTGCCAGAAAGGGACATTTCTCGCCAAGCAGGTGGGTTTCTTGAGCACATCTACCTCTGCGCGCTGGGCATATTTAAGGATGGCGGTGCGCTTCAGCCTATCCAACAGGCCGTTCACGTTCAAGGACAGGATGTGCACCTGGGCCTTGGGAGCTAGGTCATCCATGACAGTGGTGGGAGCGGGTCGCGCTAGGAGTGAAGCGGCCAGGGGATGCCGGGAAGACACCCAACGGTGTGGGTGCGCAAGGAGGGAGCAAGGAGCATGCGGGCCCCAGAGGGACTACGGATCTCGCGCTAGGGGAAGCCAGCGGACGGCGGCGGAAAACGAGCGACGGCGGAGTGCGTGTCAGTGTCTGCATGGAGTAGCGTGGCGACACTTGTGGTGTGGTGCTGCATGAGAGGCTCATTGGAGAACAAACCCAAACCAAACAAAACACCCTCCCAAGGAGGAACAACCAACGAATACCCAACCCCGACCCCCCACCCTGCACTTCAAGAAAGGAAGCATCTGTCGCCCTAACTTTAACCAACAATTACAAGGCCCTAAGCCTGGGCGCTCTGGTGTAAAGAGCGTGGTGGACCCCTCCTGAAGTACGGATTCCAATGTCCTGTCCTAGGTTTCTACGTGAAAGCGTGATGCTCATATCGAATTTAATTGCTAGAGATCACCCTGTTCCGGATTCTTGGAAGGGTGCTGAAGTGGTAGCCATATTTAAAAAGGGGAACAGGGAGGATCCTGCCAACTATAGGCCAATTAGTCTAATTGACATAATACAGAAGGTGGTTGGCAGGGTCCTCCTTATGAGGGTAAGGTCGAGGATGGACGATGGCAGTGTGCTTTCGCATTTTCAGGCAGGATTTAGACAGAGGGTGGGCACGATGGATCAGGTCTTTCGTTTCTATATGATCTACTGGAAAGTAGTGGTCATCGGGAAAGGTAGCCTATATTTGGCTTTTATTGATCTTAAGACAGCGTTTGACCTCAACCCTCGTGCCAGGCTCTGGCAGGTGCTGTCCGTCCTGGGTTTTCCATCTTTGATCCTTGATATTACTAAGCGTCTCCATGAGGGGAACTATGCCAAAATTAGGTGGGGTAATCAGGGTCAGCTGACAGAAAGGGTGGCGGTGAATAGGGGAGTACGCCAGGGTTGTGTGCTGGCTCCAACTCTGTTCTCTCTCTTTATAAATGGGGTGGTTGACCATTTGAGAGAGGACCCATCTGATGCCCCAACCCTGGCAGGGGAGAAATCTCCTACTCTCCTCTTCGCCGACGACACCCTTCTGATGTCTAAAAGTCCAAGTGGCCTGCAAAAGCTGCTAGATAGGTTTAGTCAGTTTTGCGATGCACGGGGATTAGTGATAAATACCACCAAAACAAAACTAATGACACTATCCCCATCCAAACGTTTTAGGAATGGGATCACACTCAATGGCATGCCACTAGATATTGTAGATTCTTTTGATTACTTGGGCATTAGGATTAACAATAAGATGAAATGGAACAGCCATCTAGCGAAAATGCTCTTTAACCATAAGAGGGTGGCGGGGGCAATTCTAAGAGAGCAGCGACTTTCCTTTAGCAGACCAGTTGTTCCGGCCCTTGTGGTCTACGATGGGAAGGCCCTTCCCTCAGCACTATACGGGGCAGAGCTATGGGCGTTTGAGAATATCAGTGATCTGGAGAGATATGAGAATCATTTCTACAGAGGACTGGTTTCTCTACCATCTTCTACCCCCCTGACACCGCTTTGTAGGGATTTGGGGAAACGCTCTATCAAGGACATAGTAAGATTGCACCCGTTGCTCTTTTGGGTTCGCTTGAGACGCACCCCTGAACTGGCCAGCTATGCCGCTGCCTTGAACGAGATTATCAATTTAGATAGCAAGTAACAAGATCAAATAGATCCGCAATTTAAGGCAGCTGGCCATAGAAATTGGTTATGGGAAGGCATGGTCCAGCCAGATTCCACCCGCAAAGCAAATTATTAAAAAAGCTTATTGGGACTGGGTGAAGGGAGAGGAAGATCGAAACCCCAATCGAGGGATCCTTACTGATCAGTTCCTGGAGCACAAGCCTTACATTAAAACTGAGCAGTATCTCGACTTTATACAATCCCCACGAGATAGAACACTCTATATGAAGCTTAGGGTAGGAACCCTCCCACTCAACGCTCTAGTAGTGGGTTGGAAAAAACAGAGCGTAACATCTGCCAACTGCCCCGGGTGTTGCGCCCCCAATGAATCCATTTCCCATTTCCTCTTTGCCTGCCCGGCTAATAGGCCGGCAAGGAGGAAATGGCTTAGCCCAATTTGCAGAAATTTGGGTTTTCGGGATTTTAGGGTGGCGTTGCGCTCTATTCTTACAGATGCCTCTTCCCTTGCCATGGTATGTGGGGTAGCTAAATTTTTGGGGTGTGCATGGTTGACGCGTATCAAATTGTTGAGGCCTAACCAGAGCTAGGCCTCTAGAGTGACATGTGAATTTTGCTCTGCCAAATTAGGAAGCGATTTTATGGCTTTTTTTAATTTGCATATATTCTTTTTTTTTAATTCTATTTTTATATTGTCACATGTGGCACAATGATGGACTTTTACTGATTATTGATGAATCAATTATGTTCGTACTTTTATGATATTTTTATATGGAATAAAGTGTTATACTACTACTACTGTATGATGAGGTTATCTGATTGTCATGTGGATGACGTCATCAGTGATGTCATCAGTGATGTCATTTGAGAAGTCATCAGTGATGTCATCAGTGATATCACTGACCATGTCATGAATGATGTAATATGTGAAATCATCAGCAGTGGATTGCGGGCGCTCGAGTTAGAGTTAGCACAACTAACTATAACGGAGGAATTTCAATGGTTTAGTACGAGTGAAATATCCAGCTAACTATAACAGCCCTGAAACCTATGGTTTTTTCAGTGAATTTCTAAGGTTTTTTAAATGCTAATTCCTAACTATAACATGTCTGAGACCTATGGTTTTTCAGTGAATTTCGAAGGTTTTTTAAATGATAATTTTTAAATGTAATAATAGTTATATGTTTTTTTATACTGATTTTCTACATATTTCAGCTGTTTTTTTTAACATATTTTATTTTTAAAATTACATTATATATTTTAAATATAAATGGAAATAAAAATGTTTTTGAAAATATTGAAACTGAAATATTGTTGTTTTTCTTGAATGTATAAGTGCAGAACTATAAGTGTGTTGGTTAGTTAGGTGACTGCATGCATAGTGGATAGGGTTTTGAAGCAGTCCATGTGCTAAGGCCTGGCTCAGTGCATGAGTTCTTGGGTACTGACTGAATGATTAGAGTACTGCAAAGAGAGTGCCTGGATGAATTTCTAAGTGGTTGGGTTTTGGCGCAGCGAATGGATTAGTACATGATGCTGAATGGGTCACTAGAGGAGTGCAAGAGGAGTGACAGGGTGTTTGCTGGAAGTGTATGGATACTGACTGGGGAATTGAAGGTGTAAAAGACAAGTGTGTAGGTGGTTAGAGGACTGCATGCATAGTGGATAGGCGTTTGAGGCATTCCATGTGCTAATGTCTCGCTGCATGAGTACTTGGATACTGACTGAATGATTAGAGTACTGCAAGGAGAGTGCCTGGCTGAATTTATAAGTGTTAGAATTACTTTTCAGGATCAGCACTGGGCTCAAAGATGCAACTCTGAGGTCTCTCTTGATAACAGGTGAGTAAATCAGAATTCGTAGTTCGTCTGATTTTAGAGGAATATTTGTAAGTTCAAAAACTCCACACTTTGAAACGTTTTCAGCAAAAAGCAAGCAATGATATCCTATGGAAGGAAATTCAAGTTACTGGTAAGTACGGTTAGAATTACTTTTCAGGATCAGTACTGGGCTCAAAGATGCAGCCCTGAGGTCTCTCCTGATAACAGGTGAGTAAATCAGAATTCGTAGTACGGCTGATTTTAGAGGAATATTTTAAAGTTCCAAAACTTCACACATAAAAGAATTTCCAAGTGAAACCAGTCAACGTTAGCCTATGGATGGAAATTCAAGTTACTGGTAAGTACGTTTAGAATTACTTTTCAGGATCAGTACTGGGCTCAAAGATGCAGCACTAAGGTCTCTCCTGATAATAGGTGAGTAAATCGGAATTCGTAGTTTGGCTGATTTTAGAGGAATATTTTAAAGTTCAAAAACTCCACACTTAGAAGAATTTCCAAGTGAAACCAGTCAATGTTAGCCTATGGAAGGAAATTCAAGTTCTTTTCTGATAACAGGTGAGTAAATTGGAATTCGTAGTTCGGCTGATTTTACTTTGATCTAGTATATATAGAGCCACTTTCCTACACCATACCCTACCTTTACCACTGTGTAAACGCGCCCTGTGTCCGTTTTAATTTGGGAGATTAAGTCCCCTTGAATCCTGAGTGACACTAGGTACATCCAGTAAGCGCCACAGAGCTGCGTTGCAGAGAGGTGTAAAAAGGGGCACAGCCTGGGCCACCTCTCTGAAACACAGCGCAATGGCGCTTACTGGAAGCACCTGGTGGGCTAGTTAGCCCCCAGGGACCCTCAGGATTCAAGGGGACTTAATCTCCCAACTTAAAACGGCCACAGGGCATGTTGGAACACGTCACCTCAGGCCCCATCCCCTCCCTTCCCCACTGTGTAAACACGCCCTGTGGCCGTTTTAAGTTGGGAGATTAAGTCCCCTTGAATCCTGAGGGTCCCTAGGGTCTAACTAGCCCACTAGGTACCTCCATTAAGCGCCACCTAGCTGCGTTGCAGAGAGGTATAAAAAGGGGCACGGCCTAGACCTCCTCTCTGCAACGCAGCGCAGTGGTGCTTATTGGAAGCACCTTGTGGGTAGTTGGCCCCCGGAGCCCTCAGGATTGAAGGGGAATTATTTCCCCAACTTAAAACACGCCACAGGGTGTGTTTGCACACGTCACCTCAGGCCCCGTCCTCTCCCTTCGCCACTGTGTAAACACGCCCTGTGGCCGTTTTAAGTTGGGAGATTAAGTCCCCTTGAATCCTGAGGGTCCCTAGGGGCAAATTAGCCCACTAGGTACGTCCAGTAAGCGCCATTGCAGAGAGATGTAAAAAGGGGCACAGCCTGCACCACCTCTCTGCCACGCAGCGCAGTGGCGCTTACTGGAATCACCTGGTGAGCTATTTGGCCCCAGGGTCCCTCAGGATTGAAGCGGAATTATTTCCTCAACTTAAAAGGTGCCGCAGGGCGTGTTTGCACACGTCACCTCAGGCCCCGTCCCCCTCCCTTCACCACTGTGTAAATACGCCCTGTGGCCGTTCTAAGTTAAGAGATTAAGTCCCCTTGAATCCTGAGGGTCCCTAGGGTCAAACTAGCCCACTAGGTACCTCCAGTAAGTGCCACAGAGCTGCATTGCAGAGAGGTGTAAAAAGCGGCGTGGCCTCTGAACACCTCTCTGCAACACAGCTCCCTGGCGCATACTGGAGGTACCTGGTGGGCTAGTTGGCCCCCAGGGACCCTCAAGATTGATGAGGAATTAATTCCTCAACTTAAAATGCACCACAGGGCGCGTTTGCACAATGCTGAAGGAAGGGGGCAGGGCCTGAGGTGACATGTCTGCAAACACACCCTGTGGCGCGTTCTAAGTTGGAAAATTAATTCCTCCTCATTCCCAAGGGTCCCTAGGGGCCAACTAGCCCACCATGTACCTCCGTATGCGCCAGAGAGCTGCGTTGCCGAGAGGTGTTCAGAGGCCACGCCCCTTTTTACAACACTCTGCAACGCAGCACCGTGGCGCTTACTGGAGGTACCTGGTGGGCTAGTTGGCCCCCAGGGACCCTCAGGATTGAAGAGGAATTAATTCTTGAACTTAAAATGCGCCACAGGGCATGTTTGCACACATATCACCTCAGGCCCCGCCCCTTTCTTTCACCACTGTGCAAACGTGCCCGTGGCGCATTTTAAGTTGGGGGATTAACTCCCCTTGAATCCTGAGGGTCCCTGGGGTGCAACTAGTCCACCAGCTACCTCCATTAAGCGCTACAGAGCTGCGTTGCAGAGAGGTGTAAAAAGGGGCATAGCCACAGAACACCTCTCTGCAACGCAGCCCCCTGGCGCATACTGGAGGTTCCTGGTGGGCTAGTTGACCCCCAGGGACCACAGTATTCAAGGGGAATTAGTTCCCCCTCTGCAAACGCACCAGGGAACGCGTTTGCATAGTGTTGCAGCGAGGGAGCGGGGCCTCCGCGGGATGCCGTTTTTTTCCATTGTTTTTTTAAAGAAGGGAGGCTGTGTGGCCCCCCTTCTTTTCTTATTTTTTTGGCCCTGGGGACCCCATCCCCCAGGGCCTGACCACTTTTTTATTTCTTTTAACAAAAATGATTTGGAAGGGGGATGCGTGGCCCCCCTCCCAAGGACTTAATCGGCCCCGGTAACCCCGTCCCCTGGGGCATCGCCTTTATTTTATTTTTTTATATTTTGGAGGGGGGCTGTGTTGCCCCCCTCCCAAGGCCACTTATGGCCCCGGGGACCTCATCCCCTGGGGCCTGGCCTCTCGTTGGGGACCGTGGGGGGTCCTCAATCCCCCCACGGTCCCAGCCAGCTACCCGCCTCCTGCGGGAGCCGGCATTGCTTTTCCACATGGGGAGCTGCTAAGATGCAGCTCCCCGTGTGGAAAAACAATTTGGTTTGCAAAGAGAGAGCAGGTTTCTCTTTCAAAATGCAAACCAAGTTTGCTATGGCAGGGCGGGAGCCACGAGGCTCCCGCCCTGCCATAGCAAACTACAGTGTTCCGGGGGTAGGCACCCCGGGACACTGCAGGAGCTGGCCCTGTGGTGGTGGTCCCCAGGGCCACGACAAGGCTCCAGGAGGGGGCCCGCATGGCCCCCCTCCCACATTCTACAAAGCCCCGGGGGGTGGTAGTCCCCGGGGCTGGGGGGTCCGTGACGGACCCCCCAATTTCAATATTTAGAGCCCCGGGGAGGTGGCCTTTGAGCCCCTCCACCCACCTATATTAAAGCCCGGGGTGGCAGTCCCCGGGGCTGGGGGGGGCTGTGAGCCCCCACACATAATTTTTTAAAGCCCCGGGGCTGGCGGTCCCCGGGGCTGGGGGCTCCTCTGGGCCCCCCATTCACTTAAAAACATTGCCCCCGGGACTTGGTCCCCTGGGGGCTAATTAACAACGAAGCGCGGAAGCCCGTGCTTCATTTTTTTTTTACATTTCGGCCGAAATTCGCGGTGGTACGCTACTCTCGGCGATTAAAAAAAAAAAATATATCTTTTTTGGGCCCTGGGGGTCCTTGTGGGCCCACCTGAGCAGGCCTAGGGGATCAGGGTGTTTCTATCATGCCCCCTTTTTGCGTTTTTCTTGTTTTTTTCTTAGGTTTCTTGTGCCTCGGTTCTATTGCATTGGTGTGTTCATGGTTTCGAAAAATATAGTCTGTATTTTAGAGTGGGTGTATCAAGTATTATATTAGGGTCTGATGAGGTACATCAGATTTTGACGTGGATGATGTCATCAGTGATGTCATCAGTGATTTCATTTGAGATGTCATCAGTGATGTCACTGACCATGTCATGAATGATGTAATATGTGACGTCATCAGCAGTGCATTGCGGGGGCGCGAGTTATAGTTAGCTCAACTAATTATAATAGGGTAATTTCTATGGTTTTTTATGAGTGAAATGTCCAATTAACTATAACATCCCTGAAACCTATGGTTTTTTCAGTGATTTTCAAATGTTTTTTAAATGCTAATTTCTAACTATAACATGCCTAAAACCTATGGTTTTTTCATTGAATTTCTAAGGTTTTTTAAATGCTAATTTCTAACTATAACGTGCCTGAAACCTATAGTTTTTTCAGTGAATTTCAAAGGTTTTTTAAATGCTAATTTCTAATTATAATGTTCATTGAACCTATTTTTTTTTCTGTGTTTTTTAATTATCATCCCATTCTCAATTTGCAACTGCAAATCTCACCACTCTTCCATCGATACCTTACGTCAACAAAATCGCCAAAAACGAGAGCCACAACTAACGCTAATGAAATGCAAAGTAGACGTTCCCGTGCAAAAACAACACAAAAACACCACTTCCCCATATTTTCAACGACCAGCCAAATCTGCAATGCGATCCAAAAAGCAGGCGATAAGCCAAGTTAGCAGTAACAAATGAACATCATCCTTTAACTGGTGTAAGGAGGTCGACTATCTACTCCGTGAATTGGACCCAGCTCACAGCCACATCTAAAGACAAACACGTGATAGACCTACTGAACATGCAGCTCCGACACCCTACAAGGCCACAAAACCCAGCGCCACTACCATCAGAACCTCCCCCCCGCACCACCCCCCCACTACCACAGAGGCAGCGCAAAACAGGACAACGGGCCTTCCCAAAAAACCATGCCCATCAGCCACACAATAGCTGAATGTTGGGAGATGTGGCAACCAACTATATATGAAGGAGGCAAGTCACCCATCAACAATAAAGCACACAATGCCAAGTGTAACGCTGATGTGCTGCACAGACCTCACAATGCAAAGCACAAACCTCTGCATGTGGAGATATACTATTGATACGTGTAGTGTAGTGCACAGTGGATGCAACCATGTTAACTCAGGCAGTGGGGAAGATTTCGGTCATGTAGCTGTGTTGCCCCTCCCGGAAGCGGAGTGGGCTGCTCCAACGTATGCCACTCCAGCGTAGGAGTATGAATAAATAGGCCAGGCCCTATGGGTGGTTCACTTGTGGGAAGACCAATGAGTCTGTCACAGCGGCAACCCTCACCCTGGCACGTGGCTGCCGCCATAACCGCGGGCCTCCTCGACACAGGCCCCCTGCAAACCAAGCGGCACAGCACCGCAGACTTATGTCTGTACCGACTATTGCCTTCGATCTACACTGTGGACAGTAGCGCTCACAATTCAGATGCAGTTGCGATTGGAGATGTAGCAGTTCAGTTCGCAAGACATGTTGCTCCCAGCGCTGCCCGCCCAGACCACGCATCATTGCAGGGTACACACACGCTGTGTGCTTCAGGTGCTACTAACTCACTGCACCATAAGTCATTGCCACGTGGCCTCATCAAGCCAGAATAAATTATACAAAGCACATTGCTCCCAGTTCGGCCCGCCGGAACCACGTATCATCGCAGGGTGCGCACATGTTGAGTACTCCAGGTGCCACTAACTGTGCAGCTCAACTCAACGCCATGTGGTGTGCGCCCATCCTGACCGCTGCCTCCTGTGTCCTGAGTCCTGAATGGCAGTGACCCAAAGTCCATGGCAGCGAGCACAGCAGCATACTCCCTCTGATTAGTTAGGTATATTTCGATATGCAAGGCCGGCGACACATGGTGCCACTACCCTGTTCAACATAAGCTGATCCCACATGTGTAACTGTGTCCTGAATGGCAGTGACCCCAAGTCCGTGGCACTGACCACAGCACCACACTCCCTTCGATCAGTAAGGCATATTTCGATATGCAAGGCCGGCGACACGTAGTCCCACTGACCCTCTTTAACACAAGCCGATCTCACATGTGTAACTGTGTCCTGAGTCCTGAATAGCAGTCACCCCAAGGCCGTGGCAGCGACCACAGCACCACACTCCCTTTGATCAGTGAGGGATATTTCCATATGCAACTACAGACTCCAGTAGGCAAGTAACTATCACAGTCCTACACCCTACAAATTATCCTTTTAGTATCCTCGCTTCAAGAACTTTTTTTTATATCAGTTATAGCTTTACTACACTGATCAAATTAATCTTCAAATGCAAACTAACATGGAATAGCAGTCTACACTGCAGGCAGTACAGCTCGCAATTCAAATTTTAAATACTAATTTCTAACAACAAGATTGTACTCAGAAAATCCAACACTTCGTCAGTGTATTCTATACTTATATCATCTTTTCATCATACGCTTACACTGCACTCAGCAGGGCTCACAATTAAAATTGTTTCTTCATTCATTAACTACAGAGTCCACTAGGCAAGTAACTATTACAGGCCTCAAATCTACATAATATCCTTTTAGTATCCTTTCTTCTTGAACATTTTTTTCTATCATTTATAGCTTTAGTACAATCACCAAATTCATTTTCAAGTACAAACGAACACTCAGCAGTCTACACTGCGGGCAGCAGACCTCGCAATTTGAATTTTAGACATGTGGTGCCATCTAATACTGTCCAACACAAGCCGATCCCACAGGTGTAACTGTGTCCTGAATCCTGAATGGCAGTGACCCCAAGTCCGTGGCAGCGACCACAGCAGCATACTCTCTTTGATCACTTAGACATATTTCCATATGCAAGGGCGGCGACACGTAGTCCCACTAACCTTCTTTAACACAAGCCGATCCCATATGTGTAACTGTGTCCTGAGTCCACAGCAACACACTCCCTTTGATCAGTGAGGCATATTTCCATATGCAAGGCCAACAGCACGTGCTGCCACTAACCTTGTTCAACACAAGCCGATCCCACATATGTAACTGTGTCCTGAGTCCTGAACGTCAGTGACGCGAACTTCATGACACCGACCACAGCACCACACTCCCTTCGATTAGTGAGGGGTATTTGCATATGGAAGGCCGGCGACACCTGGTGCCACTGAACCTGTACTACGCAGACCGGTGGGGCCACCAACGTATACACGTGCCTGTGGGCCCTTGCTCACCCCTACCTCTGGTCTACACTACGGTCAGCAGGCCTCACAATTCAGATAGAGTCCTGATTCCACATGATGCAGTCCAGTAGCCAAGACACATTGCTCCCAGTGCGGCCTGTCCCCACCAACCATCATCACAGGCTCATATAGTCTCAATGCTTCTGGTGCCACTAACCCTCTTTAACACAAGCCAATCCCACATGTGCAACTGTGTCCTGAGTCCTGAATGGCAGTGACCCCAAGTCTGTGGCACCGACCACAGCACCACACTCCCTATAATCAGTAAGGCATATTTCGATATGCAAGGCCGCCGACACGTAGTCCCACTAACCCTCTTTAACACAAGCCAATCCCACATGTGTAACTGTGTCCTGAGTCCTGAATGGCAGTGACCCCAACTTCGTGACAGCGACCACAACACCAGACTCCCTTCACTCATATTTGTTGTTCGTTTCTTTAAATAATTTTTTTAATATGTAAATCTATACATGACTAAGATTCTTCTTTGTCCAACCGCACAGGGACACTTCCAAGCCCAAGAAGGTTGTTGGGGGTATGATGGTAATGTGGGAAGAGGGTGCCTTACCTGCTGATGTGGGGAGAGGCAGCCTCAAAGGGGTATCTATCACAGAAAGAACTCCGATATGCTTTCACAAATGCCTTGGACAGATGCCAGCTGGCAGACTGAATCACAAGATGGTATTTCAATGCTTATGTAGTGTGAGTTATGAACAGATCGCAACCAGGCTCGCAGAGGGACAGCTGCGGCCCGTACGCTCGACTCACAGACGCAATACTACGAGCCGTCCGTGTCATTGTTGCTATCCCTGCCCTGTTCCGTTGTATGCCACGCCACTCCGATTACGTTCCGACGTTGGCCCCACATAGCTACCTGACGCAGGCGTACTCGCTGTTGATGTGCAGGTCAGTGGTCTAGTTCTCAACATCTCACAGTCACTCCCTGAGGGCAGGTTTGCACACACATCACACCCATCCAGCACATGTGTCACAGGCCATGTGACCACACAAATATACTAGATCGACAACGTTGCATCCTTTATTCCCGGTGCTGACTAGATGGCGGACGCTCCACGTGTCTTAACCGTGAAGAGTCTTTGAAAAGTTGCATAGAAGATTAGTCGCACCCTGATCTGTATAGCTGTCAGGGGCCTACCACCTCCTTGGTGCAGGCTTCAGATGCACAGGGTTAGTGCCACCCGAAGCTCATATGGCCATCAGGAGCCTACCACCACGTGGCACGGACTTGAGTTCCACAGGCTTAGCGCCCCAAAAGCTGATGTGGTCTCCGCCATTGATGACTCAGGACTCAGCGACATGTGTGACATCTGCCGGGCCGTGCAGAAGATGATGTGGTCTCCGCCATTCATGACTCAAGACTCAATGACATAGCTGGGATGCGAGGAGTTTTGACGGGCACGTGGAGTGCCCACTGCTGCACACTCCGGTGGCACCAGGTAATTATTGACTCATGGATGCGCAGGGGCATCAGTGTCTGTCTGTCTCACCCTCTCTCTCGCTCTCTCTTTCCTTCTTTCTCTCTAACTCTCTCTCTTCCTTCTCCCTTTCTCACTCCCTGTCTTTCCTTCTGATCTCTTTTTCTCTCTGGCTTTTTTTTCCTTCTCTGTTTCTCTGTGTCTCTCTCCTTTGATATGCCCATTACACACGTCCTTATTTTGTGCTTTATTTTCCATGCTCTGTCGTCGACATCCATGGTCCCCACAGGAGTGTTCCGCCTTGTTGTTTTGTATTATTTTTGATACATTTTGTTTATTAGTTTATCGTTCATATTTATGTTTATAAAAAACTAAAGTTTGAAAAAAAAATGTATAACATTTTTGGTTGTTCTCTTAACTGCTGTGTGACTCTTTCTTGTTCTTATTACTATTATTTGATGGAGTCCACCATGGTGTTAAATTTTGGGGCACTTATCGCGGGAATACTGGTGATGCCTGCAGTTTGCACCAACTTCTGAATAGTGTGTTAGATTTATCTCAACTTTACTTCTATTAAAATGCTGATAATGAAATGCAGACTAGCCGTTCCCGTGCAAAAAAGACACGAGGTGCACCTTTCCGATTTATTCTAAATACTAAAATACTGTATTGAATTGCACTGAGGTAGTGGCTGCATTTACTCATGGATGCGCAGGGGCGGCAGTGTCTGTCTGTCTCACCCTCTCTCTCTCTCTCTCTCTCTCGCTCTCTCTTTCCTTCTTTCTCTCTAACTCTCTCTCTTCCTTCTCCCTTTCTCACTCCCTGTCTTTCCTTCTGATCTCTTTTTCTCTCTGGCTTTTTTTTCCTTCTCTGTTTCTCTGTGTCTCTCTCCTTTGATATGCCCATTACACACGTCCTTATTTTGTGCTTTATTTTCCATGCTCTGTCGTCGACATCCATGGTCCCCACAGGAGTGTTCCACCTTGTTGTTTTGTATTATTTTTGATACATTTTGTTTATTAGTTTATCGTTCATATTTATGTGTATAAAAAACTAAAGTTTGAAAAAATAATGTATAACATTTTTGGTTGTTCTCTTAACTGCTGTGTGACTCTTTCTTGTTCTTATTACTGTTATTTGATGGAGTCCACCATGGTGTTAAATTTTGGGGCACTTATCGCGGGAATACTGGTGATGCCTGCAGTTTGCACCAACTTCTGAATAGTGTGTTAGATTTATCTCAACTTTACTTCTATTAAAGTGCTGATAATGAAATGCATACTAGCCGTTCCCGTGCAAAAAAGACACGAGGTGCACCTTTCCGATTTATTCTAAATACTAAAATACTGTATTGAATTGCACTGAGGTAGTGGCTGCATTTACAGTGTACACACAAAATCAATTAAGAAATCTCATTGTATTTATATTGATTGGGAATAGTGCGTCAGGTGCTGGATCTTGACGAGATACACTGCTCATTTCGTATATTGTTCTGCACATGAAAAAAATCACATCACAACTTTCACACCAACTGCAATGCGAAACAAATTCCGGCGATAAGCCACGTTAGCACCAGGGATTTTACACCTGCTTTCTGCTGGTGTTAAGCTGGACAACTACCTGCACCATGAAAGGGAACACAGCCAAGAGCCACACCAGAACACCCACAGGTGCCATAGAGTCAATGAGCATGATGCAGGGATGCCCATGAGGGCCATAAGACTCATCGCAACAACTCTAGGACCGCCAACGCCCCCCAAACCCGCATCTGAGCAAGTGTGTCCCTGTGCTCATTGTCTTAGCATGATAGGCATGAGCCCTGCAACAGCACAGTGTGCTGTCACCTCAGCATTGGCAGTGAGCCTGGACAGGTAGCTACGCACGCATCCTCCTGCATGCACAACCGGCGTGTGCTGGTCTGGGGTACACAGGTTAGCGCAGGGGTGTGCCTATCCGGCAAGGGTAACAGGGTGTCTCGGACATGTCAGTGTACAGGAAGTGCGGTAAGTGTGTCTCTGCGTTCTGGTGTGGCCTGCCACAAGTGCCGCAGCAGTCGATGTTGTAAAGTGGCATGCACCACCTCCAAACGGCACTGTGATGGTGTAGTTGGAATGTAGCAGGACATGCGAGAATAGGCATTACAGTGGTGTGCCGTACGAGTGCACGAGATACAACAGTGCACCGTACAAAAGTATGGAGCTTGTGGGAGGGAGGAGCAGCTGTTTGGCAATGTAATACACAGTGAACTCGCCCATGTGCCACGTGCTGGGCATCACATCTATGATGACCACGGTCGCAGACATCCCACAACACCAAAGACCGGCCTTTGTACACATCATGTATGAATGCAGCGTGGTTTTCACTTCTATGCTCGTTCAGTGGTGTGATGTTGGTGGGATGTGTGACTTGTGCTCCTTGTTGGTGTGTTTCATTTTGGCCATTGTTTGCCTATACTTGTGCTGTACTTAATTGTGCATGTGTGCCATTCTACCCATCTCTCCCTGTCCCCCCACTCCCTGCTTCTTCCTCTTCCTGGTGCTGTTGTGTCTATAATTTTGTTGCTCCACACATAAATACATGTAAAAAACAAATTGAATAGTTCCTTGATTCTTTTAGGTTTCAAAACTTCTCTCTATTGGTTTCTTTTTAATTTTCCATATAAACCGTTTTTTAAATATTCAACAACACATAGAAGTCAGAAGTGCAACGTATTCTATCAACACACTTTCTAGAACATTCTACAACACGTACAGGTTAAAAGTTCATCAATTTTTTTAAACTTAACCATATTTTTTTGCAACATTTTCTCGAACATTTAAAGGCACGTGCAGGTTAAAAGTTCACGATTGTTTTAAGTTCGAAGAGTGCCTTCCAAATGCAAGTAGCAGCTGTGTTTGAGTTGAGCAAATTATATCCTATGATATGTACTCCACGTTGAAACTGCTTTTTCTTCACCAATCACAAAGATGCTTTTCCACAAAACTAATGTGCACCCTACTTTTAAAAAAGAATGCTTTTCATCTCCCAATCACATATCGTTTTGTATGGCAAAAAAAAGTACTTCCCCTTCTTTGAACATATCTCTTATTCTACCAAGGAACTGCATGAGCTACAGACATCTTTCCATACCTTCCAGCCATACCTTCAAAATGCTAGTTTGGATCGTAGGACATAGCTATATTTTCTGGTGCAAGAGGTATGCAGAAGACAGACGTATTGACTTAGACCTAGGTTTACAAAATGTGGACATTAAATGGTTTGCACAGAGAAGATTGAAGTGGCACCAATTGCTACCTTTTGTTAAAACCCCTTTGCATCTTCCACACCCTGACCTCATGATTGTGCATTGTGGTGTAAATTACCTAGGCACATTGACTGGGGTAGGTTTGGAAATGCTTATGAAGGACACCTTTGGACACCTCAGCTCATCACCATGTAACTCTGGGCAATAGCTCAATTAATAGCTCACATAATTTCCATGCCGGCCTCGAGGGCCTTCAGACCCATAGGGGATAGTAGTTTGCGCTTTACAAATACCGTATTGATTTGATACGTGCAAATTTACCTTCACACTCCCTGTATAACACCCTCTAAGCACCATACACAAGTTACAATGTTCGAAACAAAAGTTCCTCCGAGTAGGTATAACTACATGCTGACACTACTTGACAGATGTGGCACAGCGGCCAGAGCACATGACTTCACAGCATATGACACACAGTCTGGACTCACGCTTTCATCCCTGACTCCGGCAGCACCTGAGCTAAGCATCATGAGACTCTAGACAATACCTCACATATTTTCCGTACCCCAGGACTTTCAAACCAGTAGCAGTCAGTAGTTCGTCCTAGTAGGTATAAACACATGCTGACACTACTTCCACAGGTGTGGTGCAACGGAGAGGGCACCTGACTTCACACCATAAGACACACAGTTTAGGCTCACGCGTTCAACCCCGACTCCCGCAGCAGCTCACCTTAGCAGCATCAGACTCTACGCAATAACGCACTTAATTTCCGTACCCAGCACTTCCAGACCAGTAGGTATGAGGAGTTCGCTTTGCACCCCCTCTATAGACACCCTAAACACCCCTCAGAAGTTACAGTGCTCCTACCCTCCCCTTTCCTACTTTTTTCACCCCTTTTTCCCCTTACTCGCTTCAACAGAATCACAAAATGGCGGCCAACATTTCCTAGTTGCAACCGCTCTCAGCGCTCCCAACCAATAAGCAGCAAGTTCGTGCTCGTAACGCCTCAGCCAATTGGATGGCAGAATTCCCAAATATCGATATCTGTAAATTTCGATATTTCTCAAAAACTACTGAACGGATGTACACCAAATACACAAAAGCGTGCTTTCTAGACCAAGACCCTTCTCCCTGCCAAATTTGGGGGAATTCTGTTCACCCGTTCAACCTGTAGCCTTATCTAAAGTTTCCTATGGAAATTAACATGGAGAAAACACGTTTTGGGACCCCTCTTTTTTCTCGGCCCCCACTTGACAAATCACCCCCAAACTTTCAACATAGGAGCTGATATAAACAAGGAATTAGTTTGAAAACTTTCATGAAGATTCATCAAACGATGCCAAAGTTATATATATATATATATCCAACAACAATCTTCAAATCCTCGGAAAAGAAGTACGCCGCACACCACACTTTCAGGAAACTCAGGCACTTGCTAAACACCTTATATCCATTGGAAAATAATGTCAGCATGCCATGTGGCAAGAAACATGGTCTTTCAGTGCCAAAATGAAAATTGTCTTCACAGCTCTATTCTGTACCCCCAACCGTTTAAGGTCATACATTAAGGGCATAAATAAGCTTAACTCTTCACTGTACAAATCGTTGCTCCTGTTCACTGGTTTTTCTCTGCACCATTCTGATGTAAAACACTAGGGGCAAGTTGGGAGTGGTTCATGAGTACTTACCAATAACCTAATAGACTGATCATTTACCTTTGCCCTTTATTATTCATAAAATGTATGCCCCTATGTCCCTATTCATAGAGTACAGAGGATAAGACAATAACAAAACCATCTGATGGAGAAATACTAGAAGAGTTTGCACGAATCTCGGCATGCATGAAGGATGTGGTACCAGAGACTCCTCATTGAATCCCAATTATGGTGGAGTAACTTGTCTATTCTGGTCTTCGCCCTTCTGCAAAGTCTACCATTTGTGTCTTTGATACCACTGTGCACATCTCCATACACATTCCTCATTGTTTTAAGCAAGAACTGAACTTAAGCCTAATAGTAAAAATAACTTACCGTCCACTGGGTCCAGGCACTTATATCCACAGTCAATGCAACATTTCTGGCAATATGGGCAGCTGAAATCATTTATACACTCTGTTTGAGACACTGGGCAGACTCCTTTCTTTGCTGTAACAAATAACAAAAAACATTTTAAAAGTATGCATTACATTATTTCACAACTATTCATAATTTGTTGTCTTCCTAGCAATGCAAGACTGAGATACATCATCAAGTTAATGTGTAACGTGCAATGAATATAAGGTTACAAAAGAAAAGAGGTGCATATCCAATGTTATAATACTATGCAAATTGTTGTATGAATGTAAAACAGTAATGATGTGTAAATTGAACTAATGAATGAGGTAACAGTCACAAATTATATATACATGAACTGCAGTGAAACATTTATATAATAGTAACCATGTGGGGTGGGAACAGGAGCTATCTATCACCCACCCCTTGCTCCCTAGTCATTGTTGCTTAAATGATCCCTTTGCTGTGCGGCATGAATGGTGAAGCTTAAGCATGACCTCTCTGCTCATGGAGGCCAAGTGACAGTTGTAATATACAACACACCTCTCTGGTAATAAAAAAGAACAGCACACCCCACTATCCAATACCATAACAGACAACAACTTAAACTACCATTTAACTAAAATAATTAGATCACTCAAGAACTAACTGCCAGTGGGGAATGGTTTCACCACAAACATTGGCAGATGCGCAATGCTGAGCTCATCCATGGCCTGCCACAATCTGACACCATCTGAGGCAGAATGCACATCGAAGGAACCCCAAACAGGCTGGCGGTGATCCACACGCATACTCAGTGGGCCAAGAGGAGCGTCCTGCCCTAGTACTGAGAGCTTCAGTCAGCTGCATGCATAGTAGGGGGGCTGGTAAACCGCCGGTGGGGGAGGTTGTGAGGAAACACCCCGTGTTGTGGGGACAAGAGTGCCGCCTGCCATCAAGGGCACCTAGGTAATCCCCACTCTGAGGACAGTGGGTGTGCCCTCTTCCATAGCTGCTGACGTTGGGTGCATCTACAAAACATTCCCCGACCTGGGATGTTTCATAGATGCACATTGCCTGTTTATGAGGGTGCATAGGCAGACCCCATAATACCAATCTAGGGCTCGACCAACAGACTCTAAAACAACCAACCACAGACTGCTTGGCAAAACAGACCTGGACGCAGAGATATAGTGTCCAAGAAATAGCAAGCCTCCTTCCTTGCTGCAAGCTCCAGTCGAGAGTACCATTAGCCAGTTGAGTGTATCATATCATCCATGAAGCCAAACTACTGCACAAGCATGGCGATAAGGGCTGGGATTCTATGCTTGGAGATGCCACACATTTGGGGGACTCCACCTTGCAAGTTAGGCAGGTGTTGGTTGGCTGCAACTATAGACCCTCGGGCCCGTGCCACCCGTGCCAGCCGCGTATTTCCTTAAACATGTGGAAAGACAAACATCCCCCACCTTCCCAAGATAGACAAATATACCAAACCAACATCAGCCCCAGATGCAGCGTCCTCTGACCCACCAACCCCGGCTGAAGTAACCACTGACCATACCTCATCTATCCTGCATGTCATCCATGAAGCGAGGCCCTCCATCAAAGGCAAGATCGGCAAACATAGCCTCAACTTGTCGCTGCTCCACCAAGACCTGCAGAATTCCAAAAGGTGATGGAGGGTAGAATTTCAGAGGCTGATGACACACTGTGCAACTGTCAATCTCAAATCACAACCCCGCCAAGGACTGTTCACCTCTTTAAGGCATGCATGGAGTACTCGGAGGAAAGATCAGAAGCCGCAACCTCCGCATCATCGGGATCCCAGGAGGCTTGGAGGGCTCAAATTTAACTCATTTTGCAATGAAGTGGCTGAAACCTTGGGTGCCGGTGAAAAATGTATCTATGTGCTCTCTAGTGGAACAAAACTACTGATCCTTGGCTCTCAAGCCACCGCCAGGGGCCCCCTACCTCCTGCTCATTGCCCGCATCTTTAACTTTGCCTATAACAATGCAGTGCTGAGAGTGTCTCAGTGCATGGACACCCTGATATATGGTTCTTCAAAGGAAATTATATTTCCGGATCACCTAAAAGGTCCAGTATCAGCAGTTAAACCTGCTTGAGGGAAATACATGTTGCTTTTTCCAGTCCACCTAAAAGTTTTTTTTGAGGACAAAACATTCTTTTTTGGCGACCCTGAGAGCTGTTGGGACTGGGTGAAAGAGTGACCAAACATGCATGAACAAAGATCTCTTCAATCTCGGTAAGGCCCCTGCAGTCAAGAGTGCCCATGTGCCTGGCAGTGGTTGCCATGAAGGAGGCGAAGAAGCATGTAATGAATTTGGTCAGCCGACAATACCAGGGGACATTGCACAGGTGGCTGACCATACTAGGAGATAGATAGGCCAGCAAATTCTGACACGTATGCTACATGACTGATGGGCCACTAAGAGGTCTACTCTGGAAGGACCTGATAGCAAGAACCAGTCTGCTACTATACCATCTTTATCATCTGTCGGGCGGAGAGGCTGCGCTGAGTCAACTTTGCTCCTTTGCTAGCTTCCGATTATGGGTTGTGTTATGGGAGGACTTGAGGACATTCTAGCTCAAGGGGTGGATTTCTCTCTACAATTGTATTGTTGGCAATAGTCCCCAGTTTGCACCACAACTAGTACTTCTTGTTTTTGAAGTATGAGGGGATTTCACATATTTCATTCAGTCAGTTTCAACTCATGTTGAACAGGGACAACTACATCAATTGTGAGGCCCAACCTGTCTTGCCCCATATCAATCAGCCTTCATCATTAGCCCCTTCCTCAGTTGACTGGACACTGCACCTCTCACCACAGGGCCAACTGCTCCTGATCAATTGGAATATTAATGGTCTCAACAAAATGAAGAGGGGGGCACTCCTGAAAACAGCCTGCCAGATGGGGCCAGATGTGCTCTTTCTCCAGGAGACCCACCTGCTAGGGAATAAATGCCCCTTCTTCACCTGCATGGGCTCAGCTTCCCTGTTTCATGCCATCCTCCTTCTGACCAGTTGCCCTTCAAAGTGTCCCAGATCTGGTATGAGAAACTAGAACATTATGCCATCGTGACGGGCTCTTTTTAGGATCAACAAATATCCGCCTCCCCTATGCTGTCTACAGACTTCCTCAGACTCCTGGGGGACGTTCTGCTACAGCTCCTGACAAGACTGTGAGTAATAGGGGGTGAGCTCAATGGAGTAGAGGATACCACACTGGACTGCTCTGTGTCCCGACCCCGTGGCAGAGGGACAACCTCAAACCCCTTAGCAAATTCTATGGGATTAATGGGTGTGGTGTATGCATGGTGTTCCGTCACCCCACTGAGAGATGTTTCACCTTCTTCTCAGACATGCACAATTCATTCTGACATCTGGATTACTTTTTGATACCCAAATGAGATCATCTGTGAGTGAGCACTGTTTGGATCTTAGCTTGCAGTCTATCGGGCCATTCCCTTGTCAACATTACACTATAGACGGACCAGCGGGAAAGGTTGGAGCCTGGGAGCTTGGAAAATGGCAGCTCCAGAATTTCACAGCATCCTCCTCATGGCCATAGACACCTACGTGGAGGAAATGAAGGCTTGGTCAGATCTGCGGGAATGCTGTGAGAGCTGTAAAGGCCATGATTCATAGGGGGATAATCAATTACTGTATGGGACAAAAACATACAGCCCAGCAAATTCTCATGGATCTGGGAGCTCGGATTTGTAGCCTAGAATCATGAAACATTCCCTTTCTTTACAGGTCTGCCCTTAATGATTTGCTCCACACCCAAACACTCATCCAGCAGACTGTTAAACAATGCTCATACTGCTAGACTAGCGACCCAGAGTCGCATATACCAATGAGGGGCCCAAAGCAAACAAATCACTGAACAGGCTCAGCTCCCCTCATCATGAAATGGAGCTCATTACTCACATCCTGAACAGTAACACTGAGGCCATATGTGGAGGTCTATGCCAAAACCTGTAGTTTAGCAACCTACTATAGTCAGCTATATGTTAAACAACGTACTCGCAAACCAACACTCCTGGACTCCTTCATGGCAGACCTCCCCACTCCTAAATTAGACACTGAGGAGAAGCATCTCCTAGAACCAAAAATCACAGTCGAAGATTTGGGTGAGGCATAGCATTGGCTTCAGCCCGGTAAAACCCTGGATATGAACAGATTGCCAGCAGCTTTTTGCAAGGCCTCCTGGTCATGTCTTGGACCACAGCTGTTTGCCATCTTTCAAGAGGCTCTAGAGGGGGGTTTTCTCTTTTCTTCCACCAATTCTCCGTTCGGCAGACATTATTGTTATACTGAAATTGGTTCTGCCACAATCCGATTCGGATCTGTCGTCTCATCTCTCTTCAAAATACAGCAATAAAGATCTGGGCTACAATCCTAGTACTTTGACTCCTGAAAAAGGTGAGTTTGCAGATACATCCTGATTAGCCGTGCTTTATGCTCCACCACGCAAACCACAGATAATATCCAGAGTTCACAATGTGCAGACCCTTGCGAACATATTACCTGGCGACCATGCCCTAGTCATGGTTGATTCCTACAAAGACTTCAACTCATGGGCTGGGACTGCCTGCTCTCTACTAGCCAAATGTCTTGCTCCATACATCAACTATGGTGAGGGTTTGTATTGGAGGTGCAATTTCAAAGCCTTTTCTGCTTGAAATGGGAACCCCTGTAGTGTTAACCGCTGTGACCCCTGGTCTTGGAATTGAACCACTGACGGAGTGGTTGAGGGTGGATGCACAGTTTAGAGGGTTTGAATTGCCACCAGGAGTGGAAGATTGGAATTCTCTATATGCTAACGATGTTTTCACCTACCTTAAATCAAATCAATCAGGACTTATATAGTGCTGTTAATCACCAGTGAGGGTATCCAGGCACTGAGGATCCTGCTGTGGAGGTGGGGCTCAACTGAACAGCCAGGTCTTGAATCCTTTCCTAAATTTCAGCAGTGAGGGTGAGGTCCCAAGGTGAAAGAGGAGGTCGTTCAAGGACCTGGCTGCAGGGTAGGTGAAGAAACAACTTCCACAGTAGTTACGACGTATGTGAGCGAGGTGAAGGGAAGCGGAGCACAGGTGACTGGGGGGTTGGTGGAAGATCAGGCAGTAGATGATGTATGTTGGTCCTTGGTTGTGCAGGGCTTTGTATGTGTGGATGAGCATCTTGAAGTGACATTTCTTCTAAATAGGGAGCTGGTTTTGGTGCTGTGGTTGGCACGGAAAACAAGATGTCCAGAAGATTATTGTTCTCCAGGTGCTCCATGAGTTGGCAGTTGATGGCTTTTTTGGGGATGTTGGTGGGAAAGGGGAGCAAAGAGATGGGACAGATGTTCTTGAGTTGGCTTAGTCGGCGGATGATTTTTGTAAAGTGGTTTGACTTTAGTGTCTTTCTACTCATCGGGGCAGATTGATGCAGCGATGGATGCATTGAGGATGGTGGGCAGTTTGCTACTGGTTGACTTGCTCCCGAGGTGGAAGATGTGGTGGGGACAGGGGCCAATGGGTGCTCCTGAGTAAACGGAGTTCATGATGGCAGTATTGTTTTGTATGGTAAGCTATCCCAGGTAGTTAGCAGGTGATCAAGGTTTGCATCTGTGGGCACAATGAGGCTGAGGATGTCTGCAGTGGTGGGTTGGGGCTCAAAGTTTTTGTATGTCAGAAATCTTGTCAGGGAAGAAATCCGCCAGGGTGTCGCAGAATTTCTGGGAGGTGGTGATGGTGTTTTCAGTGGCTGAGGGTATGGAAAACTTTCTGTTGATGTTGAATAATTCTTTACTTTTATTGGAACTGGCCTTGATGCAGATGGCAAGGTCACTCCTTTTTGTCCTTTCCAGGAGTTGGTGGTACTGGTTATGCAATGTTTTGAAGGAGTTTCGGTTTGTGGTGTCCTTGTTGGTACGCTACCTTTTTTCCTGTTGTTTGCAGGTACGTTTAGTGGTTGTTAGTTTTGTGGTATACCAGCTGCCCTGGTTGGAGGGTCTCCTAGGTTTTATGGGCTTGATGGGTCAGTGCAATTGGTGATCCAGGCGGAGAACTTCTTGACAGCCTGTTCTAGGTTGTTTGAGGTGTCTGGATGTGAGGAGTTAAGGACATTGGTCCAATGGCTCTCTGATACTTTGTTACAGCTTTAGTAAGAGGTGCTGGCCAGTTTGGTGGTGGTGCCAGGATGACCTATGATTGTGAAGTGGACAATGGCATGGTCTGTCCTGGTGAGTTCGGTGACGTGACTGTTCTTGTCTCTTTCGCTGGCCGTTAAAATGGGGTTGAGTGTGTGTCCAGCAATGTGTGGGGGGTTGGTAACTAGATGAGTAAGGTTGAAGAGGTTTGGGGTGTTGGTATTGTCAGGGTGCTCAAGATGGAAATCGAGGTCTCCGAGGACAATGTAGTGCTTGGAGTCCATGGTGAGAGGGACAATGAGATCGGGGATGACATCGCAGAAGCTGGGTCAGGGACCTGGAGGTCTGTAGGTGAGGGTGCCTCTGATGGTGGTTTAGCTGTCTGTGTGGAGTTGGAACTTGAGATGCTCCATGATCAGGGTGGTGTCCTCTGTGTGGTGGTGCAGTGTATGGTTTCCTTGTGGGGATTCCACCTGTTTGTTGATGCAGTCTCTGTGTGGTATCTTGTAGCCATCGGGTGTTGCTGGGCAACGTTTGTGTGCAGATGCAGAGTTAAGCCAAGTCTCGGTGAGGAAAAGGACGTCGGGGTGAGGGAGGAGATGGTGTCCTAGATCTCAGTGGAGTGTTTGCAGAGAGATCGTACACTGAGGAGGAGGCAATGGAGATGTTCTGTGGTGGTTGTGGTCAGTGCAGTAGTGGTTGTCATATGTGCAGAAGCTTTGGTTTTGCAGGTGAAGAAGAAGTGCCGGCAGGTGAAAGGTCTTACCATTGAAAGAGGTGAGGTGCAGCAGCAGTTGTTGTTGTGGGATCATGGGTCCAGGGCATGAAGCTCGGTGGCGGTGTAGCTTAGGGTGGTGGCAGTTCAGGCTGGACTGTTCCCATGAGGCACAGGGTCAGACTGATTTGCATATGGCCATGTCTGAACTGGGGTGGCAGAGTGGGTTAAAGAACGGTGATGGATCAAACCCAGATCTGTTGACTGGGTGTGAGTGTTTGATTGGTTCTGATGCTCCGTCCATCACCACCCCCTTTTGTACCTCTTTGTTCGCCATAAGTTGGCAGGGTATGCTCAGACGTGAGTCCCTTGCTCACTTTGCCACTGGATTCAAGCAAGCCTGGCTGAAGACGGCTGAAATGCCAGAAACCGGTCCTAGGAAGCTTGTTTCCGGTCCAGGGAAGGCATGGCTTGGCAGTTCAGGCTGGACTGTTCCCATGAGGCACAGGGTCAGACTGATTTGCATATGGCCATGTCTGAACTGGGATGGCAGAGTGGGTTAAAGAACGGTGATGGATCAAACCCAGATCTGTTGACTGGGTGTGAGTGTTTGATTGGTTCTGATGCTCCGTCCATCACCACCCCCTTTTGTACCTCTTTGTTCGCCATAAGTTGGCAGGGTATGCTCAGACGTGAGTCCCTTGCTCACTTTGCCACTGGATTCAAGCAAGCCTGGCTGAAGACGGCTGAAATGCCAGAAACCGGTCCTAGGAAGCTTGTTTCCGGTCCAGGGAAGGCATGGCTTGGCAGTTCAGGCTGGACTGTTCCCATGAGGCACAGGGTCAGACTGATTTGCATATGGCCATGTCTGAACTGGGGTGGCAGAGTGGGTTAAAGAACGGTGATGGATCAAACCCAGATCTGTTGACTGGGTGTGAGTGTTTGATTGGTTCTGATGCTCCGTCCATCACCACCCCCTTTTGTACCTCTTTGTTCGCCATAAGTTGGCAGGGTATGCTCAGACGTGAGTCCCTTGCTCACTTTGCCACTGGATTCAAGCAAGCCTGGCTGAAGACGGCTGAAATGCCAGAAACCGGTCCTAGGTAGCTTGTTTCCGGTCCAGGGAAGGCATGGCTTGGCAGTTCAGGCTGGACTGTTCCCATGAGGCACAGGGTCAGACTGATTTGCATATGGCCATGTCTGAACTGGGGTGGCAGAGTGGGTTAAAGAACGGTGATGGATCAAACCCAGATCTGTTGACTGGGTGTGAGTGTTTGATTGGTTCTGATGCTCCGTCCATCACCACCCCCTTTTGTACCTCTTTGTTCGCCATAAGTTGGCAGGGTATGCTCAGACGTGAGTCCCTTGCTCACTTTGCCACTGGATTCAAGCAAGCCTGGCTGAAGACGGCTGAAATGCCAGAAACCGGTCCTAGGAAGCTTGTTTCTGGTCCAGGGAAGGCATGGCTTGGCAGTTCAGGCTGGACTGTTCCCATGAGGCACAGGGTCAGACTGATTTGCATATGGCCATGTCTGAACTGGGGTGGCAGAGTGGGTTAAAGAACGGTGATGGATCAAACCCAGATCTGTTGACTGGGTGTGAGTGTTTGATTGGTTCTGATGCTCCGTCCATCACCACCCCCTTTTGTACCTCTTTGTTCGCCATAAGTTGGCAGGGTATGCTCAGACGTGAGTCCCTTGCTCACTTTGCCACTGGATTCAAGCAAGCCTGGCTGAAGACGGCTGAAATGCCAGAAACCGGTCCTAGGAAGCTTGTTTCCGGTCCAGGGAAGGCATGGCTTGGCAGTTCAGGCTGGACTGTTCCCATGAGGCACAGGGTCAGACTGATTTGCATATGGCCATGTCTGAACTGGGGTGGCAGAGTGGGTTAAAGAACGGTGATGGATCAAACCCAGATCTGTTGACTGGGTGTGAGTGTTTGATTGGTTCTGATGCTCCGTCCATCACCACCCCCTTTTGTACCTCTTTGTTCGCCATAAGTTGGCAGGGTATGCTCAGACGTGAGTCCCTTGCTCACTTTGCCACTGGATTCAAGCAAGCCTGGCTGAAGACGGCTGAAATGCCAGAAACCGGTCCTAGGAAGCTTGTTTCCGGTCCAGGGAAGGCATGGCTTGGCAGTTCAGGCTGGACTGTTCCCATGAGGCACAGGGTCAGACTGATTTGCATATGGCCATGTCTGAACTGGGGTGGCAGAGTGGGTTAAAGAACGGTGATGGATCAAACCCAGATCTGTTGACTGGGTGTGAGTGTTTGATTGGTTCTGATGCTCCGTCCATCACCACCCCCTTTTGTACCTCTTTGTTCGCCATAAGTTGGCAGGGTATGCTCAGACGTGAGTCCCTTGCTCACTTTGCCACTGGATTCAAGCAAGCCTGGCTGAAGACGGCTGAAATGCCAGAAACCGGTCCTAGGAAGCTTGTTTCCGGTCCAGGGAAGGCATGGCTTGGCAGTTCAGGCTGGACTGTTCCCATGAGGCACAGGGTCAGACTGATTTGCATATGGCCATGTCTGAACTGGGGTGGCAGAGTGGGTTAAAGAACGGTGATGGATCAAACCCAGATCTGTTGACTGGGTGTGAGTGTTTGATTGGTTCTGATGCTCCGTCCATCACCACCCCCTTTTGTACCTCTTTGTTCGCCATAAGTTGGCAGGGTATGCTCAGACGTGAGTCCCTTGCTCACTTTGCCACTGGATTCAAGCAAGCCTGGCTGAAGACGGCTGAAATGCCAGAAACCGGTCCTAGGAAGCTTGTTTCCAGTCCAGGGAAGGCATGGCTTGGCAGTTCAGGCTGGACTGTTCCCATGAGGCACAGGGTCAGACTGATTTGCATATGGCCATGTCTGAACTGGGGTGGCAGAGTGGGTTAAAGAACGGTGATGGATCAAACCCAGATCTGTTGACTGGGTGTGAGTGTTTGATTGGTTCTGATGCTCCGTCCATCACCACCCCCTTTTGTACCTCTTTGTTCGCCATAAGTTGGCAGGGTATGCTCAGACGTGAGTCCCTTGCTCACTTTGCCACTGGATTCAAGCAAGCCTGGCTGAAGACGGCTGAAATGCCAGAAACCGGTCCTAGGAAGCTTGTTTCTGGTCCAGGGAAGGCATGGCTTGGCAGTTCAGGCTGGACTGTTCCCATGAGGCACAGGGTCAGACTGATTTGCATATGGCCATGTCTGAACTGGGGTGGCAGAGTGGGTTAAAGAACGGTGATGGATCAAACCCAGATCTGTTGACTGGGTGTGAGTGTTTGATTGGTTCTGATGCTCCGTCCATCACCACCCCCTTTTGTACCTCTTTGTTCGCCATAAGTTGTCAGGGTATGCTCAGACGTGAGTCCCTTGCTCACTTTGCCACTGGATTCAAGCAAGCCTGGCTGAAGACGGCTGAAATGCCAGAAACCGGTCCTAGGAAGCTTGTTTCCGGTCCAGGGAAGGCATGGCTTGGCAGTTCAGGCTGGACTGTTCCCATGAGGCACAGGGTCAGACTGATTTGCATATGGCCATGTCTGAACTGGGGTGGCAGAGTGGGTTAAAGAACGGTGATGGATCAAACCCAGATCTGTTGACTGGGTGTGAGTGTTTGATTGGTTCTGATGCTCCGTCCATCACCACCCCCTTTTGTACCTCTTTGTTCGCCATAAGTTGGCAGGGTATGCTCAGACGTGAGTCCCTTGCTCACTTTGCCACTGGATTCAAGCAAGCCTGGCTGAAGACGGCTGAAATGCCAGAAACCGGTCCTAGGAAGCTTGTTTCCGGTCCAGGGAAGGCATGGCTTGGCAGTTCAGGCTGGACTGTTCCCATGAGGCACAGGGTCAGACTGATTTGCATATGGCCATGTCTGAACTGGGGTGGCAGAGTGGGTTAAAGAACGGTGATGGATCAAACCCAGATCTGTTGACTGGGTGTGAGTGTTTGATTGGTTCTGATGCTCCGTCCATCACCACCCCCTTTTGTACCTCTTTGTTCGCCATAAGTTGGCAGGGTATGCTCAGACGTGAGTCCCTTGCTCACTTTGCCACTGGATTCAAGCAAGCCTGGCTGAAGACGGCTGAAATGCCAGAAACCGGTCCTAGGAAGCTTGTTTCCGGTCCAGGGAAGGCATGGCTAGGCAGTTCAGGCTGGACTGTTCCCATGAGGCACAGGGTCAGACTGATTTGCATATGGCCATGTCTGAACTGGGGTGGCAGAGTGGGTTAAAGAACGGTGATGGATCAAACCCAGATCTGTTGACTGGGTGTGAGTGTTTGATTGGTTCTGATGCTCCGTCCATCACCTCCCCCTTTTGTACCTCTTTGTTCGCCATAAGTTGGCAGGGTATGCTCAGACGTGAGTCCCTTGCTCACTTTGCCACTGGATTCAAGCAAGCCTGGTTGAAGACGGCTGAAATGCCAGAAACCGGTTCTAGGAAGCTTGTTTCCGGTCCAGGGAAGGCATGGCTTGGCAGTTCAGGCTGGACTGTTCCCATGAGGCACATGGTCAGACTGATTTGCATATGGCCATGTCTGAACTGGGGTGGCAGAGTGGGTTAAAGAACGGTGATGGATCAAACCCAGATCTGTTGACTGGGTGTGAGTGTTTGATTGGTTCTGATGCTCCGTCCATCACCACCCCCTTTTGTACCTCTTTGTTCGCCATAAGCTGGCAGGGTATGCTCAGACGTGAGTCCCTTGCTCACTTTGCCACTGGATTCAAGCAAGCCTGGCTGAAGACGGCTGAAATGCCAGAAACCGGTCCTAGGAAGCTTGTTTCCGGTCCAGGGAAGGCATGGCTTGGCAGTTCAGGCTGGACTGTTCCCATGAGGCACAGGGTCAGACTGATTTGCATATGGCCATGTCTGAACTGGGGTGGCAGAGTGGGTTAAAGAACGGTGATGGATCAAACCCAGATCTGTTGACTGGGTGTGAATGTTTGATTGGTTCTGATGCTCCGTCCATCACCACCCCCTTTTGTACCTCTTTGTTCGCCATAAGTTGGCAGGGTATGCTCAGACGTGAGTCCCTTGCTCACTTTGCCACTGGATTCAAGCAAGCCTGGCTGAAGACGGCTGAAATGCCAGAAACCGGTCCTAGGAAGCTTGTTTCCGGTCCAGGAAAGGCATGGCTTGGCAGTTCAGGCTGGACTGTTCCCATGAGGCACAGGGTTAGACTGATTTGCATATGGCCATGTCTGAACTGGGGTGGCAGAGTGGGTTAAAGAACGGTGATGGATCAAACCCAGATCTGTTGACTGGGTGTGAGTGTTTGATTGGTTCTGATGCTCCGTCCATCACCACCCCCTTTTGTACCTCTAGGGTGGTGGGAGGGCCAGGGTTCCTGGTGCTGGGCACAGTCCAGGTATGGACGGGTGCAGACGGGCTTTCCTTTGGTGCGCTGGCAGCGCAGCGCAGCTGCACTGCGGCTTCCATAAAGTAGGTTCTGGGAGGAGGGAAGGGCACTGGGAGGTGGGGAGCGAAAGGAGGAGAGCGGGCGTAAAATGGCATGAAAACGAGTGGCGGCGATGTGGAAGTGAAGGTGTTCGGTGGTGGAGAGGGAGTCGGTGGTGGAGGTAGAGAGTCGGAGAGATCTCTTGTGTGTGATGGTGAGTCCTCCTCCTGGGTGGTTGGGACAGTCTTTCCTCTGGATCTTGTATCCATCAGGGATGGCGGTGGCGATGTTGGGGGCATATGAGGTGTTGTTCCAGATTTCTGTGAAGAAGGTGACGTCTGGTGAGAGGGTGTCGAGGATGTCCCAGATCTTAATGGTGTGTCTGTGCAGGGAGCACACGTTCAGGAGGATGTACCTCAGGGTTCCGAAGGTGTTGGCGTTTGGTGCGGGGGTGGTGGTCATGGGGGTGCTGATGGTGTTGAAGGTCTGTCGGCAGAGACAGCAGGAGAACTGTCCATGGGTGGTGCTCGGTGTGGACAGCTGGCAGTTGTTCCTCCTGGGGTTGAGGGTGAGGAGGGTAGCCGAGTCATAGCGGTGGAAGGTTGGAGAACCAGGGTCCCTGGCGCTGGTAGAGGTCAGGTCGCAGCGGCAGCCATTAAATAGGGGAGGTGGAGGGAAAGCACAGCTGGAAGGCAGGAGTAGAGAGTGTCAGTGGGAGGAGCCACAGGGGCAGCAGCGGCAGGAAAAGGACACAAGAGAGCAAGCACAGAATAAGGCACAATGCAGGGCAAAAAAGAACAGGCAACAGGCACAAAATATGGCACAATACAGGGCTAACACAAAACAATACCTAACAGGAAACCGGCGGAGAGCAGACACGAACCCTGCTGATCAGGGCAGCGTCCACACGGCAGAAGCGGCACACCAGCGGAGCTGTGGGGGTGAGAGCAGGTCCCTGACCAGGAGGTCAGAGGTCATTCCCCATGTCTGTGCTCGTTTCGAGCAGCCTTTCGGCATGTGTGTCCTAGTCCTATCCGGTCGATTTCAGAAGGAGGGTAGATCAAATGGCCCTGATGCCCTGACAATAACTAATCTAGAAAAGCGTCTGTATCGGAGGTACAGTATAGCTGGGTGGGGAAACAAGTCCAGCGTCCGCTGTAGGACCGCATGATATGTCACACCTCTTGTGGCAGGTTTATGTGAGGTGTTAGAGCGGTAGTGTACACCCAACATTGCAACACTTTTATTCATCCATTCAAACCCCCTCTAAACCTATTTAAAGTTCATCAAGTCTTTTGAAATTTGCAGGATGACGGTGGGTCCGCTGCCCAGCACCGCTGCAAGTCTGTCATCGCTGGTGTGTTGTTGTGCAGGTTCTCTGAGGCCGAGGGAGAAAGTGATGTGTTGTGCTTCTCTGTTTCCCTCACCGCCTGGGCCCTTGCTGCTTGCTCTTTGGTGGGACCCTGTGGTCAGCACCTGTTTGTGCTCTGCGACGACTTTGTGTTTTCAAAGGAGGGGGGTAGTCAGTTTTGTCTTCACGTGAGGGTGCAAGTCCTTTGTGCTCTAGCCAGGTCTAGGCTTCACCGGAGTCACGCAAAAGGTGGTGGTGCCCTCATGCTGCACTCGGAGTGTAACATAGAACTGTAAGGCGTATTTCACGTTATGTTCGCATAGGCTTTTCTTCACCTCGAGGAGGGGGATCTGCATCTCTGAACCTCGAGAATGTAGTTCGGGTAGACATGTGCTGGGGTGTTCTCAACTGTCCATGGGCCCCTTGCTCTCGTCACCTCCAATATGCGATCCCTGTCTCAGTAACTGAATTGACGCACCACCACCGAGAAGAAGATGGACTGCTTTCCCTGTAGGATTCTATGGACTTACCAGTCTTCCAAGTAGAGTTCTATGTTTAGGCCTTCTGCTCATTTGAGGAAGCATACTATATACACGTTGTTTCTTCATGACCTCCCTTCCTAGTCTACAATACAGCCTCGCAAGTATTTCACTTCTTTCTGCATAGCCTGAAGGCGCTTGTCAGAGTCTAATACTGTGGGTCTGAGGGTAGCCAGTGCGGATTAAAATTTTTGGACCCGATCCTACAATTTTTTATGGTCCTCAGGGAGGTGGCCCACCTCTATGCATAGGAAGTCCAGTTGAGGCTTCAGGGTAGATTTGATATACAGGACCACTGAGAGTAGCTCATCAAATCATCGGGAATGGTCGGATAGCGTCTTGTCTGCATGGATACCATCCGCCGGGCGTTTTTCAGTCCCTTGCATGTCGCCTGCAGGAGCCTGAGTTCTGTCCAGCTTGTTCTTCACCATCTTGGCAGAGGAGGCGTGATTGGAGCTGCAGTATCAATATAGTGGCTGGCAGGAGTTGGGACTTAAGGATTATAACTGGATCCAAGGTAGCAGTGTGGTAGTTAGAAGCCACCCAGGTCTCACCGCCTCTGTTGGCATCCCAATGTTCGCTCACCCAGGTCCTGGGCACCAGTCCAGTAACTTGTCTCCAGGAGTCACAGGTGAAGAGCTCGGAAAGTGGATGAAGTGCATCTCAGTTAATCAGCGCATGTTTAAAGAGTATAAGTGCCCTCCCTGGTCTGGGCCTGGTATGGCTTGATACAGTGTTCACTTTATGTTGTTGGGGAGGGTTCTGGAGACAGGTCTCACAGATCTCAATGCTACGTGCTGCGAGTGTAACGTGTGTACTGAGCACTTTGTCTGCGTATTATCAACCTTGCTAATTTCTGCAGGGGAGTAGCTGTCTGAATTTGTGCTGGCTTGGGTCTTCCACTTGTTGCGTCTCCAAGGCTGTGTGTGTGAGGGCAGCATCACCCCCCAGGGTTCTCCATGGTGTGTCCCCGCCGCACGATCACATCTGTGGCCAGTTTCAGGGAGAAGGAATGGTAAGGGAGGGGGGTTCCCCAGCCCCCGCCGCAAATGAACGGGTATCGCGGTCACCGACCTGGAGCAGGAGACAACAGATCATGGCCCGCTCCTTACCATGACCTCGCGGGATGCAGGCAAACCGGCCCAGAAGACGCTTGATGTGGTGTCTGGCTTGGGCAACTTGGGCCATGCTGGGTGATAGCTTCTGCGCTGGAGCGTGGTAGTCAGGGGCGCTCCCTCTGGAACAGCGCAGTACTAGGATGGCAGACCAGTGCAGGTGAGTCCACAGGTGCAGCACAGGTCTCCAGGCTCAAGATCTCAATGCACCAAAACATTGCTCCCCAAGCGCAGCAGCACCTGGTATCAGGAACGGTGGCTGCGTGGGCAATGGGGGATCACCTTGTGTGCCACTGGAACAGTGGGAACTGGTGCTATTTTCAGCATTAGTGGTGAGCCGCACGCGGAACTTTCTATCACAGGTCAGCCTTGGTCACCATCTTGGCAACGCCCCCATGACGAGTCTGCACCTTAATTTACAGCTCTCAACCACCCACACTCCCTCCATGAATATATGTGACCAGTTTACACATGCCCAGCCAAACAAAATTAAACAAACTGTCAAAACATCCTATGTAGTCCAGTCGACAAGGTTCACCTCAACGAGGGAAAATTAAAATAAATAATTAATTTTCCCTCTGCATCGTCCCTCGAAATCTCCCCCAATGCGAACCCATCACCCCACCTCTGTTACCTGCACGGAGCGCGGCTGCACAAAGTACAATTTAACTTAAGAAGCTACTCTCACATCTTGACATTGAACACACAGGGGCAGATTTACAAGCGCTTTGCGGCACTTTTGCGTCACTTTTCCCATGTTAAAAGTGACGCAAAAGTGACGCAAGGGGCTTGTAAATCTGCCCCACAGAGTCTCAAACTCACCTTCCATAAGGGAAATTATGGAAGAAAGAAACATTGGTTTCCCTAATACCTACAATCATACACACATTTCTTATCTTTTTTCAAGACAAATGCACAAGCCAATATACTCAAAATTCACATTATCGCATTAACAAACATAGCACAGTCCTCCACTTCTTTCTTTAGCCTCTCAGTGATATGATTCTTTCAATTAATCAATCAGTGTTTGTAAAGCACGGCTACTCACCCGTGTGGTTCTCAAGGCACTGTGGGGGAGGGCAGCAGATCAGACTAAGTGCTGAGTTCATCCGAAGAGCCTGGTCTTGAGGTCCATCCTGAATTGCGTCAGAGAGGGTGATTTTCTTAGGTGGATGGGCAGGGTGTTCCATGTGTTTGAGGTGAGGTAGGAGAAGGACATTCCTCCGATTCTGGGCTTGCGGATTCGTGGAACCTGATTCAAGTATGCGGGTCCAGTGTTGTGAAGGGGTGAGGAGTTTGAAGGTTAATCTTCCGTCAACTGGGAGCCAGTGGAGATCACGGAGGTATTGAGTGATGTGGCTGAGCAGGGGGATTTTGAGGATTAGTCTTGCTGAGGCATTCTGGACATTCTGGTGTCTTTGGAGGAGTTTCTGGTTGATGCCGGCGTAGAGTGTGTTACTCTAGTTGAGTATGCTGCTGATGAGGACATGAGTGACTGTCTTTCTGGATTTGGTGGGGTTCCATCTGAAGGTCTTTCAAAGCAGGCAGATTGTGTTGAAGCAGGCAGAGGAGACGTGTTTAGCTGGTGGTCTATTGTGAGCGAGGAATCCAGTATGATGCCAAGATTTTGTGCATGGCTCGCACTTCCTACGGCAGCGGGCCACCAGGAGTTGTTCCAAGTGGAGGCTCCCAGGATGAGGACTTCTGTCATGTCCGAGTTGAGTTTCAGGCAGCTGTCTGCCATCCAGGCGGCGGCAGCTTTCATTCCTTCATGGAAGTTGTTCCTGGTGACAGTGGGTTCTTTGCTGAGGGAAAGAATCAGCTGGGTGTCGCTTTTAAATCTTATCACTAGTGTTGCAAAGATGAGTAGATGCAGGTAAACATTTCTAAAGGCAGGTAGGTACATATGTTGAAATATTTACTAAAATATAGCTTTTTAGGTTAGGAAATCGATATGGGACTTGGTGGATCACTAGGAGGGTGATAGAACAGCTCTGTAACTGGGAAGCTTCTGCAAGTTCCAATTGACAGACACCAAATCAACACACCAGAACAAACATCAGAGTGGGGCCAGAGCTCTGCCAAAGGAAACAAAATGTTTTTCATTGTGGATTTGAGCGGAGAAGTGCACCCTGAGATTGTTTTAGTGCCAACCCCCAGGCATGTGTTATATGAGAGGGTAGGGCTGGTCTCGAAGCCTCTTTTCTATTGGTCAGGGAGTCTCCCCAATCCATAGGCTTGTGGCAAGGATAACTTTGGCACCCATGCAGCCCCTTGTCAGTGAAGACACTGCTAGACCTGTGGAAGAACAGAAGGACTGCATCTGCTCAACTCTGGTGCTCACAAAGAAAGGCTGCACCAAGCAAGAATGTTTCTGCTAAACCAAAGCCAGGATTTCAGAACGAGGATTGCTCCTGCTGGTGAACCCCTGTTGAGCAACCCCAAGGACTGGATCTGCTCCCACTGGTGCCAAGGACTACTGAGTGGACACCAATGGCTAGCTGGCTATCCAGGAGCACAAAAGCTTTAAAAGTCTGCATTTGCAGGCTCCCAACTGACCACTAGCAACTGGAAAGGCAGGTGACTGCTGTTGTATTGTGGGAGATTGAGTCCTAGTCCTAAAGAGGTGCCTAACCCACCCTGTACAGTTGGTTTGCACTACAGTGTACTCTTTCCCCAAAAGACTGAAATTTGTGTAGGCTGAAAGTCAAAAGGCAACAATTTCCTGCCAAAGAGCCACCGGCTATGACAAAACTCCTACTCAATTTGCCATCAATATCAAAGCCCTGCCCAGCTCCTGTTTTTGGATTACTCCTGCTGTTTGCTCGTTTCTGGGTAGCCTCGATCGCCTCCCACCGGAAAGCTGAATCCAGCTCTGGACCGGCACTGGTGAATATCCTGCCAAAAAGCCCATCAGCAAAAGAAAGAATCTAAAAAGTTCCTAAGTAGACAGTTAACCTGTGACCGGGACCTTCCAGGCCCTTGTATCAGACCTGCGCTCAATTGCGGTTGGCTTGAAACTTGCCTTTGAGATTCGGTTGAGGCTCATTGAACGCTGCTAAGTGAAATGCTATGATTTACTGTGATTTTTTGTGATACCATATCTCCAGTTCCCTCCAATAGTTTGTTGTTGTATATGTAGGTTTAGAATTTAAGATAAAAATATGTACTGTTTTTATTAGGCAGAGTTGTTTTTTTAATCGTGTTTTGTTTTTACCTATTCTTGTTTCTGTACTTCTAAATGCATTACACTTGTTCATTTGATTAAGCCTGACTGCCCTGTGCCACAGCTACCCACAACTGAGTTAAAGTTAGGTAAAGTAACCTAAACTAGACCCAATAGAAAATAGTGGCATCATTACACAATGAGATTTCACAACCACATCAACTAATAATCAACTTTCTCGCAATAGTCACCTGGAGTGAGCTATTTAGAGCAATGCAACGGGTGCAGGTCCTAGATTGGCCAAATTGTCTCTACTATGGGCCCACTACAACATCCTTCTGATTCTTTACAATATTCAGTTAAATTCATCATGCTCATTAGCGTCATGCTGGGATCTCTCAGCTGAGCTGTGCAAATATGTTCTTGGCATGTGTTGGACAAATTTCAGGTCACTGAAAGGCCTCCAGAGCATCTTCAATGAACCCAGCCATATGTAGCAGGTTGGCCATCACATTGGTAAGTTTTTGTTTAGGGCCTGGAAGAGTTCCTGGGGATAACTTATCCCAGTCCATTTTCCACCCCTTAGAGGTGTCAACATCTTATGAAGATTTCTGCTTTGATTTTGAACTCAACTATTTACTTCTGCAAAAGGAAATCACATCTTGCAAACAGAGCATGACCTCAAGTTGCACCCACATCCTAGTCAGTTCTCCAGTGGCGACCAAATTGCTCTTAGACCTTGTGATAAGGCAGTGCTGGGGGCATCAGAGGTCAGTTTTCCTTTTATAGTTTTGGCCATATGGTACCCTTGAATCAGTTCAGAAATAGAATTGATAATCTTGTCAAATCCTGGCACAAAATATTTCTCTTAAAGAATCCTAGCAAAGTTTGCAGTACTTTCAAAGTTTTGGGCTGAAGCAAATTCCTTTGGGACTCCACCCTGGCAGTGACCACCTCTAATCCTCTTCCCAAGACAAAGAGTAACTCATATGTGAAGCTGCAGAATTAGCAATAGCAGAGGACAACTTCAAACATTAGTTGAGAAGCAGATTGAGTTATTTCAGGAGTTTGTTGTTGTGCTCAACCTTTAAGGGGGATTATGCCATTGTAGTGCATTCCATGATCCTCTACAAGGTGGTTAGGGCTAGAAAGAGTCCTTTGACGTTCTCCAGGACAGAGTCCCAGCAGCGGCTAAATGTCTTTCCATGGCCAGTCTCAAATCAGTATCTGAATGTACCTGCTCTGAATTCCAGAACAGAAAAACACCAGCTTCATTCTAAGATAATGAGGTACTCTTCCACATTGCCCCCTGCTCTTGGATAGTGCGGATAGTAAGTGTATAAAAGTCAATTCAGAAGCACATCTCATTGCTCATTTGATGGGCCATTGTAAAACTGGAAAGCATAGGGACTTTAGGAATACTGGATGAATGCAGAGCAGATGATTCTGGTGTCTCCTCATATCTCAAACATCTTCTTGCACCAGCCATTGGGTCCTCTCTTGATGGGGGGATGACATCCTTCAGGTGGTTCTGCTGTTCTTGTCTTCTGGCTTTTCCCCTTCCCTACTGATATGTTGAGAAGACAACAATCTCAATCATTTTGTATCACATGGTTTTCTTTGGGCATCAGGTCTTAAGAATAATGTCAAACTTCAGTACCTCCCATTTCAAGGTACTGGATTCCTTTTAGCATGGTTTGCACATAGATGTGAGAAGGATTGGTTCCTTGTGGTTGGTTAATAGGATGCTACATCTAGTCTGAGATGAGCACAAAGTAAAATTCCTTCTGCTACACAAGGATAGCAGGGTCTTCTTCATCAGGATGTTCAGTGGCAATGTATTCCTTACACAGGCTTCATCCAGAAAGAACTGCAAAAGGCAAACTCCAACACCAGTGCAATTTCTTTGACCATTTGGCATCATCTCGCATGACGGTCAATGCTTGTGCTTTAGACACTGGTCAACCATTACACTCTCCTACATAACACAGGAAACCTCTTGATATGGCATTAGTTGTTCATACAGACTTCATTGGGCATACGCCATTCTATGAACCCGTAATTTATTTATTATCAAAGCAAAAATACATGAAATGCATGGCGGTAAGCCAAAGTTAGTGTTACGTGGGTCAAAAGATAAAGCCCTGGTCATGTGATAAAGTGCACATTGTGACAGTATATTTGCATAAAGAATAAACTTAAAGATTTTGATTGCTCTTGCTTGAGATTGTTTGGCAACCAGGTGTTGGAAGTGACCTCTAATCCCCTTGTTTTCCATTTCTGATGTCTTGCGCAGGAAGGCAGAAGCCCAGGAATCGCCTGCAACCAATGAAGCTCGGAGATAAAGGACAATGGGTAAGTACTAGGAGTCACCCAAAATAACCAAAACAAAAACACAATTTTGGGCTTAAACCTACATCTGCTTTTTGGATCCTCCTTATTACTCAAGACTACTCTTCCCAACCTTTTATTTCTGTTACTCTTTTAGGTAACAACTGGATCTTTCACCAGAGTTAACAGGCAGGGTCCTAAATCCTGCCCTTGATACAAATAAAAAGCTTTGGGAAACCTTCTTCCCTTTAAGGCAACCAAACAATGGGGAAAGTAGACAAAAAAGAAAAAGACTGAAATGAGGTGTAGCCTTTTAAGGCCTTTTTGTAAAAATTCCTGGTATTGTAATCCAGCATGAAAAGGAAACAGGATCCCTCTACTGCAACCCCCTTGGTTAGCATTGCCATAGGCCCACCCACCTGGTGAGCAACAACCCCTACAGGGAACATGGCTGGTCTGAAAAGAGGAAAGGCAAGTTCAGGACGATTTCTACCTCCTTTGGGTAGTTCTCTACCTGTAGGCTGATGTCGCTCCACCTGATCTAGTCATCCTTCTTGCATTGCATCTTCTCCGAGTTAAGTCTTTTCATACACAATCTGCAGCATGGTCAGCTCTCCTACGAATGCCTCTCGCAAGGTCTTCAGTTACCTTCTCCACCATTGGCACCCACCAGTGATGATTTTTTAATGGACCAATGTGAGACAGCCCCGAGCTTCCGCCCCCCACAGATGTGTGCTCCACGCTGTCTTCTTCCTATGCCCTTGCTTTCCTCTCAAGCATGTCCCAGCTATCTGTTTCCTGTAGGAGCCACATCAGAGTAGTGTCTGGGATGGAAAATGAGAGACGGTGTCTATTCAGGTAAGTCATCATCACAGTTACCTTTTAGACACGCTTAGCAAAAATATAATAAAGTGGTAAATAACAGTTTTTCCTGGAAATGGCCCATTCCATAGTGCAACTTTAAAATAAAAAATGCTGTTAGTGAAAACCATTGGGATTAGTGGCTCCCCTCCCCGTTATTGAATTACCTTGGTCTGAAGTTGCACAAACACAAATTGTGCTTGATTTCATTCATGATTTGCAGCGAATCTGAAAAATAATGGGTATAAACTCCTGTGTCAGGTGCAGTTTGTGCCAACTTCTAATCTTGTTTCAGGTGCAAATGGTGTCCAGGTCAAATGCTTTCTGGGTTTCTGGGGCAAGCCCAGTCATTCTCCCATCCACTCCAGTAGATGGTAATTGTTAGACCTATTAGCCTTAGGGTAGTCCAAACATTTTGCCTTCTCTCCTTCTGTTTTAGTGGAATTCATTTTTTTTGGGCCTTAGGAGTCAGTGTACTTTCCCAGTTCTAATGCTTAAGTGCTTGTGCTCGCTCCCCAAAACATGATAAAATTGGCTTACATCCAATTGACACATTCAATGTACTTGTAAGTCCCTATTAAAGTGATTCTACATGTGCACAGGGCAAGTAAATTAAATGTTACTAATGGACCCCACAGGGGAGATCCAAGAGGAGATCCATAAGGTACTACAGGAAGGTTTCGACAATAAAATTTTGGGACCAAAGAAATTTGCACAACAGGTTAAAACAAAACCAAGGATTCCCGTCATATACTTTCTGCCTAAACTTCATAAAGATCCCCAAAATCCACTGCTATCATACCTGAGAGACACGATGGATTTTATCACCACAATTTATGGCCACAAATGTACCATGGAAGACCACTGGCTTGTGTTGTTTGATGTTGTTTTGCTTTATGCCCAAATTCCTCAAGAAAAAGGACTCGAAGCAATAGAGGTTTACCTTGAGGCTCGCCCAAGACCCCATCAAGTGCCTACCTCATTTATACTGAAGTTGGCAGAATTGGCACTAAAAAAGAATTTTTTCATGTTTGAGTACGAGTTCTACATTCAAGTCAAAGGGACAGCCATGGGTTGTCCCTTTGCGCTGTAAATGGCTGTATTGTACATGGCGCAGTTTGAAAAAAGATACATCATTAACAATAACCCTCCTTCAAACCAAATAGTCCACTGGTTCAGATACATCGACCATCTTTGGTGCCTTTGAAAAGGTACATAAGAACAACTGGATATGTTTCATACCTGGCTAAATAACAGAAATCCAGATATCCTATTCAGTATGTCCAAAAGCATGTCATCGCTCACTTTTCTGGATGTTCAAGTTCGATCAAGGAATGACATACTGTATACAACTTTATACTATGAACTGGCTATGAATTGTATGCTGTAATTTTAAATGAAAAATCTGAATTACCAAATAAAGAGAAACTCACCTTCAAGACTTCGAAGTTTATCGTGAATCTTTGGGGATACACTACTCATTTGTTTGTTCATTGACTATGACGAATAATTTTGTCCGTTATATTTGCATTTAAGTTGTGTGCTGAGCCACTTCTGTCTTATACAACTTTATACCGCAAGCCAACGGACAAAAGCAAATCTCTCCACTACAAAAGTTTCCACCTGAGAAATTTACGTGACAACTTGCCCTACGGGCAGTTTCTCCGTGTACGCAGGAATTGTACGAGAAAATAAGACTTTTTCATGCACACAGAAGTGTTGTAACAAAAACTCAAGCAAAGAAGATACCCATGAAAACTTCTAAAGTACTCAATGAAAAGAGCCTGGTTCACCCCGTGAGACATTGCTTGTTAAAAACAAAAGGAACCCAGTACTAAACTAGTATGTGTTTCCACGTTTTGCCCCACACAACACAGTTCAAGAGGATCATACGCAACAACTGGCACTTAATAAAGAACTCTGAATGCAGCCTAGAATTGCCAATATTTGCAATGAGGAAGTGTCCGAGTGTGGGATTCCAAATAGTTTGTGCAAGTCTAATTAAGGCAAAAAAGCAGAATGATTTACTTGCAGCATGGAATTTGAAGTCAATTCAAGGCCACCACAAACGTGGTACATGGAGTGTCTACAAACAGGCACTAAAAGGAAGTTCCTTCTCAGATGGAAAGATCACCTGGACCCACGAGGAATTCTCAAACTGCAAAACCAAAAGCATGGTTTACGTTATAGTCTGCCCATGTCAAAATATCTACAGTGCCAAAACTAATCAAGACGTGAGACAACGAATCATCCACCATAAATCACGTATCAAAACAAACATTCGAAGAGCATCAATGGTCAACCATTTCAATCAAATGGGACACACAGAGAAAGATTTCTACTGGCCTGTGTTAAGTGCTATCCAAACAGACCCAAGAGGTGGAGATATTGACACCAGGCTAATGCGTTAAAAAGCATACTTCATTATGAAATTTAATTCGGTATCAAGAGGTCTGAATGAGATGTCTAAAAAAAACAGATTGTAGCCAACCCATTTGTGTAACCCTGCGTCCATACTCGGTCTCTTGTTGTTGTTGTAATTCTAAAAACAAGGTTGACACCGCTTTGGCCTGCGATCCATTTCAGGTTTTACATTATCTTTGATATATCCTGTTTTCAAAAAATTATTCCTCCCAATTTTGCGTTGAATAATCGTAAACAATGTTGGTTTATTTAGCAACATTCACCCTGAGGCTTCGCTTTAGTAAAAAGAATTATGAATTGTGCACCGTTGTTGAAGTTCTGAGACAATACACTACATCACCCAGAATCCTCGAGCAGGACCTGTTGCTGTGGGACACACCCAATTTACAAAAGAAAGGTCACAGGAACACAACACCATTATCCATGTGGCAGTAGGATGATGTGATCCAGAGGGAGCCCCAACAAGCTTTTGTGTAAGTTAAAACAAAGAACAGCTGCATCATGTTTTAAAGGAATTAAGCATTTCGCACTCCCAGGCAACCCTAGAGTCTTAGCATCGGCCATAATATGCAATGTACCAAAAGCGCATACTTTTAATACCATAAGACTTGGTCTTGCACGCTTGTTTTCTGTGAATATGCACTCTGAAAAAACAGTTTATACACATGGGGAAGGCAAATGCAACTTAATTACAATAGCAGCAAGAGTGACCTAGATATAATGCAGCACGAATGGTTTGGCAGCAAGATGCTTCTAAAGTTTTATTAAAAGAAAGGAGGAATAGCTAATGGCGATTGCATGCATTTTTCACAAGGCTTGTCGAGTGTTGATGGTGCTTTTGAAACGCGCAGGTGAAAGCAAAGATTGAAACAGGTCCGTTTTGTTTTTTACAGAAAATAATTACACTGGGCTCCAGAATTCACTTCTAAACAAATAAAAATTGCAGAGACTCACAGGTAATAGAAGCTTTGTAAATTTCTACAAATTCTGCGCTTCACTACCAATTTTAAAATACCTTATTTATTTAAGTTAATCCCTTCCTTTCAGAGCAACATGGGCAATCCAGAAAACCTGTCTTGCTCCTTTAATTTGGTGCACAAGTACAAATTCCTAATAACCTTGACAACTGATAAGTTGGAATCAAAACCGTTTGTAGTGCCCCTAAAGTAAATTTGAAACCTTTGTGCCATGTGAAAGTATATTGGGGTTTGCTGATCAATCAACTCAAAAGTATTTTTCCTTCACCCTAGCAAAATTCACCAAGCCTTTGTCCTGAAGAGAACCCCCAAAGAAAGTGTGGGTTCAAAACACATAGACTGGGATGAATAGGCCATCCTAGTTCAACCAGTATCAATATGGACACATAAATTCATTTGTCTAAAGAAACAATTGGAAGCCCATATTAGATACCTTTGGACCCTTTACACGTTCCAGTACTAAGAGCACTTTCTGTGAATGTAATGCTCTGGTCTTGTAAAATCTTGGATTGGTGAAGATGCAATTTTAGCCTAGTTCATGTATAAATGTTGCGTTATTACAATGTATATTTGATTTATCTTTCCAAATTTCACACATGTTTTTCAAATATTTTTCACTGTATATCCATCGAGTTCAATGTGGATTGTCCTTTCTTTATTCGTACCAAATGTGAAAGTTTAAAAAACGTTTGTTTTCCATCATTACTAAAACAAATTTGAGGTCATGATTATTGAGTAAAATGTACCTCATGCACAAGTAAAGATCTGTTTAAATCTCACAACCACCTGATGTTGTTTTGTGTATACAATTATCTAAGGCCCAAGGTGGTTGTTGGTAAGGGCCAAACCCCCAATTCACACTAGTGGGCCTACAGCACATATTGTGTCATCCACTCAAGTAGCTCTTTAAAACATGTCTCAGGTATGCCATTGCAGTCTGTGGGCAATATTAAACTACCAATTCGACTTGGTAAAATTAACCTTTTACCAATACGAAAACTCCCTTTTGAATACATATTTACCACCCCTAAGCTAGGTTCTGAACAGCCCATTGAGCAGAGTACATTGTGTTTGAAAAGTTGGACACTCACTTTTAAGTTTTACATGTCCTGGTGGTTAGACACACCTCTAAATTAGTTTTTAACCACTGCAAGACCTCCCTTTCCCATAGAATAACTTTGGGTTACCTTATTACATTTAAAACATGACAACTTTGGTTTGGGATCAAGTAGAAATATCATGCTTAGTATCAATTGAATCGTAATTTAAAATCCTCTTTAATGCTAACGTCGGATTTTAATTCACAATTTTGAAAATACCACTTAGAGAAAGCTTGTATTTTTCAGTTCTAAACAATTGGCGCTTGTCGCCTATGTCCTGGGTCACATGACTAGGTGTAGCTGACAGTTGGCCTATATCTATTGCTTCTAGAGAGTGAGACAAAGGAGGAGCTACTCTCCGACCCACTTACATTTCAAAGGAGCTGCCACACACCACACACACAAATAACTTGACACCAGGCTTTTGATACCTTAGACTTCTTGGAGCCTTGGCAGGAGAACGGAGGGACTTTCCAGAACCTGATGAGGGAAGTCAGGGTATCACCAGGTATAAATTGTAAACCTTGTGTACTACCTCTTAGACCTGTGGACAATTCAGAATGACTGCCTGTTGCCCTGCTTTCAGAGTGACTGCCCTTCTGCTTAAACAAATGATGTGCTGCCCTGCTGATTTAAGAAGGACTGGACCTGTTCCTAGAACCCGGGACCTCCTGAGTGACTCCAAGGGCTACACTTCAATCAAAAACCCAATTTCCTACATTAGTGCACAGTGGTGGGATCTAGTACTTGTGTGTTGAACTGTGCCACTCAGTGATTTTTGTAACACTAAAATCAAATAAGTAATCTGATTAAATTCTTCTTAGTTTTTGATTAAGCTGTTTTTTTCCTTTCCCCAAATTTAAGGTTACCTCATCTCCTTTGTGCCTACAATGGAGCTGGAGCTGATCAATGTGGATGACCTCAGCTAGGTACAGCTGCATGGGGGGCCTGACAGACGTCTCTGAGTGAGATCTGACTGGGCCAACCCGAACACTGCTTCCCCATTCTCTCTGAGGCTAGGGATCACTTACCTCCCCCCTACATCTCACCACCGGATCCCCTGTGAGCCCCCAGTTTAAAGCTTCATGACATACAGACAAACAGGCACACCGCTGCTTCTGCTGAGTCCCCATGACCGATGGACTTCGGCCTTTATTGACCAAGTAAGCCCCCTAACCTGTCTTCCAGTTACTGTGGGTCACTCCCTCATTGGTTATGGATGGCCTCAGCCCGCATCGGCCATGCCCCCACATCAGACCAGTCAGAGTAGGCTACTGATGGCCTCTACCTCCGGACATTGCTGTTACAGGACATTGGACTATTTTTCATGTTCCCATTTTCTCTTTCTTCTCCGTTCTCTTCTCAGATTTCCTTTTTTACTTGAAAATTGTTTATTGGGTATGCCCATAGGGCCCAAGATGAGGGGAATGCACCCTACAGTGATGGTTGTGACATGGACAACAGCAACTTCTATGTTCTAACACCATATTTGATCATTTGAATGTTCCATTGCTTTGTGCTGCTCTGTGTGCACCTCCACCTGACAAGTCCTCAGTTCCTCCCCTCCTTTTCTCCCCTTTCCCCCACCCCCATGATGTCATTTTGAGAGAGTGCACATGCTCAGTACTTGCTTTATAGCGCTGCACCAACACCTGATTGACAGCAGGTTCACTGACCCAAGGGAGCTTGCAAAGGAAGCGGACCTTTGGATCAGCAAAAGAATGTCCTAGAAGGTTCCTGGGAGTGACCCCAAGAAGTGTGGTTCAGGTTCCTCCAAGCAGGGTGAGGCGGGGTCCAGGGTGAGACCAGAATACAAGAAATCTGTGGCCAGTGTCACCCTAGTTAGACCTCATCAGCCAGGTATAGCCTGATATAGCATGATTCCAGTGACATAGTCTGCACAGGACCCACATCTGGGGATACTAGAAACACTTAGGAAGAAACACTAAAGTATACAATAAGTGATTGTACGAAGCTGGCTCTCTACATAGTGTCCTAAAAATCAGGTAATTCTAATGCTCTTTTTGTGATACTTGGGGTGAGCAGCTAGGCTTATCAGAGGGTAGTGCTAAGCCTTTGTTGAACTCACCAAGGCAATAAATGAGACAACGCTCAAGAATAAAAATGAGACCAACTTATAAAGAAAAGTAGATTTTTCTGTATTTTCTAAGCCCAAGAACTCAGTTCTAAAGCAAGTACTTTTGAAGTTACGATTTTTCAAAGTTCAGAAAATACATAACTTTTTTGCACAATTACGCACCATAAAATCAATGGGGGAAAAGAGGAAACATGTATATACAATAAGGCAAAGCCTTCAAGAAGTTCACCTTCTTTTTTTAGGTTGATGTCGGGACCAGATCCAAAGTTCTAGCAGGAGACGTTAAGGAGCGTCCCGGATTTGGTGGGAGCAGAGTGCTGAGGGCCTTGGAAACTGGTTTGCAAAGTCAAAGGGGGGCACTTGAAAATGCACTGCACAGGAGGACTTACAGGTAAGTCTGGTGGGTCTCTTTGGAGGGAGAAGGTTGCAGGAGACTGGGGACCACAGGAGCAGAGCTGATTAGTCGGTGCTGGAGCCAGGTGCAGAGCAAACCGTTCAGCCAGGCACGTGCATCTTTAGGTCCTCGCAGTCAGGAGCAGGCAACTTGGAGAGACGGTCTTGGGACAGCTGGGCCACTCAGTGAGTGGGTCTCGGGTGTGTCAATGTACCTCGATGGGTGCTTGCTTCTGGTGCTTTGGGAGTCCGGAGTTGGCTCCTCCTCTTGTTTTTTACCTTTGTGGGTTCAGCACCCCAGGTATTGGTACAATGTGGCTCTGGTAGGTCCTAGTGCCTCCAGACTTGGTGGAGAGGCAGATCTGACACTCCAGATCTGTTGTACATCTTCTTGCTTCAGTGCTCCATTACGGTCGTTGGGGAGCAGCGAGACAACAAACCGGACTTCACAGAATCGGTGCCTGCAGTGTGCACAGGAGTGCTATCTTCATTCCAAGGGAGCTTCTCTGTGATTTCTCGATTGCTAGAGGTTCTCCAGGGTTCCTGGAGTCCTTTCAGGTTTCAGGACGACACAACAGCAGTGATTGTCAAGTCCTTCTTGCAGCCTGCATGGTTTGGCACCTTTTCTTTCTGCAGCAGGGCTTCAGTTCTCGCGTAAAAGGTCTTCGTTTGTCCTAGTTTTCTTTCATCTGATTTATCTGATTTCAGGTCTCGGGGAGCCACCTAAATACTGAATTTAGGGTTGTTACAAGGGGAGACAGGTAATAGCCAAAGGGATATCTACCGTTAGGGTGTCTACACCCTCTTGTGACCACTTCCTGTGGGGAGAGGCACTACCCTAGACCTCATTATAGGTTTTCTCACCATCTCAAGATGGTGGAATTTCAGGAGAGGGGTCTCCTTGTCTGGTCCGCCCTAGGGGTGGTGCAGGCTGAGGGGGACCCTCCTGCTTATCTAACTCATTTTTCCGCCTTTCCTCAAACCAAAAGTGGAGAAGGAAAGGGGGCTTGCCCTCTGCCTTTATCTGGGGGTTCCTGGGTTGGATTTCAAAGGCAGCATTGCCTTTGAGGCTTCCCGCCCGGGAAGGCCTTCCTTTCCTGGTGTAAGTGTGAAGCATCCCCACCAGAGAAGGTATCTTTTCTGTGCTCTGAGAGTGCTGGCTCTCACCCCATGAGGTCAGAAACATGTCTGGTGGTGTCAGACTGGTGAAAAACGGCCAGAGACCCCACTAGTGTTTAGTTAATTTTCAGGGGACCCTCTAAAAAGGTCTCCTTTGTGAACTTATAAACAATCCAACACTGGCATCAGTGAGGATTTCTAAAGACAAGATGTTTGGTACCAAACATCTTAGAAATCATGGAAGTCAACATGGAGCTAGAAAACTCGTGTTGACAAGCATCCAGCCAATGTACTCTTTATGGCTTCCCTGTTCACTTACAACATCACAGGATGGACTGGACACTGTAGGGGCATATCAGCTCATACTGATATGCCCACCCATAGGATATAGTGCACCCTGCCTTAGGGCTAAAGGTGTGCATTAAGGGTGACTTTCCTATATCGTATGCAGTGTATGGGTGGCATGGCACACAGGACTTACATCTGCATAAAGCAGGCGTAAGGAGTGACGCAGCACAATGAGGATAGATCTCCCCTGCATTGCTGGAGTTGCGTCGTGCTTGCGACACGACTCCAGCAATGCGTAGCTTTTGCATCAACAGATGCGTCACAATTTCTGATGCATCAGTCAATCGTTGCGCCATGGTGCGCCATATTGTTAAATACGGTACATCCATAGTGGCGCAAGGGTTTCTCAGGGTGGCGCAGGGAAAGTGACACAGATGTGTCACTTTCTTGTAAATCTGCCCCATAGTATCTACCAGTGGCTGAGATTAATTCAAGCATTCTATCCATCACACTTTGCATACTTTATTCAATCACAGCGCCAGTGGTGGATGGGCACTAATTAAGAGAAATCAAGATGTAGTTCGTCAATGGGATAAAAAGAATTGATGCGATGCGAAAACTAACGCCTGGGACACACAGCTGAATTAGAAGGTAGTTAAGGGGAGTGTTAATGATGCCGATGAATGGTACGCAATGGGCGGCCTTCAAGCCTGTTTTTTAAACAACAATGTCTCGCAGGCAAGGGCGCATGGACCCTAAAAAAGGGTGAAATTTGATTATCTGTGTAAAGGGGATACACATTTTTGCTTCTTAGCTTCATATTCAAGTTGCTTTTAACCTTCAGGTGGTTCTACCCTTCAGCACCTGAATGCACTCTCCAAGCTTCTCCTGGCACAGATTAGCCCGAAAAGAGGTTTTTGCGGCACATAAAATTGAGCTCGCTTTTCAGAGTTTAAAAAAAAATATAAGGGGCATATTAACAAGCCAGGCGATAAAATTATCGCTGCTTTAGCGGCAGAAAACTGCCGCTAAAACGGCGATAATGGGCTTGATAATATGCTCTATGGAATTCCATGTGAAGGACATCTAACATGGGCTTTAATTGGAATTCCATAGACCATATTATCAAGCCCATTATCCCCGTTTTAGCGGCAGTTTTCTGCCGCTAAAGCGTCGATAATTTTATCGCCTGGCTTGTTAATATACCCCATTGTTTCTGTTTAGATTGCTACTTCCTGTAGTTTTCCCTGTTACCCCTGAAACACGATTCCTCAGAATTTATGAATTAATAAAGTTAGTTCCATAGATTTTCCTATAATCTTAAATCTACGCACATTTGGTACCTTTTCACCAAGTGACGGGTGCATATGAAAGAAAAATTGAAAGTCTACCAGCTGCATGCGGAGTTTTGTCTTTCATCTGTAAAGCGCCAGCGCCTTGACACCCTCACGGGTGAGTAGCGAGCTCTATAAACCACTGATTGATTGATTGATAACAGGTATTTCTCATAAGTACAAAGCTATTCACTTTCCTTCGCGCTAAAAACACGCGTACCCCCTGAAATTCTTTTGTATGAACTTCCCATGCATAACTTATTAATAAATGTTTCTCATGAAGGGACGACCATTTCCCAAAATGCAGTGAGGATATAATTCCTTGAGCCTTTGAAATGGAATCGTTTTTTCTCAAATTTAAAATGCAAAATACTAGAAATAGAGACATTTCATCAATAGAAAAGTAGAACTGAATAAATTGCAAAAACGTTTGCCCCTCTGACTATTGCAATGCAGCGGTAGTACCACAGCTGCGACCTATGGTCATTGCAGAAAAGATCTAGCTGAACCCCTGGCTACGCCCAGTTCTTTGCAGATGCTGACGGCCTCTGCTCTCTGAACCTCTGTGCTCACCTTCTGTCCACGGCCAAGGAGAGGCCAAGAAAGCGTCCGCTGAAGACCATCTTGGCGCTATCACGAAGAAATTCTTGTCCCAAGAGTGCTCAGGAATAGACTGCGAACCGGGATCTATAGCCATGCACGCGTGGCAAGGGAACATGGCACTGAACTGGCACGTCAGTGTGGGCGGCACAGAGCCCTGTGCACCTTACAATGGCTCTTCACAGTCCAGAGCACCCAGAACAGAAGAACAATGGAAGCCCAGTAGGGTCAGGTCAAGCGTCCCTGGAGCTTTCGCCTCCGAAGAGCCTGCCTTAGTTAATGTGCTTTCAATCCCAAACATTCTGTTCAGCCCCCCAGTCCTCGCCCTCTGCCACCCTTGATCATGCTTCCTTCAAATACCGCGTTTTAGCGTAATTTGCATATTCCAGCATATTGGTAGGACATGCACCTCAGTTTATCAAACCATCCTGTGGTGCCTGGTCCTCTATAAAGAATAGCATTACCCCTCTTCCCTGTCATTGCACAAAATGGTTGAGGACAGCAGCCCGAAGTCAGGTAACTCTGCCTTCCCCTTTCTATGAAATTTACATTTCTCCATTTGACTCGTCCACAAGTTCATCCCTATAACACGGCCAACTTCTTCCAGGATCACTGTTCTCTACTTATCTCTGTTTCTAGCATATGATCACAGGTTTAAATCCTAGAGGGCCTACTCAGCCTTTCATCTTTCCTGGGTCAATAAAATGAAGCCAATGAGTTGGGGAAGAGTAAGCATCTGTTCTCCAGCGCCTAGGTTCCCAAGGCAGTAAATGTGTGCTTTACAAATATTCATGATGCGTTCATATGGGAATGTATGTTCTTCCTATAATTCTTGGCCCCAGGCACATCATCCCAGGTGTTAGTCCAGAAAGTGTTTTTAGATAAATAAAAATGGTATTTCCTTTTCCGAGGCTCTCAAAAATTGTTTACTGCCAGGCAGTAACATTCTCTGCCTTTGCTCTCAAGTAGATATCATTCATATGTCTTTGATAACAGGAGTAAAGGGTTACAGACCGTATCCTGTTACCTGCGAACACACTTCCGGGATAGTCAATGGATTTAGGCATTGATACAACAAAGAAAAACATCTTGGAATGGACAATTGGGCAGTGATATTGTTTTGTATGAACTAAATAGATTAATGACTCCTTTCAACACATTCTCAAACCCTAATTTTGCAACTGCCTTCAAATCCAGACTACAGCCAGGATCTGCTTGACAGGGGGTGAGGCTTTGTGCAAAAGACGAGCTTTTCAGAGTCATTAATAGCAAAGAAGATGGAAGTATTTTTTGCATCTGATTTTTTTGTGTGAAATCCTTGAGCAAAATTCATACTAGTAACAGAGAATACCTTCCTCCACTAGTACCAGTTGCGCTCTTGACCAAAGGTGTCCAGTGTGGGCCATACAAGGTCCAGAGTGACCATGCCAGATAATCATGAAGTATGTAAATGGGCTCAATTTAGATTAGCACACATCCTTCAACACAGCTAAGCATCAGTGCTTAACACATTACGAACACTCACAGGATTCCCTGAACTCCTATTGCAATGGATTCCCTCAGCTGGCACAGCTGGGACTCCCAGGATCCGAGCAACAGCCATTAGTCTGTGGAGCACTTCAAGCTTCCATCTTCAGGGACCTCTACGTGGAGCATCTGTGAGCACTACTGAGTCAAAATCCATCAGTACTGGCACAATGCTGATGTCTGTATAGAAATCTCCGCCATAATATCATCCATACATCCATCCATCCATCCTTCCCTCCATCCATCCCTCCCTCCCTCCCTCCCTCTCCCTACCTACAACTAAACCTTAGGAGGAACAACAGCATTGTCATCACTAACAGCTCCAAACAACCCACAATGTTGTGCCTTCTTATGGACTCTATTCTGCTGGTATACAGACTGAGGACTGTGATATAGCTGCTGAGTGCTACAGTGCATCTGCTCTGGCATTGGTTTCACCTAATTGGTCTATTATATCGACCTATAGAACCATAACAGATGTCACAACAAATGCATCTGTGGTGTGGAAGTTAAAAGTCATGTGGACTTGTATGAATATTTACACCAACCAATCATATGATAAAAATATATCTGCCACAAGCATCAGTGCACTCTGGCCAGGCTACAGTTAAAATGCACTGAAGTGACACAAGGCAGGAAAAAGTTCCTTTACCTTTTAGAAAAAAAATATTTTTACATATTGATAAATCATTCCTAAATTGTGCCTTGTAAGCCAATAGGGTAGGGTGCTAATATATAAAAATAGAGCACTCTATATATTAGGGGAAACAACCTTTACAATGCAGTCATTACATCGCACTACCTTTACATAGCAGTCATTACATCGCAACATCCTTAACATCGCATGTCATTACAACGCAGCCATTACATCGCATGTCATTACAACGCATGTCACTACAACACAAGCATTACATCGCAAGTCATTAAAACACATACCATTACAATGCATAGTACCCTTACACTATCCAACACTTACACTACTGTTGCACTCACTGGTTTCAGAATAGTAATTTTTACCCCTATAATATCCAACACTTACCCTACTGTTTCACTCACTGGAGTTAGAATAGTAATTATTACCCCTATACTAGCCAACACTTACCTTAAATGCGATATAATGGTATGCATTGTAATGGTATGCATTGTAAAGGTATAATGCGATGTACTGGAATGCGTTGTAAAGGTAGTTTCTGAAAATGCGATGTAATGGCATGCGATGTAAAAGAATGCGTTGTAAAGGATGTTGCGATGTAAAAATTGTTTTGTAAAGGCATGCGTTGTAAATGTGTGTGTTGTAACGTCATACATTCTATATTAGGGTGAGTGTGACACTGAGCCCATCCAGAACTGGAATACCCCTGGATGGGGGAGTCAACAACCCTGGCTCAGAAGACAATAGCCTGTCTCTGATACCAGGAAGAGCAGATGGGTGTTCACTGATGTCAGAACTCAGTGCAGAGGGCCACTGGGCAAATAAGAGCTACTGTGCTCAGCCGTAGGGGGTTGAGGTCTTTTACTCCTGATGTTCCGGGGCCTGACCTACTGTGGATTCAGAGCAACTGGGCGAAGTACCCTCAGCACATGACTCTCAGTGGTAGTGCAGGTCGAGCAGTCCAAGGCTTCTCAGGGGGAGGGGGAAACACAGAGTGGTGGATGCTGGCTCACAACTCACAATACATTCAGCAGCTGCAATAAATAGTTATCCAGTGAATTACTTGCTTTTATGTAAAAAGGAGTGTTTATATATGAACATAAAGTAAAATACGACATTCACACACAATACATACAGTCCCCTGAGGCGAGGGCTCTAGTGTTTTATAGATGGTTCTCTGACCCCATTTCCCTTTCACTAGCGGTATTGGTTATTCGCAATTCACTATTGGTGAAATTCAGGTTAAGCCCCACTAGTACTCCAGCACTGAAGCACTGTTTTGCAGGTAAGTTACGCCGGGGACGTCTGGCCCGTAAATCAGTCTTACCCGCACCAGCAGGATCCGAGCGGCCAGAGTGTCAGCATGCCCAATTCATGGGCGCTGAAGCTGCAGTGGCTGTCTCTGGTAAGTTCCACACACAAGGCCTGGGAGGGGCAATGGTGGAGTTTCCTACAGTTCCTCACAGCAAGCCCTACTGAGGCAGTGGCCTGGGGACTTTGATACTTCCCACTGACCTCTCTTTGAATTAAAGAGCACCCTTTGAAGTGTACTGAACAGCCCGTCTCTTCCTTCCTCCAGTGTGTCCCACCCAGCTTACAGGAATGCAGCAAACTACAAATCTGTCTAGCGGGATTCCTTTACTGATGTCAAAAAAGAGTGGACCAGGGGCTAGTTAATGGTCCAGTGCCCGTGCTCCATACTAACCATGAATACAACAAAAGGGGGACACTGTTCCAGGGTGGGTGGTGTTAAAATCTCTGCCTAGCTTCCTACCAACGGGTGGTAGAAGAGCAGGATGAGAAGGAAGAAGATAAAAAGTCCTAGGTATAGGACACAATGGGGGAGAACAAGGCTTGTCTTTTGTTGCCCTCACAAACCCCGAAGGATGTCATGCTTCATCATTGGGCAATTGTTCCTCGTCGGGTAATGCACCAGAAAAATGCACACTTACCCCAGGGGGGTGGTTCAGATATGTTACGGGGTTCCCACATTGTGTAGGGCTGGTGTGTTCTAATTTGTTGGGATGTCGTTAGAGCCTAAGGGTGTTGTGTATAATGCGTGTACTGGCGATAGTGTCATAATTACAGTGACTGCCAAGTTCGCCATGGTTAGAATTCAGATCATGGAGATGTCAGTGTAAGAGGAAGGTTAGAATTCCAACCATGGGATTTTTTCGTTAAGGCCTCGTTCGTGGGTTCGGAGGCGATGCACCCACCAATGTTCTCGGCATAGAAGTGACTGGCTATTCCACCCTGTGTTAGCTTCTAGAATAGTCCATTGTATGGCCTCACAAGGGTGTCCCTTTTCGATGAAATGATTGGTCATCTTATTGAACATTCTCCTGTCTTTCAAAATAACCTCCGCACTCACCTAAACTACAGGTTGCCAGTATGTGAAGGTGGGGCAAAATAGCGGCCCTCGTCTAAAACGTCCCGTACAGGCAACGTTTGGTGTTTGCCTCTAGTTCGGATGTCCAGTACTCGCAGCACCAGTGGAACACCGAGACTCCTGACAGGGTTACCCCTGATCTCACAGGCACTACTATAACTACGGATACCCCTGAGTTGCCGGGTGTGAGTCAGTTGTGCATCCACTCTCCTGGGTGGTCGGCCATTGGGCTCCCTGCCTTCCGCCTCTGGGAGTTTCTCTAAACAGGGTGCCTGGAGTTTACGGCTCTATGCTGACAGGCCTGTCTCCGTCTGTGTGTGTGTGTCTTTCTCTTCCAGTAAGATTACTTCTGCCATGACATGTGGTCAAGGAGGCACACCTTCCAGCCTCTCTTATTTATTTTTTTAAACAAATTTCATTGTTTTTTCAATATACTCTCAATAGATACATAGCTATTGCGTTACTTGAAAAAAATAAATCACCAGTCCCATCGCCTTCAAACAGTCCCATTCTGTAGCAATTATTTTCCTATCTTCCCAGCTTCCCCCTTGACTCATAAATCAAAACAGAGAAATAATCAATAGTCTAATCCCCTACAAGTCTATATATTGCATTATGCAGCGTCTGTATCCTATGTGCTCAGCCTAGTCATATTGACTCAAACTGACCCAATAACAGTCCTAACTCCCCTCTCCCCCTCCCTCATCCCCCCGCCAGGCATGTTGTTCCTAGTAATGCACCCCTTACTTTCATCAGTCTGTAAACATCAGAAGAGCTGGGGTAGATCCATGACCCAATATTGTGGACTCGTGCTTGCGTATGACCCCACCCCCGGGTTCCCCCCATACTGGCTGCAAGTGCATCTCTGTCCTTATTGGTATGAGTCTTCGTGAAGCTGCTTTAGATCCTGTGCGCTCGGCTCTGCGTCATCATCACTATCACTGTCTGGGTCCTTTAGCAATCCTACCAGATCTTCTCACGCTCTTGCTGCCTCCAGTGCCCTATCGCTCCCAGTTCTTTTTGCCAGTTGGAGCCAAACTACCCTGTCACATTCCACCCATTTAAGAAAATTTCTTTCACGTAGCCACTCCAGGGGATACTCTCGCCTTCCAGTGCATTGTGATTTCCCTTTTGGACAACAATAGCCCCATATCAATGAACTTGCTAGTGACTTTGGTCTTAGCCGTATGAGGAAACCAGTGTAAGATACATGTTCCCAAAGCCAACTCCAACCCCCTGTCTGTGATTACATTCAGCAAGTCAATCACCTCCATCCAATAATCTGTTAATGACGGGCATTCCCATATCATGTGAGGGAAATCCGCACCCTCCCTTCCGCAGCGCGAACATTCATCTGTCTCCGTATGAAAATATGCTTTGATCTTCGCCGGGGTGAGATAAGCCCGGTGCAATATATAGAAATGGAACAACTGAAACCTAGCGTTTCTGGTGCTCTTCCACACCTGCACAACTATGTCAGTCCAAGCCCTATCTGGAATATGAACGCCCATATCCACCCACTTCCCATTTGTGCTTAAGACTTTCCAAGGGGGCCAACCTCTCCAGGGTCAATCGCTTATAAAGGCATGTGACTGCCTTGTATTTCCCTGCAGCAGTCACTACATATTGACAACCTAAAGAGGTCCGAGGTTCAATGTAGCCCTCCTTCCAGTGTACCCGAATAGCCGCCGTAAGGGCCGCGTCCAACAAGAAGTCTCCCCCTCATTGCTCAAATCACTCCTGCAACACGTGGAAGGGCAGAGATCCCCAATGGTAGACAACCCTTTCTCTGCCCAGTGGCTCAAATCCCGCCATGAGACCCCGTGTGGGAGCGCCTCACACACGGCAAGTGGTATATCGGGAGCATACGGCAATACCATACCTGCTCGTTTAACACTCCTCCTCCAGCACTGTCTTAAGGCCCTCACGCAGGTCACCCAGCCGAACGGGAAGGTCCAGTAGGGTTTGCGACAGCAACTTCAGCTCAGGCACTCCCCCTCTTTCCTGCTCCGGATCCCTCAGCCTTGCCATCACAAGTTGTGTTAACCACTGCAATTGCGCAGCCAAATAATACGTTTCAAAATCTGGAACTGCCCATCCACCCTCCGAGCGCGGGTGCTGTAAAATAGATAGGGCTGCTCGGCGCCTCCCAGTACCCCATAAAAAGGCAGTAATCATTGACGTAATTTGCTTGAACACCAGCGCTGGTATCCAGACCGGAAGGGTCGAGAAATAATAAAGCAATCGGGGGAGTTCCACCATTTTAAGTAAGGCCACTCGGCCCGCCACCGATAGTGGCAGCATGCTGCAAAACTCAAAACTACCTATCAGCCCTCTGAGTTCTCTAAGCACATTCCCCTCTAACAATTCCGACCTGTCATGATATATCTGAACTCCCAAGTACAAGAGGCAACCGGTTTCCCATCGCACCCCTGCCACTCCCCATAAATATCCTCTGCTATCATCCGTCGGGAATAGACAAGACTTGTACCAGTTAACTCTGAGGCCAGACACCTCTACTAATGCATGCAGTAGAGATTTTGCCCCCTCCAGAGCTCGTTCCGTATCCACCAAAAACATGAGCAAGTCATCCGCATACAATACGATATGGTGGGTCTTTGTCTCTTATTTGTAGGCCCGATAATATTCTTCAGTTCGAGCCTCCGCCACCAAATTTTCCATAGCCAATGCGAATAGGAGCGTGGTCAACGGGCAGCCCTGCCTCGTACCCCGACTCACTTCGCACGCTTCAGAGATCACCTCGCCCGTCCTAACTCGTGCCGTGAAGGACTGATATAACAACGCCGTCCATGCGATAAACGCGTCTCCCACCCCGAAGCCCACCATAACTAGGAACAGGTACGGCCACTCTAAGTTATCAAATGCCTTTTCTATATCCACGGCAAACACTGGGGCAATATCCTTCGCATAAGTGTCTGATTCAAGCACCTGAACAAGCGCCGGATATTTTGGGCCTTGTTGCGTGCCGGGATAAAGCCGGCTTGGTCACGAGGAATTAAGGTCGGCATGTGCTGCAGTAGCCGAGTGGCCAAAATGCGACTTAATGTCTTATAATCCGGGTTAAGTATTGAGAGCGGGCGATACGCTGCTCTATCCCACACTGGCTTTCCTGGCTTAAGTAACAGAATAATAACCGCTTCCCTCGTGGAAGTCGAGAGGCGGCCCAGGCTTCGAGTCTCGTTATATAATGCTACTAAGTGCGGGGCAAGAAGTGCAGAATAGGTTAGATAAAATTCAATCGGGAGGCCCTCTGACCCCGGTGTCTTGTTCCGTGCCATTTGTTTAATTGCCGCCCGCACCTCTCTCACTTCAATATCTCCTCCCAGTGCCTCCGCCTGCTCATCGCCCAATCGCGGGAGCTGCAGTCCTTGCATAAACTCAACTAAGTTCCCTTCCGTAGTGGGTGTCTTACTCCTGTATAGTTCCCTGTAATACTCATAGAACAACCTGTTGATAACCTCTTGGGTAAAACAGGCTTCCCCCCGATCAACCCTGGTCTCTAATAGTGGTGTCCCTCTCCGTGTCGGGCTAGCCAACCATGCCAACAGGGCTCCCAATGTGTTCCCCTCCACATGGGTATGGGCAATATAAGCTTTATAGTCAAAGCAGCGCAAACGCTCTACCTGTCCCGCCACCCTCTCTTTTGCCTCCAGCAGCTCTGCTTGTTTATCAGGCCTCCCAGGTTGGTCCCTTTCCACCTCTCGCAGCCGCCGTTCCATTTCCGACACCTCTGCCAAAAGTACCTTTCTCACCCCTACTGTCTCAGCTATACAGCGACCACGGATCACCGCCTTAAAGGCATCCCATTCCACTAGGGGCATGGAAGTAGTTCCTCTGTTATCCCCAAAATATTGCGTGATGGCTTCTCCTATAGCCTCACGATAGACCTGGTCCTCCAACACCTCAGGGCGCAAGCGCCAGGTCGGTATCTTAGCCTGGACTCACGACCACTGCATCCAAAGCAAGACAGGGTTATGGTCAGAAAGCGTCCTAGCCAAATATTCACTCCCCTACAATCCTGCATACACATCCGGTGTACATAATAATGCATCCAACCGCACATGAAGGTCATGCAGAGCAGAAAAATATGAATAATCACGCTCCTTTGGGTGCTGAGCCCTCCAAGTGTCCACTAGTCCCCACCTTTGCTGCCAATTACGCCTCGCTTCTGCAATCTTGTGTGTGGGGGCAGTTGAAAGCGGGGGGTGTGATCGATCCAGTGAAACGTCTGAGATGCAGTTAAAGTCCCCCCCCAATAAAACAGAACCCGTGAGATAGGGAGCCAGTTTCCCAGACAGATGCGAGAGAAATGATGGCTGTTCCGTGTTAGGTGCGTAGATGCTCCCTAATTTTTTTTTAAATGATTAATTAATAATTAAATTAATTGTGTTATCTTTTTTGTGTAGCGGGTTGTGCGTTTATAGGGGAATAGGGTGGGAAGTAATTTAATGTTATTTAAGTATATATTTATTTAATTTTATTGGTATTTATTATTAATATTTTTGTTAAATAATTATGTTATTTAAAAAAAAAAAAAATAATAATTAATAAGTATGTTAATTTAACCCCTATGCTATCCTACATTGTCCACACTGTTACACTCACTGGAGTTGGAATAGTAATTTTAACCCTTACGCTATCCAACACTTTCCCTACTGTTGCACTCACTGGAATGGGAATAGTCATTTTTACCCCTACGCTATCCAACACTTTCCCTAATGTTGCACTCACTGGAGTGGGAATAGTAATTTTAACCCCTAGCCTATCCAACACTTTCCCTACTGTTGCACTCACTGCAGTGGTAATAGTAATGTTTACCCCTACGCTATCCAATGCTTTCCCTACTGTTGCACTTACTGGAGTGGGAATAGTAATTTTTACCTCTACACTATCCAACATTTTCCCTACTGTTGCACTGTTTGGATTTGGAATAGTAATTTTATTCCCTCCTCTATCTAATATTTTTTGTATTATTTTAGTTAATGCATATAATTAATTTAAAAAATATTAAAAATAATTGTATGTGTAGAGATGTATTTTTAATTTATAAGATTATTAAAATAATTATTAAAACATATTAAGTATATATATTATATATTATATGTATGTTTAATTTCTTTTTACATTACATATATTATAATTTTTAAACATTTTAAAATATTTTTAACTCTTTTCATTTTGATTATATATATTATTTACTTTATTTTACATTATTTTTGTAACTTTTAAAAAAACAATATTTTTAAAAACGATATTTTTGACATTGATATTATTTTTCCAATATTATTGTTCTTACCTTAATGTAGATAGGATGTCGATATTATTGACTTCGATATTTTTGCGTCGATATTTGTGTAGGTTGATTTTCTGTCTCTCGATATTCTGTCAGTGATTCTCACAACTATGAGGGTAGCGCTTTGGGCACCCTTACTGGTCCACAAAGACAGCAATCCCTGAGAAACTCCCATGTCATGGTGCACACATATGATCTGTGTTCGCGCATGACAACAAAAATCAGAATTAGGGATCCAGACTTCAGTACAGTGGGGCACTCAGGGCAGGAGTGCACATCTATTACCATGGAGTGACTTTTCCTTCCCAACAACTGCTGGCCATTGAAGGGATTATTTCTCTGGGAGTGGATAGGAACCGTTTGTGGAATAAATGGGAGCTTAAGCGCTATCTCTTTTGGCTAGGAGATGCTTAGGAAGGCTTTGATTATTGATTCACTGGACCCTCCCAGTCAGGACCAAATCAGAGAAGGGGAGAGAACAAATGTTGACAATGCCAGGGAAGAAGAGCTCATTTAAGCAAGGGAGTGGCTTAAAAACATAAAAAAGCCTGCTTAGTTGAAGCTGGGTCTCCAACCTTGAAAAGGTTGCTTCTCTGTACGTTAACAGTAAGGCAACGAGGCAGTACTTCAAAAGGAGGTGGGGGACTTAGAGGAAATAGTTATGATTGGGTGGTGCAATTTCTCCAATCACTGGCTAGTGCATAGGATAGATCTCTCACCTCAACCATCGCCTCCTAAGAACATTCCAGGACATGGGAGGAATCCATGAAGAAGAATACTCCTGACTGCTGCTGGAAGAAGAGGACTCCTTTAAAGACTCTAGTATTGAAGCACTCCTGACTGCTGCTGGACCCGAAGGGCTGGATCTACTCACCTAGAGTCAAATGGTTCGTCTCCCGTTTACCTGCAGCAGCAGCACTAAATGCAGCAGGACTCCTGACTCCATGAGGCCCCAGCTGACCAAAAAGGACAGGACCCTGTCGGAGACCTGGCTAGGGAGATAACTGGTACCTTGAAGTCTGCCCTGAGATGCCAAGGGCCGCAGGAATGCCCAGGAGAAATGTTTCTACCTCTGGATGACCGGTACATGGTACAGAGGCTTGCCCAGAGAGGTCAGACCCTGAACAGACACGGAAATCAGACTTGTAGTGCTCTGAGCTTTTTATGGTGCAGAAAACTGGTTCAGTGGTTCCTTGCAGAGATGGGATATGGCCTCGTTGAGCCCAGTCCGGCCACAGCTCTACATGTGCCTTTTTTATGAAATGTCTTAGACTACCTTTTGGATACCATTGTACTACATAAATACCACATACTTACAATGGCTGAGCTGGGAAATGATGATGGAAACTAAAAATCCAGCAGTTAAATCGGAGTCACAGTAACTGTTTACTGCCCTCTAGGAAGTGATATTTGCTGATATGCTCCCTATCACGAGGCTTGATACGGAGTTTTCTCCCTATCATGTCTTTTCTACAGAGTTTTTAGGATCTAGATCAACTAGAGTCCACATGCTGGAGCTGTGCGCTTGGATTGAAGATGTGTGAGCTTACATAGGCTGTTATAATTGATTTGGCACTGAAGACGGCTTGGGGTACAGCTCTGGGAATTTGGCAAAATCCAGTCTCACACTCTGCTCCAGACTCACTGTTAAGGCTCATAAAGGATAAACAAAAGGAAGTCCTGAAACTGGAGTGATGGAACGCCTAGATGGCATTCTGTATGATGTGGGTGTTATAGACCCCTATAGTCATACATTTTGCTCCAACAAGGCTGTGGTCTGGTCCAGCACAGAACAACTGGTCTAGATATGCAAATTAAGCCTCCCTGCTGGATCTAAGGACTGCACTGAGGTACACCTATTGTCTAAATTGTAACTAAGTATACAAAATGGCCTTCCTTGAAAAGTGAGATGATTTTTAGGATGGTGGTGTTACCTTTTTGGCAATAACAGGAACATGGTCACGGAGGGTCCACATCTTGTAATGCTGAGGTATAAGCTATTAACACAATTTTAGCCCTTTGAGGCCTAGCTCTGGATGAATGTTCCATAAGCAAAGGTGGACAACAAGCAGAAATCATGATTACCATTAGTTGTTCCATGTTTGCGTTGAAATATATGTATGAAAAAGTCAAAATCATTACGTCCGATTTCGCGCAATGCCCTTAATACTCAAATGTATAATTACCCCTGACTCACAAGTAATTCCACATGGATCACCAATGGAATCAGGAATTATGTTGATAATTGGTGTTACTTCATGATATTTCATGTCATTCCAGAATTCATGGAGATTATGCGAGGACATATCCTACTAGGTTTGACTATATGCGCCCTGGAATCTCTAGAGGTAATTTTGCCTATGACAATGCAGCAGGCACAATGACTGCATTCCTCACAATACCAGTTGGGATTGGAACTCCTGCTTCCAGCCAATCACAATTATGAGGCTACTTGGCATGCCGACCACATTGTTAAAGCCGCAAAGGGCTCTGGGGCAGTCAATCCTTTGGCAAATGGGAGGTTTGGTTTGAGATATGGTTTAGTTGGTTTCAATAAGGTTTGGGGTTCTTAGAAGGTTTGCACTGTATATCCTACAGGAATGTTTCATCTTCTTTTACTGAAATATTGATGCAGGATATAGTTAGCAAAACACAATTCATTACTTGTAAGGTCCTAATTAAAAGGTTCACAGAGGTCGGACCTTTATTAACATAAATCACTGTAGAAGTCTGATGGCAAAATATATGCAAATCTTTTAATTCAATTTAGTGCCACTTAATATAGCCTCAATTTGGTAAGGTGTGAGGGCTCAGATGTTTTTCTGTCAAATGACATGCTCTCTAGAATGTCGGTCATTTTTCAGAACAAACCGCAATTGTTGTTTGTGCTTGTGATCTAATAATTACATTTCTCAGTATAAGGGGCCGATTCCGATTCCGGCCGTAAAACGTACCGACCGACACGGACCGGGAACGGAGACCGACCGACACGGACCAGCGCCGTACGACCCGTGCAGAACGATGCAACGCGTGTGAATTACAACTGACACATACAGAATACAAGCCGTACAACCGAGCCGTAGGGAAACCAGTGATTCGCCCGGAAACGGGACGAGATTCGCACCGACCGACACGCACCAGGAATGAACCCGACCAACACGTACCTGCGATGTCCGACCCACGCAGTACGATGCAATGCGTGTAAAACCAGACCGACTCGCACGGAGCCCAAGCCGCATGACCGACATGCACAGAAAACAGGGACCTGAAGCAATAGAGATCTCCGCGACCGACGCGTATGAAACACAGAAGAAAGTCAGCATGAAAGACCCAGAAAAGCCCGCACGAGCCAACATCAGCGTCTGTCTCGGTCAGAAGAACGTCTCCTTCATGCCTAGAAAACCCAAAGGAAAAAATACAACAAAAGGACAAACAAGCAATTACAAAGACAATAAATATCAACAAAAAAAAACTTGGAACAAAGACACAGCCAAAACTCCACCGATATAAAGGCCACAAATCACTACCATGATCCTTTGCAAATTCAAGAGAACAGCCAGCAGAGAACACAATCAGACAGCAACCACAGACACACTCACAGTTCACCCATCACACAACTTTCACACCATTAGCACCTCACCAAAAGCACTCACACATACACCTAGCAAAACTGACACTCACCCACCACCAATAGATAATCATCCCAAGATGTGTATGCTAGTCAGACAAACACAATACCTGCCATCTCATAGTGACTTGCAACTGTGTCATGACATGTACAAACCTACCAACAAATAGAGCAAGGCAGTGGCACAAATCCAAATAAACACTGTCAGACATTTTGCCACCACAAACACACTACCTCACAATGCATCTGACTGACAGGAAGGAATAATGGGTATGCTGGTGAAGTGAGTGTATCCAAAAGCATGATGGGGTTTGTAGTCACAGATAATGCTCCCCCTCCCAATTGGCTCATCAACACCTCTCTGAACCATGCTCAAATCACAGGGAGTGGAAAATAACTGACAAGATGGCTAACACTGGGTCCTGCTGTGGGGAGTGCAAGGCCCTGGTAGGAGTTGTGCTCAAATCAGAAGCAGGACACCACTGCCTGACATCCTGAAAGCCAACTTGCACGCCCTCCAATGGAAGCACGTTTCATGGTGGGATGTCTGGCCGGGTGGGAATGTCTGACCATACTTACCAGCATGTGTAGACACACACACCCCTCAACACAAACTCCACACAACTCACTTGGGATAATGCATTGACTCACACCATAGTGAAATATCACCCAAAGATACACCGCACTGGGTTCTGCCGTGTGAAGCACGGGGGCTCTCTTTGGACTTGTAGCCAAACAAACACCAGGACTGCACCGTCATCCATCTTGCCATTGCTGTCAAACTCCCTCACAGGGAAGCAGAGTCAAAAGGAAGGAAGTATGGGCATGCTGGGAAGGGGGGTGTAGCCAAGAGCATGATGGGAGTTGCAGTCACAGATAATCCCCACCCACCTACATGGCCCAGCAAGCTCACAGTGAACCATGCTCACCTCACAGGGAGTGGAAATGGACTGACAAGATGTCTGACACTGGGCTCTGTTGTGGGGAGCACAAGGCCCTGCTGGGAACTGGGCACCAACAAACACCAGGACTGCACTGACTGGCATCTTGAAAGTTAACCTACACCCACTGCAATGGTGTCACGCTTCATGGTGGGCTAACTGACCTGGGGGAGAAAGAGGTCCTGACTTGAAAACAAATAACACCGATGCTGGCCATTCACACACCTTCTCTGCTAAAACATATTGCACACATGGCACCAGTCACTCACAAAGATAATGCCCGGGCAAGATGGCTGACACATGGGCCTGATAAATAATGTGGCTGCAAATCACACATATGCACTGGCCAACCCAAACACGTTCGCACACACAGCCATTGCAACCGTATGTTCAAACTCACTGTCTGGGGATGCAGTGTCCTGGGGTGCCCCTTGCCTGGCTGTAGAGGTGTGTCTTGCAGATGACAAGTGTGGAGATCCATATTTAGTACATTCCACAAAACACACAGGAACTCACATATACATCATTGACAGGGGACATCTGACAGTGAATGGAATGGACACACCAATATAGCTGACACCATAGCATGGTCATATTCACACTAGGTGCTGTTGTGAGCTGCATTCCACTCCTACATCGTTCTGCAACATATGCATCCTTCACACAACACACCACTCACTGTCATACACACTGTAGACACAAGGTCTAACCTGGACTGCATTGGAGGAGACATGCTTCTCACATCAGCCAAACCGCAACACACACAACACTGGCTATCACTGTCATGAGCATTGAAAAGCGAGAGAGCTGCCTTGCTCAATCCATATCACCATGGAGAACATTGACAAGTCAAATCACATATGCACGTACAAAACTCAGCACCAGACTCATTAACGACGGTGACATCATCACTTGTATGAAATGAGATGGGCACTAGGAACACAGGAAAAAAACACTTTCTCCCAAGAGATCACAGGCATACCGAACTGTGACCATGTCGTACCAATGTGACGCACAAAGACTAGCAAAAACTGCTACCACACATGCCCCAATCTTGCAACATACCCTAAGTGGAATTGCACGTATGTCCTTGTTAAAGGTCAAATGTGTACAGGGATAACACACCTGTGTCAGCCACATGATGGCCCTTGAGTAGTAATGGCCATGTACAGTCAAATCTATACATGAGCTGGTCATGCACGCACTTCACCATGCACATCGAAATGCTTCATGTTGTCTGGACAATGTGCTACAACAATATCAATCTCTGTCCGTGACAACTTTAGACAAAGCAGTGTACAGGCACGCATCCTGACGTACAGTAGCAAATGTCATGTATGTGAACCATTGATGCCTGTAGAAACAAAACTTACATTGTGTGTCTCTTCCAAACACAGGTGGTGCTGGAGACACAGCAGCAAATGAAGAGGAGTCCCTGTCCCAGACTCCGGTGGACCCTCAGCTCTCTGGTCTGGATCAGTGTCTGTCCTCTTCGGATGACGAAGAACAACCTGGCACCTCCGGTGTGAGTCATAATGCAGCACCAGCAGTACAAACATCTGCACGCCCTGCAACCACGCCTCCAACATCTGGCAACAAACAGGGCACCCCCGCCAACGAGGACAGACCAAGAACACAGAATACCGACAGCACAGGGACACAGGCCACCCAGGAAGCTATGGACAACACCACCAGTAACAACACCCAAGGTTTCCCAGTGTCACCTGTGCGTGCCGCCGCAGGTCCTGTACGTGTGGCTAGGGGTGGTGGGAGGGGTGGTAGGCAGAGATAACGGCTTGCAGAGGGGTCTGGACTGCATGATGACCCCCAACTGGCAAGCATCATAGATACGTACCAGGATAGCACCGGAGGATTCGGCCAGGTAGTGGGGATCCTCAAGGACATTCAACAGGAGCAGGCTGCCCATCAAGCTTGCATGGAGTCCAAGTGGGATGCACTTACTGTGGTGCATAGGAACATACTCACATGCCTCCGCCAGATAAGCACCATGTCCACACCTTCCTGCGTGGCCACAACATCTGTTGCCGCTAGATCTGCCAGTGCCACAGGGAGGGAGGATGACTCTGGTGGAGAGTCTTCTGCACCGCAGACGCCTGCACCTGAGGATCCCCCCGAAGAAGAGGGATCGTCCGAAGAAGGACAAGTGAGACGCAGATGGCCATGCACATCCCCCAGGGCCTCAAAACCTGTTCTGGAAAATTTTCTTTGTGTGCAAACCGTTCACCTTGTCGTATATAACCCAACTCGCCTACATGACATGGAGGGTTCATATTGGTCTAATGTAGCAGATGGCTGTGGACTTTACTCTGGACATTTCAGCTACCAACCCTTCCAACTCTTCTGTGATTTTTGGATTCAAAACCCATTGTACAGCACCCACCATCCTGTGCACTATCATCACACATGTTTGTAAAAAAACTCACCAGTACACTATACTTGCCTCTGTTGTGATTCCAACTTGTTATGTATCATGGAGATGATGATCTGCTAAAGAACACAGTGCATGCCAACTACTACAGCAATGTGATCACCGTTATGTGAGTCATGGTGATGTGACACATGTGAGGGAGACACACCACTATGGCACCACAACACATACTCACCATGGCCATGTAACTCATCCCATACAATGATGTTGACCGGAAAAACAGTGGAATGCACAGACACCTCACCTATCCACAGTGAGTGGTAACAAGCCCACAGGTGAGGTAAGCAAATGTCAATCAGATGTGGGAAAACAGACAAAGCACATAACAAAACGTAGCACAGGTTAATTACACATCAGCAACATGTTTATTCCACAACAGTTGCAAGGTAATTCTATGTGACAGTGGACACACGGTCACAAAGTGTCGAAGAATTGAAGTCCATGGGTGTGTGGTACATCACTCGATGGGAATCGACAACTTCCACCCTGGGATTGGATTCTGGGTGTTGGGGGTCAGAGTTGACCAAACAACAGGCAAAGTACCCTGGGAAGGACAGACCTAAGACACAGTCAAAAGCGCAGCAGAACAGGAGAGAAATGCAATACACATGCACAAAACATTTCACAAGAAACCTACACAGAAACAAGTTAGCATGTCGACACTATTGTGGAGGACAGACTACCTGAAAGGACACATCACTGCACGCATCCAGTCAAGTAGCACACAGACACACTCAAAGAGCAACAGAGCAGCCCCAACACATTTCAGACTAACTCAATACATTGACATAACAACCCTGTAAACACACATTCAAGTGAAGAAGTTGTTGATGAGCTGTGTGCGGACGTCACCCTCATCATCATCATCACTGGCATCGTGGCCCAGGCCTGGATCCTCCACAGGTGGCGGATGTAGGTCATCGTCATCCTGGATGAGAGACAACTTCTTCCGCACTGCCATGTTGTGTAGCATGCAGCATACAAGGATAATTTTGCACACCTTTGCAGGGTCATATGGGAGGGTCCCTCCGGTCTTGTCCAGACAGCGGAAGCGGCTTTTCAGGAGACCAAATGTCCGTTCAATCACCCTCCTGGTCTGACCATGTGCCTCATTGTAGCGCATCTTGGCTGGTGTCACAGGGTTCCTGAGGGGTGTCAGCAACCACGGCATGTTGGGGCATCTGGAGTCACCTACATACAAACAATTGAACAATTAGCTGAGTTTTGAAAGAGGGTGGAATACAACATTGCCAAACACACACAATTGTAAACAGTCAGTGCACACCGACAAGCCAGGCGCGCTGGTTAGGCATCTGGGACATCAGCGTTGCAATGCGACTACTCCTCATGATGTAGGCATCGTGTGCAGAACCGGGGAAATGTGCACACAAATGTTATACACATGTCCACTAGACATACCACCAGAGCATTGATGGAGTGGAAATGTTTCCTGTTCCGGTATGTCTGCTCATGTGCCCGTGGTGGTACCAGGGTCACATGTGTACCATCAATAGATCCGATGATGTTTGGCATCCTCCCCAGTGTATAAAAAGCATCCTTTATGTCAGTAAGTTGACCTGGGCTAAGAAACTTGATGTACAGGTCAAGGAAATGCAACATCCCCTCCAAGACATCGCGTAGCACACGACTGAACATAGTTTGCGACATACCACCAGCAGTAGCCACAGTGTACTGGAAGGTACTGGTAGCAAAGAAGTGCAGGGCTGTCATCACCTTCACCTCTGGGGTCAGTGCTGTAGGGTATGTCCGGCCAGGTAGCAGATGTGACGCCAACTGCTCTGCCAACTCCTCCATCAGTGGCCTGGTGAAGTGGTACCATCGGATGCAGTCGCGTTCCTGCATGGTTTCAAGTCTGGGAACAGTCTATGGACAGCTGGTGCCCTGCAGTACAGAGATGAACAAAGGAAGATTGTCGATTCATCCACCCATGTGGCTATGACCAAGCAAATTATCACATGATACATCATGACAATACACAATGTACTGAGGTGTGTGCTGTTGGGTATGGACACATATGTCACCTACATGCACATCACCTCATCTCAAGTCCACATAAGTTACATGTAGTGCAATGGCCAATCATTAGGCTGTGTCACAGTACCTATGTACTGCTGTCACGTTCCAAACACACACCACAGTGACAAGTGAGGCCTGATGTCTCCCAGGCATCCCAGCTCTTTGACTGGCAGATACCCAGGGTCCCTGTATTGCCACATGGACACTGGCATGACATGGCGTATCATGTACACGCCACAAAACAACCATGAGTCCCACAGGTAGTGGCCCCTGTTGTCTCTGCAGGCCCTACATGGACGTCTCTGAGACACACACACAACATCAATGTTGATGCACAAACCACATGGATGTGGAGACTGTCTCCCATTGGGCACATGGAATCAGACACATCTGAGACACAACATCCACACAGACTGTGGGTGTACATCAGAATTGTGGCTATGGGTCTCACTGTGACATACATACCATCCCACCCAGGACTCAGAGTGTATGTGACATGTCCTAAACATATCCAACCTGCAACTGTGTCCATGACTCGTGCCCATAACTGTACAGTTGCACATCACAGTAGTAATGTGCACAACACACAAAGGATTCTGTCCCCATGAACACGTGCACAGCCTGGGAGTGGCTGCACCAAAGTGCCACACGACAAACCAAATGTTGCCCCCCCTACACAAACAGGTAATGCAGCCTTACATGACATTGGATACAGTGTGGCACATGCTGTAGTGTGGTAGGTGTGCACCTGAGTCCCTGGTAAGTAATTGTGTGTGAAATCTGTCACAAAGTCACACCAATGTCAACCGACGTGGGTGACTTCTACAGAGACGCATTGCACAGTTCTGGACCGAGCTGTGCGCACGCCTTGGCCATTGACTGCAATGTGAACCGATGCGGGTGACTATTATGCATACGTGTCGTGCAGGCATGGACCGAGCCGTGCGCACGCCTTGGCCATTGACTGTAATGTGAACCGATGCGGGGGACTATTATGCATACGCGACGTGCAGGCATGGACCGAGCCGTGCGCACGCCTTCGCCATTGACTGCAATGTGAACCGATGCGGGCGGCTATTATGCATACGCGTCGTGCAGGCATGGACCGAGCCATGCGCATGCATAGCCCATTGACTACAATGTGAACCGATGAGGGTGACTATTATGCACACGCGTCATGCAGGCATGTAACGAACCGTGCGCACGCATAGCCCATTGAATCGTATGGAGATGGGTGCGTGTGGATTTTCAAACTACGCGTTGTACAGTCAGTTGGCTATGGACTGTCATGGAGACAGACGCGGATTTAAAACTTGTACGAGTCGTGCGCTGGAAATTCAGTTGGATGCCTACAACAATGTTGCAATTTCTAGGGTGTCATGAAGGTGAAAATTTGAACGATGCGGAAGACGTGTACGGGTCGTACAATTCCATGGATTGGCCAGATTCATAGAATGCAATCGTGTTGGACCTATCACTTGGGACACATGGCACATATTCTGCCTCTGCAGCACAGATATAAGGCTGGCTGGCCCCCAGGGAGCTCACTTGCCTGCACTACATGCTACTGAACCACATCTCTGCTACCACTGCTGCTATCTCTGCATCCTCTGGCTACTGCTATGGCGCATACTCTGGAGAGGGCCCCAGCCTTCACTGAGGAGGAGAACCAGGCCCTGCTGGACAGGCTCCTTTCACAGTACTGCAAGCAGTATGGGAAACCAGGGGAGCAGGTGAGTGTGCAGTCGACTGCCTTCCTAATTGTGCATGTTGTCTGACTAGCAGTACTAGCAGTATGTACACCAATGGCAAGCGTACTCACTGAGTACTTTCAACCCCCAAAGTGTGTAGGTACATGTGATGAACAGGTGTTCTGCAGCAAAAGTGCATTTGTGCAAGCTTTAACTTCCCAGGCAATGTTAACATGTCAGACATGCAGGGCAATTGTCCATTTACATGGGTGTACTACCTGTGTACCTCATTTACCTTTGTAATGACTACATGTATATCCAACTGTTTGCAGCACAAATATGTGACATGTGTGGTAAAGGACTTTTCACTTTGTCATCCTCACAGGTTGATGCCCACCAGAAGCATGAAATCTGGCTGAACCATCGCCTGGGCAGTTAGATCAGTGGGGGTCTACAAGCGCCGGATCCGCAACTGCCAGAAGAGGTGGCAGGACCTTCGGGGCTGGACTCGGAGGATCGCAATGGTCCAGCTGAAGCTGTTGCCTCCTCGCAGGAGGGTCGAACACCGGACCCTGACCCCGCACATGCTCAGGATTCTGGCGGTGGTCTTCCCAGACCTGGATGGGCAGCTGAAGGCCAGACAGCAGCAAGGAGGGGGTAAGTCCATGCCTAATCTGTGTACTATGTCTGACATGCTATTTGCAGTCTTTTGGCCTGGTCACACTTCCACATTACGTAGGCCTTGTAGTCCAGGACTCATGTCCCTCAATTGTGTGATGCACCCTCCTCATCTGATCCACAGGTGTGGCCCCTACAGTCTGTGGCTTGTGTTACTAGGGCACTGTGTCCCTACAGTCAGCTATGCTTCAGGTTCTGTACAGCATCTGTTACCGTGGCTCTGTTGTGTGTTTCATGGGTGGGTCAATTGTTTACACAATGCCTGAGATCTGACATGTGATCTGTGTGTGCCCTTGATATGTGTTTCAATTGATGGTCTGACTCGCCACATGTGCCTGGGGTATTTCAAACACACCCATGCAGCAGGTGACTCCAAATGTTGGGCCTCAGGAGTATGTATATCAAGTGTGTCACACTTGCTTAGCCACCTGACTACTGTCCAGGGCTGTACACTATTTTGCGTAGACCTGGGCAGTCATTCCTACTCCAGGGCATTTAGAAACACTCTGTACTCCCACTCCTGTGTATCAACTTACAGATGGTGCTTAGTGACATGTGCCTTCAAGTGTCTGCCTCTGTGTCATTGTGGTGTGGCTTCCTTTTCAGGACAACTGGGGTGTTCATGAGTTTGAGGGTCAGCAGGACATCTGAGATGTGACTATAGGACTGTGTGACATATAGGTGTGTGATCACTTGACAGTGCACAATGGTGTATGCAACTGTGAAGTTCAGGCAGCTGTGTTTCATGCACAACAGACTGTGAGGTGCTCATGTTCAGGGAGTTGTGTTCGCAGACACTCATATGTCTGATTTGTATGATGTGGGGTCATCTGGATCCGGGATATGTTGTTTGCAGGGGATGGACAAGTGCACTTGTCAGCTGCGGAGTTTGCTTTACCCATGACCTATGATTATGACACAGTGCATACTGTTGTTGTCTGGATGCCATGCCCCTATGACAGGAGACAGTGATGACTGACTTTCCAGGCGTGCCTGTACCATGGCATTTAACTTGCTATGAGTGATCCTGCATTGGAATCAAATGTGCTCCATGCACCCTATTGTGGCATTGACTATCAGGACATAAGAACATCATAGTGTGCGTTGCTGGTATGCATCACAAGCATGTGAAATGAGACTCTGGCCATCCCTTCTTCCTGACACCTGTACTTAGTCAGTGGCAAGAGATGTGATGTGTGTATAGTGTATAGTGACAAACTTCTACGTGTTCACTTGCATGTCCAACAACTGTGTAGGTGGTGCATGTCTGCACTTTGGGGTATTGGCATCCAACATGCAACAGACATATGGGTGCAAGTCCAGGCGGGATATGAGTGCCATGGTTGATGGTGAGACTGACAATTGGCTTATTCAAAATAGTGTGAGCACTTTGAGCAGTATTTAGATAATGATGCCAGGGATTGTCCTGTGATGTGCTGTACTCACTGTGGTATGTGCGGTCAGTGCAGGTGACTGATGTTGTTCTGTTTTTCCTAATTCTATCAAGATACATCCACGGCCACAGGAGGGGACAGCGCCACAGACCAGGAGGAGCCACAGAGCCAGACTGGGACAGAAAGCGAGGAGTTGGAGGGACCCAGTAGCATGGAGGGCGAGTGGAGCCACCCCGAGGAGTCCTCAGCACCATCCACCCCAGCTGAGGACCACAGCAGGTCGGAGGATGACTCCCTTGTGGAGGCGGGTGTCAGCAGCCAACAAACATCAGCTAGTGAGGCTGTCCCCGCCACCACCACCACCATCACCACCCTCCCATCGGCTCCCATCCCAGAGGTCCGTGGAGGCTCCCGTGTGCCAGGCACCGCATCCCCTGCCCCTGTGTCCCCTGCTGCCCTGAGTGTGGAGTCTGTGGACTTGCTTCGACAGATCCATGTAGTGCAGACATCAATGCTGAGTGTCCTCCATGCACACACCAGTCTGTTGACACAACTGGTGTCGTTCATGGAGGGCATGTCATCGGGCATGTCTGCCCTACAGAAGACTAATCAGTCCATGGCCTCCTCCCCTACGGCAGCAGTGTCCCTCCTCCAACAGTCCCACACCCCTCCTACCCCTGCCCCATCCATGATTCCTAGCACCCTACCTGTCCCAAGCGCACACACACCAGCACATTCACCAAAACCCACAGGCACACGGGCAGCACACAAACCAAGGTCTAGACGTGCACGCAGGCAACCTCAGGGGACTGATTCTACACTCACAGGGGAGGATTTGCAAACACACACACAGGCATCCACAACCACTCCACAGTCCTCCGATACCTCTCCCTCCAAGACCCTTCCCTTGTCTCACCTGCAACCCCATCTCCCCAGAAGCTCTTCCTCTGTGACCTTGGCCTCTTCCCCACTGATCCAGCAGATCTAGCGTACAAGGGGAAATGGAAGTCCCCACACACAGAGGCGCGTGCCCCTCACACGGACACCCTCCCCCAGGTGCAGTCAGACAGAGGCCCCCACCCGCAAGTCCCCCCGGACCCAGAAGAGCAAGATCCCACCCCCGCAGCTCCACGACACAGTCTCCGTCCTCCATCCACCAGGCCACCACTCCACAGGTTCCCCTGCCACACCCTACCCCAGGTTCCCCCACCCACAGATACACCATCCCCAAAATAATCAGGCCCTCCCCCCACCACTTGCTCTTTCACCCCCACCCACCCCGGTCAGACTGTTTGTGCCACTGGTGTGGGGACCGTGGCCCCCCTCTGTCCTGCCGACCTCACCTGAACCCCATTGCGCTCCCATGGAGTTGGACACTGCAGTGGAGTCCACGACCATCCCATCTGACTTGGGCACTGCAGTGGGGACCCAGTCCACTCCATCTGACCTTCCCACTGCAGTTGTGCCGGCAACCACCCCATCTGACTTATGCCCCACAGTTGTAACTGGACACACTATGTCAGACACCTCCACTGCAGTTGCCAGTGACTCTCCTGCATCCACCACCCCTTCACTGCCTCCTTCTGCTGAGCCCTGATCCTGTCCCTGCGGTGCCTGGCCTGCCCCCATGTATGCCCCTCCAAGTGGATGTCCCCTGTCCTTAGCAGTGCAGGCAATCAACGTGTGACAGTTTTCACTCACATCCCATTTTTGACTTTGGATATGGACTGGCCATTGGCCTTTGTTTTGAAAGGACTTTACATTTGCAATTCAAATTTGCTGAATAAAGCATTTGTAGTTATCCTTGTGAATTTGATTTAGCTGTACATTATGTTGATGATGTTTACCATGACCTTGCAGTTATAATGCTGAATTTTCAATGTGGAATACTGAGGTGTTGATGTGATGTACTCCATGTGGTCCATGAGATATGTATCCTATTCTGGTCGGTATCCATGTCATCCTATGCAGCAAACTGGGTGTGTCATGATTAACAATTTGTGAACATCTATGTAAACATTTCATTTGCATGGTCACATCTGTGGCTTGCACCCATGCACATATGATGTGCTTCCCATTGTTCAATTTGTCTATTTCCCTGACTGTGAGCACATCTCCCCTGGACCTGCAGGTGTGGACATCATTGGTGTAGGAGCAACTGGGTCCTTTGTGCATATTGCTAGACATATGTATTGAGTATGTGCAGAAAACTTAAGGGACACTCCCGTACCCAGGACGATCTGACCAGAGCCTTCATTGGTTGGTAACTGATGGCTGACTGACCAAGTGTTCTGCTGACATGACTGAGACATGACTGAGACCTGCTGGGACTAAGTTTGGCACAGCTGAGCTTCCACAGGAGTTGAGTCCCCTCAAGTAAGTGTGTTCCGTGACATTGCCTGGGCCCATGGTGTGTGTTGTGTGAGCATGTGTGTGTGTGTCCACATCCCTTTTTCTACACAGGCTGTGTTCCCTTGATATGTTCCTGTTGTTGATGCTTGCTGAGTTGTCCTGTGTTCATCCCACATCTTTGTCCTGGGCTACCAGATATGTGGGTGCATGACATACTACTGTTCATTGGTGTTTCATCATTGGAATTTGTCAGTTCTGAGTGGTGATGATGTGGTCAGATGCAGATGGGACACAGTCAGGGGTTCCCAAGGCACTTGTTTGTTCGCAATATCATGTGGTTGTCCCTAGGTGGTACCTTTCTGTGATTGACACAAGTGTATGTGTGTGTGGCTGCTCCCACTCATCAGGTTCAGAGGTGCAATGTTGGCAGGTGTCAGCATGTGTGCCTTCTGGTTCTCCTTGGCTTCTGCATTGCCCTGGGACTGTGGCAGGTATTCCGAAGGTTACGGGAACTTTGACATCATGGCCATGTACCGTATACTGTGTAGTATGTCTGTCATTTACCAGGGTTGTAGACTGTCCTTGTGTGATGAGTCTCTGCACCTTAATTCATCCCAACATTACTGTGTTTTTCATGGTTGCACGTGCAATGTCACATGTCCATGTGGGCTTCACTGATGCACATTGGTGCAGTTCAGGATATGTGGTGTTGAGGGTGGACAGATGTGAATGTTTGCATGGCTCGGCCCCTACCTCACGTTTGTCCCTGGATGACGGGCAATGCTGAGTGATTTGTGTTTGTGTAGGTGTGATGTACGTTTGTGGCACAGGACACATGTCTGAGTTTCACAGTTTGTACGACATCTACCTTTGTCAACACATTTGACGTATCATGCATGCTTGTGTCACCCCAATGTATGGTCCCTGGGGGTAGTGCTGTTGTGTTTCAGTCTCTTGCTGTTTTAGTTGCTGTTCATTCCAGCTTGTGTCACTTGTGTCTGTTGGGATCCCTCTCATCTCACAATGCCTAATTGCCCACCAAGGGGTGCCCAATTGATGGGTTACTTTTGTATGGCACTGTGTCTACATCTGTGTCACTGTGGTTCAGCCCCCCTCATGTGTTGTGTAGTTGCCTGGGGATACATGAGACACACACACAAATGTTGTGTCAGATGTGCAGCGTGAGGTTGCCTGTTTGTGTTTGTGCATCTGCACCAGTGCATTGGTATTGCTGTTGTGGGCCATTGGCTTGATGTTGTTTGGGTGATTTTCCCTGCTGTCCCTGTGAGTCATATCTCATCATTCTGCACATTCATCCTGTTTGTTAGGTCCTACTGCTGCCATGGAATGGGAGTTTGTGACCTGACACCTACAGTCTACGCAGGATGTATTGATTTGTGTGTCTATTTTCGAGATGTGTGTATGCATTATGATGGTCACTTCAGCTTTTGTGTCATTGTACACTGTATGCAATGTCAGCCCCCATGGGTGGTGCTTGTCTGCACATGGCCGAGAGTATGTTAGATTTTCACAGCACTGTTTGCCACACCAAATTTCTGTGGGTATCGGACACAACCACTACTTTGCATCAAACGTGTTTCATGTGTTGGGACCAGGATCATACATGCTGTTTGGCATTTGCAGCTTTTACAATGATGAAACTTACCTTTTGGTCACTGTGATGATGGTGGGTTTAGACCCTATTACCACAATGCTCAACATTTTCTGCAGTTTGGAACCCCACACTTAACGTTTGTTCTACACAGTGAGGGTGGGTTAGTGCACATTGACACAGTGCTATTGTGATGACTGCCTTGTGTAGGCCACACATTTGGTCACACATGTGATGGGAGTTACATTGTATGTTCGAAATCATATTCACTGTTGTGGGCATCTGTCACAGACTACACACTCTTGTCATGATGTTAGTGGGGATGTATTTTGCTGACATACCTTATGTTGGTGTATGATGGATGTGTGGCACATCACCCATCCTAGGGGTGTGGGTGTTGATGCTGATAGTCACACAGCACCCTATGAGTGGGGGTGGCAGTAGTGATGGACAACATACCCCCTGTGAGTGGGGGTGGCAGCAGTGATAGGCAAAAAGTCCCCTATGGGTGGAGGTGGCAGTAGTGATGGGCAACATAACCCCTATGCGTGGGGGCGGCAGTAGTGATGGGCAACAGGTCCCCTATGAGTGAGGGTGGCAGTAGTGATGGGCAACATACCCCCTATGAGTGGAGGTGGCAGTAGTGATGGGCAACATACCCCCTATGAGTGGGGGTGGCAGTAGTGATAGGCAACAGGTCTCCTATGAGTGGGGGCGCAAGTAGTGATGGGCAACATACCCCCTATGAGTGGGGTGGCAGAAGTGATAGGCAACAGGTCCCTTATGAGTGGGGGTGGCAATAGTGATGGGCAACATACCCCCTATGAGTGGAGGTGGCAGTAGTGATGGGCAACATACCCCCTATGAGTGGAGGTGGCAGTAGTGATGGGCAACATACCCCCTATGAGTGGGGGTAGCAGTAGTGATAGGCAACAAGTCTCCTATGAGTGGGGCTGGTAGTTGGATGGCCATGCGATCCCTATGGTGTCCTGTTGCTAGTGGATAGGATATGGATCCCCTAGGTGTGTGTGATATTTGGCGGGTCCGTGTCGTTTGTGTGGTGGGTGTCTGGCTTACCGTCTGCGCCGTCCGCATCTGTTCCTGATCCGGTCATAGATGTACAGTACTGGTATGACCTGCGCGATGGGATTCATGATGTGTTTTGTCTCGTATACGCTGCTTGTTGCTCCGTCTCGTACCCGTTGCTAGCTGGTCCGTCTCGTAGCCGTACCTGATATGCTGCTTTCCCGGATGCTGTGACGTGCTGTACGTGGCGACCCGTCTGGCGCGAATTGATTGCCCGGATGCACCGGCTCCCAGAACGTGTCGTTCGTAAGGTAAGGCTGCAAACAGCTCTCGGAGAGCTGTCCGGCCCAGATCGGAATCGACCCCTTAGTGTAGTTTTTCCCAATACATTTTATACACTACAAACAATAAGCGTGCTGTTAAAGATTACAGGGAAAGCCATTTTGTACTTGGCAGCCATTTTAGTTACCTATGTGCTGGCCATTTGCTTTCTCCCTCTTCCAGAGTCTTGCACATGCTCAGAAGGGCCTAGCTAGTAGAATTCACCTGTTCCTAGTATAGAACTGTCAGGCTGTTCTAACTGATGTCAGCAACTCATTACTCCTCCTACTTGTTGACTGTGCATTTTCTGTATGACCATCTATGTGTGTAACTCTTCTCATGTGTACTTGTACCGCCTTCTTTTGAGCCCCTGTGTGGGTATATAAGGCCCCTGTTCTCTGCACTCCTTAGAATGCCTCCTACAGTGACTTGAGATTACTGTATGATGCAATCTCCCTCTTCTGAGGTTAATAAAAAAAATGTATTTTATATTACAGCTTCTGTGCCAATCTCTTCTTTGCTGTTGGTTTAAAAGGACCAGGTGTATCAGTGAAACCCCTGAGAAGGTTTTGATTTCTTCAATTGGTGCCCTCTGTGAGGCTCATCAGAGAAGTGGCTATCCAAGGGAGTGGTCTTGATGGGAGACAGGAATCTACTGAGGAGGACAGAACAGGACTCTAGTAAAAAGGTACCAAAAACTGAGATTCTGTCTCTGCAGCCCAGTATATTTCTGGTCTTCCTGATTTGACTCCTCCAACTGCTTACCACTCCTGACTGAGAACATTTTTGGCGTGAGTATTCTAAAAATGACCGTTTGGTCACTCAGAACTTGGCAGTTAGAATCTGGAGACCTATGCTAGGTAAGGTCATTTGTGAGATAGTGAGAGAAGTGCGCCGGCTGCACAGATAAACGGGAGATATAACGTGATATAACAATGAGATATAAAGTGATATAATGTGAGATATAAAGTGATATAACGTGAGATATAAAGTGTGAGAAGTTGGCCTGGCATATGCTGGTCACTAGTTATTGTGGCCACCTTGCACCAGTCCAATTCGACTCTTATGGTAGATAGGTTTAAGACAACCTTTTAAAGAAGGCTATCCTAGTGGTAGCTGTGGAGAGCAGCCTTCAGGCTAAGTCTCAGAGGAATGTAAAGCAGCTTGTTTTACCTTATAATCTCTTGAATTACCAAATGAAAGGACACCACACAGGTATATATATAAAATATATATGTATTTATTTCTAGACACACTCTACTAATCTCTTTATGAGATTAGAAGTCAGGAGCATATGCAAATATCAACGTTTCACAATAAGTTAAGCACAAATATGGCTGGGGCCCTAGGGGCGTACCAGACCATATACTGAAAAAGAGGTTTAGGAATGTCGACTTGCAAGGGGACAAGGCCTAGGGCCTGTAGAATCGCTGGGGCCTCACTAATCCACCCAAGGCAGGTAAGTAAAGGACCCACGGGAGGCGCGTGCAGTGTGAGAACACAGCCGCTGGTTCCCTATTGATTTCAATGGAGCAAGTCGCGGTTGGATTTTTAAAGTTTTAGGGTACTTCTAGAGAGTCTACAAGCAAGCCACTTACAAGGTAAGTAGTTCGAGGGCCAACACGCACAGGAGTACCGGAGTGCACGAGTTACCTCACCCAGGGAAGCCGGGTGCATAGGTGTCTTTTGGTGTCGGGTCGCGTTGTCATTTTCAATGGAAGCCGAAGAAGTTTTGCTGCTTGAGAAGACTGGAGAAGTGTCCGGTGGAATCCAAGGCTGGATTCAGGATGAAGAAGACCTGAGAGCAGAAGGGACAGTGTTCACAGTCACTTGCCAGTGACCCGGGGCCAGGAAGATGGATGCCCACGGAGGTCGGGTGATTTCAGGTGATCAGGGGTGTTTTGACTCTTCAGCCACGAGGTCCAGGAGGCGTCGACGATGACCAGGAGCTGGATTCCAAGTGTCCCACAAAGTCTGCAGCTTACTGAGGTGTCGGCAACCGGAATGGAGCCAACAAGCCTTGGCAACAGCAAGTCTCATGGAATGTGAAGAAAGTCAGCACTGCAGACCAGCAAGGTCTGAGGGACCCACCCAGCAAGGGTAAGTCAGGGCAGGCCTGGAGCAACCAGGGGAGCCCTTTGGTTTGATGAGAAAGTCTTCAGGGGACCCACAAGCCAGCTGGCAAGGGATTGCGAAGACGCCTCGTGAGGATTTGCTTGACAGGAGCCCATGGTCACTCGGGACAAGGTAGGCCTCTGATTTTCGAGGGAAATCCTGCTGGAGGCTTGAACCACACGTGGTCCAATGTACAAGTTCGTAGAACGTCATGAAGGGGTTGCACTTCACAATAGTGCACGGTACCCGGGTATTGCTGTTCCTCGTCACTCGTGGGGTCCACTCGCCTCAGATCTGCAGGGGACTCACAATGGCCGTCGAAGTCAGGAAATCCAGCTCTGGGGCTGCAGGGACTTCGGACTCCAGCGGGAGTGGAAAGGTTTGCGACCGTTGATTCAAGTTTTTGGTGCCTGCCAAGCAGGGGAGTCACTCCTTGACTCCAAGGGAGATTCTTCAGTCTTCCAAAGGTAGTAGAATGTCGAAGGTCCAGGATTATTCTTGTAGAGCGTCGTCCAGGGATATCTAATTTGCAATGGAAAGGGTTTCCTGTCTTATCCTAAAGGAAAGGGAGGGACTAGCTCTATGACCACTCCTCTGGGAGGGTCAGGGGAGTGGGTGGTTACACCCACTTCCCTTTGTCCAGTTTCGCGCTCGAGCAGGGGCAGGTAGCCCCTGAACCGGTTTGACCTCGCATATGCACAGAGGAGCGTACTGCTCCCCCAGTGCAGGACTTCAAAGCACTCTAGGAGTGCTCCCACCCAGCCCCATTACACTAAATACTGTCTGGAAGGTGGTGACACCTCCCAGTGACAGGATGCCTATTGTTGGGCCTCCTCCACTGCGAGTTTCAGTCAGCAGCAGGAGGGCAAACCAGTGTCTGTGCTGGTGGCATCCATTTTGTGATGCCAGGGCTCTTTCAGGAATCTACCATGTTTCCACAGTGGGTACATGTCTACCCGTCTAGAAGGGTGGGATCATACTCCCACACCAGTTAATGGTGTGGGGTTAGGATTCCAAGGTGTTTGACACCAAACACGACATGTTTTGATGCAGCCATCCCAAAGTTAGCATTTACCACTAGGTTAATAATGCACTTAAGAGTATATGGTTTATCCGCATCCACAAACAGCCACAGATAATAGACTCTGCCAGCTGCAGAGGGGCCCTGCTCAGGCAGAGGCACCCCCTCACATGTAAACCAAGCACCCTGCCCTCAGGATTGATAGGGCCTGCCTTATGGGTGACTGATAGGTTTATATGTGTGTGTATGGTGAGATATAGGGAACCTATACCTCAGTGAGGAGTGCTAACACTACCTCACCCAGGCTGCAGTAGCAGGCCTGTGGTGTCAGATTTAGTCTGCTTCCCAGGGGTGGCATAATACCTGCTTCAACCCCTGGTAGGCCTGTGAAGTACCTATGCCCTAGGTACCTAAGGTACCATATACTAGGGGCTCATAAGGTACCATAGTATCCAATCACTAGTGCATCTAATATGCACCCCAAGTTGTTTAGTGAGATCAGAGAGGCTGGGGCCCTGATTAGCAGGGTCCCAGCCAGGCCATAGCCAGAAACCAGTGTTAACATCTGAAGTACTGGGTAATTTAGACCCAGCGGTGCAGGGACACACACCCTATGACTTCTGGGTTCACCCTGTTCCGGACCTACAGAAACACAGAGTCTTCTGGGTGAAGTCAAAGAATCGTTTATTGGCTGCAGACCAATGACAGGTATCCTAGAAGTACAACAGCGTGTATGTTCTCAGGAGACTGCTGAAAATCATAGGAATGGACTTCATCTTAAATACCCTTTTTCCTGCCTCAAGCATACATTCCTAGGTTTTATGATACGGCAATATGCAAGTGTACATTACAAAGAAAAGGCAGAGTCATGATGACCATCCCACATTCCAGTTCGGCCAGCCCACAATGATTTACACAACAAGGTTCAGATCCCACATTACATGTAAACAGATCCCCCCAATAAACATGAGCATCTCCTGTTTTGGGAACCAAGTCATAAAGCAGGAACAGCCAGGTGCGAAAGAGATTAGCCAGGGGCTTGTGTAGAATGAAAGGGTTTTATGACGGGTCAAGCCCTGATGCTAATCACAGGTGGAGAGAGGAAGGGGAGCTCGTGAGACCAGTTTGACCCGGGGCAGCAGAGCCAGCTGCCCAGGTCACAGAGAAGTCAGAGAAGAAGCCCATGTACTGTGAGGCCCGTATTTGCTCCATTATAGCCTATGTGAGGGCAATGACAAGATGGCCACTGCTTCCAAAATGGAACCCGCGTAGTGCAGCAGAATAACGTGTACACAGTGCATTCATAGCTAGAACGATAAGTAAAGCACTCGTACATGCCGCATTTACCATTTGCGGTTCGCTAATACCAAGATAGACAGGGGTAGGGCCCTGTTCCCTACGTGGTCCCGAATATTAAAGTACGACAGACCCTCCTTTTGCCCTTACATAGGCAATCACTATACTCATCTTAATCCGAGTCTAGGTCAATGTTCACGAAGTCATGGAGATGTTGCTGTAGCATCATCCTATTACTTAGCTTGTCCCTCGATACAGGTTTCCTTACACATAAGGTAGCACAGAGGCCACATATCGCAGGAGCACACTGTATACACAGACAGAACAGGAAAAGAATGGCTAAGATCATTCCAATGACCATCAGAACTTTCCAACCCCAGGCAGATATCAGTTCCCAGAACCACCCCACCAGTGACCAATCTCCCTTATCCACGTGTATGGATTCAGATATTTTATGGAGTTTGGAGATGGCTTGATACACTGTTGGAGCATTATCTGGTATGAAAATGCAGCAACTGGATTGGATAACCCTGCATACCCCACCGCGGTCTGCAAGAATAACGTCTAGAACCATGCGGTTCTGCAAAGTCATAAGGCGATCCGCTTGGAGCTCAGCTGTCAAATTACCAAGGGCACCAGCCGTTACATTAACGGTGGATTCAACCACACGAGTCAGCTGTCTCAGGTTCCTACTATTGACCATAGGTCCCCAAAACGGCAGGAAACCCAAGAAGAAGTCTCCCGCTTCCTGACCGGCAGTGTCCTCCTTACTAATCACACCTCTCACAACTCTGGTCTTGTGATAGTCGGAGGCGGCAGTAAATGTAGGCGGTAGCAGATTCGCAATATAACATGTGCCCGAGAAATCAGGGGGCAACCATGTATATGCTCGGTCATTACAGATGAAATATGTACCCTTGGCAGTTAAAAACGCAGGGGAAAACTGTGACGGGAACGTGTACGTTTCAGTGCAGTCACTTCTTCCCAGTTGAGCTCTAGGGTTCTGACCATTACCCTGTAAGCAGAACCGACCCATGTGGGGTACGACCCAGATTGGAGATGAGATTTTTCGCTGTCTTTCACCCAGACTAATACTATACCCCGTCGCGTTCCATCCTACATAAGGTCTCAACTCTTCTTTGGGAATGGATGAGTATGCATCAATATCCCTACTCATATCGGCAATTCCTCTCACTAAGGCTTTATTATTTGTACCAGGTCTGATGGAACGCGGTTGGCGAGGGGAGTATGTCTCTAGGGCGTAGAGAAACATGGTCTGGAATGCCCATGACGATCCATTATAACTATATGGCAGCACCAAATAAGGAATACCCTTGTTAATGGTATGTGGCATTAACCCACACACCCAGCAATTGGTCGTATTCACTACTAGTTGGTGCTGGTGCAAGAGCTGGATAAACGAGTTATTTACAAACTCCGATCGTCTGGTCTGTTCGTGTTCAGGCAAAGGGTGAAAAGAGTGAGAGGAGGCAGTAGAAAGAGGTATAGGCTGTTCAGTGGGTGCAATGGGCTTTTGAGTGGAGAAAAGCACACATCCTACAATAAACATCATGATACTACACAGTGTAAAAAGGCACAAAAAGACAAAACATTTACTTTTTACAATTCTACACATTCTGGTTTTAAAGTTCATTTCCTCAATCGGTCTCTCCATCTTAAAAAACTCCATCCTCTACTCGGGCCGCTCGCGGCGGATGAGTTTCTTCTGCTAAGGAGTACGCCTGTCAGTCCAGGGAAACGCCCTAGACCAACCAGAACCGTTGACCTAACGTCTTCGGCCTGTACCCCAAAGTCTTGGCACCGCGACCCTGCGGCAGAACCCGGATGGTGGTTCGAAAAACAAAAATCAAGAAAGTCCTTCAGATGGGAGAGCAAAAAGTGTCCAAAAAGGAAATAGTAAGGAAACCTTTATTTGTCCATGGGCCTGGGTCTCAAATTATAGCGGAGACGGCCAGGTGCCGTTTGGTCTTGGAACAAAAGTTCAGGCTCAGTGGTGTCCAGTCGATTTGATGGTGGCACAGCTTCCTGCAGAATATTGTCACTCTCTTGGACTGAAGCTGTGTCTTTTAGGCGTGCGTCACTGAATGGTACAAAACGAGGTACAGTGTCTGTCTCAGTGTCGGCGATACCCTCCTTGACCCACTGGTCATATGGCAGAGGCAAGGGGACTATTTTGCAGTGGGTACCATGTATCCAATGCTTCCTTCCTTTTACTCGCACCGCTGATCTCGTTGACAGGAGCACAAGATGAGGGCCGATCCAGCGAGGCTCGTCGTTGCCCTTACGCTGGAAATTCCGGACCAGGACCCACGAACCAGGGTTGATGGGGTGTCCAGGAGGTTCAGAAGCTTGGGGAAGAGTATCATGTACCTGTTGGTGCAAAACACGCAGTTTAACAGTCAAATCATACAGGTAATCGAGCAGTACTGGATGCTCAATCTCACTGAACTTCGTAGGCCTTGGCACACCCCATACGTTGGCCGGGCGGCCAAAGACTACTTCATAGGGACTAAGTCCCACTCGTGAGTGTATGGTCATTCTGGTGGACAGGAGTGCTAAAGGCAAGGCGTCAGGCCATTTAAGACCGGTGCTCGCCTGGATTTTGGCCAGCTTGAGCTTTAAGGCTCCATTGTAGCGCTCTACTAGTCCAGCTGATTGGGGGTGATTTGCAGCGTGGAATTTCTGCCTTATGCCTAAACCTTCACATACGTTCTTCATCACTTTACCCACAAACTCACTTCCATTATCACACCACACCATTCTTGGCATTCCAAACCTAGGGAAAAACTCTTTCACAAGGGCTTTGGCTGTGGATAGGGCAGTGTTATCTTTCAGAGGATAAGCCTCTATCCATTTTGAGAAAGCACAAACAACCACCAGTACATATTTCAGGTTGTTGCATCTTTCCATGTGAATAAAGTCCAGCTGCAAAACTTCGAATGGACATGATGGGGGTGCAAAGTGACCGGCTGGAGTTGGGGTTCCCCTACCAGGGTTGTATTTCAAGCATACCATGCAATTCTTGACCACATTCTCTGCACACTTGGGAATCCCAGCATTCTGCCATACTGGAGCCAACAACTTACAGATACCTTTCGTACTGATATGTGCCATTCCATGTGCCATAGTAACCACTGGAAGCACATATGCCTCAGGCAACAACCATCGCTTATGTTCTGTCAGATCAATCCAACAACCATTCTCATCCAACTTACCCATACTCTCTCTCCACTTGCTTAACTCTTCCTCTGTGGCTTCAGCCTGAAGCGACTTCACACTCTCTATTGTGTTCTCACACATTCCAACATCATTAACCCATCTTGCGGGGCCTGCAACATACATTCTAGTCTTCACATTCTGTGCTGTTTCTTTCGCGGTCTCATCAGCAAACGCATTCCCACGTCCAACATCATCTGTAACTTTCCTGTGCGCACTGCATTTCATGATCGCAACTTGCAACGGTAGGGTCAGTGACTCAAGGAGATCATTCACCAACTTGCCATTCTGAATTTTAGCTCCATGTGACGTCAGGAACCCACGCTCTTTCCACAGTCGTCCAAAATTATGAGCCACGCCAAAGGCGTACTGGCTATCTGTGTATATATTAACTCTCATTCCTTCAGACAACACGCATGCTCTCGTGAGGGCAATTAATTCTGCTGCTTGGGCCGAATTATGTGGCACTCGTGCAGTTTCCACGACCGTGTGTAAAGTCGTGATAGCATATGCAGCAGTCGTGTCACCATTAGGGAGTTTGAAGCATGAACCATCCACCCATAAAGTACCATCACACTCAGTCAGGGGAGTATCTTTTAAATCTACTCTCCCTTTCGTCTCTTCTTCTGTTCTGAACAGACAATCATGTTGCTCAATCTCATCTGAGTCTGCTGGAATTGGCAATAACGTAGCTGGATTCAGCGTATTACATCTTTTTATGTGTATATGATTCGCTAACAGTGTGAGTTCATACCCTGATAATCGCGCACTAGTCAAGTGTTGTGTCTTGGTCCTATTTAATAATGTGTCTACAGCGTGTGGGACCATAACGATCAATGTGTTGTCCATTACCAGACCAGCAGATTGTCGGATAGACATTGCTGCAGCAGCTGTCGCTCTCAGACAGCTTGGCAATGCCCTCGCTACAGGGTCCAAGGTGGATGAAAAATACGCGCATGGGCGCGGTCTGTCGCCAAAAGGCTGTGTTAACACTGACAACGCACATCCATCTTTCTCGTGAACATACAATGTAAAAGGCTTGCTATAGTCAGGAGTGCCCAACACAGGTGCTGAACACAATGCATTGCGCAATTCCACAAAACTTTTCTGGCACTCTTCAGACCATGGGATAGGATTCGGTGTGTCTTTGCATGTTAATGCTAATAAAGGTTTTGCCAACAAAGAAAAACTAGGAATCCAATGCCTACAGTATGAAGTAATGCCCAAGAAAGCACGCACTTCTCTCTGTGTTTTTGGCACACTCAACTGTGCAATGGCTTGAATTCTTTCTGGGGTCAGTTTCCTTCCCTCCTTCGATAAGAGATGACCTAAGTAGGTCACTTCTTGTCGACAATATTGCAGCTTAGAGAGAGACACTTTGTGATGAAAAGCGGATAAATGGCGCAACAATGACAATGTGGCTTCTTGACAGATCTTCTCAGTATCCGCGGCGATTAGTAGATCGTCCACGTACTGAATCAGGATAGCGCCACTAGGTAAGACAAGTGCATCAAGCTGCGCTTTCAAAGCTTGACTGTATATGGATGGACTCTCGCAGTAGCCCTGGGGAGCGCGTTTGAAGCGGAAGCTTCGGCCTCCCAGACTAAAACCAAAAATGTCTCTGCTCTCTTCTGCAATTGGGATACTAAAGAAAGCATTTTTTAAATCAATCACTGAAAACCATGCAGCAGAGGCTGGAATCATCGTTAACAAGGCAGTTATATCAGGGACAACCGGAAACTGTGGCACAACAATCTTATTAACCTCTCTAAGATCAATCACAAATCTGTAAACAGGTGGCTGTGAAGGGTCCGTTCGTTTTAAGACAGGTAAAATCGGACTATTGCAAACGTTGCCTCTTGTCTCTTCAATCACACCCTTATTAATCAAGTCGCCGACAATGTCTAACAATGCTTTCTGGCCTTCATTAGAGATTTTGTACTGGGGAATACGTGGCAGTCTGACATTAGTCTTTAAAGTCACCACGTATGGCGGTATCTCCAAGAGGCCCACGTCATTGGGACCAGTAGCCCAAAGGGCATCCGGAAGGGATGACAATTCAGGTGGCATTGTGTTTTTAGACAAGTACATTGGGGAAATCACTTTCTTGCCTAATGTAAGTTGTACTCCTGAAGGAGAACAGTACAGTGTAGCATGCAATCTTTTCAACAAATCTAATCCCAGCAAATTCTCACCACAACCTGTTGTCAGAATCAGGGGTGCTTTCAGCTCGCAAGGCCCAACAGAAAGTGACATGGGACTAGAAATCGGGTTCCTAACCGGGGCGCCAGAAAAACCTACTGAAACATTTATATCGCCAGACAAAGGTGCGCCAGGGAGTTTTGAATGCATGATTGAACTCTTTGCAGCACCAGTGTCTAGCAGAAAAGGCTCCGTTACATTTGCTGTAGTCACATCAACATACGGTCCACTCTGATCCACTGGCACTGAAACAACTCCCTCTCTCTGTCTATGGCTGTCCTAGTAATCACTACTTTCTGCATCACCGTCCTCCACATAATAATCATTATTGTAATACTGGGCCGTATTACTAGTCGCGTTAGCTTGCTGATCAAAGCTATTAATGGCGCTTTGGGGCGGAAGAGGACGCGCGTTCTGGGGAACACTTCCACGCCCTCTGCCTCTAGGAGCTTGCTGACCACCCCTACCTCTAGCGCCATACACATTACCGTTCCGTTGCATTAATTTAGGGCAACTATATTTATAATGACCTTCCTCTTTGCAGTATGAACATTGGTTGGGACCCACAGGGACACGTGGTTGATAATACCCATTCATTTGCTGATTGTTCTGAAATTGTTGGGGTTGGTGATAAACACCTTGGGGTTGCCTATAATTATTCTGACCTCCACGTGGTGGATAGGCCTGCTGTAAAAGGACCTTTGTCTTTAATTCCTTTGTTTTCTTCTCTGTCCTATCTTTCTCGTCTTTATCTCTATTTTCATAATACTGTGCAGTAGCCAGTATTTGCGCTGAGGAAGAAACAGCCCAAGAACTCTCTGAATCTTTCAACTTTTTACACAGGTCAGGAAGTAAATTCTGCACAAACTTATCCACAAATAACCGTTGGCCACCCTCAGTACTCATATCCTGCCCACTGTGGTCAATAAACGTTTCCTCAAACCTAGTAAAGAAGTCTGACACTGTCTCATCCTTCTTCTGTTTACACGCAGATAACTTGTCCCAATTTACGCGCATTGCAGGCATTAGTGTCTTCATATATGTGATGATTCTACCAGGCAGTTCAGCTACTAAAGGCTCAGGTTTCGCGCCACCAGTTTGTCTAGTATCAGCAGCAATAATGTTAGCCCATGTATCCCCTAGTTCTGCATCGTGATCTGCATTACGTATTGACCCCCATAGAGGCTGTGGAACAACATTACCAAACAACATGTCTATGTCTGCCAAATTCATAACGCATGATCCTGCTGTTTGTGACAACTCTTTATAATAACCTGCTGGGTTTTTACGGGGATCGGGTAATGTCTGCTTAAGCGCTAACACCTCAGAGCGCTTCCATGGAACATGCACCCAAACACGTTGGAAATGCGCTGGCACAGCGGGGTTACCACCGGCAGCTGCGACTGCTTCCTTCCATACCGGGGGAACTTCTCTCATGGGGTATTGTCGCGCTTTTACCTTTTTCCCCACAAGGACATCTTGTTCAAACAATGACTGTTGACAATCATCATTCCTGAAGGACAATACAACTGCAACTGCTTTATCTATATCGCGGTCCACGATTATACCAGTTCCAAAATCAAACCTCACTCTACACAATTCCTGCGGGCTCGGATTTTTACCACTATCCTCCAATTCTTCAGAGAGAAATTCGCACATTTTCTCAAACACATATCTCTGTTTTGGGGCATCCCATTGATGGAAAACGCTGACAACTGATTCCACATCATACAATGAAGGGAAAACAATCCATCTACGCGCCATGCTGTCTATTACCTTTTTCTCATCAGGGTTAGGCAATTGACTACGCAATTGCTTACGCCGTAAACCAGGAGTCGCACCAGACGACTCAAAGAGAGGCGACATTAATGTAGTAACCACATTAGCTAAACGCTGTCGCGCTGAAGGAGAAGTTGAAGCGGAAACAGGGGGAAAAACAGAGGGAAGAAAAGAGGATGTAGAAACGGGTACTGGAGTGGTGCAAGGAAGAGTGTTAGGGGAGGCAGCTGCTGAATTAGGCAAAGTCGCAGGAAGTGCGGGGGCAGTTGGAAACACAACTGGCAACCCTTGAGAGGGTTGCGCTACAGGGATAAGAGCCGGCTGCAAAGCAGCTGGCGGTTGCGGCAAAGCTTGCGGCATATTGACTGGAGGAGGCATATTCACAAGCTGGGGAGGCGCCGTGGCATTTTGCGCATACGGGGGTGGCGAACTCAACAAATGCGACATCAAGGGATCTTTCTCCTTTTCTTCTAACTCATTCTGCTTAGAATGTGGTAAAGCTGGGTAACATGTGTCAATCCCTAACTTGCGCTGCCTGTGTAATTGCTCGCTCATCTGCTCCTCCTCATTGTCTTTAAATTGTACAGCTGCTTGCATTACTGTCATACCTTTTTCTCTCTTATTCTTTTTCGCTAGCTTAATTTCCTTTTGTTTGGCTTCCTTTCGCCATAAGCGGAAAGAGTCAAACATCGCCGGCCGGGCTTTCTTCTTAAACAATTTAATTTCCAAATTATCTAAAATATCGGTATCAAAACTACCATTTTGGGGCCATTTTAAAACACCGTCTTTTCTGGTGTAGTGGATCCATACTTCGTTATATGCAATGGGGCCTACGCCATGTTTTACATAGAGCTCATAAGTTGGAGTTCCAACCGGAGGAACCGGGCATGATTCTTCCAGCTGGAAATCTCTTCCACAACCCAAACAAAATATTCTACCAAATATTCTAGAACCAGGCATCTTCGCTCACTAGTCTAGATCCAAACGTCAAAGGATTATCGATTACGATATTCTCGTGAATACACGAGTCCTCTGGCTTTGGGGTTTGCAAACACCAAATCACCTATTACCAAATCAAACCAAACGATCCCGAAGGATACCAAAACAAATGGGAGACGCTCCACGTATACTTAACTGAATATTGCTAATCGATGGCGTCACCAGAAGACTCTCTCGATTGTTTCGCTCTCTCAAACTCGTCAAGGGTCCAAAACAGGTCGATTAATCAGGGCAGCAGTCCTTCGTAGCCGTCGGGACGCGGAGAACCTCGCAGAAAAGACTTTCGGACCACGTCGACATGCAGGGGTCGATGAAGTGGCGGCCTTCCTCCAGAATTTCCACACGAAGCTCCTCACGAACCTCTGGCTTGGACTGGTACCGCTGAAATCGTCCCGAGTTGGGCGCCAAACTGAAGTACTGGGTAATTTAGACCCAGCGGTGCAGGGACACACACCCTATGACTTCTGGGTTCACCCTGTTCCGGACCTACAGAAACACAGAGTCTTCTGGGTGAAGTCAAAGAATCGTTTATTGGCTGCAGACCAATGACAGGTATCCTAGAAGTACAACAGCGTGTATGTTCTCAGGAGACTGCTGAAAATCATAGGAATGGACTTCATCTTAAATACCCTTTTTCCTGCCTCAAGCATACATTCCTAGGTTTTATGATACGGCAATATGCAAGTGTACATTACAAAGAAAAGGCAGAGTCATGATGACCATCCCACATTCCAGTTCGGCCAGCCCACAATGATTTACACAACAAGGTTCAGATCCCACATTACATGTAAACAGATTCCCCCAATAAACATGAGCATCTCCTGTTTTGGGAACCAAGTCATAAAGCAGGAACAGCCAGGTGCGAAAGAGATTAGCCAGGGGCTTGTGTAGAATGAAAGGGTTTTATGACGGGTCAAGCCCTGATGCTAATCACAGGTGGAGAGAGGAAGGGGAGCTCGTGAGACCAGTTTGACCCGGGGCAGCAGAGCCAGCTGCCCAGGTCACAGAGAAGTCAGAGAAGAAGCCCATGTACTGTGAGGCCCGTATTTGCTCCATTATAGCCTATGTGAGGGCAATGACAAGATGGCCACTGCTTCCAAAATGGAACCCGCGTAGTGCAGCAGAATAACGTGTACACAGTGCATTCATAGCTAGAACGATAAGTAAAGCACTCGTACATGCCGCATTTACCATTTGCGGTTCGCTAATACCAAGATAGACAGGGGTAGGGCCCTGTTCCCTACGTGGTCCCGAATATTAAAGTACGACACATCAGAAAAAAAGTGGGGGCAACATAAGTGCAGATCCTACTCTCCTACACAACCCCCCCCCCCCCAACGTAGGGACACTAAACTAACCTTGACCAGTTGAGTCTTCGTGTTCTAAGTGGAAATACCTTGAGAGTCCATCTGCATAGGCATATTGGGTCCCAGGTCTATGTTCCACTGTATAGTCCATCCCCTGTAGGGAAATGGACCACCATAAAAGTTTTGGGTTTTCACCTTTCATCTGTTTGAGGCATAGGAGGGGCTTGTGGTCAGTCTGAACTATGAAGTGAGTGCCAAACAAGTATGGCCTCAGCTTCTTCAGGGCCCACACCACAGCAAAGGCCTCCCTCTCTGTAGCTGACCAACGTTTCTCTCTAGGGGTCAGCCTTCTGCTTATAAAAGCTACTGGCTGGTCTTGACCTTCATCATTCAGTTGAGACAGTACAGCTCCCACACCCAGCTCAGAAGCATCTGTTTGGACAATGAACTTTTTGGTGTAGTCTGGACTCTATAAGATGGAGGCAGTGCACATGGCCTGCTTTAGGTCTTCAAATGCCTTTTGACAGCTAGCTGTCCATTGAACCTTTTTTGGCATTTTCTTTGAGGTAAGATCATTTAAGGGGGTCACTATAGATCCATATCCCTTAACAAACCTCCTATAGTACCCAGTCAGGCCCAAAAAGGCTCTCACTTGTGTCTGGGTGGTTGGAACAGCCCATTCCATGATGGTTTGGATTTTGCTCTGAAAAGGTTCAACCTGGCCTCCACCTACAAGGTGGCCCAGGTACACAACCTGACTCTGCCCTATCTGGCACTTAGTGGCCTTGATAGTGAGGCATGCTTTTTGCAGGGCCTCCAAAACATTTCTGAGGTGGAACAGGTGATCCTGCCAGGAGGATCTAAAGACAGCAATATCATCTAGATAAGCTGAGCAATAAGTTTCTATACCTGTCAGAACTTTGTTCACCAACCTCTGAAAAGTGGCAGGTGCATTCTTCAAACCAAAGGGCATCACCACAAAGTGGTAGTGCCCACCAGAGGTCGAAAATGCTATTTTGGCCTTGGCATCCTCAACTAACCTGATCTGCCAATAGCCAGCTGCTAGGTCAAATGTACTTAGATACTTAGGTGAGGCCAAAGTATCAATCAGTTCATCTTCCCTTGGAATTGGATAGACATCAGTCCTGGTGACTGCATGGATGCCTCTGTAGTCTACACAAAACCTAATTTCTTTCTTACCACTCTGGGTATGAGGTTTGGGCACAAGGACTACTGGACTAGCCCAAGGGCTATCTGAAGGCTCAATTACACCTAGTTCCAACATTTTCTGGACTTCAGTCCTGATACAGTCCCTGACATGGTCAGGTTGCCTGTAGATTTTACTCTTGACAGGCATACTGTCTCCAGTGTCCACCTCATGGGTGCACCAGGAAGTCTGACTAGGGGTCAGGCTAAACATATGTCTAAACTGTTGCAGAACTTGTATGCATTCAGTTTGCTGATTATCAGTGAGGCTGTTTGCCAAAGCAACACCATCTACTGACCCATCATCAGGGTTCTGAGAGAGCAGGTCAGGGAGAGGGTCTCTCCTCCTCTTGTTCCTCATCAGTTGCCATGAGCAAGCCCATGTCAGCCCTGTCAACATATGGTTTGAATCTGTTGACATGGAACAACCTAAGGGGGCTCCTGGGGGTTCCAAGATTCACCAAGTAGGTGACTTCTCCCTTTTGTTCAACAATGGTATGGGGGCCACTCCATTTGTGTTGGAGAGCTGCTGGGGCCACAGGCTCCAACACCCACACTTTCTGTCCTGGCTGGTATACTGTCAGCACAGCCTTTTGGTCATGCCAAGTTTTTTGTAGTTCTTGGCTGGCCTCCAGGTTTTTTGTTGCCTCCTTCATGTATTCGGCCATCCGGGAGCGGAGACCAAGTACATAGTTCATCACATCCTGTTTGGGAGGTTTGAGAGGTAACTCCCAGCCCTCCTTCACCAAACATAATGGACTCCTTACAGGATGCCCAAACAGAAGTTCAAATGGGCTGTAGCCAACCCCCTTCTGTGGAACCTCTCTGTATGCAAACAGAAGGCAGGGAAGTAAAAGGTCCCATTTTCGCCTAAACTTTTCTGGAAGACCTTTAATCATTCCCTTAAGGGTTTTGTTGAACCTTTCAACTAACCCATTGCATTGTGGGTGATAGGGAGCAGTGAATTTATAGTTTACACCACACTCCTTCCACATTGCTTTTAGATACCCTGACATGAAGTTGGTACCTCTGTCAGATATAACCTCCTTTGGGAAACCCAGTCTGGAGAAGACTCCCATGAGGGCTCTTGCCACCACAGGGGCTGTGGTGGTCCTCGGGGGGAATTGCTTCTGGGTACCTGGTGGCATGATCCACTACCACCAGGATAAACCTGTGCCCAGATGCTGTTGGAGGGTCAAGGGGACAAACAATGTCAATCCCTACCCTTTCAAAGGGCACCCCCACCACAGGTAGTGGTATCAGGGGGGGCTTTGTTGTGCCACCTGACTTGCCACTGGCTTGGCAAGTGACACAGGAGCGACAAAACTCCTTTGTGTCCTCTGACGTGTGGCCAATGAAAATGTGGAACAAGTCCTATCCCAGGTCTTGTTTTGGCCCAAGTGTCCTGCCAATGGGATGTTGTGTCGTAGGGTCAAGATGAACCCCCTAAACTTCTGAGGCATTACCAACCTCCTGGTGGCTCCAGGGGTAGGATCTCTAGCCTCAGAATATAGGAGTCCCTCATCCCAATAAACTTTATGGCACCCACTAGCACTCCCAGCAGCCTCAGCATCAGCCTGCTGTCTGAGGGGTTCAAGAGAGGGGCAGCACTGTTGCTCCTTACTCAGATCTTCCCTGGAAGGTCCCCCTGCCCCCAAGAACTCAACCTGATCAGGCTCAAGTCCCTCTAAGGCAGTTCCTTCTTCAGAATCTGCGTCTCCTCCCTCAGGAGGGGAATCTGAGATCTGAGACAGAGGGGAAGGCACTGCCTTAACCCTACTGCTCCTTCTCTTGGGTAGCACCTGGTCCATACTTTCAGGATCCAGAGCTGGTTCAGTTTTATGCATCTTGGCCTGTGACCTGGTCACAGCAAATACCTCTGCAGGTATGCCCAACATCTCAGCATGAGTCCATAACTCTACTTCAGACCAGGCTGAAGCCTCTAGATCATTGCCCAATAGACATTCAACAGGGATGTCTGCACTGACTACTACCTTCTTGAGGCCAGTTACCCCTCCCCAGGAGAAATTCACAACTGCCAGACTATGGTTGGTCCTGACATTGCTTGCATTGGTAACCTGGTACATTTCGCCCAGGATGATCTGCCCAGGGTCCACAAGATCCTCTGCCACCATGGTGACACTAACACCTGTGTCCCTGAATGCCATAGCCTGTTTGCCATTTATTACAGGCTGCTGTTTGTATTTGCCCAGATTACTGGGGCTCACTAGGAAGGACATATCAATGTCTCCATCACAAATCAGCAATGCCTGTGTGGGTACTCTGACTAGGCCAGAGTCCACTTCAGAACCCAGGGTCAACCCTACTACACCCTTATTCTGATTACCACCTCCACCAGTAGCTGTAGAAGGGGGAACAGTTGACTTAGGGGCAGGAGTGGTGGTGGTTTGGTCTTTGGACTTGTTACAGTCAGAAGTCCAGTGCCCTTTCTGTTTACAGAATTTGCACCAGGGCTTCTTTTGGCCTTTTCCCTTTGTAGACTGTGAATCCCCACCAGATGCAGATTTATGGGGCCCTTGTGAAGACTTCTGGTCTTTTGACTTATCCCCACCTTTCTCAGAGCATTTAGGATCCTGCTTCTTAGTTTCACCCCCTTGGTTCTGGGTTTTCTGCCTCACCCTGGTTCTGACCCATTTGTCTGCCTTCTCTCCCAATTCTTGGGAAGAGGTCAGATCAGAGTCCACCAAGTATTGATGCAACAACTGGTTTTGGTAATTATTAAGGATTTGTTCTCTCATCATAAGATTATACAATCCCTTAAAATCAGTAACTCTACTACCAACCTGTGGTAAATAAAAATTCCTTTACCGGGACTGAATTTGATACGGAAACATTATAAAATAGCTCAGTAAAATGAGAGGCAGAATCCGTGATATTAGAGTTTCGGAATGGGCTTTATTCCAGTGATCGATTATAATCGGATGCTCCAAGTTCCATCACCACGGGGGTTCAGGAAGTGAAGTACATACTTTATTGACAAGAAGTAACTTTTATAGTACATATATTACAATGAAGCGAATACAGTAGGCGTAACAATTGATAAGGAAATTGACGTTTTGTCTGCGTAACCGAAAATGGGTGTAATAATGAGTAAAAAGGAACATAATTGGTTATGATGTCATACATAGGTGGATCTATAAGATAATACTTGGCCTAGATGCGCGCGCAGCAGCATGACGTGTAATTGACGTGTAACTAGGGGGTGAAGGGGACTTGACATTTAGCTCTACATGTGGAGACAAAAAGTCTGGGGGGTCAAGTCAACCTAATCCCAAATCATATCTAACATCCTATGTTTAAAGAACTATGTTATCCACAAAAGAAGGACTCTCGGATAGAATCTATTCTATACTGACTGTGCGTGCGTGTACAAGCGTCTAAGTGTCTACACTGAATGCGAGGGGGTAGGAATATTCCATGGTAACAGGGCTATGAATTACTTGCATGAGGACAGAGAAGCCGGGCCCTTTGCTTGGTAACTGGAAGAATGTTTACTTAAACTACTAGGCAGGAATGCATCGGCTGAGGGGGAAGCAGATAATTCGAAGGTGAAATACAGTTCTTGGCAGAGAATAGGCTGATGTCAGGCTTCGTGAGCCGCGCAGAGAATGAGACAAAGTTCATGGTCACAGATGCAGGCTCAGACCGGAGCTTTCAGAGGCAGAAGGCAAGAGGAGTTTTGATGACAGAATCAGGGCCTACTTGCCTGGACTGTAAAATGGCATAAGTGAACCATATAAAGCCGGTGGCCTTTCATATTTAGGAATGGAATATCCGGCCTATTCATGGCGGATCTAACAGAGGACATGTTGACGGTGGACGCACATGTATTTGCGTCTTCATAACTGGAACTGGAGGGAACATACATGTACTTGTGACATGCACATGGAACCGTTGGGGTCCAAGATAGGGGACATAACTGACCAGAAAAATCCATATTTCCACATTCCCTCCTTGTCCCCTACTTGCCCTTCAAGAGATATCAATCTTCATCAATCCATTGATCTGTTCATATAGCATCATTTGTTCTTCTTTCTTCTTCCGTGACGAATGAAATCTTGGTGGTGGAATACACGATGTGGCACACAGACCACAAATCGCTGGTCCACATTGTAGACATAGACAGCAACTGAATAGTATGAGAAGGCCAATACCTAGGAAGGATAAAACTCTCCATCCCCAGGCTGATACCACATTCCAAAACCAACTGGACCAAGTCCAAGTGCCTGGGTTCTGGTGTATCTGGTTTATAATCTTATGAAGGCGAGTGATGGCTTTATATACAGATGGCGAATTTTCTGGTATGAATACGCAGCAGCTTGATCCGATGACCCTACAAGCTCCGCCCCTATCAGCCAGGATGACGTCAAGGACAAGACGATTTTGAAGCACAACAATCCGCATAGCAGACTGCTCTTCCGTTAAATTGCCTAAGGCGGAAATAGTCTCATTCACTACTGCTTCGAGGGTTCTAGTTAATCTACGTATCAGCTTACTATTAGTAACAGTACCTATATAGGGAAAGATACCTTTATTAAAATCTACATACTTGTCCCATGCCGTCTCAGTGTAATCGACAATGGGGAGATCTCTCCGCTCTCTGTTGTGTACTAAATGAATATTTCTGTAATAATCAGGAGGAGCTAGAAAAACAGGTGGCAAAAGGAATGCAATGTAGCAGGTACCATCCCAATCTAGAGGTAGACGCATATATGCAGTCTGACCACATATAAAGTAGGAGTGGCGAGAAGCTCTAAATGAAGATTTGCCTTGATCACTGAATTCTACTATAGTAGTGCATTTACTATGGCCCATATGTATGGAACCAACCTTTCTTACACACAATTCACCCTTCGCTGGGAATACTGACATGGTGGGTAAGACTAGTTCAATTTCAGATACGACATTTAGAATCATGAGATTAGGTGTAAAATTACCTAATCCATATACTTCATTTTCTAGATCAGTTCCTGTTCTTTTGGGGCGACCCTCCTTGTCAGGGTAGCAGACCTTGAGTAAAACTAGGTTCAGGTTTCCCCATACCCAATGATCTTGGTAAACTGCTGTGTCTGAGTCCATGGAATTGATTAAACTGAACCATGCTCCACAGGAGCCATTATGTGTAAATGGATGTGGAAAGAAAGGCAGGACTCCTTCATAATTCTGATAGGGAGGGAGTCGGCCACACACCCAACAATTAGTGGCATTACTAGTCTGATGGGAATGATGTAACATACTAATGAAAGTGTTATTGCGCAGCGCAAGTCTATAAGACAATTCATGCGGAGGTAAGTCACTAAAAGAATGTTCAGCAGCAACATTATAAACATGTCTAGAAATAGGGTAATATATGTGCAACAACATACTTGTAATAATTATTAAAAGACTCAATAAAAACAAAATTAATAATGTCACTATGCAGTGGCTACGCAGTGATTTACAATACGCCTGTCGTTTCAACATTTTTCGCGACTGTCCATGATTCAGGTCTAGATGATACATGTCAGAGACAATTCAACCGCTTCACCTTGGAGAGGACTTAAACAATCAAATTGTCTGACGTTCTAGGCCTCAATTTTACTTTATAGAGTTCGGTTTCAGTTTTTTCAACCAAGGGAAGTTTTGAATCAGTCTGTGAGGGAGTGCAGGGCACAATGTCTATATCCGAGGATAGTCCATGAAATTTCTTGATATGGCTTGAATGAATCCAGCCCTTGCGGCCCTCGATCTTCACGGCTGTCCTTGTGGTCAGCAGGACCAACTTGGGTGTCTTCCACCTGGGCTCCAGCTGAGTCTTTCGATCGAAATTCCTCACAAAGACAAGATCACCCGGAACAACGTCATGGGGTTTCACCTCAGTGTTGTCGGGAAAGGCTGCAGCTACCTGTGAACGAGAAGATTGTAGTGCAGACATCAAGGAAGCCAAGTAATCTGTCAGCATATTACAGTCAATATCAGTTATTTTGCGTGGTATAGGCGTCCCCCACATATTCGGTGGTCTGCCGAAGATCACTTCATACGGGGATAGCCCTGTTCGAGAGTGTGCTACCATTCTCATGTAAAAGAGTGCAACTGGTAACGCTACTACCCAGTCGACACCTTTCTCTCTGCATATTTTGGACATTCTGATTTTCAGTATCTGGTTATGTCTTTCTACGAGACCTGCTGCCTCGGGGTGTCGGACACAGTGGAATTTCCACTAATATCCTAACAGAAGTGAAACGTGTTTCATTAATTCGGATGAGAACGGCTGGCCGTTATCTGAGTGAACAATACGTGGTAAACCGTATCGTGGGAAGAATTCTCGAACCAACTGTTTGGCAGTAGTCGGGGCAGTGTAATCTGAAACCGGGTATGCCTCCGTCCAACGGGACAGAGCGCAAACAACTACGAGAACATATTTGAATCCTCGACATCGTTCCATCTGGATATAGTCCATCTGGAGTACTTCAAAAGGATGATTAGGAGTTTGAAATCCACCCTGTTCTACGGGAACGCTTTTTCCTGGGTTGAACTGACAACAGATCATACAGGTACGGACCTTTTGTTTGGCTGCTGCTCGTAAATGTTTATTGAACCAAATGTGTTGAATGCTGTCTAGCATAGCTTTTTCTCCTAGATGTGCTGGACTATGTATAGTGTTAATTATAACTTGGACCATTGAATCAGGAAGGAACCATACAGACTTTTCCTTCATCATCCATCCTTGGTCCGTTTGGATCCCTCCTAATTCAATCCATTTCTTTATTTCGTCTGGTGTAGCATGTGTCTGTATGTCAATTACGTCAAGAGTAGGATCTTTAATTGTCATACAATGTGTCGGTGTCGGGACTATTGTCTTTGTCATGTCGGGGGTTTGAGTTTGAGCAGTCTGTTTAGCTGTTCTGTCGGCTAGATCATTGCCTTGGGAAATGATATCAGTAACCTTCGTATGAGCCTTACATTTCATAATTGATATTGCAGTGGGTAGATGTATTGCATCTAATAAGGCATGAATGAGGGGTCCGTGCTGAATGTGGGCACCGTGGGAAGTTAAATAACCTCTCTCTCGCCACAGCACGCCGAAGTCATGTACAACTCCGAATGCATAACGTGAGTCAGTGTATATGTTGACTTTTTTATTCGTGGCTTGAATACAGGCTTGTGTCAGAGCGATAAGCTCTGCGGCTTGAGCTGACAAAGTATTTATACGATTAGTTTCAATGACTTCAGTATCTGTGGTGACTGCGTAAGCAGCCACTAACTCTCCTGTACTTGTTCTCATACATGACCCATCTACATACAATGTCAGGTCTGGATCTGACAATGGGACATCGGTTAAGTCTTGTCTGGGTTTTGTCGTTATTGTAATAACTTCAATACAGTCATGGGCTAGTGGGTCTGTTCCGATTACAGGTAAAAGTGTGGCAGGATTCAATGTGTTACAGCGTCTGATTTCTATATGTGGCTGAAACAATGTAAGTTCGTATCCTGTAAGTCGCGCTATAGTCAAGTGTTGTGTTTGCGTTCTATTCACAAGAACCTCTACTGCATGTGGTACTTGAACTGTCAATGGATGTCCTAACACTATGGCATCGCTTTGTCTGATTGCTAAAGCTGTCGCTGCTACTGATTTTAGGCATGCAGGCAAAGCCTGAGCTACGGGATCTAATGTACTAGAAAAATAAGCACATGGTTTGTGTGCTCCTGCTTGTTCCTGTGTGAGTACTGACAAGGCAGTACCTTCGCGTTCTGTAACAAAGAGTGTAAACTGTTTTCTGTAACATGGCGTTGCTAAAACGGGTGCTTGACATAAAGCTTTCTTTAGGCTTTCAAAAGCTTGTGTGTGTTCCTGAGTCCAAGGGAGAACAGTCGGTGTGGCTGCCTCCTGTGTGGTTAACTGAATGAGTGGTTTTGCTAGAAATGCGTACTGAGGGATCCACTGCCTACAATATGAAGTGAGGCCTATGAAAGCTCGTACCTCCTTTTGTGTCTTGGGTATTGACATGTTAGCTATTAACTGAATGCGGTCGGGTGTAAGCTGCCTTCCCTCCTTGGACAGCGAGTGTCCAAGATAAACAACTCGCTGGACACAGAATTGCAGCTTAGAAGGGGACACCTTGTGCCCCTTTTCGGCTAGAAATTGTAAAACTGTCAGTGATGCTGTTTCACATTCCGGTTCGCTTCTCGCGGTGATCAGCAGATCATCGACGTATTGAAGCAAGGCAGTGTTAACTGGCATGTGGATACTGTCAAGTTCTCGTTTCAGTGCTTGGCTATAGATGCTGGGGCTTTCTGTAAATCCTTGAGGTGCGCGTGAAAATTTAAAGCTACGCCCATTTAAACTAAATCCGAACAAATATTGGCTTTCCGGATCTATTGGGACGCTGAAAAAGGCATTCTTGAGATCAATTACAGTAAAGAATGTTGCTTCGGAATCAATAGCTGTCAGTAATGACGAGATATCTGGGACCACAGGAAATTGTGGCACAGTGCATTTGTTTAACTCGCGCAGATCAATAACCAATCGATATACTGGCGGGGCTGTAGGATCTGTTCGTTTAAGAATCGGAATTATCGGTGAATTACATACATTGGAGTCTGTTTCTACAACTACTCCTTGGGCAATAAGCTCGTCAATGATTTGTAGTAAAGCCACTACAGCATCTGGTGGTAACTTGTATTGTCGCATTCGTGGTAGCACCACTCCTGCCTTTAGTGTAACTCGATATGGTGTAATATTCATGCAACCAACATCAGTAGGGCCTTGTGCCCATAGATGTGTAGGTAAAGTCTGCAGTCGGGCATCCATGTCTCTAGACACATAGTGACCTTTAAAATCACGTAAAAACAACCTTACTCCTTCCGGGGAACAACATATTATGGCTCCTAGGGCTTTCAACGTTTTTATTCCTAACAAGTTTTCTGGACATGATTTAGTAAGCAATAAATCTGTAGTTCGGGTCAGAGGTCCTATCGTAAGTGGAAGAGGCTGTGATACTTCATTAACAATAGGTTTTCCTGAAAAACCAAGGGAAATATTCTGAGAGCCTGAGAGGGGTGCCCCTGGAACTTCACTACGTTTTATAGTTGTTCGACTTGCCCCTGTATCGAGTAAAAATTTTCTATCTTGACCTAATAATTCACTATGTACATAAGGTCCTTCTTGATCTACAGGAATCTCGATAAGGGGTAAGTCAACTTCCCTCTCTAGGCTAGTTCATGCGTAACGCTGATACTCGGGATATTCATACTGTGCAGTCTGATACATTTGTCGTGTTGTTGTCTGTGTGGCAGCAACAGGCAACGGTGGTGCAGCTGGCACAAACTGTATTGGCTGTTGTGCGGCTGGCATGGCCTGGGCATGCTGCATAGCTCCTTGTTCATTCTGATCTTGTCTTAGTGGCCGTGATCTTTCTTGTGTTTTACCTATGGCGATATTATGTTTTAAAACTGGACAATCGTGTACGTAATGACCTGACTTTTTACAATAATTGCATGTCCCTTTTACAGGTCCTGCTGAATCGGAATGTGTCATACCCTTTTTATGTCCTTCAGCTGGAACTGTCTGGGAAACTAACATTTTCATTTTCGTGTCTTTCATGCGTCTGTGTTCATGTTCTTGTTCCTCTCTAATTCTATTGTGGTGGTACTGTAACATTTGTAACATTTGTGATGGAGTGTTACCTTGCCAGGTACTCTCGAATTTTAATACTCTATTCTTTACGGGGGGCAGGGCATTTTCTACTAATTTTGTTACAAACAGATGCGGGTATGATTCGCTACTTGCTTTTATGCCACTATTTATACCGAAACATTTCTCGAATCGGGCATAGTAATCACTAGTGTCTTCATCTTGCTTCTGTTTACAGGCTGAAATTGTACCCCAATCTTCCTTTTTCGTAGTTAATAAACGTGGCAGTACCTGTACTAGTAGACCTGGTAGTGCTTTAGTTTTGTCCCCAAGCCCCGAACCTGGACCTCGGGCCTTTTCTTCTGCTTCTAATGCTGACCATTCTATCTTTTGGTCACCTACCTCCCACTCTTTTTCCTTGAGTTTCTCATAAATGCCAGCAGGCATCAACACCTTTAATATTGTCATAATGTCGGGATAGGTATACTCTCCCATGAGTAACATGTCTTTAATTTCTCGGTGAAAACCCGCTGGATCTTTGTCATGACTGGGTACCACTTTCTTCATTTGCAACAATTCTATTTTTGATATGGGCGTATATACAAATACGCGCCTAAACTCGTTGTCCTCGCCTTTTATTGGGTGCACTTCTCGTAAGGGATTCTGTCTATCCATGTGATACGTGGTTCTTTCCTTGACGGGCAATGAGACATGCTCTGAGCATACAAAAAGAATATACTGCTTTCTTGATTCTAGAATTTCTTTAATTAATTTAGTACCTGGACCTCTCCATTTATTCATAAGCAATTCAGTCAATATGTCAGGTAAGGGACCAGGGTCCGAATGCTGACTCCGATATAGTATAATGAGTTGTTGAATCATATAAATCCCAGCTAACCTCTGTTCATCTGGGGTGAGATTCAAAAATGTGCGTACTACTGTATCATCACTATATTTTCCGGGACTGTCCACCCAATGGACAGCTGCCCTTGCTAAATCTTGTTCATCCATAGAATCGAGAAAATGATAACCCCTTCGTTCTCGGAGTAGCTTGTCGGCGGTTTGGAACGAATGCTCGTTAGACCTTATATTAATTATAGGTATTTGGAAATTCCTGTCATTATCTGGACATATCGGACGTATTGAGTCAGTATGACATCTAGTCTGATTCCTATTACAAGATCTTCCTCTACCTACATAGGCTATGGTGTCCGACTGTCCTGCGGGCAGTCCTGACCCTTCTTCCTCGCTTTGTTCGAACTCGTCTGCCTCTAATCTCTCTTCGTGTAGGCGTTCTATTTCTTTACGGATCTTTCGGCACATGGCTATTATACAATTTTGCTTATCGTGTCTCCCTTCTGATATATTCTGGCTCCACCTTGTAAGAATTTGCATTGCATCCGGATCTACCCCCGGTCGGTCTTGATTTCTGATCACACAGTTTATGAGGAATCGTAACAGTTCCCCCTGTATCTCTACTTTCTGGTATTCCATAGCTCTGTAAATACATTCTGGATCTCGCCCTGTTTGGACAAAATGGTATATATTATCTAGATGCGCAGTCATTCCTGGTAACTTCGCTAAATACACTGCGGCTCGTCTGATACGCAAGGATGCCAGGATCATTTCGTCATCTATACCGGGCACCGGGTCATATCTACAATCTACAAGAAGTTCTTTAAGCGCACGGGCACTTACGAATTTGGGTGTACGTGAATGCGCTGACTCTTGAAAAGTAAGTTTATTTATTCTAGGTGGCGTAGAAAAAATATTGGTAGCACCTCCCGTGGCCCCATCTGGGGCGTCGGGTGTGAAAGGATTCGTCGAACGTGACACAGCAACTATAGGTGTGGACACAGCTATAGAAGTACCTGTAGGAACAGATGCAGAAACAGATGTGCTTGCCGGAACTTGTGACTCGATTTGTTGCTGTAGGGATACGGGTGCTGGATCTTGGCGTTGGACCTCCCTGGTATGCGGTCTATGTGGGGCGGAATTAGCATACTCGGGAGCTGCGTCATCTAAATATGAGGAAAGAAAAACATCTTCTGCGGTTCTAGGATGCCCCTTAGGATGTACCTTGATTGGGAATAATGGGGGTGGCAAGTCTTTCGGTATCTCTGGAGTAGCCTTAGGTAATCCTTCGGCTAGAAGGGGATACATACCATTCATAAGGGCATTTCTTTGTCTGTCTACTTGTTCTGATTTCACTCGGATACCTTCCTCAATTAATAGATTTTCTTGAACTTTGTTTGAACTTTCTTTACTCTTCTCTTCCTGTCTACGTGCTTTTTCCGTACGTCTATGAGATTCTTTACGCCATAACTCAACGGCGTCTTTCTGTGACTGTCTGACTTTCCTTTTCCATAACTCTTCCTCGACTTTCATGATGCACTCTGCATCCCAGGTTCCCGCTGCGGGCCATTTCTGACTCTCTGGTAATCCCTTGGTGTAGTCTACCCATAAATCAAGAAATAATATAGCGTCTAAGCCATGTTTGTGATACATGAAGTGCCCTGGAGTATCCCTAGGAGGAATAGGGACGGCTTCTTCGAGTACCCCTTTTCTAGTAGTGATCTGTCTTAATTTCGAAAAGAGCGGCATATTGACAATCTGATCTGATACTTAATCTTGAACACACTTAATACAAAAGCACAATAATGAACAACCATTCATACCACAATATGCAGGACGTTTAACACATTAAACATTAAACATTAAACATTTTTTAACCTTTAAAATAAACAACAATGATGATCGTCTGCATAACTAATCACCACGCTTAATTCTTGACTATAACTAGATACTTCGGAATACTTGATATACTGCTAAACAGTACAGATACACTGCTAAAACAGTGCAGACCGGATTTGTGTACCCAAACCCGTCTTGACCGGCACAACCTATGTGCACGTCAGAAATGCCTCCCCAGTAATGGTACTCACCGGGTAGCTTCGGAAACAGAAGGCCTCGGTAACTTGAACTTGAACCGGACTGGACTCGACTCGACTCGTCGGAAACTGGGCTTGACTTCGAACTGGTGGGTCTCTGTATACCTCGGATCTTGCTCTCTCAGCTAGGCTCTGGTCGGGATACTTCGCACTTCTCACCGCCTCGTCTGGGTGTTGATCGCAGTCTCAGTCGCCCCCGCTTGACCGGAGGGAGATACAGGAAATCCTGCTGGTACGCGTTATTGTCCGTCCAGCTGTGGCAGGAGACCGGGCCTGCTACTCACCGCCGGCGCGTGAGATGAGAAAGTGTCCCTGTTCGGGCGCCATCATGTGGTAAATAAAAATTCCTTTACCGGGACTGAATTTGATACGGAAACATTATAAAATAGCTCAGTAAAATGAGAGGCAGAATCCGTGAAATTAGAGTTTCGGAATGGGCTTTATTCCAGTGATCGATTATAATCGGATGCTCCAAGTTCCATCACCACGGGGGTTCAGGAAGTGAAGTACATACTTTATTGACAAGAAGTAACTTTTATAGTACATATATTACAATGAAGCGAATACAGTAGGCGTAACAATTGATAAGGAAATTGACGTTTTGTCTGCGTAACCGAAAATGGGTGTAATAATGAGTAAAAAGGAACATAATTGGTTATGATGTCATACATAGGTGGATCTATAAGATAATACTTGGCCTAGATGCGCGCGCAGCAGCATGACGTGTAATTGACGTGTAACTAGGGGGTGAAGGGGACTTGACATTTAGCTCTACATGTGGAGACAAAAAGTCTGGGGGGTCAAGTCAACCTAATCCCAAATCATATCTAACATCCTATGTTTAAAGAACTATGTTATCCACAAAAGAAGGACTCTCGGATAGAATCTATTCTATACTGACTGTGCGTGCGTGTACAAGCGTCTAAGTGTCTACACTGAATGCGAGGGGGTAGGAATATTCCATGGTAACAGGGCTATGAATTACTTGCATGAGGACAGAGAAGCCGGGCCCTTTGCTTGGTAACTGGAAGAATGTTTACTTAAACTACTAGGCAGGAATGCATCGGCTGAGGGGGAAGCAGATAATTCGAAGGTGAAATACAGTTCTTGGCAGAGAATAGGCTGATGTCAGGCTTCGTGAGCCGCGCAGAGAATGAGACAAAGTTCATGGTCACAGATGCAGGCTCAGACCGGAGCTTTCAGAGGCAGAAGGCAAGAGGAGTTTTGATGACAGAATCAGGGCCTACTTGCCTGGACTGTAAAATGGCATAAGTGAACCATATAAAGCCGGTGGCCTTTCATATTTAGGAATGGAATATCCGGCCTATTCATGGCGGATCTAACAGAGGACATGTTGACGGTGGACGCACATGTATTTGCGTCTTCATAACTGGAACTGGAGGGAACATACATGTACTTGTGACATGCACATGGAACCGTTGGGGTCCAAGATAGGGGACATAACTGACCAGAAAAATCCATATTTCCACAAACCAGCCAACCCTCCAGATCCTTCGTTGCACAATCTACAAAGTCAGTCCAGTCCTGAGTCTGTGCTTTCTGGGTATCTCTGAAATTCAACCTGTACTGCTCAGTGGTTAAGCCAAACCCATCTATCAGTGCACTCTCCAGGACTTCATAATCATCAGCATCCTCTTCTCTAACAGCGAGGAGCTTGTCTCTACCTTTATCAGAAAAGGAGAGCCACAAGATTGCTGCCCACTGTTTCTGGGGCACTTGTTGTACTCTACAGGCCCTCTCCATAGCAGTTATCCATTTGTGGATATCATCCCCACTCTGGCAGGGAGAAACAACCTTGGACAGGTTCCTATGGTCTGGAATGTAATCTCCGACTCTAGGGACACTGTTGCTGCCACCAGGGGGTTGTAACCCCTCTTTTCTAGAAGCTCTCTGGAGCTCAAAGGCTTCTTTGTCTAATGCCAACTGCTTGGCCTTAAGGGCAAATCTTGCTTCCTCATACTGCAGCAGTTTGTACATTCTGTCAGTGGAGGTCTCTCTTCTATTAAAGTATGAGCTCCTCTGATCGACAGATTCTCTGCCAGAGTGATATGAGTAGTCAGAGTCCCTTGAAACGGACCTAGGCCTCTCTTCCATCCTGTCAGCTCTCTTAGGGAGAACTCCTCTGTCCTGTTCAGATCCTTTTGGATCTGGCCCTTCAACTATAGTGTCCAGGTCATCTTGATTTTCATCATCTGACCCAGACACTGTAATTGACCCACTCCCTGATTCAGATCTGTTAGCTCCTAGAGCCAACCTCAGATCATCAGCTGTAAGCAGATCTATCAGGCCTAGTGTGGAGGGACTCTATCCCAGGTTCAGGTGTCTTTCAACACACATGGCCTTCAAGTCAAAGAAGGTCATGTCCTTATACTGAGGCTGGGTGGACCCACTGGCTCCATCCCTTGAGGACATTCTAGTGTTGTGCAGTGTTGTACTACCTACACTAGTGTGTGGCCTACTGGTCCTTGCTTGAGCTGTAGCAAGGGTGTGCTATCCCTTCACTCACAGCTCTAAGTTCAGTAGAACTTATTGATACTAAGCTTGACTTTTATATGTACCTCGGGTACCTTTAGTGGTTTTCAGTTAGTAATTCAAATAGAGATTTTCTGTTAAACCAATGGCAAGCTGGAATCCCACACGCTGCCCACCAATGTGAGAAGTTAGCCTGGCATATGCTGGTCACTAGTTATAGTGGCCACCTTGCACCAGTCCAATTCGACTCTTATGGTAGATAGGTTTAAGACAACCTTTTAAAGAAAGCTATCCTAGTGGTAGCTGTGGAGAGCAGCCTTCAGGCTAAGTCTCAGAGGAATGTAAAGCAGCTTGTTTTACCTTATAATCTCTTGAATTACAAATGAAAAGACACCACAAAGGTATATATATAAAATATATATGTATTTATTTCTAGACACACTCTACTAATCTCTTTATGAGATTAGAAGTCAGGAACATATGCAAATATCAACGTTTCACAATAAGTTAAGCTCAAATATGGCTGGGGCCCTAGGGGCGTACCAGACCATATACTAAAAAAGAGGTTTAGGAATGACGACTTGCAAGGGGACAAGGCCTAGGGCCTGTAGAATCGCTGGGGCCTCACTAATCCACCCAAGGCAGGTAAGTAAAGGGCCCACGGGAGGCGCGTGCAGTGTGATAACACAGCCGCGGGTTCCTTATTGATTTCAATGGAGCAAGTCGCGGTTGGATTTTTAAAGTTTTAGGGTACTTCTAGAGAGCCTACAAGCAAGCCACTTAAAAGGTAAGTAGTTCGAGGGCCAACACGCACAGTAGCACCGGAGTGCACGAGTTACCTCACCCAGGGAAGCCGGGTGCATAGGTGTCTTTTGGTGTCGGGTTGCGTTGTTGTTTTTAATGGAAGCCAAAGACGTTTTGCTGCTTGAGAAGACTGGAGAAGTGTCCGGTGGAATCCAAGTCTGGATTCAGAATGAAGAAGACCTGAGAGCAGAAGGGACAGTGTTCACAGTCACTTGCCAGTGACCCTGGGCCAGGAAGATGGATGCCCACGGAAGTCGGGTGATTTCAGGTGATCAGGGGTGTTTTGACTCTTCAGCCACGAGGTCCAGGAGGCATCGACGATGACCAGGAGCTGGATTCTAAGTGTCCCACAAAGTCTGCAGCTTACTGAGGTGACGGCAACCGGATTGGAGCCAACAAGCCTTGGCAACAGCAAGTCTCATGGAAAGTGAAGAAAGTCAGCGGTGCAGACCAGCAAGGTGTGAGGGACCCACCCTGCAAGGGTAAGTCAGGGCAGGCCTGGAGCAACAAGGGGAGCCCTTTGGTTTGATGAGAAAGTCTTCAGGGGACCCACAAGCCAGCCGGCAAGGGATCACGAAGATGCCTCGTGAGGATTTGCTTCACAGGAGCCCACGGTCACTCGGGACGAGGTAGGCCTCTGATTTTCGATGGAAATCCTGCTGGAGGCTTGGACCACACGTGGTCCAATGCACAAATGTCATAGAACGTCGTGAAGGGGTTGCACTCAACAATTGTGCAAGGTATTGCTGTTCCTCGTCACTCGTGGGGTCCACTCGCCTCGGACTCACAATGGCCATCGGTAAGTCAGGAAATCCACTTCTGGGGCTGCAGGGACTTCGGACTCCAGCGGGAGCGGGAAAGTTTGCGAGTGTTGATTGAAGTTTTTGGTGCCTGCCAAGCAGGGGAGTCACTCCTTGACTCCAAGGGAGATTCTTCAGTCTTCCAAAGGTAGTGGAACGTCAAAGGTCCAGGATTATTCTTGTAGAGCGTCGTCCAGGGATATCTAACTTGCAATGGCAAGGGTTCCCTATCTTATACTAAAGGAAAGGGAGGGACTAGCTCTATGACCACTCCTCTGGGAGGGTCAGGGGAGTAGGTGGTTACACCCACTTCCCTTTGTCCAGTTTCGTGACAGAGCAGGGGCAGGTAGCCCCTGAACCGGTTTGAGCTGGCATATGCACAGCGGAGCCTACTGCTCCCCCAGTGCAGGACTTCAAAGCAATCTAGGAGTGTGCCCACCGAGCCCCAATACACTAAATCCTGTCTGGAAGGTGGTGACACCTCCCTGTGACAGGATGCCTATTGTTGGGCCTCCTCCACTGCGAGTTTCAGTCAGCAGCAGGAGGGCAGCCCAGTGTCTGTGCTGGTGGCATCCATTTTGTGATGGCAGGGCTCTTTCAGGAATCTACCGTGTTTCCACAGTGGGTACATGTCTACCCCTCTAGAAGGGTGGGATCATACTCCTACACCAGTTACTGGTGTGGGGGTATGATTCCAAGGTGCTTGACACCAAACACAACAAGTTTTGATGCAGCCATCCCAAAGTTAGCATTTACTGCTAGGTTATAATGCACTTAAGAGTATATGGTTTAATCGCATCCACAAGCAGCCACAGAGAATAGACTCTGCCAGCTGCAGAGGGGCCCTGCTCAGGCAGAGGCACCCCCTCACATGTAAACCAAGCACCCTGCCCTCAGGATTGATAGGGCCTGCCTTATGGGTGACTGATAGGTTTATATGTGTGTGTATGGTGAGATATAGGGAACCTATACCTCAGTGAGGAGTGCTAACACTACCTCACCCAGGATGCAGTACCAGGCCTGTGGTGTCAGATTTAGTCTGCTCCCCAGGGGTGGCATAATACCTGCTTCAACCCCTGGTAGGCCTGTGAAGTACCTATGCCCTAGGTACTTAAGGTACCATATACTAGGGGCTCATAAGGTACCACAGTATCCAATCACTAGTGCATCTAATATGCACTCCAAGTTGTTTAGTGAGATCAGAGAGGCTGGGGCCCTGATTAGCAGGGTCCCAGCCAGGCCATAGCCAGAAACCAGTGTTAACATCAGAAAAAAAGTGGGGGCAACATAAGTGCAGATCCTACTCTCCTACACAACCCCCCCCCCAACGTAGGGACACTAAACTAACCTTGACCAGTTGAGTCTTCGTGTTCTAAGTGGAAATACCTTGAGAGTCCATCTGCATAGGCATATTGGGTCCCAGGTCTATGTTCCACTGTATAGTCCATCCCCTGTAGGGAAATGGACCACCATAAAAGTTTTGGGTTTTCACCTTTCATCTGTTTGAGGCATAGGAGGGGCTTGTGGTCAGTCTGAACTATGAAGTGAGTGCCAAACAAGTATGGCCTCAGCTTCTTCAGGGCCCACACCACAGCAAAGGCCTCCCTCTCTGTAGCTGACCAACGTTTCTCTCTAGGGGTCAGCCTTCTGCTTATAAAAGCTACTGGCTGGTCTTGACCTTCATCATTCAGTTGAGACAGTACAGCTCCCACACCCAGCTCAGAAGCATCTGTTTGGACAATGAACTTTTTGGTGTAGTCTGGACTCTATAAGATGGAGGCAGTGAACAAAGAGGCTGGGGCCCTGATCAGCAGAGTCCCAGCCAGACTATAGCCAGAAACCAGTGTTAACATCAGAAAAAAAGTGGGGGCAACATAAGTGCTGATCCTACTCTCCTACACAAAGTGAGACATAAAAAGTGATATAGAGCAATATAACGTGATACAGTGATACAAAGTGATAAAGTGATAACGTGATTCAAAGAGATAAAGTGATATATAGTGATATGGAAATGGAAATTGGCCAATATGTGATGGGAATGTGAGAAATACATAAAATGCAATTTATGTAGGCAGGTAATGAGAAACTTTTGTAGACTTGAATGGCACACTTTGAGTTAAGTGCTACTTTGTGTATAATATTGTATATGCTGCAATATTCTTGGCATGCCTGTTCTTAGCCACATTGTAGAATGTGTTGCTTTCTTGGAGGTACTATTTTGGAACTTGTATAGAATTAGCTGGCTCCCCTAGAGGGGATACCTAACTAGGTTTAGGTATAAAAAATGTATTTGTTCCTCGGTGACTAGTACCCCGAGGTACTAAATATGTACATTGAAAGGATCCTGGTCTGTGCACTTAGTAACATTCATAAGTGATGATATGCAGAGCGTTTTTTTCTTGGTGGTCTGCCAGCCAAATCTAGTGAATATGACTTACAACTAGTATTTACAAATGGTTTGGTTTAAGTACAGTCTGTGGGCTGTCTTTTGTTTCTGTCTTAAGTGTTGATCTGTGGGTTAAATGTGTGTTTAAATGTCTGTGGTTTGTCATTAGGGGTACTTGTGTGAGTAAGTAGCGATTGCGCTCTTGGTGCAAGAATGGCTAGCCTTAAGCGCACTCTATTGTGTGTTCTGAGTGTATGACCCCCTTTTGATAATGTCTGGAATGAGCTCAATGTGTTTTTTTTGTCATCATTCTGTTATGCAAAATATCATTAAAATAAAATATATTTTAAAATAATCCAGCAACGAATTATATAATATATGCAAAATAGCTGCACGCTATAATTAAAATTGACAAAGTAAGACACTATACATGTATGAAAATTGCCACTGTGCTAAAGATAAAATTAGAATTCACATTGAATAGGAATAAAAAAAGGCCTCATATATGAAATGGTGTGTTTTGCAATAAATACATTAAGATACAAAATGTCACAGGATTTATCCTTATTTATTAGGTATTAAAAGGCATTCTCATTATCTGAGTGAGTTGGTTGTTGCTGACCTAAACACACATTACAGAACGACAGATTTGTGCTGGCTTGAAAGGCTGGTTTGAAAGGCGTGTGAATTCGACGCCTGCGGATCACATGCAGCTGTGTCAGCACGTGGGTATTTCTGACTCCAGGCCACAGAAAGAAAGAATGCTGAAGTCGACTAAATCTTAAGTCAGTGCAAACACGGTGTAAAACCCTGCATTTCACATTGCTGTTTTAAAAGTTAGAAATATAGTTTCATTATTTTTGATAACAGAGAACAGATTGGCAGTAGGGATTTATTTTCTTAATGCCTTTTTAAATAAGGACATCTGTGGTTTTGATGTTAAATAATGGCTGTCCTTTAAAAGTGGCGCAGACTTTCATGTTTCAAGTTAGGCTTCTGTGCTTAGGGTTATGAATGAATGCGCTTAAATATGATAGGCAAGGGATGCAGCTTGCTTTTCATATGTAAACAAATCAAAATGATTGGATTTATTAAAAATATATATATATTTTGATTATATACATTTTTTAAAATTAAAGATAGGTGCATTAAATTAGTTTTTTAATATTTATAATGCCTAATAATGATACTGTGAACTCCTAGCATCAAAATTGAATTTAAGCAGTGCTGTACCGCAATATGAGGAAACTTACATGTGAAATGTCACTTTACCCATGCGTACAAAACTCATTTTTATAAGGGTATACATTATATATTTCCGATCCCCCACATCTGGGATATGTAGAGGACATTCTGGGGATGACTATTATGCAAAAACATTGTAGGGTATTCATTTTTAAGTGCCCCAAACATCAAAGTCGAAATTGGGTAAAATTCACTATTTAAATTAGGTTCTTCCAATCAGAGCAGCTATTAAACTGCCTTAGGCTCCAGTAAATGCACATATGTAAGTATAGAATGAATAGCTGACATCTATACTGCTAGACAGGCACTCAGCACATTGCTTACAAATATAAATATGTACAAAAAACTGGCAAAAGTTATTAAGCTTACCTCTGAATTGCTGGTAGACAGGAATGGAGTGGGTTTGCTGTTCAGCTCTCAGTCTCAAGGGTCAATTTGAATTGAGAGAACTACATGGAAACCCTTGACACAAAATGGAACAGCTGCTAATAGCTTAAAGGTCGAAGTTCTACATTTAGAAGCCTATCAGGGCTCAGCGCAAGGTTTGCTTTGACATGTCGACATTTGAAAGACGAGATTTCAGGGCTGGGAGAGAAAGAGAGGTTTTGCTTACTTTTTTTGGCAAAAGCAAGCTTTTGTGCACTGATATGAACAAAAGGCAATATAATGGTATATGTGAGCTCTGATTAGGAGAATGGTTCTGCCATGTATATAGCACTAATGCTTTTAGGGCTGAGTGAAGGAAGCAATGGGATTTAGTTTGAATTCATGCGCCCTCATGTTACACTTGTACACTTGCTAAAGGAATTGGTGGTTGGTTATTCATGTTCTTTAGCTAGTTCAATGTGCTATTTACCTCCTATAACTTTGCTTATGCCCAGTTGCTACAAATAGGGGTTGATAGAGTTGACAGAAGTGAAAACTGTTTCAGGTTTCCTACTGTCAAAATGAGGGAAGGAGGCTAGCTCCTTGTTAGACCTGGCACATTGGCGTGAGTCTCCCTTCCATTTTTTCGTTGTGCCTCATATGTTTTTGCTGGTGTTAGTTGCTCAGGGCACTGTTCCACTGCTGTCCAGTGCCACAGTGCAAGTGCTCCCTATTTTAAATTAATGTATCATTTGTGATTCCATGATTGGTTGGTTTGGTTTACTTGTCCGACCCTAGTACAGTGCACCAGGAGTGCCCAGGGCTTGTAAATCCAAATACTGCTGGTGGGCTTGCAGCACCGGTTGTGCCACCCACAGAAGCAGCCTTTAAACATGTGTCTAAGGCCTGCCATTGCAGAGCCTGCATGCAGTCTGGTACTGTCATGCTGACTGGGCAAGTGCACCCACTTGCCAGTCCCTAAACCTTCCCTTTTCTTCATATCAGACACCCCTATGGTGCATTGTAAGGATAAGGAAGGACATGCCCTGGTGTGTGTGGCATGTTCTAATAGTGAATTACAGCCATTTTCGTTTTTCACTATTGCAAGGCTACCTGTTCTCCATAGGCCAGAATGGGCAGTTGGGTTATTACATCTTATAATCCTAACTGACTCAGAGAACATGGTAGAAATTCAAATTTAGTATGCCTGAACTCAGGATGATAAAATGCATCTTTTAGTGAAGTTGGTTTTAACATTCTGTGTTTGAAAATGCCACTTTTAGAAAGTAGGCATTTTCTTGTCTAACCATTCAAACCTGCCTCTGCAAGGCTGTGTATTCCTTTGTCTGGAGTTTGAGTGACAGGATTGGCGAATTCCAGGAGACAGGGTGAGGTGCCCCAGTGGTGAATAGAGAGATCTGCATCTAGATGGGTGGGAGGAGTTGCACCTGGGACCTGAATAGGGCTGTGCCTGCCTTCCACACTGCTGGCTCCACCCCCTGGGGAGCGGCTGATGTCTCTGCCCTGCACAGTGAAAGGAAAGGAGAAGTCTGGTAAACAGAGTGCTCAGGAACTGGTTTGTACTGGGCAAAGGCCCCTCTGCCTTCAGAGGACAAAGGATTTCTGGGTATAAATATTGGGACCCTGATCCCAAGAACTTAGATCACAGCCGAGGAGGAAACTATCCCTGAACCTGGGGGATTGGCCTGCAGTGGTTGCCTTACTGCCAAAGAGAGGAGAAAGGAACTTTGTGTGTACTTTTGCTCAACTTGTGAAGGATCTCCAAGGGCTTGGAAAAGAGCTTGCCTCCTGCTGAAGTCTCAGGAACAACAGACTTCACCCCCCAGCTCCCCAGAGTTCTTTGGAAGTGCCTGTTGCTGTTGTTGGGCCTTCTGAGGGACTGCGTGTCGCAAGGAGCTGGAAGCGCGACTCAAGAAGAAGCGTGCCACCATCGGAGCTGTTGTCGTCACATCTCGTAAAGTGTGTCGCTGCTGCAGCCTCGCATCGAGCGGAAGCGTCTCGCATCATCCAGGAAGTGTCTCGCAACGCCGAAGAAGCGTGTCGCCATCGCAGCCATCGCAGCTGACACATTGCACCGCATCAAGAGAAGAGTCTCGCATCGAGGAAGAAGCGTGTCGCCATCACAGCCATCGTAGTTGTCGCATTGCACCGCATCAAGAAAAGTGCCTCGCATCCAAGGAGAAGCGTGCCGCCGTTGGAGCTGCTGTCGTCGCATCGCGTAAAGGGGTGTCGCCGCTGCAACATCGCATCGAGCGGAAGCGTCTCGCAAACGTCGGAGAAGAGTGTCGCTGCCAAGGTCGCTGTTGTCGCATCGCGTAAAGTGTGTCGCCGCTGCAGCTGAAGCATCGAGTCGAGTCCTCTCGCAACATCGGAGAAGCGTGCTGCATCTGGAAGATCTTCACGTCTTTATTTCTTTGCACCAAAAACTTCATTGCATCAACATCGTTGCAACACTTTTGTTGCCCTGCGTGTCGTATCTAAAAGGTACATTGACTTAAAGTGTTGCATTTAAGAACTTAAGAGAACTAAGCAAAATTCTACCATCTAAAGTAACAGTATTGTGTGTTTTTGTCGTTTATGGTCTTGTGGTAAATCTATATAAAGAATACTTGATATAAAACCTGTGTGGTGTCCATCTGTAGTGTTGTCACTTGGTTACTGTATGTGTTCACAAATGCTTTACACACTGCCTCTGGGATAAGCCTGTCTACTCGTGCCAAGCTACCAAGGGGGTGAGCAGGTGTTATTTTAGGAGTGTACCCCCTTACCCTGACTAGAGGCGAGGGTCCCTATTTGTCACAAGTGCATACCTGTGCCAACTAGAGACCCCCAAGTCTAACACTCCTCTACAAATTAAGGGTAGGCAAATTTATGTTTTCTCTCTCTTTTTCTTAATTTCTTTTTAGCCTGTCTAAACTGTCTATGAAATAGCCATGAGACATTTAATTGGCTATTCAGTAATACTGTTTTAAACATTGTTAGCATTAATAAAAATGAATACATACATTTGTTATGTTACTGCCCATCCTGTCTGATGAAATTATGAAAGGATGAGTAGTCTAGATTGCTGTTCCCTTATTTGATCTTTAAGGGGAACTAGCAGTGGGTAGTTTTTGTTCTAAATTTCTCAGGTGATAACACAATTATTGTTTGTTATTCTCATGCTACATACAATTTTGCAAGGGTATTGCTAGTCTTTTATTAGCTAGTCTGTGTAAATAAACTGACAGTCCTTACTAGAGCTGATGTTGCATAGTTTGGATCGTGAAAAGTAGAATGCAGGGAAGATGCCCATGTGATCCTTAGCAAACATTTTTGAGGAAAATATTGTTTTATAGGAGTTTGTTTGTCACAACATGTTCTGCTGGAGAAAATGTACCCATTATGTTGAAGTTTTTAGTTCTTTATGTAATAGGAATCCCTGTTAAATTAGCAGTTTTAGATTTTCCTGTTGCTCCTATAACACAAGAGCATGGTCCTAAGCATACAATGTAGGTGCTTTTATTAAGATAAATCATTTTAGAAGTGTCTGCAGTCCTGTACAAGTAATGCAAAGTCTATGAGTAAAAGTGTAGAACATTTCCTTTTTTCTTGAGGGTCTTCAGATGAATAATATAGGAATACACAGATGTAAGGATTTGGAGTATGTCTGTATTGTTTTTTCTCTTTTCCTCAGAATTTAGTAAATGAACACATGGCTGCTTGGGATAGGGTGACGTATTACTCTTGTCAGTTCCCCAAAGGGTTCCTTTTATACTTGCCAATAGGTCCAGGCTGTTGTTATTTTAACTCTCACAGAGATAGATGAAGTGGTTCTTGGGTGCCTTGCTAATATATGGAGACTTGCATAAGGGAAAGACCCACAACAAATGTTGTTCTTACTGGGGACTTCAATCTTAATCTCATGGGTGATACGCAAGAAGACGAGCCACGAATCCAAAACGCAATCTGAGACATTCCATTACAAGCGACTTCACAAATCTCCAAGCAAACAAAGCTAGGTAACAAGGTTCTAGAAGATCTGGTACACTTCAACATCAGGGCCCTAAATGGAAGGACCTCTGGTGATAACCCCCCAGCTGCAACTTTCCACTCAACAAGAACAAGCAGCATCTTAGATTATACCTTTATCTCCTTACCACTATTCCAGTTCTTAAAATCATATCAGATAGGCCGCGGCGGAGACAGCGATCACTGCCCCCAAGAAACCTTCTTCAAGATCGCAAAACCCAACTTTGAGCTATCGAAAGAACCAAAAGAGTCAATTTATACCGTCAATTTAAAAAAAATTAAACACTCAACAGTAATAGACGGGACTTTAGTGGAAAGGGCAAAACAGCATTTTTGGAGATGCTCTGGATTCAGCGAAACCACAAAATGGGAACAATTTACAAATATTATGTCCACGTACGCTACAAGACCCAAGCCACAGTCACAATCAGGCAATGAAAGATCGAGCAAATTCTCTCAAGAACATAAAGAAAAAATTAGAGGCATAAAAACCTCAATCTATTGCACAATGAGAGAACTTCAACAGAAACCCTTGGACATAGCAAAACGTGACCAACTACGGAAATTAAAATCAACACTGAAAAAATTAAAATGGGAAGCAAATAAATCCGCTGAGGATAATCTATGGGCAAGACTTCACTCTGACATTAAATGGAACGATGGGGCAAGGTTTTGGAAATCAATAAACTCTTTTATACGACCCATGCACCATGGGGTCTCATCTAACATCTCAGAGGACACATGGGCAAACTATCTTGGTACCCATTTTTACCAGGCTGAGGGAATTAATCAGGACCATGAGCTTGCTACTCACAAAAAACTTCCAATGAGCAATGACATAAGCTCCATAGAATGGCACACTCCGAGTGAAAGAGAGAATCTGCCGAATTTACAAAACACCATTCAGCGTCTAATTAAGAAGGGAAGAAGTGAGGGAGCACCGGGGCCGAATGGAATCCCGCCAATTCTCTATAAACAAGATGTGGTAGGCTGGGCAGCAGCCCTTGAACCCCTTTTTTTGGAGATAAGACATTTTAACATCCTGCCAAGCTCTTGGAAGGGCTCAATTATCTCCCCAATTTATAAGGCAGGAGACAAGGCTTCCCCTCAAAACTATCGATTGGTGGCTTTAATCGACAATGAGGCAAAATATTTTGCAGGTATCCTTCTAGAAGAGCTGATGGCCTGGGCAACAGAGAGATCCTTAATCCCGGCCAACCAGACAGGTTTCGCCAAAGCAGTAGGCACAATGACTAACATTTTGAGCATGGGCATGCTAATAGACAAGGCGGAATCTAACAAAATGCCCATTCACTTCTGCTTTATCGACTATAAGGCCGCTTTTGATCACATAAACCGGAACCTCTTACGGTCTAAACTGAACGACTGGGGGATATCGAGACCCCTTTTGGACCTGCTAATTAACCTCCACACAGAGACCTGGGTACAGATAAAGGTGGGGGATGGATCCGTTTTGTCCAGGCGCATATCGACCAACAAGGGCCTGAAACAAGGCTACGTCCTGGCCCCCACCCTATTCAATCTGTTCCTAAGCGATCTTGTTCCCATTTTAAACGGTTGCAACTCCCATGCTCCCAAGCTGGGAGGATTGCAACTACCTTGTCTACTATATGCTGACGATATTGTCCTTATAAGCTCTACCAAGGTAGGACTTCAGCACCTCCTGAATGCAACACAATGCTACTCAAATAAAAATGAGCTTACAATAAATCTTGAGAAAACCCAGACAATCACCATCAGCAAGAAAAAAAGGAAACCAACACCATGGCACTGGGATAAGACAAGAATTGGAGATACACCAATATATAAATATTTAGGAGTGAAGATCGACAACAGTGGGCAATTCTCCGTCCAGAGAACGAGTATACGAGGGAAAGGGCTATCTTTGGCAATCTCGCTGAAGTCTCTAAACCGCAAACTTTCTAGCCCCTCCCTTCTGCCCTTGACGCAAGTAATCCGTGCTAAACTTCTCCCAACAATTACCGATGGGAGTGAGGCACTTAGAGGAAGGGACGCCAAGATCCTTGATAATACAATAACAGCTGCCTATAGAATCATCTTCAGCCTGCCCAAGCAAACCTCACCAGCTCAAATCAGGCTCGAATTCGGCATCGATCAACAGCCCCTGGCAAGGCAGGGAGCCTACATGATAGCCTGGGACAAAGCGAGGAAATCTAAACAAGGAACACTAAATGAACATTTGTGGATGGAGTTAGCACAATACCCATCCTCACCAGCAGCAAAGTTCCTAGGGAAAAGCCTGACAAACACGGGATTAAAGCAGCTCTGGGATACTCCAGTAAATCATATAACATTCAAAAAATTGGTCAAGAAATCGATCAAACAACTATCATGGGTCCAAGATAAGGCAGCCCTCTCTAAAAGAACGCATGGCTGGATGACCCTAAATTCGTATACAACAAAGGCAGCACAGAGCTACTTTGGGAAGGGATACTCCAAATCCGTCAAAATGTGCTTCTTAAAGCACAGGCTGGGCCTATTACCCTGTATTCAAAATCTTCCAAACTGGATTAAAATAAAAGCGGATCCCCTTTCTCGGCTATGTGGATTGGGGCAAGAGGACATGCTGCACTTGATATGTTCTTGCGAGAAACTACGTGATGAACGGAAACACTTGTTGATACACCATTTCAATCAGCAAGGGATCCGCACACGAAGGAAGGCAGTTCTCACTTGCTTTTCCCCCCATGACCCTCGCTTGAACTGCAGCTTCGTAAAATTCATGAAGGAAGTGAGAAAAAAGATGCCAAAAATCAGTTTATAACGATCCCGGTATTATCGATTCAATATTGCTTTGTCGATCGACATTACAGTCCCCATGAGCTCATGAGGAGATCGGGAAAGAAGAAATATCTTACAAACACCAACTTGAACTATCTTTTTAAAAAAACTTTTCTGCTCATGAAGTTGCCGCGCGTATATACGAACTAAGGAAATGTGAAAGTGAATGTTTTATTCTGATTTTATTAGAATTGTATTTTATTATTCTCTGCTTTTAATCTATTTTGTACAGCAATGGTTTTAAGTAACTATGCTAAATAAAATAAATTACTTGCTAATATATGGGGCGTCCCAAGACTAGGAAGTATTCTGAGAATATCCTCACTGTTGATAGATTATTTCTGTGCCTTGGCTAAAGACCTTTTGTTCTGTCCACCAATAGATATTTGCTGCCTTACAACCATTGCCAGAGGGGTGCGGACATCAGATCTAGTTTGGGGAGTCAGCACCAGTCCAGCTTGAAGTCAAGGTGAAGGTAACCAGCACAGGCATTGCTGGCAACTAGGACCTCAGTGAAGGTAGAAGGCTGGAAGCACTGGGATGTGAAGTGTGTACCCCTGCCACTGTCTTGGGCGAAAGACGGGGTCCCAAATCAGAAAGGAGAAATCGTGGATCAAGTTTTTGATGCCTAGCTGAGAGTCACCGACCGACCAGAACGGCAAGGTTGTTTTTACTTGAGGTGACCCCCTTGGAAACAAGGGTTGCTTCAGGTACTTCAGCATCACGCTCCTGAATGCTGGCTGTAAAGACTTCACCTTTGTTGGTCAAGAGATACCTGGGCACACTGGATGCAATCTGTGGCCCCAACGAAAGAGCAGTGTGCCAGCAGAGCAATACAGGAGTTAGGGAAGGACTTGAGTTCAGGGTACAGGTGCTGTGTCTCTGGTGCCTGTTAGATTGAAGTGAAGAAAACTGGTGCACTGCCTGAGACACTGGACAGGATCGCTGGGAGCATTTGCCCTGGTGGGTGATTGCCCTATTCTGAAAGAAGAAACTTATCCCTTGAAAGTGGGCCGTGATTCCTGAGTTGCGAGTTGTACAGCTCCACCGTGGGAACAACAAGAGCCTGCCTGTGAGGCTCAAACGGACACAGGGAGAAGACTCCCCTCCGGCTGGTTGTACAGCAGCTTTAGTTTCCCAAGGACTTTTTTGTTGAAATGTACCCCATTGGTCGTCCCATTTTTGAGGAGGAGCAGCCCTTTGCAGCTCTTCGTCCTAATTCTCATGGCCCTGTGTGGTCCTCCTGGTCCCCTGGATCCAGGATCATTTTTGTAATAATATGTCTGACTGCTTTAATATTTGCATTAGGAATAATGTTTTTTCTGCGAGAGAAAAGTTCATCTGAGCAGTTGACAAATGTTACTTTACCCTTTCCTTGATTATAATGATTTATACTCTAGCCCTCATAAAGGAAACACTGGAAAAGTCTAGTAAAAATGTTTTTATTAGATATGTGCTGTTGGCTATTCTGAAGTTGAAATGGATGGTCACTGAAATGCATAGGAGCCTTGAAAATATTTTTACTGGATGGTTCTAGGATTTGCTTAGGGCTAGAAAGCTAATAATTATGTTTGTGATAATAGTCATTACTCTCTTCTGCTATCTGTATGACCCAATGCTCTGTTCCCTTTGTACTTCTGCTTATACCTTATATATACCCGCATAACAATATTTAGAATGAGAAATGCCCACCTAGCAATGAATTAGGATATGGATACATTTATGACAATTAATGTGCAAATATTTTCTGTGTTCCTACTGGATCATAGGAATGTCTTTAGCTCATGCTAAAAGAACCATCTGTTAAAGAATACTGGGATCTGTTAGCATGAGCTGAAAGCCATTTTGTACTTGGCAGCCATTTTAGTTAGCTATGTGCTGGCCATTTGCTTTCTCCCTCTTCCAGAGCCTTGCACATGCTCAGAGGGGCCTAGCTAGTAGAATGCACCTGTTCCTAGTATAGAACTGTCAGGCTGTTCTAACTGATGTCAGCAACGTATTACTCCTCCTACTTGTTGACTGTGGACTTTCTGTATGACCATCTATGTGTGTAACTCTTCTCATGTGTACTTGCACCGCCTTCTTTTGAGCCCCTGTGTGGGTATATAATGCCCCTGTTCTCTGTACTCCTTAGAATGCCTCCTACAGTGACTTGAGATTACTGTATGATGCAATCTCCCTCTTCTGAGGTTAATAAAAAAAGATGTCTTTTATATTACAGCTTCTGTGCCAATCTCTTCTTTGCTGTTGGTTTAAAAGGACCAGGTGTATCAGTGAAACCCCTGAGAAGGTTTTGATTTCTTCAATTGGTGCCCTCTGTGAGGCTCATCAGAGAAGTGGCTATCCAAGGGAGTGGTCTTGATGGGAGACAGGAATCTACTGAGGAGGACAGAACAGGACTCTAGTAAAAAGGTACCAAAAACTGAGATTCTGTCTCTGCAGCCCAGTATATTTCTGGTCTTCCTGATTTGACTCCTCCAACTGCTTACCACTCCTGACTGAGAACATTTTTGGCGTGAGTATTCTAAAAATGACCGTTTGGTCACTCAGAACTTGGCAGTTAGAATCTGGAGACCTATGCAGTGTAGTCTCGCAAACTATCAGGCACTATGGTGATCCGTTTTTTATATTTATTTTCAAAGCATTTTTAAAAGAACAGGAAACTAATCAGAATGAGATCTTGCACAAAATATATTAAACATACACAAAGTTAAAACAATGTTGTATGTCCACTTAAACGCATTGTAAGCTAGAATGCAACTAGTGGCAGTTAGAGAAAAACTTATTTCTGAAATATGCAACTATTAGCAGTATTAACCTCCCCGCACGAAAATCACAGGCCTCAGCATTTCTGTTATTATTATGCACTTAAACACTATCTTCAGGTACAAGCTTTTCTGTATTCGAGGGTCATGGATACGACATGTATAAGCTAGATTGGCAGAATCAAGGCTCTTGCTGCCGCTTATGAAACAAACAAAAACTGAAACTGGTTCTGAAAAGACATTTCTAACGAGAATGATGCAGGGCGGGGCTACGAGGACATCTTGAACTGGGAAAGGAGATCTACAACTTTCTAATGTTCCCCCCAGGACCAGCACATAATAACTGCGCAGGTGCAAAAGTGCTGCACACGCACAGTCTGTTCTTCGCCACTACTCCAATGGCCTTTTCTGTGGAGCAAATGGAAGTGCCCCCCTACTCAAACTTCTGCACAGCATCTTGACTTGCTCCGGTGACTAAGCCTGCACTCAGATTCGGACTACAGGGCACCCTGCCTGAACTGGCAGCCTCAGACCTGGCACACCAGCTGGAGGGTGGATAGCAAGGGGGAGGCAATGTTTAATGATCACCAGAGACAGTGAGTGCCCCGCTCGGGTACTTTGTCATGTGACATCCTGCCCTCGTTAGATTAAAAACCATAACAGTGCAACGAACCGAGCATTTACGTGCACATTATTTTAAACGTGATACATTCCCAGGAATTGCACAGTGCAATGCCCAAAGCACATGATGTACTTACATGCTGGGGTGGGGCACTGCATTGCAAAATTTGTATAGAAATATATATTGTTTTGACGTCTTAAGTGTTATGGTCCCCTGTCACTCATCCATTATTAACTATATACTTAATTAGAACATTGGAATGTTGGGAGCTCCAAAACAATGGAGTGCTGCGGGCTTATAATGGCTGGTATAAGCCCGGAGCTCCAACATTCCAATGTTTTCTTTGTTCACAGCTCTGGCTGTGAACAAAGGCTTCAGGGAGCCTGAGGGGATTTGAATCCCCTCGCGCTCCCTGAAGGCTTTGTTTTATTTGTTAGAACATTCTGCCCTCTAGTGGCAGAATGTTCTAATAGCCTTATAGCCCTTCGTAGCTGAGCTATACCGGCTTTTAAAGTCCCTCTGCTTTGTTAAAGTCCCTCGCCTTCGGCTCGGGCCTTTAACGCTGCAGCGGGCCTTTAACAGCCGGTATAGCCCGCTACGGCGGGCTATAAGGCTATATTAGAGCATTGGAATGTTGGAAGCTCCTTTGAAAACAATAGAGTGCTCCGGGCTTATAATGGCTGGTATAAGCACGGAGCTCAAACATTCCAATGTTTCTTTGTTCACAGCTCTGGCTGTGAACAAAGGCTTCAGTAAGCCTGAGGGGATTTCATTCCCCTCGCGCTCCCTGAAGGCTTTGTTTTGTTAGAACATTCTGCCCTCTAGTGCCAGAATGTTCTAATAGCCTTATAGCCCTTGGTAGCAGGGCTAGACCGGCTATTAAAGTTCCGCTGCTTTGTTAAAGTCCCTCGCCTTCGGCTCGGGCCTTTAACGCTGCAGCGGGCCTTTAATAGCCGGTATAGCACGCTACGGTGGGCTATAAGACTATAATTGTTAGAAATGGGATCTCTGGTTGGCTAAGGCTTGCGCCAAAGCCAGGCAGAGACCACCACTCTAAGTCAGGGCTAGTGAGGTACACGCCAGAGATAACCCCTGCTCACCCCCTTGGTAGCTTGGCACGAGCAGTCAGGCTTATCCCGGAGGCAATGTGTAAACCGTTTGCGTGCACACACTGCAACAACATTCTAGGCCCACCACAAAGGAAATTCCACACAAGGTTATATATAAAAAAATAACCTTTGTATTATAATAAACACATTAGATGATAATCACATAATTTACACTGTGCCAACTGGCACTGGGCAGAATTTTACAAGGGACTATTTACACAAGACAGGGCCACATGGACCACTGTCAGAATTAGCACAAATCATTAATTGTAAATGTAGAACATATACCAACTGTAACACAAATTATAACTGTAGAGCACAACCAGTAACTACTGGCGCAATAATGACCTCAGCATTATCACAATAGAGTCAGGTATAAAACCTATCCTGTATACATCACAGGGGCATAACACATTATGCAATCTCTCACCAGTCTAACGCATAAGACCCTACCTCCTAAGTATACTTACACTAGGGGCGTACATCACACAGGGAAGTATAATCTCCCTAACATAAACCTAAACAGGTAAAACAACCTCCTATGCAGAAATCATATCTAGAGGTATAAAACACAGGGTGCGCAAACCATACTACACACGGTACATTTCCTAACACCCAAAGCATTAGCATATAAATCACATTAGTACTTCAATCACATTAGGGTCCAGGTTGCACCAGAACCTAAACGTAGCAGCTGCCCACTACTTGCTGGGCAGCTGGGGACACGAACAGGGCCTAAACGCTGCAGCTGGCACTAAGTGCTGCGCAGCTGTGGAAGTCAAATAGGAGGAAATCAATGGGCCCCACGTTGGAGCCATCTGGCTCAGAAAACAAATGTCCCCAGGGAGCGCACGGGCTCCTGCAATCAATATGCACCATCGTTGGAGCCACACGGGGCTCGGAAAATAATTAATACCCCCATATCGTGGCAGCGGCCCGCAACTGCGGCGCCGCTGGGAAAACCAACACCATGATGAGGCAAGGAAAATGCTCACGGGCCCCTCCGGCCCCCTAAACAACAATGTGCCACGCGTTAGAGCCTCACGGGGCTCTGTAATCAACTATGCCCCCTCCGTTGGAGTGGCCCGCTCCCTGGCGGGACCACTCAGTACTATTGGTCCAACACCGAACGGTATCGGTCATTTCTCCCGCCCAGCCCACACTCACCGGGCTGACGGGAACTCCTCCAGTCACTCCTGCTTCTCCTGAGACCACGGGCGGCACGCGGGGCTCTCTCTCGCATGAGAGCCCCACTGGGGATCCAGCTGCACTACGCTTCACCCGGGCCCCCTCCTGGGACCCGGGACTCCTCTGGCTGTCTGCGGGACTCCCTCTTCACTACGGGAGGTCCGCCTGGGGTCACGGCAGCACCGCCTTTCACCCGGGCCCCCTCCTGGGACCCGGGACTCGTCCTCACTACTCAGGGAGGCGGGGTAGGCTCCCGTCCTCCCCCTTGGCACACCGGGGCTCCCCTAGCCTCACGTGAGCCCCGCATCGAGAACTTCCGGTCCGGCTGCCGGCCCCGCCCAGAAGCAGGCAAACTTTGCCTGGCTTACGGGTCGGCGGCCATTACTCGGGTCACGGCGGTGATTTTTTCGGTAATCGCGGGGTGGGCACCCGCAATAACAACAAGGGCATAAGCGGGGTGGGCACCCGCCGAACACGGGAAATCGCGGGGTGGGCACCCGCTCTTTTTAAGGATGAGAACAATAAAAACGGCAATGAAGGGTAGGCTCCCTCCCAATTAAAAGTATAAAGCGGGGTGGGCACCCGCTTCGGCTGACATCACGGGGGAACCTACGATGGAGATTCCCTCTACACAGACGGCAGCGCATCGCTGCGGAGCTCCAGCGCTCCTCTGGTTCCAAATAAGGCGATATAGCGCTCCCAGGGCGCTAGAAGCAAGAAGAAGCAATAATGCGCTCACCAGGTGCTCGAAGTACAGCACAAAGTCCTTGATAGATCAAGGAAACAGCAAAAAGGTCCCAAAAGTGCATCAGGCATCCAAGATTCGAGTCCAAGAACAAGAACATTTTCATGGGGTCACAGCCCCTCTTTTATACACAAAATCCTTTGTCTCCAAAGGTGCAGGGAAGGGACGAACCAGATGCAAATGGTTCCTGAGCACTTTGTTTTGCTCAGCCCCTCTCCCTATTCACAGGACAGGCCAGGGACTCAGACGCACCACAGGGGGTGGAGCCAGCATTGTGGGGGGAAAGCCCAGCCCTATTCAGGTCACAGGTCTACTCCTCCCTGCCATCACATGCAGATCCCTCCATTCACCACCGGGGCAGACCCATCCTGACTCCTGGAGCCAGGCACACCGGCCAATCACAGGCCAGACAGTCCCTCCACACTTATTACACAGATATGCCAGCTCCTAGAAGTGGCACTTCTACACTAGACACAGTAACGCCGCACACATCATCGCACAGCATTCAATCTCACGAGTTCGCACATACTACACTCGACCCTGCACTCCTCTCATATCAGGACTTAACATGGTCACTCAGATACCTCATGCATTCCTATGGGAGGGCAGGTCAGTCTCACTAAAACATACACAGAGCGCACTCACTTTCCACTGGGGCACAGTGTAAAAGCGCCTAGAGGCCTAAAACCACTAATACAACATAGGAAAAAGGCTAGGATAAATGCAAAAAGTTTTAGGGGTGACCTTGCCAGAAGGGCCAAGTCCAACAATAAGAAATTGTGATGCGTGTTTATAAAATTCAGTTAGTGTTTTTTTTAACTAAAAGTGAAGGTCAGAGCCCTGAAGTGAGAGCTATTTACATTACTAACATGTTGTGTGCTTAATTCAGTAGGTAAGAAGAGGAAAGAAAATCAAGAGGAAAGAAAATCAAGAGAAATAGAGACTAAAAAAGGTGAGGTAATAAAGAGAGCAGAAGCAAGAATGATATAACTACAGATTGAAATGGAAAAATATGGGGACAGAAACTTGAATTAAATAGTAGAGTTAATAGATGAAGCTTGAAGCTCTTATAGAAAAACCGGGGAAACTAGAAGTAAGGATAGAGTGGGAGGGGTTCTTGGAGAGAGAGATAAGCATTACAGGTACGAGGCAGGAGAAAGAGTAATTGAATAATAGGGATAATAGTAAGCTTTATGCATATAAATAAAAAAAGAGACAGAAGTAGAGAACGAGAAATGCATAATGAGTGGGGGGTCAAAGAAGAAAGTGGAGAGAGAGGGTGAAAAGAGGAACTAGAAGGTGTAGAGTATAGCAAAAGAATCAGAACTGTAGAGAGAAGTGAGAATTCCAGGGTAATGTACAAGGGAATAGACCTGCCACGTTGGTGCAGGCTTTAATGGTCTGGGGTTGTATACTCATTACCTTGGCTTAGGGTGCAGCGTCGGCTGCAGTTTCGTAGCAGGCCATGTATAACACTGAGTCTCTGAGGGCAAGGCTCCTTGCATGTCCTGGGATTCACTAATATTTCTTTGAACTGGTGCCCATGGTACACAGTAAGCACATCTACTTAACCTATCTCTCATTGCAAATCAGTTGTCCACAAGCCCAGGTAATGGATTTGCAGTACATTGGTTATCCTTTAGACACTGGAAAGTAAAGATACGGGGCCTCATGTAGGTAGCCTAACATTTACCACTTCATAAATACCGAATTTTACCGATTCGGTATTTATGAAGTGGTAAATGCTATGTAGGTAATCCGTCGGAAATAATTACCGAATCGGAATGGGTCGGTATTTTAGAATCGGTAATTACCGATTCGGTAATGGTAACTGGCTTCCCATTGATTCCTATGGGCCAGGAGGCCCATAGGAATCAATGGGGAGCCAGTTACCATTACCGAATCGGTAATTACCGATTCGGTAATGGGGGGAGCACAATCAAGGGTGGCAGGGTGTCACATTGACACCCTGTTGCACCCCTGATTCCTGCATGTGTGCACATGTGGCACACATACATGCCCTAAGGGCATGTATGTCTGCCACATTGCACACTTCTAAGCGCTTTAAAATGCTTTTCCACATCCATTCTTAATTTACCACCAACTATTAGTTGGTGGTAAATACCGACTCCAGACAACACCCACACACTCCCCCTACATCTCATTTCTGTATTCGGTATTTACCGAATCGGTAAAATTACCGATTCGGTAATTTTACCGATTCGGTAAATTACCGAATACAGAAATGATCCCCCTACATAGCAAAAGCCTAAATACCGGTCGGTAACGGTATAATTACCGAAAATCGGCCGTTACCGACCGGTATTAGGCTACCTAACGGTGTGGTATTTGTTGGCTATATTTCACATTTTCTAGAGGCTTGTTCAGTTGATCATAGAAATTCCAATTTCAATTTCAATTTCTCCCATGTTATCTGTGCAGTCCGGCACCACTTGAAAAGGTTTTACATCATGAATGGCTAGCATTTGTGTTCATGAGTGGATGGCTCATGCATTCCTATGGGAGGGCAGGTCAGTCTCACTAAAACATACACAGAGCGCACGCACTTTCCACTGGGGCACAGTGTAAAAGCGCCTAGAGGCCTAAAACCACTAATACAACATAGGAAAAAGGCTAGGATAAATGCAAAAAGTTTTAGGGGTGACCTTGCCGGAAGGGCCAAGTCCAACAATAAGAAATTGTGATGCGTGTTTATAAAATTCAGTTAGTGTTTTTTTTAACTAAAAGTGAAGGTCAGAGCCCTGAAGTGAGAGCTATTTTACATTACTAACATGTTGTGTGCTTAATTCAGTAGGTAAGAAGAGGAAAGAAAATCAAGAGGAAAGAAAATCAAGAGAAATAGAGACTAAAAAAGGTGAGGTTATAAAGAGAGCTGAAGCAAGAATGATATAACTACAGATTGAAATGGAAAAAGATGGGGACAGAAACTTGAATTAAATAGTAGAGTTAATAGATGAAGCTTGAAGCTCTTATAGAAAAACCGGGGAAACTAGAAGTAAGGATAGAGTGGGAGGGGTTCTTGGAGAGAGAGATAAGCATTACAGGTACGAGGCAGGAGGAAGAGTAATTGAATAATAGGGATAATAGTAAGCTTTATGCATATAAATAAAAAAAGAGACAGAAGTAGAGAACGAGAAATGCATAATGAGTGGGGGGTCAAAGAAGAAAGTGGAGAGAGAGGGTGAAAAGAGGAACTAGAAGGTGTAGAGTATAGCAAAAGAATCAGAACTGTAGAGAGAAGTGAGAATTCCAGGGTAATGTACAAGGGAATAGACCTGCCTCGTTGGTGCAGGCTTTAATGGTCTGGGGTTGTATACTCATTACCTTGGCTTAGGGTGCAGCGTCGGCTGCAGTTTCGTAGCAGGCCATGTATAACACTGAGTCTCTGAGGGCAAGGCTCCTTGCATGTCCTGGGATTCACTAATATTTCTTTGAATTGGTGCCCATGGTACACAGTAAGCACATCTACTTAACCTATCTCTCATTGCAAATCAGTTGTCCACAAGCCCAGGTAATGGATTTGCAGTACATTGGTTATCCTTTAGACACTGGAAAGTAAAGATACGGGGCCTCATGTAGGTAGCCTAACATTTACCACTTCATAAATACCGAATTTTACCGATTCGGTATTTATGAAGTGGTAAATGCTATGTAGGTAATCCGTCGGAAATAATTACCGAATCGGAATGGGTCGGTATTTTAGAATCGGTAATTACCGATTCGGTAATGGTAACTGGCTTCCCATTGATCAATGGGGAGCCAGTTACCATTACCGAATCGGTAATTACCGATTCGGTAATGGGGGGAGCACAATCAAGGGTGGCAGGGTGTCACATTGACACCCTGTTGCACCCCTGATTCCTGCATGTGTGCACATGTGGCACACATACATGCCCTAAGGGCATGTATGTCTGCCACATTGCACACTTCTAAGCGCTTTAAAATGCTTTTCCACATCCATTCTTAATTTACCACCAACTATTAGTTGGTGGTAAATACCGACTCCAGACAACACCCACACACTCCCCCTACATCTCATTTCTGTATTTGGTATTTACCGAATCGGTAAAATTACCGATTCGGTAATGTTACCGATTCGGTAAATTACCGAATACAGAAATGATCCCCCTACATAGCAAAAGCCTAAATACCGGTCGGTAACGGTATAATTACCGAAAATCGGCCGTTACCGACCGGTATTAGGCTACCTAACGGTGTGGTATTTGTTGGCTATATTTCACATTTTCTAGAGGCTTGTTCAGTTGATCATAGAAATTCCAATTTCAATTTCAATTTCTCCCATGTTATCTGTGCAGTCCTGCACCACTTGAAAAGGTTTTACATCATGAATGGCTAGCATTTGTGTTCATGAGTGGATGGCTCAGTGAGCAGAGAGCCCCTTACAGCACCTGCAGGTCACAAGTTTACATTTTAGGAACACTCTCAGTTTTCCATCTTCAAGGTCCATCTTCTACTATTTACATCATTTCATAGCTGCAGAAATATGAAGCGGTATGAAACCAACAACTCATTCTTCTAAATACTGCAATAGGGAGGTGCTGTAACATGGTGTCATGCGCAACTTTGCCCTTAGGTACACTTTTATTTCGAGTCCTGCCAATAAAGCACTTCTATCTTTCCTCTGTTAGGGGTTCCCAAACTTTGATGGGCTAAGATGCAGTCACAGCCAGTGAGATGGCCCTAAACCAGCATTGGCTCTAATGTCCTAATGCAAGGGGTCAATCTGCAACTCACCATGCCTACCTACGCCTAGAAGTCAGAACAGAGCCACACCAAGACACTGAGATTCTCATGGTTTACTCTACTTGGGTGAGAATGGCCAGGTGCAGTGAGGGAGTCAATGAGAAATTACATTTTTAAAGCACTGTCTTAGTGGGGTTCCCTCCTACCTTCAATTTTGTGAACTGCTTCAGGGCACCACCATTTGGTCTTTTTTGGGGTCCCTGTGCCTTTTGTCTGATTTAATGCTCCTCTCTTATTGTGCATTTTGTGGAGTTTACCCTTGTATTTAGCTTTATTGTAGCCCTGCTGACACTTTTCTTTATTGTGTTGTGGTCTCTTTTTTGTATCGGGGCCTTATTTTCATTATTGGAATGTGTTCTTCGTAGAGCTAGGGGTTCCTGTATGTCAGTCACCTCCAGCCAGAGCACCCTTCTTCCCAGTACGGGTTCCAGAAACATTAATAAAAAATGAATTTCATGTTTTTATATTTGAAAGGTTGGCAAAACATTTATCGCTTGTGTTTTAAATGTTTGTGCGTGAATTAATTCTGCTTAATAACACTGTGCATGGTACACTGTGTTGTTGCGAGGGAACCTCATCCATCTCCTTAGAAGAGTTCAGTTTGTACATATATATATATTTAATACATTGGGAATAGGGTGTTTAGCAAAAAAATATTTGGGGACTAAAAAAATAATTTTAACCAAAGTGCTATAAACAATTTTTAAAACATATTTGAATCTTCCTATGCAATTTGAGGTTTACATAATTGTGAGGTTCCGCTATAAGTGGTCCTACCCATTGTAGCATCTGCAATTGTTTTTCATACTGGTACCAGTTGTCATATTAGAAACTGTAAGAAATTCGATTTCTCAGGCAACAACCACAATCCTTGCCAGGATGAACTACAAAAGTCAACAAATTAACCTGTGCTTAACGCCCTGGTAGCATGGCTCAAAAGCAGATATGTTTAATTTAATGTAAAGTATTTATGTAACACACAAACAGTAATACAGTGAAAACACACCACAAGAAAAATCCGAAACTAATTTAGAAAAATAGAGTATATAAAATTATACCAGAATGACGAATATCCAATCAGTAGAACCGGAGATATTCAATTTTTCAGTTAAAATAGCCCCTAAACGCACAAAGTGTCACTCGCAGTTATCTGGTTGAGCTAGACCGGGCAGAAGTCACAAGTTCAGTCCATCCGCGATGGAGTGCGGGTCGGATACAGGGACTAGGTAAGTCAGGCTAACAAGTTACCCTCTGTGTCTGGCGTAAAAAGTTCAGTTTGATCGGAGAAGGCCACAAGGAGTATGCTGAGTGTCATAGCTGGTCGTTGCTTTAGAGCAAAGAGCAAGCTGGGCATCGCGGACAGATGTCGCTGTAGCACAAAGAGCTGGTCAAGCGTTGAGGACAGTAATTGCTGCAGCTTCTTGTTGGTGGTTGTGGCTGTACAGAGAAGTGCAGGTCTCAGGTAGTGTTTTATTTCATATCGGTACCCTAATATAGGTCCAGGGAACATTGTACACTTTCCCTACTTCAGCTCCCGTTATTTCATATGAACGATCCTTATAAGGACATAACTCCAAATAAGGACATAATGCCTTATAGGGACATCATGACTTATAAGGACTGCAGCCTTTTATGGACCAAACCTTTCACCTAGTTCCACCTCATCCTTAGCACATATGAATAATTGATGAGTATACTCTCCAGGAGGTATACTTCACCTCTCCCATTGACGCACAAGTTTTAATTCCCAACGTCATCCTCATACTGAACAATGGGTAACACATGTACATAGACTGTATAAATACAGCATCTCTTGCTATCAGAAAACAGGAGGGAACCAAGACTTCAAGACCGACACACTGACCAGAGATGCTGCAGCTTCGGCATGCTATCACTCCAGCTGACAGTGGACTGACGATCCCTTGTGGGGTGTCCAGCTCTAGTCCAGGAGGAAGTCCCACACTCTCAGTATTCAGGTATGGGTTCCGACTAAAGCCTAGTGGGAGTCTAGGCTCATAGGCTCTTAGGCTCACGCTCTGTAGCACCTACTCACATGCTAGGTACACTTAGGCACATTTAGTCAGGCATCTTAGGAGTACGCACTTTATTTTATGAATGCATTTCATATTCATGTATGTGTTCATGACTATTGAAAAATGGTAGAGCAATACTATTTCTTTTCATTCACTGTACTGCTGGTTCTATATCTCTGCTACTGCATTACAGTTGTAACAGCGCACCTATTTTACACGAGAAGAACAACGGTACAATAAACTTTTATTGTAAAAACGCTCGACTGTTTCTTCTATGTATCTCTCTAAGAAAAACAAGCATGCACGAGTGACTGGGTGAAAAGTAGTATATTGTTTCCACAAATCTGAGGTTATTGTGTTCTAAGGTTGCCAAAAACTAATCTCTCTGATAACAGAAGATTCTAGTGGCACTGCGAGCTAGCTAATGCAAACCATATGCTAACATATGCGGCGGGGGTGTACAGAGTCTGTCTGCCACCAGACCCACAGTATATGTTATCCGTAAACAGCGTAGGTCCTGTATGAAAGGTTACTTTCGGGACTACACTACATGGCGCCCAACGTGGTATATTGATGGCGCACTTACTCAACAGTAGAGACTGAGTAGCTCAGTCGTGCTTAATCTCAGAGACCCTACTTACAAAACACCAGAGACGTCTGGAGTAAGTGGGAAAAAACTCCACCACAGCAAAATTGTGCATAAAACCTTTTCATCCTTTCCTTGGACAGTTAGTCTGTGTTCCATACACAATGGCTACTCCAACCTTAAACCCACTAGAACAACCACTTCCAGAATCAGAGGAAGATGCGGATGCAATAGAAATTGCACCCAAAGTAAGACAAACTTTAACAGTTAAACTACTCAAACATGGGTTACATCCCAGAGGAGGTGTAGTATTATTCGTGATAGAGGCACACGAAGATTTCAAAACAAAGGTATTCTACTCATGGGTTATATTCCCAGCAGGCGATGCTGTAACAAAAACTTTTCATTATTACATACATGATGACATTCCAGCGGTCTACACTCCTTTTTTAGGAGACTGAGACTCCGCTTACTTTCCAGGAACATATTTTCTGGTTTAATGGCGCCCTACCCCACATAAAAACAAGAGCAGGGCTTGGTCCTTTAGGGATTCCAGGAGCAACATGGCCGATATTAGCGACCTATGCAGCACATCCAGACATGGCACAGGATGAACTACTTGTTCAACACAAAGAGTTGATAAAACTCTACAGAAACATGACACATTTTGTCTTAAGGACACTTGTGTCCAAACAACAGTAATTACACCTACTGCAGCTCCAACACAGAACCTAGGTACTAAAATTACTCCACAAACATTACATGCTGTAATGTGCAAATTGCCCACAAAATGTGAACAAATTCCTTTCTGGGTAGCTCAGAAAATAACCCTCTTAGAAACAGTATTCCCAAATCAACACCATTTGAAAAACACAGAATGTTAACAATCTGTTTGCACATGGGGATTACACCACAGTTAGAAGATAGCACCTCTTGGGGTACAGTCTTTGCTGCCATATATACCAGAACACATGGTATTTCTTCATTAGCAGTAGTACCAGATGTATTTAGACAAATACAAAACGACTATGGAACCTGCCCTGAACTTAGGGATGAAGTTATTAAATAACTACTATCAGGTATCAGCCATAATACTAGCTAACATTAAAGGGGAAGCAGCATCAGTGGCAATCCGCCAACGCCTACGGGAGTTCTCTCCATTAGAACAGGAGAATGAACTACCTAAAATAATTGAAACTGCGTATGCAGAGTTAGGCAGGGATAGTTTGGGGGGAAAAGCTTTGAAACCTTAACTGCAGGGCAGTCCTGAAAAGGACACTTTTAAACACACACCTACTTCTTCTAAAAAGAAGTGGGATAAAAAAGAAAATTCTAAAGACAAGAGATCTCAGTCCCGAGGTAAGTCTCCTTAACAGGAGCACTCTGAAAAGAGTTACAACCTTAGGAATAGGGACAATATTAGAAAACCTGACCGGTATCAGGATACTGATACACGTTCCTCTCGTTCATTTCAGGGCTCAAAGAAAGGATCCGAAAGAGAAGGGCAGTCGGAACACAGAGAGGAGCGCACACAGTCCAGGGACAAGCAGCGCGCTCAAGACTTTACTTCTAAAAAAGAAGATAAACAAAATCCAAAACCTCAATTTAAGAAAAAGAAAGTTGCTGGTCTGAAAATCAGACATGCCCCCAGAATTCTGAGGACACAACTTCTGAACGGGGAATGAGCTCTGAAGATGCTAGACAGCGCGGCAGAAGTAACAATAGCTCGCCTGAACCTGAAGGAATTTCTGGTGACAGCGGAGTTGAATGATTACATCACGGTGGAAACACCAGACACCAGGGTGAGCGTCCCACATAAGTTATATGAAATAACACTCCGGTTGGAGGGGGACAAACCCAGGAAAATAAAAGCTCTTTTTTTGGAAGCACTTATCATCTGGTTATGACATTCTTTTAGCAGAACAAGATTGGCCACCTGCATTCGTTATGGATTGCCCCAGGGGAGAAAGTATGACTTTTTCTGCATTTTCCAACTGCGTTCCCGTGCACCTAAAACATCCATATGCACAGGAGTGGGCAGTAGCCCAAGCTCCAGCGTTGTATAAAAATCACGCAGGATGGGATGAGAACTCAACCTACCACGTGATCCCATTAAAAGTTTCACCTAATGCTCAGAGGCACTATCCAATAAAGCAAGAAGCTAAAAAACAGGCCAGGGAGATTTTAGATCAACTTGAAAACCAGGGGGTCATTGAAAAATGTACCTCACCAATGAACAATCCTTTGTTTCCCGTTTCTAAACCAGACAATACATATCGTCTAGTATTAGATTACAGACATTTAAACTCATGCACAAAGACATTTGCTGTCCAAAATGCACACAGTGCAGCATTAATGAATAACATTGTGCGCAAAAAATACAATATATATATAGCGCCTGAAAGCAGGTATCAGCAAGAGTAACTGAGTTACTTCAAAATTTTGATGAAGAAGCGTTGTCCTATGTGGATGATATTTATCTGACTGACGACGACTTGTTGAGGCACTTGACCGGGGTAAGCACCATTAATATGGGATTTGCCGCAGAAGGCTAAAAGTTCAACTTTAAAAAGTAGAAAATAGCCCACCTCAATGTCCTATTTTTGGGATATGAGTTGTCAAGTGAAGGCAAAAGTCTGGCAGTTAACTTTTTAGAAAAGTGTGCACTGCTCTAGCCTCCAAATTCATTGAAAAATGTACAATCAATACTAGGATTCCTACATTTCGGCAGAACATACATTTTAGATTACGCACAGAGGGTAAAACCTTTCTATGAATTCAAAAAACGTGATTGTTCAGCTAAAGATTGGGCACAAGAACATACTAATATTCTTTGTTTACTCCAGGAAGACATGATCACTTCCAAACACTTACAGACACGCGTAAACGTACGCCACTTAGTGATCCAAATAATAGCGGGTCAATGCAAGTACACTTATTTGACCTTTAATGAGGGAGAAACTGTACCAATCGCTTACAAATCACACCTGTTCACAAATGCAGAAATGCGTTTCACTTCAACAGAAAAAATCCTGACAGCTGTTCAGACTGCGGTAGCAAGAGAAAGAGCACCGGCTCAGGGGAAACGCATCATTGTCGTGACTCCAGTACCAGCCTTAGAAGCTGTTACAAAGGCCAGCGTCCCAAATGCGAAACTGTTACATCCTAGGTGGATACAATGGGCGAATTCTCTTACTGCAACAGACTTTGAATACAGATTTGATCCCAGTTTAAAACTCAGGCAATATGAACAAGAATATCCTCTACCTAATGAAATCTTGCTTCTTGAACAGTATGAATATATTATCTACACTGACGGATCTGCGCAACCGGCTATAGAAAGTAAGCAGCAATATTTTTCAGCAAGTGCTATCGTTAAAGGTCGCATGTGTGATGGTAAGTTCCATCCTAGTTGCACAAAAACGCAATCTCTAGGAGACTGCACGGCTCAGTTGGCAGAATTAAAAGCACTGATACTTGCACTCAAAAATACGGATCACGAATTCCCCACACTGATCGTGTGTGATTCTTTTAACTGTGTACATTCGTACAATGAGTACTTACAACATTGGGAACAAAACGGGTTTAAGGACGCAAAAGGTGGCACAATCAAGCACAAAATGCTATGGGAACAGGTAGCGGAATTGAAATCTGAGCTACCAAGGACACACATGATCCATACACTGAGTGATCAACGTGATGGTGTTCATGTTGAAGGGAATTCATTGGCTGATGAAGCCGCAAAGGGGGCTGTACGCACAGTTTCCGTATCTGCGTTGACTCGTTCAAAAACGAGAATAGAGAGAGATATAATGGGAGCTGTCAATGCATCACGCAAGGGCACAAATACTCCTATGAGTTAGATGCACAAAGCATTCCATTTGCTAAGATTCCTGGAGTGGAGGATAGAGTAATACCAAATATGGATCATAGGCAAAGTTTAATACTAGCTGCACACGAGGGTTTGGGCTCTAAGCACACAGGCGTTACGGCGACTATTTCTTTACTGAAACAGCACTATTTGTGGGCAGGGTTATCTAAGCAAACTAAAGACTATGAGGCCCGTTAGGATGGCGGGCAGACTTCCGTCTGCCCGCCACCCTAGCGTTGCTGGTACCGGCCACCAGTGGTGCGGCGGTCCCGCACCGGCGATTAGGATGCCACCGTGGCGGTGGCATCCTCCATTCCCAGTATTGTGAGGGGCGGTGCTGTGAGCACCGACCGCCACAATGCTGGGAATGCACTGCGTGCCTTGTCATGCACAAGGTGACAGGCACTGCGAGGTGCCTGCCACCATGTCCATGACAATGCAGGGGTTCCCTTCCTGTGTACCCCCCACCCCCCAATACCCTGGGGGCCCTCAACGGGCCCCCAGGAGCAAATTCTGCATGCCCGTTGCCGCCACGGAAAGGCATGATTCCACACCCATGCTAATATGGATGGCGGTGTCTAGCAGACACCGCCACCATATTAAACCCTTTTACGCACGGAAAAGCGGTGGACGGTCTTCCTATCCGCCATGGTACCCCCGCCATACTAATATGGCGGGGGTAAATGGGTGGCGGGCAGGGAAGGATGTGTGGCGGCCACCATATTAAACCCTTTTCCGCCTGGAAAAGCGGCAGACGTCTTCCCGTCCGCCGTGGTACCCCTGCCATACTAATATGGTGGGGGTAAATGGGTGGCGGACAGGGAAGGATGTAGGGCGGATCGCCTCTGCCCTACACCCTAATGGGCCTCTATGTCTTGAAATGTGACATCTGCCAGCAGATGAAAGGCTCCACTGTTACACACCCAGCACAGACGCCATTACTTAAGTCAGACAAACCTCTTGCATGTGTGTACTTGGACCACTGCGGCCCCTTACAAACGGACAGGGCTTACAGGTATATCATGGTGGCAGTGGATTCATGCTCGAGATTCCTAGGGTTTGGCCTCAGCGTTTTGCTGACGCTTGAACTGTTATAAAAGATTTGCAAGTCTTTATCGGTACATAAACAGTTAGCACGTTACACTCTGACCGCGGCCCTGTGTTTAGCTCTTGGGCTTACAAAGAGGCCATGGAAGGAATGGGCGTAGCATTGTGGTTCTCATCTCTGCATCACCCTGAGGGAAATTCTGTTGTGGAGAGAAAAAACAGACTTAATGCAATCTTTAACAGCTAGGGTATTAGGCAAGGGCGGTAGTTGGGTCACACACCTGTATGGGGTACAGCGGGCATTAAATAACCAGCCAAGAAGCTCTCTAGGGGGTGTCACTCCATATGAGGTCCTCTTTGGGACACGAATGTGGGTACCTGATCTTGATAGTGAAGGCGCAGTGGCGGATGAAAAACCATTTGATATCCATGACCGTTTGGCTGTTTTACAGGATCTAAAAGAATCCAGGACAAAACAAAGCAATGTCCATCAAAAGCAGACCGCCACTGAAAAAGTCAAGGTAGTCACGGCAAGACCTGTCTGGATCCTAAAAGTCGGGGTTCTGGTCAGAGAGAAAATTGCAGACAAAAAGGAATTTGGACCTTCTGACAGAAAACCTGTACCAGTCATTGCAGTACACGGAACAAGAACTGTGCTGCTCCTGCCTCTTCCCGGAAAAAAAGGAGAAAAGATTTGTTTCAATTGACTTAATCAAACCACACTATGTGGCCAATACTAAACAGTAGGCCTAGTGGACTCCTATATAGCAGGCGTCCTCCTCCAGCTACAATCCAAGAAGTTCAAATAGAAAGACTCATCACATTTGAAGAGCCACCTGTAAGGAATGAGGGACAAGCAACAATGCTATGGAACTTGTTTCACTTGAACCAAACATTCAAATTCTAAATGAAAACCAGAATAAATCACAAGTTGTAATTAGACCTAACACAGATGTCTACATCAACATGCCTCGTCGAGAGGAAAAGGACATTTCATCTAATCCCAATGCAATTCCAACAATTGATCGAATTGCTTCTGGCTATTATATTAACTTTGATACGTTTTCTTTGGATCCAAGCGAATAGGAAACTACGCCAGCCAAACACCATTCAAACAAGAATTAAAGAACTTTCTACTCTTTCTACAAAAGACATACCTGGCATCACCTTGGATTGAACTCTGGGTAATCTCTGGGATAATGTTTTTTTCTTTTCTTGCTAGGTTTATTACTGACTTTTAGTATGCTGATTAATGGACATTATCTTCAACAAGTTTCCACAGCCTGAAAGGTCAACATCCTCCTGAAGCCACACATATCGTCACATCGTGAACAAAGAGACTTGTCATCAGTGAACATCACAGCTGTTCCTATACTGGATGGTATAGTATGGGACAAGGTTGATTTTAACATATTCGGACCGACTGAACTTTTAAAAATTATTCATGTATTTAAAATCTCATTAAGTGATTTCATTACCTCCAGTACATTTTCTGATGATTGGGACACTGAAACAGTTAATAACATGTTATCTGATTTGGAGAAAACTGCAGCATTTTCTAATAATGAGGTGTTAGAAAGTTCATCAGATTTTGACAAACTGTGCTGTTATCAACATTATGGTCATCATTTCCTGCCCAAATCCATTTCGCCTAGGAATGTATTTGAATACAATCAGTGGGAACATTGCCCAACACCACCAAAAAGTAGTTCACAAACGTTTGCACACAAATGTGCATACTTTTCAGGGGTTAACACCACAGATCCAGCCTCATTTTACTATAAGGTTGTACCAACATCAGCACTGAAAATCATGTTAACAAATACTAAACAGATTTACTCTGCTTCCTTTTTGGCCCATTTTTCTGAACAGAGTTTTGACCTATAGCAAGAAGATATTGACACAAAGTCGATTTGGGAGTCAAGGGCCTGGCAAGCCCAGGGTACAGAGGCACTATTGAGAGCATGCCTTATTCCACAGCAGATGATCTTTTTAAATGATACTGTGCAACCAACATCCTGTCTTAGGATAGCCAAGATGAAGGAGCTGAACACTCCTAAATTTCCAACACCAAACCATGGGTGGCAGAATTCTTCTACAAAGGAAGGGGCAACAATTGATGACATTCTAAAGTACAATATAACAGACCCCAATTGGAAGGAGTGGGCGGTTTGGCCCTTAGACTCAAACACATGTCATAAAAGGTTCCTACACATCACTGAGGGACTCAATATGCATCCAGGGGTAGTAACATTGTATAGTGTTGGGAAGTTGTACCTCCAATGGCTAGAAACCTCAACACTTGCAGAAGTGAAACAACACTTATCTTTACTCTCACAAGACATGGATCTTAGGGACTTTTTACTAGGACCTAGGAAACAACATCAAAAATGTTTCATACATGCAGGCATTTATGCTGCCTATAATGAAATCTGTAAGATTTCCCAACAAGATGCCGCAGAGAGAATACGGAAAATAGACCGTATTCATTTAGAAAAAGCTTTTGCTGTGGTGGATAATGGGTTAACAACTTTGACCTCCAGAGTATATTCATTGGGCAACATTGTATCTTCTGTTATTAATATACTGGAACAGGATTTAGCCATATTACAACACGGCCAATCACAGTTACGTTCTATGTTATTGAGCTGGACGCTACAATCTTTGTGTGTAGGCCTTGTGCCTTGGCATTTTATAAACGGTACGTCTCTGTTTTCAGAATATAATCTATTTGATACACAGATTGAAATGGCACAAAGGGGAGCTAAATATACAATGCTGCAAATTGAAAAGCTGGACAGACTGCCATTTAGGAAAAGAGAATTTAGAGAACTCAGAGGGCCCAGTAAAGTCGGTGATTTATCCCGCTACGGGTTTGGACACACGGTTAATCATGATTACAGATGGCCCATCAGGCGCTGCAGAAGCTACTGGAGCTGCAGGAGGGGTTGAAAACCAGATATCCAAAATGTTCCTGATTCTAAGAAAGGATATTCTGACTCAGTTTGAGATATAAGAAGGTAATCAGAGAGAAATCCAGGATAAATGCGAGACTTTAGAAGGGAAATTTGACGAAATAGTAAAAAGAACTGGGGATTTGGAACGGGAAGTGAAAGGCTTGTCGGAAGCTATGACCAAGAATACGAAGGAATTGGAGATGTTAAAAAAGCTGAATAGATCACTAGAAGAAGACATGGAACAGTTGGAGACACATACGAGACGTAATAATTTGAGAGTTCTTAAGGTACCAGAGGGTGCCGAGAAGGGAGACATTAAAGCTTGCATATGCAGCATATTGAGGAATGGTATTTTGAAAGACAGCCCGGATATTGAATTGGAAGAGGAAATTCAGAGGGTTCATAGGGATCCCTTTAAAGTAAATCCTGCCAGGAAAGCGCCGAGGAAAAGTTTAGTATGCTTTCAAACATATGCAGTCAAGGAATTGGTGTTAGGAAGAGCACTGAAGGAGGGGGTACTGAAGTTTGAAGACTTTAGTTATCAAATAAGGTCTGACCTGGGTAGAAGAATGACGCAAAGGCAGTGGGAGTTGGGCTCTCGAATAAGTGAGCTTAGGAGTAACGGAGCTCAGGTGCAGATGACATTTCCAGCAATGTTAAAGGTAATGTGGTGCAATAAGATGCACAATTTCCACAACCCAGAAGAAGTGGGCTCCTTTCTGGCTCAGATGGAGGGGTGAGCACTGAGCTTTGGTGTTTAGCTTTACTGGGTAGGCAATATAGTGCAGTATAGTGTAGTGAAAGGGTCTTAAGTATGTATATAAGAGTCGACTATCCATTTATTGTTTTTCTTTTTTTTTAGTCGTTTTTTTGTATTGGTATTCCTCCTTCCCGGGAAATAGGGGTCACGAAGGGCGGGTTATAGCACCCAGGGAGTAAAATGGGGGTTTCCTTTGGAGGGGTGGGGGCCACAGGGGGTGGGGAGCATAGAGGTAAAAAAGAAAAAAAAAACATTTTGTCCTCAGAACATTGCATTTGAAGGGGAAGGAGAACGATAAGGTAATTAAACATGATTTTCAAAGTAGATTTGAGAGGGGGAAGGTCATGAAGTTAGCAGAAATGAAAATGGAAAATGTTAAAAAAAACAAGCTTCACAACTTGGAATGTAAATCGGCTTCAGGGGGTAGAAAGATGCGTAGGGTGGTGGAATTGTTTTTAAAAAAGCGAAGCACAAATCCTCCTCCTACAAGAGACACATTTAGAGAGGCAGGAGGTGATGTGTTCAGATCAAAAGGGGAGCACAAGAGGAGTGGCCATTATTATTAGAAATATCTGAGGAATCAGGGTTGTAAAATATGAAACAGATGATACAGGGAGGTGGATAGTGGCCAATATTTTGGTACAGGATAAGCCCCTGATATGTGCAGCGTATTATGGACCCAGTGAGGATAACCAGGGGCCCTTAGCAAAGCTTGAAGCGTGTCTACTAGAAACAGAAGCTCCTATAATTCTAGGAGGAGAGGTTAACTTGGTCTTAAACAAAGATTTAGATAGAATGTCAAGGGTAAAATATGTTGTTCCCCCAAAAGCATTTGCCAAACTGAAAAAAATGATAAAATAATTTAATTTGGTAGATATTTGGCGCAGTAAGAATGGAGAGACAAGAGAATTCACGTAATACAGCAAAAAATATAGATATTACTCTCGCATTAATTACTTTCTCGTAGACCAAGCTTTCTACGCAGATATAGAAACAGTATTGCATTCCCCTGCAATTCTATCTGACCATTCGGCAGTGGTAATGTCTCTAAACATCCATCAAAGAGAGGAGCAAAGGAGATGGACGTTAGATAGGACGATTCTATTAGATGAAGACGCTATAAGAGATTCGAAGGAGAAAACGGAAGAATATTTTCGGGTGAATATTGGCTCCACAAATGAGCAAGTGGTCCTGGATGCGTTTAAAGCTTATCTAAGAGGAATTTTGAGCTCTATAATTGGGGAGAAAAGAAAGATTGCAAAACAGGATGAAGATAGTAGAACTAGGGAGATGAAGATGAAAGAGTAAGCTTTACAGAAAGCCTCCCTCGAAGGCACAAGTAATATCCCTACCCTAGTTAAGGATCTAGAAGATCTACAGGCCAAATTCTAGGCCCAGCTGGATAAAAAACTACTCGAGAAATGGAAGGTAAGCAAACTTCAACATTTTGCTTATGGTGAAAAATGTAGTTCTCTGTTGGCCTGGAAAAGTAAAGAAGACAGAGCAAGAAATATAATAAAGAGTTTAAAGAGGAGCTCTGTGCAAATGCGGACATACTGAGGGAAGCTAGAGGGCTGATGAGTGAACTGTATCAAGTAACTGTATTTCCAGACCCACAGGGTATCAATGAATGGTTAATGCAGGAAAACCTCCCACAGTTAGCTGAAGAACAGAAAATATCTCTGGGAAAGGAGATAACAGAATAGGAGGTGAAGAAACAGTGTACAAAAATGGCTAGGGGGAAAGCTGCAGGGCCAGATGGCATACCGATGGAGGTATACATATCCCTGCTAGATATAGTAGTACCCATATTTGCGTCATTATGTAATAGATTATATATCTTGGGAGAGAACATCCCTAGCACATGGTCAGAAGCCACGATCACCTTAATACTCAAACACAATAAAGATCCACAGAAAGTCGATTCCTATAGACCGATACCTCTTTTAAACGTTGGCTATAAGATCTATTCAGGTATCCTAGCAGCACGTATGGCCAAGGTGATAAAAGAGGTTGTGCATCTTGTTCAAAGGGGCTTTATTCCAGGAAGGCAATTAAACGAGCTTACGTTACAGATGATAGGAGCTATTGATATTGCCGAAGTAGGAAAAATACCCTTGACAGTAGTAGCAGTAGATGCTGCTAAAGCATTCGATCAAGTTAATTGGAGATATATGTGGGAAGTTCTCAATGGGTTTAATTTCCCAGAGAATTTGGTGAGGGCGATGAAAAACCTATATCAGAACCCCAGAGCCAAGGTATTGACTAATGGTGAATTGTCAAATTGGTTCAGCATAACAAGAGGCACAAGACAGGGATGCCCATTGTCTCCACTCTTGTTTAACTTATATATAGAACCCCTGGATATTTTCATTAGAGCAGATACAATGATTTGCCCAAAACTAACCCAAAAGAGGCAATACCTAATCAAATGAGAAAAGCTGAGGGTTTTGGCTTAATCTCAGGATATAAAGTCAATATAGATAAAACTGAGATTATGCAGAGGAATCAGGAAACAGACATTCAGGGAGCGAAAACAAGAATGGGACATTTGGGGGTAATTATTACACAGAAATTGGAAGATATTCCAAGATAAAATTGGAAGAAAGTAAGTCAGGAGATTTCATCTACACTGTTGAGGTGGGCGAACCTGCCGTTAAACATCTATGGTAGGGTAAACCTTATAAAAATGGTTATACTCCCAAAAATTACGTTTCTTTTTAATTCAATCCCTTTGTCTTTTAAAAAAGAAGATATAGCTAAATTACAGGGGAAAATTGGCAGTTTTGTTTGGGCATCTAAGGGTTCAAGGATAGGGTGGAAGAAATTGAGGAGGAAACTGGGGGCTGGGGGGTTGGCGTTACCAGATCTGCTTGTGTACTGTTACGCTTTCCATTTAAAAAACTTCCGTATGTTAGCAAACAAGCCAGATGGGCCATCTCTGGATGTATTGTTTACAGCAATGCTTGGAGAGGTGGGTCGAGGCCAACAAACTTTTTATTTAAATATGGTGACCCAAAATTTTTCAAAAAGGTTAGATTAAATATTCTGAGTACAGCATTAAGAACATGGCTGTATGTTCGGAAACAAATGAAAATTCCTTACTATTCTATGAGGGCACCAATTTGGGAATCAACTGGGACCCCTACATGTTTGAAAGATCAATTGAGTCAACCGCTAAAAGATGGGGGTATTCACTATTGGGCAGACCTTATGAAAGAGGGAGGTCTAGTGAGCTGGGAGACGCTTAGTAATCTGACTAAGGGAAAGCTTACAAGGTTTAAATATTACCAATTGGGCTCCTGGTGGGTTGCACAAGATTGGGCACAGGAGGAGGAAGATCCTAAGTTAAACCAGATAACAAGAACAGAGCACTGGGAGAAGGAAATCTTCTACTGGTATTGGGCCTTTTTAGATGCAGAAGATACGCTTGAGGCCGATGTAAGGAAATTATGGAGTGAGGAGCTTAATGAGGAGGAAATTGAAATCAGATGGGAAAAATCATTTGAAATGTTACGAGCAGTTGTGAAACCAGCCTCATTTAAGCGTAACCATTTATTTACTGCTCACAGAGTTTACTGGTCTCTGATGAAGTTAACAAAGGTTACAGGTAATAAATACTGCTGCCCAAGATGTAAGATAGAAGGAGCCGATGACAGGCATATGTTCCTGGAATGCCAAATTTCTGGTCGGAGGTCTGCTATTTTCTGGGAGAGTTCGGAGGTAAACAAATCAAGGTAAGCCCTTGTTTGGTGTTCTTTGGGCTCTCGCAAGAGGAAAAGGTGGGGAAAGATGTTGCTTCCAAACTTATCTTTTATGTGATTTTACTTGCAAGGCATGACATATGCAAGAAGTGGAAGTCTGAGGAGCCCCCCATTCTTTGCTGAACTTTTAAAAAGCATCATAGTAACAAGTGAATCAGATATGGCCTGTGACCCAGGGAGTAGAGATAAGGTCTGGACTTTATTCATGGAATGGAAAGAAAAAACAAGCGGGTCTAATGATTAAGCCAACGTGCCGGCGGCTCTGAAGTTCCCAGTGTTTATTCTCAAGGGTGGTACAGAGAAATGGGGACGGGTATCAGAAACGGCACTCTCCATAATGTAGTACTCATTCCTCTCTCTGATGGTCATCACAATCAGAATAGAGAGATAGGAAGAGTCTCAACATGAGAGCTGGCAATATGAGGACATAGAAAAAAAAAACAGACTACCATTTACAGTGGCTGAATTACCATCAACTGAGTGGCTAATCCACGGCCAAATCACTGTACGTTCACTACATTTCAGTTTCACTATTGCCTTGAGCAAAGTCAGGCAGGCACATATGAAAAATTGGGTAAAGAGTACATTAAGAAATCCTGGGATTTATCATATAGATTTCTATGCCGGAGTGGGGATCGAGAAGTGTTTCTTAGTGATACCAACTGCAAGAGCGCTTTGAGCGGTTCTCTCATATGCCAAGATTTCATTTTGCACGGAGCATGTAATGGTTCAGTTTCAAATCTGTCTTGCCACATGAAAGGAACACCAGCTGCCATGATAACGCCAGTGTTCGAGTTACTTTCGAATGGGAGTTACTTGATGCTGAACAATCAAGGTTGTTGTGGCATGCTTCCAGGCATTGCATAGCTGGTCACCATGAACACCTGTGTTACTTGCTGTATGCAAGTATTGTTTCCTTCGACAAATACAGTCAGGGAGGCGCTAGTATGGCCTTCACTGAATGTTTCATTGATACAGTTTGATGCTTTGAGCAGAATGAAAGCCATGCTTTTACAACAAACCGTGCCATTAACCTCCGCTCAAGAAACCTTTGAACTTCAAGTTGCAAGGACCTCGACAGAGATACAGGCACTAATCCGCACCAACTGCCCCCTACATTTCGTAGAAATGGTGGGACGTATCTTTAATATGTCTGATACGAGTGGCATTATACCCCTATTTAAGACCAGAGTTATTCCTAACTTCATACAATCCGTGTTTGGAAGCATTTTCGGGGGTCTACCTGATTATCGTCTACCTGCTGAGCATTGGACGGACCATCCGCCAGCCAGATTGCAAAAGCTCTCCTAGAAAGACATTACCGTGAGTGCATGATACAGCATCTCGGTGCACCTCGCCTATGAGAACTAAGTGCTTCTTGGTTCTTATCCTTCAGACCAGTCTTTGAGGACTGCATCGTACCTGTCTTCCGATGCCTGTTCTGGGGAAGCGAATACGAGTTGAACATCTGTCTGACGCCTCTGACGGAGACGCCAGCAGACTTAGACTACAGGCTGGAACCTTTGTGGTCCCATGCACAACTCTGTCCCCAGTGTATTCCCATCTTGACGCATGCCTTCCTTGAGGAACCGCAGGTGCCTTTCACGACTGAATTACATTTCAGCTCCAGCATTGATAATGAGGTTTCGAATCCGGTACCGGAAGCCTACACACCAGCTACTGGCAACGAGGAGTTACATCTATGCACACTTGACGTGCTATGCAAGGTATTGCAATGTTTGTCCCCTGCTGTAGTAGGCAGCGATAATGTTATGTCTCCCAGCCAGGACTTCTAATCTGAATCTGGCTCACCGTGTGCTGGGAACGAATATGGGACTTTTTCCTTCCCTATCTTTTTCAAAATAACTCTTTTCAAATTGACATTTTCTATCTCAAAGCATGGCCTTCTAAGTACGCTTACAGTAGTTCAACTTGTGTGATCGAACTCATTTAGAACTGTGATTTGGAGAACTTTACAACAATGTCAAACATTACCAAAGAACACATTTCCTCGTTTTTTAAACTGTTTTTAAATGATTTTTTAACGTGTTTATAAACATTTTAAATGACTACTTGATAATGTTATGCACTGACGCTTTTATAAATGTGTATTTCAAAAATGTGTATTATTATTGTTAAGTATAAGGTGGAGTGGGTGTTATATTTCTTATCGGTCCAGGGAACATCGTACACTTTCCCTACATCAGCTCCCATTATTTCATATGACGATCCTTATAAGGACATAACTCCAAATAAAGACAGAATGCTTTATAGGGACATCACGTCTTATAAGGACTGCTGCCTTTTATGGACTAAACCTTTCACTTAGTTTCATGCCGAGGGTGGGTTTTTCCCAAACGATATTGCTAAGACGTTATCCTTAGCACATATATATGATTGATGAGTACACTCTCCAGGAGAAATACTTCACCTCTCCCATCGACGCACAAGGTTTTATCCCCAACGTCATCCTCATACTGAACAATGGGTAACACACGTACATAGACTGTATAAATACAGCACCTCTTGCTATCAGAAAGCAGGAGGGAACCGAGACTTCAAGACCGACACACTGACCAGAGACGCTGCAGCTCCGGCATGCCATCGCTCCAGCTGACAGTGGTCTGACGATCCCTTGCGGGTTGTCCAGCTCAAGTCCAGGACGAAGTCCCACACTCTCACTATTCAGGTATGGGGTTCCAGCTAAAGCCTAGTGGGATTCTTGGCTCATAGGCTCTTAGGCTCATAGGCTCATAGGCTCTTAAGCTTAGGCTCTGTAGCACCTACTCAACATGCTAGGTACGCTTAGGTACATTTAGTCAGGCATCTTAGGAGTACGCACTTTATTTTATAAATGCATTTCATGTTCATGTATGTGTTCATGACTATTGAAAAATGGTAGAACAATACTATTCCTTTTTATTCACTGTACTGCTGGTTCTATATCTCTGCTACTGCGTTACAGTTTTGACAGCGCACATATTTTACACGAGAAGAACAACGGTACAATAAATCATTATTGTAAAAACGCTCAACTGTTTCTTCTATGTATCCCTCTGAGCAAAACAAGCATGCATGAGTGACTGGGTGAAAAGTAGTATATTATTTCCAAGAGTCTGAGGTTATTGTGTTCTAAGGTTGCCAAAAACGAATCTCTCTGATAACCGAAGATTCTAGTGGCACTGCGAGCTAGCTAATGCAAACCATAGGCTAACATATGAGGCAGTGGTGTACGGAGTCAGTCTGCCACCAGACTCACAGTATATGTTATCCGTAAACAGCATAGGTCCTGCTTGACAGGGTACTATTGGGACTACACTACAGTTGGCGGTCACCATCGGCAGTCACTGTCAGCACGAAGAGCAGGTTTCAGGAGAGCTTTGTGTTGGCAGTTGTCGCAGGCAGCAGAGTCTTGGCGCAAATTAGCCTGTTCACGGTCGTAAGGAGCCCAAACTTCAGGATTTTCACCTCATCTTTTCTTCAAGAGGAGTACAGTCTTATGCCAGTCAAGGGTCCAGGACCTGGGGGGCATCGCTTGGGGATCAGGTCTCACTCCTACAGAGGCCAACAGCAGGGCGCAGACAGGTCTAGTGGGAGTATGGCTGCTGGGTAGTTGTAGGGAGACCTCTGAAGCTTGTTGTGCCTCTGTAGCTCACACAGGAGGTCAGCCAAGTAACCTTTGAAGTCACTCAGGCTAGCCTGGCATGAAGACAAGCAGGTCTATCTTCCTTGTCAGACAGCAAGGCAGTCCTTTAAGCAGCATGGCAGTCCTTTAGAATCTTACAGGACTGTTCTGCTGAGTGGCTCTGGAGGTACAATAGTTATACCTGGTTCCAGCCTATGTGTGGCAGAACTCCCTGTCCTACCCTCAAGCTGGATCTGGAAAGTTCATCCCCTGGTCAACTGTCTGGAGGTGACAAAAGGCATGGCAGGCCCGGTGTCAGGTTCCTTTGTGTGTACTGTAGGTAATGCCCTTTAAAGTGTAAGTGAGGCTGGGCACAGCTCCTCCCCAGATATCCTGTCAGAATGGCCCATCCCATCTCTACCTCAACTCCCTTAGTGTTACTGTCTGGAAACAATACACAAACTCCCAGTGATGTGACCCAGGACACTGGCAGAAAGGCACAGTTAGTTGGGACAAGAAAATGCTAACCTTCTTAATGCAGCATTTTCAAAATTGTAACTCAAAATTCAACTTCACCATTAAAGAGGATTTTAAATTGCAATTTATTTGAGTGCAAACTGCATATCTCTATCTTCTCCCAATCAAAAGTCAGCACTTATTAAATGTGATAAATAACCCAGTGTTAGTCGATGGGAGAGACAGGCCTTACAACAGTGAACAAAAACCTGAGTACACCTGTTCTACTTTTTCGAATTAAATCGTTTTTTTATTGGCAAAACACATGACAAAAAAGTACAGTGCATTATTGCCTACAATCCTGTGGGCCGGTGATTTCACAAACAAAAAATAGAGAGCATGGTTAATGGTCCACAGAGCAACTAAACCGTAAAGTAACACAGCATGTCGCCTACAATCCATCATGAAGTGAGTGATAAATGTAACATCATGAGAAAAGAACCAATGCCGGGGCGAAGACACTGCACATGCCTATATGACAGTGCTACCAGGGCACACCGTAGCACATGGAGAGCAAGTAGGTCTGCATTTAAGTGATCAAAAAAGAAAAATGAGAACTAACCAAAATTCTAAACATATGAACCCGATACCCTCCCCTACCCCACCCCTCCTCCCTCTTGGTGAGCCACCCGTGTACTGGGACCTACACATGCATACCTACTATAACAATATCAGTCCCCTTGGAGTAAAGGCGATTATGTTAGGGGCGATTGCCCTGATCCACTACCGGGCTCTCAGGGATCAACTTCAGGAGCCGCAAGTAGGCAGGACAAGTTAGTTCCCGGAATTCTGAGAATAAGATTGTAATAAAGGGCACCCACACCATAGAGTATTCAGATTTGTCCCCAGGGTGGCCATGGACAACCGCTCCATACCTAGAAGGGACCACAACTGGAGCAGCCAGTGGGAGTGATCTGGGATCCTGTCAGTCTTCCAGCCCGCCAAGATAACCCGGTTAGCAGCGTTGAAGGCTAGGGTGATCTGTTTGCCTTTGAGTGAGCGCAAAGGGAAGGTCAATGAATTGGGGAGTCCAAGCATAGTATAGGCGGGAAATCTTGGAATAGCAGTATCAAAGGCCCTGTCAATCTCGTCAAGGAATGTGTCCCTGTTCTACTTTTTAAATGTAATGCACCCTGCCCCATGAGCCTAATTTAGGGGAGACTTATAAATATTAAGAAGGAAGGTTTAGGCCTGGCAAAAAGTTTACTTTGCCAGAATGAAATGGCAGTTTAACATGGCACTACATACGGGAGTGGCAGGCCTGAGACATGTTTTAAAAGGCTACTTTAGTGGGTGATACAATGAGATCTGCAGGCCCACTAGGAGCATTTAATGTACATGCCCTGGGTACATGTAGTACCATTACCTAGGAACTTACAGGAAAATTAAATGTACCAATAAGGTAGATGCCAATTGTGCTGTGTTTTAGGCAGACAGCACTAACACTTTACCACTGGTTAGCAGGGAAAAGGTGCACAAATTCCTAGTAGCCAACAAAAATGGGTTTAGTAGGAGAAGAAAGAGGAAAGCAAAACTTTTGGGGTACTCTGCAAAAGAGGGGAAGGACCAACATAAATATTTACCTACATTAGTAATAAGGTGCATTATTGTAATTAAATTCAATTTGTATGTACACCCTGTTTGGCGAGGGGCTCAGTACATATTTTTGAAAATTTGGTTAAAGGTACAAGTCCGTAATTGCAGCCTGTTGGACAAAGTAAGTAAAACATTTTACTTAGCTCAGTAGATGTGATTGTTAGGCACTCATAGGGGGCATCCTTATATTAATACTGCCGTTGCTGACAGGGTTTGCCACTGACTCTGGGCCTAATGAGGGACGAGAAACGTCTGGTTAGTATGAAGTTTTCACAGAGAAACTGGCTGTTTACCTCTTTTTTCAAGTTTTTAAGCACCCTTCTTCAAAGCTGCACTGGCCATCCTGGGCATCGGGCGTTTCCGTGGGAGGCCAGGAGGGTAGGGCTGCTTTTGTTATTGGGCGCTGCTTTTGGAGCACTGCAGCAGTTTTAAAAGCACTACAGAGTTCCTCGCATATCCAGTAGTTTTCAGGCAACAATAAAAGTGTCAAGATAACTCTGGTGATTAATATTCCTGCTGGATAGAGGACTAATATGCCTGCTGCAAAGAACATATACCATGCAGATCACGGAACAGTATAATATGCCCATAGCTCAGCGAGCTGCCTTTGTCACAGAGATACTTTTGTTACTCTGCAGTGCATAAGTTACAATCGTAATCTAGCACAGTGAGTTGTGAACTGCCATCAAAGAACTACATGGAAACTGCATTGTACAGGAGTCTTTTATTACCTTAACGTTGCTAATGTTGCAGAAGCAAATGATGAGCATGCTCCTATAATGAAGCCTGGTCGGAAAAGCCTTGCTAACTCTGCACCATGGTTTATTTCCTCTCTGGCAAAAGGAAAGCTTTCTTGCAAGCAGCTTGAAAGAAAGAGTGGAGGAATCATTATAAGTTGGAACACAAACTTAGATATTAACTTGATTGAGACAGTATCACAACCTGATAAAAGAGGCTAGAAAAGTTATTTTTCAGTTCTCAAATTGAGTTTGTTAATAATGACCCAAGAAGATTTTTCAGATCACCAAGTCATTTCTTGAACCCAAAGCCTTTAGGAGAAATATTACTCCTCCTCATACATTATTCAACAATCTCTCCAATTGTTTTGAGGAGAATATCATTACTATCCGAAGGGGCTTTAACAGTAATTCTGATAGGTTGGGTGGGGTGATTCTCACTGCCTCTTTCAGGATATTTCCCATCCTCAGCTGAAATGGCTGCTTTTCAACGTATTTCTCTTCAGCAATCGAAACAAGCTATATAACTTGTAAATCAGACTCCCATTTTGACCCATGTCCCCCAGCTGTCATTGGCAAAGCTATTGAGGCCATACATCCTATGACTAAAGCCATTCTTAATGCCTCTCTTTCCTCAGCGTTGGTTCCTGAGACATAGAAGCTGGCAACAGTCAAACCGTAATTGAAAAAGCCAACAGCGGACCCTAATGTTTTATCTAATTTTAGGCCTATCTCCATTCTCCCTGCCTGACTAAATTGTTAGAAAAATTTGTCAACAAATTACTTATGATCTTTCTTGAAAATTCCAGCATTCTTCATCCCTAAGAGTCAGGTCTCAGACCCAGGCAATCCACAGTATCTGCTCCTAGAGTTAGATTCCGCCCAGATAGGAGATAAACTTCCCCCAAAAATGTGAGAAGTGGAGAAAGGACCTATCGGAGGGGGAAGATGGCGGACTAGCGTCGCCCCGTCTCGCAGCTCCGCAAAGGTCCCGGCTGGCTATGCTGACACGGTGATGTAAGGGACAGGCTTACTCACACGAAATACCGGCAGGGTGAGCTTGGACTCAGCTGCAGTCTCTGGCGGCACTGGCGGAGGGTCTGCTGGCGAGTCTGCTGGTCGAATAGCTCCCGCTGCTCCTTTGAATCGGGAGTCTACCGGCCGCGTTTCCCTGAACGAGAAACAGCGTTAAGGTGGGATATGGCACCGCCAAAGAACGCTGTGAAAACGGCCCGTGCTACCGGGATAGCGGGATTACAAGTCCCCCTGCAGGGAGAGGACAACTTGAAGAGCAGAGCTAAAGTTGCTCTGACAAGAACCCGGCAGACCTGCATTACGGCTCCTAGAAGTAGGTAAGGTGGCTGAGCTGATATCAGAATGTGAGCTCCGCGTCCAAACAGCGGATGCTATTGTGTTTGCATCGCTACTTTGTAGCGCGACTGCTAGAGAAAGTGAGACTGATTCTGCTGAGAGCAAGCTATCGCCGAACTCTGTTGAAAGTATAGAAGAGGAGCCTGAAGTTGGGGGTGAGTTGCCTGTACGGTTGGATCAGGGGGCGAGCGCGGACCCGGGAAACTTGGGCCATTGAAGTGGATGATATTATAGAAATACCGGCTACGAGGAGCTGTGGCACTGAGGGGGACGGACCGCACATCAACAGGGAAATTAATGGATAAAGTCCCTGTAGCATCAGCCACAACTGTGAAGTGTTTAGCCCTGAGGCCGATGGGTCTAAAGATGATACTCAAATGAGACAAATGAGCCAAAGTGATGCTTTTGGTCAATCTTAAATACGCCTGGCGTGGCGGCGGAGGCTGCAACCTCAAGGAGTTATCAAGAGGATTCACATAAATCCCACAATACTTTAGTGGGGAATCAAAAGAAAAAGGATAATAGGGGAAGAACCCTTACAATACTAAACCCCGCAAGAAATCTATCGACCCACAAGGGGGTAGCTTATATAATAGCTTTGGAGCCCGCCGAGGGGGTGGTTTTGAGAACAGTCCACTCAGGAAATGGGTACAGGCAAAGGGAGAGGTCATGGCACTGATCTCTCGCCTGTCTGGCTCTGGCTTAGCAAGGGGTCAAGGAACCGGGAGTACAACCAGCAATGAAAATAACGAGGAAGGTGCAGAGCAAGAGATATCCCCGACCTATCCCCTAACTAATTCGGCAGGATACTCTATTCAGAGCAGTCTAGACAGTCTGGCCGGACCCAGCGAGGAATTGGCTAACAAAATACAGACAGCCTCATTGGGGACTGAGTGCGAGACGGAAGGAAAACAGCTTATGGCAAAGGAGTCTTGACTGGCAGCAATATTTCAGGCCTTGCAAGAACAACGGCGTGAAGCTCAGGACCACCATGCGCAGGTTAGGGCAGACTATCTCAACATTAAGTTGTCACTGGATGAAGGAACGGGTACAGTGGCTAGCATCACAAAGGATGTGACAGAGCTACAAAGCAGGGTAGCAGAGACAGAGGAGTCAGTCACTTCTATTGCGCAGAACATCCAGTCACATGATCAACAGCTCCAGGCTTGCCAAGCTACAATTGAGGAACTGGAAAACAGGCAAAGGCGGAATAACCTAAGATTATTTGGGGTGCCGGAGGGTAAGGAGGATGCTGATCCCCGGGCCTTTGTGGTCTGACTTCTTCAAAAAGCATTTCCGGATCTATCGGACTGGGACTGGGATTGTCAAGTTCAAAAAGCACACAGGCTCCCCTTCACTACACAGAGGCCTAATGCCCGGTATCCTCGCCCCATTTCGATTTTTTGGGGGAATTTTTTGCTGAGACAAGCATTGTCCTTTAAGGCTCGCCCAAATTCACTAGTAGCAGTGGATTCTCTATCAATATTCTTTAGATCTGAATTAAGCTGTGCTACTATGGAAAAAAGATGGAAAATTAGACAACTTATTGACCCACTTAAAGCGACAGGGGCTCAAGTGTTTCTGCAGGAACCTGCAAGATTGAAAGTTATTAAAGATGGAGAGCCACTATTCTTTGGCTCAGATTTGGAGGCTAAGTTAGCACTAACAAAATGGCAGACGGCTTGAAGATCTGGCATGAACACTTGGCGGACTGCTTGGGTTATGCTGAATCTTACAATCTTTGCATCTTGTTTTTGGAGGTTTTTTTTACATTCTGTTTTTGTGTCTCGGCTAAAAGGGTTTGGGGAAGAGCTGATTAGAATTATATGGAGACTGGGCCTGGATGGCTACGGGGGTAGTAAGGGGGTAAGCCAGCTCATATCTCTTTTTCCTTTTGTTATGTTCATGAGGGGCCAGCTGGGGATGGGCTTTGTGGGGGCTGAGACGTAAGCTGCCATATTCAGCGGCAGCTGTTGGAGAGGGTGATTCCTTCTTTATGAAACGGGGAGGGGAGGGGATGGGTAGGTTGGCTTCAAGGAGTGGGGAAAAGGGTATCCTAGGGAGAGAGCGGGGTATAAATAGGGAAAAAGTCAAAAAGAAGGTTTGCAGTTTTATCATAGGTGGTGGGATCTCAGCGGCTACTATTACTTTTGCTTTGAGGTTTTGTAATTTAACTAAACGGGTATGGCATTGATCAGGTGTTTATCTTGGAATGTGTCTAGACTGAATAGGGGGCCTAAAAGCCAACTAGTGCGAGAAGAGCTTAGGGCATATAAACCTCATTTAGTACTTTTAACAGAAACACACTTAGCATATCAAGACCAGGGTTTTCTTGAACAGCTGGGATTTCAGAAAATAGTATGTACCTCTCAAAATGTGTCAATCAGGGGGACTGCTATCTTAGTGTCTAAAACATTAGACTGTCTAGTTCACAAAGTTCTAGCAAATCAAAGAGGGAGATGGGCTATTGCTCAAATTGAAATTAATACTGTGAGATATGTTTTTTGTGTTTTATATGGTCCCAATGTCGATGATCCGACTATATTTGGTTAAATCTGTTTAGAATTAGTGGGATGGCAGGGGGTGGTGGTTTTGATCGGAGATTTTAATTGTGTTATTTATTATGGTATGGACTCTACTAGCCGGCCACTTGCCCTAAGAATGATGAAGGTGAGAGCTTCTATTTTAGAACTTGGGCGCCTATATTCACTGCAGGATGCATGGCGTTTTTTGTACCCAAATAAGCCGGGATATACGTATTACTCTGCGCCACATCTGCAGTACTCGAGGATCGACATTGGCTGGGTTTCAGGTGCTATTTTGACAGGGGCAGACATGGAGATATGTCCTAGGATTACATCTGACCACAACCCCATAATTTTTTCTTTTCGGGCTAACTCCACTCCTAAAGCTGCTCGCTTATTTCGCTTATTTACCTTTCCACGGTATTTGGTTACAAATTCTGAGTTTTTGGTTTTTATTTATAACATTGTTTTGGAATACCTTACAGGTAATATAGGGTCTGCCTCGCTTTGGGTTGTACGGGTTGCTAAGAAAGCATTTATCATGGGAGTCACTCAGCAGTTCGTGCGCCAACAGAATAGTGAACGGGAGAGACAAACCAAAGATGCTTATCAAACGCTTATAAGCTGTGAACTTCAGCATGCCGAGGCCGTCCGTCTACAAAAGCCAGACCAATATCTTCTGTATGTTTCTCTTCTGGAGCAGAAGGCAGTGATAAATAGGGTTTTAAAAGAGATAATAGCTGCTTGCTTTACCAAACATAAGACACTACAATATGAATATGGGGATAGGATAGGGAAAGTTTTAGCTCATCAATTTATGGATAACTGCCTTAGAACTAAGATTAAGGCTATAAAAGGCGAGGGTGGCATTCTCTATAGATGCCCCCAGGAGATAGCTAATCAGTTTTCTATTTTCTATCAGCAATTATATTCCCCAGATCCAGTACAAGACTTAACTGATATGCAGAGCTACTTACAAGGGAGTAATCTGCCGACTCTGACAGAAGAAGATTTTCTGTTATTAGGGCATGAGATTACAGTGGAGGAGGTTTTGGAGGCGATAGGGGGGCTATCATCAGGGAAGGCGACTGGGGATGATACACTCCCGGCAGAGCTCTATAAGTGTTGCAAAAGCCTTCTGGGCCCGGTGCTGCATGATGTAATCTCTCAAGTAGGGATCACGGGACGAGTTCCATATTCATGGAATATGGCCAACATAATCTTTTTTTAAGATCAAGCTACAGAGGAACGGGCTTCGTACCGCCCAATCTCTTTAATTAATGCAGATGCAAAGGTGTTTGCTAAGAAATTGGCCACCCGGTTAGCTCCAATGATGGCCAGCCTGGTTTTTCCCCAGCAGCATGGGTTTATTCATGGGAGAGATACCACTGCCCATGTTAACACGGCAATAGCAGCTTTTGACGTGGCGGGGAAGCTAAAAACTGAACTGGGCATGGTCTTATTGGATGCAGAAAAGGCATTCGACCGGGTGGCCTGGGAGTATCTCCGGGCAACACTCACTGTATTTGGGGTTAAGGCAAATTTTCGGAAAACTGGTTGAGGATTTGGATCACAACCCGATGGCTATGCGACAGTGTTCAAATGTTCAAACTATCCCCTTTTCTATCCGGTGCGGCACGAGGCAGGGTTGCTCCCTCTCTCCGCTCTTATTTGCTCTTTATATAGAGCCATTTATTCGAGCACTGCTGGCTAACAATCTGATTTGCCCATTGAATATTGAACAGCGTCCTCTCAAACTTACGGCATATGCCGATGATATAGCCATTTTTACGGAGAAGCCAAAGGAGGCTATAGAAAATATTAACAGAGAGGCTAAGCAGTTTGGATGCTTCTCCGGCTATAAGCTGAATAGCAAATAAACTCAAGTCATGCTTAACTTTCAACCGGAAGTTCCGATTGAAGGGGCCTGTCCGAGGGTTACATATCTCAGGGTAAAAATTTCGTTCAAAATTGAGCTTATACATTCACTAAACTATGTCTCTTCACTAACCACAGTTACTAAACAACTGAAGGTGTGGCACAAGCTTCCACTTAGCATCTTAGGTAGATGCAATGTTATAAAAATGATGATACTTCCCAAGTTCCTTTATCTTTTTAGGTCCATCCCACTACGAATTCCTAATGGGATTTTTAAGAAACTAGATGGAGTTTTGAGCAGCTACATATGGGGCTATAAGAAGTCAAGCCATGCTATTTGATTGTTGAAGCTCCCTTATAATCAAGGTGGCTTAGATCTCCCTTATTTTAAACTTTATTTTTCGGCTGCTTTTGTTGGTCGCTTGCGCAGTCTCTTGAACCCTGAGCAATTGGACTTCTGGCATTGGTTGGTTCTTGGGGGTGGGAGCCAGATGTTCTTGTATCGAATTCATGACCCCAACTATTTTAAACGCGTGTGGTTTAAGACTATTAGAGATTCTGTATATATATGGCAGGGCATTAAAATGAGATTTTCTCTATCCCCCGTATATAGCAAACTCCCTCTTTGCAGCAATTTTAGACACTTTGCTTACTTTACTATACACCTGAAAGGATTGCCAGATGGTCTCAAGGTGGGGCTGTATGGGGGGGATTCATCGAGGGACACATCAGAACTACCCTAAATGTGGGTTATATGCGGCTGGCATTGTTCATATGTTTGTTATGTGTCCTTCCTTAAAGCTGTTCTGGGATAAGATATTAGTGACAATTAAATATAGACTTGGCTGAGACCTCATGCTTTCAACAACCGAAAAGATGTTAGGGTACAAGGAAGACTGTGGTCGGATTAGGCCTACACTGAAAATTATGCTGGTTGCTGCCCGGTTGGCGATAGCTAGAGCCTGGATCTCTCCTAAACCCCCTACGGAGATAGAATGGTGGCTAATCCTTAAGAAAACTGGGAAAAGGGAAAAAGCGCTGGCTAAAGCAAGGGGTACTCAAGCCCTACCAAAATACAGGTCCATGTGGGGCTGTTTAGAAGAGCTTTAAAACTTTTGGTTAAAGCTTGCTGATTGTCATATGGATATACAGATATGAAATAGCTTAGGAGAGCTCCCATCGTTTTGTGTTTTTCTTTTTTATTATGTTTTGTTCTTTTTTTTCTGACTGTAGAACTGTACTTCTTTTTGACAGAATTTGTTTTTTAAAAAAGAGAGAGAGAAGTGGAGAAAGGATACTTGAAACCAAAAATTTAATTGATTTGAGTCCAAACCTTACCCCAAAAATTATTGACAAGCGGACACATAAAAAGTAAGTGGTATAGATCCGTGTGAGGGCGAATACATGTCCAGCAGGTATCTGAGAGTTCATCGTGTGTTGCATTCAGTACTCGGAGATAATAAAAGTCTGTTGTAAACAAAGAAAGGTGTCTGTTTGGTGTTAACTGCTCTTCTGGGTTTTCAAATTTTAGTCCATATCTTATTCCATAGTATCGTGGGCCAGCAAACCTCTAAATCATGTTCCCATGATATTTCCACCTTAGTTTTATCTCGTGGTGTAACTGGAATATGTAAGTAATTATAAATAACAGAAGCTTTGGGATTAAGACGTAGGAGAGTATGTAGATTATTATTATTTGAGGAGGGTATATGAGCATTGAGAGAGTCTGGTAATATATACTTGACATGAGCGTCCAAAATGGCCTGTTTCAAAAGGAGATATTTAGGGAGGTAAGATGTAGGTAGATCAAAAAGTCTGCAAGTTTGCGAAAAGGACTAAATCTCATTTTGTAGGTATTATTTATCCATTTCCTCCAGGATTTCCAATATAAAGGTTTATCACGAATCAAGATCATGTTATTGTGCCATATTGTGGAGTTAGAAAAGGAAGTCCAATCCATAGGTCCCAAAGGAAATTTGGAATTTAAAATTTTTGATGTATGTTTAAGTATGGGAGTGGATGCAGATTGTGGGGTGCGGGAAAAAGATAAATATTCTTGAAATGAAAAAGGGGATATAAAAGATCGTTCAATTTCAGCCAATAGGGGAGATTGTACGGTGGAATCCGCTAGCCACCTAGATGCCTGACAGTGTAAAAAATACTTGTGGTATGTAGGAAAATCAGGGAAATTGACACCACCCTCCAACTTTGGACGAATTAATTTTGATAGAGACATACGTGACTTTTTGTTGCGCTATAAAAAAGAAGATAATATAGAGTTAATTTTTGTAAAACTTATTAGGGAAATGGATACTGGAATGTAGGAAATTGTGAAAAGGACTATAGGGGACATCATCATTGTTATAGTATCCAGACAGTCCCACCAAGACAAATACAAAGGGTGCCATCTGGTGGATAAGGAAGATAATTTCTGTAAGCAGTTTTCCATACAGCGGGAGACTGTGCCTGAAATAGAGGGAGTAAATTGTAAACCTAGGTATTTAATCTGCTGGGAGCTCCATGTAAAACCAGAGATAAGAAAGTCTTCTTTGAAAGTATATTTTGTTAAAGGTAAGCTTTCACATTTATCTCCATTTAACTTATATCCAGACACAGCTGCAAAGGAATCAACCTCATGTTAGAATGCGGGGAGCGAGGTTTGAGGTTGTGAAATAAATAGTAAAACATCATCAGCATAAGCTGTCAATTTAATTTTAGTGTCTTTGAATTCAAATCCATGTATATCATTATTTTGACGAATTTTTGATAGAAAAGGCTCTAGGGGTAAATTGAAAAGGAAAGGAGATAACGGACAACCCTGTCTGACACCCCTACCTAAGTTGAAATAAGAAGATGTTCAACCATTTGCACATACGGCTGTGCGTGGGCTAGAGTATAGAATTGATATTAAAGATATGATTTTGGCGCCGAAACCAAACCATTCAAGTGTGAAAAAAAGGTAAGGCCAGTCCATTCTATCAAATGCTTTTTCAGCATCAAGGGCTATTGCTGCTAAGGAATATGGGGGGATTTGGACAAAACATGGAAAAATAAACGGGTATTATCTGTAAGAAGACGACCTTTAACAAAGCCCGATTGTTCCCTTCCTAACATATCCGGCAGATAAGATTCTAGGCGTAAAGCCAAAGCATTTGAAAACATTTTATAGTCAATATTAACTAGAGAAATAGGTCGATCATTTTTACAATATTGTGGGTCTTTACCTTCTTAGGAATAAGGCAAATTAGGGCATCTGCAAAAGAGCCAAGGGATTTATCTGAGTGTAAAAAGGATTTTAAAAGATTATTCAATTTGGGGATTAGCAAGTGAGATAAATGCAAAAAAAACCTCAACAGTGAAACCATCCGGTCCTGGCGCCTTGTCTCTCTTACGTGTCTGTAATGCAATTGATGGAGCAGGTAGAGCAACCTTTTGTATACCTCCTCTATTTTGCATGAAAGTATTAATTGAATAACCTACTTATTATAATTTACTAATTGGGTGCTGTGATATATTTAAAAACAAACCATTTGCATACACAAATTACACGCGGGAACTTGCAATTTGCATGGCAAAATAACTCTAATAACTAAAATATGTACACATATTAATATTAGTATATGTGGTAATTAGATATTGCATAATTTATGTTGCCTCCGTGATGTTTGCATCTTCGTGGAGGACTGTAAAGGTGAATATAATGCTTTAAATGTCGCTATATGCTAGGTAAATACTAATACATAAAGGGATTAGTAAGGGTATAACATTAGAAGCATCATTTCTTTGTATTAATTACTCTTTTGTGTTTGTTTCGCTTAAGTTGATATCTGGGCCTAACGCAATATGGCGGCAGAAACCAAGTTCAGAAGTGGCCACCGTCTCGTGAAGCGCGAAGTCTACTGCGCAGACTCGGTTGGCTCCGTGAACTTCCTAACAACCTCTATACACCCTGTCCCTGTCAAGGATAGGATATTGGTGGACTGCCAAGACCCAGGACATTAGGAACTGGTATAAATGAACAAAAGAACCATACAAGTAAAAATCGAAACTTTGCAACATCAGGATTAAATCATCACCGGAGACGTAACAGCAAAATCCATGTGAACCCGGACTGACTAAAAATCGGATGTTTGCCACTAGCTAATCACGAACACTTTCCGCCCAAAAATGGTTCATGCATTCGGCGGTTACTATGACTGCACACCCTCTTTGACCCCACAGGCGATGAAGGATGCTAGCACGACTTCTGGTCCTTTGGCAATCTTTGGGACTGTAACATGCTGAGCAGAGGACTTTCGGACTTTGAGCCTTGGCCTGCTTTATTCGGACAATTGACGACAAAATCCGGTTATGCAGAGCCAATGAAATAGAGAAACCCCAGATAGCCAGAATAGGTAAATATGATGTTCTGCGATTTAAATAAATTGATCCAGAAATTCTAAACTTTGATGAGACAAATGCAAATATAAGTTACAATGAAATTCGAGATAAACAAATATTGATTAACAGAAATTACGAGTTTGTGGTTTTTCGCTGTGGAGTTTCTCAAGGGAATATTTTCTGGGGCAAAGGTCAAATTTTGCTCCGACTCCCCCGTTCAGGAATTTCTCTTGTTCTTGTTTCTTCAGCATCCGATTCAGAACTAGTTTCTGAATCCTCAAAATATTCTCCTTCCTTGTTATCCACTGGATTTGGAATTCTCAATGTGTGACTAGCATGAAACCAGTTCTTTATCCCAGCACAGTGCTCGTGGCTGTGTGCTCCGTTCACTCTCCCAACCTACTGTATGTTTCTGGATCGTGCTCGTGGCTGTGTGCTCCACCCACTCTCCCAACCTACTGCATGTTTCTTGATCGTGCTCGTGCCTGTGTGCTCCGCCCACTCTCCCAACCTACTGTATGTTTCTGGATCGTGCTCGTGCCTGTGTGCTCCACCCACTCTCCCAACCTACTGTATGTTTCTGGATCGTGCTTGTGTGCTCCGCCCACTCTCCCAACCTACGGTCTGTTTCTGGATCGTGCTTGTGTGCTCCGCCCACTCTCCCAACCTACTGTATGTTTCTGGATCGTGCTCCAGGGTGTGCTCCGCCCACTCTTCCACTCTCCCAAACTACTGTATGTTTCTGGATCGTGCTCATGCCTGTGTGCTCTGCCCACTCTCCCAACCTACTGTATATTTCTGGATCGTGCTTGTGCCTGTGTGCTCCGTCCCCTCTCCCAACCTACTGTATGTTTCTGGAACGTGATCGTGCCTGTGTGCTCCATCCCCTCTCCCAACCTACTGTATATTTCTGGCTCATGCTCGTGCCTGTGTGCTCCGCCCCCTCTCCCAACCTACAGTATATTTCTGGATCGTGCTTGTGGCTGTATGCTCAGTCCACTCTCTCAACCTACTGTATATTTCTGGATCGTGCTTGTGCCTGTGTGCTCCGCCCACTCTCCCAACCTACTGTATATTTCTGGATTGTGCTTGTGTGCTCCGCCCACTCTCCCAACCTACTGTATATTTCAGGATCGTGTTTGTGCCTGTGTGCTCCGCCCACTCTCCCAGCCCACTATATATATTTCTGGATTGTGCTCGTGCCTGTGTGCTCCGCCCACTCTCTATGCTTGCCACTGATGTTTTGCCGAACGCGCCGCACGCACTGTATAGTGAACGCACCAGCTGAATTTATGACAGGTGCCAGATCAACAGTTGAAGGGCGTCACTGTTGCTGAAAGTGGCAAGGCTACAGGGATTTTACCAGCTCTCGAACGGCTTTCTACCAGATTGTCGTTCTGCACATGTTACAAGTTGAATGGGTTTTTCATTCTCTCAGGCATCCCAATGTCCCCACGCAGCGACCTTGGCCTCAGTCCCCTTTAGAGGGGTAAAGAGGACACCTGGGGTCTCAGAACTGCGGTTTCCATTTGCCATACTCTGAAGCAGCTTTGAGGTGCATGTGCAGGTAGAGTGCGGAGTGAGAGGTGAGTGCTGGGTGCTGTGAGGGGGAAGCTTCAATTTGTGTTGCCTTAGAAAGCAGCTTCTTCTGTAACAATGCGGAAAACAGTATATAAGTAGTTTTAAGAGTATTTATAATCGGTGAGGTGGGTTGGACATTTTAGCACATCTATGGTGGTAAATAAAAACAGGATACATTGTTGAGAAGAGCAAGACGTGCCTCCTGTGTGAGATGAGCCAGTGTCAGCATCTGGCAGAGGGTGTCCTGTGATCTTTTATTAGAGCTGTGATACAAAAGTGTTATAAGAACAATTTAGTGAATTCTATTGAGAAGCCAGGAGCAACGAAGAGAAACAACAAATTATGAAGCCTTTAGGGACAGTTGTTGTGATCTTGCTTTCATTCCATCAAGATGACATGTCTGTGGAATGTGGAATGTACTCTGTGAGCCTGTAGCTCAGAGGTTCCAGAGGTGACTGTTGCTCTGGTCTGCAGCAGCTGTGGCTAAAAACACTCTTCATGAAGTATCTCTGCTTGATGTCCTACATTCATTAATACTTCATTACAATTTGGCGACAATCTAGCCACAGCAAGGATCCACGCAAGGAAGAAAAACAAAAGAAAAGAAAGAAGTAGAAAAGAGGAGATCCAAAAGATGAAGACTTCGCAGACAAAGAAGTACAGGCTTGTATATCTTAGATACATTTATCAAAAGTGAGCCAAGAAATTTTCACGCAAGAGAGTGAACAGACTCATTTAAATATAGGACTAAGACTGCTTAGCGCGTTTATCAAAAGGAAAAAACAGCACTCTTTCAAACATAGGGCAAGGCAAATTGAAAAAAAACTGTCTCTAAAGATTTAAAAAGAGAAAAAACGAGTGGAGGGCTAACTCTGGTTACAGCTACTTTGTATAGACAAGACTGACATATGATGTGTAATGGGTAATTCATTTTATCATTAGTCTAACAAGTTCCACCTAACGAGTATCTGTTGAGGTGCCTCGACAGTGATCGATGTGTTGGGAGAAGATTTAGACACGGTGTTAAGTAAATTAACATTGCAGCAATGATCGTTCACTTGGAAGTTGGCCTAATCTCCAGAGCAAGTGAAAACATTTAATAATTAAAGACATCGGTACTTCTGAAGTGAAGCGCGAGACAGCTTGTCATTATTCAAAAGCTGGCAGGGCGCGCGTGTGTGTAAAGTCAAGCAGGAAGATTCCTTCGGCATAAATAAAACAATCTGTCGTTTTGTGCCATTTCAAGCGTGAAGGGATATCCCTGTGTGAGTGAAAACACTTAACAAATAAAGTCATCGGTGCTTGTGAAGTGAAGCGCGAGACAGCTTGTCATCATTAAAAAGCTGGAAGGGCGCGCGTGCGCGTAAAGGCAAGCAGGAACATTTCTTCGGGGAAAAAAAATAAATCAATCTGTCGTTTTGTGCTTTTTCAAGCGTGAAGGGAATTTCTTGTGTAAACAGAGTCACCTAATGCGCGTTAAGTGAAGCTTGAAGATAATTGCCTGCGAACGCTTAACGCTGTGCTGAAAGCTTTTAAATTACCTTGCCGTGTGAAGTGTAATGTGATACTATTTGAGGATTCGAGTGTTTTAGCATTGTGGCCACGAACACAACGCCAGTTGGATTTATTTTAATGGAAAGGAGGAAATAGAAACTTTTACTAACTGGAGTTAACAGCCATCTGCCTAGGAGGAAATATGGTCACTCCCATGTTGTTTTCTTCACAGTAACTTCCCAAAGCAAAGTATTGAAAATCAAGGAAGGACTAGTTTTGCCTCCAACCACTAGAATGTTAACTGATTAACAGAATGTCCATATACATATACAGTTTTTAAAAAAAAAAGAGAAGAAAGAAGAGAGACAAATTAACCTCAATAGTATTGTTAGTTTGAAAATCTCATCACCAGTTACCTGTAAAAAAAAAAAGGGAAATTTATAGGAGTACAAAGTTAAAAGTGTTAATTAATTTATAGATTTAAAAAAAAAAGGGGAATATTTGCATGTCCGTGATTTCTACAAGTTATTAGTAGTATTGTTTAATATTCAACGTTTTCTTTTATAAAGTTTAGTGTTTTTATTTTGCAACTAGTAATTTGTGATGGTAAGCACATTTTGGAGTATAAACACAATATAGCATTAGTACTTTTGATGTTAAATTTAAGTGTCATGGCAAATAAGCAAAATGTTGGAGCTCCTCCGCCATTTCTACAAACAACGGGTGATCCCCCTGTGCCCTGGAGAAATTGGTATAGAGCCTTTACGAAATACTTAGGGGCAATTGGTGGAAATAGATATCGACCAGAGCGGAAAAGATTTTTGCTAGAACATAATCTAGGCTTTGAAGAACAATCTATATATGAACACCTTCCACCATATGTCGTTCCTCATGATCAAGAGGACTTAGATGAATTTCAATTAGCGGTAAAAAAATTAGAAAAGCAGTTTGATGTGCAACCGAGTTTAATTGTAAATAGACATACGTTTTTCACAAGGGAGCAATTGCAGGATGAATCGATAGTCACTTATGTTGCGGTTTTACGCATGTTGGCTGCAGAATGTGAGTGTGAAAATTTCACAGACCAGCTTATACGCGATCAAATAGTGGTACGTTGTTGGGACAAAAAGTACAAGAAAAATTGCTCACTATGCGCAATCCAAATTTCATTGAGACAATAGATATAGTAAAAGGGATTGAGGTCTCAAGAAAAGCTCAGAGAGAACTTACACGTAAGGAAGCTAGTGGTGTGTCTGTGGTGAATGAAAGTTCTATTCATAAGGCACGTGTGAATGAAAGCACAGTATCAAAACAAAATTTTAGTGGAAAAAATGTAACAAAAAAAAGAGAGTATAAAAATAATTTTTTCTCGCAAAAGAATATTTGTTTTAGATGTGGAAATTCAAGGCATGGAATTAATGGAAAACCGTGCCCAGCAAAAAATGTAAAGTGCAAAATATGTAATAAAATTGGGCACTTCGGGAAAGTATGTCAGACACCCAAGGAAAGAATCAATTATGTACAAGATGGAGAGGCTTATGACAGTTCAGAGGAAGAACAACATTGTTCTAGAGGTGTCAGGGACATGATTGTGGTTGTGCAGGACGAAGAGTCCGATTGTGTTGATCCCTATGAAAACATTGTGGTAGATGGCAAAAACATCCGACTTCTCATTGATTCGGGTGCCAGAATGACAATGGTAACTGATGAGTTGTATGATGAAATATGGGGTAAACGCAAGTTGTTTCCTCCAGATAGAAATCCAGTTACATACGATGGAAGAAAGATTGAATTGTCAGGATACTTTGAGTGTGAACTTAAATTCAAAGATCGTAGCATAGTGGGGAAAGTATATGTGGCAAAGAAAGGATTAAATATTCTTGGTTGGTATCACCAAGGTCTTTTCGGTATGACGCTTAGACCTGGGAGAGATGTTCAAGTTTCTTTAGTAACTGATGAAGATGAGGAAAAATTTGAAAATAGTAACAATTGGACTGGAAAATATCCCACAGTTTTTGGGGACGGGTTAGGTAGAATTAATGGATTCAAACATAGGATTAAGGTCAAGGAGGATGCTACACCCGTGAAACATAAATTAAGAAATGTACCGTTCATTTTCCGCGAGGATTTAGGGAAAATTCTAAAAAAAATGTGTGATGATGGGGTGATAGAGCCTATAGAATCATCGTTATGGTTAAGTCCATTGGTTATCGCGCGATGGTCAATTGAGAGTGTGTGTCGACTTAAGAAGCCTAAACAAGGTTATTTGGGTTGATTCTCACCCTTTGCCTAGGATTATAAGTACATTCTCAGGTGCTAGGTTTTTTTTGAAAATTGATCTAGCATCTGCGTATCATCAAATTGTGCTAGATGAATCTTCAAGACATTTGACAGCTTTTGTTTCTCCTATGGGTTCATACCAATTCAAAAGAATGCCTTTTGGTCTTGCATCGGCTGCTGACGTTTTTCAACGTGTGTTGGAGAATGTGCAGAAGGGTATCGAGGGGGTGGTCACTTTTCAAGATGACATCCTTATAGCTGGTGAAAGTCAGAGTGTTCATGACAAATGGATGGGTGCTGTGTTGGAAAGGTTAAAAATTTGGTGTGGTGGCCAATCGAGGGAAATGTGAATTCAGTAAGAAAACTATTGAGTATTTGGGACATTTAATTTCAGAAAAAGGAGTAGAACCCAGACCCGGTCTGGTTGATGCCATCACCAAAGCACCTACCTCCAAGTCTAAAGAGAATGTGGCTTCATTTTTAGGGCTTTGTGAGTTCTACTCAAAATTTATAAGGAAAACTGTCAGGCTAAGGTAATTATTGAAAAAGGACAAAATATTCTCATGGGAAGGAGGTTGTCAAATTGAATTCGATGGGTTGAAAGAAGAAATTGTGTCAGCTGGTCTTCTTGCACCTTTTGACCCGTCACTTGAGTGTATCATTACTGTTGACGCAAGCAATGATGGTCTGGGTGCTACCATCTCTCAGATGAAAGGGAGAAATGAGGCAACAGTTGGGTTTGCTTCAAGATCTTTAAGGTCTAATGAGAAAATGTTCTCGGTGATTGAAAAAGAGCTGTTGAGTTGCTGCTGGGCTGTTGAAAGGTTTAAGTGTTTTATCTGGGGAAGAAAATTTGTACTTAAGACTGATCACAAGCCTTTAGTTAGCATTCTAAGTGGAACCAATATAAAAGATCACACCCCCAGAATAGCAAGATTAAGCTCGAAACTTTTGCAATATAATTTCAGCATTGAATACATCCCAGGTGGTAAGAACATAAGAGCAGATTATCTCTCTCGTTCACCGTTAAGTTTCACAGATTACAATGAAAACTATGAGGAGAATGACGAAGAATGTTTAATTGCTAGTGTAGATATTTGTCATGACACCACATTTAATGAAAAAGAATGGTTGAATGAATCTTCAAAGGATCTGGAATTGGATAGTGTCAGAGAGTATGTCATGAGAGGATGGCCTAGAGAAAAAAATCTGCCACAAAACTTGCAACCATACTTTAAAATTGCAGATGAGTTGTCGATTGAAGAAAAGGGTATGCTTGTACGGGGAGATAAATTTGTTCCGCCCGTTTCCTTGAGGGAAAGGATTATCCTTTATGGTCATGAGGGACATCTGGGACAAACGATAACAAAAAGGAAAATCAGGGATAGTTACTGGTGGCCCGGCATGGATTCTGCCATTGTAGCCATTGTGCGGGGATGTGTTGTATGTGCCTCTAGTGACAAAAGTCTGAAAATGGAGGCGGTCCCTTTACAGCCTGTAGAATTACCAAATACAGTTTGGTCCAAGCTTGCTATAGATTTTATTGGTCCATTTAGCATTCTTCCACGGAAATTAAGGTTTACTATTGTGGTTGTAGATTACTACAGGAAGTGGTGGGAGGTGGGGTTTGTAGAAGAACCAAATACTGTCAGTGTAATCAGGTTTTTGAAGAATCTGTTTTTGAGAGAAGGGTTTCCCAAAGAAATTGTATCGGACAATGGCGTCCAATTTGTGTCAAAAGAAATGGAATGTTTTCTTGCTTGCACTGCCATCAAACACAGGTGTGTTGCGCTATACCACCCACAGGCAAATGGTCTTGTGGAAAAAATGAATCGCACATTAGTTGAGTGTATTCAATGGGCCATACAGAATAAGTTTGATATTTGTAAATCTGTGGAAGAAATGCTGTGGTCACATAGATGTTGTCCAAATGCTGTTTCAGGCTTTACACCATTTTAAATGTTAAGAGGACGACCACCTGCTTCTAGACTATGTCCTGCATGGTTGAGAGAGTGTCAACATAAGAATGATCATATGTTAAAAATGGACCAGGTGGTGAGGCCAAAGGTTGAAAATTCTCAGAGTAAAATGAAAGGTCATTATGACCTTACACACAGAGTTAAATCTGTAGAAGACAAATTGCAGGTTGGAGACTGGATTCGTATCAAGGATCCCAGTCACGTTCCCAAGGGAATGTCAAAATTCAGGCCTCCTGTCAGGATTGAGGTTGTGTCTAGGAATGCAGTGAGGACCAGCAAGAATGAATGGTGGAATAAGGGAAGAGTGGTGAAGGTGCACAATCATGTTGTTGTTCTGTTCCTAATGATTCTCCCCTTCCATCCAAACCGGTCTTGCACTCCTGTGTTTCTCCTCCATCTTCTCATTCTGATATTGATGTGTTAGAATCAAGGGGTTCTTTTCATCCTGAACCTGTACGTAGGAGTGAGAGACGAAATATTGTCAAACCTTTAAGATATCGCAATTGATGTGTTTCATCATTAGGTCATTTATTGTAAGTTCATGATTTGATGCTTTAATGTCATGTTCTTTCATTTGCATTTTGTAGTAACGTGTCTACTGTAAGTTTATGGTTTATGATTTGTTGCATTGAAGCTGTGTCATTTTATTGTTGTTTATTTTATTCATTCATTGTAAACAAGAGAGATAGTGTTGTGATCTTGCTTTCGTTCCATCAAGATGACATGTCTGTGGAATGTGGCATGTACTCTGTGAGCCTGTAGCTCAGAGGTTCCAGAGGTGACTGTTGCTCTGGTCTGCAGCAGCTGTGGCTAATAAACACTCTTCATGAAGTATCTCTGCTTTATGTCCTACATTCATTAATACTTCATTACAAAAGTGTATGGGCAAGATGCATCACAAAGGGAAATGTAAACCCTTTGAAAAAAGATCTGAGCTACAACTGCAGGAGAAAGATGAGAACGTCCCAAATAAACTCAAAGGCTCCTCTACGAGCAAGGCTGAATCACCATCCATCATCTCACTAGCCTCCTCAATAAAGCATTTCATGGAAAAGCACTTTAAGAACAAGAAAGGTGGGGAGGATGAAGGAACAGTAAGCCGCCTCAGCCAGGAAACATATGATGTCCAGAGTGTGCAAATAAGGAGAGATGCTTGCAACAAACTATTCCAGAATTTGGAGTCAGGTCTTGATGGCAACTACTGCCGCATTAGCTTATTGATGGAATTTCAAGATTCGCAACACCCGGAGTTTGAGATGCATCTTATTGGTCAATGGCTTTCATCTTCACCTCCTGTGCCAATAGTGATGTCAAACCCCAGTGTGGGACAAGACCACACCATTTCCGAAATAGACATGCTAAACAAAGTTAATAGAGCTGATCCTGAGGAACAGATAAAGAGAAAGGAAGACACAGGATCAATTCTACTCCTTAACCCCACGGCCACTACAACTTCTTCAAAGCTTGAAATGCTACACCTAATACAAAAAACCCTACATGGAATGTTTGAAACTATAGTTTTAAATATTGAAGGGATTAAATCACAAATTAAATTGTTAAATAGTATTGCATGTGAGTTAAGGGAAATAAATAAAAGCATGCTGTCCTGTGTTAAGCCAATTGAACTAACTTCCAGTGAAGAGACACATATAACAGGGGATGATGCAGGATTAAAAGAGCCCAAAGTAGGAAATGAGGGTGAGGTATAAATTCCCTACAAACCCATGCTAGTTAGAAGGTGTGTGGAGTGTCTACATAGTAGTAAAAGGTACATAAAAGATATAGAAGATACAGAAAAATAGCACAAGTAGGAAAGAAGATCTCCACTAAGAATGCAGTACAGTATAAGGGGAAAAAAGAGTAAATATGTAAGAAGATGACTTGGAAGGGGAATGAGAAATAGTAGGAAGCTGGCTTTTATGTGGTAATGCCAATGTAGCAGCACACCATATTCAAAAAGTACAGACAAGCCTTATTGGTTTACAGGGCTTAAATTAATAATCCCAAATGCTCTATTTGTGGTAGTGTGGTCGAGCAGCTTAGGCTTATCAGAGGGTAGTGTTAAGCATTTGTTGTACACATAGTCAATAAATGAGACACACACTCAAGAAGGAACTCCAAGACCAATTTAGAAAAATAACGCAGATTTTTAGATAATTTCAGACACCAAGATAATCGGAGTCATGTAAGCACTTTCGGAGTTATAGATTTTTGTAGAAATTGAAAAACACAGTTGAATAACGTTTTGAGCTATAAGCCTTGGTAACAGAAACATACACTGCACAGATATACATAGAAATGTTTTTTGGAGGTTACCTTCTAGGACTTAAGGTGCCTAGGGGCCAAGGTCCAAGAAACCCCAACAGTTCGGTTTGACGTGCCCTGGTATGTCCAGGTGCCAGGGTGCTGGTTGCGTTGGAAGCCACAAGAGCTGTGTGTTAAAGTCTATGGAAGAAGTACCTGCAAAAAGAAAGGCTGCAAGTGGGGACAAGTCTGGCAGAACTTAATGGGGGGCCCAGCTCTTGAGGGTCTCCGGGGGCAGAGGGACACAGTCTGTTTACGTGAACCCGTGCTGGGGGGCTAGGTGCAGAAATGTTTTATTCGGTGGGTCTTTTCTGCTGTTTGAGTCTCTCACTTGGCGTTGGTGACCTGGAGAGACAGGGCAGCATGGTCACTGTCGATCAAGGCCTTGGGGATCCTAAAATCCCTTAACGGCAGGTCGGTGTTGGCGTCATTAGTGTCTGGACTGGACACGTAACAAGCCTTAGTAGTTGCAAGAGCCCCTGTACACAGGAAATCGGTGCTGAGAGGCTCCTGGAGTGATTAGCGTCTCAACACTTAGTAAAAGCAATGGGGCTATCCTCCTGAATCCATGGAAACTTCTGCTTGGCGAGTTGCTCCCTCGGTGGGCTCGATGGCCAGTAAGATAAAGTACCGGGTCGGTACCTACAGATGTGGGGGGATGGCTCCGCTTCCCCAAGGGAGATGCTGCTTGGTTGTTGAAGGGTGAAACAGTCGTCCAAGGGTTTGGGGAGGCTGTTCAGCTTTTGGATGAGTCGGTCTTTGTGATTGTCACGGTGCAAGCAGCCAGGCAGGATTTGGGACCAATTTCGGTGCAGTACCTCTGTTCTCATGACCTCAGCTCTACTTTGTTCTTCCTTCAGTTCCCAGTAGACAAATCTGTTTTCCTGGTGTTAGGGGGAGCCCTAAATACTTAATTTAAGGGTGTTTAAGGGAGTGTATGTTAGTGTCCAAAGGGCTCATTAATCCTGGAATGACTGCACCCCGATATGATCACTTCCTGTGGAGAGTGAGCAAAATCCTGAACCAGAGTTCCTAGTTTCACCAAATCCAAAATGATGAAACCCTTTCTCAACTGTCCACTTCAGATGACCCACCTTAAGGGTGTGCCTAGCCTGAAGGTGTCACACACCTTCTGATTATCTAATTTTCGGTTCTGCTCTGGTGCCAACTGGGCTTCAGGGTAGGAGGTAGAGTTCCCAAGGTCTGGGGGAAGCAAGGGTCATATATCATATCCATCCTGCTGGAGGAGGTGTTAACACCTTCCTCTGGAGCAGGCATTGTTTCTGGCCTCTGAGAGGGTGGAGACTCTCTCCTACAGGGGGTCAGAAACTCATGTGTGGTAGCAGGCTGGATGATACCAGTCGGCCTGCACACTAGAGGACTAGCAGGTTTTCATGGGACACATTTAAGGTGCCCTCTGGGTGCATATCACAATAAATTCGATACTGGCATCAGTATAGATTTACCGAGATGAGGTGTTTGATACCAAACACCATTGGTTTCATTGCAGCCATCATGTAGCTGGGTAAATCATGAAGGCCAGTGCCTAGTACATGTCCTTAAGATGGCTGCCTGATCACTTGGAATATCTAGTAATGAAACTAGATATCACGGGGACCTATCTGCTCATGCAGCTGGGCCCTCACATATAATATAATGCACCCTGCCTTAGGGCTCAAAGGCCTGCTGGGTGACTTAAATATAGTATATGCAGTGTACCTTGGCATCGCACACAATGAGTATGCCATGTCATGTTTTTGGAATGGTTTGCACCATTTCACGCAGCCTGCAATGGAAGTCTTCATGCTGTTTGGGTGTGGGTCCCTAAGGGTCACATAATACATGCTAATGCCCTTGGAGACTTTATTTAGTACCCATGCCCTATGAATCAGGGGTACCATTTATTAATGGACATACAGGGGTGCTAAAGGCCTTGCAAATTTGGTTACACTCAGACATTTTAACTTGTTTTAAGGGAAAAGAGCACTAGCACTGGGGGCCTGGTTAGCAGGGACCCAGTGCACATTCAGTAAAACAGAATCAATACTAGGGCAAAAAGTAGGGGTGTCAAAAAGGGGCACGTTCCTACACTACCCCCCCAAACAAAAGGGAATTATACTAACCTTTTCCATGACAGTCTTCATTGTCTAAGTGGAAGAACCAGGAAAGGCCATCTGCATTGGCATGATCAGTCCCAGTTCTGTGTTCCACTGTAAAGTCCATCCCCTGTAGGGAGATGGACCACCTCAATAATTTAGGATTTTCCCCGTTCATTTGCATCAGCCATCTGAGAGGCCTGTGGCCAGTTTGCAAAAGGAAGTGAGTACCAAACAGGTATGGTCTTAGCTTCTCAAGGACCAAACCACAGTAAAGGCTTCCCTCTTAATGGCCCTCCAATGCTGTTCTCTGGGGAGTAACCTCCTGCTAATAAAAGTAAAAGGCCGGTCCTGACCATCATCGTTGTTCTGTGACAGGACTGCTCAGAGGCGTCTGTTTGCACAATGAACTGCTTTGCATAATCTGGAGCTTTTAGAATGGGTTCTGAGCACATTGCTCCTTCAGAGTGTCAAAAGCCTTTTAACAGCTAACTGTCCAGTTATCTTTCTTGGGTTGTTTCTCTGTTCTGTGAGTAGGATATCCCTTCCCAAACCTCCTGTAGTACACAGTCAAGCCAAGGAATGCCCTGACTTGAGTCTGGGTGGCTGGAGCCTCCCAGTCCAGAACAGTCTGGATCTTGGACAGTAAGGGTTGAACCTGGCCTCTACCTAAATGGTGGCCAAGTATACAACTGAGCCCTGCCCTATCAGGCACTTGCCTTGATAGTGAGTCCTGCGTTCTGCAGAACCTCCAGGACCTTTCCCAGGTGGATTAGGTGATCCTGCCAAGTGGATCTATAGACAGCAATATCATCAAGATATACTGCACTAAAACAATCCAGCCCAGCCAGGACTTTGTTCACCACCTTTTGAAAGGTTGCAGGGGCATTCTTTAAACCATACAGCATCACAGTAAACTGGTAATATCCATGTGGGGTCGATATTACAGATTTTTCTTTACTCCTGGGGTGAGACCAATTTGCCAGTTCACAATGTCAAATCAAAAGTACTGATAAACTTCGCTTCACTCAATCCGTCAATCGGCCCCTTCGAATAGGGTGTGCATCTGTCTTAGTAACAGCATTGAGACCCATATGTATTTCACAAAAAACCTCAGCTCTGGTTTACCTTCCTTGGAATGTGGTTTGGCTGGCCCAGTGACTATCAGAGGGTTCAATCATCCCTTACACCAGGATCTTGCTGACTTCAGCTGTGATGCTTTTCTTGACGTGCTCAGACTGCCTATGCATTTTGTTTTTGACAGGTAGGCTGTCTCTAGTGTCCACATCAAGGGTACACCAGGTTGTCTGACTAGGGTTCAAAGGAAAGAGCTCAGCATACTGCCCCAGGACTTGCCAGAAGCTAGTCTGTGGTTGGGCAGTGACGGTGTATGAAAAGACAACTCCCTCCGCAGACCCATCTTTAGAATTGTTGGAGAGGAGGTCAAGTAGAGGTTCACTCTCTTCATCCTGATCTCAGCAGTGACCATCAGCAGGGTCACATCAGTCCAGTCATGAAAAGGTTCTAGGCAATTTACTTTGATGACCTTGAGTGGGCTTCTACAAGTGCCTAGGTCTACAAGGTAGGTGTTATACCTGGTACCATTGGCGTGAGTCTCCCTTCCATTTTTTCTGATTGCCTCCTCTGTTTTTGATATGTTTTGCTGGTCTAGATGCTTTGGGCACTGTGCCACTGTCATTAAGTGCCACAGTGCAAGTGCTTCCTGTGTTAAATTGATGTTTTGATTAGTGACTCCATGATTGACTTATTGGGTTTACTGTCAGACCCTCGTATCGTGCACCGCGTGTGCCCAGGGCTTGTAACTCAAATGCTGCGGGTGAGCGTGCAGCACCGATTGTGCTACCCCCGAAGCAGCCCGTAAAGTGTAACTCGGGCCTGCCACTGCCGAGCACCGTACGCAGTCTGGGACTGCTGTGTCGACTCGACGAGTGCACACACTTGCCAGTCCTTAAACCTTCACTTTTCTGCATATCAGTCACCCCTACGGTAGGCCTACGGGCAGGGTGCGTTGTATGTAAAAGGTAGGAGATGCCCTGATGTGTGTGGCATGACCTGATAGTGAATTACAAACTATTTCGTTTTTCACTATTGCAAGGCTACCTGTTCCCATAGGCCAGAATGGGCAGTTTGAATATAACATCTTATAATCCTAACTGACTCAGGGAACTAGGTAGAGATTCGAGTTTAGTATGGTTGAACTCAGAATGATAAAATACATCTTTTAGTGAAGTTGGTTTAAACATTCTGTGTTTGAAAATACCACTTTTGGAAAGTAGGTATTTTCCTACCTAACCATCAAGACTGCCTCTGCTAACTTTTGTATTGTATGTCTGGTTTTGTGAGTGACCAGGTCTGGGGGGCTCCAGAAGACAGGGTGAGTCAACACTAGGCTGAATAGGCTGATCTACCTGAGGAGTGGTGGGAGGAGTAGCACCAGGGCCTGAATAGAGCTGTGCCTGCCTTCCACAATGCTGGCTTCACCTCCTGTGGTGCATCTGATTACCTTGGCCCACTCTGACAAAGAGAGAAGTTGAGCACTGGCCGAATGCACCCCGAACTGGTTTGGACTGGGTACAGGACTCCCTGCGTTCAGAGGACAAAGGATTTACTGGTATAAATATTGGGGCTCAGACCCCAGGATTTTAGATCACTTCTGGGAACACAAGACAAACCTTTGCCGAGGAGAAGAACCGAAGGAAGCTGCGGGAGTTGAACTGCCCCTCGGCCAGTGTGCTGTTGTGGGTTGGCCTGCAGTGGTGTCTTCATTGCCAAGGAAAGGAGAAGGAACTTTTACGGAACTTTATCATCTTGCAGAATATTACTCCAAGAGCTTGAGTTTAGCTTGCCTCCTGACCGAAGTCTCAGGGATACCAGACTTCACCCCTGCTGCTTGCTTGCTTCTGGAACTTGTTGTTTCAGTCGCTACAGAAAGAATCTACAACACGAGAGCCAGCGAATATCGCCGCCATCTGCACCAAAGCAGTGAGCGCTGTTTCCAACTTGTACCTGTAGACCGACGCCTGCTGCTGTGCCTTATCGACTCCGCAACCGACATCAGCAGGGAGCTGATCCTCGACTAAGGTGTCCAAGAACTCATCGACACCGTGACATCGTAAGGAACCGTGGTGCCAGCACCATCATAAAGTCACCTCCTCTCCGGTCAGGAACCAAAACCTTCCCCTGCTTGCACAAGCATCCGGGACACCGACGCATCATCTCCCCCGAAGCAAGGAACCGATGCTGCAACGCGCCAACGACATCGCACCTCCCCGACGCCGTGAGCTGTCTTTGTTGTCACTTCTCAAGGTACTGTTCTGTGGGGGTCTGTTTTGACTCGGGGCCCGACTCTGCGCACCTTGCGGTCGGCGCCGTACTTTGAGAACTCTTGAACCTCGACGTCGTGATAACTCCAATTGGGGTTATATGTTGCTAGAGACTTTAAGTGAATTACCTATTTTTGAATTAGTTCTACCATCGTGAAGTATCACTTGTGATCACAGAATTGTGGATTTTTGTTGCTTGTGGTCTTGTGATAAGTCTATATAAAGAATACTTATTTTTATACATCCCGGTGTGGTGTGCGTTTGTAGTGTTTTCACTGTATTACTGTATGTGTTCACAAATGCTTAACACACTGCCTCTGAGATAAGCCTGACTGTGCGTGCCAAGCTACCAAGGGGTTGAGCAGGGGTTATCCAGTAGTGTAATCCCCTTTCCCTGACTTAGACGCAAGGGTCCCTATTTGGACAAAGGTGTATACCATTGCAAACTAGAGACCGCAAGTTCTAACATTGGTGGTTAGCGGTGAGGATTCAGACTTGCATTTATGACTCATTTACAGTGATTGGTGTACACTACTAGTGAGTGCAGACCAAAACGCGACCACGTACTTTTGAGCAGAATATTTTTTTCCTTTTACTTTGAGAAAGAGAGGTTGGAAACCTACAACCTGAAACAGCTGAAGTACCGCTGCAGAAAATTGAAAGTTGCTACCCAAGGTATTTCAAAGAAGGATGAATACCAAAAGGCGCTGAGGGCCTGGGTGGAAGCGAGAAAAACCCCAGACTTGGTGGTGGAGCGAGTCAGGGATGCAGAGGGGCAGCTGGATAGCCCGTTGATGCCCGCCAGTGAAGGGGTACCGTCCCCGCTTGGCAGTAGCCTCTCTTCCAAGGGCCCATCCCCAGGATAGCTGGAGGACCGGGAGAGAGACCGGATGCACAAGCTGGAGATGGCCTGGCTCAAGTTAGAGGGTCAGAGGGACTTAGAGAATAGTAGGTTGTCCTTGGAGAGAGAGAGAATGAGATTAGAACATGAGAGAATGTTTAGGGAGTTGGAGATCAAAGCAAAAGGCCTAGAACTCAATCCCTCTGGTGGCAGGGCACCATCTGTGCCTGTTGAAAGCAGAGTCCACATCTCGAAAGATGTCATCAAGGAGTTTCATAGACAGGAAGATATTGGCCAGTGGTTTGCAGCCTATACGATTGCAATGTTGGCCCACCGGGTCCCTGAGAAGGATTGGGGAGCGGGGTTGTGGGGCCGCTTTTTGAGTGACGGGAGGGATACATTGTTGAATCTACCCAGTGAGAATAGGATATCTTATGCCCACATGAAGGAAGCCCTGATGACAAGGTATGGCTTGACCCCAGAACTCTATAGACAGAGGTTCTGGAATTGTAAGAAGCTGGAGGCAACTACCTGGGTGGAGTATCAGTCTTTCTTTTGCAGAGAGATGGATGGTTGGGTAAAGGGTGGCAAAGTGGATACTTTTGAAGCGCTCGATGATTTGTTTGCATGGGAGCACAAGTCTGCTAATTGTTTTCCAGAGCTATGCCAGCACCTTATCGATAGCAAGTTGACTAACCCTAGGAAGCTTACTGAGGAGGCTGACCGCTGGGTCAGCACCAGGGTCCACAAGGGTCACGTGGGAGACTTTGCCAAAGGCGGGCAGGGTCCCCAGCAGAAGAGTGGAGGGGACAAGGGTAAACAGAGGGAGTTCCAGAAAGGGCCCCAAAGTAATCCCCAAGGGAACCAAGGGAAGGGTTCCCAGCCTCCCCCTGAGAAGAAGCAAGAAGCCCCGACAGGTAAACCTATTCAGAGGGGCCCCTTTAGGTGCTTTACGTGTGGTCAAGTGGGCCTCCATTGGTATGATGCACAGTGTCCCATGAAGGACCCCAAAGCACCACCCCGTGCACCACCCCGTCAGATGGCGAATGTAGCCCTGGGAGGGGAAGAGATGGGTGCCCAAGGTGGGTGGAGTCCCGCAGAAATGTCCCTTGTCTCGCTAGGAGACTTTGAGATAGTCCCAAGGACCCAGCTGCCTGATAACACTAAGAAGTACAGGCAGTGGGTGACCATCAAGGGCCATAGGGTGGAGGCGCTACGAGATACCGGGGCAAGTGTGACCGAGGTTAGTTGCCGACTGGTGTCCAAAGAGCAGGTTATCCCCCATGCATTCTTCCCGGTAGTTGCCGCGGACAACTCGCAGAGCCAGTGTGAGGTGGCTCAAGTTCCCTTGAAGTGAGGAGGGTCTCAGGTACTCTTCAAGTTGCTGTGAGGCCAGCCATGCCTGTTGATTGTCTGTTGGGCAACGATTTAGAGAACTCCCCTTGGGCTAAGGTGGAGAGAAGGTCTCATTTAGAGATGTTGGGTCTGCCAGAGTGGGCGTGTGTGACCACTCGGTCGATGGCAGCCAGTAAGGGTCTTCAAGAGATTCTGGAGCCTGAAAATATGGCCCAGATCCCTACCTTAAAAAGAAGAGGTAGGGGGCACGGGAAACCAGCCTCCGTAGTGCCCACGGTCTAGGAGGAAGCAGACCTTGAGGGGGATATCCCGGAACCTACAGGGGAACAAGTGGCCGAACTGGGGACCTGCCTGAGCTGACCCATTGGCAGCAGGAAGGAGGCCCCTCCAGGGAGGAATTTTGTGAAGTGCAGAGGAAGTTCCCTTCTCTTGTGGATTTGCGGCAACAGGCCACAAACCAGGCAGCAGGTGATCAGTCTGGATCACATTGGATCTACTGGGAGAACAACCGCCTGTATAGCGAGTCCTAAGGTTGCTGAGCCTGGGTCAGCCTGTGTGCTGGTGGTACCCTGGTGCTTCAGAGCCTTCCTACTGGGTTTGGGTCATGACATGCCGTTATCTGGACATCTGGGGCAGGAAAAGACCTTTGAACGGCTTGTCACACATTTTTATTGGCCCCAGATGCGGAAGAGTGCAGACACTCATTGTAGGACTTGTCAAACTTGCCAGGCAAGTGGGAAGAGTGGGGGGAAGCGCAAGGCTCCTCTCCAACCCTTCCCTGTAGTCAGTACCTCCTTTGAACGGGTGGGCATTGACATTGTGAGGCCACTGGACCCCAAGACAGCCATGGGCAATGGGTTTATCCTGGTCTTAGTGGACCATGCTACCCGTTACCCAGAAGCCATCCCTCTCTGGACAGTGACGGCCCCCGTGGTGGGACGCGCACTGATGGGGATTTTTTCCCGAGTGGGGTTTCCCCGAGAGGTGGTGTCCGACCGAGATATCAACTTCATATCCAATTATATGAAGTCCCTGTGGCAGGAGTGCGTTGTGACGTACACGTTCTCCATTCCTTACCACCCCCAAGGTAACGGGGTGGTTGAGAGATTCAACCGGACCCTTAAGGGCATGATTATGGGTCTCGAAGAACCCCTGAGGCATAAATGGGACGTCCTCTTGCCATGCCTTTTGTTTGGGTACCATGAGGTGCCACAGAAGTCCTTGGGGTTCAGCCCCATTGAGCTTCTGTGCGGTCACCCGGTACGAGGACCTTTGAGTCTGGTCAAGGAAGGATGGGAGCAATCTCCCCAGAAACCTCCCCAGGATGTATACAGTTACATGCTGGCCTTCAGGGACCAGACTCAGCATTTCAGACAGCTCGCTCAGGGGTATCTGGAAGCCAGCCAGGAGGAGATGAAGCAGTGGTAAGATCAGAATGCCACTCTGATCGAGCTTCAGCATGGACAGAAACTTTGGGTCATGGCCCCTGTAGAGCCCTGTGCGCTCCAGGACAGGTGGACCGGACCATTTGAGGTGGTGGAGCGCATGAGTGTTATCACCTTCTTGGTGAACTTGCGGTCTCCAAGGAACCCTTTGCGGGTCCTGCACGTTAACCTCCTGAAGCCCCACTTAGAAAGGTCTGAAGTGGGCATGCTCCTAGCGACAGATGATGGAATGGAGGAGGAGACTGAGCCTCAACCGGACCTCCTGTCTGCGACCGAGCAAGATGGGTCAGTAGATGGCATCAATCTCTCTGCCACACTGACTCCTGAACAGCAGCAAGATTGTCGCCAACTGTTAGGGCAATTCTCTGATTTGTTCTCCCTGGTTCCCGGTATCACTGAGCGGTGCATCCATGACCTAGACACTGGGGACAGTCCTTCTCTGAAGCACAAGGCTTACAGAGTGACTGACAGGGACAGAGCTCACATCAAGGAGGAGGTCTCCAATATGTTTGCCTTAGGGGTGATTGAGTCCTCTCACAGTCCGTGGACCAGCCCTGTGGTCTTGGTCCCGAAAGCTGCTGCGCCTGGTGCCACACCTGAACTCTGGTTCTGTGTTGACTACCGAGGACTCAATTCAGTCACCAGGACTGACGCGCACCCCATCTCCAGAGCTGATAAGCTCATTGATCAGCTAGGGGCTGCACAGAACCTCAGTACGTTTGATTTGACGTCAGGGTACTGGCAGATCGCCTTGACCGATGGGGCAAAGGAGAGGTCAGCATTCTCCACACCAGATGGGCACTACCAATTCTGGGTTATGCCCTTTGGGATGAAGAATGCCCCTGTCACCATTCAGAGGTTGGTCTACCAGGTGTTGGCTGGGCTGGAAGATTTCAGTGCTGTCTACCTGGATGACATCGCAGTGTTCAGAGACAGTTGGGAAGAACATCTGCAGCACCTCTGGGAAGTGTTGATGGCACTGCGGAAGGCAGATCTCACGATCAAGGCGAGTAAGTGCCAGATCAGGCAGGGTTCCGTGGTGTACTTGGGACACCAGGTGGGGAGCAGACAGGTGGCGCCCCTACAACCCAAGATTGATACCATTCTGGCATGGGAACCCCCGAAGACTCAGACGCAGGTGAGAGCCTTTTTAGGACTCACGGGGTACTACAGGAGGTTTGTCAAGGGGTATGGCAACATCGTTGCACCCTTGACGGAGCTGACTTCCAGGAAGCAGCCCAAGAAGGTAAACTGGACTGACACCTGTCAGAAGGCTTTTGACACCCTGAAGACTGCCATGTGTACGGCACCCGTACGTCAGGCGCCCAACTTCTCAAAGGAATTTGTTGTCCAAACTGACGCTTCAGAGCCTCGTGTGGGGGCTGTTCTATCAAAGATTAATGAAGAGGGCCTAGACCAACCTGTAGCCTTCATCAGTAGGAGGTTACTTTCACGGCAACAGAGGTGGAGTGCAATTGAACGTGAGGCATTTGCTGTGGTCTGGGCGCTGAAGAAGTTGAGACTAGGCCTGGGCGGTAAATTCCGTTCCGCTCGCGGAATTTGTGTAATTTGCGTAATTTCGCGTTCCAAGGAGAACGCGAAATTGCTCAAAAGTCTGCTTTACGCGATTTCGCGAAATTTTTTGCTTGTTCGCGTTCTCAAAATGCGTGTTCGCGAGATATTTCTCCCCGAGCACGCAAACAGCGATTGTGAACAGGAAAAAAGCATCGCGAACAAGCAATTCCGCGTGTTCGCAGAATTTCTGCGTGTTCGCAGAGATTTTTTACCGTTTCGCGGAGATTTGCGGAACGCAATTACGCAAATTCCAACCACCCCTAGTTGAGACCTTACCTGTTTGGGACTCACTTTCGGGTCCAGACAGACCACAGGCCCCTCAGATGGTTGATGCAGATGAGGGGTGAGAATCCGAAGCTGTTGAGGCGGTCCATTTCCCTACAGGGGATGGACTTTACGGTGGAATACCGCCCTGCTGATGGTCTGTCCAGGTTTTTCCGCCTTAGTGAAGATAACTCCCCACATTTCAGCTGGAGGGGACACGTGTTAGACCTGGTACCATTGGCTTGAGTCTAGCTTCCATTTTTTCTGATTGCCTCCTCTGTTTTTGATATGTTTTGCTGGTCTCAATGCTTTGGGCACTGTGCCACTGTCATTCAGCGCCACAGTGCAAGTGCTCCCTGTGTTAAATTGATGTTTTGATTGGTGACTCCATGATTGACTTATTTGGTTTACTGTCAGACCCTCGTATCGTGCACCGTGTGTGTACGGGGCTTGTAACTCAAATGCTGCTGGTGGGCTTGCAGCACCGATTGTGCCACCCACCGAAGCAGCCCGTAAAGTGTAACTCGGGCCTGCCACTGTAGAGCACTGTACGCAGTCTGGGAATGCTGTGTCGACTCGCCGAGTGCACACACTCGCCAATGCTTAAACCTTCCCTTTTCTGCATATCAGTCACCCCTACGGTAGGCCTACGGACAGGGTGCATTGTATGTAAAAGGTAGGACATGCCCTGATGTGTCTGGCATGACCTGATAGTGAATTACAAACTATATTCGTTTTTCACTATTGCAAGGCTACCTGTTCCCATAGGTCACAATGGGTAGTTTAATTATAAAATCTTATAATCCTAACTGACTTGGGGAACTAGGTAGAGATTCGAGTTTAGTATGCCTGAACTCAGAATGATAAAATACATCTTTTAGTGAAGTTGGTTCTAACATTCTGTATTTGAAAATACCACTTTTAGAAAGTAGGTATTCCAGCCTGCCTCTGCTGGCTTGTGCATTGTACGTCTGGTTTTGTGAGTGACCGGGTCTGGGGGGCTCCAGGAGACAGGGTGAGTCAGCACTAGGCTGAATAGGCCGAGCTACCTGAGGAGTGGTGGGGGGAGTAGCACCTGGGCCTGAATAGAGCTGTGCCTGCCTTCCACAATGCTGGCTCCACCTCCCGTTGTGCGGTTGATGACCTTGGCACACTCTGACAAAGAGAGAAGTTGAGCACTGGCCGAATGCACCCGAACTGGTTTGGACATGGTACAGGACCCTCTGCCTTCAGAGGACAAAGGATTTACTGGTATAAATGTTGGGGCCCAGACCCCAGGTTTTTAGATCACTTCTGGGAACACAAGACAAACCTTTGCCGAGGAGAAGAACCGAAGGAAGCTGCAGGAGTTGTACTGCCCCTCTGCCAGTGTGCTGTTGTGGGTTGGCCCGCAGTGGTGTCTTCCTTGCCAAGGAAAGGAGAAGGAACTTTTATGGAACTTCATATTCTTGCAGAATATTACTCCAAGGGCTTGAGTTGAGCTTGCCTCCTGACCAAAGTCTCAGGGATACCAGACTACACCCCTTCTGTTTGCTTGCTTCTGGAACTTGCTGTTTCAGTCGCTACGGAAGGAATCTTCAATGCGAGAACCAGCGAACGTCGCCGCTATTTCCACCGAAGCTGTGAGCGCTGCTCCGACTTGTACCTGTAGACCCACGCCTGCTGCTGTGCCGTATCGACTCCGCAACTGACATCATCGCGGAGCCGATCCTCGATGAATGTGGCCAAGAACTCATCGACACTATGACATCGTAAGGAATCGTGGTGCCGGTGCCATCGTCACGTCACATCCTCTCCAGTCAGGAACTGACACCTCCTCTGCTTGCACAAGCATCCAAGACACCGACACATCATCTCCCCCAAAGCAAGGAACCGATGCTGCAACGCGCCAACGACATCGCACCTCCCCGACGCCGTGAGCTGTCTTTGTTGTCACTTCTCAAGGTACTGTTCTGTGGGGGTATGTTTTGACTCCAGGCCCGATGCTGCGCTCCTAGCGGTCGGCGCCGTACTTTGGGAACTCTTGGGCCTCGACGTCGTGATAACTCCAGTTGGGGTTATCTGTTGCTAGAGACTTTAAGTCAATGAGCTATTTTTGAAATACTTCTACCATCGTGAAGTATTACTTGTGATTACAGTATTGTGGATTTATGTCGTTTGTGGTCTTGTGATAAGTCTATATAAAGAATACTTATTTTTATACATCCCGTGGTGGTGTCCGTTTGTAGTGTTTTCACTGTATTACTGTATGTGTTCATAAATGCTTAACACACTGCCTTTGAGATAAGCCTGCTCGTGCCAAGCTACCAAGGGGGTGAGCAGGGGTTATCCAGTAGTGTAATCCCCTTTCCCCGACTTAGACGCAAGGGTCCCTATTTGGACAAAGGTGTATACCATTGCCAACTAGAGACCCTGAGTTCTAACAGTAGGTGATCTCTCCTTTTCTTTCTAGTATAGGGTAGAGACCACTCCCGTTATCCTGTAGGGCCCTAACTGCCACAGTCTTCAAAACCCATACTTTCTGCCCTAGCTGAAACTCAACCAGTGCAGTCTTTTGATCAAACCACTGCTTCTGGAGCTCCTGGCTGGCCTCAAGGTTATTATTTGCTTTTTCCATGTACTCAGTCATCCTGAAGCGAAGGTCAAGCACATAATCCACAATGTCAAGTTTGGGCTCATTGAGAGGCTTCTCCCAGCCTTGCCTCACTAGACTCAGTGGTCACCTAACAGGTTGCCAAAACAGAAGCTCAAAAGGACTGAAGCCCACTACTTTCTGTGGCACCTCTCTGTAGTCAAAAATCAGGCATGGCAAAAGGACATTCCATCTAGTGAATTTTTTAGGAGTCCCATTGTTGCATGAATGTGAATTTACCTTAAAAATTAAAAGACAGGAGGCGTTTGTCAAAACAGGAACAGTTGGTTTCATTAAATGCAGCGGCTAGGGGAAGAGGCGACAAAGATGTGAAGACTATCTCAAAGCACATTGTTTTCGAAGTCATTTTATACATTATATGAGGCATCATAAAGTAATTTGTAGATTCTTTTGGAAACAGAAATCTGGGCCTACTCATGGGGCCATAAATCTGGTCACTTGAAAAGAAGCGCAAATGGGTCTCAACCTTGTGTGGACAGAATGCTGGGCCAATGGGTATGTGTGCAGATGTCCGGAATGGGGAGGACGGGATCACTGCTTGTAGTGTGCATGCTGTGTTGTGATTGGCTGAGTATTCCTAATTTAGGTGGCCTCTGACTTTATGGTGTTTTGGGAACGCAAGCTCCTCAATCTAAGCATGTTTTATTGGGGCCAATCTCCTTAGACTATTGTGGTGTCACTGTCTATCTGTGGAATCGATCTGTTTTTTTCCTGTTCACACGTTTGGCTAAAGGTTACATATCATCCCACGTGTGATCTGTCTATCAGTTGGTTCAGGCCTAGGTCACAGGACCTGCCTTACCACGTACTTCTGACTCAGGGTTGAGGAGGAGGTCATATCGCGGGAATTTAACAGCGATGATGCAAGTACTTTATTATAAGTATATATATATATATATATATATATATATATATATATATATATATATATATTCACTGAAAAAAACATAGGTTTCACACATGTTATAGTTAGCAGGACATTTCACTCGTGAAAAACCAATGAAATTCCCCCGTTATAGTTAGTGCAGGCAACTATAACTCACGCGACTGCAATCCTCTGCTGATGACGTCAGATATTACATCACTGTATTTAGACACCTATTTACCCATGTCTTCTTCCATTAATCTTTAGCTATACATATATTACAAATATTTTTTTTTCAGAAAGACACATATGTCATCAGTGATGTAATATTTGACATCATCAGCAGAGGATTGCGGTCGCGTGAGTTATAGTTGCCTGCACTAACTATAACGGGGGAATTTCATTGGTTTTTCACGAGTGAAATGTCCTGCTAACTATAACATGTGTGAAACCTATGTTTTTTTTCAGTGAATTTGCAAGGTTTTTTAAATGCTAATTCCTAACTATAACGTGTGTGAAACCTATGTTTTTTTCAGTGAATTTGTACGGTTTTTTAAATGCAAATTTTTTTGGGAGATTTTGGGTAAAAAATAATATCCAACCTATGTATAAAATAATATATGTACTATATCCTGCATTATGGAATGGTTAATTTTTTAAAAATTAATGTTTACATACAGTTGTACATCACAGTTATTATCTTCTACAACTCTTGAAACTTGTATTTTTTTTTTTATGCATTATTTGCCGTGCACGTACGGTAAGCTGACTCTACGCGCTCCGTACGTCATAAGTACGGTGCGCTTACGTGATACGATGCGCGTACGGTAAGCTGACGCTACGCGCTCCGTACGTCATAAGTACAGTGCGCTTACGTGATACGTACGTGACGTACGCGTACACGCATGCGCGTTGCGCGGAAGCAACGTCGCGGTTACGCAGGGGCGTGTAATGCACATGCGCGAGTGCGTCTTACGTACGCGCTCCGTAAGCGCTCCGTAAGCGTCACGTTTGCGCATGCGTACTTGTTTACGAGCGCGTACCGTAAGCTTACGGAGCGCGCACGATAGGTCATGTGATCCACAAAGAACACTTTTCATTGGTTGAAACTACTTTCAGTTCCAGAAACTTCCCACACCACACCCATTCCCCTCATTACTGCTTGAGATCCCCTAGGAGAAGGAGCTGAATTGACATTGAGATACAATGGCAGAGCAGCAGACCTCTTCTGAGAGTGAGCCTAGCAGCACCATCATCAGACAGAGAAGGAGGAAACAAAAGGATTCTTTTGTGTGGGAGTATTTTACTTTTCCAGAGGGGCAGAAAAAGGTCAATGCTCCATTGGTCACTTGCACACTTTGTGACCGTGTTTTATCTAGAGGAGATCCAAGGAAGAAGTATTCCTTTGGAAATCACTCTATGATGAGACACCTTAGGGATAAACATCCCAGGACCTTTGCTCGACATACTGAAGAAAACTCTTCAGTAAGTCACCGGAGCCCAACCTCAGAAGCTCAGCCGAGTACATCATCGGCAGCTCAGCTGAGCCCTTCCTCTGAGGTGGGAGCATCACCTTCTGCTGCTCCTCTGGACATTAACCCTCGATTTCGGAGGGTTTCAATGAGGTGTACAACGTGTTGTGGTCTTATTGTTTTTGGGGAGACCAGTGTTTCCCTTATTAACAATAAGATAGACCAGCACGTTTGTAGACGCTCATAATATTCCCATTCTTTCTTTCCTCTATCCCTGTATTAACCCAACGGCTCTTTTAAGAGCCAACCTTACCTCACAATTTGTTTTATTTTTTTTTAAGCTTTCCTTTTTGAAAAAATGTTTTTGCCGTGCGCGTCCGGTACGCGTAATAGTTACGCGAAGTTCGCGGAGTTTTTCTCGCGGAATTTTTCCGTTTACGCCGTGCGCGTACGCTACGCGCATTCGCCGATTTTTCGAAAACAAATTAAAATTAATTTTTGCCCTTGGGGGTCCTTCTGGGACCCCCTGACAAAGGCTAGGGGGTCAGGAACTGTCCACCCTGCCCCCTTTTCACGTTCTCCTCCTTTGTTTCTCACCCCCTCAGACTGCGAGAGACAAAATGGCGGTCGACACTTCCTGGTTTCGACCGATTCGAATGTTTACTGAGATCTAACAACCAATCAGAATCGCGCTCGTGCACGGCGGCGTGCGCGTACGGTAAGCTTACGGTACGCGCTCGGAGCGCGCCTATAGATATATATTGATTTAAATGCTATTTTCTCAGGAAATACTGAACAAGATTTACACGAGACCTTCAAAAGGCACATCCCTGACCTGAGGGCTACCTCTCTGCCAAATTTCAAGAAATTCTGTTCAGCCGTTCGGGCTGTAGCTCGGACTAAAGGTCCTATGGAAAAATGCATGGGGAAAACGCGTTTTGGGACCCCCCCTTTTTCTCAGCCCCCGCTTGACGAATCGCCCCGAGACTTTCAGGGAAGGAGCGGAACGGAGCGCCCCACCTATTTTGAGAATTTCGCGAGGATTCGTCAATCGGCGCCAAAGTTATTCCAAATAGAATGTTGCGGATTTCCTATGGAAACACGGTCCTAACTATAACTATCTACTGGCGACCGCCAGTAGATAATATATATATATATATATATATATATATTCACTGAAAAAACCATAGGTTTCAGGGGTGTTATAGTTAGCTGGACTTTTCACTTGTACAAAACCATTGAAATTCCCCCGTTATAGTTAGTTCAGCTAACTATAACTCGCGCCCCCGCAATGCACTGCTGATGACGTCACATATTACATCACTCATGACATGGTCAGTGACATCACTCATGACATCACTGATGACATCTCAAATGACATCACTGATGACATCACTGATGACATCATCCAGTGAATGTGTGTGTTTCTGAAAATTAAATATGTTTTATATATGTATATCTCAAGGTCGATGGAAGAATAAATGGGTATATAAGTGTCTAAATGGATGATTTGTTTTTGAAAAATTGATTGTGTAACTGACTGATTAAGTGTTTCATAGTGAATACATGGCTTAGTGAGTAATGTTTAAATATGTAAATATCTGTATCAGTCTCTCGCTTTGTGTATAAGTGGCTGCATGGGTTGGTGAGTAGCTACATGGGTGTTTATATAGGTTATTAGTTGGTTTTATGAGTATCAGTCTGAGTGTCTGCATGGTTCGGTGGGGGTATTACGTAGTGCATAGGTGCATGAATGAATGACTCACTCTTTGTATGTGTTGAAGACAGCATGTGTGCAGGACTCTATGGGTGGATGAGTGAGTGTATGGGTGTGTTAGTGAGTGAATGACTGTCTCAATAGTGTCTTTATGAGTAACTACATATGTTTTAAACTAGTATATGTGACTATTGGTGTATATAAGCGAGTATATGTGACAGTGAGAGATTGAAAGAGTTCCTATATGAATAAGTATGTGTTTCTATAAGTGATTGTTTAAAAGACACAGGGGCCGATTCACAGAACTAACTTAAGACAAAATTCTAAACTTACTACTTTTGGTATTCACAGAAGTTAGGATTTTGTCTTAAGTTTGTCTTAAGACAAACTTAGGACAGACTTAAGACAGACTTAAGACAGACTTAAGACAAACTTAAGACAAACTTAAGACAGACTTAAGACAGACTAAAGACAGACTTAAGACAAACTTAAGACAAACTTAAGACAAAATCCTAACTTAAGTCTGTCTTAAGTCTGTCTTAAGTCTGTCTTAAGCCAGTCTTAAGTTTGTCTTAAGTCTGTCTTAAGTCTGTCTTAAGTCTGTCTTAAGTCTGTCTTAAGTTTGTCTTAAGACAAACTTAAGACAAAATCCTAACTTCTGTGAATACCAAAAGTAGTAAGTTTAGGATTTTGTCTTAAGTTAGTTCTGTGAATCGGGCCCTAAGTATGTGTAAGTTTCCGTAGAAGTAAGTGTGGTGGTGTGTGTATAACTGTATATGCAAGTAAATGTATGTTTGATTCTTTATTAGCATGAGTGACTATGTGTGTGAGTACCTCTATGGATGAGTGGCATTGTGTAACAGGATGTATAGGTGTATGAGTACATATGATGAGTGAGTACATGTATGAGTGACTGTATAGGACTGTTGGTGAATGAGTGGATGTGTATGTGGATCTTAGAATTACTGTATAGGTTGTTGTAACTGGTATTGGTATGTCCATTGTTTTTAAAATTTTAATTTCTATTTTTGAATGTGTGTATCAAAGGTTATATTAGGGGAAGAGGAGGTCTGCCACTCTATCACAAGGATGATGTCATCAGTGATGTCATTTGAGATGTCATCAGTGATGTCATGAGTGATGTCACTGACCATGTCATGAGTGATGTAATATGTGACGTCATCAGCAGTGCATTGCGGGCGCGCGAGTTATAGTTAGCTGAACTAACTATAACGGGGGAATTTCAATGGTTTTGTACAAGTGAAAAGTCCAGCTAACTATAACACCCCTGAAACCTATGGTTTTTTCAGTGAATTTCTGAGGTTTTTTAAATGCTAATTCCTAACTATAACGTGCCTGAAACCTATGGTTTTTTCTGTGAATTTCAAAGGTTTTTTAAATGCTAATTTCTAACTATGCCTACAGAGATAGGACATGTGAAGAAAGAAGAAAGAATGCACAGAAAGAAACAAAAGAAGTGCAGAAAGAAGCAACAGAAGTCCTCAAATACGAAGGTAAGTGCAGGAAGAAGGATAACGTGCAGAAAGAACAAAAAGAAGAGCAGAAAGAAGCCTTGTTGCAAAATCATCCTGTACCCTCAACTTTTTCAGACGGATACTGGTGGTAACTGAGTCTGACTAACCAGTCCTAGAGCCAGTGCTATGTTAAAAGACACTTAGAATACAGTGAAAACACCTACATACACTAGGGAACATTATGCGTTGGGGTCCCCCTGTGATTAGCATGACCTCCTCTGTAAGCCCCTAGTGTATAATAGGGCATGGGGATTAAAACTACCTCTTAAAACAGGCCACAGGGCGTTTTTGCACACGTTAACTCAGGCCTCGTCCCCTCCCTTCACCACTGTGTAAACACGCCCTGTGTCCATTTTTAGTTGGGAGATTAAGTTCATTTGAATCCTGAGGGTCCCTAGGGTCCAACTAGCCCACTAGGTACCTCCAGTAAGTGCCACAGAGCTGCGTTGCAGAGAGGTGTAAAAAGTGGCACGGCCTGGACCACCTCTCTGCAATGCAGCTCAGTGGCGCTTACTGGAAGCACTTGGTGGGCTAGTTAGCCCCCAGGGGCCCTCAGTATTGAAGGGAAATTATATCCCCAATTTAAAACGTGCCATAGTGCGTGTTTGCACACGTCACCTCAGGCCCCGTCCCCTCCCTTCACCACTGTGTAAACGCGCCCTGTGGCTGTTCTAAGTTGAGAGATTAAGTCCCCCTGAATCCTAAGGGTCCCTAGGGTCAAACTAGACCACTAGGTACCTCCAGTAAGCGCCACAGAGCTGCGTTGCAGAGAGGTGTAAAAAGGGGCTTGGCCTCAGAACACCTGGCTGCAGCGCAGCTCCCTGGCGCATACTGGAGATGCCTGTTGGGGGCGCGTTTGCAGAGTGCTGCACGGAGGGGGCATGGCCTCCGGCACGATGCCAGTCTTTTATTTATTTTAGTTTTTTAAGAAGGGGGGCTGTTTGGTTCCCCTTCTTATTCTAATTTATTGGCCCTGATGACCCCATCCCCCAGGGCCAGTCTCCTAATTATATTTTTTTGACCCCAATCCCCAGGGCCGGCCACTGTTTTTTATTATTTTAAAAAAATATATATTTATAGACACACCTAGGACATGCTGGACAAACCGTACGTACCTATCACCATGACGATTTGCGTGATATTCATTAAAAGGCGACTATGCATGCAATGAATCCACGTGGAATGTATTTACACCACTAGTGAAGCTCTGACATGTCTGATGCCCTACCGTGCCTAATCCTGGTAGACACCCTTGTCGTTTATTTATACAAACATGGGTAGCTATTGACGGGCACATTTAATACACATGCACACCAAGCCATTCAAAGGGGATTCGACAAAAATTCGACCAAAACTATGCAAGAAACCCCCCTCACGGTTAATAAAACACACATCCACTGCCGGATGTGTAATACTTTTTATTTTACTCTCTGGAAAGGGGACGAACATCACTTGAGAGTCACAGCGTGCTCCTGACAGAGCCCAATGCTGTGTTACACCCACCATTGCCTGCCGAGTGCCACACACCTCTGTGTTGTATTCCACTAGCTAGTGCATATGCTATGACACTCTCTAGCCCATGTGCACTGTAACACCACCCCGTGAATATGTCATGCCACACTTGTCTTCGCACGGGTTATATTGCCCCATCTAACGTGCCTTTCTCGATGCCTATGTTATAACGCACAGTGCTATGCCATACATATTACAATCTGGGATCCATATCTTTGTCACAGTGCATATGCAACGTTACACTCCCCAGCACATATTTTATATTACAACTTTAGAGACTAGTTAGGTTACACAACACTGCCCTGTGCATATTACACTCCAAGGCGCATATCGCATAGCACGCGCTAGTGCCTGTGCTATCTCGCGCTCTCCCATGAATCTGTCATTGCGCACAATGTATTGCATATTATATTTCACGCCCGGTTCATCTTATATCACACTCTTTGGTGCATAGTTTATACCATACACTATATCTAGTTTTCATTTTCAATCGTGCTCTCAGGACTATGTTCTATATAACACTGTGTTCACCTACCCTTTTCACGGGCATTACATTTTGCGATAGGGGGTGGAGGGTCAGGGGGTGTTTCTGCCAAGTGAGCCCGGAGTCACAGTCACAAACGTCCTCTTCTTCCTGAATAAAAGTGAGATTATCCAGTATTAGGGTATCTTTCATAGATTCACATGCCTGAATCATTCCCCGTCGTCGGGAATGGGAGTCACCGGTAAATAACAAAGTAATGTCCAGAAGACATAAGACAGTCATAGGCCTCAGAGGCCTTAGCTTAGTAAGCTATCCACGTCCTTATGTAAAAAGGACCAAATTTTGGCCAGAGCCAATCAGCTAACACCACCCTCTAGAACCTTCCTGGTAGGAGCTCTAGTCCCTCAGATTTTCTACCGCACGTCGTGCTAAGGGAGTCTCCACTGAGCTCTGCTCATTTCTTTGGATTTGACAGCATTTCTCTCAACATTCTGGATTTTCAGCATGGCTGATACACCTAAGAAGGGTTTATTCAGGCCCTGCGCCTCTTGTGGAAAAAAGAGGCTACATATCGACGACCAACACAAGGACTGCTTGTATTGTCTCTATCCCAGTCACAGTTCTAAGGACTGCAAGGTATGTCGGACTTTCTCATCTAAGACCTTGAAAGACCGAGAGGGGCGCCTTTTAATCTGGCTGCAAAGGCTAAAGGACAAGGAGGATGTGGCCTCTGAGGAGAGTGAGAGTTCTTCAGTTGCGTCTCACTCCTCATCTAAAAGACCAAGGGTGGCATCGCCGGGCCCTTCGTCGCAGCCACCTCAAAAGAAGACGCAGAAAAAGTCTTCAGAGGTCCAGGATTCGCCTGTTCCAGGGAGCTCGTCTCCTAAGGTGATGCCCCACACCTTCAAAAAGCCTATTGCCACCTCGTCGACGACAACAATGTCGACAGTAGCGTCGACGAGAAAATCTCCTTCGACAGCGATTTCAGTTACATCGTCGACGACGACTCTATCGACGATGACATCCCATTCCATGTCCTCGACGACGACAACTCCATCGTCGACGGCAGGCAAGTCAATCCCGTCGACGTTAGCCATAAAAAAGGCGTCGTCGAGTAAGCTGTCGACGGGAGCGTCGACGACGACGACACCGTCGACGAGAGCTTCATCATCGTCGACGACAACATCGTCGACGAAGACACCGTCGACGACGAAGACACCGTCGACGAGAATATCACCGACGACGCCGTCGTCGACGTCATCGTCGACGTCATCGTCGACGAGGAGACCGTCTTCATCATCCTCGTCGTTGACGACGACCCCGACGACGATCCCGTCGACGGCATTGATACCTGTAACGTCGGTTACAGCTATACCATCGAGCCCCTTGAGGAGTATGGACACGGACGACCAGAGTACATTTGTGCATGTACAAATAACCAAGCGTGCATTGACTCCGGCCCTCACTTCGCCCAGTAAGGTCTCAACCTTGCCTCCCACTCGCCTCTTTGAAGAGGAGGATTCGGACGACGCTAGTCTCTTTCCTGCGGCGACTAGTCCATCACAACTCCATGTGAAGTACCAGGATGTCTCGGATTACGAAGACAATCCCCAGGATTATGAGGAGGTTCCTCATCGAGAATACATGCCGCCTCCACCTTCCATGGTGTGTCTACCGGCAACCTTGGTCACAGACCTTCAGCTCTTAATAACGGACTATAAGCAGCGTTTTCCGACTCCGGCACCTCCACCGATGCCTGCGGGGCCTTCCAAGGAGGAGGCTACACGGCCACGACCGCCTCCACTGCGTTTGGAGAGGACGGCACCTCCGCCTCGGCCCGCCACGGACGACGAGGAGGAGGAGGAGGAGGAGGAACCTGAGGAAGGAGAACTCCAGGACGTTCAATCCCAACAAGATGAATGGGACGATTACATCCTTCCGGCTCCTGTTTCGCCTGTCCCTACCACAGCCGACTCACCGCCCGACGACATCGGCGGTTTCCACAACATCATTGAAAGGGCGGCCCAGCGCTTCCAAATCCCGATGCCTTCGCATCAACAGGACTGTTTCTTATATGACTTTAAGGAACCCTTCAAGAAGACCGTCCGGGCAATTCCGATAATAGATTATATTTGGGACCAGGGCATAAAGATAATGCAGAACCCTTCATCAATGCCACCGGTTCTACCACGCCTGGACAAGAAGTATAAAGCTCCGGACACTGCTCCGGTTTGTCTTACAGGCCATCCAAAGCCGGACTCGGTTATCACTCAGGCTGCGCAGAGGAGGTCAAACAACCCAGCTGCGCTGTTGACAGCTCCGCCGGATAAAGAAGGGCGACGTATGGATAACATAGGGAAACGTTTCTCCTCTATGTCAGCCTTGACAGTGCGTGCCTCCAACGCTACTGCACTATTGGGACGGTACAACCGACAAATGTGGGCGGACATTGCCCCATATCTAGCGGATTTGCCCTCTGACTTAAAAGAAGAGGCAAAGAAGATTCTGTTGGAGGGTGAGCGATCTGCCACGGAACTGATAGACTGTGCAATGGATATTGCTTCCACAGGCTTTAGACAGCTGGCTGGTGCGGCTGCTCTCCGGCGCCAGGGTTGGCTCAAGGCAACTTCTTTCAGGCCGGAGGTCCAGACAAAAGTCCTGGACATGCCTTATGATGGCCAGTTTCTATTCGGTTCTCTTATTGACGAGGCATTGCAAGGTATCAAAAAAGATACAGACACTGCCAGAGCCCTGGGGTCTCTGCAATCTCGGAACCCTTCCTTTCGTGGGTCAAGAGGAAGAGGCCAGACTTCCTCCAGAGGAGACTTTCAACAGCGTTCCTCTTTCTCCTCTTCCCAGCAGTACCGTCCACAATCTCAGCAGCGACAACAGTCGTCTTACCACAAAACTTCCTTTCGTAACAGAGGAGGAAGACAAAAAGGTGCCGCGCGGCGGCAATGACTTCCAGATGCAGCCGGGCTCAAACTTGTCTCCACCCTACAAGATTGGCGGAAAAATCTCCCATTTTCTCAAAAATTGGCAAACGATAACTACGGACCGATGGGTCCTTCAATTAATACAATTCGGCCATTCCCTGGAATTCACACAAATTCCTCCTCAAACTCCTCCCCGCCAAAGGGCTCACAAAAACCTACGCCCATTACTCCAAGAAATAAAGATTATGCTTCTAAAGGGAGCTATAGAAAAAGTTCCCCTCAGCCAACGAGGGAGAGGGTTCTACTCCCATTTCTTTCTCATCCGAAAGAAAGAGAAGAAATGGAGACCCATATTGGACCTCAGAAATCTCAACAAATTTCTGAAAAAACAGTCGTTTCGAATGATTACCATACAGGAGGTTTTGCATTTACTCAACGCAAACGACTACATGGTGTCGGTGGACCTTCAAGACGCCTATTTTCATGTCCCAATACACCGCAACCACAAGAAGTTCCTGCGTTTCATGGTGGCGGGCAGGCATTACCAGTTTCGGGTTCTGCCATTTGGGCTCAAATCGGCGCCACGCATTTTCACCAAATGCCTAGCACCAGTGGCGGCGTACCTACGCCGGTTCCACCACCAAGTCTTCCCGTATTTAGACGACTGGCTTATCAAGTCCCCATCACAAGAAGGCGTGATAAGTTCTTCCAACGCTTGTCTGACACTCTTCGAGTCACTGGGGCTCACTCTCAACCACGACAAATCTGTCCTGCAACCATCCCAATGCATGCAATTTTTGGGAGCCACACTAGACACCATCCACAGGAAAGCATTCCCGTCACAGGAACGCCAGGACAAACTTCAATCTCTGGCACTCCAGGTAATGACAAGAAAGACACTCTCGGTGCGCCTCTTCAAATCCCTCCTCGGGATGATGTCTTCCTGCATTCTTTTAATCCCACATTGCCGCTTGCGGATGCGACCCCTACAAGAGGCTCTGTCGAACCAGTGGATCCAGTGTACAGGGTCTTTCGACGACGTCATCCAAGTAACCCCGGCGATCAAACAGGCTCTGCAATGGTGGGTTTGCCCCAAGAACCTTTCGCAAGGCTTGCCTTTCTTGCTTCCTGCTACTCCTCATATAATCACCACGGACGCTTCCTTAGAAGGCTGGGGAGCTTTCCTTCAGGAGCTACAGATAAGCGGAAAGTGGTCCCTTTCGGAAAAAATGCTTCATATCAACCTTTTAGAGCTCCGAGCAGTCTACCTAGCTCTAGTGGCTTTCCTCCCGAGGATAAAGAACTCAGTAGTGCTTGTCCGGACAGACAACACCACGACAATGCACTACCTGAACAAGCAGGGAGGGACTCGTTCACTGACACTTTCGCGCGAATCGCAGAAAATCTGGAACTGGCTGCTCCGCCACAACATCTCTCTCCGAGCAGATTATGTTCCAGGCACCCACAATGTGTTGGCAGATTATCTAAGCAGGAGGCAGGCAGCGTGCCACGAGTGGGAGCTGGATCAGCAGGTCCTCAACAATATCTTCGCCCAATGGGGCACACCTCAGCTGGACCTATTCGCCACCCAACGCAACGCCAAATGCCAATACTTTGCAAGCTGGCATCCCCAACCAGGATCCCTGGGGAATGCCTTTTCGATAGCATGGTGCAACGTCTTTGCATACGCCTTTCCGCCATTTCCCCTGATCCCCAGGGTACTACGGAAGATGAAGGCGGAGCCTTGCACTTTGATATTGGTAGCCCCAGCTTGGCCACGCCAACACTGGTTCTCGGAACTTCACCTCCTCTCCCAGGAACCTCCGATCAGGCTGAAAACGTTTCCATCTCTTCTGACGCTCAGCGATCAGCAGATTCAACATCCGGATCTAGCCTCTCTCAGGTTATCAGCTTGGCTCCTGAGTTCAGAGAGTTTCGGGGCCTAGACATTCCTCCAGACTGCAGGCGAATTCTAGCTCGGGCTCGAGCAGATAGTACCAACAAGACCTATTCACTCAAGTGGAAAAGATTCTGTATCTGGTGTAAGACGAATAAGTTGCATCCTTTCTCTTCCACCCCAGGACAAGTCTTACCCTACCTTTTACATCTAGCAGAATCTGGTCTTGCTCATGCCTCCATTAAAGTTCACCTAGCTGCAATCTCACGTTTCAGAAGATCTTCTTCCGGCCCCTCTTTATGGTCTCATAGACTCATCAAGCAATTCATGAAAGGACTGTTTCGCACATTCCCTCCAGTAAAGCCTGTTCCACCGGCCTGGCACCTTAACATAGTTCTAGCTCAACTAATGAAGCACCCGTTTGAGCCCATCCACAGAGCTGACCTTAAATTTGTTTCCTGGAAGGTGGCACTTCTACTAGCTCTTACCTCGGCAAGGCGAGTGGGAGAGCTCCAAGCATTCTCTATCCAGGACCCATTCCTGCAATTCAAAAAGGATAGAGTCCTTCTCCGCACAAATCCAGCTTTCATCCCCAAGGTTCCATCTCACTTCCACCTCAACGAACCTATTGTTTTACAATCATTCTTCCCAAATCCACAAACAGTGGCGGAACGAACTCTACATTCACTAGACATTCAACGTTGCTTGAAATTTTACATTGAGAGAACGAAATCTTTTCGAAAATCAAATCAGCTATTCATAGCCTACAGCAGACCTCGACGAGGGCTTCCGCTCACAAAACAGAGCATTTCCCGCTGGATTTCTTCGGCCATTTCTTTCTGTCACCAACAGGCAGGACGTCCGTTGAGAACAACGGTCCGTGCCCACTCCACAAGGGCCATGTCTACTTCCATGGCTCTTTTTGCTGGGGTGCCCATTGTGGACATTTGTAGAGCGGCCACATGGAAGACGCCGCATACCTTCACCAAGCATTACTGCCTGGATGCGGAGATCATGAAGGATGCGTCAGTGGGTCAAGCGGTACTACGTCATCTTTTTAAATAGAGGTGAGCCCTTTCTTTCATCCCACCATCCTCAGTTTATGCACATTTCGCACTATAATGTATGCTTTACTTATTCATTGCTTTACGGTAGCACTGTTGTTTATCTCGGATAGATGTGGTTATCTAATACCTGTATGTTATCCATATCTTTCGAAATGTGCTTTATTCACTGCTTGCTACTCTGATTCAGGCATGTGAATCTATGAAAGATACCCTAATACTGGATAAGGAACGCGTTACTTACCTGTAACTGCGGTTATCCAGTATTGGTATCTTTCATAGATTCACATGCAACCCACCCGCCTCCCCTGGAAGGGCTCTCTCGGATCTCTCAGTATACAGCTGCTTAGCACTGTGCTCACGAAAATCTGAGGGACTAGAGCTCCTACCAGGAAGGTTCTAGAGGGTGGTGTTAGCTGATTGGCTCTGGCCAAAATTTGGTCCTTTTTACATAAGGACGTGGATAGCTTACTAAGCTAAGGCCTCTGAGGCCTATGACTGTCTTATGTCTTCTGGACATTACTTTGTTATTTACCGGTGACTCCCATTCCCGACGACGGGGAATGATTCAGGCATGTGAATCTATGAAAGATACCAATACTGGATAACCGCAGTTACAGGTAAGTAACGCGTTCCTTATGCTGCATACTTGTTCATATTTTAAGTAGTTCGCACAGACACAATGTTTTAAAAACAATAAAGTTCCTAATACCCGCCTTCTCTGAACAGTTAGCTTGCTGCCCCATCCCCTTCCTCCCTATCCTCTGTTGTGTGAATCCATGGACTAGCCTCCTCCCTCCTGCCATGCATGGTCTGATGTGCTGCCACTGCCCTCAATTTAGTATGATGTACCAGTCCACTCCTCCTGCCCTCCATTGCCCAATTCTATGCCCCATCATTGACCTCCTGCTTAAACTCTGTGCTTAGCTTGCTGCCCCTATTCTCCTTCCCCCTGCCCTCCGATGTCTTTGTGCATGCCCCTGCTCCATCCTTTTTGCCCACCATGTCCCATGGACCTGCCACTCCTATCTACTCTGAGTGTTCTGTTGAGCTGCCATTCCCCTCCCACCTGCCTAGCATTGTCAGATGACTGTAACCTGTCCCTGCCACCTCCACCCTGCCTGTCCACATGCCATGCCCCTATCCTCTTCCTCCTGTCCTACATGGTCCATTGTACTGCCACACCCTTCTGCCCTCCCTGGTCTGTTGTGCTGCAACTGCTCCTCCTGCCTGCCCCGTGTGGTCTGTTGTGAGGTCCCTTCCCCTGAACTTTCTTGTCTGTGCACAGGTCCTGACCCTTCCTTCTATCCTCCATCGTCCTTTGTGCATGCCCCTCCACCCTCCTTCTTGCCCATCATAGCCATTGTGCTGCCACTAACCCTCCCACTTGCCATGCATGGTCTTCTGTGCTGCCATGGCCCCTCCCACCTTCCCTGTGTGGTCAGTTAGCTGCCCCTGACCCCCTCCCACCTTCCCTCCATGGTCTGTGTGTATGCCATCACAGTCTCACTGTTGCTCTTCATGGTGTGTCTTGCTTCTAGTGCCCATCCTGCCTGACCTCCATGGCTATCTTGCTGCTCCTGCCCTGCCCCCTTGCCCCCAGCCCTACTCTCTCCCTCCTGGCTTGTCTGTTCCATTGTAATGCCCCTGATCCGTCCCTCCTGCCCTTTATGGTCTGTTATACTGCAGCTTTCTCTCCTGTCTGTCCATTATGGTCAGCTAGCTACCATTGCCTCTTGCCCCTCTGTTCTCTGTTGTCCATGTGCATGGTCCTGTCCCCTCCCTCTTGCTTTCTATGGATTGTTGTGCTGCACTCCCGTCCTGCATGCCCTGTGTGGTGTATTGTGCTGCTGCAAACCCTGATGCCTGCCCTGCATGGTCAGTTTGGTGCACCTCTCCATGTCCCTCCTGTCCTCTGTTATCCAAGTCCATGTCCCTATCCCATTTCCTTCCATGATCCAATGTACCATACTTGCGAACATTTTGAACTTGGTAAGAGGGAGATTTTGAAAAAAAACTGGGGTATTGATTTTCCCCTTTGAGTTACATTGAAAAAGAGGATATTGTAGACAGGAGACAGATCAAATAAAGCCCATTTGAGCTTAAAAACATTGGACGTTTCCTGGCTGAATCGGGTCTGTTGGCATGTATGGTTGTACTACCATTGCCTCTTCCTTCTGCCCACAATGGTCTATTACATTGCCACAGCCTTGAAGGAGGGTAGATTTTGTATCACAGGGGGCCCCTGGCCCGTTCTGTCCACACCTGAAGTATGAGACCCTTGTCCTTGCCCTGCCAGCTGCATTTGTAGGCCGTATTAAATTGACCAGCGGGTCCTGTGTTGCTATATAATTATCCTGAGACATCCTTACCACTCAGCCAGCATAAAACCCCTGTGTAGGCCCTTCTGTTCAATATGTAGGCCTCTTTGTTAAATTGACCATAGCTCTGCAATTTTAGTGTATAGCAGTCTGAAGGCAGGTCTGCGAGGCCTTCTGATCCAAACTAGTAGCCCCCACCCTACCCGAGTGCTCCGTGCTCGGTATCAAAGTTCAACATCCCCCTGAAGCTGTCGACATACAGTAGGCTGCATCCTGGACTGGTACTTGCTTCCTGGGCAGGTTTCCCGCTTTTAAGGAAGTGGCAACCGCAGAGCGTCAAGTTAGGAGAACTGAGGAGATTTTATACATGAATATATTGAATTCCCGTACAATACCCATTATTTTCTGCTTGCTCTATGGAACTTACGATAAGCGATTGGCCTGAGAGACTGACCTTTTCACCCAGTCCATTGTCAGCATTAAGTGGGTAAATGACGAAATGTCTGGTAAAATCTGCAGACGAAGCTTTTGGGTAGCATACGTAGGTAGATGTAGCGTGCAAAGGAGCCCACAAAATGATATAAAAAGGGAGCACCCACAGATATCGACGGACTACCTCGCCGTCTGTATGTAGGTTAACAGGCAGTGCAGGTTTTCCCCAAGAGCTGGGAGCTCTTGTCTTCCTTTGCTTAAAATGTCTTGCTCTGCTTTGCTTGAAGTATCTTATTCTATTTTACCTATATGAAATGTCATGTTATGTTTAACCATTGTTCTCTTTACTTTTGCATTTAAAAGATTTTGTATTGTAATTGCAGGAATGCTTGCTCTAAGAGTAAACGTGAGTGTTCCTAGGTAACATTTTCCTTGGTGTAACTTGTTTCTCATGATGCATTTATAGATGTGTTTTCTCTCTCTCTCTGTCAGTACATTAATTGAGATACAGAGAATATTATGACAGCTGTATGATTATCTGGATTCTGTATTTTGTACTTTATGTCTCTATTCTGCGGTTTCTTTGAAGTTGCATCTTCTCATTAAACTGCCATTGTATTCTGCCTCCAATTCCATGTCTCATATGTCTGTTTTCTTCATTTTTGGAGCAAGCGTTCCTAGGCACCCCGGCTCAAATTAAGGTGCCCCTTTTGTCCCTGACTCACTCTCCTGCTCAGTTCTGTGGTGGCTCCCGGGGATCTGGGGACCGCCCCTAGCTTCCTTGACCCGTAATAGATCTTCCCTCCAACAGCCTCTCTTGCAAGTCCTGTATTGTTGGTTTGTTGCCCCTGACCCCCTTTCCACTGCCCTCCATAGTCTGTTGTGCTTCCACGGCCCTTCCTGCCTGCTCAGTGTGGTTAAATTGTTGCCTTTGCACCCTCCTACCTGCCTTCAATTTTCAGAGTCCGTGCCCCTGGCCTCTGCCTCTCAACAGTATCCTAATGAACAACTAGATTGCTAACATTCTATATTTATTACAAAAGTGTGGAACGCCTGACATCATCTTGATGTAATCAAAACTGTAATACCTAGAGCATTTCCTTTAGAAATTACATATATGAGAGGGTCTTATTGGCATCAAAATTATGGTTAGTGCTCTAAAAGACTAAAATAAGGACATATTTTCTGAGTTTTCAAATCGCAACAAAGCACCTTTAAATTATTTGTTATCTTTATGTTTTTTTATCCAGTTGACCACTTGATTAAATGTTGCACTTAGGGGAGAGGATGTGGTGTTACTTCCAGAACTGCAGACTTTGCAACTGGGGAACCAGGTTGAAGTTTCTGCTTCAGCTCGACATTCTGTGATTCTGGTCAAATCACTTAGTCTCCCCATGTCTACAACCAAAATGAATTTGTTCTTGTGTGATGTAACCAATGCTCATGTAAAGCACTCCAATACCTGACAAGTCTGCACTATATAACACTGCAAAAACACAAAATAATAAGTGTTGTGCACACTTCTGTCATTGGGCTATATTTGGGCTACATCTGGGTGATTTTGGGCTACATTTGGGCTCTTTTGTCTCCGGTGGCCATCTTGGGAGATTTATTTGTTATGAAGTTTCCTAATTTCCTCATGTACTGCAGTCTCCTCAGTAGGAAATGCTTTCAGTTTTTTACTTTGATTCCATCATGAAGGTATTCAGATATGTCACACATTTGCCATAAATTCTGAATGTTAGCACTCTAGTTGCTCATTAGATCACTGTAGTAAAACTACTGCACCATGGAAGTCTGCTCCTGGTATTAAAAGTGCATGTTTCAGTCTGCATGTCAGAATTTTTTAATGAAATAGAAGAGGATTTGAGAAGTCACTCAAAATGTGCCCTCATTTTCTTTCTTCAGCATTAATCATAATTTCTATGGCAAAATGAACCTCCTCATTGTGTTCCTTTTTAAATTAAATGTTTTAAGTGTTACCAGTTTATTCCAATCAAGATGGCTTCAGGTGTGCCTTACTTTTGTCATAATGAAGACAGTAAGCGCTCTAGTTGTTTTTAAGAACATTCTGGGACATTCTGTCATTGGGCTATACTTGGGCTACATCTGGGTGATATTTGGGCTACATTTGGGCTCTTTTGTCTCTGGTGGCCATCTTGGGAGACTTATTTGTTATGAAGTTTCCTAATTTCCTCATTTACTGCAGTCTCCTCAGTAGGAAATACTTTCAGTTTTTTACTTTGATTCCATCAAGAAGGCATTCAGATGTGTCACACATTTGCCATAAATTCAGAATGTTAGCACTCTTTTTGCTCATTAGATCACTGTAGTAAAGCTACTGCTCACCAGGGAAAACTGCTGCTGGTATTGAAAGTGCATGTTTCAGTCTGCATGTCAGAATTTTTTAATGAAATAGAAGTGGATTTGAGAAGTCACTCAAAATGTGCCCTAATTTTTCTTTCTGCAGCACTAATCATACTTTTTATGGAAAAATGAACCCCCTCATTTTGTTCCTTTTTAAATTAAATGTTTTAAGAGTTACCACTTTAATCCAAGCAAGATGGCTTAAGGTGTGCCATACGTTTATCATAAGTAGGACTGTTAGCGCTCTAGTAGTTCTTTGGAACACTCTGGGAAGCTGCAGTAGAACACAAAGGAATCAACTGACAGTCTCTGCCCTTGTTGGATGTACATGTTTTACTGAGAATGTCAGACTTCATTCTCACATGACTGAGAAAGATAATGTGAATTTACAGAAAATAAGCTCTCAGTTTAGCCTATAGATCACCTTCCAAACCTCTGTGGTAAAAGCATGAGAAAATATTTTTCTCTCAATCATGATATCCCAGCAGAAGGCTTTTTCACATGGTGAAATCACCTTAGAACATACCACAATTCCTAAAATGAGTATGGTACCATCAACAAATGATTTATAATGTAACTAAAGTCTTAAAACCTTCTATTAACTGCAATGCTTTTTAATGAGGTGCTATCATGTATATTGGTCCCAAGATGGCTGCCAACACTTCTTGGATGAAGTGCTGACAGCCAATCAGATCTCAGGATGAGATGTGTGGTTAGGCTCCGCCCACATATATATATGCTTTTAAATGCTATTTTCTCAGGAAATACTGAACATATTTACACCAGACCTGCAAAAGGCACTTCCTTGACCTTATGGCTACCTCTCTGCCAAATTTCAAGTAATTCTGTTCAGCCGTTCGGGCTGTAGCTGTGTCTAAAGGTCCTATGGAAAAATGCATGGGGAAAACGCGTTTTGGGACCCCCCTTTTTTCTCGGCCCCTGCTTGACGAATCCCCCCGAGACTTTAAGGGTAGGAGCGGAGCGTAGCGCCCCACCTATTTTGAAAATTTCGCGAGGATTCGTCGACCGGCGCCAAAGTTATTCCAAATAGAATGTTGCGGATTTCCTATGGAAACAGGGTCCTAACTATATCTACCTACTGGCGACCGCCAGTAGGTAATATATATATATATATATATATATATATATATATATATATATATATATATATATATATATATATATATATATATATAATATCTCTATATTCACTGAAAAAACCATAGGTTTTACAGACGTTATAGTTAGGAATTAGCATTTAAAAAACCTTAGAAATTCACAAAAAAAACCTTAGGTTTCAGGGACGTTATAGTTAGTTGAACATTTGACTCATATAAAATCAGAGAAATTCGCTTGTTATAGTTAGTTGAGCTAACTATAACTTGCACGCCCGCAATGCACTGCTGATGATGTCACATATTACATCACTCATGACATGGTCAGTGACATCACTGATGACATCTCAAATGACATCACTCATGACATCATCCACATGACAATCTGATGCACATACTGATGCTCTAATATAAAATTTGATACACCCATTCTAAAATGCTGATTACTATTTTTTAAACCATACATAGAAGAATGCCATATACTACATAGCACTCACTATTTGCTAGGTCTACACACACATCCAGTCACTTATACATGTCATACTCATCAATAGAGGACTATAATATGCACTCATACATCTATACATGCAGTATAGTATAACTAGTATTCAAGGGGACTTAAAACGCGCCTCGGGGTGCGTTTGCACAGTGGTGAAGGGAGGGGGCAGGGCCTGAGGTGACATGTGTGCAAACACGTCCTGTGGCGCGTTTTAAGTTGGGGAATTAATTCCTCTTAAATCCTGAGGGTCCCTGGGGGCCAACTAGCCCACCAGGTACCTCCAGTAAGTGCCACAAAGCTGCGTTGCAGAGAGGTAGCCCAGGCCACGCCCGCTTTAACACCTCTCTGCAGTGGAGCTCTGTGGCGCTTACTGTAGGTACCTGGTGGGCTAGTTGGACCCCAGGGACCCTGAAGATTCAAGGGGACTTAATCGCCCAACTTAAAACGTGGCACTGGGCGTGTTTCCACAGTGGTGAAGGGAGGGGGCGGGGCCTGAGTTGATGTGTGCAAAAACACCGTCTGGCGCGTTTTAAGTTGGGGGATTAATTCCCCTTCAATCCTGAGGGCCCCTGGGGACCAACTAGCCCACCAGGTACCTCCATTAAGTGCCAGAGGCTTGCGTTGCAGAGAGGTGGTCCAGACCACGCCCCTTTTTAGACCTCTCTGCAACGCAGCGCAGTGGCGCTTACTGGAGGTACCTGGTGGGGTTGTTGGCCCCCAGGGGCCCCACAGGATTGAAGAGGAATTCATTCCCCAACTTAAAACACGCCCCGTAGTGCATTTTAAGAGGTAGTTTTAATCCCCCTGCCCTATTATGTACTAGGGCCTTATAGAGGAGGTCATGCTAATCACAGGGGTACCCCAAGGCATAGTGTTCCCTAGTGTATGTAAGTGTTTTCACTGTATTCTAAGTGTGTTTTAGCAGAGCACTGGCTCTAGACATGGTTAGTCAGAGTCAGTTACCACCAGTACCCATCTGAAAAAGTTGTGGGCACAGGATGATTTTGCCACAAGGCCTCTTTCTGCTCCTCTGTTGGTTCTTTCTGCACATGCCTTGCTTCTTCCTGCACTTTTCTTCGTCTTTGTGGACTTCTGTTGCTTCTTTCAGCATTTCTTTTGCTTCTTTCTGTACTTTTTTTCTTCTTTCTTCACATATCCTACCTCTGTAGGCATAGTTAGAAACTAGCATTTGAAAAACCTTTGAAATTCACTGAAAAAAACATAGGTTTCAGGCACGTTATAGTTAGAAATTAGCATTTAAAAAACCTTAGAAATTCACTGAAAAAAAACATAGGTTTTAGGGAAAGTTATAGTTAGTTGGACATTTCACTCATACAAAACCCGTTAAATTCACCCGTTATAGTTTGTTCAGCTAACTATAACTCGCACCCCCGCAATGCACTGCTGATGATGTCACATAGTACATCACTCATGACATAGTCAGTAGCATCACTGATGACATCTTAAATGACATCACTAATGACATCACTAATGACATCACTGATGACATCATCCATGTGCTAATTTCATGCATCTTTTCACACCCTAATATAACTTTTAATACACCCACTCTAAATTACAGACTGCCATTCTCAAAACCATAGACACTCTAACATCAATAACTACATACCCACTGATTCTTAAGTCTACACACACATCCACTCACTCACCCGTACAGTCACTCATACATACGGTCACTCAGTACAGGACTATCATATACACTCATACACCTATATAGACACTCACACACGGCCACTCATCCATAGAGGTACTCACACACCTAGTCAGTCATGCAAATAATTAATCACACTCCCATTTACTCACCTATACAGTTATACAGTTATACACACACCAGCTCACTTACTCATACAAATACTAGCACATTCTTACGCTCTTATACAGTCACTGATACAAGGACACACTCATCCATACAGCCACTCTCACAATCACACACTCTCACTTATAGCCATTTATATACTCCAACACACATATATACTGCCTTTCACATATGTAGGTGCTCACACATGAACCACTGAGATATACATTCACTCACTAACACACCCATACACACTCACCCACCGATACAGTCCATCACAGATGCACTCTTGAAACCATGCACCCAGTGAATCACCCAATCACACTTCTATGGACACATCTATGGACAGAGTCACATACACCCCATCCATACAAACACTCAGGCACCCATACAGATACTCAGACAACGAATCAATAACCCATATAGACACTCATGTAGCTATTCACAAACCCATGCAGCAGCTTGTTCACCAACAGACAGACAGATACAGCCATTTCACAATCATGTTCCCATTTGTAAGAAAGGTCAAAAATATTTTCTATTTCTACACCTTCATTTTCAAAAATGGTAAGCATATACATTAAAAATTCCTGAGCATCTTGTTGGATATTTTGTGTAAATTGTGTAGAACCAGAACACACATCCAAAAAATTACGAACATCTGAAACAGATTGTATTTTACTTCTATCTGTTGTCAATTTTTCATAAACAGAATGCAACAGAGACCAAAATCTTTTTTGCCGATTCTCCATGATTTGTTCTTGCAAACCTTCAAGATAAAAAACAACATTGACCACTACATTAGCATAGCAGTTGACACCAGAACTATTTTCAAACTGATAACCAGCAATCTCTCCAACAGTGTCCAATTTCTTTTTACCTGCAATCACAACATTATCTTGTTCTTTTCTTTTCTTGATACCTTCAGAACAGATATTCTCTAACCTTCTTTTTCGACCAACCATACGCTTTTCAAATACAGGAAATTGACCTAAATTTGGAGCATACACCCTTCTTAACCTATTATACTCTTTTACACAGTTTGCATCTGCAGTAACCTTTGTCTCATTAAAATCAATCGAAAACAAACCAGATAATGTTCTGACTCGCGACAAAGCAACATATGCCATACCCTCTTTAAATACGGTAGATCCAATGTTCACCAATGCACTGTCTACACTTAATCCTTGCGATTTATGAATAGTCACTGCATATGCTAGAGAAAATGGAAATTGTTTCGTACGGACATATAAATCTTTAACAAGCAAAAATCGAACTGAACAACGACCAATTTCTTTAACTTCATCAATCTGATCAAATGTAATTTTTAAAAATTCAATTCCTTCTTTTTTCTGATAATTCACAAAATCCACCACTTTGCCCATTGCACCATTAACTAAACCTTTCTATACATCCAAATTACGCCTCAAAATTACCCGACAGTTTACACACGCATACAGTGTCTTTTCCAAACCAGCAGTTTTTGATATTTTTTTTCTAAACAATCCAGTTTTGATCTCAACTTACCCGTCAAAATAATAGTGATTCCTTCATGTAGTAATTTATCGATGGCTTCCATTTTTACAATTTCTTCATTTTTCAATTTTAATAATTCTTCGTTGAATATTGAACACTCACGCAGTGTTGGCATTAAGCAAATCACTGACTTATTTTTAGCAATTTCCACGTACACTTTTGCAGGAACTGCATTTTCATTTGGAAAGACATTGCAAAGTAATCGACTCTCCAAAGCTTCTTTCCCTTGTTTTGAAAGAATTCCAATTCTTATATCTTGAAGAATACTTCCATATTCAGCATCATTTGCCTGTCGCATATTTGTTGTCAGTTCTTTGTATTCAAAATTACTCCAAATGTTCACATTACCAACACTGGCAAGAGACTTTCTGGTATCTTCATGGGCAAGTGTTTTAAATACTGGTTGTCCTTTTACCGGTGTCAGTTGCAGTAAATCTCCAAAAACTATGACGTGTTTTCCTCCAAATAACACGTCATACTCTGTTTTAAGAATTTGCTGCATTCTTAAATGCACAAAGGCAAGCATCAAGTTTGAAACCATGCTCACCTCATCAATAATGAGAAGTTTCATTTTCTTCAGGACTCTTGAAACTTCACAACAAGCTTCTCCAGATAGCTTGTGGTATTCCAATTTGTACTCATGCTCTACTGGCAGCATTAGTAAACGATGTAAAGTAATTCCTTTAATGTTATGTGCTGCCAACCCAGTTGGAGCAGTGACAACACAAGACAAATGCGACTCAGTTGTTTTTTGCAGATAACTTGTAATTACTTCAATTTAGAAACTCTTTCCTGTTCCAGCTTGACCACTCACATACATTCTGATAGGTTGAAATGATGTACATGAGCACACTCTCTTTTCATGAAGTAATCCATGGTCAATCTGCTCTTTCACTTGCTGATATTTTTGTTTTCCTAACTGTATTGCATCTTCTTGTGCTTGATACATTGATGTTTCCACCTCATTCATTGCAATCGCTGCTTCATTTTCAACAATTGGTTGTCCTAGTGGATCTTGACTCAGTGCAGCAGAACTTTGACTGTCTTGAGAACTGTCTCTAGAAATCTCAGCTGCAATTATAGCTTCTTGATCAATTTCATCATTCAACATTTTGACATAATTTGCGAAAGCACTGCATTGTATGCTATCTTTACAAGCATTAAATGAATCTTCATAGCTGGGAAAATCTCCAAGTAATTCCAGTTCAGAACGCCATGGTTTGAACATTTACAAAAGGGCTAAATAGTAAAATTCCCTTTTGTCACCAGTGTCGCAACTCAGTTTTCTGTGATTAATTAAATTTCCTTTCCTTTGTTTCACCAGACATCCTTCAGAACCAATCACTCCATATTTTCCATCGTTGATGTTCTCTGTAATATTCCGTTTAAAAGTGTGGTTTTGCAGCACTTCATAGAGACACATGTTCTCAAGACGATGACTTCTATTTGGATAGTATGTGTCCAACATATTGGTTTTCAAAATATCTGTACTTTCAGGGTCATTTTCTGCTAAATATTCAATTTCTTGAACAGATTTCAGTACCCGATTTCGCATTCCTACAAGACCTAGACTCACCCAAATGATTCTTCTACTTTTGGAATATAGACTTGCAGATGATAACCGATCTGAACATTCATATGCTCCAATTTCACGATGCGATCACATCTTCAAACTGAAACTGTATAATTTCTTACTTAGAGTCTTCTCGTGAGAAATCTCTTCCCACATTTCTTTCAATTCAGTCTTTTCTGATTTAGTAATGTAGGATGTTACATATCGAGCAACAGCAATGGAATTGTCCGCAACATACTGAATATCCATGTTAGCGTTCCACATGGATAAAATAACTGGATTGTAGTCATTTATGTATTTTGATTCTTCGCTTCTTCTTAAGTTGTAGGTGTTTTTCGGAGACTTTCTTGTGATGGTATGTCGTACAGCTGACATAAAACTGTTCACTCTTCCTTTGGATAATACAGGACGTGGAAATCCAAAACGACATTTGGTATAGAACTTATCCTTTGACTTGTACTTTCGTCGACAGTATTTTCCACACCTGTGGCTTTGAAATCGTAAGACTTGTTGTGTTAAGTTTTTCTCTTCTCTGCTATTTGGAAGAGCACATGTAGCATAATCTTCAATGAAAGACAAAACAGTTTCATCTGAATCTGTTCCAAATTTGGGGGCGTCCTTGACCCATAACAACATATGTATGTGAGGAGCACCTCTTGCTTGATACTCCTTTCTCCAAAAGAAATCCACAACTTCTCCAAGAGGAGGATTCTTTTTATTGCAAATGAAAGACATCATAGCTTCAAATCTATGATTGAAATATCTGCATACATTGACAGGATCCAAAGAGCACAATTCTCCAGGTGTCTTGTATTCAATATTTTTTATATTGGAATTTGCCTCTCGAAGAAATTCAAGTAAATCATCCCAAGCATACTCAGCACAGCTTAGTGTAACGAACCATGTAGGAGTTCCCAAGTTCCGTAGCATACATTTCAGTTCTCCATGTCGACGGTACCAATATTCATTAGTCCCACGCTGACATGCCATCAGTTTAATCTACTGAGATTCTAAATGATCATCTCGCTGATGCACTTTATCCATAAAATCCTTTGCAGTTACATTTTGAAGATGCATTCCAGTTTTTAAAATGTGATTTACCGCACATGAAAGTCCAGACAAGTCACTTTCAAACAGAAGATAAAACATATAAGGGATACATTGTCGAAATCGTGGATCTTCTGCATATAATCTTGTTGTCCGATATTCAGATGCAGGAATCTGCACAGGATGTTCATCATATCGTCCACCTTTTCCTGTTGGAAACAACTGCGGGAAACAACGAGCTTCCAAGCTCTCTTCCCATACACTCATGGGACTTCCTGTTGCTTTTTTCATTTGAAACAACTCAATCGTATTCCCCATCACCTCTTTGGAATGAAGTGGATGTACACTGTAATGTTCATAGATCTCTTCACATCTGGACATGTCCACTTTTTCAATTTGTCCACTTAATATTTCACTATATTCTGCTAAATCTATTTCTTCTTCTCCAACAAACATATTTTTATAGTACTCATTATTTTTTAACAGATACAATGATGCCTTTTGCACTTTTCTAACATCCACTAACTCTTGCCAGATTTTCTTATTCTTAGTAGGAACACCATTAACTAGAATGACTAGTGGCTCATTTTCTGCATGATCTACACCAATAGTTTCAATATTTTTCCTTAAATCGAATGGTAAATACACAACTCTTCCTTTCAATCCTCTTTGCAACTCTGATGGAGGTAATTTACTTGTTTTGGGCTCCATACGAACAATAGCCTGAAACGGGTGAACACATTGTATCAGAATAGACTCATACGTATTTAAATCTATCAGCTCTTGAGGAATAGCAACCAACTCTAGATTATTATGAACAGCTCTAGCAGGCATTTTATTCTCATCTAGTTTGTTATAACAATATTTGCAAATACGCTGCTCACATCCCAAATCAAAACAATCCTCTACCAACAAATAAGTTGCAAATTCCATCCACTTATCATTATCTTCTATTTCACTTTTTAAATACAGATTGACACTCCTCGTCTGATTTTTATAGTGACTTCGCCGACAACAAATACAAGAAACATTTGGTCTTTCACCTGAAATTACCTTAAACTTTGTGATTTCATCCTCAAATTTTTCTGTAATTACAGGTTCCACATTGTCTTCAACATTTTGTTCTACTAATGTGTCAGTATCTTCACTCTCTTGCTGAGGCCCAAAGTAACAAAACTCAATATCCTCACAGACCTGCTTCACATCTGAAACTGACCCACGTAAAAGAGCACTGTTCAACTCACTTAACTTTAGTGCTGGACTTTTTGCATAATACAACCTTCTCACTAACTTCCGCATTTGAGTATGATGTACTGCCAGCATTCTGAAATGGTGAAAAACACTTTCACAAACTTTCCTAGAAAGACAAGCCAGAGAATGACCTTGCAAACCAGTATGTTTTCTCACTCTGCAAGGGTCTAGGGCTTGCAACAGCATAGGTGCCGATTCCAATCCTGGAAAAACCGGGTACGAACCGTCGGTCGGAGGGTTTTCTCCGTCCGACTCGTACCCGGTTGTAACACTTTACAAATATGCAAGTACGATTCACACGGAAATACTATTTCCGTACGAATCGTACAAAACACCGACCGACGAAAATAAACATACAAATGTGATCCGGGAAAGCGCCGACGTGACGTCGGGACGCATGCAGCCTGCGTTTCACGAACCAGGAAGTACGAATCAAACCCACAGCAGTCCGGACGCCAATATTTTTACGGCACCCAAAAAGTGCCGGGAAAGCGAAGTACGCCGCGAAACGACCAGATTAGGGGGCCCGGTACGCGCCGTACCCCCCCTCAGCCCCCGTAAGTACGCGCTGGGGGTTCGCGCCGTACATACACGGGTGGGGGTACGGTGCGTACGTACACTGGTATACATACACGGGTGGGGGTACGGTGCGTACGTACACTGGTGTACATATACAGGTGGGGGTTCAGCGCGTACTTCCGGGGGCTGGGGGGGTTCGGTGCATACTTCCAGGGGCTGGGGGGGTTCGGCGCGTACTTCCGGGGGCTGGGGGGGTTCGGCGCGTACTTCCGGGGGCTGAGGGGGGGGTTCAGCGCGTACTTCCGGGGGCTGGGGGGGGTTCGGCGCATACTTCCGGGGGCTGGGGGGGGTTCGGCGCGTATGCGGGCACATGTCTCCATGGTTGCTATGGGGGTTCGGTCCGTACGGTGCTTTTTCCATACGGTTGTAACATCGGACGCACGGAACGGATCGTACTTGCGCGCTCGGACTTCACTTTTCACATTTGTACGTAAAATCGGCCGGGGATGTGTCGGACACTTTTTCCGACCTGAGGACGTTTGGGGAAATTTTCCCAATGCGATTCGTATGGACTTTTTCCCATACGAATCGTATTTGGCTTGGCAGTTTGTACGCTACTTGAACGATTCGTACGGTAAAAAGACCGGATACGAGTCGTACGGGGAAAAATTTTCCAGGATCCGAATCGGCACCTTAATCTTTTGTTTTACACTTTTTGTAGTATAGGCTCGTAAAAAACTCCATAATTTTTCAGATTCCTGTGGTACACTACAAACACTATTGCAATCCCAAGTGTACACAGGGTTTTTAGCACGTCTCCCTAAAACTTCATCAGCTATCACTTCTTCTGCATTTCTTTCAACCATTTTCTCTTTCTCCATTGGACAACCATCACTAACCTCATAACCTCTACCACTGGTGTCAACTGCATACAATAATTTTTCACTCAGTGAATAACTCTCTTCATTAAAAAAAGGTTCTGAACTAGAACTGTGTTTCCATTCTCCCAAAAAACATCACAAATTTTATTTTTATTAATAACTCTTTTCCTCCTACTTTTGGCCTTCATTCCATATATTGGTTTATCTAGTGATCGAATTCTGTTTAACACTAAAATAAAAAGTTTCCTTTTTACTTCAAAAGCCTTTTCCACAATGCTTTCAATATGCTTCTTCTTTTTATAAAATAAAACTCTCTTTTTATATTTCTTCACATCTTTCAGCAAATTATGCACTACTCTCTTGTAAAATATTTTTTTGCGTAATTCCTTATACTGATTTTGTCTTCTTTTACCATACTTTATCTCCTTTGACTGAACATTTGCTTTTTTACTTTTCCTCTTATTTTGATATTTTTTCTTACTTGAAAAATTCTTTGAAGTTGCAGCATTATCTACATTCTGTTTGCTCCTACAAACATTTTTAATAAATTGCTTTGTGATCTTACCAGAAGATTTTTTCCTTTTAGCCACATTATCTTGTTCATTCAAATAATGATGTTTCTTCAAATAATCCTCCTGTCTCTGTTCTTTTCTATTTCTGGCATAATTTCTCTATTTTAACGTTGAAAAACAGTATCTGCAAAAAAGAATCACAAATAAATGTATATTAATAACTTTCAAATTTACAGTATTCCATTATGTACAAACACATTTTATATAAAAACTGACTAAGAAACTATAGCCCTGAACCACAAGTGTGACGATGGTTAAAACACTACATACATAGTGCATACTACTTTGAAGCAGTTCATGCCCTAAAGCCTACCTCAGTAAAAGACTACATGCTAACTGACTGAATGATTACAGTACTAAAAGGAGACACACTGGGTGAGTAACAGGGTGTTTGCTAGAAGTGTATGAATACTAACTGGGGAATTGAAGGTGTGAAAGACAACTGTGTAGCTGATTAGAGGACTGAATGCATACTGGATAGGCATTTAAAGCAGTCCATGTGCTAAGGCCTGGCTCACTGCATGAGTACTTGGGTACTGACTGAATGATTAGACTACAGCAAGGAGAGTGCCTGGGTGAGTTTATAAGTGGTAGGCTTTTGGCGCAGGGAATGGATTAGTACTTGGTACTGAATGGGTCACTAGAAGAGTGCAAAGGGAGTGACAGGATGTTTGCTGGACTATATGGATACTGACTAGGGAATTGAAAGTGTGAAAGACAAGTGTCTAGGTGGTTAGAAGACGGCATGCATAGTGCATAGGGGTTTGAAGCAGTCCAAGTGCTAAGGCCTGGCTCAGTGCATGAATACTTAGGCAGTGACTGAATCATTAGAGTGCTGGAAAGAGAGTGTCTTGGTGAATTTATAAGTGTTTGGGTTTTGGCACAGTGAATGGATTAGTACATGGTGCTGAATGGGTCACTAGAGGACTGCAAAGGGAGTGACAGGGTGTTTCCTGGAAGTGTATGGATACTGACTAGGGAATTGAAGGTGTAAAAAACAACTGTGTAAGTGGTTAGAGAACTACATGCATACTGCATAGACATTTGAAGCAGTCTATTTGGTAATGAATGGTTCACAACATAAGTACTTAGAAACTGACTAAATCATCAGACTACTTCTAGGACAGTGCCTGGGTAAAACTTTTAAATTTTCAGTTCTGGTGCAGTGAAGACAATACTACATGGTACTGCACTTTAGTGTCAAAGCATGACTCATTTTATCAATGCATAAGCAAACACTGGCTTCTAATGCTACTAAAACTTGACAACATGACAGGTTTTAAAACACTTATCTGCTACCAAATACACAATGTTATCAAATGCTTCTCTCACAGTGGTTCCCAAATGCACATAGACTCAAAGTGTGATTCTAGACAACAACCACTATCCCTAAGAATTTACCAAAAGTCATTCACTACAGTGGAAGTGGTAAGAGAACTGCACACAAACTACAAATTTCACGACTACACTTTAGTGTCAATATCTGACTCATTTAATGAAAGCATAAGCCATAACTGTCTTCTAATGCTACTAAAACTTGACACCATGACATGTTTTGAAACAGTTATCTGTCAGCAAATACACGATGTTACCAAACACCTCTCAAAGTGGTTCCCAAATGCACACAGACTCACAGTGTGATTCTAGACAAGCACCACTATCCCTAGGAGTTTACCAAAATTCATTCACAACAGTGGAAGTGGTAAGGGAACTGCACACAATCTACATATTTCACGACTGCACTTTACTGTCAATGCCTGACTCGTTTAATCAACGCATAAGCAAAGACTGGCTTCTAATGCTAATAAAACTTGACAACATGACAGGTTTTAAAACAGTTATCTGTCAGCAAATACACAATGTTACCAAACGCTTCTCTCACAGTGGTTCCCAAATGCACACAGACTCACAGTGTGATTCTAGACAAGCACCACTATCCCTAGGAGTTTACCAAAACTCATTCACTACAGTGGAAGTGGTAAGGGAACTGCACACAATCTACATATTTCACAACTGCACTTTAGTATCAATGCCTGACTCATTTAATCAACGCATAAGCAATGACTGGCTTCTAATGCTACTAAAACTTGTCAACATGACAGGTTTTAAAATAGTTATATGTCAGCAAATACACAATGTTACCAAATGCTTCTCTCACAGTGGTTCCCAAATGCTCACAGACTCACAGTGTGATTCTACACAAACAACACTATCCCTAGGAGTTTACCAAAACTCATTCACTACAGTGGAAGTGGTAAGGGAACTGCACACAATCTACATATTTCACGACTACACTTTAGTGTCAATACCTGACTCATTTAATGAAAGCGTAAGCCATAACTGTCTTCTAATGCTACTAAAACTTGACAACATGACATGTTTTAAAACAGTTATCTGTCAGCAAATACACAATGTTACCAAACACTTCTCTCACATTGGTTCCCAAATGCACACAGACTCACAGTGTGATTCTAGACAAGCACCACTATCCCTAGGAGTTTACCAAAACTCATTCACTACTATGGAAGTGGTAAGGGAACTGCACACAATGTACATATTTCAAGACTGCACTTTTGTGTCAAAGCCTGACTCATTCAATCAACGCATAAGCAAAGACTGGTTTCTAATACTACTGAAACTTGACAACATGACACGTTTTAAAAGAGTTATCTGTCAGAAAATACACAATATTACCAAATGCTTCTCTCACAGTGGTTTCAAAATGCACACAGACTCACAGTGTGATTCTAGACAAGCACCACTATCCCTAGGAGTTTACAAAAACTCATTCACTACAGTAGAAGTGGTAAGGGAACTGCACACAATCTACATATTTCAGGACTGCACTTTTGTGTCAAAGCCTCACTCATTTAATCAAAGCATAAGTAAAGACTGGATTCTAATGCTACTAAAACTTCACAACATGACAGGTTTTAAAACAGTTATCTGTCACCAAATACACAATGTTACCAAATGCTTCTCTCACAGTGGTTCCCAAATGCACACAGACTCACAGTGTGATTCTAGATAGCAACCCCTATCCCTAGGAATTTACCAAAACCTATTTACTACTATGGAAGTGGTAAGGGAACTGCACACAATGTGCATATTTCAAAAGCGCACTTTTGTGTCAAAGCCTGACTCATTTAATCAACGCATAAGCAAAGACTGGCTTCTAATGCTACTAAAAGTTGACAACATGACAGGTTTTAAAAGAGTTATCTGTCAGCAAATACAAGATGTTACCAAATGCTTCTCTCACAGTGGTTCCCAAATGCATACAGGCTCTCTGTGTGATTCTAGACAAACAACACTATCCCTTGCACTATACCAAAACACATTTCTTCATCTACAAGGATTACTACATTTTAGTGCAGAAACATAACTCATTTCACAAATTCATAAACAGTGACTGGTTTCTAATTCTACCAAAATATAAAAACTGCATAGTTATCTGTCTACAAACACATGAAAAAAACAAATCCTTATCACAAAATGGTTTCTACATGCACACACACTGTCAATAAAATTGTAGAGAAAAAAAGTACTCCCTACACTTTAGCAGAAGAAATACATTAGTCTGATTAAAATAAAAATAGTCTACATACATCCCCTCACAATGAAATAACTCACCTTTCAAGATGTTTTGTAGATTAGGAAGTATATCAGTCACACACCAGATATCAGTCACACAGCAGATTTTCTTATACAGAATCTCTGCACTGTGCACCTGTCAGCAGAACCAAAGAATGGCAAAGTTTCCCTCTAATTTTCCACACATATACATGTAAACATCAAATCACATTCCTTCCCACATAAATTCAAAAGCAAACACACATTTCTATTGGTTAAACATTTCAACCCTTTCCAAATGACATAAACTTCAACCCTTCCCCCAATCTGCCTTCTGCCCGTTACCATAGAAACAGGTCATGGAACACTGTACTGAGCACACAGGTCACAAGTTCAGCACACACAATGTTGCTAATCAAGACAGCAAGTGTGCTTGACTTCTCAACATATCAGCTTATCATATATAATGTTCCTTACAATCAGTTTTTGTTAACCAATACTTTCCAAACTGCCATTTCATTTACAGAGACCATCTGAGTGTATTCAGACCTCCTTACAAGATGCTTAGAGTGTGGATTGTGGGACACAGCTACATTTTCTGGAGCCAAAGGTAGGCAGAAAACAAAGGCATTCACAAAGACCTAGGTTTGCCCTGAAAGTCTAGGGGTGATTCGTCAAGCGGGGGCTGAGAAAAAAGGGGGGTCCCAAAACGTGTATTCCCCATGCATTTTCCCATAGGACCTTTAGTCGAAGGTACAGCCCGAACGGCTGAACAGAATTACTTGAAATTTGGCACAGAGGTAGTCCTCAGGTCAGGGAAGTGCCAGGGCTGGTGTCAATCTGTTCAGTATTTCCTGAGAAAATAGCATTGAAAAGCATATAAATATCTATATGCGCCCACCGTTACCCAGGAATACTGTTTTGTGCCTAGAATCACACCATGAGTCTGTGTGCACACAGGAATTGTTGTCAGAGATTTAATTTGTGTTGCTGTTGTTCTGTAAGACTTGCACTTGCAGGAAAGGGGCAGCTTGTTTTCTTCAACTGTGATGGTTAGCACTCAGCAGAAATCACTATCTCACAAATGAGAGGCAAATGCTAACACATTTGAAAACAACATGGTAGATTTTCCTTCCACTCCTGCAATGGGTGAGGTAGTTTTTACATGTTCAAAACTCCAATTAACCCTTACCACACATGTACTCTTACATACATCTCTGCAGTCTTCATGCAGTTGTGCAAGTGTCCATGCAGATCTCTCTTGCACCTGACAATACACAGTCTCCAGAAACACACTCTTAGCACACAGGCAGCAGCTTCTCCTACACTCCCATGCTTACTACTCAGTTCTGTGTGGTATTTCAGATAGCAGTGAAATGAAATGAAAAAAATATTTAATAAAGCGCACTGCGGCCAAGCGGCTTCCTGGCGCTGGAGACCTGATCAGAGCTCACAAGAACAACTCGAAGGGCTAGGAGGGGAACGCCTGGGAGAAAAGGAAAGTTTTGAGGGCCTTGCGGAAGTGAGAATAAATGGGAATAGAGCGAATAGAGAGGGGAAGACTATTCCAGAACTGAGGGGCTAGGACTGAGAACCGCGTGCCCCCCGTTATGGATTTGCGGAAGCGGGGGATGTGCAAAAGAGACAGAGAGGAAGAACGAAGAGTACGACAAGGAGCATAAGGGGAGATGAGGGATGCAATGAAAAGAGGGGCAGAACTAGAACGAGCCTGAAAGGCTAGAGAGGCCAATTTGAAAAAAGATCTAAAGCGGACAGGAAGCCAGTGAAGAGTTTTAAGCGCAGAAGTGATATGAGAGGATTTAGGGAGAGAAAGAATAAGTCGGGCAGCTTGATTTTGAATGGCCTGGAGTCTGCGGGATTCAAAGGCAGGAATGCCCACGTACAGACCATTTCCATAGTCGAGGCGAGAGGTGACAAGAGCCAAGACTATAGTTTTGAGTGCATCGGTAGAAAAGAACCGTGAGATCTTCCGGATTAGACGGAGGGACAAAAAACAAGAAGATACAACAGAACTAATCTGGCTATGCATTGAGAGGTCATGACTGACTTTGATACCGAGAGTGCGAACAGAGGGGACAGGCATGGGAGGGGGACCAAAAGAGAGGGGCCAGTGTGCAGGGGACCAAGGATTGGAGGGGCCACCAGTGAGGATAAGTTCCGTCTTGTCCGGATTGAGTTTCAAATGGTTAGCGCTCATCCACTCAGAAATAAATACTAGGGTAGAACAGAACTTAGGAAGAGAATCAGGGGAAGAGGACAGGTCAAAGATGAGTTGGAGGTCATCTGCGTAATTATACACAGAGACCCCCAACTCAAGAAGAGAAGTGATAAGAGGTTGGATATAGAGGTTAAAAAGAAGGGGGGAAAGAGAAGAGCCCTGGGGGACACCGCAAGTGACCGGGCGGGAGGGGGTGGAAAAGCCGGAAAGATGAACCGCCTGGGATCTCTCCCGAAGGAAGGACGCAAGCCAAGAAAAGGCCGCGCCCCGAATACCAGCTGATCTGACACGGTCGAGGAGGATGGAATGGTCGACCGTGTCAAACGCAGCGGATAAATCGAGGAGAACCAGGGCTTGGGGAAGGTTAAGATCGGCTTTTCCCTTTAGTTCGTCCAAAACCGCGAGAACCACCGACTCCGTGGAATGGCCCGGGCGGAAGCCCGCCTGATGGGATGCTAGAAGGCCATTCTCCTCAACGTAAGTGGAGAGGCAAGAGGTGACATAGGATTCCAGGATTTTACCAAGATATGGAAGAAGGGAGATGGGTCGGAAATTGGAAGGAAGAGAGGGATCCAGACCGGTTTTTTTTAAGGTGGGAAGGACTATAGCAGATTTGAAAGAAGAGGGAACTAGTCCAGAGGCCAGAGAAGAGTTGAGAAGAGCAAGAGGAGGGGCAGGGCAGTTAGTGAAGAGAAATTTAAGAATACGGGCCGGCGCGCAGTCCGCAGGAGAGCCGGACCTAACTTTGGCTAGGAGTTTAAAAAATAATTCAAGAGAGATGGGAGAGAAAAAAGCAAAAGAAGAACGAGGAGGGGGAGGAAGACAGGTGGAGCTAGGTTGAGCCACTGTAGGAATGTTGGCCTTGATCTTCAGAATCTTGTCTATAAAGAAATCATTGAGTGATGAGCAGAGGGACTGTGAGGGAAGAGGACTAGGAGTAGAACGATCAGAGGTGGCAAGATTGTGGACCAGGGAGAAAATTTCCCGAGATTTATTGGCGGCCAGAGCCACTCTCTCAGTAAAGTATGAGGTTTTAGCAGCTAGGATCGCCTTTTTGTATACATTAAGGAGTGATTTATATTTAGCACGCAGAGAAGAGCTGTAATTCCGTCTCCAGTGGCGTTCCGCCCGCCTGAGGTCGAGTTTCAGCGCTTTTAACTCTGGAGAGAACCATTTGTGCGCGTCATAAGGACGAACCGCTTTGATCTTGCTGAGCGGAGCAACTAGGTCACAGGAGGAGGAAAGCCAGTTGCTAACAATCTCGGCCTGAGATTCTAGAGGAAGATCATTGAGGGCCGGGACAGAGGAGGCCAAAGTGAGAGAAAGGGAATCAAGATCAACCTGATTCCAATTACGAGCTAAACGAGCAGTGTGTAACGCTAACACATTCAAAGTCACCAAGGCTCATTTCCTTTGCTCTAGTCTAATCACTCACCCAGGTAACACATGCTGATGGTCTCAAGTAGCTGTTAGGACATGTGCTGCTTTCTGCCTCTCTAAACTATAAGGAAAATGTGTCAGGCTGTCACAGTAATTATCACTTACTGTACCACAGTAGTAAATGTGCTTTGAAATTGCCAATCAAATATCGTTTTCTGCCTAGAATCACACCATGAGTCTGTGTGCACACAGGAATTGTTCTCAGAGATTTAATTTGTGTTGCTGTTTTTCTGTAAGACTTGCACTTGCAGGAAAGGGGCAGCTTGTTTTCTTGAACTGTGACGGTTAGCACTCAGCAGAAATCTCTATCTCACAAATGAGAGGCAAATGCTAACACATTTAAAATCAACATAGTAGATTTTCCTTCCACTCCTGCAATGGTTGAGGTAGTTCCTACATGTTCAAAACTCCAATTAACCCTTACCACACATGTACTCTTACATACATCTCAGCATTCTTCATGCAGTTGTGCAAGTGTCCATGCAGATCTCTCTTGCACCTGACAATACACAGTCTCCAGAAACACACTCTTAGCACACAGGCAGCAGCTTCTCCTACACTCCCATGTTTACTATTCAGCACTGTGTGGTATTTCAGATAGCAGTGTGTAACGCTAACACATTCAACGTCACCAAGGCTCATTTTCTTTGCTCCAGTCTAATCACTCACCCAGGCAACATATGCTGATGGTCTCAAGTAGCTGTTAGGACATGTGCTCTTTTCTGCCTCTCTAAACTATACGGAAAATGTGTCAGGCTGTCACAGTAATTATCACTTACTGTACCACAGTAGTAAATGTGCTTTGAAAATGCCAATCATATATCGTTTTCTGCCTAGAATCACACCATGAGTCTGTGTGCACACAGGAATTGTTGTCAGAGATTTAATTTGTGTTGCTGTTGTTCTGTAAGACTTGCACTTGCAGGAAAGGGGCAGCTTGTTTTCTTCAACTGTGATGGTTAGCACTCAGCAGAAATCACTATCTCACAAACGAGAGGCAAATGCTAACACATTTGAAAACAACATGGTAGATTTTCCTTCCACTCCTGCAATGGGTGAGGTAGTTTTTACATGTTTAAAACTCCAATTAACCCTTAGCACACATGTACTCTTACATACATCTCTGCAGTCTTCATGCAGTTGTGCAAGTGTCCATGCAGATCTGTCTTGCACCTGACAATACACCGTCTCCAGAAACACACTCTTAGCACACAGGCAGCTGCTTCTCCTACACTCCCATGCTTACTATTCAGCACTGTGTGGTATTTCAGATAGCAGTGTGTAACGCTAACACATTCAACGTCACCAAGGCTCATTTTCTTTGCTCTAGTCTAATCACTCACCCAGGCAACACATGCTGATGGTCTCAAGTAGCTGTTAGGACATGTGCTCTTTTCTGCCTCTCTAAACTATAAGGAAAATGTGTCAGGCTGTCACAGTAATTATCACTTACTGTACCACAGTAGTAAATGTGCTTTGAAATTGCCAAACAAATATCGTTTTCTGCCTAGAATCACACCATGAGTCTGTGTGCACACAGGAATTGTTCTCAGAGATTTAATTTGTGTTGCTGTTTTTCTGTAAGACTTGCACTTGCAGGAAAGGGGCAGCTTGTTTTCTTGAACTGTGATGGTTAGCACTCAGCAGAAATCTCTATCTCACAAATGAGAGGCAAATGCTAACACATTTAAAATCAACATAGTAGATTTTCCTTCCACTCCTGCAATGGTTGAGGTAGTTCCTTCATGTTCAAAACTCCAATTAACCCTTACCACACAGGTACTCTTACATACATCTCTGCAGTCTTCATGCAGTTGTGCAAGTGTCCATGCAGATCTCTCTTGCACCTGACAATACACAGTCTCCAGAAACACACTCTTAGCACACAGGCAGCAGCTTCTCCTACACTCCCATGTTTACTATTCAGCACTGTGTGGTATTTCAGATAGCAGTGTGTAACGCTAACACATTCAACGTCACCAAGGCTCATTTCCTTTGCTCTAGTCTAATCACTCACCCAGGCAACACATGCTGATGGTCTCAAGTAGCTGTTAGGACATGTGCTCTTTTCTGCCTCTCTAAACTATAAGGAAAATGTGTCAGGCTGTCACAGTAATTATCACTTACTGTACCACAGTAGTAAATGTGCTTTGAAATTGCCAATCATATATCGTTTTCTGCCTAGAATCACACCATGAGTCTGTGTGCACACAGGAATTGTTGTCAGATATTTAATTTGTTTTGCTGTTGTTCTGTAAGACTTGCACTTGCAGGAAAGGGGCAGCTTGTTTTCTTCAACTGTGATGGTTAGCACTCAGCAGAAATCACTATCTCACAAATGAGAGGCAAATGCTAACACATTTGAAAACAACATGGTAGATTTTCCTTCCACTCCTGCAATGGGTGAGGTAGTTTTTACATGTTCAAAACTCCAATTAACCCTTAGCACACATGTACTCTTACATACATCTCTGCAGTCTTCATGCAGTTGTGCAAGTGTCCATGCAGATCTGTCTTGCACCTGACAATACACCGTCTCCAGAAACACACTCTTAGCACACAGGCAGCTGCTTCTCCTACACTCCCATGCTTACTATTCAGCACTGTGTGGTATTTCAGATAGCAGTGTGTAACGCTAACACATTCAACGTCACCAAGGCTCATTTTCTTTGCTCTAGTCTAATCACTCACCCAGGCAACACATGCTGATGGTCTCAAGTAGCTGTTAGGACATGTGCTCTTGTCTGCCTCTCTAAACTATAAGGAAAATGTGTCAGGCTGTCACAGTAATTATCACTTACTGTACCACAGTAGTAAATGTGCTTTGAAATTGCCAATCAAATATCGTTTTCTGCCTAGAATCACACCATGAGTCTGTGTGCACACAGGAATTGTTCTCAGAGAATTAATTTGTGTTGCTGTTTTTCTGTAAGACTTGCACTTGCAGGAAAGGGGCAGCTTGTTTTCTTGAACTGTGATGGTTAGCACTCAGCAGAAATCTCTATCTCACAAATGAAAGGCAAATGCTAACACATTTAAAATCAACATAGTAGATTTTCCTTCCACTCCTGCAATGGTTGAGGTAGTTCCTACATGTTCAAAACTCCAATTAACCCTTACCACACATGTACTCTTACATACATCTCTGCAGTCTTCATGCAGTTGTGCCAGTGTCGATGCAGATCTCTCTTGCACCTGACAATACACAGTCTCCAGAAACACACTCTTAGCACACAGGCAGCAGCTTCTCCTACACTCCCATGTTTACTATTCAGCACTGTGTGGTATTTCAGATAGCAGTGTGTAACGCTAACACATTCAACGTCACCAAGGCTCATTTTCTTTGCTCCAGTCTAATCACTCACCCAGGCAACACATGCTGATGGTCTCAGGTAGCTGTTAGGACATGTGCTCTTTTCTGCCTCTCTAAACTATAAGGAAAATGTGTCAGGCTGTCACAGTAATTATCACTTACTGTACCACAGTAGTAAATGTGCTTTGAAATTGCCAATCATATATCGTTTTCTGCCTAGAATCACACCATGAGTCTGTGTGCACACAGGAATTGTTGTCAGAGATTTAATTTGTGTTGCTGTTGTTCTGTAAGACTTGCACTTGCAGGAAAGGGGCAGCTTGTTTTCTTCAACTGTGATGGTTAGCACTCAGCAGAAATCACTATCTCACAAATGAGAGGCAAATGCTAACACATTTGAAAACAACATGGTAGATTTTCCTTCCAGTCCTGCAATGGGTGAGGTAGTTTTTACATGTTCAAAACTCCAATTAACCCTTAGCACACATGTACTCTTACATACATCTCTGCAGTCTTCATGCAGTTGTGCAAGTGTCCATGCAGATCTGTCTTGCACCTGACAATACACCGTCTCCAGAAACACACTCTTAGCACACAGGCAGCTGCTTCTCCTACACTCCCATGCTTACTATTCAGCACTGTGTGGTATTTCAGATAGCAGTGTGTAACGCTAACACATTCAACGTCACCAAGGCTCATTTTCTTTGCTCTAGTCTAATCACTCACCCAGGCAACACATGCTGATGGTCTCAAGTAGCTGTTAGGACATGTGCTCTTTTCTGCCTCTCTAAACTATAAGGAAAATGTGTCAGGCTGTCACAGTAATTATCACTTACTGTACCACAGTAGTAAATGTGCTTTGAAATTGCCAATCAAATATCGTTTTCTGCCTAGAATCACACCATGAGTCTGTGTGCACACAGGAATTGTTGTCAGAGATTTAATTTGTGTTGCTGTTGTTCTGTAAGACTTGCACTTGCAGGAAAGGGGCAGCTTGTTTTCTTCAACTGTGATGGTTAGCACTCAGCAGAAATCACTATCTCACAAATGAGAGGCAAATGCTAACACATTTGAAAACAACATGGTAGATTTTCCTTCCACTCCTGCAATGGGTGAGGTAGTTTTTACATGTTCAAAACTCCAATTAACCCTTAGCGCACATGTACTCTTACATACATCTCTGCAGTCTTCATGCAGTTGTGCAAGTGTCCATGCAGATCTATCTTGCACCTGACAATACACAGTCTCCAGAAACACACTCTTAGCACACAGGCAGCAGCTTCTCCTACACTCCCATGTTTACTATTCAGCACTGTGTGGTATTTCAGATAGCAGTGTGTAACGCTAACACATTCATCGCCACCAAGGCTCATTTCCTTTGCTCTAGTCTATTCACTCACCCAGGCAACACATGCTGATGGTCTCAAGTAGCTGTTAGGACATGTGCTCTTTTCTGCCTCTCTAAACTATAAGGAAAATGTGTCAGGCTGTCACAGTAATTATCACTTACTGTACCACAGTAGTAAATGTGCTTTGAAATTGCCAATCATATATCGTTTTCTGCCTAGAATCACACCATGAGTCTGTGTGCACACAGGAATTGTTGTCAGAGATTTAATTTGTTTTTCTGTTGTTCTGTAAGACTTGCACTTGCAGGAAAGAGGCAGCTTGTTTTCTTCAACTGTGATGGTTAGCACTCAGCAGAAATCACTATCTCACAAATGAGAGGCAAATGCTAACACATTTGAAAACAACATGGTAGATTTTCCTTCCACTCCTGCAATGGGTGAGGTAGTTTTTACATGTTCAAAACTCCAATTAACCCTTAGCACACATGTACTCTTACATACATCTCTGCAGTCTTCATGCAGTTGTGCAAGTGTCCATGCAGATCTGTCTTGCACCTGACAATACACCGTCTCCAGAAACACACTCTTAGCACACATGCAGCTGCTTCTCCTACACTCCCATGCTTACTATTCAGCACTGTGTGGTATTTCAGATAGCAGTGTGTAACGCTAACACATTCAACGTCACCAAGGCTCATTTTCTTTGCTCTAGTCTAATCACTCACCCAGGCAACACATGCTGATGGTCTCAAGTAGCTGTTAGGACATGTGCTCTTGTCTGCCTCTCTAAACTATAAGGAAAATGTGTCAGGCTGTCACAGTAATTATCACTTACTGTACCACAGTAGTAAATGTGCTTTGAAATTGCCAATCAAATATCGTATTCTGCCTAGAATCACACCATGAGTCTGTGTGCACACAGGAATTGTTCTCAGAGAATTAATTTGTGTTGCTGTTTTTCTGTAAGACTTGCACTTGCAGGAAAGGGGCAGCTTGTTTTCTTGAACTGTGATGGTTAGCACTCAGCAGAAATCTCTATCTCACAAATGAAAGGCAAATGCTAACACATTTAAAATCAACATAGTAGATTTTCCTTCCACTCCTGCAATGGTTGAGGTAGTTCCTACATGTTCAAAACTCCAATTAACCCTTACCACACATGTACTCTTACATACATCTCTGCAGTCTTCATGCAGTTGTGCAAGTGTCCATGCAGATCTCTCTTGCACCTGACAATACACAGTCTCCAGAAACACACTCTTAGCACACAGGCAGCAGCTTCTCCTACACTCCCATGTTTACTATTCAGCACTGTGTGGTATTTCAGATAGCAGTGTGTAACGCTAACACATTCAACGTCACCAAGGCTCATTTTCTTTGCTCCAGTCTAATCACTCACCCAGGCAACACATGCTGATGGTCTCAAGTAGCTGTTAGGACATGTGCTCTTTTCTGCCTCTCTAAACTATAAGGAAAATGTGTCAGGCTGTCACAGTAATTATCACTTACTGTACCACAGTAGTAAATGTGCTTTGAAATTGCCAATCATATATCGTTTTCTGCCTAGAATCACACCATGAGTCTGTGTGCACACAGGAATTGTTGTCAGAGATTTAATTTGTGTTGCTGTTGTTCTGTAAGACTTGCACTTGCAGGAAAGGGGCAGCTTGTTTTCTTCAACTGTGATGGTTAGCACTCAGCAGAAATCACTATCTCACAAATGAGAGGCAAATGCTAACACATTTGAAAACAACATGGTAGATTTTCCTTCCAGTCCTGCAATGGGTGAGGTAGTTTTTACATGTTCAAAACTCCAATTAACCCTTAGCACACATTTACTCTTACATACATCTCTGCAGTCTTCATGCAGTTGTGCAAGTGTCCATGCAGATCTGTCTTGCACCTGACAATACACCGTCTCCAGAAACACACTCTTAGCACACAGGCAGCTGCTTCTCCTACACTCCCATGCTTACTATTCAGCACTGTGTGGTATTTCAGATAGCAGTGTGTAACGCTAACACATTCAACGTCACCAAGGCTCATTTTCTTTGCTCTAGTCTAATCACTCACCCAGGCAACACATGCTGATGGTCTCAAGTAGCTGTTAGGACATGTGCTCTTTTCTGCCTCTCTACACTATAAGGAAAATGTGTCAGGCTGTCACAGTAATTATCACTTACTGTACCACAGTAGTAAATGTGCTTTGAAATTGCCAATCAAATATCGTTTTCTGCCTAGAATCACACCATGAGTCTGTGTGCACACAGGAATTGTTGTCAGAGATTTAATTTGTGTTGCTGTTGTTCTGTAAGACTTGCACTTGCAGGAAAGGGGCAGCTTGTTTTCTTCAACTGTGATGGTTAGCACTCAGCAGAAATCACTATCTCACAAATGAGAGGCAAATGCTAACACATTTGAAAACAACATGGTAGATTTTCCTTCCACTCCTGCAATGGGTGAGGTAGTTTTTACATGTTCAAAACTCCAATTAACCCTTAGCACACATGTACTCTTACATACATCTCTGCAGTCTTCATGCAGGTGTGCAAGTGTCCATGCAGATCTGTCTTGCACCTGACAATACACCGTCTCCAGAAACACACTCTTAGCACACAGGCAGCTGCTTCTCCTACACTCCCATGCTTACTATTCAGCACTGTGTGGTATTTCAGATAGCAGTTTGTAACGCTAACACATTCAACGTCACCAAGGCTCATTTCCTTTGCTCTAGTCTAATCACTCACCCAGGCAACACATGCTGATGGTCTCAAGTAGCTGTTAGGACATGTGCTCTTTTCTGCCTCTCTAAACTATAAGGAAAATGTGTCAGGCTGTCACAGTAATTATCACTTACTGTACCACAGTAGTAAATGTGCTTTGAAATTGCCAATCATATATCGTTTTCTGCCTAGAATCACACCATGAGTCTGTGTGCACACAGGAATTGTTGTCAGAGATTTAATTTGTTTTGCTGTTGTTCTGTAAGACTTGCACTTGCAGGAAAGGGGCAGCTTGTTTTCTTCAACTGTGATGGTTAGCACTCAGCAGAAATCAATATCTCACAAATGAGAGGCAAATGATACCAACATTTGAAAACAACATGGTAGATTTTCCTTCCACTCCTGCAATGGGTAAGGTAGTTTTTACATGTTCAAAACTCCAATTAACCCTTAGCACACATGTACTCTTACATACATCTCTGCAGTCTTCATGCAGTTGTGCAAGTGTCTATGCAGATCTGTCTTGCACCTGACAATACACCGTCTCCAGAAACACACTCTTAGCACACAGGCAGCTGCTTCTCCTACACTCCCATGCTTACTATTCAGCACTGTGTGGTATTTCAGATAGCAGTGTGTAACGCTAACACATTCAACGTCACCAAGGCTCATTTTCTTTGCTCTAGTCTAATCACTCACCCAGGCAACACATGCTGATGGTCTCAAGTAGCTGTTAGGACATGTGCTCTTTTCTGCCTCTCTAAACTATAAGGAAAATGTGTCAGGCTGTCACAGTAATTATCACTTACTGTACCACAGTAGTAAATGTGCTTTGAAATTGCCAATCAAATATCGTTTTCTGCCTAGAATCACACCATGAGTCTGTGTGCACACAGGAATTGTTCTCAGAGATTTAATTTGTGTTGCTGTTTTTCTGTAAGACTTGCACTTGCAGGAAAGGGGCAGCTTGTTTTCTTGAACTGTGATGGTTAGCACTCAGCAGAAATCTCTATCTCACAAATGAGAGGCAAATGCTAACACATTTGAAAACAACATGATAGATTTTCCTTCCACTCCTGCAATGGGTGAGGTAGTTTTTACATGTTCAAAACTCAAATTAACCCTTACCACACATGTACTCTTACATACATCTCTGCAGTCTTCATGCAGTTGTGCAAGTGTCTATGCAGATCTGTCTTGCACCTGACAATACACAGTCTCCAGAAACACACTCTTAGCACACAGGCAGCTGCTTCTCCTACACTCCCATGCTTACTATTCAGCACTGTGTGGTATTTCAGATAGCAGTGTGTAACGCTAACACATTCAACGTCACCAAGGCTCATTTTCTTTGCTCTAGTCTAATCACTCACCCAGGCAACACATGCTGATGGTCTCAAGTAGCTGTTAGGACATGTGCTCTTTTCTGCCTCTCTAAACTATAAGGAAAATGTGTCAGGCTGTCACAGTAATTATCACTTACTGTACCACAGTAGTAAATGTGCTTTGAAATTGCCAATAAAATATCGTTTTCTGCCTAGAATCACACCATGAGTCTGTGTGCACACAGGAATTGTTGTCAGAGATTTAATTTGTGTTGCTGTTGTTCTTTAAGTCTTGCACTTGCAGGAAAGGGGCAGCTTGTTTTCTTAAACTGTGATGGTTAGCACTCAGCAGAAATCTCTATCTCACAAATGAGAGGCAAATGCTAACACATTGGAAATCAACATGGTAGATTTTCCTTCCACTCGTGCAATGGGTGAGGTCGTTTTTACATGTTCCAAACTCCAATTAACCCTTACCACACATGTACTCTTACATACATCTCTGTAGTCTTCATGCAGTTGTGCAAGTGTCCATGCAGATCTCTCTTGCACCTGACAATACACAGTCTCCAGAAACACACTCTTAGCACACAGGCAGCAGCTTCTCCTACACTCCCATGCTTACTACTCAGCTCTGTGTGGTATTTCAGATAGTAGTGTGTAACGCTAACACATTCAATGTCACCAAGGCTCATTTCCTTTGCTCTAGTCTAATCACTCACCCAGGCAACACATGCTGATGGTCTCAAGTAGCTGTTAGGACATGTGCTCTTTTCTGCCTCTCTAAACTATAAGTAAAATGTGTCAGGCTGTTACAGTAATTATCACTTACTGTACCACAGTAGTAAATGTGCTTTGAAATTGCCAATCATATATTGTTTTCTCCCTAGAATCACACCATGAGTCTGTGTGCACACAGGAATTGATGATAGAGATTTAATTTGTGTTGGTGTTGTTCTGTAAGACTTGCAGTTGTAGGAAAGGGACAGCTCATATGATAGGATTTGAAAATTTCAACAAAAAAATCGTATTGTATTAAAATTACTTAAAGGTATTTTTTTTTTAGTTTCTTTCAGGTATTGCTGAACAACAGTGAAATAAATTAAAGATGCCTATAAAGTCAAGAAAGAGAAAAGAACAGCAACAACATCTATATTTGAAGACAACTGGACAAAAATAATTAGTTGAAGAACCTCATGTTGGAAAAAAGAAAAAGTCTTCTGGTAAGCAGTTTAAGGATTTTTTTAAAAATATCTTCAATCAAAGAAAAAATGTTAAAAATATATCCACTGCAAATAGTGTTTCAAGTACAAAACAACAACATAGTCGCCAGAAAATACTAAAAGCTAATGTAGAATCAGAAGTAAGAAAGAGTGACTTAACACGAAAAATAGATTTTAAAAACATTCGTAGAAAAATGTTTCAGAGAAGAGTGATGTTAAATTTGCTAAAGGATGTGAAAAAATATAAGAAGAAAGCCAAATTTTATAAGAAAAAGAAACATATTGAATCAATTGTTGCAAACGCTTTGGAATTAAAAAGAAAACTATTCATTTTAATTTTGAACAGGATGCGTACATTAGATAAATTAGTCAATGCAATGAAGTCACAAAGCAAAAGGAAAAGAGTAGTGAAAAAAAATAACTTTTGTAAAGTGTTCTTAGGAGAATGGAAGCATAGTTCAAGTACTGAACCGTTTTTTAATGAAGAAAGTTATCTTCAAAGTAATAGTTTGCTGAATGCAGTTGACACCAATGGTCGAGCTTATGAAGTTAAAGATGGTTGTGTAATGGAAAAGGAGAAAATGGTTCCAAGAAATGAGGAAGAAGTGTTAGCTGATGAGGTTATGGGGAGACGTCCTAAAGCCCCAGTGTACACTTGGAATTGTAGTAGTATTTGTACTGTGCGACAGGAATCTATTGATAAATTACGTGACTTTCTAAGAGAATATAGTAAAAGAAGTGTTAAACAGAGAATTAAGATGCTTCAAAGACTAGATCCATGCAGAGTGAGAAAGAATACTGGTTTGCAAGGACATTCTCTGGCTTGTCTTTCTAGGAAAGTTTGTCAAAGTGTTTTTCACCATTTTAGGATGCTGGCAGTACATCTTACTGAAATGAGAAAGTTTGTGAGAACATTGTATTTTGCTAAAAGTCCAGCACTAAAGTTAAATGAGTTGAATAATGCTCTGTTCCGTGGATCTGTATCAGATGTAGTGAAGGTTACTGATGATATTCAGTTTTGTTACTTTGGTCCAGAACAAGAAAGTGCAGGAAATGACACAGTTATTGAGGAAAATGTGGAAGGGAATGTAGAACTCACTGTTAGTAAAAAAATTTGAAGATGAAATGACAAAATTTACTATCATCTCTAATGAAAGACCAAATATTACTTGTATTGGTTGCCGGAGAAGCCATTATAAAATTCAAACAAGGAATGTTGATCTCTATAAAAAAAGTGAAAATGAAGATAATTATAAGTGGAAGGATTTTGCTACATATATATTTCTGGAAAATTGTTTTGATTTGGGTGAAGATCAGCGTATTTGTAAATACTGTTATAACAAGTTAGAAGAAAATAAAATGCCCGCTAGAGCTGTACATAATAATTTAGAATTGGTTGATATTCCTGCAGAACTTTCTGATTTAAATACGTGTGAGTCTATACTCATTCAATGTGTCCATCCGTTTCAGACTATAGTTCGTATGGAGCCCAAAACAGGTAAATTACCTCCTTCAGATTTACAAAGAAGTTTAAAAGGAAGAGTTGTCTATTTGCCATTGGATTTGAAAAAAAATATTGAAACAATTGATGCAGATAGTTTGGAAACTGAACCATTAGCTATTCTGGTTAATGGTGTACCTACAAAGAATAAGAAAATTTGGCAGGAGCTGGTAGATGTACGAAAAGTACAAAGAGCAAATTTATATTTGAAAAGAAATAATAAATGGTATGAATCAATTTATATGGATGAAGATGAAGAAGTTTTACTAGAAGACACAGGAATACCAACTGGGCAAATTGAAAAAGTGGAAAAGTCAAAAGAAGAAGAAATTTATGAACATTTCAGCATACATCCTCTTCATTCTAAAGAAGTTATGGGAAACGCTATTGATCTGTTTCAGATGAAAAAAGCAAAAGGAACTCCCGTGAGTGTATGGGAGGAGAGCTTGGAAGCTCGTTGTTTTCCCCAGCTGTTTCCAACAGGAGAAGGTGGACAATATGATGAACGTCCAGTACAGATTCCTGCTTCTGAGTATCGTACTACAAGATTATATGCAGAAGATCCAAGATTTCGTCAAAGTATTCCTTATTTGTTCCATCTTTTATTTGAAAGTGACTTGTCTGCACTATCTTATGCAGTAAATCACATTTTAAAAACAGGAGTACATCTACATAATGTGTCAGCAAAGGATTTTATCAACAAAGTGCAACAGCGAGATGATCATTTGGAATCTTAATTGATTAATCTGATGGCTTGTCAGGGTGGGACTAATGAATATTGGTACCGACGCCATGGAGAATTGAAATGTATGTTACGGAATTTAGGAACTCCTACATGGTTCCTTACCCTAAGCTGTGCTGAGTACGCTTGGGATGATTTACTGGATTTTCTTCGAGAGGCAAATTCAAACATTGAAAACATCAAATATAAGACAGCAGGAGAATTGTGCTCATTGGATCCGGTTAATGTTTGCAGATATTTCAATCATAGATTTGAGGCTATGATGTCCTTCATCTGCAATAAAAAAAATCCACCTCTTGGAGAAGTTGTGGATTTCTTTTGGAGAAAAGAGTACCAAGCAAGAGGTTCTCCTCATATTCATATGCTCTTGTGGATCAAGGATGCCCCAAAATTTGGAACAGATGCTGATGAAGCAGTTTTATCTTTCATTGAAGAATATGCAACATGTGCTATACCTAAAAGCACAGAAGAAAAAAACTTAAAAGAGCAAGTTTTACGTTTCCAAAGTCATCGGTGTGGAAAATACTGTCGACGAAAGTACAAGAGTAAAGATAAATTCTACACAAAATGTTGATTTGGATTTCCACGACCTGTTCTTTCAAAAGGGAGAGTAAACAGTTTTATGTCAGCTGTGCGACATACTATTACAAGAAAATCGCCGAAAAATACCTACAACCTAAGAAGAAAAGAAGAGTCGAAATACATAAATGACTACAACCCAGTCATTTTATCCATGTGGAATGCTAACATGGATATACAGTATGTAGCTGACAATTCTATTGCTGTTGCTCGGTATGTCACATCTTACATCACTAAATCTGAGAAAACGGAATTGAAAGAAATGTGGGAAGAGATTTCTCACGAGAAGACTGTCAGTAAAAAGCTATACAGTTTCAGTTTAAAGATGTTATCGCATCGAGAAATTGGAACATACTAATGTTCAGATAGCTTATCATCTGCAAGTCTGTACTCCAAATCCAGAAGAATAATTTGGGTAAGTTTAGGCCTTGCAGGAATGCGAAATCGGGTACTGAAATCTATTCGAGAAATTGAATATTTAGCTGAGTACGAACCAGAAAGTACAGACATTTTAAGAACAAACATGTTGGACACATATTACCCACAAAGAAGTCATCATCTTGAGAACATGTGTCTCTATGAAGTGCTGCAGAACTTCATTTTTAAACGGAATGCCACAGAAGACATCAACAATGGAAAATATAAAGTCACTGGTGAGGAAGGATGTTTGGTGAAGCAAACAAAAGGAAGTTTGATTAATCACCGGAAGCGGAGTTGCGACACTACTGACAAAAAGGAATTTTACTACTTGGCACTTTTACAGCTATTTAAACCATGGCGTTCAGAGGATGAATTACTTGGAGATTTTCAAAGCTATGAAGATTCCTTTAATGCATGCAAAGATAGCATAGAATGCAGTACTTTCACAACTTATGTACAAATGTTAAATGAAGAAATTGAACAAGAAGCAACAATTGCAGCTGAAGTAGCTAGAGACAGTTCTCAAGACAGTCAAAGTTCTGGGACGTTCAGTCAAGGTCCTCTAGGACAACCAATCGTAGAAAATGAAGCTGCAATAGCCATGACTGAAGTGGAAACAGCTATGAATCAAGCTCAGGAAGATTTAATAAACTTACCAAATTTGGAACAACAACTGAATGATGAACAACAACAAATTTATGAGGAAGTCAGAAAAAAAATTGATCACGGAATACTACATGAAAATAAAGAGTGCTCATGCACATCTTTTGAACCAATCAGAATGCATGTGAGTGGACAAGCAGGAACTGGAAAAAGTTTCTTAATTAAAGTAATTAGAAGCTACCTACAGAACAAAACGGATTCAACTTTGTCTTGTGTTGTTACTGCTCCAACTGGGTTAGCAGCGTATAACATAAATGGAGTTACCTTACATCGTTTGCTAATGTTACCAGTAGAGCATGAGAACAAAATACAATACCACAAGCTAACAGGAGAAGCATGTTTTGAAGTTTCAAGAGTATTGAAGAAAATGAAAGTACTCATTATTGATGAGGTAAGCATGGTATCAAACTTAGGGGCAGATTTATGTTTCCTGGCGCATCCCTGCAAATCAGCAAGGATGCGCCAGGAAAGATGCGTCACGCAAGTTTACCCTTGCGCCACACATGATGCGCCGCATTTACAATGCGGCGCATCATGGCGCAGGAATAAACAGATGCGTGACGCATCCGATGGCGTAAGGTTGGCGCAGTGCTTCAGTTGCGTCGCAAGCGCGACGCAACCCCAGCACTGTTCCAACCTACCCTATCCCTAACATGGTGCGTCAAGCCTTACGCCTGCTTCAAGCAGGCGGAGGGTTTTGGCGCATCAGCGTTGGGAAAGTGACTCAGTCAAATCTTATAGATTTGACTGAGTCACTTTTCAGGTGCGTTCCTGCGACGGAACGCCCCCCCCTCTGTCGACACGCCCACGTGAAACCTGACCCAGGTTTTACGTGGCGCAGGGCTTTACATCGTGACGCATCTCCATAGATGCGTCACGATGTAAATATGGCGCAACGAGGCGCAGGGTTTACACCGCCGTTGCGTCACAAAAGTGACGCAACCGCGGCGTAAAAGTGGCGCATCTCCAATATAGATCTGCCCCTCAATGCTTGCCTTTGTGCATTTAAGAATGCAGCTAATTCTAAAGACAGACTATGATGTGTTATTTGGAGGAAAACACGTCATAGTTTTTGGGGATCTTTTGCAGCTCACTCCAGTTAAAGGACAACCAGTATTCCATACACTTAAACATGAAGGCACGAAAAAGTCGTTAGGAAGTATAGGTAATGTGAATATTTGGACATACTTTGAGTATAAAGAACTCATTACCAATATGAGGCAAGCAAATGATGAGGATTATGCAAGTATTCTCAAAGATATCAGAATTGGTCTACTCACAGAACATGGCAGAAAAGCTTTACAGAGTCGATTGCTATGTAATTTGTTTCCAACAGAACAAATAGTTCCAGAGAAAATATACAAGAAAATTGCTGCAAAAAATACTGTAATCTGCTTAATGCCAACACTACATGAATGCTCTATATTCAATCAATAACTTTTGAAATTGGAAAATGAAGAGATTATAAAGCTGGAAGCTGTGTATAAAATACAACATGAAGGAATAACTATTATATTGACAGGCAAATTGACAACTAAATTGGATTCTCTAGAGAAAAACATATCGGAAACAGCTGGTTTGGAAAAGAATCTTTATGTATGTATGAACTGTCGAGTAATTTTAAGACATAATTTGGATGTAGAAAAAGGTTTAGTGAATGGAGCTATGGGTAAAGTTGTGGGTTTTGTTAAGTACCAGAAAAAAGATGGAATTGAATTTTTAAAAATACAATTTGATCAGATTGAAGAGGTAAAAGACATTAGTCGTTGTTCAGTTCGTTTTTTGCTAGTGAAAGACTTATATGTACGTAGGAAGCAGTTTCCGTTTTCTCTAGCAAATGCTGTAACTATTCACAAATCTCAAGGATTAACTGTAGATAGTGCTTTTGTAAACATTGGATCTAGTGTGTTTAAAGAAGGTATGGCATATGTTGCTTTGTCACGCATGAAAAAAATATCTGGTTTATTCATGATAGACTTTGATGATTCAAATGTTAGTGCTGATGCAAACTGTGTAAAGGAGTATAATAGATTAAGAAGAAGCTATGCTCCTCATTTAGGTCAGTATCCTGTGTTTGAAAAACATGTTGTTTCTCGGAAAAGGAGAATTGAGAATATCTGTAATGAGGATGTACAGAAGAGAAAACAAAAATAGAGTGATGTGATTGCAAGCAAAAGAAAAAGGACAATGTTGAAGAGGTTGTTGGTTGTCATTTTGAAAATAGCTCTGGTGTCAACTGCTACGCATGTAGTGCTGAATGTTGTATTTTATCTTGAAATTTTGCAAGAGCAGATAATACTAAATCATGGAAAAAGATTCTGTTCTCTGCTGAGTTTCCTTTATGAGAAGCTGAGTAATGATAAAACTAAAATAGAAAGTGCTTCTGATGTTAGAAATCTTTTAGATTTATGTTCTGGATGTACACAGTTTAAAGAAAATGTCCAGCAAGATGCACAGGAAATCTTAATGTATATGCTTATGGTACTTGAAGATGAAGGGGTAGAAATAGAAAATATATTTGGTGTCTCTTATAAATGGGAACATTGTTGTGAAAACTGTTTCAACACATGCAGCAGTAATGTTGATTTTGAAAGGTTCATATATTTAACATTACCAGAGAGTAAATCAGTGACTTTTAGTAAATTAGTCAAAGATGCTAATCACAACATGGAATGTTCTCAATGGAAATCAGAAATGTAATCAACGTTATTTTTTAAGAAATATGGACAGTATGTAATTTTAATGATACAACGTTGTAGAGCAGATGGAACAAAATTGGAAACTTTACTAAAGAAGTTTGTAGGAAATCAATTATCAATATCAGGAAAAACTTTTGCTGCAGTTGCAATAATTCTTCATGATGGACCTTCTATAACTTCTGGTCATTACACAGTTTATCTTAAATGTGAAAAAGGATGGACACTGTGTAATGATTCTCAATTGATTTTCAAGCAACGTTTGCCTTATGATTTACCAAATTGTTACTTAATTTTTCTAAAACCAAAATTTTAGATACAAATTCCAGCATCTGAAGAAACCATTATTTCAATTTTAAAGGATTAAGATTGGATATTTCACTTAAAAAGGATTTTAAAATTATCATTTGGCCTCATGGAAAGGTAAATGTAACAATTGTGGACTTCTTTGACAGATATTATTTTGGTGTATGTGCAAGATTTACAGACGTTATTTATTGCAAATAGTTATTGTTCTTAGAAGGTATTTTTAATATATATGTGACATTTCTATCAAGGTATGTTTTAGTGAGGATACATTCAGGGCTTTTTTAAACAATCTTTCAGATTGTTTTTTTTTTGCCCGCTGTTAAATGATGAATACAATTGATATCACTATTTTCAGTGAAATTCAATACATTATGAAAACAGCAAAAAAAAGGGCAAAACATTACTTTGTTAAATATGAAAATACATGTACTGTTTAATAAAATGTATTGTTGAATATTAATACTTTTTTTCTTTTTTTCAGATCTTGAAAGAAAATTTTGGAAATGTAATCCATTTTTCTTGCAATTAAAAAAAACATTTATTTCTAATTAAGTTATTTTGTTGGTCAGGTAAGTTTAAAATATCTGTATTTCTCACTCTTTCCCTTTCATGCTCCCTTTTCTTCACCTCTCCTCACTCTGCTTTTCTCATTCCTCTTCCCTTTCTCTTCTTGCTTTACTACTCTTTTGTAACTCCCTCACTCCTTCTCTACTACTCCCCTAGGTTTACTGCCTCCATCACTATTTTTTCAACCATGTTTCTCTCCCTGTCTCCATATGTCTCAGTCATTCTAACTGCCTTACTCCTTCTCTGTTCCTTGCTCTCTGTCTCTGTTTCTGTCTCACTCTCTTTGTCTGTTTTACCCTTAATTTCCTTAACATCTCTGGGGCAGATTTACAAGCCCCCTGCGCCACCACTACGTCACTTTTCATGACATACTGGTGGCGCAGGGGGTTCCTCCATATTTACAAGGAGAGGAAAAGCCACCCTGCGTGGCTTTTCCTCTCCTCGTAAATACAGCCACTTCACACGCAGCACTGTGCGTTGAAGGGGTATTCTATGGGTGTTGTTGTGGGTGTTCCCACGCAACACTCATAGAACAACACATATCTCGTGATTTACGAGATATCGTAACTCTGGAGATTTGTGTGAATGCTACGCCACCCTAGAGGTGGCGTTGCGAGGCACAACAAGGAGACATTTTTTCATTTCTCCTTATTTTTTCCTCTTTCAGTGTGTGCTGCATACTACAGCACGCATTAAAACAGAAAAAAGCCTCTTGTGATTGTTTTTGTGCAGGAAGGTGTCCCTTCCTGCACAAGAACAATCTCCCCACCACGCAGGCATCCTTGCACCATGATGCAAGGGAGGCTGCACCGGCGCATGGCTGCAGTTTCTGCGTCAGCGCAGGGGAAGCATAGACATGCAACATATTGTTGTAAATATTTCGCATCTCTGTGCTTCGAAAATAACGCAGCACGGCGCAGCAAAAATACTTGCTGCACCGTGCTGCGTTAGTTTGTTATAAATCTGCCCCTCTGTTTCTACCACTCCTCCTCTCTCCATCACTCATTTTCCATCTATGTTAATTTTTTAACCTTCTCCGTCGTTCTACTTCTCTCATCTTCTGTAACTGTCACTATCCTTTACTCATAGTCACACCTATTCTCCTACTTCACTTCCTCCTGTATGTATCTCACACCCCTTCTCCTTTTTGCATTCGTTCCTTCAATCTCCCTCACTCTGCTTTGCTCATTGACATCCCGACTCCCTTTCTCTCACTCCAGTTTCCGAAATCCCTCCATCCCCTCACTCTCCATTTCTCACTTTCTCTTACCCCCTTTTCTAATCCTCATGCCCGTAAAAATAAAAGAATTAAAAATCAAATTTAAGTGTTTTGATGGTGGTTGGCTCTAAAACGAGCCGTTATCTTTATTGAGAGTTTCAGGGTACCTATAAGTAAGTACCGATGCAGAGTCTAAAGTTCAAGAGGAAGACTCTGTTCCCTTCATCTGTGAAATGTACACCGTCTCTTTTATAAATGCCTTGCCACTCCCCTCACTATTTCTTCTTATTTCCTGGGACAAGGAGCTGAACAGCTATCAATTTCACTTGAAAATGGCAGAACAGCAGTCTACTTCAGGGAGTGAGGAGGAGACCTGGATGCACTCAGAAGGTGTCTTTCAGTAGAATGTCAATATGAAATGAAAGATAGTTGTAAAATGGAGGCTTACATACTTTTTTTTTAATAAAAAGAACTAATTGGCTGTTTCAGACCACTCAACACTAAAAACTAGGCTATATGTTTACATTTTTAAAAGCATGTTTTGTATTGATTCAGAAAAATGTGTTCCCAATGAACATTATTTTGGATTTGCTGTTAGGTTTGAAAAGTTAAGCACTCTTGCTCTTTGGATTAGAAACATTGGGGCAGATTTACAAGCCCCTTGAGCCACTTTTGCGTCTCTTTTTCAATGTTAAAAGTGACGCAAAAGTGGCGCAAGGGGCTTGTAAATCTGCCCCATTGTGTGCTGAAGTTCTGACCTCTCTGGTCACACCAGTTTTCCATGATCTGTTGCTATGCTAGCAGGCAGAAGTCATGTTAGTGGTAGGAATCATTTGGAAAGGGTTGAAATTTGCAAGCAATAGAAATGTGTTTCCATTTAAAAGAAAGCTGGAGAACGTGGAAAGGGGGCAGGGTAGAGAGTTCCTGACCCCCTAGCCTTTGGCAGGGGGTCCCTGAAGGATCACGAAGGGTGAAAAAAACGATTAATTTTTTTTTTAGAAACCCACACCGTGCGCGTACCGTGCGTGCACGGTGCGCGCTTGGCAAAAAAAAAATCGTAAGATAGAGTTCAAAAACAAGTTTTAGTGTTTAGATATTAGGTGGCTCTAAAAAGAGCCCTTGTGTTAATGGAGGGACAGAGGAACAGAAAAACGAAAAAATGAAAAAAATTATGGCTGGGAGCATGAGTGCTGCTCTATCTTCCTCTCAATGAGATCAATACTGGTATCACCAAGAGAAATAAGAGCATGGCAGTCATTGCACCGTATATACACCCTCTGAAAAGCAGGGCGTATATCCAGAGGAACAGTAGTAGGTGAAGCTGACGCCGCAGATGAAGTGCTCGGCTGAGCTGCCGAAGATGTGCTCGGCTGAGCTGCTGCGGATGTGCTCGGCTGAGCTGCTGGAGGGTTTTCTCTAGCAGCTCGAGCAAAAGCCACAGGATGCACTGCTTCAACGTGCCTTAACATAGTGTGAATGCTAAAAGAGTATTTCTTAGTAGGATTCCCACGAGATAAGGTCGTTCCACAAAGAGTACAGGTGACTTTGGCAGCATTTACCTTCTTCTGCCCCTCAGGAAAAGTGAAATACTGCCATATGAAAGAGTCTTTCTGTTTCCTCTCTCTCTGTGTCACAAGAGTCTCCTGCTCACTCCTAGAAGATGGCTGCTGCTCTGCCATTGTATCCCAAAAACAGTTCAACTCCTTCTCCCAGGGAATCAGAAGTAATAATGAGGGGAGTGGCTGTGGTGTTGGAAGAATCTGGAACTGAAACTACTTTGAACCAATGAAAAGTGTTGTTTCTTGATCACATGACTTGCCGTGCGCGCACGTAGCACGCGTGCATGCGCGAACGTAGCACGCGCGCATGCGCGTACAATCCACGCGCGTACGTAGCGCGTGTATGGAGCACGTACACATGCGCACACGGAGCACGTACGCATGCGTACACCGTGCACGCACGGAGCAGGCACGCTGACGGTGCAAGCACCGTGCGCACACGGAGCGCGCACGGTGTAAAACCTTAAAAAAAAAAAAATTCAAGTGTTTAGAAGTTTATAGAAGATATTAACTTCAACTTTAACCTAATTAAAAAAAAAAAAAGCTGAGCCATTCCAAATTACAGGATACAGCCAATCTATAACTATATGCATAGGTAACTTATTGTAAAATAAATATATAAAAAATATAATAACACTCATAAATTAGCATTTAAAAAACCTTTGAAATTCACTGAAAAAACCATAGGTTTCACACACGTTATAGTTAGGAATTAGCATTTAAAAAACCTTGCAAATTCACTGAAAAAACCATTTTATTTTTAAGAATTCAATTCCATCTTTTTTCTGGTACTTTACAAAACCCACAACTTTACCTATAGCTCCATTCACTAAACCTTTTTCTACATCCAAATTACGTCTTAAAATTACTCTACAGTTCAGACACACATAAAGATTCTTTTCCAAACCAGTTGTTTTTGAAATGTTTTTCTCCAGAGATTCCAATTTAGTAGCCAATTTGCCTGTCAATATAATAGTTATTCGTTCATGTTGAATTTTAACCACAGCTTCCAGTTTTATGATCTCTTCATTTTACAATTTTAAAAGTTCTTGATTGAATACAGAGCATTCATGTAGTGTTGGCATTAAGCAGATTACAGTATTTTTTTCAGCAATTTTCTTGTATATTTTCTCTGGAACTATTTCTTCTGTTGTAAACAAATTAGTCAGCAATCGACTCTGTAATAGTTTTCTGCCATGTTCTGTGAGTAGTCCAATTCTTATATCTTTCAGAATACTTGCATATTCCTCATCATTGGCTTGCCTCATATTGGTAATGAGTTCCTTATATTCAAAATATGTCCAAATATTTACATTGCCTATACTTACTAACGACTTTTTCGTGTCTTCATGTGTAAGTGTATGGAATACCGGTTGTCCTTTAACTGGAGTAAGTTGCAAAAGATCCCCAAAAACTATGACGTGTTTTCCTCCAAATAACATGTCATAGTCTGTCTTCAGAATTTGCTGCATTCTTAAATGCACAAAGGCAAGCATTAAGTTTGATACCATGCTTACCTCATCAATAATGAGTACTTTCATTTTCTTCAATACTCTTGAAACTTCCAAGCATGCTTCTCCTGCTAGTTTGTGGTACTGTATTTTGTTCTCATGCTCTACTGGTAACATTAGCAAACGATGTAAGGTAACTCCTTTTATGTTATACGCTGCTAACCCAGTTGGAGCAGTAACAATACAAGACAAAATGGAATCCATTTTCTTCTGTAGGTAGCTTCTAATTACATTAATTAAGAAACTGTTTCCAGTTCCTGCTTGTCCACTTCCATACATTCTCATTGGTTCAAATGATGTGCATGAGCACTCTTTATTTTCATGTAGTAATCCGTGATCAATTTTTTTCCTGACTTCTTCATAAATTTGTTTTTGTTCTTCATTCAGTTGCTGCTCCAAATATGTTAAGTCTACTAAATCTTCCTGAGCTTGATTCATAGCTGTTTCCACTTCATTCATGGCTATTGCTGCTTCATTTTCTACGATTGGTTGTCCTAGAGGATCTTGACTGAGCGTCCCAGAACTTTGACTGTCTTGAGAACTGTCTCTAGCTACTTCAGCTGCAATTGTTGCTTCTTGTTCAATTTCTTCATTTAACATTTGAACATAAGTTGTGAAAGTACTGCATTCTATGCTGTCTTTGCTAGCATTGAAGGAATCTTCATAACTCTGGAATTCTCCAAGTAGTTCATCCTCTGAACGCCATGGTTTAAACAGCTGCAAAAGTGCCAAGTAGTAAAATTCCTTTCTGTCAGGAGTGTCGCAACTCAGCTTCCGGTGATTTATCAAACTTCCTTTTGTTTGCTTCACCAAACAAAAATGAAGTTCTGCAGTACTTCATAGAGACACATGTTCTCAAGGTGATGACTTCTTTGTGAGTAATATGTGTCCAACATGTTTGTTCTGGTTCGAACTCTGCTAAATATTCAATTTCTCGAATAGATTTCAGTACGCGATTTCGCATTCCTGCAAGGCCTAAACTTGCCCAAATTATTCTTCTGGATTTCGAGTACAGACTTGCAGATGATAACCTATCTGAGCATTCGTAGGAACCAATTTCTCGATGCAATAACATCTTTAAACTCAAACTGTATAGCTTCTTACTGACAGTCTTCTCATGAGAAATCTCTTCCCACATTTCCTTCAATTCCGTTTTCTCAGATTTAGTGATGTAAGATGTGACATACCGAGCAACAGCAATAGAATTGTCAGCCACATACTGTATATCCATGTTAGCATTCCACATGGATAAAATAACTGGATTGTAGTCATTTATATATTTTGACTTCTTTTCTTCTTAGGTTGTAGGTATTCTTAGGCGATTTTCTTGTAATAGTATGTCGCACAGCTGACATAAAACTGTTGACTCTTCCTTTTGAAAGAACAGGTCGTGGAAATCGCCATTTTGTGTAGAATTTATCTTTACTCTTGTACTTTCGTCGACAGTATTTTCCACACCGATGACTTTGGAAACGTAAAACTTGCTCTTTTAATTGTTTCTCTTCTGTGCTTTTAGGTATAGCACATGTTGCATATTCTTCAATGAAAGATAAAACTGCTTCATCAGAATCTGTTCCAAATTTTGGGGCATCCTTGATCCACAACAGCATATGAATATGAGGAGCACCTCTTGCTTGGTACTCTTTTCTCCAAAAGAAATCCACAACTTCTCCAAGAGGTGGATTTTTTTTATTGCAGATGAAGGACATCATAGCCTCAAATCTATGATTAAAATATCTGCAAACATTAACGCGATCCAATGAGCACAATTCTCCTGCTGTCTTGTATTGTGTGTTTTTAATGTTTGAATTTGCCTCTCGTAGAAAATCCAGTAAATCATCCCAAGCATACGCAGCACAGCTCAGGGTAAGGAACCATGTAGGAGTTCCTAAATTCCGTAACATACACTTCAATTCACCATGACGTCGGTACCAATATTCATTTGTCCCACGCTGACAAGCCATCAAATTGATCAATTGAGATTCCAAATGATCATCTCACTGTTGCACTTTGTTGATAAAATCCTTTGCAGTCACATTACGTAGATGTACTCCAGTTCTCAAAATGTGATTTACTGCATCAGATAGTGCTGATAAGTCACTTTCAAATAAAAGATGGAACAAGTAAGGAATACTTTGACGAAATCTGGGATCTTCTGCATATAATCTTGTAGTCCGATACTCCGAAGCAGGAATCTGTACTGGACGTTCATCATATCGTCCACCTTCTCCTGTAGGAAACAGCTGGGGAAAACAACGAGCTTCCAAGCTCTCCTCCCATACACTCACAGGAGTTCCTTTTGCTTTTTTCATCTGAAACAGATCAATAGCGTTCCCCATAACTTCTTTAGAATGAAGAGGATGTATGCTGAAATGTTCATAAATTTCTTCTTCTTTTGACTTATCCACTTTTTCAATTTGCCCAGTTGGTATTCCTGTGTCTTCTAGTATTTCTTCGTCATCTTCATCCATATAAATGGCTTCATACCATTTATTATTTTTTTTCAAATACAAATTTGCTCTTTGTACTTTTCGTACATCCACCAGCTCCTGCCATATTTTCTTATTCTTTGTAGGTACATCATTAACCAGAATAACTAATGGTTCAGTTTCCAAAGTATCTGCATCAATTGTTTCCATATGTTTTTTCAAATCCAATGGCAAATAGACAACTCTTCCTTTTAAACCTCTTTGTAATTCCGAAGGAGGTAATTTACCTGTTTTTGGTTCCATACGCACTATGGTCTGAAATGGATGGACACATTGAATGAGTATAGACTCATACGTATTTAAATCAGAAAGTTCTGGTGGAATATCAACCAATTCTAACTTATTATGTACAGCTCTAGCTGGAATTCTATTTTCTTCTAACTTGTTATAACAGTATTTACAAATACGCTGATCTTCACCCAATTCAAAACAATTTTTCAGAAATATATATGTTGTAAAATCCTTCCACTTATAATTATCTTCATTTTCACTTTTTTTATAGAGATCAACATTCCTTGTTTGATTTTTATAATGGCTTCTCCGGCAACAAATACAAGTAATATTTGGCCTTTCGTTAGAGATGATAGTAAATTTTGTCATTTCATCTTCAAAATTTTTACTAACAGTGGGTTCTACATTCTCTTCCACATTTTCATCAATAACTGTGTCATTTTCTGCACTTTCTTGTTCTGGACCAAAGTAACAAAACTGAATCTCATCAGTAACCTTCACTACATCTGATACAGATCCACGGAACAGAGCATTATTCAACTCATTTAACTTTATTGCTGGACTTTTAGCAAAATAAAATGTTCTCACAAACTTTCTCATTTCAGTATGATGAACTGCCAGCATCCTAAAATGGTGAAAAACACTTTGGCAAACTTTCCTAGATAGACAAGCCAGAGAATGTCCTTGCAAACCAGTATTCTCTCTCACTCTGCATGGATCAAGTGTTTGAAGCACATTAATTTTCTGTTTAACACTCTTTTTACTATATTCTCTTAGAAAGTCACGTAATTTATCAATAGATTCCTGACGCACAGTACAAATACTACTACAATTCCAAGTGTACACTGGGGCTTTAGGACGTCTCCCCATAAGCTCATCAGCCATCACTTGTTCCTCATTTCTTGGAACCATTTTCTCCTTTTCCATTACACAACCATCCTTAACTTCATATGCTCGACCATTGGTGTCAACTGCATGCAACAAACTATTACTTTGAAGATAACTCTCTTCATTAAAAAATGGTTCAGTACTTGAACTATGCTTCCATTCTCCTAAGAACACTTTACAAAAGTTATTTTTTTGTCTTCTCTTTTCCTTTTGCTTTGTGACTTCATTGTATTGACTAATTTATCTAATCTACGCATCCTGTTCAAAATTAAAATGAATAGTTTTCTTTTTATTTCTAATGCCTTGGTAACAATACTTTCAATTAATTTCTTTTTTTTTTAAATTTGGTTTTCTTCTTATATTTTTTCACATCCTTTAGCAAATTTAACATCACTCTTCTCTGAAACATTTTTCGACGAATGTTTTTAAAATCTATTTTCCGTGTTAAGTCACTCTTTCTTACTTCTGAGTCTACATTAGCATTTTGTTTTTGCTGTCGAGTCTGTTGTTGTTTTGTACTTGAAACATTGTTTGAATTTATCTTTTGATCATTTTTTTTTTTTGGAAGATATTTTTTAAAAATTCTTTAGTTTGCTTACCAGACTTTTTTTGTTTTCCAACACAAGCTTCTCCTCCTATTTTTTTGGGACCAGTTGTCTTCAAATACAGTTGTTGTTTCTTTTCTTTTGTCTTTCTTGACTTTATAGGCATCTTTATATTTTTTCACTGTTGCTCAGCAATACCTGCAAAAAACTAAAAAAAATACCTTTATATAATTTTCATTCATTACATCACATGAGCTGATCCTTTCCTACGAGTCCAAGTCTTACAAAACAAGAGAAACATAAATTAAATCTCTGACAACAATTCCTGTGTGCACACAGACTCATGGTGTGATTCTAGGCAGAAATCGATATTTGCTTGGCAATTTGAAAGCACATTAACTACTGTTAAGCAGCAAATGATAAGTACTGTGACAGCCTGACACATTTTTCTTATATTTTAGAGAAGCAGAAAAGAGCACATGTCCTTACACCTATTTGAGACCATGACCATGTGTTACAGGATGAGTGATTAGACTACAGCAAATGAAATAAGCCTTGGTGACGTTGAATGTGTTTGCATTACACACTGCTATCTAAAACACCACATACAGCTGTGTAGTATGCATGGGAGTGTAGGAGAAGCTGCTGCATGTGTGCAAAGAGTGTGTTTCTGGAGACTGTGTATTGTCAGTTGCAAGAGAGATCTGCATGGAAACTTGCACAACTGCATGAAGACTGCAGACATGCGTATAAGAGTAGTTGTGTGGTAAGGGTTAATTTGAGTTTTGAACATGTAGGAACTACCTCTGCCATTGCAAGATTTGATGGTAAATCTACCTTGTTGATTTGAAATGTGTTAGCATTTGCCTCTCATTTTTGAGATAGTGATTTCTGCTAAGTGCTAACCAACACATTTGAACAAAACAAGCTGGCCCTTTTCTGAAAGTGCAAGTTTTACAGAACAACAGCAACACAAATTAAATCTCTGACAACAATTCCTGTGTGCATACAGACTCATGGTGTGATTCTACGCAGAAAGCGATATTTCCTTTGGCAAATTGAAAGCACATTTAGTACTGTGGATGGAGCAAGTGATAATTACTGAGACAGCCTCACACATTTCCCTTATTTTTTAGAGAGGCAAAAAAGAGCACATGTCCTAACAGCTACTTGAGACCATCAGCATGTGTTACCTGGGTGAGTGATTAGAGTAGAGCAAAGGAAAAGAGCCTTGGTGACGTTGAATATGTTTGCATTACACACTGCTATCTAAAACACCACATACAGCTGTGTAGTATGCATGGGAGTGTGTAGGAGAAGCTGCTGCATGTGTGCAAAGAGTGTGTTTCTAGAGACTGTGTATTGTCACTTGCAAGAGAGATCTCCACGGAGACTTTTTCATTTGCATGAAGACTGCAGACATGTTTGTAAGAGTACATGTTTGGTAAAGGTTAATTGCAGTTTTGAACATGTAGGATCTACCTCACCCATGGCAGAAGTGGAAGGAAAATCTACCCTGTGGTTTTAAAATGTGTCAGCATTTGCCTCTCTTTTGTGACATAGTGATTTCTGCTGAATGCAAACCATCACAGTTCAAGAAAACAAGCTGCCCTTTTCCTGCGAGTGCAAGTTTTACAGAACAACAGCAACACAAATTAAATCTCGGACAACAATTCCTGTGTGCACACTGTCTCCTGGTGTGATTCTAGGCACAAAACAGTATTCCTGGGTGATACCAGGCCCTTTCCTGAAAGTGCAAGTTTTACCGAACAACAGGAACACAAATTAAATCTCTGACAACAATTCCTCTGTCCACACAGACTCATGGTGTGATTCTAGGCAGAAAACGATATTTCCTTTCGCAAATTGAAAGCACATTTAGTACTGTGGATGGAGCAAGTGATAATTACTGAGACAGCCTCACACATTTCCCTTATTTTTTAGAGAGGCAAAAAAGAGCACATGTCCTAACAGCTACTTGAGACCATCAGCATGTGTTACCTGGGTGAGTGATTAGAGGAGAGCAAAGGAAATTAACCTTGGTGACGTTGAATATGTTTGCATTACACACTGCTATCTAAAACACCACATACAGCTGTGTAGTATGCATGGGAGTGTGTAGGAGAAGCTGCTGCATGTGTGCAAAGAGTGTGTGTCTGGAGACTGTGTATTATCACTTGCAAGAGAGATCTCCACGGAGACTTTTTCATTTGCATGAAGACTGCAGATATGTGTGTAAGAGTACATGTTTGGTAAAGGTTAATTGCAGTTTTGACCATATAGGATCTACCTCACCCATGGCAGGTGTGGAAGGAAAATCTACCCTGTGGTTTTAAAATGTGTCAGCATTTGCCTCTCTTTTGTGACATAGTGATTTCTGCTGAATGCAAACCATCACAGTTCAGGAAAACAAGCTGCCCTTTTCCTGCGAGTGCAAGTTTAACAGAACAACAGCAACACAAATTAAATCTCAGACAACAATTCCTGTGTGCACACTGTCTCCTGGTGTGATTCTAGGCACAAAACAGTATTCCTGGGTGATACCAGGCCCTCTCCTGAAAGTGCAAGTTTTACCGAACAACAGGAACACAAATTAAATCTCTGACAACAATTCCTCTGTCCACACAGACTCATGGTGTGATTCTAGGCAGAAAACGATATTTCCTTTGGCAAATTGAAAGCACATTTAGTACTGTGGATGGAGCAAGTGATAATTACTGAGACAGCCTCACACATTTCCCTTATTTTTTAGAGAGGCAAAAAAGAGCACATGTCCTAACAGCTACTTGAGACCATCAGCATGTGTTACCTGGGTGAGTGATTAGAGGAGAGCAAAGGAAATGAGCCTTGGTGACGTTGAATGTGTTTGCATTACACACTGCTATCTGAAACACAACACAGAGCTGGGTATTATGCATGGGAGTGTAGGAGAAGCTGCTGCATGTGTGCAAAGAGTGTGTTTCTTGAGACTGTGTATTGTCACTTGCAAGAGAGATCTCCACGGAGACTTTTTCAACTGCATGAACACTGCAGATATGTGTGTAAAAGTACATGTTTGGTAAAGGTTAATTGCAGTTTTGAACATGTAGGATCTACCTCACCCATGGCAGGTGTGGAAGGAAAATATTCCCTGTGGTTTTAAAATGTGTTAGCATTTCCCTCTCATTTTTTTGATAGTGATTTCTGCTGAGTACTAACCAACACATTTGAACAAAACAAGCTGGCCCTTTCCTGAAAGTGCAAGTTTTACAGAACAACAGCAACACAAATTAAATCTCTGACAACAATTCCTGTGTGCACACAGACTCATGGTGTGATTCTACGCAGAAAGCGATATTTCCTTTGGCAAATTGAAAGCACATTTAGTACTGTGGATGGAGCAAGTGATAATTACTGAGACAGCCTCACACATTTCCCTTATTTTTTAGAGAGGCAAAAAAGAGCACATGTCCTAACAGCTACTTGAGACCATCAGCATGTGTTACCTGGGTGAGTGATTAGAGGAGAGCAAAGGAAATGAGCCTTGGTGACGTTGAATATGTTTGCATTACACACTGCTATCTAAAACACCACATACAGCTGTGTAGTATGCATGGGAGTGTGTAGGAGAAGCTGCTGCATGTGTGCAAAGAGTGTGTTTCTGGAGACTGTGTATTGTCACTTGCAAGAGAGATCTCCACGGAGACTTTTTCATTTGCATGAAGACTGCAGATATGTGTGTAAGAGTACATGTTTGGTAAAGGTTAATTGCAGTTTTGAACATGTACGATCTACCTCACCCATGACAGGTGTGGAAGGAAAATATACCCTGTGGTTTTAAAATGTGTCAGCATTTGCCTCTCTTTTGTGAGATAGTGATTTCTGCTGAGTGCTATCCATCACAGTTGAAGAAAACAAGCTGCCCTTTTCCTGCGAGTGCAAGTTTTACAGAACAACAGCAACACAAATTAAATCTCTAACAACAATTCCTGTGTGCACACAGACTCATGGTGTGTTTCTAACCACAAAGCGATATTTTTTTTGGCAATTTGAAAGCAAATTTAGTACTGTTGTGGAGTAAGTGATAATTACTGTGACAGCCTGACACTTTTATCTTATATTTTAGACAAGCAGAAAAGAGCACATGTCCTAACAGCTCCTTTCCACCATGACCATGTATTACAAAAAACAAGCTGCCCCTTTCATGTGAGTGCAAGGGTAATAGAACCAGACCAGCATGAATTAAATCTCTGACAACAATTCCTTTGTGCACACTGTCTCATGGTGTGATTCTACGCAGAAAACAGTATTCCTGGGTGATACCAGTACACCTTAACTTATGGTGAAGACATACTCCATAATATCTAACGTGTTCAAGGCACTTAAATATCTTCCAAAACATAAAATGTAAAACACAACTTTAAAAGAAGAAACACAATTCTATTTTTTATATCAAAATTCACCACATACATCCCCTCTCAAACTCATATCTCACCTTTAAAATTAGTTAGTTGAGAAAGAAATGTGGATTATCAGAGTCAGAATCTCAGAGCTGTACACCTCTCTCCTCTCAGCAGAACCAGTTAATGGCAATGTTTCCCTCTCTTTTTTCACACATATACATGTTAACTACAAATCTCAGTGCTTCCCACATTTTTTCAAATGGAATCACACATTTCTATTGGTTGCAACTTGCAACCCCTTTCCAAATCATCCCTTCCCCCAACATGACTTCTGCCTGCTACCATAGCAACAGGTCATGGAACACTGGTGTGAGCAGAGAGGTCAGTAGTTCACCACACAATGTTTCTAATCCAAAGAGCAAGAGTGCTTGACTTTTCAAACCTAACAGCAAAAAAGTAATGTTCAGTGAGAACACATTTTTCTGTACCAATCCAAAACATGCTTTTAAAAATGTAAACATACAGCCTAGTTTTAACTGTAAAATGGTTTGAATCAGCCAATGAGTTCTTTTTATTAAAAAAAAGTATGTATGCCTCCATTTTTCAACTGTCTTTCTTTTCATATTGCCATTCTACTGAAAGACACCTCCTGAGTGCTTCCTGATCTCCTTGAAAGATGTTCACAGTGTGGATTGTAGGTCATAGCTATGTCTTCTGGAGTGAAAAATTTGCAGAAAAAAGAGGTATTGTAAAAGACCTTGCTTTGCCAAATGTAGACATTAAATGGATTGGTCAGAGAGGGTTAAAGTGGCACCAATTAATGCCTTTGGTGAAAACCTTTCTACATCTCCCACAGCCTAACCTTATTATTGTGCACTGTGGTGGAAATGACCTAGGCACTTTAACTGGAGTAGGTCTGGAAATGCTTATTAAGGACACCTTTGTGCAATTGATGTCACTTTTTCCACAAACTGCCTTTGTATATTCTATATATGCCAAAGGCAAAAAGTGGAATTGGTCCAACCAATTTTGTCCGCAAATTGACAAAGCACGTCAATAAGTCTGTTTCTGCTTCCTCAGAGACTATGGTATGGGTTCTATATACCACAACAACTTGCGTTGCAACATGCAAGACATTTATAGAGGAGACGGTGTACATTTCAATGATGAAGGGAACAGAGTCTTCCTCTTGAACTTTAGACTCTGCATCGGTACTTACTTGTAGGTACCTACTTGTAGCTACCAAAAAACACTCAATGAACACAAGGGCTCTTTTTAGAGCCACCTAATATCTAAACACTTAAACTTGATTTTTATTTCTATTTTTTTTAATGTTTTTTTTCGGGTGCGCGTAGAGTGCGCGCACCTCGCGATGTTTTTTTAAAAAAATTAAAATCTTTTTTTTTGCCCTTCGTGGTCCTACTGTGACCCCCTGATAATGGCTAGGGGGTCAAGAACTCCCTACCCTGCCCCCTATTCACGTTCCCCACCTTTGTTTTTCAGTGCGACAGACAAAATGGCGGCCGACACTTCCTGATTTCGACCGATTCGAATGTTTACAGACATGTAACAACCAATCAGAATTACGCTCGCGCACGTTAGGGTGCGCGCACAGGGCTTGCACAGTGCGCGCACGCTTCGCGCGTATAGATATTGATATGCTTTTAAATGCTATTTTCTCAGGAAATACTAAACAGATTTACACCAGACCTGCAGAAGGCACTTCCTTGACCTTATAGCTACCTCTCTGCAAAATTTCAAATAATTCTGTTCAGCCGTTCGGGCTGTAGCTGTGTCTAAAGGTCCTATGGGAAAATGCATGGGGAAAACGTGTTTTGGGACCCCCTTTTTTTCTCGGCCCCCGCTTGATGAATCACCCCGAGACTTTCAGGGTAGGAGCTGAGCGGAACGCCCCATTAGTTTTGAAAATTTCGCGAGGATTCGTCAACCGGCGCCAAAGTTATTCAAGATAGAATTTTGAGATTTCCTATGGAAACACGGTCCTAACTATAACTATCTACTGGCGACCGCCAGTAGATAATATATATATATATATATATATATATATATATATATATATATATATATATATATATATATATATCTTGTGATGTGCATTGATATTGTATTTTCCAAAATTAACGTGATGATCATACCTTTCATTGTCTTGTTGAATCTCACAACCATACCATTGGGTTGTGGGTGATACGGAGTAGTGAACTTATAAGTCACGCTACATTCATTCCACACTGCTTTTAGGTACGCAGACATGAAGTTTTTTCCTCTGTCTTAAACCACCTCCTTAGGGAAACCCACTCTAGTAAAAATACTTAAGAGGCCCCTATCAACTGCAGGAGCAGTGACAGTCTTAAGGGGAATTGTTTCAGGATATCTGGTGGCATGATGCACTACCACCGGTATAGATCTGCTTCCTGATGCTGTTTGAGTGTCAAGGGGACCAACAATGCCAATCCCTACCCTTTCACAGGAAACCCCAACCACTGGTAGTGTAATTAAGGGGAACTTTGGTTTACTACCTGTCTTGCCACTGGCTTGACAGGTAACACAGGAGTTGAAAAACTCCTTTCCTTTCTGGGACATACCTGGCCAGTAGAAGTGGGTGACTAACCTACTCCAAGTCTAAGGGCCTGATTTATATTTTGGCAGATGGGTTACTCCATCACAGTGATGACGCATATCCCGTTCACTGAAATATAAATGCCATAGGATATAATGGAATTTATATTTCGGCAGGTGGGATATTCGTCACCGTTGTGACAGAGTAGCCCACGCCCCAAAGTATAAATAGGGCCCTTAGTCTGGCCAAGATGTCCAGCTAGGGGGATGTCATGTGCTAAGGCAAATAAGAACTCACTGTACTGCTGAGGAACTACACCTCTCCTAGAGGCTCCAGGTTTGAGGTCTCTGGCCTCAGTATATGGGAGTCTCTCCTCCCAATAGGTTCAATGGGATCGACTGGCATCTCCCTTTTCCTGGTCAGTAGCTTCTGTCTGAGGCTCTCAAGAGTGGGACAGGTGCTTTGTCCCAGGTAAATAACTTCCCTGGAGGGCCCTCCTGGGCCTAGAAGCTCTGCCATGTAGGGCCCAAGTTCCTGGGGCTCAGTTCCCTCAAGTGCGGGCAGGTCTTCTCACTGAGGAGAGGGGACCCGAGTTTGTGTCTCATCAGAAGTTTTTTCAGCCTTCAGCCTTCTTGCCTTTTTCGTGGAGGATTGGGCCAATATTCCAGGCTCCAGTACCTCTTTTTCACCCTGCTTCCGCATTGTGCTCTTCTTTTACAGACACCTATTCAGGTATTCCCAGCATGGCTTTATGGGTTGTCATCTCTACCTCAGCCCATGCTGAGGTCTCCAGATCATTACCTAGCAGACATTCTACTATGATAACTGCATATGTCTGTCCAGTTAGGTCCTGTTCCGAGGATATCAGTTTTCAGTCACCATGGTGGCACTTGCACATGTATCCCTCGGTGCTTCTACCTCAACCCCACCGATATGTGGATGTTGTCTGTATATCTCCAGGGTACTGGGCCAGACAGCCAGGGCAGCCATATCCACCCCTTCCTCTGAGATTAAAGTAGCTTCAGTGTGCTCTCTGATCTGACATGGGGGCTCCAAGTATTCCATCTAGAGACAATCCTTGACGGTGTTTGACTAGTGGAAACCTTTATGGGGCAGGAAGAGTACCCAGTTTAGTGACCATTCTGCTTCCAGAGATGGCACCAAGCCTTCTTGGGATCCAAGTCCTCACCGTAGTATCCAGCTTTTGATTGGAAAGAGTCTCTGGCACACCCTCCTGAACAGGTTGTGGGGGGCCTTTAGAAGACTCTTTGGGTTTTTCCCCAGCTCTTGGGGAGACACTAACCCTTAGCCCACTAAGTACTGATGCAGTTTTTGTGAAGTACAATATCTCAACCGATGCTCTTTCACTATCAAATTATAGAGCCCTTGTTAGGAATGGGGGTCTGTAGTTGGCTGAGATAGGTACCTTAGACCAAATAGGGACCCTTGCTTCTAGTCAGGGTAAGGGGACGGGAACACCCTCTACGCCGGAACCACAGCCAAACACCAGAAAAGACTCCAACGCATCCAGAACGCCTCCGCACGACTCGTCCTGGACATCCCCCGACACAGCCACATCTCCTGCCACCTGAGAGACCTGCACTGGCTCCCCATCAGCAAGAGGATCACGTTCAGACTCCTCACCCACGCACACAAGGCTCTCCACGACCTGGGCCCCAAGTACCTCAACAAGCGCCTGACCTTCTACACGCCCACCCGCCAGCTACGATCGGCCAGCCTCGCCCTCGCCGACGTACCACAAATCCGCAGAGCCACCACCGGAGGCAGATCCTTCTCCTACCTGGCAGCCAAGACCTGGAACTCCCTCCCCATCCACCTTCGGCTGACCAAGGACCATCTCTCCTTCAGAAAGCAACTCAAGACCTGGCTTTTCGAGCAGTAACAGTCCCCTCTCCCCCAGCGCCTTGAGACCCTCCGGGTGAGTAGCACGCTATACAAATGCTATGATTGATTGATTGATTGATTGGTCATGAAGGCGTCTATTCAGACGGGTCTAAAGTTCAGGGGTTTCGGCTTTAATATTTATACCCCAAAAGTCTTTGTTCTCAAAGTGTGAGGGATCCTGGACCCAGTTCGAACCAGTTCGGGGTGCCTTCGGCCAGGGCACATCTTCAATGGTGAATGTGGGCCAGGGTCTTTAGACGCACGGCAGTAGGTGGAGCCAGCTCTGTGGAAGGCAGGTACAGCCCTATTCAGGCCCAGGTGCTACTCCTCCCACCACTCTAAGTGTCGATCGGCCTATTCAGCCTAGCTCATCCTGCCCTCCCAGGGATCACGCACACCTCACCAGACCCTGTCACTCACATCCCAGATGGCCAATTCACAAACAGGCAGAGGCACACAGAAAGGTTGAACAAGAAAATGGCCACTTTCTAAAAGTACTATTTTCAAACACAGAATTAAAAAAAACATCCTCCCTAAAAGATGTGTGATTAAATTCTGAGTTCAAGGATACCAGATTTCAATTTTCTATCTTGCTCCTATGGGAAGATATGCAGGTAAACATCATACACAGCATTCACCATTCTAGCCTATGAGCAAGATAGCCTTTCAATAGTGAAAAATGAAAATGGCAGTATTTCACTATCAGGCCATGTCTCCCACACTAGTTCTTGTCCTACCTTTTACATATACTGCACCCTGCCTGGGGGTGTACCTCGGGCCTACTGTAGGGGTGGTTAATGTGTACGAGAAGGGAAGGGTAAGGCCTGGCAGGTGTGGACACCGGTCAAGTCGACAGTGCAGTTAACGAACTGCACGCGGGCACGGCAATGGCCGGCCTGAGTTATCGTTTCCGTGCTGCTCGTGGGGGTGGCACAACCAGTGCTGCAAGCCCACTAGTAGCATTTGAGTTACTAGCCCTGGCACACGTAGTGCACTCTACTAGGGACCTACGGGTCACACAAACATCCCGATCATGGTAATCCAATCACAATATCAATTTACGGAGTGAGCATATGCACTTTTAGCACTGATCAGCAGCGGTAAAGTGCCCAGAGTCCTATAGCCAACAACAACAGGTCAGGAAAAACAAAGGAGAAAGAAGCAAAAAGATTGGGGATAACCCTGCAAGAAGGGCCATTTCCAACAGCCTTTCATAGTCTTGCACCATACTGCCTTTCAACCAGCCATCTAGTGGTTTGCATAAGAAGTCAGCAAAATCTACCCAAGACTGACTCAAGGTTTTGTGAGTCTCCCTGAACTTAGTCCTGTACTCCTCAGTGGTGAGTCCAAAGCCCTCAATCAGGGTATCCTTCATGAGGCCATAAGTCTCAGCATCTTCCTCATTAAGTGTCAGGAGTCTATCACTGGACGTGCCTGAGAATACCTCTCACAATAGAGAGCTCCAGTGTCTGGTGTAACTTTCTCATTTTATAAGCCGTCTCAAAGGCTGTAAACCCCTTTGTGATGTCATCATCCTCAACATATTTGAGAACAATCCCTGTGGAGGTTTTGGGATCAAACGATTCTTCTCTCTCCCTATTTACTCTACTTTATTGCTGCCTCCACTTATGGGTGCTAAACCAATCTCAGTCCTCTCTCTTTCTACGGCCAGTATCTCGTCCTCAGGGGCCGCTCTTCTGGCTAGTCTAGCAAGGACAATATCCTACTCATTTAGATCTTCTAGTGCACTTTCCGTGGGCACAGGGACAGGGTGATGGTTGAGGTCCTCACCCTCTGACACACTGTTTCCAGTGTCTGGGTCCTGGCTAATTCCGCCTCCACAGAGGGGTCATGCCCATTTGCTGCTTGGTCTCCTTCATACTCTGCCTTACAGATGGCCCTTAACTGCCTTATACTAAGTTGCAGATAAGGGGTCAGGTTGATCACTCTGACTATCTCATCTGAAAAAGACATTTTTATTACAGTTGTGAAAATTACACAAAAATTCTAAAAGGCCGACTAGTATACTTTTAAAAATTGTAATACAATTGCACTGGGGGAATTAACACAAGGCCTTAACAGTTCAGATTTAAAGATTTGGCAAAAATTGAAAAAAATCGACAAATCAAAGAATAATTTGGGGATTGGGGGGATCAAACATTTCCTCTCTCTCTCTCCCTATTTAGTATGTTCCTGACACCATTCATGGGTTCTAAACCCATCTTAGTCCTTTCTTTCTCTATAGCTAGGGTTTTGGCTTCAAGGGCTGCTCTCCTGGCTAGTCTCTCAAGAATTTCTTCTTCCACATTTACCTCTTCTCTGAACCTTCAGCTTCCTTACCTACCCCCACTTTGGGAAGGCACTCAAGGTTAAGCTTTAAGGTAGCTGTGAGGGGGTACCTCATCCCCTTCTCTAGTGAGTTTAGGGTGACCATCTCCTGCAGTATTGTCCCCACTATCATAGTCACTCTCTACCTCCTCTTCCAGAAGGGTGTCAGAATCTTTGGTTACATGGGTTACATCAAACTATGCAAGGAGCTCCTGGGGCTTTGTTTATGTAGGGTTTGAGCCAGTTTTGATTTTGCTAGCTGTAAAGAGGTTTCTTAACTGCTTCATACTAAGATGCTATAAGGGGTCAGGTTGAGTTCCTGGATTATCTCCAAGGGGCAGATTTATGTTTCCTGGCGCATCCCTGCAAATCAGCAAGGATGCGCCAGGAAAGATGCGGCGCATCATGGCGCAGGAATAAACAGATGCGTGACGCATCCGATGGCGTAAGGTTGGCGCAGTGCTTCAGTTGCGTCAAGCCTTACTCCTGCTTCAAGCAGGCGCAGGGTTTTGGCGCATCAGCGTTGGGAAAGTGACTCAGTCAAATCTTATAGATTTGACTGAGTCACTTTTCAGGGGCGTTCCTGCGACGGAACGCCCCCCCCTCTGTCGACACGCCCACGTGAAACCTGACGCAGGTTTCACGTGGCGCAGGGCTTTACATCGTGACGCATCTCCATAGATGCGTCACGATGTAAATATGGCGCAACGTGGCGCAGGGTTTACACCGCCGCTGCATCACAAAAGTGACGCAACGGCGGCGTAAAAGTGGCGCATCTCCAATATAGATCTGCCCCCAAATATTTTTAGTATATTCGGGACCTTTTTAGAAAATGGACCAAAAATTCTAAGAAGACTTCTAAGCCTACCTTACTATTACACTTTTTAAATATCTAAGCAATGGGCAGGTGGACTTAACACAACACCCCAACAGTTCTGCTTGGAAAAATGAGAAAGAATGTTTTCAAAAATATCTTTAACTAAAGTCAATTTTGGATTTCTTCTTTCAGAAATCAATTGCAGTATGCAGCTGTAAGAGTTCCCAGAAGAGGGTTTACCTAGTTGTAGAGGGGGGAAATCTAATTACATTATTAAGAACACTAAAGGAAGACAATTAAATTAAATCTTGATGAAACCCCAGTTGTCCCACACAATTGGATGAGGTAGAACAATAAATCCATTTTTACATGTTGGAGTTTGCCTATAATGTAAAGATGAAAAGTGCTAAAGATGTAAAACTAGTGAAAGCAGTAAAGATGCAAGTTATTGGAGATTCTCTTGATAGAGAAATGGATTGTATCTACCTGGATATTAGTAAGAGGGGCAAGAAAGCAAAACAATTAAAACCATTAAATTAAAAGCACCTTTCTGAAAGTGTTTAAAAAATGTGCAACTTTGAACCTAGTTACCTCCAAAGATCTCACACACATAGGATTTGTAAATTATTAGAATGGAAGGAAGGTGACAAAGGTCTGCCTCTTCTCCCATTTGGTGAAAAGTTTGGTGGTGGAAGCTGAACAGGATCTGAATAAGAATGAATCAAGGCTGGTTGAATTTCAAGAAATATATACGTTGGAAGAGAGAGAGGACCTAATTTGCAAGATTTTGGCGCAGGGCAGCTAGGAATCTTGCTGTGCTGCCCTACGTCCGAAGAAAAGGTCAGGAATGCATCATATCTATGAGAGAGGGTGCATTCCTTTCCTTTTCCCCAGCGTTGGCGCACCATGGGCTGCCATATGGCAATGCAGACACAGTAGCGCCATGGCGCGAGGGAGCCTGCATTGCAGGGATAATTGTTTGTGTGCAGAAAGCGACACCTTTGTGCACAAAAACAAGGGTTTTCCTCTTTCTATGTGTGCTTCAGCACACATAGAAAATGGAAAAACAAAGATAAATAAAGGTTGTGCCTCATTGCGTCTCCCTTATGCCTCCCCTGGGGAGGGCTTAGAATCTGACGCATGCCCAGGTTTACTAAACCTTGTAAACCTGGGAATGTGTCAGATTCCATGGGTGTTGCTGGGAACACCCACGCAACACCCATGGAATGCCACTTTCACACATGTGTTGAAGGGGAGCATATTTACAAGGCCATGAAAAGCCACGCAGGGTGCTTTATGTTGTCTTGTAAATATGGGCAACCACATTGCGCTGCTGGTGTGTCCAAAAAAGTGATGCACAGATGGCGCAATGGGCTTGTAAATAAGGCCTAAATAATTCAAGTTAAGGACTGCCAACCTAGCCACAAGCCAGATCTATGCATATTGGGATGAAAGTTCAGGAAGATCAACTGAAAGACATGTGAATCATAACAAAGGGAAAATTATAGTTACAATGCATAAGCCTGAGAATTAGTGCACTAAGACAGCATCCTTGAAAAAGAGACGTATAGAAATTCCCTTCTAAGTGATATAGATGAGCATGAAAGTATTTTATGCTGGAATGTTCATCGGTTGCAGAGGATAACAAAGGTAGGTAATATGACCAAATTCCCACAAAACATAATGTATTATGCTTCCAAGAAACAGGGAAGTGCAGGGTACCAGCCAGTTTTCCTACATTTGATGAATTTGTGCATGCACACTCCCTGGCCACCCCTTGTAAGAAGGGACAAGCGTATGGGCTTAGTGAGCTTGGCTTCAGCAGATATTGCAATTAATGTTTATAATTTTGTTGCCAAATGTGAATGGATCCAAATTATAGAGGTGAAATTATTTTTAAATTCTGCACAGCTGAAATCTATTGTATTATTTATTGTGTATGTGTGTCTGAGAAATAGGAAGTATAGTGACAATCATTTAGATGAATTATAGGAAGACCTGAGTTTTCCACAGACTCATGTCTTGCAGAGATTGGTCATGCTTATGGGTGATTTCAATACCAAACGATGCGAAAAAGATTCAATAAGAGCAGGTATGGCTTCAGAATGGCTACTACATGAGACTGTGAATGATCATTTCCCTTTAAGCGTGTGTTTGAAGCTTGAAATAGGTAAGGGCTGAGAAGAATGAGATCTGCGCCTTTTGACAGCGAAAATGTGAGCTCAGTAGGGTCAAACAGAAATATAGGTAAATAATTAAGCAAAAACAGAGAGATTTTGTAGGAAAGTGGAAAAAGATTGTAAAAGCAATTCAGTCTAGAAATGCTAAGAAAATCTAGATGTTTTGTAAGATGGAGATATAGTGATGTGTACACATTATTCTGTCGTAGAGTACACATATGATGATAGACCAAAAACGTTCATGAAATGAACACCGACCAAACCGACACTGATTAGTGTAGCAGGCCCGATAACTTGCCCTTTGGGACTATTAAGCTTAATAGTGATTGGTAGGCCTCTCTATTCTATCAAATCTTTAGAGTAGTGGTAGCCACTGGCACTATGCCTGAAAGCTGGAAGGGGCAGTATAGGCTTATCAGCCTTTCTGATGTGAGTTTAAAAGTATTCTCTTACAAGAGGTGCATTTAGACATTTTGGAACGTATATTGATAGAGCAAGGTGGTTTTAACCCCTTTGGTGCCAAGGACGTAATGGTTACGTCCTCAGCTGTGGTGCTGCTGTGCTGGAGCTATAACCATCACGTCCTGGCATTGGCCCACGGGGGAAGCACTGGCACTCCCCCATGGGTGCACCCACCCACATGACTCCACTGGCAATCTGATGATGTTGGCACACTGATAGCATGCTGACGTCATCAAGTGCAACCAGGGACGCGCTGGAAGCCATTTTCTTCCAGCGCTTCGAGGGAGAGGACGTGTTTTGGTAAGTCCTTCTCTGGGGGTGGGGGTTTACAGGACTTTCCCCATGCATCTATAGAGAGTGGATTCCTGCTCCACTAGACAGCAGGGCCTTTTTAGATGAAATCTGGGGGAGCGACCCCTTAGGCAAGGGTTGCTCACCAGGGCATATTTAATCTGTGATTTGTCCCCCCTCAGGGGCTGATTCGGCCATTTATCAGCTGGGGACAGCATGGTTTCCTGTATTTCGACCCCCCTGGGACTAGATCATTGATTTCTTCAGCCGATCTAGGTCGGTTGAAACCCACTAGAAGCAGGGATTTTGTTCATTCTGTTTAGGGGGAGCGACCCCTTAGGCAAGGGTTGCTCCCGTTTTGGGGCATTGATAATTTGCCCATTTCTGCCCCCCATGGGGGCATATCGGCCCTATATTTTTAGGCCCATCCGCCCCAAATGGGGGCAGAAGCCACTAGACCAGCAGGGATTTTATTATATATGGCGCGTAATGTATTGGGGAGCGGCCCCTTGGCCAACGGTCACTCTCCTTTTTGGGGTGAATATTTTGGCTGTTTTTGTCCCCATTGGGGGCAGATCAGCCATGTATTTTTAGGCCCATCTGCCCGAAAGAGGGGCAGAAGACACAAGGCCACCAGGGATTTTATTATATTTGGCATATAATATTTTGGGCCATTTGGCCATGGGTCGCCCCCTTTTTGGGGTGAAGATTTTGGCCATTTGCAGATTGGCCATGTATTTTAAGGCCCATTAAGCCATTAGACCACCAGGGATTTTATTATATCTGAAAGAGACTATTAGTTACAGATGTCTTACCTTAGAATTACCCCTCGGCGTCAGACTGGATCCGCAGAATTTCTTCTTCGTAGCAGGACCCCTGCGCGTCGACAGATGGCATCAGTCGACTCCGCGTTTGTCGTTGGCATGGTAGTCGCTGGAATGACGTCGCGATATCTACTTAGACGCCGCCCTCGCACGCTGATGTCAGTTCTTCCTTTTTCCACTACAGCCAGCGCAGATTCGGAGAGAACGGTACCTCCAGTCACTATTTGACTGACCTTTTTTTACTTTTGTCGACTTCTATTTTTGAGTCGCTTGACTCCTGGTGCACTAGGGATGCCACATCAGACCGGCTTCAAGGCTTGCGACTCCTGTCGCAAACGAATGTTGGTCACGGACCTGCACCTGGTGTGCCTTTGGTGTCTGGAGCACGACACGACCCGAAGTCGTGCTCCGACTGCTGGCCATGAACCCGAAGTCTTTGTGGGAGCGGTCCCGAAAGTTTCTTGAGGCCCGTCAGTCTGCTTCGCACCGCTCGAGGTCCCGGTCGAAAGGAAGGTCGTGGGGGCTCTTGGCCTTCGAACCCGGCGGCTCCGGCTCCTGTGCCGAGAGGCTGCCAAGGATCCAGTGCTGGATCGGTGCCAGTCGACCTCACGGCACATCCTCTGGCGCCGCTTTCGATACCAACACCTCCGACTCCTGTTGTGTCCCCAGCCGGCGTTGGCCCCGCCCTCCCCCTCGATATGGACACGGAGCCGGACCGATGTCGCCTGAAGCCGAATCTGATGCCAATGGGTACTTTTGAGCCCCTGTTCTATCCGGGAGTTCCCTATCTCCCTGAGTGGGAACCGGGTGAGGATCAGGAGGACTGGGAGGGGTCTGTAGACCCTCTTACAGACCAGTTAGATGAACTGGAGTGGAGAGAGGGGTTGGGTGATGCCAGTGGTCTGGATACCTCACCAGACCTTGGTATGCTTTCTCCCCCTACCGTGGCTACGGAGGAGGGTGCCTGTTATGCAGTGATGTTGCGTTGGGCGGCCAAGTCTCTAAACCTCAAACTTCCTTCGGTGGCAGTCAGGACTAACCTCCTGACAGAGGTGCTTCAACCAGCATCAGCCTCTTCGGAGCCCCTGCTGCCATTCAATGAGGCCCTCACAGACATCCTTCTTGGCGCCTGGTCCAGGCCCATCACAGGGGCTCCTGTAGATAGGATGATTGCCCGACACCACCGCCTGGCTCCGGGTGACCCCATTTTCCTCTCCCAACACCCTACCCCTGAGAGCTTGGTGGTCCAAGCCTCTACTTCCAAGGGTGTATTCCCTGCTGCTCCCCCAGATAGTGAATCCAAAAAGCTGGACCATCTTGGGAAGAAAATGTTTTCTTCTGCCAGCTTGGGACTGCGGTCGGTGAACACCACATGTCTGTTGGACCGATACACCCACTCTGTGTGGGATTCAGTTGCGCAGGTGCTGCCTCAGTGCCTGGAGGAGGCCCCGGCTGCTCTCTCCCGTGCAGTTGCCGAGGGGAGAGATGCAGCCAAGTTCACCATTCAGTGTGGACTGGACACCGCCTACTTGCGGGGCAGGACGATATCCACATCCGTAGCCTTGAGACATTACGCCTGGCTGACATCCACTGGCTTTTCGGGTACTTTTGGACATGCCCTTTGATGGCAGTTTCCTGTTTGGCGACAAGACAGACAGCGCACCCGAGCACTTCAAGGATTCTATGGCTACGGCCGGTTCCTTGGGCCTCGCTTCCACGATTCCTTCGCAGTCTGCCTTTTTCCCCTTGCGTGGCTACGGAAGGCGTGCCCTGCCACGTTCAGCCCAGAGCTACCGGCCTGCGCAAGCTAACCAGCCTCTGCACAGCCGGGGACGTGGGACCCAGCATCGTGGGTCAGTGGGCGGGCCAGTCCACCAGTGCCCCCTCTGCAGCAGCCTCCAAACCCTCCTAGTCTGACCCTCCTGGGCCACCAGTTGCCAGTGGGTGCCAGGATTCGCCATCACCTCCCCACTGGCAAAACATCACGTCGGACAGGTGGGTTTTGCAGATAGTCCGAAGGGGCTACTCCTTCCCCTTCGAGACTGCCCCTCCATCGATGCCACCTCAATTTCATCGCATGTTGGAGGATCACTTGGCCTTTCTCTGCCAGGAAGTTACATCTCTCTTGGCCAAGGGAGCCATCGAGCGAGTCCCTGTGCCAGAAGTAGGTCGTGGTTGCTACTCCCACTACTTTCTGGTACCCAAGAAGGACAAAGGCCTGTATGCTATCTAAGACCTAAGGGACGTCAACAGCTTCCTCCAGAAGGAGAAGTTCAAGATGTTTGGTTCAGGTTCTGTCTGCCCTCGACCCTGGAGACTGGATGGTAGCGTTGGACTTGCAGGAAGCCTATTTCCACATTCCCGTCCTGCCAGCACACAGGCGTTACCTACGGTTCATGGTAAGCCAAGACCACCTTCAGTTTACCGTGCTCCCTTTTGGCCTTACCAGCGCCCCTCGGTGTTCTCGAAAGTGATTGCGGTGGTCGAAGCTCATCTGCGCAGATCAGGGGTTCCAGTCTTCCCCTATCTCGACGACTGGCTGTTCAAGGCAGGCTCGCCCCAGACTGTCGTCTCCAGACTACAGCAGACCTCCTGCACTCGCTGGGGTTCTCTATCACTGTGCCGAAGTTACACCTGACTCCCTCTCCAAAGCTCCTCTTCACGTGAGCGGTTCTCGACACGACGCAGTTTCGGGCCTATCCGCCCAAACAGCGAGTCCGGGATATTCGGGCTATGATTCTGATCTTTCAGCCTCTATCCCGGGTTTCGGTCAAGATGACCCTGCGACTGCTGGGCTTCATGGCCCCCGCATCCTGCTGGTGGATCATACCAAGTGGCATATGCAGGCTCTGCAGTGGGACCTGAAGTTCCAGTGGGCACAGCATCAGGGAAATCTGTCCGATTGCGTCCAGATCTCGGAGGGCACTGCACTCCAAATGCAGTGGTGGCTAATGAACCAGGATTGGGTCAACGGCAGATAAATCTCCCTTCCCCAATCAGATTTCACAGTGGTGACCGATTCATCGGTTCTGGGACGGGGGGCACATGGGGGAGGCAGAGATCAGAGGCCTCTGGTCTCCAGCGGAGTCCAAGCTCCACATCAATCTTCTGGAGCTCAGGGCGATTCGTCTTGCACTCAAAGCATTCCTTCCCTTTGTTCGAGGAAGAGTAGTGCAGGTGTTCACCTACAACACCACCGCCATGTGGTACTGCAACAAACAGGGCGGGGTGGGGTCGTAAACCCTATGTCAAGAGACTCTTCGCCTCTGGACATGGCTGGAACATCAGGGCATATCCCTGGTGGTTCAACATCTGCCAGGTTTTCTGAACGCCAGGGCGGACGAACTCAGCTGCAGGTGCAGCCATGGATCACGAATGTCGTCTTCAGGTCATGGTGCAAGGTCTCTTTCAGCAGTGGGGAGAGCCTTTGTTAGATCTATTCGCCACCGAAGAGAACGCACAATGTCAGCAGTTCTGCGTGTTGGAATTTCCAAGGCGGCACTCGCTCAGCTACGCTCTTCGTCGTAAGTGGAGTTGCGGTCTATTATACGCCTTTCCGCCTATACCACTTCTGCCAGAGTGCTGTAGAAGATCAAGCGTGACCGGGCCCAAGTCATTCTTGCTGCTCCGGACTGGGCACGAAGAGTCTGATATCCTGAGCTGTTACATCTGACCATCGATCCTCCGATCCGACTGCCTCTACGGGAGCATCTTCTGTTGCAGCACCAGGAGACGGTCCTCCACCCAAACCTGTCCAGCCTCCACCTCCTTGTGTGGAGATTGAGCAGCAACAGTTGACAGCCTTTGACCTTCCTCCTGAAGTCTGTAATGTTATCTTGGCAGCCAGGCGTCCCTCCACTAAGACGGTATACGCCTGCAGATGGAACAAATTTGTGGCATGGTGCACAGCAAAGGCTGTGGATCCCCTCTCTGCCCTCTGTCTGAGGTTCCTTTGTTCCTCCATTCTTTGTCCCAGCAGGGCTCTTCGCCCGGGCACACTTAAGGGCTATCTCTCAGCAATCTCAGCCTTTCTTTGGTTGCCTGCTCAGCCTTCTCTTTTCAAGTCCCCTATTGTAAATAGGTTTCTTTAAAGCATTACTCACCTCTTTCCTCATATTCCCTTCGTAATGCCTCAGTGGAACTTGAACCTTTGTCTGACATACGTTATGGGCGCTCCTTTCGAGCCACTGCATAACTGTCCTCTCAGGCTTCTAACTTTGAAAACTGCCTTTCTGGTGGCCTTCAACTCTGCTCGCAGGGTGAGTGAGCTTCAGGCTCTATCCTCTAAACCTCCTTTTCTCGCTTTTCATCCAGACAAGGTTTGCTGTAAGAACCAGACCTTCCTTTCTTCCCAAAGTGGTTACTTCTTTCCACATTGGTCAAACCATCACTTTGCCCAACTTCTTTTTGCCTCCCCATCCTTCAAAAGAGGAAGAAAGGCTCCACCCTCTGGATCCAAAACGTGCGCTCTTCTTTTATCTGGATTGCACAAGACAATTCCGGGTTGGATGACCATCTCTTTGTTGGCCATGTGGGTGCCAAAAAAGGTTGGGCCGTGCAAAAACGGACTATCTCTCGGTGGGTCATTCTTTGCATTAAGATTTGCTACTCTTTGACAAAGAAGGAGCCTCCAGTGGGACTGCGCACCCATTCCACCAGGGCGACTGCAGTTACTACTGCTTTGGGACGTGGAGTCCCCCTTCATGACATCTGCCAGGCAGCTACGTGGGCATCTCTGCGCACATTTACCAAACACTACTGCCTGGATTCTCAAGTCCGGAGAGGCGGCTTATTTGGGCGTTCTGTTCTCCCGGACTTACTGGTGTGAACTTAGGTTGCAGACCCAGCTCCGGGGATGAACAAGTTACCTACCTGAGGTAACGATATATCTGTAAGAGACATATATTGTTATAGATCCCTTACCGCCCCACCCATCCTCCCTGTTCTGCAAACTGATTTCTAGGGTTGAGGACTTCCTTTCAGGGCCCTAGTTTTGTGCACCAGTGGTTAGTATCTTGCATGGCTCTGCATTTCTGGTGTGGAAAGTCGTGTACAGAACTGACATCAGCCCACCAGGGCGGCGTCTAAGTAGATACCGAGACGTCATTCTGGCGACTATGACCCCAATGACGAACGCGCAGTCGACCAACGCCATCTCTTGACGCGCAGGAGTACTGCTACGAAAAAAAAAAATTATATGGATCCAGTCTGATGTCTGGGGGTAATTCTAAGGTAAGGAATCTATAACTAATATATGTCTCTCACAGTTATATTGTTACCGAAGGTAAGTAACTTGTTCATTAGGCACATAAAGTTTTGGGGGGTGGCCACTCGGGCAAGGGTCGCTACTCTTTTTGGGATGAATGTTTTGGCTGTTTTCTGCCCCCCACTGCCAGGGGGCCGATAAGCTACATCTGTAGGCCCATTTGCTGCCAAGTGGGGCAGAAACCATTAGACCACCTAGTAATGTTTGTGTGTGAAATGTAGTTTGGTTGATGAGTGTTTTGGCGTTTGGCTGGCTGTGTGTGGACTGGCACTTGGCTGGCGGTGTGTGTGTTAACTGTTATTTTTTGTCATCATTGGTGATTGTAATGTTTTCTTTCTCCTTTTTATTCTAGTGCAAACTTTTGTTGTCCTCGTGGTTGTGGTTTCGGCACTGGTAGATCTGGTAGTTCTGCAGTTTGTGTAATTGCGAGTGTTTAATAAGAAAATGTTTTTTATAATGTTTACTCCAAATTTGTATCAATGACCTGCATGCATGTGTTTTTTGAAAATGCTGTAATAATAGCAGCCTATTTAGCTTCTGTTTGAATGTTGTGAAGTTTTCCTTGGATTTGTGCACAATGTGTATTGTGTTTCCTTGTGTGTAATTTTCTTTTGTTTTTCTATTCTAGTGGGTTTTTGTTGGTGCTTGCTGTATCTGTGCAGAGTCAATACTGGTGACTCTAGCTGTCTTTAGCAAGTGAGTAGTATTGTTTTATAGTTCATTACTTATTTTACACAGTGATGGGTATTGTTGACTTATTTCTCCAGTTACTTTTCTTTGTAAGGGTTATGGCTAGCCACAGGATGACTGCTCAGCAGGTTATTGGTATGCTTTTCGAGTCTTCTTCTGACCATGATTATGAGAATGACTCTGCATCTGAGGCACAGGAGGAAGGCCAAGATTCTGACAGTAAATTTTCTGTCCGAGATGAATCATCTGATGATGAACCTACTCTCAGTGTGGATGATGATACACTGAGTGCGGATGAAGTGGCTGTTTTGGAGGAGGACACTGATGTGCCGATAGTGCAGCAAGAGGCATTTGGATTGCAGCTTTAGGCTGCAAGGCTTCCCATTGAAAGTGCTGGACTCTGGATTGACCCAAACATGGTGCAGCCGGTGTTGCCTGTCTTTCGTGATGTTGCAGTGTGTAGAGTGAATTGTGAACATGTTTTTCCTATAAATTTCTTTCAGCTGTTTATGGGCGATGTATTTTTGGCTGAGATTGTTGAGCAGACAAATTTGTATGCTGGACAGTATTTGAGAGACAACAGTGTCAGGCTCAAGAACTACCCGGTGGACTCCCACAAATCTGGATGAAAGAAGTTCTTGGGTTTAACTGTTTTGATGTGCCTGATAAGGAAACTGTCGCTGTCTTCATATTAGTCCACTAATTCCTTGATTGCAACGGCTAAATTTCCTGTAACCATGAGTTGTAATCGGTATTTGCTTTTTCTTCGGATGTTGCATTATGTTGATAATGCTTCCCACAAGATCACCCTGATTGTGACCATCTGTTTATGGTTCGGCCTGTCCTTGATCACTTTGTAGATAAATTTTCAGAGATCTATGTGCCAGGAAAAAAAATAACTGTGGATGAGTTTTTGGTCCTATCCAAGGGCAGTACATTACTGGCAAGAGGGCACGCTATGGAATTAAGATGTATATGATATTTGTATGAGTCCTGCAGGAAGGGGTTTCAATTTTACAGCCGGCTAGGACTGGAAGAAGAATCCTGCACCGAGGAGGCAGCACGGAGTCAGGAAGGACCGCCAGCAGAGGTAAGCTGAGGTCTGGCCTAGGGCAGAGCGGAATTCCATTGAGTTTTTTCAGCAACTCAGCGGAATTCCACTTAGTGCCACTCTGCAACCCCCCCTGGTTGTGCGTACACTTTCAGAGTTACAGAGAAGATTGTGTGAGAACTTGATAGAGGACTTTTTATTGATTTATATGTAGATAACTGGTGTGCCATTGTTCAGAGCATTATTCAAAGTGGACACTGTTGCTTGTGGCACCATCCACTCTAACCATAAAGGTTACCCAAAAGAGCTGGTCTGTAAAAAACTTGAGAAGGGACAGTGCAGTGCCTTGCGTAGTGATGAACTTTTAGCTCTGAAAGTTTCTGACAAGAGAGATATCTATATGCTGACTACCATCCATAATGAAAGTACTTCACCTGTGACTTTTTGGGGTCAGGTTGCTGAAGTGTGCAAACCTGTGTGCATTTTAGACTACTATAAGCACATGGGTGGTGTAGATCGAGTAGATCAGAGGTTGGAACCTTACACTGCTGGTCGTAAGGCGTACGTTTGGTATAAAATGTTGGCTATCCATTTATTCCATTTAGCAAGCTACAATGCCTTTGCTTCAGGGTTGTTCTCTAGTGTTAAAGATGACATTTGTTCAGTTTCAGCAGTCTCTGATAGGCAGCCTTGTTTTAGTGGAACAGGCAGGAGTTCCTAGAGAAGCAGTGGTGTAGGATGTGGCTAGATTGAAAGATAGCCACTTTCCTGATGACGTTCATCCCACGGCCAAAAAAAAGACTTTCTCGCTAAGAAATGTAGAGTCTATGCCCACAGAGGTATGCGTAAGGATAGTTGTATGTACTGCCCCTATTGTCCTTCTAATCCTGGGCTGTGTGTGCCCACATGTTTTAAATTGTACCACACACAACAGAGTTTTTGATTGCAACCGTCAGCGTAAAGTAAACTGACTGGTCTATATCATTTTTATTTTTTTTTGCTCACATTTCATGGTTGGCATTAGTGCGATGTATTTAGTTAGAGCTGTTGTGTTTATATTTATAGTTTTGTATCTAATGTCAATTGGTTTGTGTTTCCTTTTTCGCATAAAAAGTTTTATGGCGGTGTGCGTGGACTGGCGCTTTGCTGGTGGAGTGCAAGGAGTCGATCGGAAGACCTGGCTTGGCAGTTTGGGCTGGACTGTTCCCATGAGGCACAGGGTCTAGACTGATTTGCATATAGATGGGTCTGAACTGGGGTGGCGAAGTAAGATAAAGAAGTATGATGGATTCAACCCATGTCTGTGACTGGGGATGAGTCTCCGAAAAGTTTCAGCGCTTCATCAATCGTCTCCTTGTGTTTGCGTAGTATATACAGAGCCAGCTTCCTACATTGGTATATCAGCGGTGAGGTGTACGGCTTTGTATTTGTTGGACTATTTAGCCAACACCTGATCACACAACAAGACTCCTATATTGTCTTTAGATTCTGATTTTTGAATTGACAATTTGTTCAACATTTTTACAAGTCTGTTACAGTGTTACAGCCTTGACAAAGTCCCTTTAGCATTCCTTTTAAATAACAACTGAGCCGCTACAGACAGAACTCGGCAAGAAACTTTCCACCTTTAATCGTTTCAACAACTGGAACTGCTGTCCTTGCAGAGACCCTGCAAGGCCTCCAAGAACCCTCAGAGAACTTTCAGCTTTCACCAAACAGCCAAGAACCTCCCTTTGGGCTAGATGATCTAGTCTTCGGTTCCTGCTGGCACACTAACCACAATAGCTGAGGACCGACACTTGTGTTGACGTGAATCACTACTGCAAAATAACTTCAAGACCGCAGCGGAAGAAGACCAACACTTGTGTCGATGCAAATCTGCCCTGCCAGAAGAAAGCACCGCAGCTGGATGGCTACCATGACCTAGAGGGATCCTCTTGACCCTACGACCCTAGCTCCATTCCTGAGAGGCAGTACGCTCTTGCAAGTGGCCCTGTCGGCCTCCTCCTGCCGTGCCTGCATGATAGTGACCTTTCCATGACGGTCCAACGTCGGCAGAGCTCCTCCATCCCCAGCGCATCTCCAGCCCCACAACCGCTGGGCTGGTAGTGCCTTCCTTCAATCTCCAGTGAACCGTTAATTGCAACAGCGACGGTACCAGGGTTGGAGGTCTACTGACCCCCATTCATCTCTATTGCTCTCTGCTGACCATCATTCCCGGTATTGACCGCTGCGGCGTAGATACTGAAACTCACACCTCTTCAGGTGACCTCAATCTCCATTGAATAGCCATGGGTCCAACAAACCCTGCACCCGGCCACCCTAGTGCCGCTGGTGGTGCAGAACCTCCCTTAAAACTGACCCTTGCCCAGTGCCGGTCTAAACCCCTGGAGACTGGAAAAGTACGTTGGGTACTTACCTGCTGATGCGTAGTCCTGCTTTTCCTTCCTTAGGATTGCATTAACTTCTAACTGTTGAATCTGACTGTCTACCTGTTTCAAGCACCAAGTGTTACTGTTACTGATTGACAAGCCCAAAGTATTTCTTGCACATGCAAAGTATTGATTGATACTATATCAACCTATTGCCAGTAATCTGAAAGTATTGCAATTGAAAAGTAGTTACTTGTAACTGAATTCAACTTGGTTTCTAAAAATAAAAGTAAGTAAAGTAATGTTTTAAAAAAAACGTTTTTTACAAACATTGACCTGCTGTCAGTCATTGACTGTGTGTTCCTGCCTTGTATGTGTGTGTACAACAAATGCATTCACACTACTCTCTGATAAGCCTAACTGCTCAGCCCAGCTACCACTAAATTAAGAGTAAGGGATTATCTACTTTAACCTCTGCCTTTGGGGACTCCTTGAACTCCATTCCTCTTTTTGGTATAGTATTTACAGAGCCAGCTTCCTGCAAATACAATAAGAAATCATCATTGAAAAGTGATATTATCTATCTTCTCACCATTAACACCACTGGTTAAATTAATGCAACTTATAATAATGGTGAGAGGAGGCACACCAGTCAAGCCACCTCAAGAAGGGGAGCATGTGGTCTTTCCTAAGAACCAATGCCCAATGGTTCTTGTAATTGTAGAGCAGCATGACCATTACCTGCAAAGCACCTGTGAAGTCTAGTCCATACATTGAGTCCACAAAGTCCTTGTTGACCCAACCAAAATACCTCTCAGCATCCAGGAGCTGAACTGCACCAGCTGGGCCTGCACCTGAGGATCCTAAATGGGAGCCACTGCATACTATCTGATGAGTAGCAATCCCGAATGAAGACTGTCTGGTCACTTGTATCCTTAGCAATGTTTCCAAACATGAAGCCAACCATTTGGAAAAAAGCTTTAGATGAGCATTCAGGAGTAGAATTGTGTCATAGGCCCCACCCAGCTGCATGTCCTTACACAGTTTTGAAAAAAGTGGTAAAGAGAAATAGGACATGATAGCGATAAAAACCACCTCTAATTTTGGGTTGAGAAGCAATTATCAAAATCAAGGGGTATACTGTTGTGCCCCAATGTATAATCTATCATCAAATTTTTCAGTGTAACCTATTATTTCTTCCACTTGGCGAAGCAATGTGTACAATGCCACAATTTCTTTAAAGGGAAACTGTGCAATAGGTAATGACTAACAAAACTATTGCCGAGTGAGAATAGGTTTGGTCTGCCTTTGAGCTTTAAAGATTCATACAAATATTCCATTTTTTTGTTACCCTTAGGGTTGGTAATCAGGATCGAGCCTGCGGTATTTGCTTCCAATCAGATTGGAGTTAGATTTGTATTCAATAGAGCAGGCCGGGAAACCTAATGACTTCTGACCCTCTTCAAAAAAGGACTGATGGGACTTTGTAAAATTGCAGTACCTCTCAGTCCTGATTATGATAACCTCCTTCAAAAGGATCCAGGACCTTTCCTAATTTGCCCATGGTTCTTGCAGATCCTGTACACCTATGTTTGTGCTCTAGGGCATCAATATCACTAATCAATACTGCCTCCTTTTCCATGTATTGTATCAGTTTCACTGATCAATATACCATGCATTGACTTTGCACCACAACCTTCAAAGCTTCCCAAAAGGGTGTAAGGAGACCTCAGGACAGTCAGCACTCCATTTTATCCCTCATAATGCTCACTACAAATTTCCTTTGTTGGAGCATGGTGGTGTTGAGTCACCAGCAAGGCAGGCTATTAGAGGACTCAGAAAGGCGCACCTCCAAAAGTAAGGTAGTATGATGCAGAACAATGGTAAACAAAATATCACACTTAGTTACTGTTAGGTCAACCGGTAGGGAAGACGCCATGTGTCCAGCTAAGGCTCAAGGATGTGTATAAAATTTGAAACTCTTCCTTGTTTCCATGAGGAGATGCCTTATACCACCATAACGCAGGTAACTAGTCAAGGCAGTTAGAGTCCTTGCAAATGTTGGGTCTCGGCCCATGACTAGCAGTTTCCTATCTTTACACTTTTCAACTATGACAATCAAGACACCAACCATGAAGAATAGAAAGATAAAAAGGGGAGCAAAAAGTAAAAACACAGTTATGTCCACCATCAGGCCACATAACCACTGAGGCTGTTTGCACACCGACGACGTTCCCAGAAACACATGTTAATTCACCATAAATCGTCATAGGAGCTAACACTACTCAAAGGGGCAGTGCTTCACAATCAGTAAGGCCACACATCTTTCCTTAGAGTTACAGGAGGAGCCATAACCCAGACCCGCTCAGCCCTTACACAGTTCGAACACTGCTTCGCATCCTAAGCCAGTTGACCGAGCAAACCATCCATTACGCTGTAGGTGTTAGCAACCATAGCAACTTCATAATTGAGAACGCACCAGAAATATTTATTTATGCGCCACATGCTAGTAGTGCATAGAAGCATAGGATCAGGTCTAAGTGTGAGTGAGGAAAGGCAATAAAAGGGCAGCTGAAGTTAGTTTTGCCCAGCATGCCAAAGAGCAGGAGAGGAGTGTCCATAATCGGCATTGAAAACAAGAATGATTGGGCTTATTATGAATGTGGTGAGGCCATCAATAATAAGACCGTGGATTATCAAATTAATCAAACGTGATACATTGCAAGAGGGGAAAATATCAACAATTAATGTGGCACCTCGTATGGCACTGGCTTTAAAACAAAAGTAAACATAGCCATGCTAAGCTACCCAATTCTGTTGGTTCTCAAATGGCACTGTCGATACCGCAGAATGGGTACTAACATGCCACATAAAGTAATATGTATGAGGGGCAGAAACATTTTAAGGCATGGAGTAAGTGGGCAATTGCTAAGGGCCCACCTTCTAAGGGCCCCCTGGTAAAGTGAGTGGGACAGTCAACATCCCTACCATAATAACATTACTCATAAAAAGAAGCTACATTTACTAATTTGAGAGATGAGCATGCTTAGCAGAAACTTAGGGCCAGGTTTTCCAAGACTTTACACAGTGAAAAGTCAAGCAAGTTGATGCAGAGCATCATACACCCTTGCAGGGGCATCTACTTACTGGTGCAAAAGCTATGTTGCACTTGGAAGGAGACCTTTTTTCCAGCAGAAATATTATTCTGCTCTGCTGTGTGCAACTTTGCATCAAGGGGGCATTACCTAATTAGTGGAGTCACACACATTTTTTACGTAAAGCCCCATCTACTAAGATAGGCAGATCTGGCTTTGCGTCAGAAACATTACACTTCCTTGATGCAGGCGCTAAGATGGAGAAATGTTTTAATTTATCCAAACATTTCACATATGTTCTGCACATCAAACACACAATGTTTGGAATATTTAAGAATGTGTCTAGGCATAGGGTTTTGCAATGGAAGAGTATACTTCTACTACAAATCCAATGCTAGGCAGCACACATACCTCTGCAACATGGTGCAAAGGTTGCACGTGGCTTTAAGCAGTCTGTTTGTGCACCAGTGCTGGCGTAGTGAGCAGCAGAAGGCCACTGTTAATAGTTATGGCTCTGCAATGCCTTTTCCCACTTGCACAATGCAGTGCAGCAAATTCAAAGTTGTTCCAAACAGGGAGCCTCAAAAATATACCTTGCCCGGGGTCCACAGATCTTTGAGACGTCAATGATAAGAAGATCTAGAGGAAATATTAGCAGATGCCAAAAGCAAGAACCTGAGTCCCTGCTCCCACCACCAACAATGATCATACCTCATTATTATATAGAATATACACATCACAAGTGATACAATTATCCAGTGGTCCTAGCCCTCAATGGAGGGAGATTGAAATGCATGATATTGCATCTGACATCTCACAGTCAGACCCTAGTGACTGCTTGAAACACCCTAGGTTTGGTCAACCCACTCTAGATACAGTGGGCTCAGAGGAGATCCCATTGTGCATTCCTGCTGTGCTCAGATAATTCATCAGTTCCCATATGAACTTCCCAATAGCACAGCTTCACTGGGGTAGTAACCTCTCAGAATCAAGAACTTCGGCACATCACTGGGAGAGTCAAAGGAGTGCCACTGCTCTCCAAAGAGTAGATGAAAAGTATCAGGAAAACATTGGAGCCTGCAGACAGAAGTGCTTAGGGCACTCTGTCGCCTCCCCTGAAAAGTCACTGAAGATCCTGACCATCTATCCCTGCAAAGTGATTTCAGGGCAGTAAGGCGATGACAGATGCACACGTAAAGATCAAAAGTATGTTGTCAGTCAGTGACCGAATCGACAGTGGCATCAACAGTAGGAACACTAAGTTCACACAGATGATGGTGCACCACACAGACTGCACTGTGCAAAGCACCCTGAATGAATGGCCACAACAAGGTGCCACAGGGAGCATAGAGCAAAGGTATTTCGTTTTTAGACAAAGGGAGTCCACAGGGCCCCAGATCAGTGTTCAGTGGAGCATGGGGCAAGAAGGATCCTATGAAGAAGAGCTATAAGTGGCGAATAAGTAGAAAAGGGCTGAAAGATCTACCAAGATGACTGCAGGCCCAGCAAGGAAAACGATTGAAAGAGTAACCACAAACAGTGATAGGAAGTGCAAAGTGTCTCCCTGCTTAGTGTGTCCAGGACTGACACTAGACCACTTGTCCAAGTAACAGAACACAGATGGCAGCTTGTAAATGAGAAAGGTGGCTAGAACGGCCTCTCGCAATGTTCAAGACTCAAGTGTGTGGTACTCTGTTGACTACCTCATCCTGAGAACCTTTGAGTTCTAATGAAATTACAGCAAATACCAAAGGAAATAACCTCCTTTCCCTTTATTTACTGTTTCAACTCTGCTTTCGTTTTAAAACTTGCGCTCTGCAGCTCTAAGTTAAATACATTGTTTCCCAATTGCCCATGCACAGGATATTGCGTCTGAGCAACAGAAGGGGCGTGAGAATTAAGTAGCAACCAATTGTGAAAATGAGCTAAGGTTATGGCCATACTGTTTTTCTGAAGACCAGGCACCAGGCAGATTAATTCCATGGGAAGCATTACAGTCAATTAGATTTTTCTCATGAAGCTTTGCAAACTCCATGATCCCAACTGGAGTCCTGTTTTTATGGAGAATCTAATTAGCAACCCAAATGTTGAACTAGAGTGTACGTTGTGGGGATGGTATTATCAATATAAATGTTAATTCTTAATCTTCTTATATAGCCTTATAGACTGCTGCGCAGGGCTGTACAAGCTCTTAAAAGCCCTGAACCCGAGTTATAAGCCCCAGGCGAGGGCCTATAACGAGTCAGAGGGCCTTTCGCATACAGTATAGCCTGGGGCAGAAGGGTTAAACGGCTATTAGAACATTCCACCTACTGAGGGTAGAATGTTCTAAATCAAAAAGACAGAAACAGGAAGTAAACATTGGAATGTTGGAGCAGAAGGCTTACACCAGCCATAAGTTCTGAACCACTGCATTGTCTTCTATGGAGATCCCAAAATTCCAATTTTCTACTTAAATTATTTTACCAGGGCTATTGTTAGCATCGGTATTATTTGAAAATGTAATTTTCATTTAGATAAAAGTTAAAGCACCACCCTTAATTCCATTCTAGTTGTTTCCCCTTGCGATCGCAACCAAACGCAGGTGAAATTATAAGTTCCTTAATGGGTGAACAGGCAGTATTACCTACTAAACTAAGCCAGAATTTTCAGTAAGCAACACTCTATTTTCTCACATGTCCAGATTTCTGTGGGTCTCAGGAGTAGGCGCTTGGAACAGTTGTCATCTGTTGCATCTGAGCGCTATATAGCACGGTTACCGCTCCCGCAGCGTAGGAGGAGAACGGGCTGTGCCCAGGCCAAGGGCGGGCCCGTCCTGCAACGGTCTGTGCCAGGAAGAGCCAGGGCACGGCCTCCCCCCTCATCTCCTACATCTGCCATTACGCTTCGTTCTGATTGGCCCGTTCATTGCTGATGCTTGGGAGTGCCCTAATTGTTTTCATATGGGACTCACACTCTCTCTGTCTTCCTTTACTAAGCAAACGCTTGCCCGGGTGAGCGAATATAGGGGAGATACTGTTGGGATTGCCTCAGTGTCCTGAACATCTATTATTTGAGAGTTTTATCGTTTATTTACATCATAACCATTATCACTGCCCTGACCAGACGTTTCCCCACCCCTCACCTCAAGGAAGGAGGAAACGAAGAACGCATGCTCGATATAGGGCCCGCATTGCTGGAATCGATTAGCAAGGAACAGTGGTCGTGTTCGGGACACACCCTCCTGGGAGTGCTTGTTACACTTACACACAGGGTGCCCTGTGTCATAACGTTAAGCCCTTTGCTGCTATGGTGTCTTTGCTCTGTAGTAGTGTTTAGTGCCTTTCATGTAGTCAGATACCTAGCAGTCGCAGCTTGGGGGCAGCTACAAGGTTCTCCGCCCGATCTACCCTGAGGGGGTTTGCAGCTTGAAATTAAGTGCGTCATTGGATTTAATATCTTCCGGACATATTAGTTGGCAAATGTTATCTTTTCATCAAACCTTTTAGTTCTTTTAGGCCGAGATCCTAGCTCCTAGTGCATGTAGCGTAACACAGCGCTATAACAGAAGATTACAAGAAGGCACATCAAGAACTGGTTAGCGGTACCATAACTCCCTGTACTGTGTAGATTGTATTAAAAATTATTCAAGGCACAATTACATTCTTTGTATTTTATACACTGCACCATGCCCGTGGGCTGTCCATGGCCTACCTTAGAGGGGACTTATATGTAATAAAAAGGAAGGTTTGGGCCTGGCAAGTAGGTTAACTTGCCAGGTCGACAGCTTAAAACTTCATACATAGGTTCTGTGATGGCAGGCCTGAAACATGTTTAAAGGGCTACTCAAGTGAGTGGCACAATCAGTGCTGCAGCCCACTAGTAGTGTTTAATTTAAATGCCCTGGGCACATGTAGTGCACTTTACTAGGAACTTATAAGTAAATTAAATATGCCAAATGTGGATAAGCTAATGTTACCATGTTTTTAGTTCAGAGGACAAGCACTTTTGCATTGGTAAATCACCCAGATTCCGAAAGCCAGCAAAAACAAAGTTGGTAAAAAGGAGATCTGAAGGCAAAATGTCAGGGGAAGCCAAGGATGCCAGGTCTAACAGGCATTAACCTGTTTTTGTATGGTGTAGAATTACCCAACGTGTCTCTTCGGGTTGGTGGACTTTGTAGCTGTTACAAATATGAAATGTACTAGAGTGCACATTTAATGGATTGATGGTTTTATAATGGGGAAACGCGCAGATTCTTAAAGCCTATTTTATTCAAATAAGTTATTACCACACATTACCTAGACTTAAGGTATTTATGTGCTATGCGTTCACTAGATGTAATAATTGCAGTTGGGAAATTGTTGCAAGCAATTGTAAAGGGAAATGGGGAGATTCACATATCCAACCCGTTGCGTGCGTTCGTTGGCCAACGGCCGTCACGAGCACTACCTCCGTAGTGCTGCGCACGTCCGTTGGCTGACGCAGCCCGCCTACTCCTTTAAACTGCCGCACCGCGGCAGAATTTCCGCCGCGAAAGAGTTAAACAACTCATGTTTTAATATATGTTTATTAATTTGTGTATTTAGTACTTTTAAATGCTGTGATTTAGACTTTTGTTTATAGATTTATGTATCGAATAATTCACCAGACTATGTTCCTAATATAATGATTTTTTACTACTACTGTATGTTTGAGTAGCATAAATTTGTATTTGTCAGAGTTGACTTTATGACCTGATAAGGGGCCATATTCTTCAAATATCTCAAAACTGATAGGATTGAAATGTTAAGGCCAGTCAAATACAATAAGACGTCATCGTTGTAAAGCGATATTATGCGTCCCATCTCCACATCACATTGTAGTGATATTATCTGTCTTCTCAACGCCACTGGTTAAATCAACACAACATATAATAATAATGAGAGGGGGCACTCCTGGCTAGTCCAAAAGAAAGGGAGCATGTGGTCTTTTCTGAGAACCAATGCCCTACTGTACTTGTATTTGTAGAGCAGCTTGACCATCACCTGCAAAGCACCTGTGAAGTCTAGTGCATACATTGAGTCCAGAAAGTCCTTGTTGACCCAACCAAAACACCTCTCAGTGTCCAGGGGCTGAACTACACCAGCTGGGCCCACATCTGAGGAGACTACATGGGAGTCACTGCATCTATCTGATGAGTAGCAATCCCGAATGAAGACTGTTTGGTCACTTGTATCATTAGCAACCTTTACAAACATGAAGCCAACTATTTGGAAAAAAGCTTTCGATGAGCATGTAGGAGTAGAATTGGGTCGTAGGCCCTACCCTGCTGCATTTTCTTACACAGTTATGAGAAAAGTGGTAAAGAGAAATAGGACATGAAAGTGATAAAAACCGCCTCTAATTTTCGGTTGAGAAGCAATTATCAAAATCAAGGGGTATACTGTTGTGCTCTAATGTTTTATCTTTCATCAAATTATTTTGTGTTACCTATTATTTCTTCCACTTGGAGAAACTATGTGTACAATGCCACCATTTCTTTAACAGGGAAACTGCAATGGGATGGCACTAACAAAACTATTGCAGCATGAGAATAGGTGTTGTCTGCCTTTGAGATTAAAGATTCTTATAAATATTAAAATCATCAGCTACCCTTAGGGTTGGTAATCAGGATCCAACCTGTGGTGTTTGCCCCAATCAGATTGTACTCAATACAGTCGGTCAGGTAACTTAATGACTTCTCACCCTCTACAAAAAAAGGACTAATAGGACTTTGCAAAATCGAAGTACGCCTCAGCCCTAATTACGATAACCTCCTTCAACTGGGTCTGGGACGTTTCCTAATTTGCCCATTGTACTGGGAGATTCTGTTTGCCTATGTTTATGCTGTAAGGAATAGATATCACTAATCACCACTGCCTCCATTTCCATGGATTGTATCCGTTTCCCTGATCTATATACCATGCATGAGCTTTGCATCCAAACCTTCAAAACTTCCCAACAGAGTATGAGGAGACTTCAGGATTGTCAGCACTTCAATATATTCCTTTTAGAAATTGGGTTTCTGGTTGGCAGAGGTATGTTTCCTGTCCAAGCAGGAACCACAATCCTCGTCAGGGTAAATCAGATACACAACCTAAATTAACCCGTGCTCACTCTCTGGCAGTGTTGGAATGGGTAAATACGAAGCCAATGAGTACCATGATATGTGCAGGCTCGACCGCGACAATACCAATAAATGCAATACCAAAGTATGCCATAACCTGTACACATCTGACAATATCAGTGCTCATAAATACAATGTCAATCTATGTCTTAATCCTTGCATGCACAACAACAATGATACTGGCAGTAGCGATGCCAGCGTTTAATTAAACCAACTTGTCCCTGTTTTGCCAAATGCATCTTGTCTTTTAATTTCTTTAAGGTCAATTCAAATCTGAGCAACAGTAGCTTGGCACAGTGCAGCCAAGTTTAATTTAAGAGGCAATGTGTAAAGTATTTGTGCAATACAGTAAAGCAGAGAAAACAATACACAAAAATATACCACACCTGCTTAAAACAATATAGCTTAATTTAATGAACAAAACAAGACCAAAACAATAAATAGAACCGGAGGCATGAATTTTTTAAGATTAAACTGAATTGTAGTGATTAAAAGCATAAAGCTCCAACCGGGGCTCTCTGGCCACACCAGACCGGGCCAAATCCAAACGTTCAGGCTCACTGTGATGGAGTGCGGGTCCGACACAGTCCGAGGTAAGTCCAGCTGAAGTTTTACCTTCTCAAGATTTGTGCCAAGAGTCCTGTTTGTTGGGGAGAAGTTTGCTGGGAGCACGACAAGCTGGAGCCTCACAGTCACAAACGGTGATGTTGCTGTGTGAAGAGAGGAACTTGCGCCTACTCTCATTGATCCTTTGTGCTAGCGACGTGATCTGGAGGAAATGTACCCATCTGCTTACACAAAGAGCCCAAAAGCTTGATCCACCCAAGCCCCAGGGACCTGAGAGGTGCCTCTTGGGGGTCAGAACTCTTAGAAAACAGGTCCAGGAGCTGTGAGGGAGCCTCTTATGTCCCTGAGGCTCAGATCAGGAAGCCAGCAGACTAGCCTTTTCAGTCACTCTGGGGTCCTGGGTTCAAGAGGGGTTCCAGGTCCAGCTCTTCATCCCCGGGCAATAGGGCAGCAGGCAGCAGGGCAGCACAGCAAGGCAGTAGCTTTTTCAGAGTGGCAGTCTAGCAGAGTGAGAGTCCTTTCAGCAGCACAGCATTCCATCTTCTTGACAGAGTATCCACAAATCCAGAAGTGTACTGAAGTGGTGGTGTCTGAGGTCCAGCGCTTATACCCAGTTGTGCTTACGCAGTGTGGAGACTTCAAAGAGAGGCAGGCCTGAGGACGGTGCCCGGAGTGGGGAGGCCGCCCTCCCCAGGCCCTCAGGGGCCCCAGATTGAGCTCCTGAACCCAGCCAAGCGAGGGGGGCTCCCCAGGCATGACGGAACCCCATCTTGGGCCTTTGGTATAGAGGCAGGCTGGGGGACGGGGCCCAGGGCTGGAGCACCCGACACGGGCCCAGCGGCCCCTGGACCCAGCCAGGGACAGAGGTACAGGGGAAGCCTCCCGGGCCCGTGGGACCCAGTCCCGGACACCCTGCCACGCAGCAGGCCCGAGGACGGAGCCCGGGATGGGGAGGTCACCCTCCCCAGGCCCTCAGGGGGCCCAGACGGAGCTCTTGAACCCAGCCAAGCGAGGGGGGCTGCCTGGGCACGATGGAACCCCGTCTTGGGCCTTTGGCATAGCGGCAGGCTGGGGGACGGGGCCCAGGGCTTGAGCACCTGACCGGGGCCCCCCCGGGCCCTAGATCCAGCCGGGGCTCACAGGCTCAGAGGCACTGGGGAAGCCTCCCCGGGCACATGGGACACCGTCCCAGGGACCCTGCCATGCAGCAGGCCCAAGGACGGAGCCTGGGGTGAGGAGGCCGCACTCCCCAGGCTCTCAGGGGCCCAGACGTAGCTTCTGAACCCAGGCAAGCGAGGGGCCTCCCGGGTACGACGGAACCCAGTCTCGGGTATTTGGCATAGCGGCAGGCAGGGGGACAGGGCCTAGGGCTGGGGCACCTGACCCGGGGCCCGGTGGGGCCCCTGGACCCAGCCGGGGCTCCCTGGCCCAGAGGCACAGGGGAAGGCTCCCCAGGCCTGCAGGACCCCGTCCTGGGCACCCTGTGATGCGACAGGCCCGAGGACAGAGCCCAGTGTAGGGAGGCCGCCCTCCCCCGGGCCCTCAGGAGCCCCAGACGGAGCTCCTGAACCCAGCCAAGCAGGTGGGACTCCCCGGGAACGACAGAACCCTGTCTCGGGCCTTGGCATAGCGGCAGGCCAGGGGATGGGGCATTCGAGCAGGGGCCCAGTGGAGCACCAGGACTCACCAGGGGCTCCCAGGCCCAGAGGCGCAGGGTAACCCTCCCGGGGCCGCAGGGCTCCTTCCCACGCAGGAGGACGGACCCCGGGAGACTCCAACTCTGCCCACCTCCATGCCAGAGATGAAGATTAAACTTCCTGCGCTCTTTCCACAGTTAATGAGGTTCGTTACCGTGAAGTAGGAAGAAGAAGTGCAGGATTGGGCATCCCAGTGCAGTTGCCGAAAGAGTACGTCCCAAGGACAGGAGTGGATCAGCCCAGAGAAGAGCCCCCGAAGAACTGGAATCAGTTGGATAGTGTACCAAATGAGGCTATGCCCCGAGTCTTGATAGTCTTCGGATTAAATGCCTGCTGCCGCAGGCGTCAACCACATGTGCACCTGACCAGCGGTTGGTGAACGTGTATTGAACACTGCACCAGAGGGGGCACGTGCTGCAGGTTTGCCGGGTGTTGTTCCTGAGGTCGTATGAACGTGAAGGCCCACCAGGGAATTCCACATGTGCCCTAATTATTAAGCATGTGTTTAACACCTACCACTACCACCAGGGTTTAGCCTTAATCAATAATGCAGTACATACTATGCTGCATATACAATAGTAATGCTTACGCCACATATGCATATACAATGGTAATGCTTAACATGAGACAAAGTATGTGCCAATTAAAACGTAGTGGTGTACATGTTACATATGGCAGTGTTCATTGTTTTGCGTGAAGCATAACGCAATGTAATACGATAGAGGTGACTGGATCTAATAATGCCCATAACACTTGAAGTCCTTTCAGGTTTCAGGAGCACACAGCAGGTCTTTTTTGTTGTGGTCTTCTTTGGCCCAATGAATCTGATGTTCAGGTCTCGGGGAGCCACCTAAATACTGAATTTAAGGGTGTTACAAGGGGGGACAGGTAATAGCCAATGGGCTATCTACCTTTAAGGTGTCTACACCCTCTAGTGACCACTTCCTATGGGAAGACGCATTACCCTAGTCCTGATTGGAGGTTTTCTCTCCATCTCAAGATGATGAAATTTTAGGAGAGGGGATTACCCTCACCTGCCCTGCCTAAGGGGTAGTGCATGCTGAGGGGGGACCCTCCTCCTTATCTAACTAATATTCCCACCTTTCCTCCTGCCAAAAGTGGGGCAGGAAAGAGAACTTTTCCTCCCCAGTATCTGGGGGTTCCTGGGCTGACATTCAAAGGCAGCATTCTCTTTGACGCTTCCTGCCCGCGAAGGGAATAGGTGTGAAACACCCCTGTCCAGAGCAGGTATTGTTTCTGTCCTCTGAGAGCGCTGTAACATGTCTGATGGTGGCAGGCTGCTGAAAACCATCCAGAGGCTCCACTAGTGTTTGGTTAAGTTTCAGGGGACCCTCTAAAAGTGTATCCTGTGGGAACGTATTAATACATTCAACACTGGCATCAGTGAGGATTACTAAGACAAAATGTTTGCTACCAAACATCTTAGAAATCACTGAAGCCATCATTAAGTTTTAGTCCAGAAGCAAATTGGGAAGGGTCCCAGAGAGGAGACGCTAGGCTCAGGCAGAAAACCTCCAGACATCTACAAGGAAGATTCACCATTCTGGGCTTCTCAACTGACCCCGTTCTTCCTGACCATACTGCAGCAGAATTGTATTTCCCCATCATGGCATGGCTCATTACTTGCTCCAATATTTAAGCATGCTGACAAGAGAGCCCCTGGAAATTACCATTTGGTAGCACTAATTAACAACGCCGCAAAATATTTTTGCAGGTGTGCTACTGGATGCACTGCAGTTGGGGGCCAAGACAAATAAGATCATCCTATCAAATCAAACTGGGTTCACCATGTTCACAGTGACCTTTGTAAATCTGATGGCACTCTCTTTTAATTGACCAGGTGGAATCTAATAACCAATCAGTTTTTTTGGGCTTTATTGCCTGTAAATCTGCATTCGACAGAGTCGACAGGGGGAAGCTGTGGCAGAACTCAACTCAAGATCCCTGATGGCCTTCTTAGGGCCTTGCAAATGTTGCACCAAGAGACATGGGTCAGAATAAAACTTGGCAATGGGTGGTGCTTGTCCAGACCTATAAACACCTCACAAGGCCTCAAGCAGGGCTGTTTCTTTGCAACAACGCTATTGAATCTATTTTTATCTGAGTTAACCCTGGCTCTGAACTTAGTACACTCTCATCCGCCCAAGCTGGGGGGGCTTCCACTTGTCAAACCTGCTTTATGCCGATGAACTAGTTATTATAAGCAAAACAAAGGTCGGCCTGCAACGCCTCTTGAATGCCACCGTAACTTTCTCAAACAGGAATGGCTTGGTGATCAACCATAACAAAATCTGAGATTCTCGTGGTCACAGGCACTAAAAATCAAAAGGGTTTTATGGTTTCTGGATCAAGTTAGGCTACAGTCAACTAAAAGTTTCAAGTACCTCGGACCCCACCATAATGGGAGATACAGTGACCAAATGAACGAAATCGGGAGGAAGGGCATTGCTCAATCCTTTGCACGTAGGTCTCTTCACACGAAACAAAAAGGCCCTACACTTATGCCCATTCTTCAGGTGGCCCAAGCAAAGGTACATCCAACCTTAGCTTATGGAAGCGAGGTCGTGAAAGAACGGGACACTGCAACTTCGGATAGGATGCTCTTTAAGATTTGCAGAACAATCTTTCAGCCCCCTTCCTATACCTCACCAGCTCAGGAAAGGCTGGAGACTGGAATTGCTAGGCAGGCTCTGGCACGGATGGCAGCCTTTGCAATATGCAGTCATAAACGTAGGTCAGCAAAGGAATACTCACTGGACACTGCCTCTGGTTAGAATTAAAAACAAAGTCTCCAGCAAGGTCTTACATGTCCCAGGCTCTGAGTACGCTTGGTTCATCGAATGCCTGGGATTCAACCATCAGCCTTCAGGAATTCAAAAGGATAGAAAAAATTTGCACTAAACAGCTCTCACTACTAGAGGAGAAGGCCAGCCTCTCTCAGCGTAAACTCGGCTGGTTGACACTGCACTCCTATACATTTCTGAAACCGCACTCCTATCTAAGGAAACTTTATGGTGACTGGTTAAAACCACAGTTTATGAAACTCAGGTTGGGGGTAATTCCGATCCCAACACACTACCCAGTATGGAAGAGAGGTGAGGAACAGGCAATGGGTCGGCTATGCAAACAACAAAAGGAAGACACAGTTCATGTACTGTGCCTAGGCCCCTCCCTTATGGAAGATAGGAGGGAGCTGCTACGAAGAGGGTGGATTGCCCAGGGCTTAAGGTCCTGCTGGGAGGCAGTGACGCCCTGCTTTGATCCATTGAACACTAGCCTAAATTGCGCACTTGTAACATTTTTCCATTGCTTCTCAATTAAAGGTGGAGGCCTTAGCTCCATAAGGTAGCTGAATTGGCAGGGTGTGATTAGACAACTATCTTCCGAGTCCTGGTTCCCTTCAATTTTGAAGCCCTCTCCTGCCTGCTAAGGTCAGCAGGTGCATGTAGGCTAATTACCTGGCTACAACCTACAGGCATTTAGAACCAGCATAAACCTCGTACCTAGTGCTAATGGTTGCGGTTTTGAAATATTTTTGTTTAATCACTTTACTGCCCTTCTGTTATTATCCTAAGTTTGTCCCAATTTCTTAGGGTAACTCTATTGTATGCTATCCTACTTTTTAATTTTTTTTTATTCATGTTAATTAGTCAATTCAAACCATAAACACAGCACAATTATACAGAACAAAGAATAAAAAAGTAATCGTATATCTACTTCCGTCCAGTACAGGAATTAAATATCACGGGATCAAACACCAGCAGTAACTCTAGACGGAGTAAAATGAAAATATACAGAGCTGCCAATTATCGTGCTCCTAAATATACTGCTATAGGTAGTGAAAGTGCTGATGTGCAGGATCGGGAAGCAGGTGTAAGTGCTATGCTACATGGACAATGGTTTACAGCGGAATAAGGTGCCTATATACAAGACTGTGCATTATTAAAGAACCAATTTGCAAGGCAAAAGGCCAGGTTGAGCAAATTGACCTTGGCAGGACGGGATAGGGAACCACTACTGTGGGGGACCCTAGCAGCCCGTTCTTGCCGCTTACTTTCTCATGTGAATTTAACCTAAAAGGGAAGGGGTGTCACGGCTTAAAATCAAGTTCAAGTCACTCCGCCTCCCATCCCCAAGTTCACTCAGTGCTCAATATTAATCAATTTTCTTTTTAAAGATTTTTAAAAATGTCCAAAAAATGCACTAGTCCAATGTTCATCCTTGATTTGACTGGGTTAATTGATTCCACAAGAGCCGTCCTACAGAAGCTAATTCCCTGGTCAAGAAATCCATGCATTAATAGGTTTCTACGTTGGACAATCAGCATAGGGCAGAAACATGATACGTGAAGCAGAGTCTCGATCTCCCGATGGCACAAGCAACAGGTCTGGACTTCAGATAGACCGCCCATTCTCCATTTTGGCTTGAGTTCTAGCGTGTGAATCTCTCCAAATCTGAAGGCCAAAATGACTGTTTGGACAGCATTTCCTTATCTGCGGTCCAACTTTGCAGTCTGGTCAACTTAGTTACCACTTTCTTAAAAATGGTCCGGTGATATTAGAGATCCAAAAGTCGGCCAACTCCAATAACCTAATGCTACTATCAAGATGTTTCTTGTGGGAGCCGGTTCCCCGTTGTAAATTAATCTCGGGCCAGACTAGACTTGCCACGGTGTTATCAGCCGCTGCACGCAGTTTATAACAGAGCTTTACAAATGCCGCCGGCCTGGCAAGAGACTGTTTTGTAAGAGGGAATTCTAAATGGAGTTGAGCGGGCGAGGCCCACCTAGGTAACTGTCAGAACGGATACACTCTGATGCGGCCCCCTCAGGAACAGATGATCTTGCCCTCAGATCCCACCGACCAAGACCAGAGACAGCCAAGAATTCACTGCCTCTGAACTTAGCCCGGGGGGAAAAGGGAAGTGGAAGACAAAACAAGAGAGACACGCTTCAGGACACTGGCTCCTACTTCTGGAATTCTAGGAGGAATTCTGTAAGATAAACACAACAATTATCTTTTCTAAGACTGTGAGTTACCACTGACATTCTCACTACTCTCTCTCCCAACTAGAATAACTCTTACCTGTGCCTCATTAGAAGCTAGCTTCTCTCTAGCTGTTTTGTCTATTTATGCATTTATTGTAAAATCTAATTCACCGGAAGAACTACAGCCAGCACTTGTACTTTAGTTAATTGAAGAACATATATATAAAGCAATTCTAGCTATGAGTTCTCCTTAGAACGATTTACTGTTATTTACGGACTGTCTCTTCAATACTTTTCCTCAGTATACAATGGTAATGAGTCTCTTAAGTCTGTTTTAGAATAGTTCTCTTGTTCAAAATCCTGCGGTAAAGTTTTAAATGAGTTTAATAATTCACAAAATCTGCTGTCTGTCTCTGAACGATCTCTTTAGTCTCTTGCCTTTGACAGACCTACTGCAATCTCATTTGAAGTCACTCGTGAACTCTGGGCTCCTCTGGGTTGCAACGAGTGAGTAACTAAAACAACTGGACACACTTACTTGAATATTGTTGATCATTTCTCTTGACAGAAGTTACTCCTGGAACATGTGGTTCTCCTGACCCTCGACGCGTTACTGCTTTCCATACACCATAAGTTACTGCAGAGGAAAAATTATTAATTAATACTTGCTCAAGAAACTCAAAGATATGCATATCACAGTACTTTCCTTGAATATGACTGACGCGAGCCAAACTCGAAACTTTCTAAGAAGAGAAAAACACAGAATTTGACAGCGAGCGCGCACTAAAAACTCCTGTCAGACGGGTTTCCACAGTTGAAGTGCGCTGCGCGATAGTCGCGCATGCGCATTGCCGTCTCACTTCAATTCCCGGGAGGAACAACTAGACTGCGCACCACTACAGGAAGTGGGAGCAGTCCGGTCTCCTTCCAGCATGGCAGAACGTCGCAACTTGCGCAGCACCAAATGAGGGGAGGATCTCCAACACGGATCTTGCCTTTTCCGGAACATACATTTGCTTTTAAGTAAGTTGATGGGGGCCACTGCGTTTCCTTTATGGCTCCCACTTGAGTCTAGATTGGGGTTCCTGACAGTAACCTGAAGGTTTGTTTATGAGCTCTTATTAACAATTTCTCAAGCAGAGGAGCGTCGTCGCCTAGCATTATCTCTGATCCATATGCCAGGGTTGGCAACAATTTGGCTTTCATAACTGCTCCCATAGATTTGAACTCATGACCTTTAATGGATTTGGCCAATGTTGAAAATTCATAATTAATGACCTGAGCTTTTGCCCTAATCACCTTCTTCTGAGATGCAAAGGTGCCATTTGCATCAATTTTGACCCCAAAATATACGTAGGATGGAACTTTGGCAATTATATTTTCATTAAGATGCCATTTTCGACTTTTGTTGGGACTCCAATTGCAAGCCATCACACTAGTTTTTTAGGTCTCATCTATGCAGCGCGAATGCGCTGCATAGGAAAGAGACCTTTAGAAATCGCTCCAGGTTTGCAGGCAAAAACGTGCACGTGTTGCATTTCTTTAAATGGCAACGCGTGCACGTTTGCCGATACCCTTGCGGGAGCGAGCGGCGCCTTGTGTTTGTAATTATCTCAAACACATGGTGCCCCTGGCTCGCTCCCGCAAGGGAAGTGCTTTTGTTGTTCTCGGCCGCACTCCCCTTAACCCTCCCACTTTTAGCGTGAGGCGCGCACGCTTGTTTATCCTTTCCTGCAGGAGATGCTCACATTACATGTGACAGCAGGCCGGGCAGAGGAAATCTCTTTTGGGCTGTGTGAGTGTAGCACAGAATGTATTATTTGTTGCAGCGCAGACCTGGAACTTTCTGCTCAAGAACGTAAGGTACCCTTTCACCAAGCCCCCCCCCCCCCAGTATTACGAAGACATTGTAGCAGACTATTAAACTGTTATTTTCAAGAGGAGCTGCCAAGGTGGTGGAGGGCGTTCTGTATTGGTTGTTAAAATAAATCAGTTGTCTTAAATGGAGAAAAGAGTGCGCAATATTCGTGCACTGTTTATTTCCCTCTGTCTCATATCGCCAGAGTATTTGTGGCAGTAATGTGTGTACTTAAATGGTGCTCTGGAGTTCTTACTCTACTCTGTGGGTGCATATATGTGTGTTCGTATACGTGTGTGTTTGTTTACAATAGTAATCTGCGTCTTGAAGTAATGATCTGCTGCCCGTGTAAGTGTGTGTGAGTGGATTGGCAATTTGGCCTGGACTTGTTGCTCTAGGCTGTGTGTGTGTGTATGTGTGTGTGCGTTGCTCCTGTAAACTGTGTGCCTTTCCGTGCGTATGCTGCTTGTATAATAATTGAGCTCGGAACCTGCTGTCCTCTACACTGTGCGTGAGTAGGTGTGTGTGTGTAAATATAGGGTCCTGGGGCTGGTGTAGCTGTAGGGTGCGTGTGGGTAGGGCTATTGGTGACAATCACGGGGCCTGATGGCTTCTCCACGGCTCTCAAAACCATCACAGCGGTGGTGGCAGTCTTTTGAGGTGTGTGCGCTTAACATGAGGATTCGGGCTGGCTCAGGTGTGTGGAGAGGGGCATCTTATTGGCTCCACCGAGAAGATCCTCACATGCTTCCCTCTATTAAAACCCTCACATGATTAGGGCCAGCGTGTGCTTAGATCATGTCGAAGCTGTAGTGTATGGGCCGGCAGGGGGCGACAGGAGGGCATTGCGGTGCCCGTAGGTGTCTCTCGTCTTGTAATACTAAAACAGAAGTGATGCCAGCCTTTTTGAGGTGCTTGTATAGAAACATTGCTAGTCTAGCTAGTCAACAGCTGTGGTTGGGGGTGCGTGGGGGCTTCCCTGCTGTTCCCTTTCCCCCATGTGGCGTACCTGTACATCCCCGTCCCTTTCACTGTCGCTGACATTCTTTTGGGGCGTGTGTGCATACAAATGAGGAGTCTGGCTGGTCTCGCAGCTCGGGTACCCGGGTCCCCGTTCGGCGCTCCCCCCCTGGTTTGCCTTTCCCCCCCTCTCATACAGTGATAGAAGTGAGCGGGATAGGAAGGGCACGGCATGCCCCTACTTTTTAAATGTAACACAGTCCGTTCCCCTACATCTTTACTTTAGACATGCGTCCCAGGACCGCAAGAATAGTCTGAATTTAAACAATATTCCGTGATCGCCCAGCCCTGTGAGTTGCACATTAGGGAAGGCGTCTGCAGTTGCCACGACCTCCTCCCCCTTCCCCTCTGTGTCTGGGGGCGGGGCCTGCAAAGCAACACTATAGGAGCAATCAATCAGCAGCGAGAACGGCTAGCTTTGGTGGCCCTGCAGCTAGAGTGCGATTTACACCTCATTTAGGGCCTCATGTAGGTAGCCAAATACCGGTCGGTAACGGCCGATTTTCGGTAATTATACCGTTACCGACCGGTATTTTGGCTATTGGTATGTAGGGGGTCAATTTCTGGAATCGGAATTTACTGATTCGGTAAAACTACCGAATCGGTAAAATTACCGAATCGGTAACGTTACCGATGTGGTAATTTTACCGATTCGGTAATTTTACCGAATCGGTAAATACCGATTCCAGAAATGATATGTAGGGGGAGTGTGTGGGTGTGTTTAGGAGTCGGTATTTACCACCAACTTATAGTTGGTGGTAAATAATTAATGTATGTGTGTATGCATTTTGAAGCGCGTAGCAGTGTGCAATGTGGCATACATACATGCCCTTAGGGCATGTATGTGTGCCACATGTGCACACATGGCCGAATCAGGGGTGCAACAGGGTGTCAATGTGACACCCTGCCACCCTTGCATTTTCTCCACCATTACCGAATCGGTATTTACCGATTCGGTAATGAGGCATACCTTCCCATCAATGGGAAGGTATGCCTCATTACCGAATCGGTAAATACCGATTCGGTAATTACCGAATTGTAACGAATCGGTAAAAAATACCGACTCATTACCTACATACGAGTTACCACTTCTAAAATACCGATTCGGTAACGTTCGGTATTTTAGAAGTGGTAACTGGTATGCTACCTACATGAGGCCCTATGTGAGGAGGCCCCCTGCCTGCCCCCACTGTGACCAATACAATAGTCACAAGAGGATGAATTTTAGGCACCACCCTTGACCTCATCTGCCCTTTATTTTTGGCTCACACAGACTGACAAGACCAAAAGGAAAGGAAAAGCACTCCGTTGTAGAACTCCTGTCAGACTTTGCCCAAACCTTGGCGCTTTAAAAAACAAGCATTTATAATGCAATAGGGGGGGGAGGAGCCAAGATGGCGACCGGGACGGCAGCGTAGATTCCCGGCTCCGTGAACCTCCGCATCCCGCACGGATATCCTGCACGAGATCCTCAGTCTGCGCTATGAGATCGTGTTTGTGAATGAGAGTGGCAACCGATCGTGTGACTCCGAGGTTTCTGGCTGCTGTACCGCCGGAGAAATCTGCAGTTGAACTTTGCGGTCCGTGCAGCCCCGGAGCCGGGACCTCGAGTGGACGCCTTGGCCGGGTGGCAGTTCAACAACAGCGGCCTGTGGTGACTGGGTGGAGTCGGTCCACCGGAGCGGTGCTACCCTCGGCCTGCATTTCGCCGTGGTCGCTCCCACTGCTGAGCGTAGCGGACCGAGGGCATGCCCGGGGGTGCAATTCTCAGATTCGTCGGTGCTTGCCCCTGCCTTTGACGGTGAGCTGCCCGGACGCCGCCCCTGGCTCGCCCTGACCCTTGCAGGCTGCTCCCGGATTTTCGCGGGAGCTGGTCCGTGGTGGGGACGACTGTTGCCCGTGTCCACGCAACGGCTGAATTTGTGCCTGCCCCCGGACCCCTGTCTCCAGCGACGTGGACCTCGAGGCGCTTGCCCCTGGGTCCCGGCCCCAATACGAGCCGGGCCTTCCCGGCGGCCATCTTGTTGCGATGCAGCCTACCATCCTGTCCACTGGGTCGCAGCAGGATTGGGAGTGTGTGACTTTTGGGAGTGTGGCGGAGCGATCGCAGAGAGCTGTGCTGGGGTACGGCGACCTCCTAGAGGCCCTTGGTGCCCTTCATTTCTCCTTGGCTCGTGGCGTCGGGGTCTTGGGGAGTAAGCTCGATGGTGTGGCATCAGCGTTGGGACAGTGGCGGCATGCTGGTCCGCAGGTACACAGGGACTTCCCACACTGCACACGGGAGGATAATGTCGCGGCCACCCCTGCGATTAGTGCACAGCTGGACACTCCGGACAGTATGCTATTGTGTGATCGGCTAACTGAGGGTTTGATCTGTTCGGAGGTATTGGACCTGAGTGGAAGGTGGTGGCCTCGTCCCGTGCACGGCCTCCGGCGACCCAGGGACAATTCCAGCAACATTTGTCTACTTTGGCTGATTCAGCCTTCCTGGACCTTGTGTGCAGTGCAGATCCTGGGGCAGCACTGGGAAAGACGTCCCTCCATGATGCGGACTGTGTTGGTACTCAGAGACTTCCACCCCACCTGTGTGCGTCGCTTCCCGGTTGTTTTTGGTCACTCCTTTACCTTGGAACATCGGACATGGTGCTGGGTCGAGGGGTAGGCATGGGCAGAATTGCAAAGAGTGGTCAAGGATGAGGCTGATCCTTCGGGGGTGGTCATCTAGTAGACGGGCGGACTCGTGGTTGCGTACTCTCAGGACATAGCTATTAGCATATTTGGTGCATAATGCTCCCCATCCCCTTTTTTGATATGGTCGATTTGGTGCTGCTTATTGTTTGCTGTGGGGAGACCTCACCGTGCGGGAGGGAGAAGCCGGGGGTATGTTTTGTGGGCCCTCCTCCAGTTTATTATACTTTCTCCACCCCCCGTCTGGTGGGGTTCTTTCTTACTCCTTTTTCCCTGTTTCTTCTATATTTCGGGTCTAGTTCCAGGGCGACAGGCACACTGCTGGGGGGGGGGGGCCATACTCATTTGCAGAGGTGCAGGGTGGGGGGTTGGGGGAGGGGACTCTTTAGTCTTTATCTCTTTTTCCATGGCCTCCTTTTTCTTCTCCGCTTCTTCTTGTTTTTTCTTTTCTGGGATCAGCGCGGTACACCTCCTTTGTTGTGAATCGTCGCCTCTTCATGTGTGCCACAGTTTCCGGGGTGTTCTCTGGGCGTTAGGTACGGGGGCCTGCAGGCGCAACTGTTTTTGATATTCTTCCCCATCCGGAATTCCCTGTGTCTGCGCCATTGATCCAATAGATTGCTGTTTATTGCCTACGTCTATTATTCTGCCTGCCCCTTGTCGCTGTTGGGAAATTGCTTGGCACCTGATCCTACTGTCTTGTTCCATTATAAAATGAAAAACCCTTTTTCTCCTGGTGCCCTACCTGCGCGGCTCATTGGCCGGACTATATTAGCATGAAGATTCTGCTCTCCGAGGTGCCGCCTGTGTTTACATTTGATCTTATTGCTCTGATTGCTTAGCGGCCGGCCCCGGGGGGGTTGTAGGCCCATACTTGTTAATGATTGAAATGTCAATAAAGGTTTTTCAAAAAAAAAAAAAAAAAATAATAATATAATGCAATAGGTCTCGTATTTTTAAAACATTGACCTATTGGTATTGTAAATGACAATCTTGTATTATTGCAGGTTTTTTAAACATACATAAAAGGCATTGTCATTTACAATGCCAATAGCTCAAAATCTCGCAAATGCTAGACCTATTGCATTGCAAATGCTAGTTGAAGTTGGTCATGGTGCAGAATAGAAATGAAGTGCCAGTGCTGACATTTCTACCAGCCAAAAATAATGCACTGTGGGATGGAAACCTCAGACCATTTGGAAAGTCGTCTGTGGCCACCAAAGCTCTACAATGCCATATCAGTGACAGATAGCATAGGCAGCCACAGTGTTACCGGTTCCATATATATTTGCACTGTGCCCCCACAAGCCACACTTGGAATATATGCCCAAGTTACTGCCCTCGTTGGAAGGTATGTTCAGGTCTCTCTCATAAGGTGTGTTCCCAGGAATTTCATGTAGATGCTTGTAACATTGCCCAAATAAGGTGTGCAAGTGTGTGCGTCTCCCATCGCATATTATTCTTTGTCTTTTGTTTCCCCCAAACCACTTATTTTGGTCTTCCAGCCTGCTTGAGCCCCTTTTGTGGAGCTCTCGCCTTGCCAACCTGTGGGTATTCATCCCTCTAACTTCATTCTTCAGGCTTGAGAACTCACCTACTGACAACCGATAACTTGGGAATCCCTCTCTTCCCTCTTACCAAACTGCGTCAGCAGGAGCAACCTGTAAATATGTAATTTACCCCAACGGTATGTTTCCCATGTTCGCCTCTCACTCACCACATATATAATGTCTTCGCATGCGCGCAACTGATACATTTAGTAAAAACCCAAATCGGCACTCTGGCCTGCATTCCCCCGGGAACCAACAAATATGAATCAAAATACAGAGCAAAGTTATAGGAGCTGGCATTATGTGCACGAGTACACCGATCAAGATAATCACTTATAACATTAGAGGTGTGTTTAACACTTCAAAAACAATAGTTGTGTAAGTTTAAAATAACATGAAAAAACTGCCGGTCAACTCGAGAGGGCCATCAGAATAGACGTAGTTTATGAAAGGTTTAAGGAGGCGTGGGGAGACTGATAATAAGTGAGGGCGTGCAAATGGGCCACACACTGAAATTCTTTGAGGACATTTTGGGTTGAGTGCTCTTTATTCAAAGGTTCATATGCAGAGTATTTGACGGATCCCATTAAGGTTGTAATCCGTGATTTTCCTGCTTGACCCACAACCATCATGTGATATGTCTGCCCACTTGCAGCTGTTAGGATCTGGGTTGGGCCCCGACTTGGGTTGTGTGGAGTAAAATTCCCTTTAAGGTGGGTGTTTATCTGCTAATTACAAACCAGGTAAAGATTTACAGATCTGTATATGGGACTGTGTTCATTCACCGTGGGATATAGACAGGACCACTGGAATTATGTGACAATGATGAACCAAATTATGCAACTGGGTTGACTAATTTGTGCAACAAGAAAAGGGACGTTACGTTATGCGGTGTAAAACGGCACATATACATTATTAGGTCTTTTTGTGCATGTTAACACTTGGAAAAGGTTCCACCTCCTTCCTAACAGTGTAGCACTAAAATACTGAAATAGATAATTAGAAGGTGACCAGTCAACTTTTGCAAATCCCCCCACGTACGCTAACACGTCGCGTGTTTTTTTACTAAATTGTGATGTGTTCCCGATAGAAACAGAATGTTATTTTGATCAAATCTGCAAGTTATGAATGACGTCGCTAATCCATAATTATGCGGAAAAAACACGCCCACAGAATTGCATAGTTCAACCTGCCCGGGATATAAAGTCGAGGTCAACTACATTAGTACTCAATCCAGTTAATTTTGGCTGGCTACTGGAAGTATGTGATAGTGCTGCTGAGGAGATTTCCCTCATAAATATGAATATGCTGCACTTGCATAATAATTGACCATCTCAGGCATAATATACAGCTGTGACCCAAACAATTTTGTATCTAGCTCGAGCCGATGTGAGATTCATAAGAGAAAGCGCCCAATGTGGCGTCGCAAAGTGTTAGACATATTGGGAAGCCTAACCAATCAACTTTAGTTACTGATTGCAGCATTCGGCAGAATTCATTAGTGTTAAAATAACAGCATGGGAAACTAATAATGTCACAGGATGCACTGTGTTATACCGCATAATTTCTAATTTTATTTTAGACAAGTATGCTTTATAACCCGTAACTCCTTCGCCCTTCTACGCTGCTGTATCACCATAAATCAGATGAGTGGCATCTTCTGCTGTCCTTCTGGGACACGCATTGGTTTCCTAATGCATCGTGGCCGCGGTTTGCGACACTCATAGTCACCCTCACTTGCTTAGGGAGACCAGCAGTAGCCTGAAATCAAATATATTTAAAAGTGGGCCCACCGGGAAATAATGGTAACTAGTCCAGCTGCATTAGTATAAACAATAAATGCATTCTGGGATCTGTAGTGCTAGCATTAGCACTGCAAATTGGGTCTGCTTGTAAGTTTGCAGCGCATTGTGTCTAAGCTTAAATATGGTCGGTGGAATTCCGGTGCCGTTTTACCTGAAACTCACTATTATTTATCATCATAAAATGGTATTGGTCAAATCAATGTTATCTTCGTCAGCCCAGCTGTGAAAGAGGAATACATCGAAGCCAAGAAGCCTTGCACGGAGTGCAATTTGCAAAACGTGCAGATAGAGTAATGCGTAACATTGTAGCATTTATATAGCGCTTTTACCACTCTGTGTGTGTGGGGGTACTGCAGCACTTGCCTGCAGGCACGCCTGGCAGGCTGTGTAGCTGATAGAGTGTGATCTCTGTTTTGATACCACGTGGGAAGTGCTTCCTTGTCATGCGTGATGACCTTGGAGGAGCGGTTACCCAGCTATGGAACGCAGGATTTAGCAGTGTGTCTAATGGATGGACAGTGAGAGAAAAGTAGCTTAGCCAGTGCCTGTTTTTATTCTGATGTTAAGAGTTTTGTTGTCATGAGTCAAATTCCTGCAAGTACACCAAACTAAGGGGCATGTTTACGAGGACCTTGCATCCTGTTTGCACCACGGAACGCGGTAAATGCACAGCGCAAATCTCAAAGTCATATTTATGAAGCTACTCATAGCCACTTTGCATGGATTTGAATGGTTTCATAAGTAGGAGTAATGTGACACAGTGCAAACCGCCGCTTTTCCTTCCTCTGCACAAGGGACGTGTTGTGGCGGGTGATCCCATGCAACTCCTGTGGATTTTGATGCTTTCCTAGATTTACAATGACTTGTAAACCTGGGAATCTATCAAAATCTAACGCCTCCCCAAGGGGGGCATAACAAGGAGAAATATCTTTATTTCTCTCAGTTGTTCTCTCTTTCTATATGTGCAGTACACATAGAAAGAGGAAAAAGCCTCTCAGGATTGTTTTTGTGCAGGAAGGTGACCCTTCCTGCACATAAAATATTCTGCATGCAACCGGGTGCCTGCATTGGCGCTAGGCTGATGAAACGGCGTCAGCACTGGGGGAAAAGACAGAAATGGACCGTATTGGATAAATACAGGGCATTCCTGCCCTTTCCCCGTGACACAGGGCAGCATAGCAAAATAACTTGCTGTGCTGCCCTGTGCCACCATTCCTGTATATATACCTCTAACTTGCAAACTTCACAGTCTCTCTGCTTCATGCACAAGCACTTTTAACATGTGCAGCCTGCTTTGGGGCCACTGCAATTATGCAGCAATGGAGGACAAAATTATGTTGCAGTTTTGGTTAAATTATGCAACAAAGAAAGGCTGCTGCGTAATGTGTGGTCCATTTTCTGATACTTTATCATTTTGACTTTTTTACACATACTAACAGTCTCTGCAAAGCTTTTGCCCCTCATTAACAGCAGTTTGACATACAAGTGCAGCAGTGAGAACGGTGACCAGTCAACCTTTGTAAAGGGCCTTCTACTTCACAGCAACACATGTCGCGTGTTTTTATCCGTTTGTTGTTGGGGAGAGGAGTTGGCCTAACGGCTAGGGCGGTCGACCTTGAATCTGGAAACTGGATTTGAGTCTCTGCAATGACGATTCATTTAATCTCCCTGTGCCTAAAAAAAATGAATGTGTACTCATGTAATGCAACTGGTGCTGTTTAAAGTGCTCTGATACCCGATTCGGGTCAAGTTTGTGCTATATAAAGCTCTGTACAAAAAAAAATATTTTTATTAAAACCATCAGATTATGCAGCCAATGATGTTTTATGTGGAAAATATGACAGAGCTATTATTATGTGGAAAACATTTGCAAACTAGGATATTTTGCAATTCATGTTTGAACTTCCTCATGCAGCCTATGTTGGGTGGTATTTCTAGACATCTACAGTGCTCGCGGTTAGACAAAGGATGAAGGTGTCTAATAGTGATTGCTGAGGATGGTAGTCTGAAGGGGAGCAAATAACTGATTGAGATAATCCGAGGACCACTGCCTATTTCTGACTCTAGCAATGTTTGAGTCTCATAATTTCAGAATTGATGCATTTGCATTTCTCATTGCTAACTAACTTGAATAATAATTACACAAACTACAAATATAATAATTGTATCTCATTCATCTGATATCGCTAAAAGCATCTGCAAAATCAACAGGCCTAGGTTGCTTTAGGTGTATATTTTCATTTTTGAGTGCTATTTCTGGATACAATAACAGGAAACCAGGAGGCATCTAATGCAGGCTTCATGACATGCTGCACGAAGCACAAAAAACGTAGGACTCCAATTTTGCATGGACCGAGGGGCTCAGAATGATGTACTCAACAGTGCTTCCCAACATGTGGGGCCTCCTGGCATAACATTTAAACCCAAATTTTATGTTCAGAAATGGTTAGAAAAAGGGAGAACCCTCATGAGTTGGAGACAAATGGCACCTGGTTCTACTTATAAGCGTATTTGGGACATTCTCTGATTGAAAACGTATCGCACATTGTAAATGTATTTTAATGTCATAAACTAATATATTTAACCTCAAATAAACGTGTATCCAATGGTTGTATTAACTAACGTTATAAGCTGTAACTGGTCAGTAAAATGCCAAACATACAAAAAATTGGTATGTTTTGCTATTTTTAGCCACACCTCTGACTCCACCCACTGACCCAATCCTCTGGTTATTCCCGCCTCCTGATGCTCCACCCACAGTTCCCCTACTTTTTTTTCTCCACTTCGACCACTGCTCTCATACCATCACAGTATCCATGTACCTGGCTTCCAGAAACAACTCTTAGGCGAAATTGCAAACACCTTTGCAATTGTTACATGTCTCTGTGTGGATGTTACCCTGGTTTTACTGGTAGAAAGTAGAAAACAAAACTCAATGTACGGGCATGCCAAGGAAAAGCCGGTCTGCAGGGCCTCTTCAAACCTGTCACAAGACACCTGATAGGTGTGGCACGTATTTATGCAAAATACTGATTTAATTAGTGTCATATTAAAGAAAGTGCACAACTCACGCGTCCAGCCAAACACCCTAGACTTTAAAATGGAAACTACACAATTTAGCTTAAAAGCCCGCTCTGGGAAAAGGTGCACTTCTCTTCATGGCAAGGACGTCATCAGCAGCTGGTTAGCTGTATAGCGCTTTATGCCACCTTAAGAGCGCCTCAGATCTCTGCAAAATATGTTGCTGTTGTGCCAGCCTCACACTCATTTTTTCAGTTTCATAACACGTTTGCTGTCTCATTAGTTAATAATTTATTTTCAAATTCTTGAACATATATAGTTTTAACTCGGCTATTATCAGATATGCATGGAAAGCACGTAGCGACAGGCTATACTGTAATGCAAACCCAAAGGTGGCATCCTTCTCTCCATGCCCATTGTTAAACTAAAATTCAGCAGAATTGAGTTGTTTACACACTTTCTTAATTAAACGGAGCTTAAGGGAATGCATGGCTGGGGAGAGGTTAACTCGAAGTCGTTTGCCTTTTTTGTGACCAGACACGTGTGTGGTGCGCTGGTTGAGGTTCCTGTCTCTGGTGCCAGTGTCATTATTGGACAGGCTGCAAGTTCTCGGCTTCTTTCTTGCTGCTTCCCAACAGAGCAGAGCGCCTGTTGTATTCCCTGAACAATGACAGGGGTCTCTGATTGGCTGACGTCCGTCTGCCAGGGCCTCGTGGACACTGCAGCCTGTTTCCGCTTCCTGCTTTGATTCTTGTGTGCAGACAGAAGAGGGCATGCAGCTGAGGGGAAACTCGGCTCGGACCAGCATCCATGCCTTCCATTTTAACATGGCTCACCTCCAAGCAGCTGAAGGAAAAACACACCCGATAAGTGTGTTTTGTCAAGACTTCTTTTTTCTAGACAGATGAAAGACAGTTATCCGCATTAGCTAATGTCAGGGATGTTCTTTCATGTGGCAGGACAGCGTGCAGCATGTAGGCCTTTTGTGAAAATGTAAAAGATCAACAAATACTTGTGGCTCAGAACCAGAACTCACTGACCCTATAGGGAACATATGGAGAAATTGTGTCATGTGCACTGATGGTCAAACCCAGCGAGCAACATTGGTAACCGCCTAGGGTAGCAGGCAGGTGGACACACCATCACAAAATTAGAATTAATATGTTTACACTGAAATAATACTCCCCTTGGTCCTGGTTGGGCGTGGACAAAAATTAGTAAATAAATAGTGTCGCACAGGGGAGGCCCTGACGGATTCAAACAGATAAACCAGAGTATCATATGAGAAAAGAACAGTTCCTTGCCGCCTGGCTCTGCTTCTGAACCAGGCCGTAACTTGAGCAGTGATGTAACAGGGAAATAAAAATCTGCTTCGTATATTTCTGTAATGTCTGGCCTCTTAGTGAAGACTCAGAGTTTCAAAGGATGCTACATTCGCATTCCTACAGGTACACTGTGTTTTCTGAGTCATAGTCTGCAACCACTGTGAGACATGGGTAGTGATCTGGGAAACAAATGGGTTAAAAATACCTAACTAGTGGGTGAAATATTTTATTCTAGCTGGTCCCTGTGTGGTCCTGAGGAAGAGCTTTGGGGAGGCTCGAAACATGTCGACTAATACAAGGGACGCCTAACACATCATGGTTATGCTGTTTTCCCCAGTATTCACCCCTGTTTTTAAACATACCAACTAGGAGCTAGAATAAAATATTTCGCCCAATAGTTAGGTATTTTTAACCCATTTTTTCCACTCCACTGCACTACACATTTATTTCACATAAGTGCTCCTACGTAACTTCGCAAGTCGTAGCACTCCTCAATCCGCAGCTGATTGAGAGGACCCCTATGATGAAGCATGTCACCAAGGGGAAACCCTGGTAAGTGAGAGGACTCTAAAAAGAAATTCTTCTTTCTAATTCGTAGACTTTTCTACTCCGCTTGAGCAGAAGTCTCTTTTCTCCCATAGCTTGGTTCTAATTCCAGTATTCCGTTTTTCCTGTGTTCTTTACTGATTAAGGAGGGTGAACCTAGCTGAAACCTCTACCTTCCTCCTTTTTTTGATTGTGGTATGATTAAAGTAACCACACTGTTCATTGCCTTAGCAAACTAACAGCATTATTGTGAGAGGTGATAATCCCTTATTTCCCCTGCCACCCACTCTACGTCAGTTATATTTCACCTTAAATAGTTTATCAGATTCTGGTAACTTGTACTGTCAGACTCTCTGTCAGTATGTAATTTGAACAACATTGTTGTGAACACTGCTTCTACGCCACAGCCCCCTTGACCCCCCCATGCTATACTACGGCAGTCGTTAACCTGGAAACCACGCACCTTCAACAGCACTCCTGCAGCTTGGCTGAGGTCCAAGAGGACAAAGAGGACAAAACCCCTGGGGCGCAGCCTTAAATAACCTACCAGGTTTTCCGTACGCACCCTGATGACGTCACCTGACCCCTCCTTCAAACGGCCCCCTTTCTTGTCCCCAGAAGAGGCTCAGTCCTGTGGCCCTCCTAAGGGAACCCCTCCCCTAGGCGCCAGGGGGGCCTGTTCATTAGCTACAGATGTTTGATAAATTGGCCACGCTCTCAGGGGGGCTGTGCTTGTGCTCATCCCTCCTGCAAGGGGCATTGTTGCATGGATAGTATGTAAATACACTTGATATACTTTTATAGTCTAGTCTTTAATCCTGTAGTTTCTATTTGTTTTGGGAGGGTGGGAATACGGAATGCTAATAGGCATGGTGTCTGTTGAAGTTTCACTACTCGCAGCTGTCAGCAGATATTACTGTCTCACAAGCGGCACACTAGCCTATTTGCTTTCACTTTCCTAAGTACTGCAAGTGTTCCGTTGGTTTTCTAATACACTTGGGGGCTTATTTATGAGCCATTGCGTCACTTTTGCGCCACTGGTGCGTCACTTTTTATGACGCACCAGCGGCGTAAAAATGTGCCATGTTGCGTCATATTTACAAAGTGACGCATCTTGGTAGATGCGTCACTTTGTAAACCCCTGCGCCACATTATACCTGTGCCAGGTATAATGTATGTAGGGTGGGCGTTCTGACGCAAGTAAGCCTCGTAGAAGTGACGCAATGAAATCTATAAGATTTCACTGCGCCACCTCTAGGACGCAAATGCGTCAATATCTTACGCCGGCGTAAGACTGACACAGGCACATTTCACATGATACTTGTCCATGTGTAATGACCCATTGCTGGAGTTGCTTCACTTTTGTGACACACTCCAGCAATGCGTCATTTTTGTGCCTACAGATACGTCAGAAATACTGACGTATCTGTAACTCCTTGCGACATGATGCTTCATACCGAAAATATGACGCATCATTGGTGTCGCAAGGAGGGCGCAATGAAAAGTGACCCAACGCTGTTTTCTCTCAGTGATGCGTCACTTTTCGTAACTGAGGCCCCCGGGGCAGCAATGCGTCACTTCTCAGTGCGCCCTTCTTGCGACATGATGGATGCTTCATATTAACTGTATGACTCATCATGTTGCAAGGAGTTACAGATACGTCAGTATTTCTGATGTCTCTGTAGGCGCAAAAGTGACGCATTGCTGGAGTGTCACAAAAGTGACGCAACTCCAGCAATATGTCCTTTCACATGGGGCAAGCCCCATGTGAAAGGGCCTGCATCAGTCTTACGCCTGCTGTGAGGCAGGCATAAGATATTGACGCATTGGCACCCGAGAAGTGGCGCAGTGATATCTGGTAGATTTCACTGTGTCACTTCTATGAGACTTACTAATGTGGGAACGCCCACCCTGCATATATTATACCTGATGCAGGTAAAATGTAGCGCAGGGGTTTACAAAGTGATGCATCACTTTGTAAATAGGGTGCAACAGGAGGCATGTTTTACGCCGCCAATGCGTCACAAAAAGTGACGCAACGGAAGCACAAAATTGTCGCAAGACTTCATAAATAAGGCCCTTGGGGGCAGATTTAAAACTTCTGGTGCATTCCTGCAAATCAGCGATGCAACTCGAGCACTGTTCCATCCTGGCCTATCTCCAACATGCTGCATCACGCCTTACGCCTTCTTCAAGCAGGCGCAAGGTTTTGACGCAGCAGATTCGGAAAAGTGACTGAGTGAAATCTTGTAGATTTCACTGCGTCACTTTTCCGAGGCTTTCCTCTATGGAACGCCCACACTGTGATGGAACGCCCACATGAAACCTGACGCAGGTTTCATGTGGCGCAGTGCTTTACAACATGACGCATCTGCCTAGATGCGTCATGTTGTAACTAAGTCGCAATGTGGCGCGTGGTTTACGCTGCCGCTGTGTCAAAAAAGTGACGCAACGGCAGCGTAAAAGTGTTGCAAGGGGCTTGTAGATCTTCCCCGGGGTCTCTTTGTAGGCATGCGCAAGCCGATGCTTTACACGCTTGGTCTTAGGTAACAGAAAAGTTGTGACAGAAGCTAGATGCTGTTTATGTAGAGAGTTAAACTGTGTGCCTTGGAGGCTCCACTCACAGTTACTCAAAGCGTCCGCGGGTAATGCTAATGTGCTGCTCTTCAATGTGTAAAGAGGATACTGGCACCCAGGGGCAGTGAAAAGAGCATGCATCATGGCCAGGGGTCTCTTTTCATACCCCTCATCACACATTCCTATGTTGGGCGGGTAATCCGCGCATCCTATAGCAATGTGCTTCCGCACACTTTAGGAGGGTTGTTACCCTCTCTGCCATTTCTGTTCTTTCATTCAGACTAGTGCTGGCAGTGTGTCTGTCTTACTTTGCTTCATAATTGCTCTTGTTGTGCCAGGGTGCGTGTGCTGAGGATAAAAGCTCTTCTGAAATATTGATGCTGGAAAGAGTAATCCGTGGAGTTACTGACGTCATTTTAGCACTGCCCTGAGCTCCCAGACCATCTCAGGTCGATGCCCCAGTGTCGCCTGGGCACCGGTCCCCGCCCCCCGTTCGGGGGGCGGGGACGCCGACCGGTGTCTCCCTCCTCTCTCTCTCACCCGGAAGTGACGCGAAGGCGTGTCACTTCCGGGCCTCCGTGGCGAGGCTATTTAGCCTTCCCCCACCCTCCTGGCGACCTCTTTGTTCGCCTCGCACGCCGCATGGAGAGGCCGTGTGTCGTCCTGTCGGAGCGTCGTCCTTAGGCGTGATGGTATTTTGGCGTCGTTGCGCGACATCGCTCACGGTGAGTGCGGCGATAACACCCCCCCCCTGCCCCGTCCCTGGGCGGCCCAAAGTTGTCGGCGGACTCTGGCGGCTCAGTGGGCTAATGCACCCACTCTGGGCACCTGTGTGTGACCTCATGGCCAGAGGATCGAATCCGGACAGACTCACTCATCCATTCAGGTGCCATGGTACGGCCAGCCTGGGGGGGTGTGAGCTCGTTGCGGGCACGCAGGGCGGGGCTGCTGGCATTTTACCGGAGCGAGGCGGGTGATCCTCCTAGTGATCCTAGGGCAGTGAGGGGCTTGGCGGGCCTTGCCACGAGCTGCCATTTTGGACACACAGTCTGGTCTGGCGTAGTGCTGGTTTCCCATCATGCAGTATGGCGACCATCAGCGGAGGATGAGTAGGTTCGTGGTTTTGTATTTACCGTGGCCTAATGGTTAAGGTCAGAGACTCTGCTGCTCAAGGTTACAAGTCCGATTCCCATTGATTCTGTGCAGTCAGATCTCTTTCAAGTATGTAGTACCCCACAGAATAAAACTCTTCTCATTATATATGTTGGGTTTTCGGTTTGCAAGTTATATAGCTGTTTTGCCGACAGTGAGCTGTTGCCTGCTTTGCAGTGTGAGAGGGGATAGCCCGGGGCCAGTTGGGGCAATTTATACCATAGTCTTTTGCCCCCCCCCCAGCTTTGTTATTGGCAAGCGAGGGCGTTTGTCTCCGGTATTATGATGAAGGCGAATGTAACGTACTTTGACTCCCCTAGTTAGGTGGAAGCACGCTAGTTAGATTGTCCCGGGGTTGCGCGTTCAACCTCAGACAGCCTTCGCTTTCCCTGGCCTTTGCCGCAAATGTAGCCCCGCCTGGTGCGCCGCTTGTGGGGGCGGAACGGATCCTTGAAGAGCTGCTGAGCGTCACTGGGATGGCGCCGGGGCCTCCTCGCCTAGGCGTGCAGCTGGTTGCGGTGCGGCTCTGACCGCGGGTGTTGGGTACACGGTACCAAGTGGCAGTTGTCACGCGCGGCGAATTTGGGGGGCAGAGGGTACCTTTGGGGCCTTCACTCGCCCAAGAGAAATTTGGGCACAGGTGAGCCAGGCCTGCCAGTTGTGCGCGGGGCGCAGAGCCTTGGGATTGGCTGTGAAAGTTGAGGCGCAGGGCCGGTTGAGCAGCCCTCGGTCTGGCGGCGCGTGGGTTGGGCATCGTGGTTCTACGCCCTCTAGTCAGGCCGCCCATGCACCGCTCACGCATCGGGTCAGTGGTTGCCTTCGACAGTGAGTTCTGCACCCCCCTGTGGGTGCGTAGTTCGCGGGACCGCTGGCATGCCCCATGTCTTGCGCTAGTTCGTCGTGGGGGGCCCGGGCATCGCGCCCCCCCCTCACCTATAGTCAAGTAGAATAGGTGGCCTTTAGGCCGGCGCTGCAGACTTTGGGCACTGGGGAATCGGGATCGAGCCCCTGCGTTGGCTCAGCATCATGGATGCGGGGCCGTGCCTACCCAACATGAATTTGTCCTTAGGGGGGGAGGATGTGGTCCGTCGGCGACGCTGTCGACTTTGCTGCTGGGAACCAGAGTTCGAGCCTCGAGGTCGAATCTTGTAATTCCGTGCAAAGCACGTAATCTCGCCGTGCCTGAATGGGTAAAGTAACTACGGTGCTCTTGTAAAGCGCTCCGACACCTTCCGGTCGAGTCTGCGCTATTTACTATGCAAAAAAAAAGTGTGTATATCAAAATACATTTTGTGTAACGCAACTGGTATCTTGCAGAGCGCTCCAATACCTTCGGGTTGAGCCTGCACTGAATATACAATTTTACCGCCAGGTCGGAAGGTGGGTTTTTTGGTTGCGTGGGGGACGGCATGGAGCAGACCCGCGATGTGGCCCGACACGGCCAGTGCGTCCTCTGGGTTCGTGGTGGCTCGCAGTGGCAGCCGCTTGGTAGTTACGGCCTGTGTTTGTCCCACCTCCTTTTGAACTGCAAACCGGGCGGTGGTCGCATCGCATGGCACTTAGATGCAGCGGGCGTCGTGTTAGCTGCGGTTAGTGCGGGCTATTATTCCCCCTGTTGTGTACCACGTGGCCCTGATCCAGTGGTTGCCCGGGGGAGGGTCTTTGGATTGTCCTGTGCGCCCTGGGACCCCTGACGGTTATGCGACAGGGGTTATATCTTCAGGCCGAGGGGGGGGCTAGGGCCACGCCATAATGGACTGCTTTATCCCGTCGCATAGCGGTACAAAAGGGGGTGGTGATGGACGGAGCATCAGAACCAATCAAACACTCACACCCAGTCAACAGAACTGGGTTTGATCCATCACCGTTCTTTAGCCCACTCTGCCACCCCAGTTCAGACATGGCCATATGCAAATCAGTCTGACCCTGTGCCTCATGGGAACAGTCCAGCCCGAACTGCCAAGCCATGCCTTCCCTGGACCGGAAACAAGCTTCCTAGGACCGGTTTCTGGCATTTCAGCCGTCTTCAGCCAGGCTTGCTTGAATCCAGTGGCAAAGTGAGCAAGGGACTCACGTCTGAGCATACCCTGCCAACTTATGGCGAACAAAGCGGTACAAAAGGGGGTGGTGATGGACGGAGCATCAGAACCAATCAAACACTCACACCCAGTCAACAGAACTGGGTTTGATCCATCACCGTTCTTTAGCCCACTCTGCCACCCCAGTTCAGACATGGCCATATGCAAATCAGTCTGACCCTGTGCCTCATGGGAACAGTCCAGCCCGAACTGCCAAGCCATGCCTTCCCTGGACCGGAAACAAGCTTCCTAGGACCGGTTTCTGGCATTTCAGCCGTCTTCAGCCAGGCTTGCTTGAATCCAGTGGCAAAGTGAGCAAGGGACTCACGTCTGAGCATACCCTGCCAACTTATGGCGAACAAAGCGGTACAAAAGGGGGTGGTGATGGACGGAGCATCAGAACCAATCAAACACTCACACCCAGTCAACAGAACTGGGTTTGATCCATCACCGTTCTTTAGCCCACTCTGCCACCCCAGTTCAGACATGGCCATATGCAAATCAGTCTGACCCTGTGCCTCATGGGAACAGTCCAGCCCGAACTGCCAAGCCATGCCTTCCCTGGACCGGAAACAAGCTTCCTAGGACCGGTTTCTGGCATTTCAGCCGTCTTCAGCCAGGCTTGCTTGAATCCAGTGGCAAAGTGAGCAAGGGACTCACGTCTGAGCATACCCTGCCAACTTATGGCGAACAAAGCGGTACAAAAGGGGGTGGTGATGGACGGAGCATCAGAACCAATCAAACACTCACACCCAGTCAACAGAACTGGGTTTGATCCATCACCGTTCTTTAGCCCACTCTGCCACCCCAGTTCAGACATGGCCATATGCAAATCAGTCTGACCCTGTGCCTCATGGGAACAGTCCAGCCCGAACTGCCAAGCCATGCCTTCCCTGGACCGGAAACAAGCTTCCTAGGACCGGTTTCTGGCATTTCAGCCGTCTTCAGCCAGGCTTGCTTGAATCCAGTGGCAAAGTGAGCAAGGGACTCACGTCTGAGCATACCCTGCCAACTTATGGCGAACAAAGCGGTACAAAAGGGGGTGGTGATGGACGGAGCATCAGAACCAATCAAACACTCACACCCAGTCAACAGAACTGGGTTTGATCCATCACCGTTCTTTAGCCCACTCTGCCACCCCAGTTCAGACATGGCCATATGCAAATCAGTCTGACCCTGTGCCTCATGGGAACAGTCCAGCCCGAACTGCCAAGCCATGCCTTCCCTGGACCGGAAACAAGCTTCCTAGGACCGGTTTCTGGCATTTCAGCCGTCTTCAGCCAGGCTTGCTTGAATCCAGTGGCAAAGTGAGCAAGGGACTCACGTCTGAGCATACCCTGCCAACTTATGGCGAACAAAGCGGTACAAAAGGGGGTGGTGATGGACGGAGCATCAGAACCAATCAAACACTCACACCCAGTCAACAGAACTGGGTTTGATCCATCACCGTTCTTTAGCCCACTCTGCCACCCCAGTTCAGACATGGCCATATGCAAATCAGTCTGACCCTGTGCCTCATGGGAACAGTCCAGCCCGAACTGCCAAGCCATGCCTTCCCTGGACCGGAAACAAGCTTCCTAGGACCGGTTTCTGGCATTTCAGCCGTCTTCAGCCAGGCTTGCTTGAATCCAGTGGCAAAGTGAGCAAGGGACTCACGTCTGAGCATACCCTGCCAACTTATGGCGAACAAAGCGGTACAAAAGGGGGTGGTGATGGACGGAGCATCAGAACCAATCAAACACTCACACCCAGTCAACAGAACTGGGTTTGATCCATCACCGTTCTTTAGCCCACTCTGCCACCCCAGTTCAGACATGGCCATATGCAAATCAGTCTGACCCTGTGCCTCATGGGAACAGTCCAGCCCGAACTGCCAAGCCATGCCTTCCCTGGACCGGAAACAAGCTTCCTAGGACCGGTTTCTGGCATTTCAGCCGTCTTCAGCCAGGCTTGCTTGAATCCAGTGGCAAAGTGAGCAAGGGACTCACGTCTGAGCATACCCTGCCAACTTATGGCGAACAAAGCGGTACAAAAGGGGGTGGTGATGGACGGAGCATCAGAACCAATCAAACACTCACACCCAGTCAACAGAACTGGGTTTGATCCATCACCGTTCTTTAGCCCACTCTGCCACCCCAGTTCAGACATGGCCATATGCAAATCAGTCTGACCCTGTGCCTCATGGGAACAGTCCAGCCCGAACTGCCAAGCCATGCCTTCCCTGGACCGGAAACAAGCTTCCTAGGACCGGTTTCTGGCATTTCAGCCGTCTTCAGCCAGGCTTGCTTGAATCCAGTGGCAAAGTGAGCAAGGGACTCACGTCTGAGCATACCCTGCCAACTTATGGCGAACAAAGCGGTACAAAAGGGGGTGGTGATGGACGGAGCATCAGAACCAATCAAACACTCACACCCAGTCAACAGAACTGGGTTTGATCCATCACCGTTCTTTAGCCCACTCTGCCACCCCAGTTCAGACATGGCCATATGCAAATCAGTCTGACCCTGTGCCTCATGGGAACAGTCCAGCCCGAACTGCCAAGCCATGCCTTCCCTGGACCGGAAACAAGCTTCCTAGGACCGGTTTCTGGCATTTCAGCCGTCTTCAGCCAGGCTTGCTTGAATCCAGTGGCAAAGTGAGCAAGGGACTCACGTCTGAGCATACCCTGCCAACTTATGGCGAACAAAGCGGTACAAAAGGGGGTGGTGATGGACGGAGCATCAGAACCAATCAAACACTCACACCCAGTCAACAGAACTGGGTTTGATCCATCACCGTTCTTTAGCCCACTCTGCCACCCCAGTTCAGACATGGCCATATGCAAATCAGTCTGACCCTGTGCCTCATGGGAACAGTCCAGCCCGAACTGCCAAGCCATGCCTTCCCTGGACCGGAAACAAGCTTCCTAGGACCGGTTTCTGGCATTTCAGCCGTCTTCAGCCAGGCTTGCTTGAATCCAGTGGCAAAGTGAGCAAGGGACTCACGTCTGAGCATACCCTGCCAACTTATGGCGAACAAAGCGGTACAAAAGGGGGTGGTGATGGACGGAGCATCAGAACCAATCAAACACTCACACCCAGTCAACAGAACTGGGTTTGATCCATCACCGTTCTTTAGCCCACTCTGCCACCCCAGTTCAGACATGGCCATATGCAAATCAGTCTGACCCTGTGCCTCATGGGAACAGTCCAGCCCGAACTGCCAAGCCATGCCTTCCCTGGACCGGAAACAAGCTTCCTAGGACCGGTTTCTGGCATTTCAGCCGTCTTCAGCCAGGCTTGCTTGAATCCAGTGGCACAGTGAGCAAGGGACTCACGTCTGAGCATACCCTGCCAACTTATGGCGAACAAAGCGGTACAAAAGGGGGTGGTGATGGACGGAGCATCAGAACCAATCAAACACTCACACCCAGTCAACAGAACTGGGTTTGATCCATCACCGTTCTTTAGCCCACTCTGCCACCCCAGTTCAGACATGGCCATATGCAAATCAGTCTGACCCTGTGCCTCATGGGAACAGTCCAGCCCGAACTGCCAAGCCATGCCTTCCCTGGACCGGAAACAAGCTTCCTAGGACCGGTTTCTGGCATTTCAGCCGTCTTCAGCCAGGCTTGCTTGAATCCAGTGGCAAAGTGAGCAAGGGACTCACGTCTGAGCATACCCTGCCAACTTATGGCGAACAAAGCGGTACAAAAGGGGGTGGTGATGGACGGAGCATCAGAACCAATCAAACACTCACACCCAGTCAACAGAACTGGGTTTGATCCATCACCGTTCTTTAGCCCACTCTGCCACCCCAGTTCAGACATGGCCATATGCAAATCAGTCTGACCCTGTGCCTCATGGGAACAGTCCAGCCCGAACTGCCAAGCCATGCCTTCCCTGGACCGGAAACAAGCTTCCTAGGACCGGTTTCTGGCATTTCAGCCGTCTTCAGCCAGGCTTGCTTGAATCCAGTGGCAAAGTGAGCAAGGGACTCACGTCTGAGCATACCCTGCCAACTTATGGCGAACAAAGCGGTACAAAAGGGGGTGGTGATGGACGGAGCATCAGAACCAATCAAACACTCACACCCAGTCAACAGAACTGGGTTTGATCCATCACCGTTCTTTAGCCCACTCTGCCACCCCAGTTCAGACATGGCCATATGCAAATCAGTCTGACCCTGTGCCTCATGGGAACAGTCCAGCCCGAACTGCCAAGCCATGCCTTCCCTGGACCGGAAACAAGCTTCCTAGGACCGGTTTCTGGCATTTCAGCCGTCTTCAGCCAGGCTTGCTTGAATCCAGTGGCAAAGTGAGCAAGGGACTCACGTCTGAGCATACCCTGCCAACTTATGGCGAACAAAGCGGTACAAAAGGGGGTGGTGATGGACGGAGCATCAGAACCAATCAAACACTCACACCCAGTCAACAGAACTGGGTTTGATCCATCACCGTTCTTTAGCCCACTCTGCCACCCCAGTTCAGACATGGCCATATGCAAATCAGTCTGACCCTGTGCCTCATGGGAACAGTCCAGCCCGAACTGCCAAGCCATGCCTTCCCTGGACCGGAAACAAGCTTCCTAGGACCGGTTTCTGGCATTTCAGCCGTCTTCAGCCAGGCTTGCTTGAATCCAGTGGCAAAGTGAGCAAGGGACTCACGTCTGAGCATACCCTGCCAACTTATGGCGAACAAAGCGGTACAAAAGGGGGTGGTGATGGACGGAGCATCAGAACCAATCAAACACTCACACCCAGTCAACAGAACTGGGTTTGATCCATCACCGTTCTTTAGCCCACTCTGCCACCCCAGTTCAGACATGGCCATATGCAAATCAGTCTGACCCTGTGCCTCATGGGAACAGTCCAGCCCGAACTGCCAAGCCATGCCTTCCCTGGACCGGAAACAAGCTTCCTAGGACCGGTTTCTGGCATTTCAGCCGTCTTCAGCCAGGCTTGCTTGAATCCAGTGGCAAAGTGAGCAAGGGACTCACGTCTGAGCATACCCTGCCAACTTATGGCGAACAAAGCGGTACAAAAGGGGGTGGTGATGGACGGAGCATCAGAACCAATCAAACACTCACACCCAGTCAACAGAACTGGGTTTGATCCATCACCGTTCTTTAGCCCACTCTGCCACCCCAGTTCAGACATGGCCATATGCAAATCAGTCTGACCCTGTGCCTCATGGGAACAGTCCAGCCCGAACTGCCAAGCCATGCCTTCCCTGGACCGGAAACAAGCTTCCTAGGACCGGTTTCTGGCATTTCAGCCGTCTTCAGCCAGGCTTGCTTGAATCCAGTGGCAAAGTGAGCAAGGGACTCACGTCTGAGCATACCCTGCCAACTTATGGCGAACAAAGCGGTACAAAAGGGGGTGGTGATGGACGGAGCATCAGAACCAATCAAACACTCACACCCAGTCAACAGAACTGGGTTTGATCCATCACCGTTCTTTAGCCCACTCTGCCACCCCAGTTCAGACATGGCCATATGCAAATCAGTCTGACCCTGTGCCTCATGGGAACAGTCCAGCCCGAACTGCCAAGCCATGCCTTCCCTGGACCGGAAACAAGCTTCCTAGGACCGGTTTCTGGCATTTCAGCCGTCTTCAGCCAGGCTTGCTTGAATCCAGTGGCAAAGTGAGCAAGGGACTCACGTCTGAGCATACCCTGCCAACTTATGGCGAACAAAGCGGTACAAAAGGGGGTGGTGATGGACGGAGCATCAGAACCAATCAAACACTCACACCCAGTCAACAGAACTGGGTTTGATCCATCACCGTTCTTTAGCCCACTCTGCCACCGCTTTGTTCGCCACAAGTTGGCAGGGTATGCTCAGACGTGAGTCCCTTGCTCACTTTGCCACTGGATTCAAGCAAGCCTGGCTGAAGACGGCTGAAATGCCAGAAACCGGTCCTAGGAAGCTTGTTTCCTGTCCAGGAAAGGCATGGCTTGGCAGTTCGGGCTGGACTGTTCCCATGAGGCACAGGGTCAGACTGATTTGCATATGGCCATGTCTGAACTGGGGTGGCAGAGTGGGCTAAAGAATGGTGATGGATCAAACCCAGATCTGTTGACTGGGTGTGAGTGTTTGATTGGTTCTGATGCTCCATCCATCACCACCCCCCTTTTGTACCGCTTTGTTCGCCACAAGTTGGCAGGGTATGCTCAGACGTGAGTCCCTTGCTCACTTTGCCACTGGATTCAAGCAAGCCTGGCTGAAGACGGCTGAAATGCCAGAAACCGGTCCTAGGAAGCTTGTTTCCTGTCCAGGAAAGGCATGGCTTGGCAGTTCGGGCTGGACTGTTCCCATGAGGCACAGGGTCAGACTGATTTGCATATGGCCATGTCTGAACTGGGGTGGCAGAGTGGGCTAAAGAATGGTGATGGATCAAACCCAGATCTGTTGACTGGGTGTGAGTGTTTGATTGGTTCTGATGCTCCATCCATCACCACCCCCCTTTTGTACCGCTTTGTTCGCCACAAGTTGGCAGGGTATGCTCAGACGTGAGTCCCTTGCTCACTTTGCCACTGGATTCAAGCAAGCCTGGCTGAAGACGGCTGAAATGCCAGAAACCGGTCCTAGGAAGCTTGTTTCCTGTCCAGGAAAGGCATGGCTTGGCAGTTCGGGCTGGACTGTTCCCATGAGGCACAGGGTCAGACTGATTTGCATATGGCCATGTCTGAACTGGGGTGGCAGAGTGGGCTAAAGAATGGTGATGGATCAAACCCAGATCTGTTGACTGGGTGTGAGTGTTTGATTGGTTCTGATGCTCCATCCATCACCACCCCCCCTTTTGTACCGCTTTGTTCGCCACAAGTTGGCAGGGTATGCTCAGACGTGAGTCCCTTGCTCACTTTGCCACTGGATTCAAGCAAGCCTGGCTGAAGACGGCTGAAATGCCAGAAACCGGTCCTAGGAAGCTTGTTTCCTGTCCAGGAAAGGCATGGCTTGGCAGTTCGGGCTGGACTGTTCCCATGAGGCACAGGGTCAGACTGATTTGCATATGGCCATGTCTGAACTGGGGTGGCAGAGTGGGCTAAAGAATGGTGATGGATCAAACCCAGATCTGTTGACTGGGTGTGAGTGTTTGATTGGTTCTGATGCTCCATCCATCACCACCCCCCTTTTGTACCGCTTTGTTCGCCACAAGTTGGCAGGGTATGCTCAGACGTGAGTCCCTTGCTCACTTTGCCACTGGATTCAAGCAAGCCTGGCTGAAGACGGCTGAAATGCCAGAAACCGGTCCTAGGAAGCTTGTTTCCTGTCCAGGAAAGGCATGGCTTGGCAGTTCGGGCTGGACTGTTCCCATGAGGCACAGGGTCAGACTGATTTGCATATGGCCATGTCTGAACTGGGGTGGCAGAGTGGGCTAAAGAATGGTGATGGATCAAACCCAGATCTGTTGACTGGGTGTGAGTGTTTGATTGGTTCTGATGCTCCATCCATCACCACCCCCCTTTTGTACCGCTTTGTTCGCCACAAGTTGGCAGGGTATGCTCAGACGTGAGTCCCTTGCTCACTTTGCCACTGGATTCAAGCAAGCCTGGCTGAAGACGGCTGAAATGCCAGAAACCGGTCCTAGGAAGCTTGTTTCCTGTCCAGGAAAGGCATGGCTTGGCAGTTCGGGCTGGACTGTTCCCATGAGGCACAGGGTCAGACTGATTTGCATATGGCCATGTCTGAACTGGGGTGGCAGAGTGGGCTAAAGAATGGTGATGGATCAAACCCAGATCTGTTGACTGGGTGTGAGTGTTTGATTGGTTCTGATGCTCCATCCATCACCACCCCCCTTTTGTACCGCTTTGTTCGCCACAAGTTGGCAGGGTATGCTCAGACGTGAGTCCCTTGCTCACTTTGCCACTGGATTCAAGCAAGCCTGGCTGAAGACGGCTGAAATGCCAGAAACCGGTCCTAGGAAGCTTGTTTCCTGTCCAGGAAAGGCATGGCTTGGCAGTTCGGGCTGGACTGTTCCCATGAGGCACAGGGTCAGACTGATTTGCATATGGCCATGTCTGAACTGGGGTGGCAGAGTGGGCTAAAGAATGGTGATGGATCAAACCCAGATCTGTTGACTGGGTGTGAGTGTTTGATTGGTTCTGATGCTCCATCCATCACCACCCCCCTTTTGTACCGCTTTGTTCGCCACAAGTTGGCAGGGTATGCTCAGACGTGAGTCCCTTGCTCACTTTGCCACTGGATTCAAGCAAGCCTGGCTGAAGACGGCTGAAATGCCAGAAACCGGTCCTAGGAAGCTTGTTTCCTGTCCAGGAAAGGCATGGCTTGGCAGTTCGGGCTGGACTGTTCCCATGAGGCACAGGGTCAGACTGATTTGCATATGGCCATGTCTGAACTGGGGTGGCAGAGTGGGCTAAAGAATGGTGATGGATCAAACCCAGATCTGTTGACTGGGTGTGAGTGTTTGATTGGTTCTGATGCTCCATCCATCACCACCCCCCTTTTGTACCGCTTTGTTCGCCACAAGTTGGCAGGGTATGCTCAGACGTGAGTCCCTTGCTCACTTTGCCACTGGATTCAAGCAAGCCTGGCTGAAGACGGCTGAAATGCCAGAAACCGGTCCTAGGAAGCTTGTTTCCTGTCCAGGAAAGGCATGGCTTGGCAGTTCGGGCTGGACTGTTCCCATGAGGCACAGGGTCAGACTGATTTGCATATGGCCATGTCTGAACTGGGGTGGCAGAGTGGGCTAAAGAATGGTGATGGATCAAACCCAGATCTGTTGACTGGGTGTGAGTGTTTGATTGGTTCTGATGCTCCATCCATCACCACCCCCCTTTTGTACCGCTTTATCCCGTCGCATAGGCAATAAGAGCAACGCATGGGAAAGGCCCGCGACACGAGGAGCCCAGGCTCAAAGGGAGTGACCAATTAAAATGTTTTAACTATGCTAAGGGCTGTAACGAGGGCGCTGGTGATTTATAATGGTAAGGCATCGCAGTCTGTTCGGGCACTTACGTAGATTCTAGCGAGCATGTAAGTTGCCCTGTGCTGGTATTAGGGGAGGCCATGTTCGTGGTGATCCTTATTATAGCTTTAATAAGGTTGTGGCTCGAGACAACCTTCATTGGGCACAAGTAGCTCTCATGAGTGAAATGGTTGAGATCCCATTGAACTTGAGATGATTCACCACCCTTTGGGGTATGCTTGTTAGTAGGGTACTTTCTGGCGTGTTATCGCGGTGACCTTACCGGTAAACGCGGTCCATTGCGGCGATTGATTATCCAGAGCATGATTAGTCTTGTGATCACCTAGACATGTGCACATTGGCGACTATCCTCGACTCCTTGTGCATTAGTCGGCAGTGTAGTGTTTAGGCTCCCGCCACATGTAAGCGTTGCCGGCCCATTCCGTTCGCTGCACGCAGTTTCCACGCACATTGTGTAATTGGTTCATCTGGGGATGTGACGTCCAGAATACACGCCACTGGATGCACCATGAGTTCTGCATGTCACAGATCACAGGACTCTGCACCCCGTTGTCTCTGCATTGTTCCCTTGGGAAGAGATCCTTCCAATGCTGCTTCATGTCGATGGCATGCTCAGGTTCTTGAAAATAACCCAACAGGGGTTGAGATACCACTTCTGATAGGTTTCATAGGGGAGTTTTGTTCTTGGGGCTCGGATATACCTTAACCACACGTGCCTTTACGATTCCCTAGAGTCCCCTGCTTTGCGGCGCTCGACGGATGCATGGCGCGTAGTTGGGGACTCTAGAACAGCGGAGCCTCGTGGTGCGCAGGATGTCTACAGGAAGCATGGTGTGCCCTGTCTTGGGTGGAGGTGTTACTGAGCATGCGGTGGCCTGCAGAGGGTGTGGTCGCGGTTTTCCGGCTGGCGCAGGCCATGAGCGCGAAGGCTTGCTGCGATGTCCCTGTGTACTTCCCAAATATTTTGCCAATTGTAGAAAAGTGTGTGATGTTCTTGTTGGGTTGCAAGGACTTGATTGTGAAGTGGGACAGGGGGCCGTGGCGGTGAAAAGGGGGCAGGTGATTAAGTGTAGGGTCACGCTCCAAGTTGGCGGTCACCGCGCTCGAGGCCGCAGGTGACCGGTCAGGGGCCATTATAGGTGCCGGGAGCACAAGGCCAGCTGGTTTGTACAGTTTTAAGTCCAAGGGGATGTCGACATGGTCGCGGAAGGGCCAAGGGGACCATTACAGGGCCACTGTAATTTGACTAAGTGGGTGCTGGTGCGCTGCCCGTGACTTAATTGCTCGCTGGCGCTTGGGACGGTCTGCCACGGGTTGGGCACTGTCTGTCTATTGTAGAGATGACCCCGAAGGCATGGATTAATGCAATTGGCATTAAACTCACTGCTCCCAGCTGCCCAAGCCAACCTTTTAAATTTTGAGGGCTTAAAATAGGCTGAATTTTCACGTTTGCACGAGTACCAGGGTCCGTAGTTGTGGTGTTACTATTTAGGGGCAGCATGGCAGGAGCAAGGCGTCGTGCATAAGGAAGTGGCGCCGGACAGGAGTCCTGGCTGGTAGGGGCACAATTGGCAGGCGTTCCTTAGAACTGCCTTGCGGTATGTAGCGCGCGCGTATGCCGATCGTAGTTTTGCGCTATACTGGGTGTCACGATGTATGTGTCGCCGCGAACAGCCCTAGGTCCAAGTTGTGTTTTACTCTGCCTTCAGTTTGCATTGCGGTACATCTGCCATGGTGGTTACCGGACAGGGTGCCCTGGGTTGGGCAAAGCAGCACACCAGTTTGCGGTTAATTATTGGTGCCCTAACCAAGTGCACTGCCAGGGGGCCATTAAGTGGAAAGACCACCCGGGGGGCTGTCTATAACAATTTGGCTGTAGGAATAGATTATTCATGCACTATCCCGATAGTGGGCATCGCTCCACCTTTCCCAGCAATGTAGAGGTAGGCGGGTAGTTGTGTCACTTGACGTTGAGGAGCGTTTCTTTCAATGCTTTTCTCCATAGAACTAGTCTCGCCAACTTTGTTTCAGAGTTTGGAGGGTGCCTGTGTCTCAAAATCGATCAACATGTAAATGAGTATCAGTTGACTCGCTGTCCACTGTACAGGCTCTGGTATCCTATATGTGTCGCGTTCGATGACTCCAGCTTTGCGAGTATAGACTCCTGTGGAGTACCCCAGTCTCTTGCCTTCATTTAGTTAGCTGTGGTGGCTTCAGCTCCAAAGTTTTCATTTCCGGTAGGTACAGGGATAGCTCTTCTACGGCTAAGGTCACATTGGGATTACTTTGGAATCGGGTTGTGCGATGTAAACCTCAGTGTCCTGCCGGCGTCTCTGTGGCATGCGCCGTGAGAAGACTTTTGTATTATTGTAATTAGTGAGTTTCCGCTGCTTGGCCTACTTGATCCGTTGGACATCAGGAGTTAGGCATGTGGACCTTATAACTGTCTTTTACTGCATGTGCTGCTGTTGGAAAAGGGTAAAAGGGTTGGCGGTTTTGGCCGGGTACCGGCAAGCATGACTTCAGCTTTCTCCGCGACTAGGGTGCATTATCGGCCTAGAACCCATGTATACTTCCCGGGGATCTGCCCACACCTAGGAGGGCCAATACCTCGCAGTCCGGCTTCCGAGCAAACCACAGCACCGAGACCGCCCTCATCGCAGCCACCGACGACATCAGGTCCCTGCTCGACAACGGGGAAACAGCTGCCCTCATCCTCCTGGACCTCTCGGCAGCCTTTGACACCGTATGCCACCGCACCCTGAAACAGTGCCTCAGCAACATCGGAATCCAAGGAAAGGCCTTGGAATGGATCATCTCGTTCCTCGTCGGTAGAACCCAGAGAGTCCGCCTTCCCCCGTTCTGGTCCGCGGCCACCGAAGTCATCTGCGGCATCCCGCAACGATCCTCGCTCAGCCCCACCCTCCTCAACACCTACATGAGCCGCCTCGCAGCCATCGCACGCCAACACAACCTCAACATCATCTCCTACGTCGACGACACCCAGCTGATCCTCTCCCTCACCAACGACCCCGCCACCGCCAGAGCCAACCTCCAGGAAGGAATGAAAGACGTCGCGGAATGGATGAAGCTCAGCCGGCTGAAACTGAACTCAGATAAGATGGAAGTCCTCATCCTGGGAACATCCCCCTCCGCCTGGGACGACTCCTGGTGGCCCCATGCCCTGGGCTCCGCTCCAAAGCCAACCGACCATGCTCGCAACCTGGACTTCATCCTGGACTCCTCCCTCACGATGACCAAGCAAGTCAACGCCTTCTCGTCATCCTGCTTCAACACCCTGCGCATGCTCCGAAAGATCTTCCGGTGGATCCCCACCGACACCAGGAAGACGGTCACCCAGGCCCTCGTCACCAGCCGACTGGACTACGGAAACACCCTCTACGCCGGAACCACAGCCAAACTACAGAAAAGACTCCAGCGCATACAGAACGCCTCTGCACGACTTATCCTGGACACCCCCCGCTTCAGCCACATCTCTCCCCAGCTGAGAGACCTGCACTGGCTCCCCATCAGCAAGAGGATCCCGTTCAGACTCCTCACCCACGCACACAAGGCTCTCCACGACATGGGACCCACATACCTCAACAACCGCCTCACATTCTACACGCCCACCCGCCACCTCCGCTCCGCCCGCCTCGCCCTCGCCACCGTCCCACGCATCCGCAAGACCACCGCCGGAGGAAGATCCTTCTCCTACCTGGCGGCCAAGACATGGAACTCCCTCCCCACCCACCTACGACTGACCCAGAATCATCTCTCCTTCAGGAAACTGCTCAAGACCTGGCTCTTCGAGCAGTAGCGGATCCCCCTCCCCCCCGCGCCTTGAGACCCTACGGGTGAGTAGCGCGCTTTACAAATTAATTGATTGATTGATTGACAAAGCACAGGGGGAGAGGTCATATATGACATCACAGACTTGATCAGTGACATTACCAGGGTCTTCCCTGGACCCAATTTGGACTAAGGTTATGGTCTGGCCAAGGGTTGGCAAAGGATAGTTATGTTGTTCCTGCATGCACCGATCTCGCAGTACAACGAGGTAAACCATTTTGTCTCTTAGGCGGGGATTGTGCGCCACCACTCCATGCCCAAAGGGCTCCCGCACCTTGATCACGTGTATGTGACCTGTCTGGCCGTTGCGAAAGTTGATTAGTGTGTTGGTTCATTCGCGGTTGAGCTCGCTATTCATCGAAGGGAGACGGTTGAAGAAGGTGCAACACGTTATGGTGACAGTCCCACCAGGTCAGAATTGAACCATCCGCAGTAGGCTACGCTGCGAAGCTAGAAGTATGCTTCATCTTTCTTATACAACTAACAAGCAATGTTTAAGCCAAAGGCACTGGCATGCAGTGAGGCACGGTGTTTGGGTTTATACACGGAGGCAATGTCATGAGCTGCTAAAGTACAGCCTGCCATGCCACCAGCTAACAGCCCAAGGGGTGAGTCCGCGAGGTCTTGGGGCACAGCTGGGCCGCTGTCAGGCATTGGCAGAAGTACATACATCCTCCAGTTGTTATTACCTGTCTGTGTTTCTCAACCCCTCACCTCAGACATTTAAGGTAACAGACCCCGGCTCTTCAGCAACATCGTGCCAGGGGGGCATGCGCGATGCGTAAACACAGAGCTCCAACCATAAGGGTGCCGAGTAGCAAAACCAGTAGATAGGTTTAAGAGGTGTCTCTCTAGCCTTACAGCTGTGGTAAACCACTATCATTTAGAGGTGCGCCCAGGTGAGAATGGGGCGCTCCTTAAGGTTCGGATGACTACTCCGGTTTGTGGTACCTCCCGGCGGAACCACTGGTAGTGTACTGGAGCTAGCAGGAAACTGGGAACCTGGGATACTGACACTTGTACCTCGCTTGGTGGGGTTGCGGTCAGCCAACATAGTGTGCTGCCGTCCCAATAAGGGGTAGCAGCGAGTCAACAAAAGGGGGACACTATGTCAATAGAAGATTTGCCACGCCCAGTGTGTAACTAAAACTAAACGTCAACGGAGGAGGTAACTTGTCACCGCTGGGGATGCCCTGGGTGGGCGGTGGATACCCCCCCCCCCCCCATGGACACCCTCTTATCTGGGAGCATTCTAGGATGGGTAAAGTAGGACTTAGCCAATTTCGAAGGCTTGGACCATGCCGCAGAAGGAGCTGAACGGGCATAATTCCCATAAGGAATAAGGGATACATGGCAAGGGCATGAGAGTCCCTAGCCCATGGCCACACACTTCAGTTATGAACTCTCCTGCACATCAGGATTTAGCAAACAAAGGGACTGTTCATAGGTTAAATAGAATCCCCCTCGCCAGAATAGCCAGAGCAGCCAGGCGGGTGGGGGAGTCGTTACCCAGCTAGCGGGCTGCTGTCCCATAGAAGGGCACGCATGTTTTCCGGCACACCCAGTGCTAGGAGAACGACAGCTAGGTGAGATCAGCACATAAACAGGGCCTTGCGAGCCTGGGGGTCGGCGGTCACCCCGCCCAGAGCTGGCTCGGGCTGAGGTGAGTGAAGCAGTGGAACTGTCACGCATGGGGGTGAATTGCTCTTGGCACACCTCCCCAGGCCTGACGGGCCTCTGGTTTCAGCAGACACTATCTGACTCAGGATAGCGTCAAGGGCTTGGGATATAGATGGGGCCACCTATAACCAGCGGGATGGCTCTCTTTCATCTGGATTGCAAGAAGCTCCAGACAGGAGAGGTGGCAGGTAAGACTATAGCTGCTTTGTTGGGGGGGTGCTCTGGAGGCGACGGTGGCCTCCTCCAGAGCTGTGGCGGAGTTACAGGGCGATCTGGAAGCAGGCCGGTACCAAGGGTACCTCTGCACGGCACCATAGGGGGTGCCTGAGCCAAATCCGAGGAGCCTCATGGAAGGGTCCTGGAAGCCGTGTCGGCGCCCCGCTAGTCCTGCGGGCGGTTGTGGGCCTGAACAACCGGGGGTTTGCTATGCGACGCTCCGCACTGGAAGGGGCGTGAGTAGAAGTTACCAACGGCACGTGATCCTGTAAAAGAATCACCTGGACGGCATCAAAGGCGGGGTTCGCCCCAGTGCTGCCCAGCTCATCAGGCGGGCAGGAGGTCCAGTTGGTTGCCTGCCCTTGGATCGCCCGTAAGATAACCCACCCATTACATATTGTAATATGTAATAAACCTGTAGCAAATTTTACCCAACCTATCAGTCTGTGTGTGTGTTATTTGGGTATGTATTCTGGGGGAGGGGGGACTGAGGGGTGCCTATGGCGATACTATGCCGCCGACCGTGGCCCCCACAGGGGGTCAATAGAGCGGTCGGCGCCCTAGTGTCGCCTGGGCACCGGTCACCCCTCCCCGCCCCCCCTTCAGGGGGCGGGGACGCCGACCGGAGTCTCCCTCCTCTCTCTCTCACCTGGAAGTGACGCGATGGCGTTTCACTTCCGGGCCTCCGTGGCGAGGGGGAGGCTATTTAGCCTTACCCCACCCTCCTGGCGACCTCTTTGTTCGCCTCGCACGCCGCATCCCTCCCTACCGCTTACCCGGCGTGATGGTCAGGTGGGGGTAAGAGTGTTGTAATGTTTTCCTTTTTCGTTGCAGGCGGAGTTACAGGGCGATCTGGAAGCAGGCCGGTACCAAGGGTACCTCTGCGCGGCACCATAGGGGGTGCCTGTGCCAAATCCGAGGAGCCTCATGGGAGGGTCCTGGAAGCCATGTCGGCGCCCCGCTAGTCCTGCGGGCGGTTGTGGGCCTGAACAACCGGGGGTTTGCTATGCGACGCTCCGCCCCGGAAGGGGCGTGGGTAGAAGATACCAACGGTACGTGATCCTGTAAAAGAATCTGTGAGAAAGAAGACTACCAGTAGTTCCTCAGGGAGAGGAAAGAAGTGGAGATGAATCAGTAAATTAAGCCTGGAAGGACTACATATATACTATGTGTAAAGTGGGTAATCCTTTTGTTGGATTTTAATGCCCTCACACACCCTTTCAGGTGTCATGCTTCATCATCTGGGCTGCTCCTCCTCGGGCCGGCGGTGCAATGCCTAACGGGCTCCCTAAAAAGGGGCACTTTATCGGAGTTCTTTTAATCCAACAGCCGTCAGGTGAAGTGCGGGTGTGTGGGCCTAAGTGTTGTAGATATAAAAGTGAATTAAAACAGGGTCGAAAGTACCAGTGTGAACAAACTATTTATTTTAACGGTCTCCTTCCCTGGTTAAAAAGGTGTGTGTAGCACTGAGTAGAGTGTAATGTCTCTAGTTGTAGTGCATGGGATTGGTGGTCAACATGTTTCTCGCAGTGAGCACGTGCGCTCGCGATTCGTCAGGACCTATCAAAAATATATCTACGATGGTAACAGGGGACTATCTAAGGTATAGTGGTCTCCTAATCATAGTTGGTCATGTGAACAACAAACTTAATCCTAAAATACCTGTTGAGGTCTGGTGCTACCCTAATCAGTAGGACTGCATGCCACAACAGTTCTGGGTGGACTCAGCGTGCGGCGAAGGACCTCTAAAAGTAGGTCTAAAATCTGCCCCGCATACGCTCTGTGATATGACCTACCCGGTCCACCAAGTCTGTAAAAGAATCACCTGGACGGCAGCAAAGGCGGGGTTCGCCCCAGTGATGCTCGGCTCATCAGGCGGGCAGGCGGCCCAGTTGGTTGCCTGCCCTTGGATCGCCCGTAAGATAACCCACCCATTACATATTGGAATATGTAATAAACCTGCAGCAAATTTTACCCAACCTAACAGTCTGTGTGTGTGTTATTTGGGTATGTATTCTGGGGGAGGGGGGACTGAGGGGTGCCTATGGCGATACTATGTTCCAGTAGGCTCAGCGTCCGCTTTCATTTGCGCATCTCCTGCTGATTCGCCACGTCTCTATGATCCACATCTTCTCAGTGCCAGTTCTCAGTCCCTTTTCATTAGTCACCACCCCCTCCAAACCGCCCCCCCCCTCACCAAACATGTATTATCAGCTAAGCGGAACGACAAAAGGCTTAGGAGATGGCGACATTTAAAGAGCACCGGTTTGCTTCTTAGAAACACCAGCTTGTTGTCATACTTTTCACTGAGTGATCATGCACAGTATAACATGAGTTTTGTTTACCTTTCATACACAAGTGCAAAGATGGCCGCCAGATTTTTCCGATACTGAAAGGTGCCTCAGAGTTATGCTTCTATGATTCACACCCTTCTTTAGGGGAGTCCATGCTGGCAGCAGCAGCCAAGTTTTAGGAACAATAGTAAGGAAGCGACATCAACGCCTAAAGCGAGGGTAGGTAACAAACAACACCACAACACCAGTTGCCACAACAACACATGTAAGTATTTTTCTAATCAATTACTTCTCGGGACTGTTGTTGTATTAGCTGTTTTCTCTATAATTTCTGCCCCCTATCATTTATTTCCCAAATGCTTTTCAGTGGGCTGTTTCAGAGCTCAGACAGCTCCTGCTAGATTGTTGTTTTGTACCCCCTTAATGCGTTTCTTAAAACATGATCTCTGAAGATCGAGCTGTGAAGGATGCCAGGGGGCAGCCAGCCACCCAAGCAGCAACGTTTACCAAGAGGTGGCAGCAGCCGATCACACTCACTGGAACGGGATGCAGTGGTCGCGGTCTTTGGACCGACACAGAAGCTGGCCCATCCAGGTCAGTTGCTGTGTTAGAGATATGCTAGGGTTGCCCATATCTTATGTTTTTGCCCAACAATGTCTCACTGTTCCTATCTGATGGTCTTAAATCTGCCCCTGATATTCAATGATTTGAGATCTATGCATCTACTGCCCTTGTGACACGGTTGGCGCCAAATGCCGCTGCTAAGAAGTCTGATCTGCTGCTAGTGATCTTCCCAGCTAAAGTTTTCACAGTATACAGACGGAGGTCTTGCCACCTGCCACCTTTCCCGCATACTCACACGCTCAGTGACACCTCTCATCTCTCCTTCGCACTCCCACGACCCTGTCAACTCTCACTCGCAATCCCACTGTCCCCTCACCTCTCCCTCGTAACTCTTACTTCCACCAACCCTGTAACCTCTCCCCTACACCCCCACTGCCCCTGTCTTCCCTCCCTCACACTTCTTGTCTCCTCTCTGTAATGCCTACTCACACATTCTGCCTTTCAGTACCTCCTTGCACTGTGCACTTGCCCACCTCTCGTGCCCCCTCTCTCTAAGTGCCCCTACCACTCATCTTGGTGCTGCTCTCACTTCTACTCGGAAACTGGAAGATGTGCACAGTCCGTCTCTATCCATGCTCTCCCTGTCGGCTCATATGCCTCTCTCAGTCCAGTGCTCCGCTATCAGCTGGTGGATGGTCATTGCCTCTTTGAACATCTGCCTTACTTTAAGGTTGATAAGGTTTCTTTGGGAAGAGCAACCAGTCCCCCTCTCTCATACTCTCTCTCAACCCTCTCTCAAGCTCTCTAAGGCACTCTTCGTGCCTCTCTCATGTGGTTAACTTCAGGTCTTCAAGAACAGTTCCTTTCCCATGCCTTATCAAGGTTCCCATCCTTCAATCCCACCCTATCCTCTTCTTGGGGTGTCTTCTGCATACACAAGCGCTCTCTCTTTATGTGTCTGTCGCCTGCACTCTCCTTCTTTCTCTCTTTCTCACACACTCTTTCTGCTCCTCTGTCTGGACTGCATTCAGCACTCTGTGCACAAACTACCTAGCCCTCTCTGTGTTCCTGTCTATCTATCCTGTGCAACTCTCCCCCTATCTATCCACCATGCCACATAATTCCACTACACAATTCCACTCCGCACCACATAATTCCACCCCACACAATTCCACAACTAACAATTCCAATCCATCCCACATAATTCCACTCCACTCCACAAAACATACATCCACTCCACTCTAAACCAAAATACATGGGTAAAAGACATTGTCAGTTACAATGCCAATGGCTCTAACTCTAGTTTATTATAACTTTCAACATGCTGCACAGCAGCCACAATTCTCTACAACATAGCTTAAAGACATTGGCAAATCCAATAGCTGTAGCTAAACACTTATAAGGTCCCAAAGGCGAGACCTATTGGCTATGCCAATGCTTGTTTAAACAACAGTGTTTCGGAAGCAAGAGTGCATGCGCTAGCACATGGCTCATGCAGATTCTGCCCTAAAAAAGGCTGACATTTGATTATCGGTGGAAAGGTGGTGTAAAGGTTTGCTTCTTAGCCCTGCAGCTCTTGAGGGCACTCTACTTGCTTCTCCTGGCCCAGATTAGCCCTAAAGAAGTTTCGCATCACACAAAATTGTGCTAGCTTTTCAGAGTTTAAAGAAATATACAAGTTTCTGTTTGGAATGCTACTTCCTGTAGTTTTCATTGTCACCCCTGAAACACAATTCCTCAGAGTTTATGAATTAATAAAGTTAGTCCCATGAATTTTCCTGTAGCATTAAATCTACGCACATTTGTAACCTTTTAATCAAGATGCGGGTGCCTGTGAAAGAAAAATAGAAAATCTACCAGCTGTGTGCAGAGTTTTGTCTTTCATTTGTAATACCAGGTATTTCTCATAAGTACAAAGCTATTCAGTCAGATAGTTATTAATGATTTGCAGTTTTTTAAAAACTTTACTTAACGCCTAAAACATGCATACCCTCTGAAATTCTTTGTGTGTACTTCCCATAAATAACTTATTAATAAATGTTCCTCATGAATGGACAAACATATTCCAAAATGCATTGAGGATATAATTCCTTGAGACTTTTAAATGTAATTGTTTTTTTCTCAAATGTAAAATGTAAAATACTAGAAACAGAGACATTTCATCAATAGAAAACTAGGAATACGTGTGAAAAATAAAGTATATGTTCCTTCTGCGTACTATGGGAATGAATAGATAGGGCCACCCTTGTCCCTTAGATGGGACGAAGGAACATAGCGGAAAAGACCTTTCTTTACCCCTTGTACCACTCTCAGCAGACACTGACGGCCCTGCCCTCTGACCCTCTTTGCTCACCTTTAATCACCTGCGGGCCCACAGAAGACACAGCCATGGAGAGGACAAGGAGGCTGACAGCAAGGAACTGCCCGCTGAAGACCATCTTGGCGCTATCACGAAGAATGTCTTGATTCAAGAGTGCCCAGGAATAGACTGAGGAACAGTGTTTATAGGCACGTGCGTGTGGCAAGGGATCGTGGCACTGAACTGGCACGTCAGTGTGGGTGGCACAGAGCCCTGCGTGCCTTACAATGGCAGTTCACAGTCCAGAGCACTCAGAACAGAAGAACAATGGAAGCCCTGCAGGGTCAGGTCAAGCATCCCTGGAGCCTTCACCTCAGAGGTGCCTGCCTTAGTTAATGTCCTTTCAATCCCAAACATCCTGTTCAGCCCCCCAGTCCTCGCCCTTGGAGTCTCTGCCACCCTGGATCATGCCTACTTCAAATACAGTGTTTTATCATGATTTGTATATTCCAGCATAGTTTATCAAACCATCCGGCGGTGCCCGGTCCTGTATAGTATTACCCCTCTTCCTGCCACTGTACAAAATGGTTGAGGACATACTTTCTGCTTTCAATGAAATTGACATTTCTCCTTTTGACTCCTCCACAAGTCTACCCCTAGAACATGGCCACCACTCCCAGGTCCCTGTCTCTTCGTATATATCTGTTTTTAGCAGATGATCACAGGTTTAAATCCCTGAGGGCCCGCTCAGCCTTTCATCTTTCCTAAAATGAGGACCACTGAGTTGGGAAACGATAAGCATCTGTTCTCCAGCGTAAAGGATCCCAAGGCAGTGAATGTGTGCTTTATAAATGCGCATGATAAGTTCATATGGGAATGTATGGGCCCTTCTCTATATGGATCAGGGTAAAAGCAGCAGACTCGAGCACGTTTTGAGGGACTGAATGTAATGCATTTGTTTAACTAAACAAACTAGCTTTGGTAGTAGCTTTTCTATTGTCTTAAGGGCCTACGGAAAAGAATGCTGTTCGGGCCTCCTGTTTGTATCATTTATGAGACTTCAATAGGCAGGGGCAACATGACAAGATGGCCTCCCTCCTGCCCAGTATGCCTTCCATGAGCCCTCTGAAAGCCTGCGTGCCTAGAGGACTGCACGACTGATCCAATAGGCCGGTGCCTCTGCAACAGCTTTCACTTCCAAGTGGCTGCGTTGTGTTTGTTTAAGGGGGGACTTGTAATTTTTTATGGTAAACTACCTAGTCTGGTCACAGAGCTAATAGGCCTTTTAAGTGGGCCAGGCATTCCTGACTCTGCAATGGCGGCCTCCCAATCAGACATTACTGCGATTGGTCTGCACGGAGGCGTTATCGGTAGCGCTACATTTCTGCTGACCTGGGGTGCTTGAAAGGGCACAAGGAGGCTTCATGAATATCCTTGGGTACTCTTGGAGAAAGTAAGGAAAAGGCCATCGTATGCCAATGATATTTTCTTGGGGGTTGCTTTAGGCATAACATGCTGTAGGGCTGTATGAAATTTGCATCATTAGCTTCCACATAATTATGTGCAAATTTTGGAAAATAAACAATGATTATAAAAATTGCAAGGCTATCATTTCATATAAACTTTTAGCTCAGAATGTGTCCTCAGGCACATCACTGAGGATGCATTTTACACTAACAAAATGCGACAACAAAATCACCGTGAGGAACAGCTGCTCGCGTTCTGTTGTTCCTGTGTGTTTACAGTACAAATTTACTGTAGAGTTTGCGCTTGTGGTATATTTTTATCACAAAAGGTGCGTAGTTATGAAAAGTGGAGTAATGGCCTAATTTCAGGACTTTAATGTAATAAGCTTAATGCAGAGCTTCAAATATTCGATTAATTATGCCAGAGTAATTTAAATTTCGTTCAGTTGTAAAGAGGAGTGGTACAAACAAGCACAATCCTCGGAGTTACTGTATGCCTCACGTGCTTATATAATTTTCTTTAATAAAGTTCAGCTCAGTCAGGTAATTAAAGCTCAGTTACAGCAGCTACTCTAAGGCTCATCACGGATCTCCTCAGAGTAGCTGCCTCTGATTAGACAGCCCAATTTCATACTTATCTTTCAAGTTAGGGCTGGAGAGTGGGCGACCAGACAGGTATGTGTAGTGACTGCAGCTGTCAGATGGTTTGGAACAATAAGAGACAGAACCTGGATTCATCCAAGACTCTAGTTTTATCCACAAGGCCTGATGTCTTTCATCCATGTCACCTCCTGCTTTCTATTTCCTGCCTCCGCACCAGGCAATGAGCCAGGCCTTCGGGGGTGATGGAAATATGCCAAAAAGGGTTTTTTCCCAGATTCTGTTTGTATCCAGGACACTCTGGAGAGAGGGATTCCCGTGAACATGGTTGCAGTCAGAAGAATCGCCATCGGACTGAGCTTCGTGGACCTTGACAAAGATCCTGGAACTATAGTGGGAAACTAATGATGGAAGGCGCTATACAAATACATATGTTACAGATAACGTAACATATGCACCCATGTATGTGGCACGAAAGCAGAGACGTATGCCCTTTATGCATCTGAATCCCCAAGTCATTGCCACAGATTTGGGGCAGAAATGGTGTTGCTCTTCCTGTAAATCTTGGACCCAGGCACATCAGTCCAAGTGTTGGTCCAGAAAGTGTCTTAAGATAAATAAAAAAGGCATTTCCTTTTCGGAGACTCTCAAAAATTGTTTACTGCCAGCCTGCATTATTCTCTGCTGGGGCTCTCAGGTCGATATCATTGATATGTCTTTGATAAAAGAAATAAAAGGTTACAGAGAGTACCCTTATACCTGTGCTCACTCCCAATTTTCAGTGTCTTCCAGGGATACTCAGTGGATTCTGGCATTGAAACAGCAAAAAGAAATATCAACAAAGGACAATTGGGCACTGTAATTGTTTTGTATGAGCTAAATAGATTGATGAGTTGTTTCTACATGTTCTGGAACACTAGTTTTGCAACTGCCTTCAAATCCAGAATAGAGCCAGGAGCTGCTTGACAGGGGGTGAGGCTTTCTGCAAAAGACGAGCTTTCCAGAGTCCTTAACCCCTTCGGTGCTCATGACGGAACGGTTCCGTCATGAGCCACGGTTGAGCTGTGCTCATGACGGAACCGTTCCGTCATGACCACGCCCGCGCAAGATTCCGTCAGCACAGCGGCGGAATCTGCGCAGCATGGAAGGGGTTAATAGCAAAGAAGATTGAAGTATTTTTTGCATTAGATTTTTTTATAAAAATATCATTGAGCAAAATTCATACTAGTAACAGATAATACCTTTCTCCACTAGTACCAGTTGGGGTATTGACCAAATGTGTCCAGCCTAGGCCCTAGAGGATCAAGGCCATGTCAGATAATCATGAAGTATGCAAATGAGCTTATTATAGATTAGCACACATCCTTCAACTCAACACAGCTAAGCATCATGGCTTAACACATGATGAGCGCTCACAGGATTTCCTGAACTCATTTTGCAATGGTTTACCTCAGCTGGCACAGCTGGGAATCGCAGTATCCGAGCAACAGCCATTAATCTGTGGAGCTCTTCAAGCTTCCCTCTTTTGTGGCCTTTAACCTCTACATGGAGTATCTGTGAGGACTACTGAGTAAAAATCCGTCAGTACGGGCACATGCTGAAATCTGTATAAAAATCTCCTTTATAATATTAACTGTCCATCCATCTATTCATCCATCCATCCATCCATCCATCCAGTCTTGGATATCTAGCATCCACCTACAAATAAACCTTAGGAGGAACAAAACCATTGTCATTACTAACAGCTCCAAACAAGTCTCAGAGAAGTTGAAGCCATTCAACCCCAGCTCACGCCAACACGAAATTCATAGGGTTCATTATAGACCCTTAATTTAAGGCCTACATCGTCAAAAGATGCAGATGGTCTGCTTCTGGCTAACAAAAATCATACCATGTGTCACTGACCATAAGTTCAGGAAAACCGCCTGGTAATTAATTGCTCTGAATTACAAAAATGCCACTTTTATTACTGTTAGCATCTACAAGGGTGTTCATTAAGTATTGGCCTTGCTGGTACGTGTGCCTAATGGCAGCTCTAATAAAACATTCACATACTAGTTAGTTGAGGCCAATTCTTCCCAACAAGTTAATGCCAGAATAATGCATACAGGTATTACAATTTTCTCTGACATGAGTCCACATTTACTTATTACTTCCAAAGGGCTGCTAGCAAATTTTCCTTTCTCCTGAGATGATCACTCAAGAATTTGTGCCGTCTTATGGACACTATTCTGCTAGTATACAAACTGTGCACTTTGACATTGCTGTTGAGTTTCAAAATGCCATTTCGGATTGTTTGTGTGCAGGAAGGGACACCTTCCTGCACATTGATAATCTTTCCCTTACACGCAGGCACCCTGCCCCTTGGGTGTCTGCATTGGCACTAGGCAGGTAAAATTAGCGCCAGCACAGGGCGAAACGTAGGGCTGCACCGTATCCTTGTATATACGGTGCAGCCCAGATTTTTGGAAGTGGCAGAGCGCAGCGTTAAGCCAAGGTGGCTAACGCCGCGCTCCACCACTTCCTAGTAAATATGCCCCTATGTCTTTTGGCTTGGAGATGCTAAGGATGGCTTTGCTTATTGATTCAAAGGACCCTCCCAGCCAGAATACAATCAGAGATGGGTAGAGAATACATTTTGTCAATGCAACATTCTCGGACATGGGAAGATTCCATAAAGAAGAATACTCCTTACTGCTACTTGAAGAAGAGGACGCATTTAATTACTCAAGTATTCAAGGACTCCTGACTACTGGTGGCACCTAAGGCCTGGAACTACTCTCCTAGTATCAATTGGTTACCCTCATGTTTATCATCAGCACTAAAAGCAGCAGGTCTCATGACTCCATGAGGGCCTGGTTGACCAAAGAGGACCAAACCTTGCCGGAGACCTGGCTGTAGAGAGTACCGGTACCTAGAAGCCTGCCCTAAGATGCTAAGAGCTGAAGGACTGACCAGGAGAAATGTTTCCACCTTTGGATAACCAGTACAAGGTTCAGAGGCTTGCCCAGAGAGGTCAAACCCTGCACAGACAAAAAAATGAGACTTGTATTGCTCTGAGCTTTTACGGTGCTGAAAACTGTTTCAGTGGTTCCTTGCAGAGATTGGATATGGCCTCATTGAGCCCAGTCCAGTCACAGCTCTACATTTGCCTTTGTTCTGCAATGTCTTTCACTACCTTTCAGATACCATTGACCTATATAAATGTCACATACTTACAATGACTGAGCTGGGAAATGATGATGGAAACTAAAAATCCAACAGTTGAGGGGGGGCGTGGCCTTCAGGGGCAGCATGGTGAACACATCTTAATACTGCGCCGCCATCCATCCCCTTAATCCAACACTTTTATCCCTCATCGCCACAATCTGTGGCACAGGGAGATACCTGATGCTCATGTGACACCCCAGAGGGCCGGCGGAGGTTGAAATCATGCCCAGTCAGCACGTTTTTTGGACTTGTAGCGGAGCGCTAGAGCGCGGCCGGGAGGCCACGGCTGTGATCGATCGGGCGAGGTGCCTGCGTCCGGGCCTGGGTTCCCGGGCTCTGACCCCTGTGAAAGCTGTTTTTGCGGAGTGGTAGTCCGTGAACCGGCAGGCGAGGGCGGTGCCCCCCGAGACGCGGGATAAGGTGAGGAGTACTGAGTGCGAGGCCCTGGTGAGCACTGTTGGAATTGCCGGTGATTGGGACAGGCCTAGTCCCGCAGCGCGAGGAGTTGTGACGGCAGTGAGGCGGCACCAGAAAGAAGAGTGGAGGCTGTACATGAAGTAGGAAAGCCCCGCGGGCCTAAGACAGGCCGATAGAGAGACGATGGAGCCGGGCTGAGACCGGGTGTGGCAGGTATCTGAAGACTGGACTGGAGAGCGATATCTGGCTGCATGGATGCGGGCTGATCTGGTGCACCCAGCCAGTGGCGGTATGCCGTAATGAGCATTACGAAGACTGGATATGGTCTGAGGCATGGCGCAGCAACTGAGGGGGTCACTGCTGGGTGCAGGCCTATGGTGCTGATGCACAGGAGTGAACCACGCAAGGCCGGTGAAGTGGTGCAGCACCCTGGTACACCTACGATAGCAGGGAAGAGTGTGGTTGCTGTTGGCAGCTGCTAAGGGAGTATGCCGTGAGGGACGACGCAAGGCCCATGAGTGAGGCCTGGTGTGGAGCGTGCCTGTGGTAGGCCGGGAGGCCGGGAAAGCTGTGCGGGTCCCTTCGATGCCAGAACTGATGTGGAGTGTGGAGGCTACGAGACTACCTTTGTGAGGCTGGGACACACCCGCTGACTACTGAGGTGCTCAGTAGACACACAGTGCTGCGTAACAAGAAGAGGAATCAGTGGCGGGAGTGGGGCACTAGCCGCGCCTCTGTAGGCCGGTGACGCGATAACAGCAGGGGTAGCTTCAGGCAGCACCCCCACACTGTGCATGCCAAAGACGATTCAAGTATTTGAGGTGGTGCACCTGATGGAGCAAGGACTCGTTCATGTGAGACTTGCTCGGATTCAATTATTAACATGAATTACTAATTTTGTTTCGTGATTAATCCTTGCACCTTACAGTTATATAATTTAGACAGAGAAGGTTGCCTTTGTGTTTTCTAATCATTAATACGGATAGCGGACTAAAAGTGCGGCTCTAACAGGGAAAACTTTACTGCGCATGCGTCAATTGCGTCTACGTAATGTGACATCTAACCAGCTTTGGATGGAACCTCTCACGCATGAGTAGAATGCACTAACATGGCGTCTTTAATACCCACATGCATGGCACCTGCTTTGCTATTTAGAAACGCTTTATTTACTAAGAGCTTATGCAGGGAAAGTGTTAACTAAATTAAGGGGAATAGAGTAGATGTAGGCAAATTATTTATTTCTTGAATTAATATTTTCTTTTTTTGATCTTTTATTAGTTCATATTTTGGGCCTTCTTGCCACAATCCGAGTGAATGAAAGAAAAGCCTTCTGCGCATGTGTGACCTCTACTTTCCCTGAAAGAATGATCCCATGATTGGACCTCATCCAAGGCCATCAACCGCTAAACCCTGGGAAATAGGGATGTCAGAAGTGCAGTGGTTCAGTCATATGAATAATAATGATAAAGTGTTGCAAATGTGAATAAACTCGGATGGGAATAAAATAAAATACATATTAATAAGAGGATGAGTTTGGGAACAAAGGAAAGTACTATGCCATCATGGTGTGATGACTGAATGCACTTTTCCTGTCCAATTATAAATCGTAAATTTGCGATATTGCAACTTTAGGGGGTGGTCCATGAATCTCAAAAGGTATAACTAAGGTAGTTTAGTTAGTTGGGTGTGTTTGATCTTGAGAGAATGCTGAGAGGGAAGATGCTGTCGGAGTGAGATGCTGAAGAAGATTCAATAAGAAAATTACCAATCCAAAAGCAATTAATTAGAAAGAAGATCGCAGAAGAATCTGGAGGAGGAAGAGAGTGTCAGAGAGGGGTGTGGCGTGTTCGGCGGTCTAGAGAGGCTTCCTGTCCTGATTCCTGACTTGAAGTCTATGTCCCTGATCTTTCCCCGGGGACCCTTACCAACCCTTTGGCCAGGGGGTTGTCTTCACACCATCTGTGGTAACTATAATTTCACATATTTCCTATGTAGTGCTGTCTCTATCCTCTCCTTTCTGAGCAACGTCAATCTATTGAATTTGTGAGAGTATTTGAATTGATTGACTTTTCCACCCTAATGATTGATGGTGTCCGTGGTATGCAATTGAATGGTTCACTCACACTTAACTTTAGATAAAGGTTTTGAAAACTCCCTGAGTCTGCATTTATTATTATTATTATAAAATATTTTACATTTAGTGGTTATGTACATCGTCACCATCAACTAGTTCCAACTAATTTGGTCTATCGACCAAATGGAAAGAAATTCTTGATCAGTGAGAAGAATTGGAAAGAAATTGATTATTGGAATATTGATCAATAGGTTTTACAAACTTTTTATTTCCCCCCCAGCGGCTAATCAAGTGAATTTGAGTGATAAGGTGTATGTGTTTTGATGGGCCCAGATGAATATATGGAATTGGAGTATCTGTTGTTGGTGCGCCACTGGATCAGTTTTCTGGTAGCAGAGTTATGGTAATATTGACTAGTTTGGTGATGAGTATTGATTATTGATTATTAATTTATGTTTTAACAAATCCGTTCACGTTGCATTTTTATGTTGTCTGGAACACGGGTACAGTGGTACCTGGAACTCCCGGGAAGGAATAGCGGGTGGTGGAAGTAGACACACTGCTCTGAGGTTACTCATCTGTTGGAATAGCACTGAGAAGCTATGCAGGGCTGGCAGTGTTAAATTAGGGACTATATTTTGTGTGTAAAGGTAAGAGTGATTGAAAGCAGAGAGTTCGCTGGTGAAACTTTAGTCGTTATATCACCTCGAAAGGGTAACACTGAAAGAGTAGCAGGTTCTTCTGAGCTAGAGTGACAGTAAAAGAGATCGCTGGTGAAACTTTGGTCTTACATAACCTAGAAAGGGTAACACCAAAGGAGTAGCAGGTTCTTCCGAGTTTGAGTGAAGGGTAAGCGGAAGGGATTTACTTGCAGTGTATGAAGAGTAAACGGAAGCTCTTACTTTGTGAAGAGTAAGCAGAATGTGTTACTCGCAGTGAAAGTAAAATCTATCCTTTATTTAGTGGAACAGGCAGAGTATCGAATGTTTTTATTTTGTTACTAACGAAGAATTTTATGAAAGTATTGAGAAAGGGTTTTGCATTACCTTGTGAAGGGAGGGTCAGTCGCTGGAGTTAGACTGACATCACAGTGTGCCGCGCTGGCATTGGTGGAAACAGCGGGTATGTGTGACCAACGCAGATTGTAAAGACGGGGTCAGTAGTAAGGGGTGATTCTGACATCACAAAAGTCAGGGCTGGGATTGGTCAAACCACCAGTGTAAGCCCAAGTCTGATTGGATTGGGAAAAAAGCTACTTTAGGATTGGATAAAAGAAAATTATGTTCGAAATTGGGAGAAGGCTATTGTAGGGAATCGCACGGATAGGAGATTTTTGGGCTTTGCAGAATACAATTTTATACATCGGTACTTACCCAAAATGTATAGGGACGAGAGAAAAATGTCAGTGATAAAAAGAATTAAGAATTTCTTTTAAAAAGACAAGTCCGTATTGACTAGAGAAGGGATTCTTATTCCTCCACCAATAACACCTGCTTCATTCATGATAATGGAGAGAGGTTAGCATACCTATGTATGGTTAGCGAATTGGGTAGACAGAGTCTTAGCTTTCCCAGAATATGGTACATTTAATGGCAGAGTTCTTCAGAATTTGAGAATGAAAATGAATGATTTAGAACCGAGACCTAGATTAACTCAGTATGGAGCTTTAGAAGAATGGCAGACTGAGTCATTTGAGATAGAAAAGCATGGAAGAGGGAGAATGAAAGGATTTTTCCCCAGATATATGAATGGATCACAAGAAGATCAGATGAAACAATGGAGAAGAGCTATGGTATCAGAAGGGTTATATCCAGTGTTGACAGCTGAAGAACAGATAGGAGGCAAGTGCATAGAGAAAACAAAGCATATGAATGTGACTGGGTATGGAGAATCAGAGGATGAATTTTTAGAGGATATTTTAATTACAAATCCTCCCCCATATCAGGAAGGACTCAATAGAGTAGTTACCCTAAGTGTCAGGATGTGACTCCTCATTCCAAAAGATTCAGGCAGGAAAACAACATCTCCCAGAAGGCCATCCTTCTGGGAGGGATTTAACTTATTTAATCACATACGACGCATGGAGCGTTGTACGTGATTCTGGATTGTGTCCTGGACATCCTGAGTGCAGAGCGCCTGCTCTGCTTTCTTCCGTTTTGTACCTCCCTCGCTCTCGCGTTCTCTGTCCGAGACGCGTAGGGTGTCTTTGCTTGTTTCCGACTTTCGAGCTCAATCCGAGCCGGAAGGAGCGTTCCGCTCGGCTGAGCGAGAACGCTAGTACATTGGGACTCCCCGCTCGCGGCTCCGGCGGGAGGTGTCCTCCGCGGTGCCTTTTCTCCTGGCCCGCTAGTTGTTCCTGCCTGAATCCTCCCCGCAGCTGCGTTAGGGAACGAGTAGGCGTACCGCTAGGATTTCATCAGCAGCGGTTGTTCCTCCTCGTGATACGGATCTGAGGATTGGTAATAGAGATATTTTCCTAGCTGTTATGCTTCGTTACTTTAACTTTGGATTACTAAACATTTGCTTTGCTAAACCAATCAGTGGATTCACACTATTGCCTTGCTAGCCTATTAGTGGATTACAACATTGTTGCTTTGCTAACCTAACTTTGTGAAGATAACTTTTGCTTGACCTTTGTTTATTTCCTTTGGAGTTCCTTGTTTTTGATGCCTTATCTGGAGATTTCAGCAAAAGGTTTGTTCCTGACTTTGCAGTATCTCTTGTTTGGTGCACTAGTATCAAGACATTTATCTGGTTCTGGAGCTGGCCTTTCTTTTTCCTTTGGATTCAAGGGGGTGTGGTAGAGGGTATGTATGTGGAATAGTACCGCTAGATGCTTATATAGTGACGTTTGTTTCTGTACTAACAGAATGTGTTTGATTCCTAGGTGTATATACTTTCCCTACAGTAAGAGAGGTATGTTACTAGACTGAGAGAGAAAGGGTTCACACCAGGGACTATCCTATTAAGGTATTGCTATGGTTCTAGTGAGAATTATATGAGCGTAGTTAGCATTGCCTGTTATATTAATCATATGCTTATTTTGTTTCAGGTCTCCCATTTCCAACGCTGCACCTACCCTATCCCTATCCCTCGCTTGATCACCTTTATACTCTGTGTACATATTAGTCAGAGTGTGGGGGAGTCAGTAGGTGGACCCCTTTGAGCATTGTCCTGATCCTGAGGAGGCTTGCAGACGTGACACTAAGTGCCCCAGGAACTCCTATAATTCTGCACATTTTGCATGATAATTCACTAAATATAGTATTCCAAGAGAAAGACATTGAGACTCTGAACAAAAATAGAGAAGAGTTGATACATAAAATAAATCAATTGAATTTGCCTGCAGATGCCTTGTCCATACCTGTAACCATAGGTCCAGTTATACCATTATTTGTGAATACAGCGAATATTCAAAATTCTCAAAGTGTACCTGCCCCAGTGAACAACTCCAGAACAGAATTGATAATTGCAGAGGATCAAGCCAGTGAGTGTATCTCAGTCATTTCATAAATGGATCTCCCTATAGGAGAGCCTGTGATTGGAACTCCAAAAATAAATTTACCTGATCATAGGAGGGAAAGAGGGACCGTGGCACCTCAAATGACTAAAAGGACAACAGCAGTTACTCCAGAAGATTTGGAAAGATGGTCACAGGGAATAGAAAAACGTAGTTTAGTGCCAAAAATTAAAAACAATTATAAATTGAAAGTCGAGTTAGGGGAAATGATTGCTGGAAATGTGTCATTACGGAGATTGAATGATTACAATGAAGAAGAATTGTTGTTTGTATGTAGAAGTATTACTCGAAACGCAAAAGTGTATCATGAAAAATGTATGGAAATGGCTGCAGAAATTGGAATAGACATAGGGAAATCTAAGTTGTTTCAAAAAACCTATCGAGTGGAATTTACAGATAAGGAATTGTAAAATATGAATGTGTCTGGTAGAAAGTTACAAGTAAAGGAACTAATGAACATTTTGCAGAAGTGGAGAGATATGGACAAGTGGAAAACTAGGAGCACCCTCAGATGATGTGATGAAAAAGTATCACCAAGTGATTACTTTCTTAAAAGTGAAAATTCCTCCAAAAGAGACCGATTGGGTAAAGATAGACAGAACAACTGAGGAATCAAATGAATCTGTATATGCCTATTATGAAAGGCTGTTGCAGGTGATCAAGCAGTACAGCAGTTTTGAGAATATTGGCGATAAAGATATGGGACATTTTGTGTATCGGTTTGTGTGTGGTTTGAAACTAGAAATTAGTCAGATGATTCAACAACATATGCTTTGCTGGCAGAGCAAAAGCATAGATGATATTTTGAAGTACACCAAGTATTGTGGCAACGATATTGAAGCCAGACTTAAAAAGTTAAAGGAGAAGATGATGTGAGCGCAAGTGAAATTAGCAGAACAGCAGGAATTAAAATGAAATGCAGAAACTGACAAGGGATTGAACCAGAGTGATCAGGGATTGAATGGTGGTAAATTGAAAGGACGAATGAATAGAGAGGATGCGAAAAAGAAGTTCCCATGTCACAGATGCGGAGAGATTGAACATTGGAGAAATGAGTGTTCAAATACTCAAAATAATAATGGGCCAAATCAAAATTTAAACCCACAGACGCAGACTGAAGGGGTTGTGTATCAGCCACCGCAGGTAGTTAATCCACAGTATCAGGTACCTCCAGCTCCTATGGCAAACTTTGTTAACCCTCAAAAGCACACCACGGACGCCGGATTTCCAGGAGGAAGTGGTAAGATAAATTCTATGATTTCACAATATGTTTTGAAAAGTGCTGATAGTGACACAAATGATTGACGGTGCCTGAGAGGGGAGGAAGAGGAGTGCTTACTTGGCGTATCCTTGCCGGTAGATCAGTCAGGTCCATTTTTCGATGGGAAAGTGGAAGGTAATGATATCACTTTTCTATTGGATACTGATGCTACCCGTTCTGCTGTGAGAACAGCAGACATCCCAAACCTACCCCTCTCGGGAGAAAGCATTCAAGTTGTTGGTGTTTCAAACCCACAAATTAAAACCTGTCACGACCTGAGACCCGGTGAAACGCTGCTCGCAGCAGCAATCAAACTCCCGTTTTATAGCACGCACTCAGCGCGAACTACACTACCCAGAAGGCTTAGAGGAGCCCGCCTCACGTGATCCAGGTTATGCAAGGCAAAGCGGATATAACCCAGCGCGCGCAGAGAACGGTGCCGATGATTCCTGGAGGTTCGTCTACCTCGGCTCCCCGATCTGTTCTGAGACCCATCTTGCACAGAAAGCTTTGTTCCCGCCTTGGCAAGCCCGCTCCTGGCGTCCCGTCCTCCGGATCCCGACTCAAGAGAATCTCCGCCCTCAGGCACTCGAGCTCCTGTAAACTGCTCCAGCGCTCCTCTGCCCACGGAGTTCCGGGTTCAGAGTAGCAGCGCGAGCGGTGCGTTCCTCTGCCCACGGAGTTCCGGGTTCAGAGTGGCAGCGCGAACGGAGCGCTCCTCTGCCCACGGAGTTCCGGGTTCAGAGTGGCAGCGCTCTTCTCCAGTTGTCTCCGAGTGTCTCCTTCTGAACCGTGAGTACAGATCAGACCAAATACTGTGTGGTCGGGAAACACCTCCCTGTTGTTACCGATTGGTAACCCTGTGGTGACGCACGCTCTAGAGTATTAAGCACTGTCACTAAGTGCTGTCCTTTACTCCTAGAGGAACGTTGATCCCCTGCAGGTCTCGCAGCTCGCTAACACCCGTTGTCCAGTGACTCCCTTTAACCAGATAGCGGATGTGTCCCAGAGTCCCGCGTCTTCCGTCCAAGGGGTTAGAGGAGGTACAGGTAAGAGGAAGATGAGAGGGGAGTGAGTAACAGCTCACATACGAGGTTTAAAGATACAGCGTGCTCATTTTGTGCTTGTGTCTTTTCAGGTCCCTTTCCCCGCTGTTCCTCCCTTTCCTTCCCTCACTCACCTGTCTCCCGAGTCCGTGTGTGTAATACGTATTCCGGGCTGGGGACAGATGAGAGGTGGACCCCTATAGAGCATCAGCGCCATCCTGAGGAGAAGATCCCCGGCCTCCGTGACAGGCCGTGACAGAATCATCGGCCCACGAATTATTACTCCTCCTGATAGCGCTGACATAGGGGATGGCCACTTTAGAAGACGTAGTGGCGGCGTTAGCCCAGGTGCAGGTAGAGCTAGCAGCGTCTCGGCAGGAAACGGCCGCATTACACTCCCGAATAGATCGCCTCCAACGAAATCCCTTCGATGCAGGGAGCATAGGTCCTCCTTAATCGCCCCAGGTTGTGGTTGAGATACCCACTCACGTCCCCTTGGCCCCTCCAGAACGGTTTCACGGGGACACGCAGAAAGTACAGGTGTTTATGACACAGGTTATGTTACATTTCCATTGTAAACCTAAACTGTTTACTACCAATCAATCACGGGTGGCGTTTCTCATCTCTTACCTAACCAGAGAAGCGGCTCAATGGGCGGTCCCGATTGTCCGAAAAGACGACGCTTTGCTGTACGATTGGGACGCCTTTCGGGCAAAGTTCGAGAGGACCTTTGATCGACGCGCCGACTCCTTCTCCGCGGATCGCGATCTCCTAGACCTCAAACAATGTAGCAACGACTTTATCGGATACCTCAATAGTTTCCGCCGACTGGTGGCTGAAACGGATTGGCCAGAGTCAAAACAGTCCGCTATCTTCTACCGAGGGTTGACGGAGGAACTGAAAGACGTCATCGCCCAAATCGACCCTCAACCCCGTACTTGTGCTGCGATGGTGGAACTGGCTTCTCGGTTGGAGTACCGACTCAGAGAAAGGAGAGGGGACCATAGGAAGAAGGAAAAGACCCCTTCTTCGCATGAGCAACCACGTGCTCCAGATGATGGATCCACCAAACCCGAACCCATGGAGATTGGAGCTGTGCGGGCGTCGTTGACGCTGAGCGAACGCGATTACCGCCGAAAACAGGGGCTCTGTCTTTACTGTGGTAAAAAGGGGCACTATCTCCGAGAATGCCCCGTACGACCAAAGTATGGCCGACCTCGCGCTGGTCAAGCCGCCGCAGTGGCAAGTGACGTAGAGGCGGGAAACTCACGTGCTTGAAGGATCAGGAAGCGAAGCCTTCAAGCTACCACTCCATCCCTTCTATGGAGTCTGACACTGCCAAAGAACCTGACCATTTCTTCCTTACGCTCAAAATAGTCATCAACCATACTACTCAGAGAGTTCGGGCCATGATCGACTCTGGGGCCACTGGCTGCTTTCTGGACAAAGCAGAAGCCCAGAGACTGGGAGTGCAACTCCTACCAAAACAAACCCCCGAACTCGTCTACGCAGTTGACAGGAAGGAGTTGGAATCCGGACCCATACGGTACGTCAAACCTGCCCTCTGGGTGACTATAGGGAGGACGCATGGGGAATGGCTGGCCCTGAACATCATCCAGGCTACCCGGTGTAAACTCATCTTGGGGTTACCGTGGTTGAGACAACACAAACCCACCATCGAGTGGTCTACGAACACGATATCCTTTTGTTCCGCTGAGTGCCAACAACACTGCACAGTTCCCGCTTCTTCTCCGGCCGTGCTCCTGGCATCTCCTCAATACATCGCCACGGCGGAAGAAAAAGATGTGGCACTTCCTGAGTGGTATTGCTCCTACAAAGACGTATTCGACAAAACGAAGGCCGAGGAACTCCCTCCTCATAGGGACTACGATTGTCGCATCGACTTGGAACCTGATGCCGTCATCCCGTGTTTTAAAATCTACGCACTCACGGGTCCTGAAACCTGCCATCTTCGTGAGTACTTGGACACATACCTCGCATTGGGGTTCATACGTCCCTCCCGGTCACCCGCAGCGTCCCCGCTCTTTTTCATCCCAAAGGCCAATGGCGAATTACGCTGCTGCATTGACTATCGCGCTCTCAATTCCGTGACGATAAAGAACCAATATCCATTGCTATTGATACCGGTGCTGCTAGACCAGGTGCGGGGTGCAGCACTGTACACCAAACTGGATCTCCGTGGGGCATACCATTTAGTACGGATGAGAGAGGGGGACGAATGGAATACGGCCTTCAAGACGCGGTACGGGCTGTTCGAATATATGGTGATGCCCTTCGGGCTCTGCAACGCCCCGGCTGCGTTCCAATTCTTCCTGAACGAGGTGCTGAGAGACTTTCTGGATAAGTTCGTTGTCGTATACATTGATGACATCCTGATCTTTTCAGCCAACCCGGAAGAACACGTCATCCACGTAAGGCAGTTTTTACAAGCACTAAGAGAACATCACTTGTACTGCAAGCTCACCAAGTGCGAGTTTCATGTGACTACAGTGGAGTTTCTGGGCGTCCTGTTAACTCCCGCTGGACAGATCATGACAGACCGCAAGGTACAAGCCATTACCAACTGGCCGCCGCCACAAACCGTCAAAGAAGTACAAAGTTTCCTGGGCTTCTCGAACTTCTACAGGCGCTTTATCCACCATTTCCCGCAACTTGTAGCCCCGCTAACCAGACTGACACGTAAGGGAGTATCGTTTTCCTGGCCCCCTGAGGCACAGATGGCGTTCGAACAGCTCAAAACGGCCTTTACCTCTGCTCCCGTCCTGATGCACGCCAAACCCGAACTTCCTTTTATCGTGGAAGCAGACGCTTCTGACATCGCCGTGGGAGCTGTCCTGTCACAACGACATCCCGAGACCGGGCAACTCCATCCCGTGGCATACCTTTCCAGGAAGCTGAACCCTGCGGAAAGGAATTACACGATCGCCGAGAAGGAGTTGCTAGCCATCCGAGAAGCCTTCCTGGAATGGAGACACTGGCTGATGGGCGCTCAACATCAGGTGACGGTCTACACCGACCATCGCAACCTCCAGTTCCTGCGGTCGGCGCGGCATCTCACTCCCCGCCAACGGAGGTGGATGCTCTTCTTCGCGGAATACCACTTCCTCGTTACCTTTCGACCAGGAACACTGAATAGGAAGGCCGACGCCTTGTCCCGTCAGAACACGTCCTGTCTCCCTTCGGCGGATCCAGAACAACCCATCATATCCCCCGACAAGGTAGTGGGTAGAGTGGAAACGGAGTCGTTCATACACGGAGTGAAACAAGGCATACGGACATTTGCTTGGACATCCTGGCTTCGGAGTCACATAGAATGGCGAATGCATCAGGGCATCCCCATGTGTGGCTCACGGGTATTGGTCCCGACTCTCCGCCTCCGGAAAACCGTGTTCAGCTGGTGTCACGACATCCCAAGTGCCGGCCACATGGGGGGAACAAAAACCCTAGAAAAGGTTCTGAGGCAGTTCTGGTGGCCTTCGGTTCGACCGGATGTTCTGCAATGGGTGAAAACCTGTGCCATATGTGCGCAAATGAAGACTGACCACAGCAAAAAGCAAGGCCTCCTGCTTCCGCTGCCGACCCCTATGAATCCATGGGAGAAGATATCGGTCGATTTCATCGTGGGTCTGCCGAAGGATCAAAACTGTACAGCCATAGTGGTGGTCGTCGACTACCTCACGAAGATGGGGCATTTCATCGCCTGCAAACAGGTACCCACTGCGGGTGCATAGGCAAAACTCCTGCTACAGAACATAGTGCGTCTACACGGACTTCCCCTTGAGATCGTGTCCGACCGCGGATCCCAATTCACCGCCCGTTTTTGGAAAGTCTGGTGTACGGAGTTGGGTATCCAATCATCCCTCTCCACGAGTTTTCACCCCCAATCCGATGGGCAAACCGAGCGCCTCAACCAGACCCTAAAGCAGTATCTCCGATGCTACGTGGACAAGGCAACCGAAGCATGGGTGGACTGGTTGTGGGTGGCGGAGATCGCTTATAATAGCACTACACACGCTTCCACACAACACACACCCTTCTTCCTCTCTTCAGGGTTTCACCCTCGTTTCACCCCCTTTTTGCTCCCTCGCAAACGCCTTGCTCTTCCAGAACTGCAGCACAGGCTCACACAGTTACACTCAACCCTCACCACAGCTCGTGCAAATCTTCGAGCAGCAAAGGAGAGATATAAGGCGCAGGCAGACAGACACCGCAGGCCCAACCCCGTTTACCACAAGGGGGACAGGGTGTGGTTATCCACGAAGAACATCACATTTAAAAAAAACAGTATGTTCAATCCGAAGTACATTGGCCCCTATCCAGTGGTGCGGCACGTCAACCCCATGGCCGTGCAACTACGTCTCCCGCCGCACATGCGCATACATCCCGTGTTCCACGTGTCGTTGCTCAAACCCTCGCTTTGTCCCGTCAAGAAGGTTCCTCCTCCCGTGTGGGTGCAACATGAACGCGAGTATGTGGTGAAAAGAGTGCTTGATTCCAAACTGGTGAGGGGCAAGGTTTGGTACCTCTTGGCGTGGAAAGGCTTTGGTCCAGAAGAAAACTCATGGGAACCCGCGGCTGCGATCCACGCTTCTCGCCTGGTGGCCGCTTTTCACCGCCGTTGTCCGGGTAAACCCGGAGCTGCTCTCAGCGCCGGATGAGGCGGGAGGGGGATGTACTGTCACGACCTGAGACCCGGTGAAACGCTGCTCGCAGCAGCACTCAAACTCCCGTTTCATAGCACGCACTCAGCGCGAACTACACTACCCAGAAGGCTTAGAGGAGCCCGCCTCACGTGATCCAGGTTATGCAAGGCAAAGCGGATATAACCCAGCGCGCGCAGAGAACGGTGCCGATGATTCCTGGAGGTTCGTCTACCTCGGCTCCCCGATCCGTTCTGAGACCCATCTTGCACAGAAAGCTTTGTTCCCGCCTTGGCAAGCCCGCTCCTGGCGTCCCGTCCTCCGGATCCCGACTCACGAGAATCTCCGCCCTCAGGCACTCGAGCTCCTGTAAACTGCTCCAGCGCTCATCTGCCCACGGAGTTCCGGGTTCAGAGTAGCAGCGCGAGCGGTGCGTTCCTCTGCCCACGGAGTTCCGGGTTCAGAGTGGCAGCGCGAACGGAGCGCTCCTCTGCCCACGGAGTTCCGGGTTCAGAGTGGCAGCGCTCTTCTCCAGTTGTCTCCGAGTGTCTCCCTCCGAACCGTGAGTACAGATCAGACCAAATACTGTGTGGTCGGGAAACACCTCCCTGTTGTTACCGATTGGTAACCCTGTGGTGAAGCACGCTCTAGAGTATTAAGCACTGTCACTAAGTGCTGTCCTTTACTCCTAGAGGAACGTTGATCCCCTGCAGGTCTCGCAGCTCGCTAACACCCGTTGTCCAGTGACTCCCTTTAACCGGATAGCGGATGTGTCCCAGAGTCCCGCGTCTTCCGTCGAAGGGGTTAGAGGAGGTACAGGTAAGAGGAAGATGAGAGGGGAGTGAGTAACAGCTCACATACGAGGTTTAAAGATACAGCGTGCTCATTTTGTGCTTGTGTCTTTTCAGGTCCCTTTCCCCGCTGTTCCTCCCTTTCCTTCCCTCACTCACCTGTCTCCCGAGTCCGTGTGTGTAATACGTATTCCGGGCTGGGGACAGATGAGAGGTGGACCCCTATAGAGCATCAGCGCCATCCTGAGGAGAAGATCCCCGGCCTCCGTGACAGGCCGTGACAAAACCCCACTAACAAGGCCAATGGAGGTGCATATTGGTAACTTCAAAGATATGCATCGATTTATTGTATGTGATTCTAGTCCTGTGAATTTGTTAGGAAGAGACCTGCTGTGCAAGATGAACTGCACAATCTATTGCACACTGGATGGTGTTGCTTTCCAAACTCCTGATGAAGATATTGTTTATAAGGTAATGTTAGCAAAGCAAGGTACCGAAGTGAATGAAATGTTTTCTCTAATGACTTCAAATGAATTGCCAGAGAATTAAAAACTACAGTGAACCCAGAAGTGTGGGACTTTACAGGAAAATAAATTGGATCAATGGCAAATGTAGATCCTGTAAAAGTAATGATGAATGAAGGTGCATTCTATCCAAACACCAGACAATACAAAATGAGTTCAGAAGTGAAAGCAGGAGTTGATTAAAGAAATAGAACGATTAATTGAACAAGTCATTTTAAAGGAAATACTGAGCAGCCCTTGTAGTTCACCCATAATAGGAATTATAAAGCCTCATGGGAAGTACAGGGTAGCACAGGATTTACGGAAAATAAATAAAATTGTAGTGACTTGTTGTCCAGTAGTACCCAACCCTGTAGTGATTTTATATCACATACCCTGGCATGCAGGCTGGTTTACAGTAATTGATTTATGCCATGCCTTTTTCTCTATTCCAGATAGAGTGTGTGTGTTTGCCTTTAAATTTGATGACCATATCTTGGCATGGTGTCGAGTTCCTCAAGGGTATACTGAGAGTCCCTCAATCTTTAACCAGATCTTGAAAAGTGTTTGGAAACACTAATCATAACCTGAGGTTTAGTCTTGGTGCAGTATATTGATGACCTACTGGTCGCATCAAGGACTCGTGAAGACTGTGTCACTGACTTAATTGCTTTATTAAATCATTTGGCAGAAGGAGGGCACAAAGTATCCCCTGAAAAGTTGCAATTTTGAAAGCAAAGTTGTAAAATATTTATGCCACACCTTAGAAAGAGGAGTCAGAAAAGTAATTCCAGAAAGAATACAAATAATAAAACAAATGTCCTTACCCCATACTCAAAGAGAAATGAGAATGTTTTTGGGAGTAGTTGGATATTGTAGACAATGGATTATGGGATTCTCCTTGTTAGCAAAACCATTAATCCAGATGACTCGAAAATGTGCAAATGACCCAATTGTATGGACTGATGAGTGTGTTGAAGCTTTCATGAGATTAAGACACTGTCTGTGTGAAGCCCCTGCTCTAGGCATGCCCGATTACAGAAAAGAATTTGCATTATTCTGTTGTGAAAGAGAAAATTGTGCACTTTCAGTTTTGACCCAAAGACATGGACTGAGCAGACGTCCAGTAGCCTATTTTTCTGCTACTTTAGACCCTGTAGCTTCAGCTCTACCTGGCTGCTTAAATTTGATTGATTTATTTATAAAGTTTTATATAGCGTGAACAAGATCCCGAAGGATATCAGAGCGCTTTACAATAAGTTTGGAGAGAGGCCAAAATGAAATATACACAGCAATTGTGGAAAGAAAAATAAATAAATAAATAAATAAATAAAAAACAATGATAAATAGTAAGCAATGGTACACATAAAAGGTATAATATTATGCAGACGATACGATCCGTGACTGTTAGTTGTACCATTGAGCTAGGAACACAGAGACAGCCACCGTATGAGTGCCACAGCCCCTTATGGTAGGAAATTGCTCATTAAGAATCTTTTGGCTTTCAGTTTGAAAGCCGTTGTCGATGCGAGTCCGGAGGCAGAGAGTTCCATATTTTAGGGCAGCGCCAGAGAAGGCTCGGTGACAAGTTCTCTTTTTGCTAAGGATGATAGGTTTCAGGAGGAGAGTAGAGGCTCTTCTAGATGCCCTCACCCCAAAGGGTAACCAGTTGAGAGATTTAAGGACTGGGGATATGTGCTCATTTCGTTTGGAGCCTGTGATCAGTGTTGCTGCAGAGTTCAGCGAAGCCCTAAGTTATGTTATGTTATGTTATGTTAGGAGCTTTTATATTGCGGACAGCTGCCCCAGCTAAGGGGCGTCCTGGCGCATGACCAGCAAAACATAGCTAACACAAACTGAAATCGAAATAGTGCCGAAAAAGGGGAGCGGAATTTAAAACAAGAGCGTTTTTATGGCTTTCCGAAACAGAAAGAGATCATCCATCACACGAATCTCAAGCGGAAGCGAGTTCCAGAGCACCGCTGCTTTTACCCTAAAGGCTCGACCACCAACTCGACTGAGCTTAAATCTTGGAACTACTGCCAACGCTTGGCCCATTGATCTTAAAAAACGGGTCGGAGTGTAACAGGTTAAAAGACTCGAGAGGATCTGGGGGGCTAATCCCCTCATAATCTTAAAAACAAGGCATAAGACTTTGAATTGGATTCTAGATTTGACCGGCAACCAGTGTAGCGATCGAAGAGTGCTTGAGACCGAACAGAATCTAGGCAAACCAACTACGGCTCTTGCTGCGGCATTTTGGACTCGCTGAAGGCGGGTGATTTCTGCCTGGTTTGTCCCTATCAGGAGCGCGGTGGCATAGTCCAGACGAGATATAACTGTTGCCTGAACCACCAGCTCCCTGGTAGGGGGGTCGAAATACTTCAGGATAGGTCTTAAACCCCGAAGGACCCCGAAGCAACAGGCTGCGGTTTTCTTAGTATGCCCAGCGAAGCTCAAAGAGGAGTCCAACCATACTCCCAAGTTTCGCAACTCCATAACCGGAGTTGAAGACGGCCCAAGTTCCGGAGGCCACCATCTCTCCCCCCAGAGTTCCTTATCCCTCCCTACCACCATAACCTCAGTCTTCTTCGCGTTGAGCTGGAGGGAGGCCCTAAGTGGAGCCAAGGCGTATTTAGGAAGGCCACAGAGAGCTGCACTGCCATAGACTAACCTTGGTAAGACAAGAGCTTGTACCACCTGCTTGAAATTCTTAAAGGCAGTTGCTGCTAATTGTATGAGCTTAGAACAGAGTGAACCTATTGTGATAGGACACACAGTTAAACTTTTCGTCCGACATTCAGTTGAGATTCTTTTAACCAGGACTCAAACTCAGCATCTTACACCCAGTAGAGTGACTAAATATGAAAGAGTGAATTTGGGAGCAGAAAATGTGTCAGTAATGAGATGTACAGTATTAAATCCCGCAACTCTACTGCCCGATCCCACCTGTGAAGAGGTGAAGGATGAAATAGAACATGATTGTTTAGATGTGACAGAACTATGTACAAAGCCCCGACCTGACATTAGAGAAGAGCCCCTGAAAGACTCCGATCACAAGCTATTTGTAGATGGTTCGTGCCTGAGAATTAAGGGAGGCGGACTTAATGCTGAGATCCAGCACAAAACTGGGAAAAAGGGAGTAAAATATACAGATATCCTCCCTGCGTCGCAGACCCGACGTCACACCAGCTCATTCACACAAACTGTCATTGGTGGGGCCCATAACACCAACACTCATACATCTTTCTCACGAGTCTGCACACAGGAGGGATGATAATACACGCTGGACATGTGGGGAAACACCTTATAACCTAAAGGGAAGAAAAGTTATTTTGCAGAATATATATATTAACATTCGTCACCTATAGATCCCTAATCTCAAACATCAAGGCACTCCACCCACTTGGTCGACGGACCAATTAGTTGGATTGGTTGATGGTGACTTAGAACCAGCCAAAACACATTTAAGACTCAGAATCCTTCACCACCTTCTTTGAATGACCACAAACTCGTATTTTCTGTTAATCAATAATTGTTTATCTAAATTATAATTCATTAAGTCCCAACATTGACATTTAATCAAAGTTTAGAAATTTTAGTAAATTTATGCAAATTGCTGGACATTTATATTTACCTATTCTGGCTGTCTGTATTTTCTCCAGTTCATTTGGCTCTGCATAACCGAACTTTAGCCGTTAAATTGTCCAAATAAACAGGCCAAAGTCCAAAGTCCGAAAATCCTCTGCTCAGCACGTTACAGTGCCCAAAGATTGCCAAAGGACCAGAAGTCGTGCCACCATCAGTCATCGCCTGTGGGGTCAAAGAGGGTGTGCAGTCATAGTAACGGCCAAATGTTCTCTCCCCTCCCTATTCTACTACTCTTTTATAATAAATTTCGGGACAACATGAAACAATTTTAGGCGGAGAAAGTCTATGATTGGCTAATCCAGAACGTCCGATTTCAGTTTGTCGGGTTTCACATGAATTTTGTCGATTAATTTCCGGAGTTGACGTAGTCCTTCATGTTTCAAAATGTGGGTTTCTTACTTGTATGATTCAATTGTACTTTTAAACAAGTTTTACTGTCCGGGGTCTTGGCAGTCCACCAAGATCCTATCCTTGACTGGGAACAGTGTGGAATAGGTTATGTGGAGGTTCACGGAGCCATCCGAGTCTGCGCAGTTGAGTTTGCGCTCACAAGACGGTGGCCACTTCTGAACTCCATGTCAGGCGCCATATTTGGGTAGGCCGCAATTGTCAACTTAAGCGAAACAAACACAAAAGAATAATTAATACAAAGAAATGAAGATTCTAATGTTAAACCCTTACTAATCCCTTTATGTATTAGTATTTTCCTAGCATATAACCACATTTAAAGCAATATATTCACCTTTACGGTCCTCCACGAAGATGAAAACATCACAAAAAGCAACATAAATCATGCAATATCCAATTACCACATATACTACTATTAATATGCGTACGTATTTTAATTATATGAGTTATTTCGCCATGCAAATTGGCAGTTCCCACATGTAATTTGCATATGCAAGGGTTATGTTATTTTCACACAGCAAACCATTAGTAAAATTATAATTAATAGATTATATAGTTAATCTTTACATGCAAATAGAGGAGGTATACAAAATGTTGCTCTACCTGCTCCATCAATCCCCCCTTTGGTGATTTTTAACATCACCACACTACCTAAAATCTTTGTAAAATATTGTAAACAAATGAATTCAGTTCTTCTAAAATTTGTTAGATCACATTACTGTTTCACCTGTCTCTTCTTCTCTTGCCTTTCTATACATACTCTCTTTCCACTCTTCTAACTCTACCGCTTCAAATTCTTTCTTTTCTTTCTTTTTCTCTTTACTTTATAGTTTCTCCTTTTATGTTATTTTGTTTTTTCTTTCTTTTGCAACATAAACATCTTTGTCTCAGAATTAATACTAAAAATATCACACATGTTAATGGAAATAAGATTTTACCTATAAATGTACTACCTAGTTTTAATAGAAAGTCTTTAATAGAAGAAAACTTCCTTCCAATCTTTTCCCAAACACCGTCAACCTCCAGTGGTGCAATCTCTTCATGCAAATCAGTTATATTCTTTATATAGGTCTTCAGATCTTGACTTTCATCAGGAATGTAAGTACAACAATGTTGACCTTTCAGCATTCCACAGACTCCATCCTCTTTTGCTAAAATATATCAAGGGCAAGTCGATTTTGCATTACCATAACACACATAGCAACCATTTCAGTATTTACCAATAAAATCCTCCAGCAGTGCTTGTTGACAAGCGATCCACTACTGTTGATAACTTTCTAATTTTATGTGCATTCAGAGATATTCCAACTGCTGGTATCAGTACTCCAAAAATGTCTCCTACAATTTCTGACCAAGATTCTCTTCTTCTACGTGTTAGATAACTTCCTATCCCATGTGCACCATCTTGTCCTCTTCCCACATGAAATATCTTTGGGAAAACCAAGCCTAGATAACATGTGCCATACCAATGATCTGGTAATCGATAATATGCTTTGTTCCCGCAGATAAAATATAATCCAGGAAATACTAGATCATTTCCACCTTTAAATCCCCATCCACCCATGATTTTATAAGTATCATGGCAATCACTGTTGCCTACAAAATAGTTGTCATATGCAGTTTGATTCCTTCTAATACACAACTTCCCTTTCTGGGGCCAGTCTAAAGCCATTGTTGGACTAGCTTCTCCTTTCAAATGTTTTTCTCTTTCAACATCCCAGACTGTCTTTTCTTCCATTCCCTCAGGTACCTTCTTTTGCATTTTCAATCTCCTTTCTTCTACCATATCTAAGAAAGTCTCCTCTACTCTTTTCAGACTACAAGTTAGATTGTTTCTAAATATTGACTCTAATGTTAGTTCTTTGGTTTCTAAGAAAAAAATCACCTAATATCTTAGCAGGTTTTATTTTATTCAATTTGTTGACTACAGGTACTTGTGAAAATATGTTATCTACATCTGAAAAATAATATTCTAGTTTCCCTATTTTGTAAAACAAACTTGCTAATACACTACATGTTATTCCATACATTACTGGAAGGTGATGGTATAGAACTCCCTCAGACACTGATGCAGGCAACTGCATGCAAACATAGCAGTCTCTCACATCCATTGTCTTCACATATTCATATAATAATTTTGAAAAACCATTGTTAGAAAAATAATTTATAGACCTATCTTTGTGTAAATAATTTCTATCTATTTCCGTTGGGTTAACCCTTTGAACCTTTTCTAAGTTAGTCTTATTCTCACTATGTCCTTCTATTGTTTCTAATGTAACCTTAAAAGAAACCATTAAAGCTAACGCACTCCACAGAAGCATTAGTAATCCTGTACAACAACACATTTTGAACCATCTTCTAAGGAACATACATTTCGATTTTCTACTTTATATGTTTGCCATTTCGTAAAATGATCAGTGTCTTTTGACTTAGCCTCTTCTACTTCACAGCTAATTTTGTCTAACCCAAGGCTCTAAGCACCTACTTGTTTCTTTTCAGATTATGTCTTTTCCAGAATATTTTTGTTTTCCTCCTTTAGAGCACTTTCAGCCTCTTCAGTTTGGCATTTGATCGTCTTTCACTTTTCTTTCATAATCTTGATACAGAATTTCCTGAACATCCGTTTCTTCTCCGATGTCGGACAAGATAACTCTCAGGATTTCCGATTCTTCGTCTTCCTCAACCACTCTTGGTACAGTCGCCTCTAGATCCCCTTGGCTATCAGCCTCTTCTTTCACTTCAGGCAGTGCCACATATGACCATTCCGGTGACTTATACTTCTGGTTAGGTTTTCTTGTTCTTTTACTTTCTTCTGCTGTTGTTTGCTCAACGTCTTTTGACTCCTCTTGACTAGATACCTCATTCACCTGTTCAGCTCTAGATGAATTTACTCGTGTCAATCTGTATCTTAATCTTTTTATCCTGTTTGGCCAAACTTCATCCCTTGCTGGCCTTTTCAACTTACTTCCTTTTTAATTTTTCTCAGTTCTCCACGCTCTTTTCCTCAGGACTCGTCCTTCTGGTATTTCTTCATCAATGTCCTCTGATTCAGTTCCAACTTGACCTTTACTTTCGGTAGTCTTTCTTTCCGCCACTTCCTTTTTATTACCTACTTCTGTCCCTCCTCGTGGTTCTTCCACACAATCTTCCTGCTGACTAACTGTCCCTTCGTCTATCTGGATGTGTGATTTCCCTACATCTCCTCGGGGGTCTTCCGCAAACATCTTTCCCTCACTCTCTGTATCTGGTACCTTACCATCTAATTTGAGTATTTCGGGTGGAATTGCTCTCGAATTTTCATTTGGAACTTCTTTAACAAGGATTTCTTGGACAGTCTCTTCACTGTTTGTATTTCTACTCTTGTGTGCTTGTACTGGTTCAGCGTCTGATTCTGAGCTGGTGTCAGAAATCTGCAATATTCTTCTTAAAAGAAGATTTTCTGGAGCAATAACTGGACTTGGTTCTAACTAATATCTGATTCTTCAAAGTATTCTCCTTCCTTGTTATCCACTGGATTTGGAATTCGGAAAGTGTGACTAGCATGAATCCAGTTCTTTACTCCTGCACATTTTACAGCTGTCGTTTTGGTCAGAATCACCTGACGTGGTTATCCCCAACGTGGAACCAAACAGTTTTGTCTTCAATGCACTTTTATTCTCACCCAATCACCTGGGCTTAGATCATGAGCTGTCTTCTTTTCAAGGGTGGTGGCATCCGATCCAACCTGATGAAACACAGAATGAACGGAATCAGCCAACCCCTTTCAGTAATCCAACACCAAGTCATCAGATATTTGGCCAAATAGAGTAGAATATCATCGGCATAAATGAAGATTCTATCCTTCCAATACACCGTCCAATTCAGTCCCCTTATCAGAGGATCTCCCCTAATCCAAATTGCTAAATTTTCCAGGACTAGAGCAAATATCAACGGGGAAAGTGGACTTCCCTGTCCCGTCCCTTTCCGTAAAGTGAAAGTTGCAGACCAGCCCCCATTTACCGCCACTCTCGCCAGGGGCTCCAAATATAGGAGCCGAACCCATGACAAGAATTTCATTCCAAAGCCGTGACGTTCTAACGCTGCAAACAGGTAGGGCCATTCAATTAGATCAAAAGCCATTTTGGCATCTAGGGACATTATCACTGCTTCCTCTTTTATGATCCAAGCTCTGCCCAAAACTCCATGAAGACGTTGAAGATTAAGTGAAGTATTCCTGCCCGGCATAAATCCCGACTGATCAGAGTAAATCAATTTATGGAGTAGGGGTGACAGGCGTGTGGCCAAGATTTTGGCCAGGATCTCCACCTCTGGATTTAACAACGAAATCGGCCGGTATTACCCGCATTGCTCAGGGTTTTTTTCCTTCTTGTGGATCACTACCACATTGGCCAGCCTTTGTGTTTCAGGGAGGATTCCCCTCGCAACACTTTCCTAATACATATCTATCAATTGGGGGCAATAGTTGATGCATTCATTTTAAATAGCTCAATAGGGAGAACACTTGGTCCCATTGCTTTCCCCGATTGCAATGCTCCAATTGCTGTGGTCACTTCTTCAGTAGTAAGATCTAACTCTAACGCCTCGACCTCTGTATCTTCCGAAACTGGAAGTTTAAAAGTGGTCAGTAACTCCCTCGCCTCTCTATCAATAGACTGACCTGAGGGCTCGTATATCAATTTAAGTTATTCTGTGAATGCCTCTGCTATAGTTATTTTATTTATTTATAAAGTTTTATATAGCGCGAACAAGATCCCGAAGGATATCAGAGCGCTTTACAAAGGAAGGAGGGAAGGACATAAATCTAATATTGACCACAGTAAGAATACACAACAGGAATTCTTGCCTAAATCCCAGACAAATAAACGCCTTAATCCCAGAATAAAAGAATCAAGGAGAACAGTACAATAAACGAGTAAGTAGCGTACTAAGAAAGGAGGTAAACAATGCGGAAAAAGGAGCATAGATCCAAAATCGCCATCAAATAGGAATATACAACAGGAATACACGCCTGTTTCCCAGAACAAGTGATTCACAGAGAGTAATAAGAAAAACAAGAATTTCAAGGGCTGCGAAGGGGGATATAGAATCTTGAAGCAACTTGTGGACTCCGATAGACTTACGCAAACAAACGGTGGAAGCCAGCTTTACTGGTTTAAAAATCATTAAGTGTGCCTCGGCAAGTGCGTGACAAGGTTGCAGCGTTCAGTGTTTAAATTGTCGTTGTACCACGGTTTGGATATTTTTGTTAAGGCATTTTTTAGTTGGACCGTTGCAATGTCAACCAAGATGTAGGAGTTGTAGGAGTCGGTGAGTGCCTGAACATCAAACACGTCTGTTTGGGAGGAGAGGGCAGATTTACACTGGACTGCTAGATCAACTGAATTTATTGATCGGAGGTCCCTTCTCCAGACCTTTGATTTAGTTGGTTGAGCCATCCTCAATGACACCTCCCTGTTTATAAAAAACTGGATGCAGTAGTGATCGGACCAGTCGCAAGGGGTAACGGTATCTAATGTGATGGTCTGCTCTTTCGAGATAATGAGGTCTAGAATTTCTCCTTTATTGTGAGTTGGTTGGTCACAGTGCTGAATCAGTTCTTGAACATTCAAAAATGCTTTAAGGCAAGTTACCGCTTGATCAGTAGGGTTAGACCAGTGAAGGTTGAAATCACCAAGGAAGATTTGGGACACAGCTGAGTCGATATTGCCAGATATGAATTCCATTAATTGCTTGATGAAGGGGAGATTGTTTCCCGGAGGGTGGTAAAAAGTGTGAAGTTTGCAAACCGGCAGGTTAACACTGGAGATGCTGAGACAAAGGTATTCATAGGAGGAGGGCGAAGAGGACTCTACGTGAGAAATCGAGAATGTGTTCCTATGAATACACGCTAGGCCACCCCCCAGATTCAGAGCTCTGTCTAGCCTAATTATGTCGTGAGTGGGAGGTACTAGTAGGTCTAGGAGAGTGGTGGAGGCAGGATTTAGCCAAGTTTCAGTTAGGATGATAATGTCTAAATCGTTGTGTTGGATTAGGTCGAAGATGTCTGAGGCATGTTTATTGGCTGACCTGCAATTGAGGAGTACACATTTAAGTCGTGGTGGATTAGTGTGGGAAGAAGACTGCGTGACGTTCACTCTCTTGAGGTTGTCTTTATTGATGACTCTAGGATTTAGGATTATGAGGAGGTTCTCTGTACGGGTTGGAATGGATGGTTTTTATTTTGCTCGGCGGGATCAAGATGGAATTGGACCTAGTAGAGTACGAGTTGTGCAGGTCATTGAGATCATTGGGTGTCAGGTAATTCTCACATCTTCTGGGGCGGGAGGGCACATTAGCTAAGGGAATGGTTTGCGAGACGGGGGGGCTAAAAACTGGCCCAAGCGATCACGCACACTAGGGGATCCTCTGGGCAGGTTTGCAGAGGTGAGAAGGGAGCTGATAGCGGGGAAAAGATCCTTTGAGAGAGCTTTCAGGTCATGTAGTTCAGTAGTGAGGAGGTGCAGCTGAAGGGATATGTCGTCCAGACAGGTAATCAAGTCAGAAAGGAGTAAAGGGAGTGTTGGGAAGGCGAGCGGAGAAAGTGGGCCTCGGTGTGAGCCCTTGAGATCCAAGGTGATGGAGAGTGGCTCCTGTGGAGGGAGTTGTACAAGTGGGACTATCGGAGTTCCTTGACCCTTAGATATCAAGGTTGGAGCATTAGAGAGGGTGATATGACTTTTAAGCTGAGGGTCAGATACGGTCCGGACAGGAAAGAGTAGGTTTGAACGATCATGGTCGATGGGGGGCAGTTGCCCTCTCACCAACCTAGAGAGAGGCGTGGGGAGAGGGATGAGGGAGAAAGGGTCAGTCGTTGAAGGCAGTGATAGTGGGGCACAAGGGGATCTCTCCGAGCAAGGAACATATATAATCGGATTGGATGGCTGAGCAACAGGTGAGCCCAGGGTGTCTCTCACATTCAGAGTCAGGGGTCTAGAGTGTTGGGGAAAGTCACTGGAGGACAAAACCGCTACTGTTTCTATCTTTGAGTTGGACCCCCCCTCCGTCACAATCTCAAACACCCATCTGGAGGCCCACTCACGTTTGTCCAGCCATGCCAGCAGTTTGCTCGCTTTTTACCCTATTTCATAAACACGGCATTGCGTGACCCGGAAATAAGCCTTGGTCGTCTCTTCTGAAATGTCTCTATATTCTTTTTGTTTTAGGAGCAATCTGTGTTTGACTTCAGGGGTTGCCAAGGTAACTAGCACGCCTTCTAGTTGGAAGACTTCTTCTTCTATTGTAAGCAACTGCTTTCGCCTTTTCTTTTTTGTATCCCACTGTCAGGATTTGTCAGCAGCACCAAAACAAGTAATGCCACTAACCTTTAGTACCACCAGCGGGGACGACGGAGTGTAGAGAAGTCCCCCTACTTCCCTGAGCACAACCACACACAGAATAGATATACACTACTATGTAAGGAAGCACCACAGGGAATAGGGAAAAGGGATAAAATAATAAACTCTGCTGCTGTGCTGGAGTCTTCGTACACCTTACGTTTGGTATATGGCTCGGTATAACTTCAGAAGTCACCCCACAAACATAAGCTGCAGATGAAAGAAAAGAGAGGGATATGAGAATAACTCAGGGATTCATTTATATCACACAACAGGATGCTCCTATAGTCAGATACTCACAATATAACAAGCAGCAATACTCTTAGAGAAGGTTCTGAGACTAGTAAATCCCAGTGAGACCATACACTGAGAGACAATGAACTGGAATGCCAGGGAGTTTATGAGCTCACTGAACTCAAGTATGATTTCAATCAACAAACAAAGTAACTGTAAATGGTGCCTTAAGAGGACTATGAATAGCACCATAAAAGAGCATAAGAATGCTGTTAATAGCACAGCGTAATAGCGAAGGAATAAAATTATGCACGCAGTAGTCACAAGCTCAAGTTCAATACCACTGATCAATTGCGCGCCAAACCACTGTTTGCAAGCACAGTGTAGATTGTAGGCACAGGCTCCAAAAGAGAAGACCAGCGTGGAAATAATTACAAAATTAAACTGTTTCAAAAAACAGAAGGAGCACTCCAGCACTTTCTTTCCGAGTGAGGCTAAATACCTTGCGTTTCCAGCGTTGGTAAAAAACAGAATTCTCTGACCTTTAAAGCAACCCTTCAAACACTTTGGAATGAAGACATGTCAGCAACGGTGATTGATGTGAACCACCTGGAACACTCGTCAGAGAAAGCCTGGGCCTCTGAAAGCAATAGCCTTGCTTGACAAAAGAGTTTCATGTGAACCAACTGGAAAACTCCTCATAGTAAGCCTGGGCCTCGGAAAAGCAATTGCCTTGCTTATTGAAAGAGCTTTAGCAGGAAACAACAAATCCAAACCAGGAATCCAGTGGGGAATACCATCCACTTACTCAAACTCAAAAACAGGCAAGATTGTCAAGCCCTGATCCCAGGAAGGGGAGGGGCTTTATAGGAGCAGGAATCCAGGAGTCTCCTTATCCATCTACCAGCATTACGTCCCAAGGGATTCTGGGACATGTGGTCCGCCGTGCGCCATTTGCCAATAAACCTGGTAACATGCATACAGGGGAAAACTGTAGGTGCAGGGAAACCCATCTTTCCTGACCTACGCTGAAGAATCGCAACAGAACCCCCTCCCAAGGACCATCGTCTCGGCGGTCAGCCTGGTTTGCCCGGATGCTGGGTGTGAAAGCGTTCCAATAGAAAAGGGCAATGTAAAGGTTCCCCGGTTCTATCCTCAACCCCATAACCTTTCCAATCTACCAGATACTGCACTCGTCCCCTCACCAATCGGTAATCTAGGATTTCCTGTACCTCATATTCTTCCTGACCATCTATCTCCAAGGGTAAAGGTCTCTCCTGTAACCTTGTGCTCATAGGCCAGGGATGGAGTAGTGAGACGTGAAAGACAGGGTGTATATGCCAAAAGCGGGGTAAGGATAATTTCATGGCCACTGGATTAATCACTTTCTCAATATTATAGGGTCTATGTACTTGGGTTTCAATTTGTCTTACCCCTTGAGATGGAGATTCCTAGTGGCCAGCCACACCTTATCTCCCACTTTGTATACGGGTTCTGGAGCCCTTTTTCTGTCAGCGAAAAGTTTCTGGGTTGCTTGCGCTGCGGCCAAATGCTGCTTGGCATCAATTAACACAGCTCTGAGATGGGCATGGTGTTCATGTATGATGTTTGGAGACTATTGGCCATTCAAAAGGAAGCATGTTAGGGTGATGTCCAGTTAAGCAAAAGAAAGGGGAGCAAGCTAGCGTTGAATGCTCTGCATTGTTGTAGGCAAATTCTGCCATCCAAAGTAATGTGTATCAATCCGTGGTGTTCTGTAAAGTGAAGCAGCGGAGGTATTGTTCCAATGTCTGGTTAAGACGTTCTGTCTTTCCATCTGTCTGGGGATGGTAACTGGTAGACAACTTGGCTTCAACTCTCATGGTTTCGCATAGGGCTTTCCAAAAGCGGGAAGTGAGCTGAGTTCCATGGTCTGTGATAAGAACGTTCGGAATTCCGTGAGCTCTGACTACATGCTGGAGGAAGATGGTGGCCAATTCGGAGGAAGTGGGCAGATGCTTCAAGGGGCTAAAGTGTCCCATTTTAGTCAAGTGATCTACGACAACCATGATGGAGGTGTACCCATCAGAGGGAGGCATTTCCACAATGAAATCCATAAACACGGTGTGCCAAGGCTGAGGAGGAATGGGCAATGGACGTAGTAATCCTGCAGGTTTTGAATGACCGGATTCCCCTTGTGCAAAAATGGCGCAACTCTTTAGGTATTCTTGTGTATCTTTTCATAGCGTGGGCCACCAAAAGGATCGTTCTATACAGGAAATTGTTTTGTATTCCCCCAAATGTCCTCCTTACGTTGAATCATGTGCCCAAGCCAGTACTCGTAGTTGCTTGACGGCATCAGGAATATACAAAGCGTGATAATGATATAGCAGATTTCCGGTTTCTGTTCGGTGTTCTGGGTCTCCTTGGTTCCAGGCCTGAACATCCAAATCTGCTAAGGACACCTTCAAGTCCTCCAAGAAGTCTTGCGATGTAATCAATGCAAGTGTTTTACCTTGAAATGCTGTTTCAGGGAGGATTGTGGGCGGTTTGGGAATATCTTCCTGTGTACTCCTTTCTGGTTCTTCAATATGTGAAAGGGCATCTGCTTTACCGTTTTGGGGACCTGGTCGATACTTGATAATGAAATCAAAATCAGAGAAGAAGAGGGACCACCGGAGTTGTCGAGGTGTCAGGTCTCTGGCAGTCTTCAAAAACAGCAAATTGGAATGGTCTGTGTACATTTCGGCAGTGTGATTTGCTCCTAACAAGTAATGCCTCCATTCCTCACAGGCTCTTTTTATGGCTAGCAGTTCTTTGTCGGTGATGGAATAGTTCACTTCACAGGGGGTGAGTTTCTTTGAAAAGTAAGCCACAGGATGCAGCTGTCCTGTATCCGGATGTCTTTGAGATAACACTCCCCCTAGGGCGTACTGAGAGGCATCTGTTTCTACGATAAAGGGTAATTGAGAGTCAGGATGCCGCAAGATAGGAGCCTGAGTGAATCGTTATTTTAATGTTTGAAACAAATGGTCTGCTTCTTTGCTCCATATAAAGGGTGTGGTTTTTTTTCAACAAACTGGATGTAGGGTGTATGATCTTTGAGAAATCCTTGATGAAACGCCGGTAATAGTTAGAAAAACCCAAGAAGCTCTGTACGGATTTAACATTATGAGGAGCCTTCCACTGCGTAATTGCTTCTACTTTGCCCGTATCCATCTGGAACCCTTGAGCATTGATAATGTAACCCAAGAAGGCAACTTCTTCTACATGGAAAAGGCACTTCTCTAGTTTTGCAAATAGCGAATGTTGATGAAGTCTAACCAGGACCGCCTTCACATGGGCAACATGTTCTTGGGGCGTTGATGAATAGATAAGAATATCATCAATGTAGACAATACAGAATGTTTCTAAATACCCCCGAAGTACTGCATCCATAAAATAATGGAAAGCAGCTGGGGCGTTACATAGCCCATAGGGCATCACTTGATACTCATATAGTCCGAATTTGGTTCAGAATGCTGTCTTCCATTCGTCGTCGGCTTTAACTCTCACCAAATGGTAGACACCCCGTAAATCCAATTTCGTGAAGATTCGAGCACCCTTGAGCTGGTCCAGAAGCACAGGTATGTGTGGTAGGGGATACCGATTTTTTATGGTGATCCTGTTGAGTGCTCTGTAATCGATACAGTTCCTAAGATCGTCACAATCTTTTTTCGGAATGAAGAAGAGAGGGGACGAGTCTGGAGATGAGGAGTGCCGGATGAAACCAGAGGCAAGGTTCTCTTCCAGATAGTTTTTTAAGTATTGTGTTTCTGGCTCTGTAAGGGCATACACACTGCTACAAGGAATAGCTGATCCAGGCATCAAATCTATGCAACAGTCATTGGTCCGGTGAGGAGGTAATTGGGTAGACTTCTGTTTATCGAACACAGGTTGATATTCCTCATAGACGTTAGGCAAGGTAGTGGAACAGCAATACTGGGTGTCTTCAACCCAGTGGCCAAAAGACCTGCCTAAGTATTGCAATCCATTTTCTGGTGAACGTATTGCTTGGTGCAGTGCTCGCTGCAATATTCGGAATTCAAGGTAACGGTGTGAGCCGCCCATCGAATGACAGGATCATGTAGCGTCAACCATGGCATCCCTAGAATAAGACAGAATTGTGGGGCATCTATGAGGTCAAACTGGATGGTCTCAAAGTGGTCAGTCCCGAATTGCATTGTTATGGGAATAGTATGGTACCTTACTGATGTCAGTGCCATCCCATCTACGGCTTTCACAGGTTCAGGGACGTATTTTTCTCACACAGTACCCCAATGTTTTGAGCGTACTTCTGGTCTATAAAGTTCCCAGTTGCTCCTGAGTCCAGCAAGGCAGACATCTTTACTGGTGTTTCTTCGGTAATCCATAGATTTATGCACACATTCAAATGCGCCACTGATGGTTGTATGGTGTTGGCTATTACTGATGAGATTTTTTCATGTTTACCAACCGATCCAGAGATCTCTTCCTGGCTCAGGCTCTTCAGTTTTCTGCCACCTCAATCCTTTCAGATTGCTGAAGTAATGCTGCTTGTGTCTGTTGAGTGTTTGGTCTTTCCGGAATTTTAGTTCTGGCGCGACACTCCTTGATGAAGTGTCCACTCTTCCCACAATAAAGACACAATTTCAGCTTCCGTCTTTTTTCTCTTTCCTCAGTTGTGAGAGGTCCTCGAATGCCACTGATTTGCATGGGTTTGGTTCCTTCTATTTCGTTAATATGTTCTTCAGTTACGGGTTTTGACCTGGGAACAAAGAAACGGTTCTCTCCTCGGGTTCTGTCCCCTTTTCTTTCTTGTAATCGGTGGTCCAGTTATACCGTGAGGTCTATCATCTCTTCACAAGTCTGGGGTAGTTGCACCACTTGAGACAGGACGTCTTTTAGTTCTCCGCGCAGTCCCTGGTAAAACAGAGTGGTGCGTTTTTCCTGGGGCCGGTCCGTTTCCACAACAAGACGGTTAAACGTGGTTATATATGTCAATAAATCCTGAGATCCTTGTTTAAGGGTTATAAGCGCCCGATCTAGAGTCATCATGTGGGATTTACAATCAAACAACTTTCTCATTTCCAAACAAAAATTTGTGAAGTTATGTAGAGTGGGGTCATTTCGCTCCATCAACGGTATAGTCCAACTGGCAGCATTGCACCCCATGTAAGACATCATGAAAGATGTTTTGGCCGGTTCATCTTGAAAAACCGCAGGCTTGCATAGGAAGTGTAACCTAAATTGGTTCAGGAATGTTTCAAACTTTTTCGGCTCCCCAAAAAAGCTTTCAGGAGGAGCCAAGGGAATCCCTGTATTTTGTATTACGTGGACCGTGGGAATAGACTCAGAAGAATGAGTGGATACTTGTGGCACAGAAAAGAACCCTGTTCCCTGCGTCTTTCCTAGAGGGTGTGGTTGGTTGGCCTGTATTGGAGGAGGAAGAGTCCAATCTTTTATGTAGGCACCTGCCCCTGTACTATCAGGTTTACCCTTCCTGGTTAGGCCTGCTACTTCCCTGCGTAACGTACCCAACTTCTTCCTCAATTCCTGGTTTTCTGATCGGGAAGTTTGCACCTCCTGCTGAAGAGACGATAGGTTCTCCAAGAGGGAGGTCAAAACAGCATTAGTATCCATCGTCCAGGCTAGGCTATAGTCTTGGGTGTTTGACAATCTGTCAGGATGTGTCAGCAGCGCCAAAACAAGTAATGCCACTAACCTTTAGTACCACCAGCGGGGACGACGGAGTGTAGAGAAGTCCCCCTACTTCCCTGAGCACAACCTCACACAGAGTAGATACACTACTATGTAAGGAAGCACCCCGGGTAATAAGGAAAAGGGATAAAATAATAAACTCTGCTGCTGTGCTGGAGTCTTCTTACACCTTAAGTTTGGTCTATGGCTCGGTATAACTTCAGAAGTCACCCCACAAACATAAGCTGCAGATGAAAGAACAGAGAGGGATATGAGAAATAACTCAGGGATTCATTCATATCACACAACAGGATGCTTCTATAGTAAGATACTCAGAATATAACAAGCAGCAATACTCTTAGAGAAGGTTCTGAGACTCGTCAATCCCAGTGAGACCATACACTGAGAGACGATGCACTGGAATGCCAGGAAGTTTATGAGCTCACTGAACCCAAGGATGATTTCAATCAACAAACAAAGTCACGGTAAATGGTGCCTTAAGAGGACTATGTATAGCACCATAAACAAGCATAAGAATGCTGTTAATAGCACAGCGTAATAGCGAAGGAATAAAATTGTGCACGCAGTAGTCACAAGCTCAAGTTCAATAACACTGAGCAATTGCGCGCCAAACCACTGTTTGCAAGCACAGTGTAGACTGTAGGCACAGGCTCCAAAAGAGAAGACCAGCATAAACAACAGGGGTATACCCAATTAACCCTATGATACCTGGGTATAAGGAAGTAATTGTATACAAGAAAAAAGAGAGTATCAAGGAAACAATACAAGAAGAATCAACGAAGAGAGCACATTTAATTACCCATCAAAAATATCTAATATTCATTGTGAATACATCAATTTCAAATACACACAGAAAATGGCGCTTATTCAAAGAGAAACAAAAGACATGTATCACAAAATCTTATACAAATCAATAAAAACAAACATAATACAAATGACATTAACCCTACAAAAATCATTCACAATAGTGTCCCCCTTTTAATTTCAGGCGAACCACTTAGAGGTAGTCAAAAGGGCAACACTAAAAGGGCTAAATGGCCCAGTTCTAGTGTGACCCAACATCAATATAAGAATTACTACAATTCTAGTGTCTCCTCCATCGAATGTCAGTCTGAGAAGACCAGCGTGGAAATAATTACAAAATTAAACTGTCTCAAAAAACAGAAGGAGCACTCCAGCACTTTCATTCTGAGTGAGGCTAAATACCTTGCGTTTCCAGCGTTGGTAAAAACAGAATCCTCTGACCTTTGAAGCAACCCTTCAAACACTTCGAATGAAGACATGTCAGCAACGGTGATTGATGTGAACCAGCTGGAACACTCCTCAGAGAAAGCCCGGGCCTCTGAAAGCAATTGCCTTGCTTGACGAAAGAGTTTCACGTGAACCAACTGGAAAACTCCTCATAGCAAGCCTGGGCCTCGGAAAAGCAATTGCCTTGCTTATCGAAAGAGCGTCAGCAGGAAACAACAAATCCAAACCAGGAATCCAGTGAGGAATACCATCCACTTACTCGAACAAGATTGTCAAGCCCCGACCCCACGAAGGGGAGGGGCTTTATAGGAGCAGAAATCCAGGCGTCTCCTTAAACATCTACCAGCATTACTTCCCAAGGGATTCTGGGACACGTAGTCCGCCGTGCGCCATTTGCCAATAGACCTGGTAACATGCATACAGACGAAAAGAGCCTTAACTGTAGGTGCAGGGAAACCCATCTTTCCTGACCTACGCAGAAGAATCGCAACACCCACAATCACTGATACCTCCTGCCCCCTGATCACCGTTTTATAGGCCTCCCGAATTAACCAACCCCTTACTTTCATTATAATAGTTTTCTGTAGCTTCTATGAGCCCCTCCTGTATCGTCGGTATTCGTAAATATCAAGGATTAAGTGTCATCTGGTACCGCTCGGCGGAGAAATTACCTCCAGAAGTAACTGTGACTGGAGAATGATCTGAGATACCTCTGGGCAAGTGTGTCACAACTCCGGACATAGCGAGTTGTTCAGCTCTACCGAATATGGAGTCTATTCTTGACAGACTCCCATGAAATCCCGAGAGGAAGGTATATTGGCGGGATGACGGGTTGTGCGCTCTCCAGACATCCATCAGACCTATTATTTAAAAAAATCTCCCAGCGCTCTTCCAGCTGACTCTCCCGGTTTCGGTAGGCTCCTATCCAAGTCCCCATTCAGGGCAGCATTACAATCACCCCCAATCAATGATTCCCCCTCAGGCAATTTAAGCAAATGTGTTCCCAGATCCGTCAGGACTGGGGAGTGCAGTAGGGGTGGAACGTAAAAAGAAGTAAATTGGAGTAATCGTCCCTCCCATGTACCTGACAGTGTGACAAACCTACCCAACGTGTCATGTGTAACAGATTGAACCTGGAAGGGAAACGAATTGCGAAGAAGAATCCCCACCCCTCTGGATCCCCTGGTGTATCCAGAGTGGGCCACTAGTTTATAACCCCATCTGTTCAGGGCACAATATGAGGTACCTTGTATGTGAGTTTCCTGCAGTAACACCATGTCAGGGGCTTGTCTCTTCATATATTGCAGCATGATTCCTCTCCTTATTCTATCTCCCAACTCATTAACAATCCACAAAAGTATTTCGATGTGGCCCAGTCAAGGAGTCTCCCCTTGGTCTTTGGTCATTTGTTTAATATACTCAACCCCATTAGTTACCAGAGATAATGTGCACACGGACCTCCACCTTTCTCCTCTCCGTACATGTGGAGTGGCATAATGGTCAACTGTGCGGCCTGTCTTAATACTGGTCGCGCTACTACTAGGTCATGCATCTCCTTTGCACTTTCCACAATAATTACTCTGAACCACAGCAAACATTAAATAATACTATAACAATCCCTTAGTGATCTTCATAAACCCCTTACCTCCTCCCTGCCTCCCTGCAACATGGACTCCAAACTGCCCACCCCCCAACTTTGCAGAGCGCCTGTATGCCCAACGCCAGCGAACCTTGCATAGGGAAACGCGGCCCGGAAACACCCAAGCCAAAGATCCTAGCTAACCCCACCTCCATGTCATTAACTCCCTTATGCTTGTGTTGTTTTCAAAGCCCTTGATACCGAGCATACCTCTTGTAGTTTCACTAGGCCCTCAATTTCATGTTAATAACCAAGAGGCCAGGAGTCCAGCAGTACCATAGTGTACCGTCCCTTCCAACCATTGCATTACTTATCCATTTTCAACCTCCTCATTGGACGTCAGGCAGCCTCTGTCGACTCCCAGCATGTTACTCGAGGGTCAATGATTTTCGTGGGACCCTCTCCTCTGCCCACTTGCTTCACCATGACCCATATCTTTTTGTGGGCCATCTCTAAGGTCACAGATGTCTTGCAAATTATTCTTTTGAGTTCCATGGGTTTGCCATCCCTCCAGCCAGCCCCATGTTTCCTCTGGGGTCATAAAGAACTAAACTTTCCATCTGCCATCACTCGTAGCTTCGCCAGAAAGAGCATTGCATATTTAACTTTCTTTTCACTAGGTGCTCTTTTAACATCCAAGAAAGACCTTCTCATCTTCTGGACCTTGATCGTATAATACGGGAAGAATGAAATCGTGGAGTTCTCAAACTCCACTGGAGGGCCAGTACGCGCTGTTTGTAGAATTATGTCTCTATTTCTGTAGTTGCATATTCTAGCCAGAATAGGACGTGGGGGAACCCCAGGCTTTGGGGGACCTCCCGGTACCCTGGGGGCACGTTCTACTAAGAAATATTGGGAGAGAGAGCGGGTTTGTAGGTGATTATGTACTAGGTCTTCCAAGAATAGATCGGTGGCTTGTCCCTCCGCCCATTCTGGAACTCCCAATATTCAAACGTTATTCCTGCGAGATCGCCCCTCATAATCCTCAAGCTTGGTTTCCAGCTCCGTAGTCGTAGACTGCAGTTTCTTCACCGTTAGTTCTAACTTCTTTGTAGTGGATTGGAGCTCAGTAACAGAGTCCTCCGTTATTTTCACACTCTCCCCCAGTGTGCATAGGTCTGCATGCATTAGGGTAACCTCCGTTGTCATGGGATCACATTTTTGCTCAAGAGTGGTGCGGACCCCCTGTATAGCCTCCATAATGTCATGGAGTATAGGAGCATCTTCATTTGACTGTTTCTTCGCTCCTTGTGCTTCGTTTTTTCCTCCCTATTTTCTGACTTAAAATGTGCGAATTTGTCCAGTTTGATTTGATGTGTTTGTTTAGACCCTTTTGATGTTGCCATGGTGAAGTTCTACCGAGTGGGCCCCACTCTCACCCGTGTTGCCCCACCTGTCACAAAGACCCAGTGTGAGTTGTGGATGTTCAGGGTGATCCGACTCCACCCACGACGCAAGGAAAGGCTGCTCCTGCTATGTTCTTGTCCGCAGCAGACAATTATTTTTAGTGATTTTTCTCCAAATGGTTATCCGAGCTCCTGGAGCTGTCATTGGTTCCAGATTCTCCACCCGTCCTTCTGGTAATGTTTGATTCCACAAAAATGACTAAGTTTTAATGTAGAAATCTTCACCACGATTCTGTTCAGCTGCTCCCCAACAATGATGCCCCCCTCCTCGGACACTCCTGCAGCCTTGCCCCGCTGAACTTTAACTGCTCAGAACATTTTTCTTGGAAAACCATCCAAGTCTGAAGATAAGCACTAACCATACCCAATCCACTTCTCTTATCCGATCTGTGCTCATTGCGGCCGGGCATCTTTTTTGACTTTGACCCAGTCTTGCACGACTAAATGTTTGTGATTGGCGCTTTAATCTTTTAGGTGCTAGTTTTTACTAAAAAAAATAAAAATTAAAAACTCTGGTTTTACTGATTGGAATTGTATTGTTTTAGTGTGCTATAATTTATTAAAATGTATACTATCAATTGATTTTGAAAAGACGCTCGATATGGTGGACTAGGACTACCTACTGGAGATGCTGATCTGGACGGGCTTTGGCCTGCGCTACCTCAGCATGGTCCATGCGCTCTACTCCCACCCCAAGGACCGTGTGCGCATCAATGGGGTTCTCTTGGATCCCTTTTCTATAAAGCGGGGTAGTAGGCAGGGGTGCCCTTTTTTCCTCCTTCTTTTTAAACTGGCTATGGAGCCCTTGGCCCAACTTATCCGGGGAGACTCACAATTGCAGGGCTGGGCCTGGGGTGGGGGACTCGAGGACCACATCACTCTATACCCTGATGACATTCTCCTTTACCTTGCAAATCTACAGAGAGAGGCCCCAGATGCCTTCAACTGCTAGATGCCTTTGAGAAGGCCTCTGGCTTGAAGATGAACTCTTCCAAATCGGTACTGGTTACTGCTACTAGGAATTGCTTTGACTGGCAGTACTCGATTCCCATCTGCAGGCTCAGCTTTAAATATGTGGGCATCTGGGTCGTGCTCCATCCAGAACTTACTTGGGCCCTCAACCTGCAACCCCTACTTAAGAAGACGAAGGCAGATCTGACTAAATGCTACATCCTCCCCCTTAATGTCCTAGACCGTATAGCAATCTGTAAGATGCTAGTACTGCAACGTTTTTTATACATCTTTCAAAATGTTCCACTGCTGCAGTCCTGGTCATGGTTTCGGGAGCTGGACTGAGTCACGCGGTCCTTCTTGTGGCGGGGCACGCAACCCGCCTTTCCTTTTTCCTTTGTAAACGGGGCCCGTACGACGGTGGTTTGGGTATGTCCTACTTGTATTTGTCATGCAACCTCTTGGTTATTCATGACTGGATCAACGTGGGGTGGTCGGATACAGTCTACCGACTAGTGCTCTCTTCTCTTTCAGCTTCCCTCCTGTGTAGGCTATGCTTTACAGCTCTCCAAATCCCACCTACATGCCTCTGGTGATCCAGGTGGGGTTGCTGGCGTGGAGGGCGTCACTTCGCCATGTGCAGTGGGAGTGCAGACTTACCCAACATACCACTCTGTGACACAGCACATGGTTGGGGAAGTTGGACAAGCTGGGGGGTTTTAGGACCAGGGACCTCATTGCAATCTCACAATTAGGAGATGTCTGGTCGGGACAAACATACGGTCTCTCTCAGGCCTCCAACAACGATATGCACACTACTGAATGAAGTGGCCCGATTTGAATCACTCAGGTCACTAATGACCACCTCTCGGCCTTCTGCTAAAATGAAGAGTCGGTCAGACAGTAGAGAATAAAAACCAATATCTGTTTATTACAGTGCACTCAGAGCGAAGCCCAATCTGCCCAGGCGCTTAGGAGTGCTGCAGAGGGACAATCATAACGATACATTATGTACACTTCGAAACCAATTAAAGTACGCCCACCATGGAATTACCCAGGGAGATGCAGCTGGACAGTAAATTACAAATGAGTACGTTTCGATTCTGAGGCCGGGCACACATTATCTACTATTTAAGGTCACTCTGTCTGTACCCACCACTAGACAAGCGGGGAAAGGCCTACATCTAAGGAAAGGTATGCACTTATAAGAACAATACATTCATTAGTGTAGCAAAACTCATCTCAGAAGAGACATAACGTAGAGAAGGCCGTTTCTGGGAAATAGCAAATAATTAATTTGGATCATGATCCAAATTGGTGCCCATACACAAAATGGCGCCGCAAATGCTAACTTACGTTAAACAATACAAAAGCATAACATATGCTCACCAGCCGTGATGGAGCTCTTGACGAGGAGACTATGGAATTTTATAGTATTATCAGGATGCATTGTTTATATCGCCATTGAAGGAAGCATATGCAGTAGACATGTGTATACTCATTGTGGAAAGATTGGCTGTACAAGATGTGTAACATGATTATATGATATATAAAAGAGGAAAATCAATAAAAGTATATTAAAAAAAAAACAATACAAAAGCATAATATTTCATTTCAACAGACCCTCCTTTTAGCATGAGCTAAGCATTTTGTATGATAGCAAAAAGATATATAATTCAATGAATCATGAATACATATTTTCAGCTTCGGGAAGGGAAACAGTAAAGAAGGGAAAAAGTCTCAAAGATAACCTCATCTATTTGCATGAGGTCTTCTACTTCCTTTTGAATCATACATGTTGCATTAGTATCATGAATAGATATTCTCTTAGGAGCAAGAAGGGTGGTGCAATAAGAACAACATAAGGGAAGACACTGGACCAGGACACAGCAAGAAATCAAAATCACAATGAAATAAATCACCTTTTCGAGGATCCAACCCCATCCACCACAAAATGACCAACTCCAGTTCCCACTCTGCATTCCTTTAACATTTTCGAGGATGTCTAAAATGTGTTGGGTAATATTCTTTTCCATATTAGTGATCCCGACTACACACTGGTCTCCTACTACCGTGTACGCACCACCGCTCTTCGCTAAAATGAAATCAACAGCATATCTAGTTTGCTATGAATACAGCCACATACTTTCCAATTGGGTGGTGATGTCACACAGAGCGGCTATGTGGTTTTAGACAGTATCTGCAGTTTGCATCCAAAATATTCTCTAGCTTTTTCACCCTGGGCCATAGCAGTACCACCAAAAGTAATAATGGAGGAAAGAATATACCCAAAAGTGATACCATTACTATAATGATTGCCTTCAAAGTCTGTCACCCCTTCGCAAAATTCCTTTGTCAGTGTTCTTTTAACCCATCTGACCATAGGCTTTGCGTGTTTACAAGGCACACCTAAAGGCAGCACCATCCCAATGGCCACATAATTTGTACCATTATACATATTAGGATAAGTCACATTAGAAAGAAAGAAAAAACCTGGGTGTGCATAAATAGGCAAATCATAATCATTCCCCCAACGGTACTAGGATCCTTTGGGTCTACCCTAGAGTACGTGCCCTTACGCAGAACTATCCCCGAGCAGTTGACATACAGAATGAGGTCAGTAAAATTGAGAATTGGACAACATGCATGGTAAGAACCAGCCTCGCAGGGAACTGTCAATTCTTTGTAATGCCAGCTCACATTCTGTTTTTTCATATAGAAATTATCACGATAAATAATGTTGTTGCATCATGGATAACCCATGCCTTGTGGCTTTCGGTAATATAGACATGGGCCTGGATAACCAAACCTAAATACTCCTTGTACTTCTACGAAACCAGGTGGCCCAGTATAAGTGTAATTGACAATGGATATGCAGTCCATAAGCTAGTGGGATAACAAGCTGTAGCTTCTTTTTTTTACAGAGTTTTATATAGCGCAAACTTGACCCGAATCAGGTATCAGAGCGCTTTACATAGCACCAGTTGCATTACATGAGGACACATTTATTTTTGTTAGGCGCGGAGAGATTAAGTGATTTAACCAGAATCACAGGATGTTCAGTGTCATTGCCGACACTCGAACCTAGTTCCCCAGATTCGAGGTTGACCGCCTTAGCCGTTAGACCAACTCCTCTTCACTAGCAAATCATTTATGTGTGTCGGGAAATACATTTCTTGGGGCTGTCCTTTTTGTGCGACTTTGAGAAACAACCTCATGTTTAGTACATGACGGTGCATTCCAAGACCCAGGACACCCCACCCACAATCAATAACAGTAATAGCACAAGAATAGCACATAATATCTTTTTCTTGGTAGACCAAAATATCTATGTGCAAGGGGAATCACTGGCTGCTCTTCATCAGCAACCATTCTGCCAAAGGGGTGTATAGCAAATAATAAAGCAAGGGGGCAAAATGTCTGCAAGAAGAATGTACAAGTTCCCAGAGTACATCAGAGCCTCACTGGTACAGGCTCCTATTGTCCATCAAAACGTTGGTGCTCTTGACCACCAGCGGTGGAGCTTGCTCTGTCCTAAGCTCGGGTTCCCACTTCGACCAAGATAATGTACCCCCAAGGGGATACTTTTGTTCTATCCTTTCCACTGATCAAACAGTGCACAAATCTCACATCTCCCTAAACTAACTCAGTTGGTACTATAGCAAAGTACACCTAACTTACACAGACCATCCCTGACTAACCTGACTTCTCCTTTGGTGCACGGTCCCTCAGCCAAAGGTGCAGATTATACCTAGTGACTCCAGGCACAGAGGGATCAATGAAAAGGGGCTCCTGGATAGCCCATATTTCCGGAGGTACTGCTGCATTAATTTTCTTCATCCGTTTTGGTCCAGGTCAACCTGGTGTCAGTGAAAGGTACAAACTGAGGTACCATCTCGCACTCAGAGTCCCCTAATCCATCCTTCACCCATTGATCATAGGGCAGAGGTAAAGGTATCCTGTGAAAATAAGTTGCGTGCACCCAGTTCTTTCGGCCATCGACTTTAACAGCTGTGTGCATAGCCAGGAGGACCTGTTCCGGTCCCTTCCACCGTGGCTCCAAACTCTTCTTCCTCTGAAAGTTTCGTATCAGCACAAAGTTGCCAGGCTGAATACCGTGTCTGGGCCCCCTCTGGTGCAGCTTGCAGGGCTTCCGGGACCTGTGAATAGAACGCAAACTTTCAGTTAGTTGGCAAAGATAGTCTGTCAACAACGGATACTCAATATCTGAAAAACGCCAGGGTCGCGGGACGCCTCAAACATTTGCCGGCCGTCCAAACACGACCTCGTATGGTGACAATCCTGTCCTAGAATGTGCTGTTGTTCTTATCAACCAACAAAAGAGCTAATGGTGAAGCATCTGGCCACTGCAACCCTGTGGTCTCCTGAATCTTTTTCAATTTCAGTTTGAGAGTACCATTGTACTTCTCAACCAGACCTGCTGACTGTGGTATGTCGGTGGCATAGAACTTCTTCATTATGTGCAAACCATCAGAAATTAACTGAATCACCTTGGCATTAAAATGACTTGTGGTATGTCTGGCGCGTAAAGGGAGGTCGCGGTCTGTGCAAAAGACCGGAACTACGAATCCCGTCATGCCTGCGGCCGGCGGCCCGGAAGTAGTTCCCGGCTGTTCCGCCGGTATTACGATAAAGCCCTTCCCTTTTCCAGGGATCGGGGCTTGACAATCTGGATACTGGCTGTAGTCGCGGATGGTATTCCCCGCGGGACACCTCTCTTCACGACGAAGCCCAGAGTATTCAGCCTTTCACAAGACATCCCTGAAGTTGGCAGCCCTGGTGTGGTATCGAGGACACGGCTGTATATTAAATCCAGAAGCGAGTCGTCAGCTGGACCGCCACCTGACTTCTCCCCTCCGACTACGGAAGCGTGAGTAGCGAAACCTCCCAATGCCCGGATATCCCGTTCGCTTACTCAGTACTTTCTCCTTGCGCGAGTGACACTATTCAGTGCCTGGAAACGCGCTCCACTGCTGCAACACTGCACGTTTTCGTTGTACAGACTCCAAGCGCTAGGGACACTCATAAGTGCTCGGAAACGCGCCTCTCTGCTCCCGCTCAAGTCCGTCATTATTTGGCGAGCCTTCGAGACATTTGCAACGCCCTGACTGTGACCAAACAGTGTGGGGAAGAAGTACTACACACGCTTCAGAAGTGTGTCTCCAACTATAGAATCAGCGTCATACTCACAGGACCCTTTAATCATTAACAAAACTACGCCAGCTGCTAATCTCCTTTGTAAGTATCTGTTATGGCTGGGTAAAGGACGTAGCTTGGAGTGCCTGAGTTGCGTGAAGGGTGGGAAGTGCTTACTCACTCTCTGTTCCTTATGTTCCCTCTGTAGTTGTACCTTGGAGAGCGCCTTGGCCATTACCCTGACCCCCACTACCAGCGCAGGACCAGAGACACAACACTGCAGAGCAGCGTTTTCTTATTTTCTCCACTTCCCTTTTCCCCGGGGGGGCTTTCTCGAGCAGTAGTGTTTCCATCCCTCTGCGAGAGTCTGCGCCTCAGGGTTGAGGGGGGATCAGCCACGCTCCATCGCTCCCGACGGCTTCCTTCCGAGGTTAGTGGAATTTCCTTGTTCCTAGTCACTAACGCCACGACAGGAGCTCGACAGAACCTTAAGCTTCTGCCAGCTAGTGTAAACCCGAACAAGTACCTGCTATCCGGATGAATAGGAATACTGAAGAATGCATTTTTCAAGTCAATGACAGAGAAGAATTTAGCAGTAGAAGGAATCATTGTGAAAAGAGTAGTGATGTCAGGGACCACTAGAAACTGGGGAACCACTGTTTTATTACCTTTGCGCAAATCAGCCACGAAACGGTAAACATCCTCATGTACATCAAGGGAATCTGAGGGTGTCCGTTTAAGAATTGGAAGAATAGGGCAAATATAAATATTAGCAGCTGTCTCCTCAACCACTCCCTTCTTAATCAAATCCTGAATATTTTGCAATAAGGCTCGCTCTCCTGCCTGTGGTATTTTATAGTGAGGGATACGGGGCAAAATAGCACCATCCTTAACTTGTATCGAGACTGGACGTATCTGCAGTAGTCCCACATCTGTGTCGCCTGTCGCCCACAGAGTGGGAGGCACATCAGCAAATTCAACAGGAAGAGGCACATCTTTAGACAAACACTGTTTAGCGCGTGCTACATCTGGACCCATTGTCATATAGACACCCGCTGGTGATCAATAAATAGTAGCATGCAATTTCTTCAAGAAATCCAAACCCATCAAGTTTTCACCGCAAGTAGATGTCAGCAGAAATGGCGAATCCACAGTGAAAGGACCAATAGTCAATGCAACGGGTCTTGAAATGGGGCTTACAACCGGTACACCAGAAAAACCTACCTAAACTTTATTATGGTCAGACAGAGCCGCCCCAGGGACCATATTTCGAGAAACAACTTTTTGTCACACGTGTCCACCAAAAAATCCTTAGTCGAACCTTGCAGTTCTGCTATTACATAAGGACATTGCTGGTCTACAGGTATCAGAACTGGTCCCCCACTCTGTCCCTGGCTGTCCTAGCTGTAAGACATCCCCGTCACTTCCTCCATATCAAAATCATCATGATAGTATTGTCCATCCCGAGGGTCATCAAAGTAATTATTATCAGAACGACCCTGTGAGGCTGCAGCCTTTAGAGCCCTGTCTGCCCCACCAGCTCCACAACCCTGTACACGAGAACCTTGTCCTTTTGGGAACGCTACCTTCTGCAAAAGCACAGGACACTTGCTACACCAGTGTCCCTTCTCTTTACAGTATGCACACTGATTCGGACCCAGGGGCGTAGTCTTTGGCTGCCTACTAGTGCGTGGAAGCTGACGGGCAGGACCACCACTCCCATTCCCTCTAAGCCTTCTGTAACAACTTTGTCTTTAAATCCCTATGCTTTTTCTGTGTCCTCTCCTTTTCCTCATTAGCCCTATGCTCATAATATTGTGCCATATTCAAAATATCATAGGGGGAAGAGGTACACCAAGTATTTTCAGAGGCTTGCAAACGAGCTGCAATTTCAGGAAGCAGATTAGAAACAAATCTATTAACAAACTTGCCAACACCTACGTCGACAGACTAATCCTGCCCACTGTAATCCAAAAACGTACCTTCAAACCAAGTGAAAAAAATCATTCTTTTGTCCACAAGCCGGCAATTTTTCCCAGTATACTTTTTTCAGGGGGATAAGACAATGCATATACGTAATAATGCGGTCTGGCAACACTAAAATGTCCGCTTGGGGCTTATCACCTGATTTTCTTTCCTGGTCCCATGCTTTAATATGATCCCAAGTACCCCTCAGCTCAGGAACATGGTCTTGGGTATGGGCCTGTCTCCAAATGTGAACGGGAACAAGAAGACCAAAAAGCATTTCAATATCAGCAAGAGTCATCACAGTAGAAGAGGCAGCTTCAGTCAATTCTTTATAATATGCAGTAGGATTTTTCCTAGGGTCAGACAAATTTGGCCGATTTTAGGGCTGTGGGTCAGTGCATAATCTAGCTGGTGGGGCTTGGCCTAGCTCGGTGAGTTTCAGCCCGGGTAGTATGTGGGGAACTCCATTTCATTTTTTTTGTTTTTTATTTAGTGCATATTCGACCCGAATGTATCAGAGCACCAGTTGCATTACAGACACATTCATTTTTCAGGCACGAGGAGATTAAGTGATTTGCACAGGATGCTTGAGCCACTCGCCAAAATTTGAGCCTGGATCCCCAGCTTCATGGGCGGCCGATTTGGCCGTTTACAACATCCTAGTCTGGCCACTGCTGCAGGGTCCCACAGAAGTACAACTCACTAATGAATGTGCGGATGAAAGGCAGTGAGCACATGTGCAGCAGCTATGGTGATGTTCCAGCGCACGAGCATCACTCGTTAAAAGGACCGGACGCCGCATAGTCTGGCTCGAGCCCGTTGCTGCTCAGCCCTTACCGTATATCCTTGGCTCCTGGGACCCTCTTGTGCTCTTGCACAGTGGGTGACCCTGGACGGTCGGGTGTTCGGGTATCTGCGCTGTCAGGCCTCCACTGTATCTCAGATGCTCCCACCGGGACCCGTAGCCACTCCCCGCCGCACAGCAAATGATTTCCCGGCTCAAACTGGTACATTTCTGTCCCACGTTCCTGAGGCCTGGCCTGCAGCTCCTTCAGTGGCAGGCATGAGCGGGCAGCAGAGCAGGGCAAGGTCGAGGCTAGCTAGCCAGGCAGGGGCTAGTAGTAATAATTTAATTATGGCCGGGGTGGCGCCACACTGGCATGGTCTTTCTCACTAGTCACTCTGGCTGGGTCCTGTGTCGGATATCTCACCTCAATCATCACGCTCACACCCACTTTTAATTGCGCTTCTGCGCAGTGCGCATGACAATGATATGGTCACCAGCCCCACCCTGAAGATGCGCACACGCGAGACATCTGTTCGCCGGGCGTGGGCCGTGCACACCATTTAATTCATGAAGAGGCTTGCTGGCTGAGTGAGGGGGCCCGTGCCTGGAGTACGCACTCCCCCCCTGCAACGCAGCCCGTGGGCTTGTGCACACCATTTAATTAATGAGGACTCAGAGGCTGTGCGCACCTTTTAATTCATGAACCAATTAAGAGGCTAGCTAATGCTTGCTCCGCTGAGTGAGGGGGCCCCTGGAGCACGGGGCCCCCCCACAACATGGGGGCTGCATGGGCCTGTGTTACGCCCCTAGGTCACTCACCCGAAGGAGTCCCTTTTCGGGTGCCAATGGGAGGAAGTGGCCTGATTCGGGTCACTAGTGACCACCTCTCGGCCTTCCACTAAAATGAAGAGTCAGTCAGACAGTACAGAATACAAACCAATATCTGGTTTATTAAAGTACACTCAGAGCGGAGCCCAATTTGCCCAGTCGTTTAGGAGTGCTACAGAGGGACTGAAATAAGCAATAATAACGATAAATTGTGTACACTTCGAAACCAATGAAAGTATGCCCACAATGGAATTTTCTAAGGAGATGCAGCTGGACAGTAAATTACAAAGGAGTAAGTTTCGATTCCGAGGCCGGGCACACATTATCTATTATTCAAGGTCACTCTGCCTTTACCCACCACTAGACATGTGGGACAAGGCCTACATGTAAGGAAATATATGCGCTAATAAGAACAGTGCATTCATTAGTTTAGCAAAACTCAGCTCCGAAGAAACATAACCTAGAGAAGGCCGTTTTTGGGAAATGGCAAAGAATTAGTTTCGATTATGATACAAAATGGCGCCCATACACAAAATGACGCAGCGAACGCAAAATTACGTAAAACAATACGAAAGCATAATTTTTTATTCCAACACTACCCACTGACTGGGCCCTGTTGGTATTCATATATTCATGCCCAATTGCTTTTCGCCTAATTATCTATGTACCAACTGTAATAATGCTTGCGTGCTGTGCGCCTATCTATAAAATCAATAAAGTATGTTATAACAAAAACAACAATATGCCCTGGCACATACTCAATTCTACCGTTACCTTCAGAATCAACATGCTCTTTGCGCACACTACCATGCCATATGAACCTCTCCCTGAATTTAGCCCTCTAGAGGCCAAGCTCCTAATGGGTGACATTGGCCGTGTAGGCATTTCTGAAAATTACCACACCCTCATTGTCAACTCTCCTGGCACCCTTTATCATCTCAAATCTCCATGGGAGGGTTGGGTGGGGCCTTTCAATGAGGAGGGCTGGCGAGATTTCCAGATGGCCCCCCATGTACTTACAATCTCTTCCAGGCTAGGTCTAGTACAGACATATTACCTAAATTCTGCATACCTCCCCCCACCCATTTACATAAAGCAGGCCTTGCCCTGAGGCAGCTTGCCCATGCTGTGCGGTTGACCAAGCAGACATTTATCATATGGTGTGGACTTTCCAGAAGATGCATCACTGCAGTAACTAGAGACCTCTAGGAGGTTTTGGGGTGGGAGGTCCCTCTTCCCCCCCCTCCTGATTTTTGGGGGGGAATTGGAGGGTGTCGATGGTACACATGCTGAGAAGGCATTCCTGGGCACAGCCTTACTAGTTACAAAGCACAACATAGCCGTAAAGTGGCTAAGTCCTATTCCCCCAACCCTTGCTCAATGGCAGTGGGGCGTGGACTGGTACGCTCAGTAGGAGTGGGTGGTATTCGAATCGTGGGAATACCCCCAAAAATATGGGAGGTGTGGAGGAAATGGTTAGGTCATCTATTGTAATCCGACTGTTGCCTGCTGCTTTGGATCAATGTGTGCATTGTCCACTTTTACATATAATTGTACAGTCATTCCTTGTGATCATGGTGTGTTAGTCTACAATGTGTTGTTCAACTGCCATACTAGATTGTTCCCGTATGGCCAACCCCTGTGACCTTAAAATTCAATAAAGTTTGTTTATCAAAAAAACAAATCATTAAAATGTAATCTATTTTTCTAAATTGAGAGTTTTTTCTTGTGTTGTGTCTTCAATGTATTATAGTTTGTGTCCTGCATAAATACTATACCATTGCCTCTAAGTTAAGCCTGACTGCTTTTTGTGCCAAGCTATCAAGGCTTAAACACAGTTAATTTAGTGACTGTGACTGACTTTAGCAGGGATTGTGGTTGTTGCTTGACCAGCGCTCACACCCCAGTCAGCCAGCAACCCAATTTCTCACATCCATGTTCCCACTTCAGCAGCTAATAACATTTTTCTTCCATTTCCAAGGTATCAGAGACAACTTTACCTGAATCAGTTTATAGGCAGCCCGGATGTTAGTCTATTAATAGCTCATGAATTACTTCCCCAGGTCTCACCACAACTTTCCACTTCCTCCACTGTCTTTTAATTTGTCATACTGCTTGTGGGTACTTTTTTTGTTTATAAAATTGAAGTATAGTACTAATGCACTGGGATCCTGCTTTTTCCTAAATGTAAGCACAGTCCCTGATGTTTGCAACAAAATGGCACTAACTTTTATTATTGTCAGTGAAGCTGCTTAGTAAAGTCTATACCCAGATAATCAAACTGCTTGACACTTTGAATTTGAATTCCATACCGCATTACTTTTCTTTTTAATCTCGCTGACGGTTTCAATGGCATTACCTTTGTTATTTGTAATTATGAGTTAAATCCTTCTCATTACAATAATCCACACATCTTCTCAGTAGTTTATGAATTTCATTTTTCAGTTACAGTTAATATGACCACATCATGAGCAAAGAGTTGGATCGAGACCTTGAGACCATCAAGTATGGGGACATCAAGAGGTGTTTGCAATAAGTAAGCTGCCACATTGTTCAAAAACAGGCTAAAAAGCAAAGGACACAATACACAGCCCTGCCTTAGACTATTTCCTATTGGAAATATGTCACCTCATTCACTCCCAGCATCATATCTTACTTTAGCTATAGTACCACTAAAGGCTAAGTATAATGGCGCCGTTTTAACTACTGTGTACTTATGAAAGATCATATGTAGGCAGATCGCCTGGTCTACAGTTCCAATCCAGCTTGGTATAAAGTTCTTAGAATTGACATGACGCCAGTCTGGTCCTCCGACAGGATACTTACATTATTAACACCGCCTAGGAGCCTAGTTAATAAGACTTTCCCAAAGATCTTACCCGCCCATTCCAGAAGCGAGTTTGGCCGCTAGTTGGAAAGGCAGCCACACCTTTGATGCGCAGCATCACTAAAATGGCAGAACACCACCAATGGAGAATGTCTGCGGTAGCAAGGGCTGCATTGAAGACTCTTGCCCATCCGGGCCCAAAGTGACAAGTTTTCCAGGAACAAATGAGCTGGAAGTAGATCTGGGCCAGGAGCTTTATTCTTTCATACTGCTCAATGCTCTCTCCATCTCTTGTATTAAAATATTAAATGGCGGATAGCTCTCCCTGAATTTCTCACTCAAGGGTGGAGAATTATATCCACTATACATATTATCACAGTGTAACTAACTAAAATAGCGGACCGACTCTTAGGGTCCTATCTAGCATTTCTGTTTATTTATTCTCCCTTCCCTGTGTGGTTGACTATTTCTCAAAAGCGTCTGGGTTTCTTCCTAGTCTTTTAGCTCTGTGCAGAGTGTGAGTTTGCGATTGGCCACAACAACAGTAACCCTATTTTATTTAGCATGAATGCACTAAGGATGATACCTTCGAACCTCGCCAAAATGTTACCCAGAATAAGAATTTCATCATAATATTTTTTGTTGCTTTCCTCTTATTTATCGGAGCAATAGCAGCATGTCCATCCCCACATTGGCTATAAGGGAGTCGGGAGCACTCTCTTTGCTCCTTACAAAGACCATATCTCCCACATTTTTCCAGCTTCCATTATATAGTCAATTAGTGAAGCCTTTTCCCAATTAACATAGAACATTTGAACTTAGCTATTAGTGGGGGTTCGACCATTCAGGAAGCAGAGTTCTCTTGCTGTATAAGGAACGTTGAGAGGGCCTCCCTTTTCCTTTCCACTTCTATCCATCTCATATCTGTAATGGGAGGACCCCAGCAATAGTCTCTGCTAGAACCTCTTAATTGATGATCTCATTAGAGGGATATGAATTGAAGTCAACTTAGATCAACATCAAGGGCTCACCTCTATTCAAAGTCCTGTCTTTATTAGTATTGGTATATTCCTCTCTGATGAGCTTACTTTAACGTCTTCTGTTACTCAAAATTGTCTGCACCTTAGGTTTTCACCCAGGGGGAACATATACTTTGACAATAGTAACAATTTCCTTCTTGACCGTTGTTACTCGCACATGTAGTGCATTGGGAGAAAGCTAGGCTTTGCCCAGCTGTTGAAACCCACAGTTAAGTTTACACAATACCCATACTGAAAGGCCCCCGCAAATCTATCTTTTTAAAATGTTGTGAAGGCTCGAAAAATGTAGTAAAGCCACCTACACCATTTTCAGATTGTGCCGATGTTTTCCTGGAAACCGCAAATTAGGTGATTTCTGATCAACTTGAACCATTCCCCATTCTCCAGCTTTCTATTTAACAGTGCAATATTTCATGATATAATATTTACAGGATTCCTGTTGGTACTTTTCTTTCCATTCCGTTGAGTGACCTCATGTACCCAGTTGGCACTGCCTTTTTTGACGCTAATGTTCAGCCCGGCCCATCTGTGACCCTACTCCTGCTTTGACTTGCAAAGGTCGTGGCCACTCATTACCTATCTTAGCCGCAGTACTTCCCAGCTCCCCTATCTTTGGAGTTCACTCCAGACTCAGTCAGCTGGTCTAATCATCCTTGGGTGGTCACCCATTGTGATTTGCAGATTGTCAACTCCACCCTCATCATGCCCAGCACCTTGTTAGCAACTTGTTAGTTTCTGGACACTTCCGTAAATGTGATTCTACTTTCCATGGCTTTTCCACAACTTGACTTCTGGGATTATCACCCACTAGTGAATTGGTATTCTGTGTTCTTACCTGATGACAAGGCAGAGCATATATGCCCATAACATGAAGGTTAAAACTGCTTTTATCTCCTTATTCTGAGGGATGCAAGGCCACCTTAGTTTGTAAAGTACATTGATTTGTAGCTGGATACTTTTCAAAGCTCACTTTTTTCATGCCCTGCCACGTTATTATTCTCAATGCCGGCAACACATAAAAGAGGGTTAAGAGGTGAGACCTATTCAAAGGGTTAGAAATAATGTTGTCAAATAAAAGGGCAAAAAGAAAAATTGAGCAAGATTGAAATAAATGTCAAAAGGAAAAGAGAACAAGATTGAAATAAAAAGGCAAAAGAAAGTTGTCTATCTTCTGGGGATATTGAGTTACAACAATATATTTAGCAACATCCAGGTTGATTATCTTCAGCAGCAATAAGGAAGAATAATTAGTGAGTAAGAATTTGAAACGCTGATACCTGCATCATTCTCCTTGGCCGTGTATCTGTGTGACTGCCGGATGAGCTCTCACACATCCATCAGGTATTTGCCCAGCTCTGCCATCTTTTTCCTTGAGAGGGACTGGATTCTATGAAAAAATGAAGGTCCCAGGTTTACAGAAAATGATCACATCAACAAAAATGGTAACACTTACCAATAAGCCAGGCCTTTCTTTGGGAAGGTCTGGCATCTGGTGAGTTATGGAGCTTTCGCATAACACTATTGAGTCATGGGTGGAAATCTTACACACACACACTGTTAATGAGGAGGCCTGGTATGCATACCACCTGCACTTCGATAGAAAGGAAATGTTTTCTAATATGGTATGCCTCCTCTGGGGCATTATGTGGTACCAATGCCTTGTAGATCCTATCTATGGCACTAACAACATGTGGCATATCACCCAAACCACAGAACTCTGCCTTGATATTGTTGAATGTAGCATTACTTGTTGGCAATTGGATGAAGTTATTCATATGTCTGAGTACAGCTGAAGATGTTGACTGCAACATCCCATTGGTGAGACTAAGCGTGTACTGGAAAAAGCCAGTAGCACCAACATGTAGCACTGCCATAATCTTCACCATACATGGGAGAGCATGTTGAATACATGTGTCTGGCAACAGTTCTAATTGAAATTGTATTTCTAATGATTCAATGGTTTTCCACTTCTGCCGTACTATCATGCCTCCTCCTCAGCACCCACTTGCTTGTCAGATACGCCATCGAAGTCTGGGAACTCATGCAAGACTTTTGACCGGACTTGCTCCTTATGACCGAAACCTGGCTCACCACAACATCCGCCCCCAACATCGCCACAGCCATCCCCCGGGATACAAGAACAAAAGAAAGGACAGAGACAGCAGACCCAGAGAAGGATAGGCTATCATCTTCGAAGAGAACAGACACTTCTCCATCTTGTCCTCTAATACTAGAGACAACATATAACACCTTGCCTTTAAGCTATGCATCTCTATCCATTCAGGAGCACCATCAGTCCCTTGCCCACACTACATCTTCTCCAACGTTTTGTATCCCATCAGTACAGGTCTTACTCCGTTACTCAACAGCTCCATCAACAGAGTCACCTTAACGGCCACCTGGAAGCATGCCACTATACTCCCCCTTCTGAAGAAACTCTCATCAGACCCAAAGACACTGGCAAACTATAGACCAATCTTCTTACTACCATACCCAGCCAAAATCATAGAAAAAATCATCAACAAAAGACTAGCAGACAATCTCAACTACAACCACCTCTTCAACCCCACCCATTTGGGTTTCAGTTCAAATCACAATACCAAAATTGCCCTCATTGCTGCCACAGAGGACCTTCGGCTGATAATAGACAAAGGCAACAGCACAGCCCACATCCTCCTCAGTTTATTTGCCACTTTCAAAACTGTCTCCCACCCCAACGTCATTCAATACCTTTATGCCTCCATGAAGACGGCACAGAAGGACTCCCTCCCCTTCGATCTGCTCTTTTCTCATTTCACGCACCCTGTAGGTCAGCCTGTCTCTCTACTTCCGGACATCCATCAACCTCATCTACAGAGTGCCCCGCGGATCATCTCACAGCTGCATGCTGTTCAACGCCTGCATCCTAAGACCCACAGAATCAACAGCATTTCCGATGCCGAATATACCCAGCTCAACTTTTCCCCTTCCTCTCTGAGGAAACATCAGCACGTTAACCATTTCACCTCTTTCTTGTCTGAAGTCACTAGTTGGATAAGACCAACTGTCTGAAGTCCAAGACCGACAAAAAAGAAGAGGTACTCTTGGGAAAGGAGATCTTACTATTGATGCAGCGGAGTTTACCAGCGCTACACATTCATACACACAACACTCAATTTGGGCCCATATACATTCATACATTCGATGAGCTAGTAAATATCCACTGTTCATCAATTGTATTTACTCTAGGAATCTCTTATACCAGTATTCTTACCATTCCTGTCGCCTGAGTAAATGCACAGTCGAAAAGATCTAGTAGTAGATTAGAATAGGGAGGAATTACAATAATGCATTTAACTTCTATTCAAAAGAATCACAGACTCAGAAGCAGTTTTAAAAGTTTATCTGAATTAATAAACTTTGTGAGTCAAAACAGAATACACATGGATATACCAGAATTCTCCATCAGGAAAAATAGTACAGTTAGCTTATAATCAATGTGCATTAATAAGCTCAATGACAGCACCTGAGGAAAGAAAGGATAGAGAACAAGTACGGAGCATTTACCCTACAACTATATTTACCTAGAAATGGTGTGAGGACCCCGACATCACAGTGTCAAAGATTCAGGATCAGCTCAGGAAAGGGAAGGTGACCTCTTCTAGTGTAACGCCAGTGTTACACCCCTCTCTTGTGCTACTCTCTCCGGCTCGGGCTCATCCGGACCCCTTCCTAGATGTGCCTCCTCGGTTGTTCCACGAATTTCCCTAGTGTTGGATTCTTCAGTCAGATTGCAGCAAATTCGGGCAGCATCTCAGCATACCATCAGCATCTCAGCATCAAGAGTGTCTAACTAACTAGAACTTACCTCTGTTATACCAATTCAAATGTATGATCTACCCCCAAATGTTTCAATTCCATGTTCACCCGCTATTTGATTGGGCCAAGTAGTGGGGTAAGGACATCACACCATACTAAGTGCAATATTTTTCTTTAGTCTATTGTCTAACTCCCCGCCCCTTAATTTTAATACCCACAAGCTTTATTCCCACAAGCATTTCATATGTGGATCGATAAGTCTATTAAAATGTAGCGTCCTCTTCCTCTCGTAGGGTCAAAAGTTGTTTTTCCCATGTCCTTGCTGGGCTTAGGGTTTGGCAGTCAGTCAATTACTTCACTTGTTTCAGGACAAGCAACCGTTGCGCATGCGTAGACGCCACAAGGAAACTGAGACGCGGTCACCCTCCAAGGCCCAAATAGGAACTATTAATAAAGTCAAAGAAGAACATGTTAGAATACAAAATAAATGAATTCACTGTATATCACTTACTTCTACTCTAACCCCATTTACTTAATAAATCTTTTGCATTGATGGCTTAGTAAAACTTGCATAGGTTAGTTTCAGCACAGCATGTGCGTTAGTGCGTTACTTTGAAGCAGCCATATTAGAAGCTATTGCGCAGCTGCAGAGTTTTCCCCCCAAGCGACAGAAAACATCATACTACGTAGATGTAGTAGATACATGCGCAAAAGAGTTCCCACATTTTTGGCGGCCGTTTTAGGACACTCGGGTTATTCACTTAATAAAGCACATAGAAAAGCCTCCCCTAGATACAATATGTAGAATGTGGTGCAGAATTAATAATCACGAACAGGTTGATTACAATGTTAAAGGTTATTTGAGAGGATTGCATACAAGCAAGTTTCTCTTTATGCGAAATCTTGCTCCATCAATCCCCTCTCTCATGGCATTTTATGCCATCACTAAATTTTATTAAATCAGATGCCAACTTTAGCATTCTACCATTTCAATGTCTTCAAATCTTTTATTCTTTCCTTCATCTTTCTTAAATTGTGATCCTTTCATTCTCTTATAGATATTTCCCTTCAATTCTTCAAGTCGTATTTCTTCTAATTTCTTTTTCCTACCTTTCTCATTCACTTCGTACCTTTTTCTTTTCCCACAGCATTTGCGGCAACATATTATCATCAAAACTAGTAAAATGATGCCCATGATTGGCAATAATATTTGACCTAAGATACTTTTACCTTTTTAGAAAACCAACTACTAATGGTGGAAAAACTATTTGTTATTTTCTTTCATTCACTGTCAACCTCCAGTGGTTTCAGTTACTCTTCCAAATGAGTAATGTTTTTAATATATCTTCCAATCTCTACACTCTTGTCAGGTATATACGTGCAACAATGTTGCGCTTTCAGCATTTTACAGACTCCACCCTCTTTTGCCAATAAGATATCAAGGGCAAGTCGCTTTTGCAAAACCATAGATCTAACAGCAAGTAACTCTGTATTGATCAGTAAAAGTCCTCCAGCAGTGTCAGTAGATAACCGATCAACTACTGTTGACAACTGACAGATTTTTCGAGAATTCAGCAGAACCCCCACTGAAGGTATCAATGCACCAACTATATCACCTTCTATTTCAGAAAAACTAGCTCTTTTATATCTTTTTAGTCCACTACTGTCATTATTGCTTCCAGTGATTCTTTTAACATGATAGACTTTAGGAAATATTATTCCGAAATAGCAACTCCCATACCAGTGATCAGGGAACCTAAAATAGGCTTTGTTTCCACAAATATAATAGATTCCAGGGAATACTGGATCAGTTCCTCCTTTTAGTCCCCAACCCCCAATTACTAGGAAGTTATGTTCACATTCACTGGAACCAATAAATACATTGTTATATTCTGTTTTAAGTCTATGGAGACAGATTTTCCCTTTCTTTTCAAAATCCAGAGACATAGCAGCATGAGTCTTGCCAGATACTAAAAGGTCTTCCCTTTCAGCCCACTTTAGGTATTTGAGGTTTCGGTTCAGAGGCCCTTCTTTTGGAAATCCTGTCTTCTGTTTTCTAATAAATTTTTAAATATTTTTTCTTCTTCATGCAATTTACATGTTAAGTTGCGTTTATGTGTGTCAGCTATATCTATTGTCTTCATTGTTAGGAAAAATTCACACATGAATTGTGAGTCTCTAGTACTAAGGACAGGGTTCATGCTCTTTTGCATGGGATCTTCTAAAAATATTACATCTACATTTGAATAATAAAACTGCAGTTTTCCAGTTCTATAGAATAAGCTGGCTAGTACACTACATGAAATACCATATGTCAAGGGTAAATGATGATAAGTTACCCCTTCAGCTACTGAATTTGGCAATTTCATGCAAACATTACAATCATAGTTTCTACATAATGGACTAAGAGATTTGCAAATATATTTAATCTTATCTAGAGTGTGGTGTAAATCTAACTCATCTGGTGTTTCTAGGTCTACTCTATCTCCTTTAATATTTGCTACTTCTGTGTGTGCATTAGTAATATTCTGTTTGTCAGTAACCACCAAATAGGGAATGGCTATTGCTAATATTATCCATATTACAAGGACTAATATTAAACTACATATACAGATTCTACAACACTTCTTTATACAGCTTTGTTTTGGGTTTCTAGTAACTTTATCATCAGACATTTTTGGCCAAGAAGATTTGTATCTTCTTTAATTCAGAACCTGATATGAGATAACACCTTAAACGTTTTTTCTCTTTCAAGTCGGTCTCACTTCTTCCTCAATTTGTTCAACATTCAGCTCTTCATCACTTTCTTCATTTAAATCGAGGTTTTCAAAGTCTTCAAGAATAACATATGTCCATTCAGGACCCTTGAACTTGTTATTCAAAGTCTTCAATCTTTGACTCCTCCGCTTTGGTATTACCTTGGAAGGTTCAGATTGACTAGTTACTTCATTTACTTGATCAGGTTCTTCACTGATTGTCTTAAAACGGTATCTCAGTCTCTTGATAATTCTTGGACAATTATCACCTTTTCGTCTTTTCTTAAACTTCACTGCACTGCCAGGTTCTTCAAGACTCCTTTTGTTTTTTTTAGATTTTAGCACAACTTGATCAGCTTCATCTTCAGATTACCTCTCTATCTGACCTTGTCCAGAGCTTATTAATTTGGCCTGTTCTTCCTGGATGGGTTTATCTACCTCATTCTGACCCTGTTCAGGATTAGTGATGTCTGGTTTTTCTTCTGTATCCTAAACTTGTGATTCTATGCCTATCTGGTCCTGTTCAGGTCATTTTACCTCTTTACCTTCTTCTGCCTGAACGTTTTCTCTAAGTCCTAACTATCCCTCCTCAGACTCCGGAAAGGGCTTTGAGTTTCTTCTGTCTGAGTATATTGTTCTCTCCTTAGCTGTTCCTTCTCAGGCTTCCTAACAGTCGTTTCCCTACTTTCCTGAGCGAATTCTTCTATACCTGTCTGGTCCTCTCTCTTTTCCTGTCTATCTAACTGTGTTTGACTCCTTGTTCTTATAAGTATTTCAGGTATATCCACCACTGGGATCCAGTCGTCCTGATAGGTGCTCGGTTGATCTTGGGCAGCTACCTCAGGATCTTCTATAGGAAGTTCTTCAGCTGCACAACCTTCAGCAACATCAATTTCTTGTTTCAATTGTAACTCTTCTTCTTCAGGAGTTGGTACCCTTTTGGTATGACTTGCATGGATCCAATTAGGCAATCCTGCACACTTTACAGCCGTTGAGGTAGTCAATATAACTTGATGCTGTTTATCCCACCTTGGAGATAGGCACGATTCTCGTGTGTGATTCTTCACAACTACCCAGTCACCAGGATTCAGATCATGCTCAGCTGTCTGTTGAAAGCATCTTCCCCAACTTGATGAGAGATAGAACGCACTCTGTCAGCCAACTCTTTGCAATACTCCAAAACCAAGTCATCAGTTATATTCAACAGCTTGTGTCCTGGTACACATGCTTGTCTCATTGCTCTTCCCATGAGTATTTCATGGGGACTCAATCCAGTATTTGTGTCTTGAATACTTCTGAGTCCCATAAGAACAAGAGGCAAAGCATAAGGCCATTCCAGTGGGGTGGATGCACACACCTTTCCGAGTCTTGACTTGATTGTGCCATTCAATTGTTCTACCACCCCAGAAGCCTCTGGACGGTAAGCGCAGTGCAATTTTTGTTCGACTTTAAATGCTTCACAAATTAGTCAAATTATTTCATTATGAAAATGAGACCCTCTATCTGATTCAATTGTTACTGGAAAACCAAATCTTGGGATGAGTTCTCTCAATAAAAGTTTGGCCACTGTCAAGCTGTTATTTCTACGGATCAAGTATGCTTCCACCCACTTTGAAAATAAACAAACTATGACAAGTACATATTTCAACCCTCGACAAGCACGTAGTTGAATGAAATCTAACTGCAGTCTCACGGAAGGACCCTCTGCCTTTCCAATCTTTCCCATGCAGACCACAGTTTTCCTGCCAGGGTTCATTTGTTGACATATTAAACATCTCTGGCAAAGGCTCTCTTCTACATTTCTGAACTTTGCGTTAAACCAATCTTGTCTGAAAAGTCAAATCATTGCATCTCTACCCACATGTGTGTCTCCATGGTACATTCTAGCCATTGGTGCAAGCATACTGTCTGGCATGACTGGTCTGGCATCACAACAAACCCACACACCATCTTCTGCCCTTCTTTGACATCCTATTTTCACCCACTCTTTCTTTTCTCCCATATCTACTGCGTCCTGCAGATCTTTCACCTCCTCCCAGGTTCCCACTCCTGCAAGTAGCATAAGTTGGCAGCTGATTCCACAAGTTTCATTATTTAAGGCAATCTTATACCTTGCAAAGTGTTGGGCAACCTGGTCAGCTTATCGGTTACCGGCTGTCACATAGTCATTTCCCGATTGTTGAGCAGCACACTTAACCACGGCCACCACTTTTGGTAATTGAATTGCCTCAAGTAATTCTTTCACAAAAATGCAATTTTTAATGAGTGTCCCTGAGGAGGTCAGGATATCCCTCTGCATCCACAGCTGGCCAAAATCATGCACAACCCCATAACCATATTGACTGTCAGTGAAAATGGTTATTCTCCAATTTTCCTCAATTTTACATGCCTTAATTAAGGCGATCAATCAGCAACTTGTGCAGATTTGACTTCTGGTAAAAAGGATGCTTCGACTATTCCAGTTAATGTACATACTGCGTAGGCAGCACTCAATCCTCCCTTCTCATGTCTCATACATGAGCCGTCTACAAACAGTTCATGCTCAGCGTTTCAAACTTTCTTATGCCGAGGTCAGGCGTTCCTGACCTCGGCAGACTTTTGCGCGTTTGAATCAGAACAAGAAATCATTTGAAAACAGAACGAGTAAGGACTTCCCCCGATCAACCTCCTATCATAAGAAAGTTTGAAAATTGATAGGTTATAGTATTAACCAGCACGTCCTGACAATAATAAAACAACAAAACACAAGTATCGTGGGATTCCTAGAACTCACGAAGGGTCTTTTCATGCAATAACTATCTGTCCTGAAGATGGTCTGACGGACTTCTGCCATCCAAGACCGAAACGTCGACTCTATCATCTAATTCCACAATATTAGGTAAATGCAGTTGATTATTTTCTCAACGATGAGATTGGTCTCTGTTAAAACTGTACTGAAATAGATGTCTTTTGATGAAATGTGGATCTGATTTAACCCGCTTTTCATGATCTATTGCTCGAACCAATGGTTCTTTTGTACTCCTTTTTACTCTAATTCATATATAAAAAGATTTGTGTTTTATTCACAAAAAAAGAAATCCCGTGTGTGTACTCTTTATCTGAAAATTGTTCTTGTTGATAACATTTACTGTTGGTGTATAATTTGCTTAAATACACCCCCAAAATGATTCACTAAGAAATAGAACCAAGTAATTACTTTATTACAAACAAAATCCCTTGTCGGTAGCTTTACTTTATCAATTTATCCGCCTAAGCCCTCAAGGGTATATTGGGCTTGCCCTTCATCTGGTGCTCACATATATACTCTGGCAATTTTCTAAAAGCTCCTATATTTTCATCATCCCATTCTATATGATCTTTCGCTCTTTTTCTGGTCATTTGTATCAGGGGTTTGGCCAGTAAAGCAAAGCCTACAATCCACTGCCTACAATACCCTACAACTCCAAGGAACATTCTTCTTTCTTTTTGTGTTTGTGGCAACTGCGTTTGTCTTATTATTCTTATTCTTTCAGAAGTCACCCTTCTAACTCCTCTTTCTATTTGATGTCCCAGGTATTTAACTGAATTTTTAAAAAACTGAAATTTTTCAGGGTACACTTTATGTGCACCCTTTGCCAAATGATTTAACAATGCAATTGAATCAGTAACACAGTCATCTCGGGTAGTTGACGCCACCAATAGGTCGTCAATATACTGCACCAGGACTGACTCTCTGGGCAATACAAAAGATTCAATGCTTCTTTTGAGAATCTGATTTAAGATTTAAGATTGAAGGACTTTCAGCGTACCCCTGAGGCACACGATTCCAGACATAGACATGCTCTTCAAATTTGAACGAAAATATCTGGATGCAATGGAATAGAAAAGAATGCATGACATAAATCAAATGCTGTGAACAATCCTGCTTTCCATGGTATCTGATAAAGAATCACAGTTGGATTAGGCACTACTGGGCAGCATGGTACAACAATCTTATTAATTTCCCTGAGATCTTGAACCACCCTATATTTTCCGTTAAATTTCTTAATGCCAATTATAGGCGAGTTACAAGGGCTACTCATTATTTCTTTCAAGATACCTTGTTCGACCAATCACTCTATTTCTGCTGCGACACCTGCTTTTACTTGTTGTCTCATTTTATATTGTCGAGTATTCGGATAAACAGCACCTTCTTTCACTGTCACTTTTACAGGATCTACATTTGCCATTAATCCTATTTCCTTTCCAGTAAAATCCCATATCTCTGCATTTACAGTCAGTTTGACTTTGGCAGGTAATTCATTTTGTGTCATCGAATATAATTAATTTACTTCTGTTCCCTGTTTAGCTAACATGAACTTGTAAACTCCATCTTCATCTGGGGTTTGTATTGCAACACCATCCGGTGTGCAAAATATAGTGCAATTCATTTTGCACAACAGGTCTCTTCCAAGCAAGTTTACAGGGTTTGAGTCACAGACCACAAACTTATGCATTTCTTTAAAATTACCAATTCGCACCTCCATGGGTTCTGTGATCGGGGTACTAATCCGTTTGTTTGAAACACCTACAACTTGGATGTCCTCTCCCGAGAGGGGCAGGTTAGGAATGTCTGCTGTTCTCACAGTAGACCTGGTAGCACCAGTATCCAACAAGAAAGTAATATAATTTCCTTCCACTTTACCTTCAACGTATGGACCTGACTGATCTACCGGTAAAGATGCGCCAAGTACGCACTCCCCTTCCTCCCCACTCTGGCACTGTCATTCCTGATCATAATCGATTAGTGGGTCCTGCAAAAGAAACTGTGATGTTACAACATTTTTCTTACCACTTCCTTCTGGAAATCCGGCGTCCACACTGTATGTGGGGGGGGGGTGGTGGTATACTGGTATGTTATTTATTCACTTCTTCTTTAAATGTAGTATCAGTTGCTGTTATGCTCCTGTCCTATCGGTTGCTGTTTCCGTGGGCTCTTTCCTGTTCTCCTCCACTACACTTGCATTGAAATAAAATAGTGGATTTCATGTGGCCAGACTCTTGGATTAATTGGCGACTCCCTACATACTACACTCACCTTTATCATCCCCCTTTCATCTTGTTCTGACCTCTATTCTGCCTCTTTCTGCTCCTTTCTAACCTTTATCTTGCCTCTTTCTGTTTATTGATCACATTTATTCTGCCTCTTTCTGCTCATTTTTGGCTTTTATTTTTCCTCTTTCTGCTCATTTCTGACCTTTATTTTCCAACTATCTGCTCATTTCACATCTTTATCTTGACTCTTTCTGCTCATTGCTGACCTTTTTCTACCTCTTTCTGTTAATTTCTGACCTTTATTTTACCTCTTGGGCCTCATTTCTGCCCGTTGTTCTTCCTCTTTCTGCTCGCTTCTGACCTCTATTCTGCCTCTTGCTTCTCTTTTCCCACCTTTATTTAGCCTCATCACTGCGGAGCTTTACTCTGCCTCTTCCTGCTCGTTTCTGACCTTTATTCTGCCTCTTTCTGCTCGTGGCTGACCTTTAGTGTTCCTATTTCTGCTCGTGTCTCAACTTTACTCTGTCTCTTGCTGCTCTTTTATGATCTTTATTCTGCCTCTTTCTGCTAATTTCTCACCTTTATCCTGCATCTGTCTGACCTTTATTCTGCTCTTTCTGATTGTTTCTCACCTTTCTTCCCTCTTTCTGCTTGTTGCTGACCTTTATTTTGCCTCTTTCTGCTCATTTCTCACCTTTATCATCCCTCTTTCATCTAGTTTCTGACCTCTATTCTGCCTCTTTCTGCTCATTTCTCACCTTTCTGCTAATTTCTCAGCTTTATCTTGCCTCTTTTTGCTCTTTGTTGACCATTATTTTGCTTCTTTCCGCTCATTTCTGACCTTTATTCTCCATCTTTCTGTTGGTTTTTCACCTTGATCTTGTCTCTTTCTGCTCATTGATGGGCTTCATTCTGAATCTTTCTGCTCATTTCTTGCCTTCATTCTGTCTCTTTCTGCTCGTTTCTGATCTCTAATCTGCCTCTTGCTGCTAGTTTCTGATCTCTATTCTGCCTCTTTCTGCTAGTTTCTCACCTTTATTTAGCCTCTTCCTGCTCATTGCTGACCTATATTTTGCTTCTGTCTGTTGGTTTATCACCTCTTTCTGCTCATTTCTCATCTTTATTTTGCCTATTTCTGCCTATTTCTGACCTTTATTATCCATCTTTCTGCTGGTTTATCACCTTTATCTTGCCTCTTTCTGCTCATTGCTCACCTTTAGTCTGCCTCTTTCAGCTCATTTCTGGCCTTTATGCTGCCTCTTTCCGCTCATTTCCGATCTCTATTCTGCTTCTTGATGCTGTTTCTGATCTCTAGTCTGCCTCTTTCTACTCGTTTCTGACTTGTATTCTGCGTCTTGCTGCCCATTTCTCACCTTTATTTAGCCGCTTTCTACTGGTTGCTGCCCTTTCTTTTGCCTTTCTGCTCTTATCTGACCATTATTGTCCTTCTTTTTGCAGATTTATCACCTTTATCTTGCCTCTTTCCGCTCAATGGTGGCCTTTATTTTGCCTCTTTCTGCTCATTTATGGCCTTTTTACTACCTCTTTTCCCTCGTTGCTAACCTTTATTCTGCCTCTTCTCTTTCTCTTAGTTTCTGATCTTTATTCTGCATCCTTCTGCTTGTTTCTCAGCTTTATTGTGAGAAGTTGGCCTGGTATATGCTGGTCACTAGTTAAAGTGGCCACCTTGCACCAGTACAATTCGATTCTTATGGTCGTAGGTTTAAGACAACCTTTTAAAGAAAGCTATCCTAGTGGTAGCTGTGGAGAGCAGCCTTCAGGCTAAGTCTTTAGAGGAATGTAAAGCAGCTTGTTTTACCTTATAATCTCTTGAATTACTAAATGAAAGGACACCACACAGGTATATATATCAAATATATATGTATTTATTACTAGACACACTCTACTAATCTCTTTATGAGATTAGAAGTCAGGAACATATGCACAAATCAACATTTCACAATAAGTTAAGCACAAATATGGCTTGGGCCCTAGGGGCGTAGCAGTACATATATTAAAAAAGAGACTTAAGAATAACGACTTGCGAGGGGACAAGGCCTAGGGCCTTCAGAAGCGCTGGAGCCTCACTAAACCACAATAGGCAGGTAAGTAAAGGACCCACGGGAGACGCATGCAGTGTGAGAACACAGCCACGGATCCCAATTGACTTCAAAGGAGCAAATCGCGATTGGAAATTTTGAGTTTAAGGATACTTCGGGAGAGTCTACAAGCAAGTCACTTACAGGGTAAGTAGTTCTAGAGCCAACACCCCAGGGAAGCCGAGTGCATAGGTGTCTTTTGGTGTCGGGTCGGGGCGTCGTTGTTAATGGGAGCGAAAGAAGACTTGCTGCTGGTGAAGACAGGAGAAGTGTCCGGTGGAATCCAAGGCAGGATTCAGAAGAAGGAAGACCTGAAAGCAGAGGGGTCAGTGTTCAAAGTCAATTGGCAGTGACCCGGGGCAAGGAAGATGGATGCCCACAGTCGTCGGGTGATTTCAGGTGATCACGCCGTGACCCAACACCAAAAGACACCTATGCACCCGACTCCCCTGGGTGAGGTAACTCGTGCACTCCGGTGCTCCTGTGTGTGTTGGCCCTAGAACTACTTACCCTGTACTGACTTGCTTGTAGACTCTCCCGAAGTACCCTAAAACTTTAAAATTCGAACGGCGACTTGCTCCATTGAATTCCATTGGGATCCGCGGCTGTGTTCTCACACTGCATGCGTCTCCCGTGGGTCCTTTACTTACCTGCCTTGGGTGGATTAGTGAGGGCCCAGCGCTTCTGAAGACCTTAGGCCTTCTCCCTTCTCAAGTCTTTCTTCTTATACCTCTTTTTTAGTATATGGTCTGGTACGCCCCTAGGGCCCCAGCCATAGAAGTGCTTAATTTGTTGTGAAACATTGATTTGTGCATATGTTCCTGACTTCTAATCTCATAAAGAGATTAGTAGAGTGTGTCTAGAAATAAATACATATATATTTTATATATATACCTGTGTGGTGTCCTTTCATTTGTTAATTCAAGAGATTATAATGTAAAACAAGCTGCTTTACATTCCTCAGAGACTTAGCCTGAAGGCTGCTCTCCACAGCTACCACTAGGATAGCTTTCTTTAAAAGGTTGTCTTAAACCTATCTAAAAAAAGAGTCGAATTGGACTGGTGCAAGGTGGCTACTTTAACTAGTGACCAGCATATGCCAGGCCAACTTCTCACACACTACCTCACCCAGGCTGCAGTAGCAGGCCAGTGGTGTTAGATTTAGTCTGCTTCCCAGGGGTGGCATAATTCATGCTTCAGCCCCTGTTAGGTCTGTGAAGTACCTATGCCCTTGGTACCTAAGGTACCATATACTAGGGGCTCATAAGGTACCACAGTATCCAATCACTAGTGCATCTAATATGCACTCCATGTTGTTTAGAGAGAAAATAGAGGCTGGGGCCCTGATGAGCAGGGTTCCAGCCAGACAATAGCCAGAAACCAGTGTTAACATCAGAAAAAAAGTGGGGGCAACATAAGAGGCAGATCCTACTCTCCTACACAACCCCCCCAAACGCAGGGACACTAAACTAACCATTGAATTCCATTGGGATCCGCGGCTGTGTTCTCACACTGCATGCGTCTCCCGTGGGTCCTTTACTTACCTGCCTTGGGTGGATTAGTGAGGGCCCAGCGCTTCTGAAGACCTTAGGCCTTCTCCCTTCTCAAGTCTTTCTTCTTATACCTCTTTTTTAGTACATGGTCTGGTACGCCCCAGGGCCCCAGCCATATAAGTGCTTAATTTGTTGTGAAACATTGATTTGTGCATATGTTCCTGACTTCTAATCTCATAAAGAGATTAGTAGAGTGTGTCTAGAAATAAATACATATATATTTTATATATATACCTGTGTGGTGTCCTTTCATTTGGCAATTCAAGAGATTATGATGTAAAACAAGCTGCTTTACATTCCTCAGAGACTTAGTCTGAAGGCTGCTCTCCACAGCTACCACTAGGATAGCTTTCTTTAAAAGGTTGTCTTAAACCTATCTAAAAAAAGAGTCGAATTGGACTGGTGCAAGGTGGCCACTTTAACTAGTGACCAGCATATGCCAGGCCAACTTCTCACACACTACCTCACCCAGGCTGCAGTAGCAGGCCAGTGGTGTTAGATTTAGTCTGCTTCCCAGGGGTGGCATAATGCATGCTTCAGCCCCTGTTAGGCCTGTGAAGTACCTATGCCCTTGGTACCTAAGGTACCATATACTAGGGGCTCATAAGGTACCACAGTATCCAATCACTAGTGCACCTAATATGCACTCCATGTTGTTTAGAGAGAACATAGAGGCTGGGGCCCTGATGAGCAGGGTTCCAGCCAGACAATAGCCAGAAACCAGTGTTAACATCAGAAAAAAAGTGGGGGCAACATAAGAGGCAGATCCTACTCTCCTACACAACCCCCCCCAAACGCAGTGACACTAAACTAACCTTGACCAGTTGAGTCTTCGTGTTCTAAGTGGAAATACCTTGAAAGTCCATCTGCATTGGCATGTTGGGTTCCAGGTCTATGTTCCACTGTATAATCCATCCCTTGTAGGGAAATGGACCACCTTAAAAGTTTGGGGTTTTCACCTTTCATCTGTTTGAGCCATAGGCGGGGCTTGTTGTCAGTCTGAACTATGAAGTGAGTGCCAAATAAGTATGGCCTCAGCTTCTTCAGGGCCCACACCACAGCAAAGGCCTCCCTCTCTATAGCTGACCAACGTTTCTCTCTAGGGGTCAGCCTCCTGCTTATAAAAGCTACTGGCTGGTCTTGACCTTCATCATTCAGTTGAGACAGTATAGCTCCCACACCCAGCTCAGAAGCATCTGTTTGGACAATGAACTTTTTGGTGTAGTCTGGACTCTGTAAGATGGGGGCAGTGCACATGGCCTGCTTTAGGTCTTCAAATGCCTTCTAACAGCTAGCTGTCCACTGAACCTTTTTTGGCATTTTCTTTGAGGTAAGATCATTTAAGGGGGTCACTATAGATCCATATCGCTTAACAAACCTCCTATTATACCCAGTCAGGCCTAAAAAGGCTCTCACCTGTGTCTGGGTGGTTGGAGCAACCCATTCCATGATGGTTTGGCTTTTGCTCTGCAAAGGCTGAACCTGGCCTCCACCTACAAGGTGGCCCAGGTACACAACCTGACTCTGCCCTATCTGGCACTTAGTGGCCTTGATAGTGAGGCCTGCTTTTTGCAGGGCCTCCACAACATTTCTGAGGTGGACCAGGTGATCCTGCCAGGAGGAACTAAAGACAGCAATATCATCTAGATAAGCTGAGCAATACGTTTCCACACCTGTCAGAACTTTGTTCACCAACCTCTGAAAAGTGGCAGATGCATTTTTCAATCCAAAGGGCATCACTATAAAGTGGTAATGTCCACTAGGGGTCTGAAATGCTGTTTTGGCTTTTGCATCATCAGCTGACCTGATCTGCCAGTAGCCAGCTGTTAGGTCAAATGTACTCAGATACTTGGCTGAGGCCAAAGTATCAATCAGCTCATCTGCCCTTGGTATAGGATAGGCATCAGTCCTGGTGACTGCATTGAGGCCTCTGTAGTCTACACAAAACCTAATTTCTTTCTTACCACCCTGGGTATGAGGTTGAGGCACAAGGACTACTGGACTAGCCCAAGGGCTATCTGAAGGCTCAATTACACCTAATTCTAACATTTTCTGGACTTCACTCCTGATACAGTCCCTGACATGATCAGGTTGCCTGTAGATTTTACTGTTGACAGGCAGACTGTCCCCAGTGTCCACCTCATGGGTGCACCAGGTAGTCTGACTAGGGGTCAGGCTAAACATATGTCTGTACTGTTGCAGAACTTGTCTGCATTCAGTTTGTTGATGGTCAGTGAGGCTGCTTGCCAAAGCAACACCACCTACAGACCCATCATCAGGGTTCTGTGAGAGCAGGTCAGGGAGAGGGTCACTCTCCTCCTCCTGTTCCTCATCAGTTGCCATGAGCAAGCCCATGTCAGCCCTATCAACATATGGTTTCAATCTGTTGACATGGAGCACCCTAAGGGGGCTCCTGTGAGTTCCAAGATTCACCAGGTAGGTGACTTCTCTCTTTTGCTCAACAATGGTATGGGGGCCACTCCACTTGTCTTGGAGGGCTGCTGGGGCCACTGGCTCCAACACCCACACTTTCTGTCCTGGTTGGTACACAGTCAGCACAGCCTTTTGGTCATGCCAAGTTTTTTGTAATTCTTGGCTGGCCTCCAGGTTTTTGGTTGCCTTCTTCATGTATTCGGCCATCCTGGAGCGGAGACCAAGTACATAGTCCATCACATCCTGTTTGGGGGGTTTGAGAGGTAACTCCCAGCCCTCCTTCACCAAACATAATGGACCTCTTACAGGGTGCCCAAACAGAAGTTCAAATGGACTGTAACCAACCCCCTTCTGTGGAACCTCTCTGTAAGCAAACAAAAGGCAGGGAAGAAGAAGGTCGTATTTTCGCCTAAGCTTTTCTGGGAGTCCTTTAAACATTCCCTTAAGGGTTTTGTTGAAATGTTCAACCAACCCATTGCATTGTGGGTGATAGGGAGTAGAGAATATATAAGTTACACCACATTCCTTCCACATTGCGTTTAAATATCCTGACATGAAGTTTGTATCTCTGTCAGAGATTACCTCCTTTGGGAAACCCACTCTGGGGAAAACTCCAATGAGGGCTCTTGCCACCACAGGGGCTGTGGTGGTCCTCAGGGGAATTGCCTCTGGGTACCTGGTGGCATGATCCACTACCACCAGGATAAATCTGTGCCCAGATGCAGTTGGAGGGCCAAGGGGATCAACAATGTCTATCCCTACCCTTTCAAAGGGTACCCCCACCACAGGTAGTGGTATCAGGGGGGCCTTTGTTGTACCACCTGACTTGCCACTGGCTTGGCAAGTGACACAGGAGTGACAAAACTCCTTGGTGTCCTCTGACATATGTGGCCAATGAGAATGCGGAACAAGCCTATACCAGGTCTTGTTTTGGCCCAAATGACCTGCCAAAGGGATGTCATGTGCTAGGGTCAAGAGGAACCCCCTAAACTTCTGAGGTATTACCAACCTCCTGGTGGCTCTAGGGGTTGGATCTCTACCCTCAGAATATAGGAGTCCCTCATCCCAATACACTTTATGGGACCCACTAGCACTCACAGCAGCCTCAGCAGCAGCCTGCTGTCTGAGGGGTTCAAGAGAGGGGCAGCACTGTTGCTCCTTACTCAGATCTTCCCTAGAAGGGGCCCCTGCCCCCAAGAACTCAACCTGATCAGGCTCAAGTCCCTCTGGGGCAGTTCCTTCTTCAGGATCTGCTTCTCCTCCCTCAAGAGGTGAATCTGTGATCTGAGACAGAGGGGAAGGCAATGCCTTAACCCTACTGCTCCTCTTCTTGGGAAGCACCTGGTCCATAGTTTCAGGATCCAGAGCTGGTTCAGTGTTATGCATTTTGGCCTGTGACCTGGTCACAGCAAATACCTCTGCAGGGATGCCCAGCATCTCAACATGAGTCCATAACTCTACTTCAGACCAGGCTGAAGTCTCTAGATCATTGCCCAACAGACATTCTACAGGGAGGTCTGCACTGACTACAACCTTCTTAAGGCCAGTTACAACTCCCCAGGAGCAATTCACAAGTGTCAGACTATGGTTGGTCCTGACATTGCTTGCATTGGTAACCTGGTACATTTCGCCCAGGATGATCTGTCCAGGGTCCACAAGATCCTCTGCCACCATGGTGACACTAGCACTTGTGTCCCTAAATGCCAAAGCCTGTTTGCCATTTATTACAGGCTGCTTTTTGTATTTGCCCAGATTACTGGGGCTCACTAGGAAGGACATATCAATGTCTCCATCACAAATCAGCAATACCTGAGTGGGTACTCTGACTAGGCCAGAGTCCACTTCGGAACCCAGGGTCAACCCTACTACACCCTTATTCTGAGTACTACCTCCACCAGTAGCTGCACTAGGGGGAACAGTTGCCTTAGGGGCAGGAGTGGTTGTGATTTGGTCTTTGGACTTGCTACAATCAGAAGTCCAGTGCCCTTTCTGTTTACAGAATTTGCACCATGGCTTCTTTTGGCCTTTTCCCTAGTTGGACTGTCAATCCCCACCAGATGCAGATTTTTGGGGCCCTTGTGAAGACTTCTGGTCTTTTGAATTATCCCCACCTTTCTCAGGGCCCTTAGAATCCTGCTTGTTGGTGTCACCCCCTTGGTTCTGGGTTTTCTGCCTCACCCTAGTTCTGACCCATTTGTCTGCCTTCTTTCTCAATTCTTGGGGAGAGGTCAGATCAGAGTCCACCAGGTATTGATGCAACAACTGGTTCTGGCAATTATTAAGGATCTGTTCTCTCATCATTAGATTATACAATCCCTTGAAATCAGTAACCCTACTGAAAACCAGCCAACTCTCCAGAGCCTTGGTTGCACAATCTACAAAGTCAGTCCAGTCATCAGTCTGTGCCTTCTGGGTATCTCTGAACTTCAACCTGTACTGCTCAGTGGTTAAGCCAAACCCATCTATCAGTGCACTCTTCAGGACTTCATAGTCATCAGCATCCTCTTCTCTAACAGTGAGGAGCTTGTCTCTACCTTTATCTGAAAAGGAGAGCCACAAGATTGCTGCCCACTGCTTTTGGGTGACCTGTTGTTCTCTACAGGCCCTTTCCCTAGCAGTTATCCACTTATGGATATCATCCCCACTCTGGTAGGGAGGAACAACCTTGGACAGGTTCCTTTGGTCTGGGATATATTCTCTACCTCTAGGGACACTGTTGCTGCCACCAGGGGGTTCTAACCCCTCTCTTCTAGAAGCTCTCTGGAGCTCAAAGGCTTCTCTATCTAATGCCAACTGCTTGGTTTTGAGGGCAAATCGTGCTTCCTCATACTGCAGCAGTTTGTACATTCTGTCAGAGGAGGTCTCCCTTCTAGGAAAGTATGAGTTCCACTGCTGGACAGATTCTCTGCCAGAGTGATAGAAGTGGTCAGACTCCATAGAATAAGACCTAGGGCTTTCCTCCACTCTCAGCTCTCTAAGGGAGAATTCCTCTGTCCTTTTCAGACCCTCGTGGATCTGGCCCTTCAACCACAGAGTCCAGGTCATCTTGATTTTCATCATCTGACCCAGATACTATAATTGACCCACTCACTGATTCAGACCCATTAGCTCCTAGAGCTAATCTAAGATCATCTGCTGTCAGCAGATCTATCAGGTGTAGTGTGGAGGGACTCTGTCCTAGCTTCAGGTGACTTGCAGCACACATGGCTTTCAAGTCAGTGAAAGTCATGTCCTTATACTGAGGCTGGGTGGACCCACTGGTTCCAACCCTTAAGGACATTCTAGTGTTGTGCAGTTTTGTACTACCTACACTAGTTTGTGGCCTACTGATACTAGCTTGAGCTGTAGAAAGGGTGTGCTAACCCTTGACACACAGATCTAAGTTCAGTAGAACTTATTGATACTAAGCTTGACTTTATATGTACCTTGAGTAGCTATAGTGGTTTTCAGTTAGTAATTCAAATAGAGATTTTCTGGTAAAACAATGGCAAGCTGGAATCTCACACGCTGCCGACCAATGTGAGAAGTTGGCCTGGTATATGCTGGTCACTAGTTAAAGTGGCCACCTTGCACCAGTACAATTCGACTCTCATGGTAGTAGGTTTAAGACAACCTTTTAAAGAAAGCTATCCTAGTGGTAGCTGTGGAGAGCAGCCTTCAGGCTAAGTCTTTAGAGAAATGTAAAGCAGCTTGTTTTACCTTATAATCTCTTGAATTACTAACTAAAAGGACACCACACAGGTATATTTATCAAATATATATGTATTTAGTACTAGACACACTCTACTAATCTCTTTATGAGATTAGAAGTCAGGAACATATGCGCAAATCAACATTTCACAATAAGTTAAGCCCAAATATGGCTGGGGCCCTAGGGGCGTACCTGACCATATACTAAAAAAGAGACTTAAGAATAACAACTTGCGAGGGGACAAGACCTAGGGCCTTCAGAAGCGCTGGGGCCTCACTAACCCACCCAAGGCAGGTAAGTAAAGGACCCACGGAAGACGCATGCAGTGTGAGAACACAGCCGCGTATTCCAATTGACTTCAATGGAGCAAGTCGCGATTGGAAATTTAGAGTTTAAGGATACTTCGGGAGAGTCTACAAGCAAGTCACTTACAGGGTAAGTAGTTCTGGAGCCAACACCCACAGGAGCACCGTAGTGCTGGAGTTACCTCACCCAGGGGAGCCGGGTGCATAGGTGTCTTTTGGTGTCGGGACGCGGCGTCGTTTTCAATGGGAGCCAAAGAAAATATGCTGCTTGTGAAGACAGGAGAAGTGTCCGGTGGAATCCAAGGCTGGATTCAGAAGAAGGAAGACCTGAAAGCAGAGGGGACAGTGTTCAAAGTCACTTGGCAGTGACCCGGGGCAAGGAAGATGGATGCCCACAGTCGTCGGGTGATTTCGGGTGATCACGGGTGTCTTGACTCTTCAGCCACGAGGTTCAGGAGGCATCGATGACAACCCGGAGCTGGATTCGGCATGTCCCACAAAGTCTGAAGCTTACTGTGGTGTCGGTGACCAGATTGGAGCCAACAAGCCTTGGTAACAACAAGTCTCGGGGAAAGGATAAAAAGTCAGCGGTGCAGACCAGCAAGGTCTGAGGGACTCACCCAGTGAGGGTAAGTCAGGGCATGCCTGGAGCAACCAGGAGAGCCCTTTGGAACTGTTGTAAAGTCTTCTGGGGACCCACAAGCCAACCGGCAAGGGATCGCAAAGACGCCTTGGGAGGATTCACTCAACAGGGGCCCACGGTCACTCGGGACGGGGTAGGCCTCTGATCTTCGGTGGAAATCCTGCTGGAGGCTTGGACCACACGTGGTCCAATGCACAAGTTCATAGAACGTCGTGAAGGGGTTGCACTCGAAAATAGTGCACGGTACCCAGGTATTCCGGTTCCTCATCACTCAGCGTCGCTGGGGACTCACGATGGCCTTGGAGAAGTCAGGAAATCCTCTTCCTGGGCTGCAGGGACTTCAGACTCCGGCGGGAGCTGGAAAGTTTGCGACCGTTGATTGCAAGATTGGGTGCCTGCCAAGCAGGGGACACTCCTTGACACCAAGGGAGATTCTTCCGTCTTCCAGAGGTAATGGAACGTCGAAGGTCCAGGATTCTTCTTCAGAGCGTTGTCCAGGGATATCTAGTTTGCAATGGCAAGGGTTCCCTAACTTATACTGAAAGGAAGGGAGGGACTAGCTCTATGACCCCGCCTATGGGAGGGTCAGGGGAGTGGGTGGCTAAACCCACTTCCCTTTGTCCAGTTCGCGCCAGAGCAGGGGCAGGTAGCCCCTGAGCCGGTTTGAACTGGTGTATGCACAGAGGAGCCTACTGCTCCCCCAGTGCAGGACTTCAAAGCACTCTAGTAGTGTACCCACACAGCCCCAATACACTAAATCCTGTCTGGGAGGTGGTCACACCTCCCTGTGACAGGATGCCTATTGTTGGGCCTCCTCCACTGCGAGTTTTGGTCAGCAGCAGGAGGGCAGCCCAGTGTCTGTGATTGGTGGCATCCATTTTGTGATGCCAGGGCACTTCAGGATTCAACCGTGTTTCCACAGTGGGTACATGTCTATCCCTCAAGAAGGGGGGGATCATACACCCACACCAGTTACTGGTGTGGGGGTATGATTCCAAAGCGTTTGACACCAAACACGACATGTTTTGATGCAGCCATTCCAAAGTTAGCATTTACCGCGAGGTTATAATGCACTTAAGAGTATATGGTTTGACCGCATTCACAAACAGCCCCAGAGAATAGACTCTGAGAGCTGCAGAGGGGCCCTGCTCAGGCAGAGGCACCCCTCACATGGAAACCAAGCACCCTGCCCTCAGGATTGATAGGATCTGCCATGGGGTGAATGATAGGTTTATATGTGTGTGGATGGTGAGATATAGAAACTTATACCTCTGTAAAGAGTGCTAACACTACCTCACCCAGGCTGCAGTAGCAGGCCTGTGGTGTCAGATTGAGTCCGCTTCCCATGGGTGGCATAATACATGCTTCATCCCCTGGTAGGCCTGTGAAGTACCTATGCCCTTGGTACCTAAGGTACCATATACTAGAGGCTCATAAGTTACCACAGTATCCAATCACTAGTGCACCTAATATGAACTCCATGTTGTTTAGAGAGAACAGAGAGGCTGGGGCCCTGATTAGCAGGGGCCCAGCCAGACTATAGCCAGAAACCAGTGTTAACATCAGAAAAAAAGTGGGGGCAACATAAGAGGCAGATCCTACTCTCCTACTTTTATCATCATTCTTTCTGCTCGTTTCTGACCTCTATTCTGCCTTTCTGCTAGTTTCTCACCTTTAGTTTGCCTCTTCCTGCTCATTGCTGACCTGTATTTTTGCTCTTTCTGCTCATTTATGAACTTTATTCTCCCTCTATACGCTCGTTTCTTACCTCTATTCTGCCTCTTGGTGCTCATTTCTGACCTCTATTCTGCCTCTTGCTTTTCTTTTCTCTCCTTTATTTAGCCTCACCGCTGCTGACCTTTATTCTGACTCTATCTGCTTCTTTCTAACCTCCATGCTGCCTCTTGGTGCTCGTTTCTGACCTCTATTCTGCCTCTTGCTGCTCGTTTCTGATTTCTATTCCGCCTCTTTCTACTCGTTTCTCACCTGTATTCTATCTCTGTCTGCGCGTGTCTCACCTTCATCATCCCCCTTTCATCTTGTTTCTGACCTTTATTCTGCCCCTTTCTGCTCATTTCTGACCTTTATTTTCCAACTATCTACTCATTTCACACCTTTATCTTGACTCTTTCTGCTCATTGCTGACCTTTTTTCTACCTCTTTCTGTTAATTTCTGACCTTTATTTTACCTCTTGAGCCTCATTTCTGCCCTCTGTAGTGCCACTTTTTGCTTGCTTCTGACCTTCTTTCCCGCCTTTATTTAGCCTCATTACTGCTGTGCTTTACTCTGCCTCTTTCTGCTAGTTTCTGACCTCCATCTTGCCTCTTGGTGCTTGTTTCTGACCTCTATTCTGGCTCTTTATACTTGTTTCTGACCTCTATTCTGCCTTTTGCTTGCGTTATTCACCTTTATTTAGCCTTTTTGCTGCTGATCTTTATTCTGCCTCTTTCTGCTCATTTCTCTACTTTATCTCACCTCTGTCTGCTTGTGGCTGAACTTTATTCTTCCAATTTCTGCCTGTGTCTCACCTTTACTGTCTCTTGCTGCTCATTTCTGATCTTTATTCTGCCTCTTTCTGCTCATTTCTTACGTTTATCCTCTCTCTTTCTGACCTTTAGTCTGGCTCTTTCTGCTCGTTTCTGACCTTTCTTCTTCCTATTTCTCCTCGTGCCTCACCTTTACTCTCTCTCTTGCTGATCATTTCTGATCTTCATTCTGCCTCTTTCTGCTAATTTCTTACTTTCATCTTCCCTCTTTAAGACCTTTATTTTGCCTCTTCTGCTTGTTTCTGACCTTCATTTTGCCTCTTTCTGGTTATATCTCACCATTATCATGCCTCTTTCTGCTAATTTCTCAACTTAATTCACCCTATTTCTACTTGTTTTGTACATATTGTCCCCTCTTTCTGCTCATTTCCACCCTTTGTTTTGCCTCTTCCTACTCATGTCTGACCTTTAGTTATCCTCTTTCTGCTCATTTCTCCCCTTTATCATGCATCTTTCTGCTCGTTTCTCATATTTATTCACTCTCTTTCCGCTTGTTGTTCACCTTTATTTTGCCTCTTTCTACTCGTTTCTCGTCTTTATCATCCCACTTTCATCTAGTTTCAGACCTCTATTCTGCTAATTTCTCACCTTTATCTTGCCTCTTTCTGCTCATTGCTGACCTTTATTTTGCCTCTTTCCGCTCATTTCTGACCTTTATTCCCCTTCTTTCTGTTGGTTTATCACCTTTATCTTGTCTCTTTCTGCTCATTTCTGGCCTTTATTCTGCCTCTTTCTGATTGTTTCTGATCTCTATTCTGCGTCTCGCTGCTAATTTCTGATATCTATTCTGCCTGTTTCTACTAATTTCTCACCTTTAGTTAGCCTCTTTCTGTTCATTGCTAACCTTTATTTTGCTTCTTTCTGCTCATTTCTGACCTTTATTCTCCGTATTTCTGTTGGTTTATCACCTTTATCTTGTCTCTTTCTGCTCATTGCTCACCTTTATTTTGCCTCTCTCTGACCTTTATTCTGCCTCTTTCTAATCATTTATGATCTCTATTCTGCTTCTTGATACTTCTGGTCTTTTGACTAATACCCACCTTTATCTGAGCCTTTAGGATCCTGCTTCTTAGTCTGAACAGGACAGAGGAATTCTCCCTAAGAGAGTTGACAGAGTGGAAGAGAGGCATAGGTCCCCTTCAAGGGAATCTAACCACTCATACCACTCTGACAAGGATTCTATCCATTAGAAGAACTCATACTTTAATAGAGAGACCTCCTCTGAAAGAATGTACAAGATGCTGCAGTATGAGGAAGCTAGGCTTGCCCTCAGAACCAAGCAATTGGCCTTAGATAGAGAAGCCTTTGAGCTCCAGAGAGCTTATAGAAAAGAGGGGTTAGAGCCCCCTGGTGGCAGCAACAGTGCCCTAGAGGCGAAATTACATTCCAGACCATAGGAACCTGTCCAAGGTTGTTCCTCCCTACCAGAGTGGGGATGATATCCACAAATGGATAACTGCTATGGAGAGGGCCTGTAAAGTTCAGCAGGTCCCCCAGAAACAGTGGCCAGCAATCTTGTGGCTCTCCTTTTCTGATAAAGGTAGAGACAAGCTCCTCACTGTTAGAGAAGAGGATGCTAATGATTATGAAGCCCTGAAGAGTGCTTTGATTAAGGGTGGGCGGAATTTGCGAAAGTCACTTTCGCAAATTATCGCGAAATTATCTCTCTGAGCATGCGAAACTTTCGCGAAGATGCGGAGATTGTTTTTCCCACCCGTCCGCGATGTGTTTTTGCGTGCTCGCGGGGAAATATATCTCCAACTTGCGCATGCAGTCGCTAATGGGCGTGGCCATCTTGCTCGCGATGCTTATTTCCTGTTCGCGATCGCAATGACGTGTTCGCGATCGCAAACTCTTGCGGGATAGCGCGACCAGCTACCAACAATCCAACATCTTGTGGCGAGCGCGAACGGACAGGAAAACTCATCGGCGAATGCAGGGACCCGGTAAGTCACGATCGCGCACGCGAGAATCCATTTTTAAAGCGCGAACAAGAAAAATACTTCTGTTTCGCTGCAGGTTGCCAAAGTTTTGACATTTTCGCGCTCTCCGCGGAACGCGAAAATGTCAAAATATCGCAAATTCTGTGAGCGGAACGAAATTTACCGCCCAGGCCTAGCTTTGATAGATGGGTTTGGCTTAACCACTGAACAGTACAGGTTGAAGTTCAGAGATACCCAGAAAGCACAGACTCAGGACTGGACTGACTTTGTTGATTGTGCAACCAAGGCTCTGGAAGGTTGGCTGGTTGGTAGTAGAGTTACTGATTTTAAGGGATTGTATAATCTTATCATGAGAGAACAGATCCTTAATAATTGCCAAAACCAGTTGTTGCATCAGTACCTGGTGGACTCTAATCTGACCTCTCCCCAAGAACTGGGAAAGAAGGCAGACAAATGGGTCAGAACCAGGGTGAGGCAGAAAACCCAGAACCAAGGGGGGGGACACTAAGAAGCAGGATCCTAAAGGCTCAGATAAAGGTGGGGATAAGGCAAAAGACCAGAAGTCTTCACAAGGGCCCCAAAAATCTGCATCTGGTGGGGATTCACAGTCTACAAAGAGAAAAGGCCAAAAGAAGCCCTGGTGCAAATTCTGTAAACAGAAAGGGCACTGGACTTCTGATTGTACCAAGTCCAAAGACCAAACCACCACCACTCCTGCCCCTAAGGCAACTGTTCCCCCTAGTACAGCTACTGGTGGAGGTGGTAATCAGAATAAGGGTGTAGTAGGGTTGACCATGAGTTCTGATGTGGACTCTGGCCTAGTCAGAGTACCAACACAGGCATTGCTAGTTTGTGAGGGTGACCTTGATATGTCCTTGCTAGTGAGCCCCAGTAATCTGGGCAAGTACAAACAGCAGCCTATAATAAATGGCAAACAGACTTTGGCATTCAGGAACACAGGTGCTAGTGTCACCATGGTGGCAGAGGATCTAGTGGACCTTGCACAGATCATCCTGGGAGAAATGTACCAGGTTACCAATGCAAGCAATGTCAGGACCAACCATAGTCTGGCAGTTGTGAATTTCTCCTGGGGAGGAGTAACTGGCCTCAAAAAGGTAGTAGTCAGTGCAGACTTCCCTGTCAAATGTCTATTGGACAATGATCTGGAAACTTCATCCTGGTCTGAGGTGGAGTTATGGACTCATGCTGAGATGTTGGGTATACCTGCAGAGGTATTTGCTGTGACCAGGCCACAGGCCAAAATGCATAAAGCTGAACCAGCTCTGGATCCTGAAACTATGGACCAGATGCTACCCAAGAGGAGGAGCAGGAGGGTTAAGGCAGTGCCTTCCCCTCTGTCTCAGATCTCAGATTCCCCTCCTGAGGGAGGAGAAGCAGAGCCTGAAGAAAGAACTGCCCCAGAGGAACTTGAGCCTGGTCAGGTTGAGTTCTTGGGGGCAGGGGGACCTTCCAGGGAAGATCTGAGCAAGGAGCAACAGCGCTGCCCCTCTCTTGAACCCCTCAGACAGCAAGCTGCTGCTGAGGCTGCTGGGAGTACTAGTGGGTCCTATACAGTTTATTGGGATGAGGGACTCCTATATTCTGAGGCTAGAGATCCTACCCCTGGAGCCACCAGGAGGCTGGTAATACCTCAGATGTTTAGGGGGTTCATCTTGACCCTAGCACACAACATCCCATTTGCAGGACACTTGGGCCAAAACAAGACCGGGGACAGGCTTGTCCCTCATTTTCATTGGCAACACATGTCAGAGGACAACAAGGAGTTTTGTCACTCCTATGTCACTTGCCAAGCCACTGGCAAGTCAGGTGGCACCACAAAAGCCCCCCTGATACCACTACCTGTGGTGGGGGTTCCCTTTGAAAGGGTAGGGATTGACATTGTTGGTCCCCTTGACCCTCCAACAGCATCTGGGCACAGGTTTATCCTGGTGGTAGTAGATCATGGCACCAGGTACCCAGAAGCAATTCCCCTCAGGACCACTACAGCCCCTGTAGTGGCAAGAGCCCTCATTGGAGTCTTCTCCAGAGTGGGTTTCCCTAAGGAGGTTATATCTGACCGAGGTGCAAACTTCATGTCATGGTATCTAAAGGCAATGTGGAAGGAGTGTGGTGTAAACTACAAGTTCACTACTCCCTATCACCCACAATGCAATGGGTTAGTTGAAAGGTTCAACAAAACCCTAAAGGGAATGATTAAAGGCCTCCCAGAAAAGCTTAGGCGAAAATGGGACCTTTTACTTCCCTGCCTTCTGTTTGCATACAGGGAGGTCCCACAGAAGGGGGTTGGCTACAGCCCTTTTGAACTTCTGTTTGGGCACCCTGTCAGAGGCCCATTATGTTTGGTGAAGGAGGGATGGGAGTTACCTCTCAAACCTCCCAAACAGGATGTGATGGACTATGTACTTGGTCTCCGCTCCCGGATGGCAGAGTACATGAAGAAGGCAACAAAAAAACCTTGAGGCTAGGCTAGCCAAGAATTACGAAAAGCTTGGCATGACCAAAAGGCTGTCCTGACTGTTTACCAGCCAGGCCAGAAAGTGTGGGTGAGCATGTGGCCCCAGCAGCTCTCCAGGACAAATGGAGTGGCCCCCATACAATTGTTGAAAAAAAGGGATAAGTCACCTACTTGGTGGATCTTGGAACTCCCCGGAGCCCTAGCAACAGACTTAAGCCATATGTGGACAGGGCTGACATGGTCTTGCTCATGGCAACTGATGAGGACCAGGAGGAGGAGAGTGACCATCTCCCCGACCTGCTCTCACAGAACCCTGATGATGGGTCAGTTGATGGTGTTCTTTTGGCAAGCAGCCTCACTGAGCATCAGCAAACTGAATGCAGACAAGTTCTGCAACAGTTCAGACATATGTTTAGCCTGACCCCAAGTCAGACTTCCTGGTGCACCCATGAGGTGGACACTGGAGACAGTCTGCCTCTCAAGAGTACAATCTACAGGCAACCTGACCATATCAGGGACTGTATCAGGACTGAAGTCCAGAAAATGTTGGAACTAGGTGTTATTGAGCCTTCAGATAGCCCTTCGGCTAGTCCAGTAGTCCTTGTGCCTAAACCTCATACCCAGGGCGGTGAGAAAGAAATGAGGTTTTGTGTTGACTACAGAGGCCTCAATGCAGTCACCAGGACTGATGCCTATCCAATTCCCAGGGCAAATGAACTAATAGACACTTTGGCCCCAGCCAAGTATCTCAGTACATTTGACCTAACAGCTGGCTATTGGCAAATCAAGTTAGCTGATGATGCCAAGGCCAAAACAGCATTTTCAACCCCTGGTGGGCACTATCACTTTGTGGTAATGCCCTTTGGTTTGACAAATGCACCTGCCACTTTTCAGAGGTTGGTGAATAAAGTTCTGACTGGTATGGAAACTTATTGCTCAGCTTATCTTGATGATATTGCTGTCTTTAGTTCCACCTGGTAGGATCACCTGGTCCACCTCAGAAATGTTTTGGAGGCCCTGCGAAAACAAGAAGGCCTCCCTATCAAGGCCACTAAGTGCCAGATAGGGCATAGTCAGGTTGTGTACCTGGGCCACCTTGTAGGTGGAGTCCAGGTTCAACCATTGCAGAGCAAAATCCAAACCATAATGGAATGGGTAGCTCCAACAACCCAGACACAGGTTAGAGCCTTTTTAGGCATGACTGGGTACTATAGGAGGTTTGTTAAGGGATATGGATCTATAGTGATCCCCTTAAATGATCTGACCTCTAAGAAAATGCCAAAAAAGGTTCAGTGGACAGCTAACTGTCAAAAGGCATTTGATGACCTCAAGCAGGCAATGTGCACTGCCCCCATCTTGCAGAGTCCAGACTACAAAAAGAAGTTCATTGTTCAAACAGATGCTTCAGAGCTGGGTGTGGGAGCTGTACTGTCTCAACTTAATGATGAAGGTCAAGGCCAGCCAGTAGCTTTCATAAGCAGAAGACTGACCCCTAGAGAGAAACGTTGGTCAGCTATAGAGAAGGAGGCCTTTGCTGTGGTGTGGGCCCTGAAGAAGCTGAGGCCATACTTGTTTGGCACTCACTTCATAGCTCAGACTGACCACAAGCCCCTCCTATGGCTCAAACAGATGAAAGGTGAAAATGCTAAACTGCTCAGGTGGTCCATTTCCCTACAGGGGATGGACTATACAGTGTAACATAGACCTGGGACCCAACATGCCAATGCAGATGGACTCTCAATGTATTTCCACTTAGAACACAAAGACTCAACTGGTCAAGGTTAGTTTAGTGTCCCTGCATTTGGAGGGGTTGTTTAGGAGAGTAGGAACTGCACTTATGTTGCCCCCACTTTTTTTCTGATGTATACACTGGTTTCTGGCTATAGTCTGGCTGGGTCCCTGCTAATCATGGCCCCAGTCTCTCTGTTCTCTCTAAACGACGTGGTGTGCATATTAGATACACTAGTGATTGGATACTGTGGTACCTTATGAGCCCCTAGTATATGGTACCTTAGGTACCTAGGGCATAGGCACTTCACAGGCCTACCAGGGGCTGAAGCATGTCTTATGCCACCCCTGGGAAGCAGACTCAATCTGACACCACAGGCCTGCTACTGCAGCCTGGGTGAGGTAGTGTTAGCACTCCTCACTGAGGTATATGTTTCTATATCTCACCATACACACACATATAAACCTATCATTCACCCCATGGCAGGCCCTATCAATCCTGAGGGCAGGGTGCTTGGTTTACTATGTGAGGGGGTGCCTCTGCATGAGCAGGACCCCTCTGCAGCTGCCAGAGTCTATTCTCTGTGGCTGTTTGTGAATGCGGTTAAACCAAATACTCTTAAGTGCATTATAACCCAACGGTAAATGCTAACTTTGGAATGACTGCATCAAAACATGTCGTGTTTGGTGTTAAACAACTTGGAATCATACCCCCACACCAGTAACTGGAGTGGGAGTATGATCCCACCCTTCTAGAGGGGACGTCATGTACCTACTGTGGTAACACGGTAGAAATCTGAAAGAGCCCTGGCATCACAAAATGGATACCACCAGCACAGACACTGGGCTGCCCTCCTGCTGCTGACTGAAACTCGCAGTGGAGGAAGCCCAACAATAGGCATCCTGTCACAGGGAGATGTCACCACCTTCCAGACAGGATTTAGTGTATTGGAGCTGGGTGGGTGCACTTCTAGAGTGCTTTGAAGTCCTGCACTAGGGGAGCAGTAGGCTCCTCTGTGCATATGCCAGCTCAAACCGGTTCAGGGGCTACCTGTCCCTGCTATGGCGTGGAAACTGGACAAAGGGAAGTGGGTGTAACCACCCCCTACCCTGACCCTCCCAGAGTGGTCATAGAGCTAGTCCCTCACCTATCTTCAGTATAAGATAGCAAACTTTGCCATTGCAAAGCAGATAACCCTTGACGACGCTCTACAAAGAAGAATCCTGGCCCTTCGACGTTCCACTACCTTTGGAAGACAGAAGAATCTCCCTTGGAGTCAAGGAGTGACATCCCTGCTTGGCAGGCACCAGAAACTCTAATCAACAGTCGCAAACTTTCCCGCTCCAGCCGGAGTTCGAAGTCCCTGCAGCCCCAGAAGAGGATTTACTGACTTTCCGACAGCCATTGTGAGTTCCCAGCAGAGCTGAGGCGAGTGGCCCCCACGAGTGACGAGGAACAGCAATACCCGGGTACCGTGCACTATTGTCGAGTGCAACCCCTTCAGACGTTCTACGAACTTGTGCATTGGACCACTTGTGACCCAAGCCTCCAGCAGGTTTTGCAGCAAAAATCAGAGGCCTACCCCATCCCGAGTGACCGTGAGCTCCTGTGAAGTATTTCCTCAAGAGGCATCTTCGCGATTCCTTGCCCATTGGCTTGTGGTTCCCCTGAAGACTTTCTTATCAACTAAAAGGGCTCCCCTGGTTGCTCCAGGCCTGCCCTCACTCACCCTTGCTGGGTGAGTCCCTCAGACCTTGCTGGTCTGCAACGCTGACCTTCTTTGATTTCCACAAGACTTGCTGTTGCCAAGGCTTGTTGGCTCCAATCCGGTTGCTGACACCTCAGTCAGCTGCAGACGCCGTGGGACACTCCAAATCCAGCTGCTGGTCATCGTCGATCTCTCCTGGACCTCATGAGTGAAGAGTCAAAACACCATCGATGACCTGAAATCACCCGACATCCCTGGGCAGCCATCTTCCTGGCCACCGGTCACTGGCAAGTGACTTTGAACACTGTCCCTTCAATTTGCAGGTCATCTCCATCTTGAATCCACCCTTGGATTCCACAGGACACTTCTTCAGTCGACGCAAGCAGCAAGTCTTCTTTGGTCTCCATAGAAAACAGCGACGCGACCCGACACCAAAAGACACCTATGCACCCGGCTTCCCTGGGTGAGGTAACTCGTGCACTCCGGTGCCCTAGTGTGTGTTGGCCCTCGAAATACTTACCTTGTAAGTGGCTTGCTTGTAGACTTCCTCGAAGTACCCAAAAACGTTAAAAATCAAACCGCGACTTGCTCCATTGTAATCAATAGGGAACCCTCGGCTGTGTTCACACACTGCACGTTCATACCAGCTTTCACTGCAGTAGTGAAGCCCCAGCGATTCTACAATAGGTACCTTGAGGATTTATTTAGTAACAATTAATTAGTTAATTAGGAAGTCACAAAGTGATCTTAATTTCCTTAAACTCAAGCAAAAGAAGGGGAAAAACTCATACAGTGCAATAATACAAAAAATGACCCAAGTTCATTTATAGTTTTTTTAACAAAAATAAATTTGTATTTTCAATTTCTGAAGTAGTGAAACAATACACTTTACATTTCATGTACGGCAAGAAAATGTCGCAGTTTCTTGCATAACTAAGAGGCATTGGTGGCCTAAAAATTCTTTAAGTTTGTATGAATTAAGTTCATTGCCTGGCCAAACATGTGGTGGGCTCTGTCTTGTATGTAAGAAATGTCATTAACTACTGCTAGTAAGATTGCAAAGAAGACAGTAGTTTTATGTTGCCGTACATGAAATGTAAAGTGTATTGTTTCACTACTTCAGAAATTGAAAATACAAATTTATTTTTGTTAAAAAAACTATAAATGAACTTGGGTCATTTTTTGTATTATTGCACTGTATGAGTTTTTCCCCTTCTTTTGCTTGAGTTTAAGGAAATTAAGATCACTTTGTGACTTCCTAATTAACTAATTAATTGTTACTAAATAAATCCTCAAGGTACCTATTGTTATTTAACTGATCTACCCAATTCCTTGGGGAATAGTGGGTTGCCCTATTGTGATTACCAGCGATTCTACAGGCACTAGGCCTTGTCATTTTGCAAGTCGACTCTCTTAACCCAATTTTTTAGTATATGGTCTGGTACGCCCCTAGGGCTCCAGCCATATTTGTGCTTAACTTATTGAGAAATGTTGATATTTGAATGTGTTCCTGGCTTCTAATCTCATAAAGAGATTAGTAGAGTGTGTATAGAAATAAATACATATATATTTGATATAGATACCTGTGTGGTGTCCTTTCATTTAGTAATTCAAGAGATTCTAAGGTAAAACAAGCTGCTTTACATTCCTCCAAAGACTTAGCCTGAAGGCTGCTCTCCACACCTACCACTAGCATAGCTTTCTTTAAAAGGTTGCCTTAAACCTATCTACCAAAAGAGTCGAATTGTACTGGTGCAGGGTGGCCACTTTAACTAGTGACCAGCATATACCAGGCCAACTTCTCACATTGGTGGGCAGCGTGTGGGGTTCCAGCTTGCCATTGTTTTACCAGAAAATCTCGACGTCTCCTGGACCTCGTGGCTGAAGAGTCAAGACACCTGTGATCACCTGAAATCACCCGACGACTGTGGGCATCCATCTTCCTTGCCCCGGGTCACTGCCAAGTGACTTTGAACACTGTCCCCTCTGCTTTCAGGTCTTCCTTCTTCTGAATCCAGCCTTGGATTCCACCGGACACTTCTCCTGTCTTCACCAGCAGCAATTCTTCTTTCGCTCCCATTAAAAACGATGCCCGACCCGACACCAAAAGACACCTATGCACTCGGCTTCCCTGGGGTGTTGGCTCTAGAACTACTTACCCTGTAAGTGACTTGCTTGTAGACTCTCCCGAAGTATCCTTAAACTCAAAATTTCCAATTGCGACTTGCTCCATTGAAGTCAATTGGGATCCGTAGCTGTGTTCTCACACTGCATGCGTCTCCCATGGGTCCTTTACTTACCTGCCTTGGGTGGTTTAGTGAGGCTCCAGTGCTTCTGAAGGCCCTAGGCCCTGTCCCCTCGCAAGTCGTTATTCTTAAGTCTCTTTTTTAGTATATGTACTGCTACGCCCCTAGGGCCCCAGCCATATTTGTGCTTAACTTATTGTGAAATGTTGATTTGTGCATATGTTCCTGACTTCTGATCTCATTAGGGGGCATATCAACAAGCAGGCGATAAAAAATTATCGCCGCTTTTGCGGTCGTTTTCGGCCGAAAAAGGCGATACATTTATCGCCTAATCAGCAAGGTCACGCTAACGCGTGAAACCTTGCTTTAGCGTCAGGATTTCTAACGCCCAGCTTTGCATCTCTAATGAGATGCAAAGTGGGCGTTCCTGACCTGGCATGACAGGAGAAATGTCGCTAAGCGACATTTCTCCTATCAGCAAGCCTAACGCTATGAAGCATAGCGTCAGGAAAAGTAGCGATAACACCTGTTATCGCTACTTTCCTAACACCTGCTTCAGGACTGACTTAGCCATGATATCCTATGGAAGGAGGATATCATGGCTAAGTTTGTGAGTCCTTATCAACTAGCTAACGTGAGATGATCGCTGGGTTTCCAGCGAGAATCTCACGTTAGCCAGTTAGCGCCAGGATTTTTATCGCTGATGAGATAAGCGTTGCTAATAGCACGCTATCTCAGCGATAGAAATCGGCGCTAGCCGGCGATAATTATCCTGGCGCTAAGTGCGCTCAGCGATAATTATCGCCGGTTGTTGTTGATATGCCCCAAAGAGATTAGTAGAGTGTGTCTAGTAATAAATACATATATATTTGATATATATACCTGTGTGGTGTCCTTTCATTGAGATTATAAGGTAAAACAAGCTGCTTTACGTTCCGCAGAGATTTAGCCTGAAGGCTGCTCTCCACAGCTACCACTAGGATAGCTTTCTTTAAAAGGTTGTCTTAAACCTATCTACCATAAGAGTCGAATTGGACTGGTGCAAGGTGGCCACTATAACTAGTGACCAGCATATGCCAGGCCACCTTCTCACATTGCTGACCTTTATTTTGCCTCTTTCTGCTCGTTTCTTACCTGTATCATCCCTCTTTTATCTAGTTTCTGACCTCTATTCTGCCTCTTTCTGCTCATTTCTCCCCTTTATCTTGCCTCTTTCTGCTCACTGCTGACCTTTATTTTGCCTCTTTACACTCATTTCTTATGGTTTATCACTTTTATCTTGTCTCTTTCTGCTCATTGCTGACTTTTATCTTGCCTCTTTCCGCTCATACTTGGCCTTCATTCTGTCTCTTTCTGCTCATATTTGGCCTTTATTCTGCCTCTTTCTCTTAGTTTCTGATCTCTATTCTGCCTATTGCTGCTAGTTTCAGATCTCTATTCTGCCTCTTTCTACTCGTTTCTGACCTGTATTCTGCTTCCTGCTGCTCATTTCTCACCTTTATTTAGCCTCTTCTGCTCATTACTGACCTTTGTTTTACCTCTGTCTGCTCATTTCTGACCTTTATTCTCCTTCTCTCTGCTGGTTTATCACCTTTATTTTGCCTCTTTCTACTCATTTCTGATCTTTATTCTGCCTCTTGCTGCTCATTTCTCACCTTTATTTAGCCTCTTTCCGCTAGTTGCTGACCTGTATTCTGACTCTTTCTGCTAGTCTCTAACCTCTATCCTGCCTATTTCTAATCATTTGTCACCTTTATCTTGCTTCTTTATGCTCATTGCTGACCTTTATTTTTCCTCTTTCTGCCAGTTTATGACGTTTATTCTCCCTCTTTCTGTTAGTTTTCAACCTCTATTTTGCCTCTCTGCTAGTTCTCAACTTTAGTTTGCCTCTTTCTGTTAATTCCTGGCCTTGTTTTTTCCTCTTTCTGCCTGTTTCTGACCTTTATTCTCCCTCTTTTTGCTCGTTTCTCATTTTCTCTCGACTCTTTCTGCTCGTTTCTGACCTGTATTCTGCCTCTCTGCTAGTTTCTCACCTTTAGTTTGCCTCTTTCTGCTCATTGCTTACCTTTATTTCGTCTCTTTCTGCTCTTATATGACCTCTATTCTGCCTCTTGGTGCTTATTTCTGACCTCTATTCTGCCTGTTGCTTTTCTTTTCTCACCTTTATTTAGCCTCTTCACTGCTGACCTTTATTCTGCTTCTTTTTGTTCATTTCTTACCTTTATCCTGCCTCTATCTGCTTGTTTCTCAACTTTATGATGCTTCTTTCTGCTTCTTTCTGACCTCTATTTTGACTAATTGCGCATTTCTCACCTTTAGTTTGCCTCTTTCTGCTCGTTGCGGACCTTTATTTTGCCTCTGTCTGCTCGTTTCTGACCTTTATTCGCCCTCTTTCTGCTCGTTTCTGTTCTCTTTTCTGCCACTTTCTGCTTGTTTCTGAACTTTCTTCTGCCTCTTGCTTTGCGTTTCTCAACTGTAGTTAGCCTCTTCGCTGCTTATCTTTATTCTGCCTCTTTCTGCTTGTTTCTGACCATTATTCTGCCTTCTGCTCATTTCTATCCTATATCTTGCCTCTTTCTGCTCATGGCTGACTTTTATTCTTCCTATTTCTGCTCCTGTCTCACCTTTACTCTGTCTCATGCTGCTCACTTCTGATCTTTATTGTGCCTCTTTCTGCTAATTTCTCACCTTTATCCTGCCTCTTTCTGACCTTTATTCGGCCTTTCTGCTCATTTATGACTTTTATTTTCCCCCTTTCTGCTCCTTTTGCAACTTAATTCACCCTCTTTCTGCTTGTTTTCACACATTTTTCCCTCTTTCTACTCATTGCTGACCTTTATATTGCCTCTTGCTGCTCATTTCTGACCTTTATTTATTCTCTTCTGCTCATTTCTCACCTTTATTATGCCTCTTTCTGCTCGTTTCCCATCTTTATTCGCCCTCTTTCTGCTTGTTGCTGACCTTTATTTTCCCTCTTTCATCTCGTTTCTGACGTTTATTTTGCTTCTTTCTGCTCATTGATGGCCTTTATCCCGCATCTTTATGCTCATTCCTAGCCTTTATTCTGCCTCTGTCTTCTCGTTTCTTAACTCCATTCTCCCTTTTTCTGCTCATTTGTGACCTCTATTCTACCTCTTGCTTCTCATTTCTCACCTTTTTTAGCCTCTTTCTGCAACCTTTATTCTACCTCTTTCTGCTCATTTCTGACCTTTATCCTGCCTCCTTCTGCTCGTATCTCACCTTTATACTGTCTATTGCTTATTATTTCTGATCTTTATTCTGCTTCTTTTTGCTAATTTCTCACCTTCATCTTGCCTCTTTTTGACCATTTTTCTGCCACTTTCTGGTTGTTTCGCACCATTATCATGCCTCTTTCTACTATTTTTTCATCTTTATTCACCCTCTTTCTGCTTTTTTTGCACATTTGTCCCCTCTTTCTGCTCATTTCTCACCCTTATCATGCCTCATGCTGCTCGCTTTTTAGATTTATTTAACCTTTCTGCTCGTTGCTGACCTCTGTTCTACCTCTTTTTGCTCTTGTTTGACCTTTATCCTGCCTCTTTCTGCTAGTTTCTCACCTTTATCATCCCTCTTTCATCCATGTTGGACCTCTATTCTGCCTCTTTCTGCTAATTTCTCACCTTTATATTGCCTCTTTCTCCTCAATGCTCACCTTTATTTTACCTCTTTTTACTTCTTTCTGGCCTTTATTCTCCTTCTTTCTGCTGGTTTATCACCTTTATCGTGCCTCTATTCTGCCTCTTTCTGCTCATTTCTGGCCTTTATTCTGCCTCTTTCTGCTCGTTTCTGATCTCTATTCTGTCTCTTGCTGCTCGTTACTTACCTTTATCTTGACTCTTTCTGCTCATTGTTGACTTTTATTCTGCCTCTTTCTGCTCGTTTCTGACTTCCATTTTGCCTCTTGGTGCTCGTTTCTGAACTCTTTTCTGCCTCTTCCTGTTAATTTCTGATCTCTATTTTGCCTCTTTCTGCTCATTTCTGACCTTTATTCTGCCTCTTTCTGCTAGTTACTGACCTTTATTCTGCCGCTTGGTGCTCATTTCTGACCTCTATTTTGCATCTTCCGGCTCATTTCGGACCTTTATTCTGCCTCTTACATTTTGTTTCTCGCCTCTTTGTTGCTGACCTTTATTCTGCCTCTTTTTGCTCGTTTCTGACCTTTGTTCTAACTCTTTCTGCTCATTTCTCTCTGTATCTTGCTGCTTTCTGCTTTCTGCTCATTGCTGACTTTTATTCTTCCTCTTTCTGCTCAAGTCACACCGTTATTCTGCCTCTTGCTGCTCATTTCTGATCTTTATTCTGCCTCTTTCTACTCATTTCCCACCTTTATCTTGCCTCTTTCTAGCCTTAATCGTGCCACTTTCTGCTTGTTTCTGACCACCTTTATTTTGCCTTTTTTTGCTAATTTCTGACCTTTATATAACCTCTTCCTGCTCATTTCTCAACTTTATCATGCCTTTCTGCTCATTTCTCACCTTTATTCATCCTCTTCCTGCTCGTTCGCACAATTTTTTTCCTCTTTCTGCTCATTGCTGACCTTCATTTTGACTCTTTCTGCTCATTTCTGTCCTTTATTTTGCTTCTTACCGTTCATTTCTGACCTTTATTTATCCTCTTTCTGTTAATTTCTCACCTTTATCATGCCTGTTTCTGCTTGTTTTTCACCTTTATTCGCTCTCTTTCTGCTGGAAGCGGAGTGTTTACTGTGACTTGGCAAGTCGCAACAAATGGTTATGTTCAGTGCGTGGGCACCCTGGGACATAGCAGGAGCAGGCCATGGGAGTGGCGGTCCCCAGGGTCATTTTGGGCTCCAGAAGTGGGCCGACAAGCTCCCCACCTTTGCACAACTAAGCCCTGAGGACCCCCACTGTGGGGTGCCCCGTGGGCCCTCCACAATAATTTGTGTTTTTGGTGATCCTTGGGCAAGGGCGGGCCCAGCGGGCCCACCCTCATTCATATTTAAGTGCACTGGGGCAGTGAATGTCCCTAGGGCGGCAGGGGTTCTGCGCGGGCCCGCCACATTACTTTATAAATATTTGTCATGGGGAAGTGGCTGTCTAAGAGGTATGTCTGTGTGCCGTGTGGCAAACCCTGCAAACATGAAAATCAGTTACCCGGGGAGCTGATTAGCGGATCATCCCAAAACATTTCATGCACAAGAATCACCAGCACAATTCTTTTTCACATTTTGTGAAGATTCGTCAAACAGCACCGAAGATAATGGAATGTAAAAAAACAATTTTCCTATGGAAATATGGTAACAGGATCCTAACTATAACTACCTACTAGTATATATGTATATACCACCTTCAAATTAATATATTACAGCAGTAAATTATCTATAACTTCCCACAGTACCACATACACTGTGCTGTCGCAAATGATGTCATTTCAGATGTCATAAGTGTTGTTATGAATGTTATAATTCACATGGGATAAGTGATGTAATATGCAAGGGTATAACTAGGGCATTGAGAAGGTGCAAGTTACAGTCAATGTAATGTTGAGAGAGAGATGACAACACTGTCTAGGGAGGTGCGCAACTGATACTAAATTTAGATGCAGCGTAAATTCTAAATTTAAGTTATAACAATAACTTTAGAACTTGTAATGTTCGTGTAGTTTAAATGTTGGTTAGTAAATAAAATGCTTCCCTAACTATACCATCTAACCTTTGTTTTTACCATTAAATTTGATTTTTTTATGTTGAAAATGTAAATAAATATAATGAGAGAAATAAAAAGCATATTTACATTCAAAATTGTGATATTGGAACCAATTTTAAAGTAACACTTTAATATATGGAGATGTATGAGTTAAGATATTCAAGGTATATATATATATATATATATATATTTATAATTACAATAAACTAATATAACGTTCCTGCAGTCACAAGAATATGTATGCTTTATGCTCTTATCTTGTATGATTGATCTGTGCTTATAGCCCATTTATTTTAGTTTTGTGACAGAAAGCATAGTCTCTATGATTGCTGGCCATTGTTATGTGTTTTGGGCTATTTTGGCCATGATTGTATCCCAGTGTAAAAAATGGTTTCAGGTTTACCTGGATTGGATTGGTTTCAGTTTTATATTTTGTTTCTGTAATGTATAGAAGTTGTAGAAACACAGAAAATCTTGTGTAATAATGTGTTTGTTATACATGCATATTAATGGTATGGTGAATATTTATTTGTGTTTTATTTTTGTATTTCGCTAGTAGATGTAGTTCTGCTGTACTTTGTGATTGTATAATAAAATGTGATTAGCTAAAATACTGACAATTACAGGAAAGAGGAAGTTTAACCAATGTCTTCTCATTCTTACTGACAACTTTAACAGAAAGCCGATTTTGTTTTTCTGCTGCAATATTTACACTGGTAGCTGTAATTGCTGTGCAGAATGGCTGGCCAAGATCATCCTGGGCAGCATGAAGAGTAGGGTGAACAGCAAGACAAGCTGCAACAGAAAGAAGGAAATGAGAGGAGAAAGAGCCTCAAATAATCAGTGGTGTGGCAATATTTTTGCCTGCCACCAAGGGAGATGAAAGTGAATGTTCCACTAGTGTCCTGCAACCTCTGACACAAGGTCATCTCTCATGGTACACACCAGCAATATATGTTCGGGACCTCTGGGATGCACAAACATCTGGCACTCATCCATTTCTGAAAACTGGCGTGGGTTAAAAGGCAGCAGGAGCAGGAGTTAGAGGAGACCACCTCAGCCACTTTATCAGCAGCTCCAGTTGCAGAATCTGAAACACCTTCTAACTCTGGAGCATCGGCTCCACCACCACCCACTACTTCAATGTTCCTCTCTCTACCTGGTTCTGGTATCGTGGTGCCTATCCAGATACTAAGGCATGATCAGAATGTTGTTGACCAAAATGGCTGTACAGCCACCTACTGCCTGCTGTGTCACACTGTGATGGTTGTGTGAAAGGAGGACTTAAAATATTAATCACAAGTTAGTTATCACTAACAAATGTCCTCCATAACATTCCTAGTTTTTTTTTTTGTTCCTCTCTCTTTTTTTTCCTCCTGGATCCTCTCCACATTCTTTCCTTTTTGCTAGTTCCAGTTGACTCTCATACTGATTACTGTTCTTCGGTTGAGTGATATTCAATTTTGGGGCATTGAAGGAGTGTTCTTCAGTCATGTATGTGTGGGTGTACTCTTAAGAAGTTTAATACAGCAAGTATTGTGTTTGAGAGTACAGAGATGTACAGTCAAGTGTCACACACTACAGTCCTATGTCGTATACTGTGTTATAGGGGACAGAGTTAAAGTGGAGTGGTGTATGCGGATTCTGATGTTGTACAGTAGAGTGGTTTGTGGTAGAGTTCACTTATGTACTATACAATTGAGTATCATGTTGTATAGTGGACTAAATTTGAGGGCCATTTATAATACAGTAGTATACTGATATCTGAATGTATGGGATACCCCAAAGTAGAGGTAAATACAATTTTGCTTTACGTGTTATGGGTTTCTCAGAGACAAGTATCAATATTGTTATAGAAGCATGTCATCATTTAGAACCTTTACAGGTCAATATGATCATATTGTGGTAGTCATCATGAAAAACTGGGTAAAAACAAATCTTACACTGCAACTGCCATGGGGAGAGATTAACCCCCTATGCCCAGAGAGGCAAAGACAAAGATAGATAAGTACATATCTGTGGCTTCAAGCAACACCAGACCCATTTCCAATACACAGGTGCCGCTGCGGTATCTTGATCAATCCAACCTTTTTGGCTATTGTCCAGGCAATCCAGGATTTGGAAGAAGTGGTAGAGACCCAGGTTGACATCTCATTTTAATGCCAAGATCTCAGTAATGTCACCAGTCGGGTCAGCGAGGCCGAAAACTGTGTATCCTCATTGGTGGATGATGTGGCTAGTCTCAAAAAGCAGTTCTCCCAAATGCTCGCCTCAACGGCAGTACTCGAGGAACACACTGAAGATGCTGAAAATGTATTCTGTAGAAGCAAATTGAAATTTGTGGGGTTCCTGGAGGGCTCAAAGCCTTCGGGCATGGAGAGCTACCAAGCACACTGGCTGAAATTTTTGATCTATGCAAGTAAGCTATTGACATAGTTTGTGGTGGAGCAGGCCCACACGACGCTGGCACAGAGGCCCTCTCTCAGAGTCCCAGCACTCCCATTTATCGCCTGGAAACATAACTATAAAGAGGCTTGGAAACAACCTGACCTCCAATTTCAAAACTCATATATCATGATGTCTCCTGACTACGCTCGGTCATTTCAGTGGCAGAGGGGATCCTTTGTCTAGGTTAAGCAAAACTCTGTGCTCTCAATAGTTTGATTGTAATACTTCCAGGTCAGAGACACCATATCAATCTTACAATCCTGTATAGACTACAAAACCCTTACAACGTCAGAACTTCTGCACAAGTTTGTATCTCCTACCGTCATATCTACAACCCACATGATGACCTTCCAGATCATGTTTGGGATGTGAATAGCTTGTTGGACCACATCAGAAGTTCAGCTGGTCTCCGGTATACCAAATGCTTCCAACCTGCTGTTTTTAAGCTGCAAGAAATACACCTAATGGATGAACACTGTCCTTTCCTTAAAATATTTGGCTATTACAGGGTGTATAACTCGGGGATTGCCGGAAGATACTGATTTGTAGCTATTTTGCTACACAAATGCGTTCAGCTGGTGGTGGCCACATACATAAACAGACCCTGATGGTAGATATGTTGAGTTGGAGGTCCTGTTCGAAGAAAAGCAACACAACATTTTGTTGGTTTATGTACCAAATTAGACAACCTCAACCAGACTGAACTCTCTGACAACAATGCTACTGAATTTGCAGATGAGCACCACTATCATAGGGATTGATTTTAATGCAGTTCACAATCTGCAGGTCGACTCGACTGGCCGACTCGGGACAGGGCATCATTCCCAACCACTTCCATTTTCTGTCTGGGTTGAATCACTGGGGCTCTGCAACGCGTAGAGGATTTAGAATCTCCGTGACTTTGCCTATACATACCTCATCTGCCCAAAAGACAATGTCGCATATTAACATTCTACTACTCCCAGCCAGAGACGTCCAAGAGATGCCAAAGGTCAATATCCTCCCTGGGGGGAAATCTGACCATGTGCCACTCATAATATATTGGAGATTCCCTGCACCTGCCTAGAGACCCATGAGGCGCCTCTGCACATGGTACCTCACTGATCAGCAATGCTCTGACAACATTTCACCCAAGTTGCATTCCTATTTCGAGACTAAACAAGGTACATTAGAGTCACTGCTTACCCTCTGAGCAGCCAGTAAAATCACGCTCACAGTATGGCAAAGGGGTATATCCAGGCAAAGAGAAGGAAACGCTTGCACAGATCACCACCCAACAGAGTCAAATCCTCTTCTTGTAATGGCAGTCTCTATTAAAGCCATCAGCTGAACTGGCCTGTAGGTTGGCAGCGGACAGAGCCTCAGTGAATCAAATCTTCCTGTAGGAGGCTCGGCAAAGTTGGAGATCATCAAACCAATGGGGACAAGTCCGGAAGCTCCTCTACTGGCTGATCACCAGAAGGGTAGCTTCCAGGGTTGTCCGGTATGCACTTCCGGAATAGTGCAAGTATTTTCCGACTACTACCAGGAATTATATGGCTGCAGGCCAAGGCCCCTGTGGGTAGTGGCATGCCTGCTGCTAGCTGAAATCTCACTGCCCTCAATTCCCCAATCCATAATTCCAGACCTCAACCAACCAATCCTAGATGAAGTATATGGCTCCAGGCAAAATCCCAGGCCTTGATGGCTTTCCGATTGAGTACTACCGAACTGATATGGAAAAAATATCTTCAGAAATGGACGCTGATGAAATTTTTTTGCTTCCTCTACTTGTTCCAGAACTTTACTCTCTCAATTTCTAAGCACTATTTCCAAAACCTTAACTCTATCATTTGTTACAATTTATGGGTGGATGGCCACTCCCAGGTTGCCTTTTCGCAACTGCTGGCAGTCTCCATGCGACAGAGGTCTGGGAATGGTAAACCTCCAATTTTACTATAAGACCTCTAAGCTGATCGTGATTAAGGACTGGCTCAACCGGGGGTGGGATGACACAGCTGATTGAACAGAACTGACCCTGCTAGGACTAGATAAATAATGGGACTGTTATATGGAGTCCCAATCCCTCACTCCTTTCCGGAGATCACTCAGGTGAACTTCCTAAACTAGAGAGTGTTGCTTTGGTTCACGAGCTGCAAAGACAGGCTGACAGATCTGACTCCCCTATTGCTATTGCTGTGCGGAGCCTTGGGGTGGGGAGCAGGTGGAGGTGGCAAGCGGAGGGACCCGCATCACAAGTTTCATCGGACGCAACAATGAGATCAGGGAAGACAAGACAGCAGGTGACGTCGAATCCCAACAGGGGAACGCATAGAACAAAGAAGATTTCTGCCATTGAGAATTCAGGGAGCATAGAAGCTCATTCAACAGAGGAAAGGGAAACCCCCCTTGATCTCCCCACTCTTTTGCAGCCCGCAGGCACCGCCGACAGTTAATATAAACAGTTCAAGTACTGGGACCATCAAACCCAAAAACCACCAGCCAAAAATATACACCAAATTCTCATTTTTAAAAGACGCAGGATCAGTTCTATGCCTAGCTATTAATAAAGAAAAGAACTTCCCACAGCCCCTTCAACCCATTAAAACATTCTACACCGAACAGCAGCAGCTGCTAGACAAAGGCTACGAGAGGCCTTCGCCCAGCAGGGAATTGCCAGGTGCTACAAGACCGTGTGAAATTAGCTCAGAAGATGAGAGGCGCGAGATGTATGAAGGGAGGATGAAACAGGGGGTCAAGGCATACGAGGAAGTAAAAAACATCAAACTGAATCAACTAGAGCTGATGCCGACGCCAAAAGTAAACATCCAGGAAAATATGAATAAAACCAAAGTAAGTGGAACAGTTGACCAAGCTCGAACCAACAGTCTTACAAGGGCTATGAAAGATGGAGAGAACACAAGCCACAATACCCACACACTTCTCAGTGACAACAAAGAAGAAATCCTAATTGACTGGACTCCACCTAACCAGAGAAAAAAGGATTCAATGCTCTATGAGTGCGAGGAACAAGATCCAGGTGATCCTGCCAACAGCATCGCCGACAATCACAATAAAGTTACTATCAATAAGGAGGACTCAGTTACCCCTGACTTACAGCCGCTACAGGGGGAAAAAGTAACGGAAAAGCAAAACACAGATCCGTACACGGCAAAAGAAATGCCCCTCCCACCTTTATCAGGGCTCGAGTCCAAGTTTGCAATGATGGGGAATAAAGACCCCTTGCGTATGCCAACTCAAAAGGTGGTGGGAGAAACTCAGACCACTCCAAAGGCATTACTGGAAGTATTTTCCCAACTTACACAGGAATGCACGCAAGGTAGTCACGGCCAACTGACTACAAGATCTGTACAAGACGAACCAACAACACAAAACAACACACAACGTCAATCCTCTTTAATAACACAGGAAGCTGAACGCGAAAGCTCTTATTTGACACCGGAGGAATGGGAGGAATTAGTTGCCTCTTACTCTCTCGGTCCCCAAGTTGAACCCCAACGAAGAAATAGCTCGCCAAGGAATAACACAAAATATTCAAAAGAACAGGAAAAACAGAAAAAACAAGACATTTGGACTACTTGGCTACACACAATGCAAATGTCAGTTAACGCCATGCAATATCACTCAGACAAAATGGATGTTCAACTGTCAGTTCTGAACTCCCTCTCGATTTTTGTGGCAAATATTGATGACAAATTGGCAGACCTTAATAATTTGATTAGAAGAGCACAGGCAGAGACACAAATAACACAGGCCAGCTGCACCTGTGCAACATTAATAGACAAGCTGGCTACCCTTCCGAAGGCAATGGACAATCTTTTATCTGATATAAAAGTTACCGTGTCACAGAAGGTAACTCCGAAAGGGTCAGCCACAATAACAAGTACAGCAGAACAACAACTACCACAACTGACAACTGGGGATGGGAGGCAGGCCACTACGGACCAGAAACAAGACTCCCGCCCCACGAAGAGTATTCAGCTCCAACAAGCTCAGAGGATAACAATCAAACAAGGTCCGGACCTCGGACACCCTCGCCGGGACCAACAAAGCGCAACAAAACGAACTCTCCATCATCCAGTTCGCTTACCCGCAAGCAGCAAAGGAAGCTGATGAGAAAGAGGCGAAATCAGAAACTTACTGAACCTATTGAATTAAACCCCTCTGGTAGGGTAACGGTCCGAGACTCGGGGAAAGACTCCAGCACAGATCCCCTAGATACTTCAGCCCAGCCGGGCGAGGCGACAGAGCATCATCAGGAACCCCCAGAACACTTGAAAGAGGGGACAGGAGCGCACCTTTGGGCTCTCCTTTTATTGTGATTTTCTTATTTTATTGTGTTTTTACAACAATTAATTTTAAGTACAAGGAATAAAAAAAAGTGCAATGTATGATTGTAAAAGTTTTAATTAACTGTACAATAAACTAAAACTAAACTATGAAAGGGGAAGTGGCTACACCACATTGTGAGACTGGAGGGATTTACGAGATGAGACAGGATAAGCATTACCCAATTTTGAGATGTCTTGTTAGGTATACAGTTATTTCAGAAGATTCAAGAACAATATCAACTCTGCAACTGCGAAGTACACTGGCAACAAATATCTCCCCTGACATTCCAGAATATAGCCCTCTTGAGGCCAAATTACTGAGAGGGAAACTTGCCACGGGTGCCATATCACGAGTGTATCGATCCCTGGTCATTAATGAACCTGCACCAATTTACCAAACTTAATCAGAAGTGGGAGGCGTGGGATGGTGAACTAGATGATGTAGATTTGAGAGAGGCGAGGATACCCCCCCAAGGTCTAGCTATTTCCACGTGCCTTAGTCTGATACAGTTTAACTATCTTCACCTAACCTATATGACCCCCCCGTGACTCCAGCATGCAGTCAAGGTCCCTCATGTCATCTCTTTCTGCTCTCCTGCACCAGACCTGGACTTCTTTTATGTAGTCTGGTTGTGTCCTGTGATAGTTCAACACTGGTGGAAATTTGCTCGCAAGCTTTCGTCTGTGATGGACCTCCTGCTAGATCTTTCATTAGAGTCACTCTATTGCCTTTACTGGAAGACCTAGTTGGCCCTAAAGCTGAGCACATATATATTGGGGCTGCTATGTTAGTTTCTAAGCAATTCATGGGGGGGAATTGGTGCGCACAAGGATAGAACATGTATGTTGCTAGAGGCTAACAAAGCAAAAACCAAAGGAAATGATGGACGGAGTGTTGAACATTGCAAGCACTCACCCCCAGTCAACTGATCTGGGTTTAATCCATCACCGTTCTTTAGCCCACTCTGCCACCCCAGTTCAGACAAATCAGTCTGACCCTGTGCCTCATGGGAACAGTCCAGCCCGAACTGCCAAGCCATGTCTTCCCTGGACCGGAAACAAGCTTCCTATTACCGGTTTCTGGCATTTCAGCCGTCTTCAGCCAGGCTTGCTTGAATCCAGTGGCAAAGTGAGCAAGGGACACACGTCTGAGCATACCCTGCCAACTTATGGCGAACAAAGCAAAAACCAAAGGAAATGATGGACGGAGTGTTGAACATTGCAAGCACTCACCCCCAGTCAACTGATCTGGGTTTAATCCATCACCGCTCTTTAGCCCACTCTGCCACCCCAGTTCAGACATGGCCATATGCAAATCAGTCTGACCCTGTGCCTCATGGGAACAGTCCAGCCCGAACTGCCAAGCCATGTCTTCCCTGGACCGGAAACAAGCTTCCTAGGACCGGTTTCTGGCATTTCAGCCGTCTTCAGCCAGGCTTGCTTGAATCCAGTGGCAAAGTGAGCAAGGGACTCACGTCTGAGCATACCCTGCCAACTTATGGCGAACAAAGCAAAAACCAAAGGAAATGATGGACGGAGTGTTGAACATTGCAAGCACTCACCCCCAGTCAACTGATCTGGGTTTAATCCATCACCGTTCTTTAGCCCACTCTGCCACCCCAGTTCAGACATGGCCATATGCAAATCAGTCTGACCCTGTGCCTCATGGGAACAGTCCAGCCCGAACTGCCAAGCCATGTCTTCCCTGGACCGGAAACAAGCTTCCTAGGACCGGTTTCTGGCATTTCAGCCGTCTTCAGCCAGGCTTGCTTGAATCCAGTGGCAAAGTGAGCAAGGGACTCACGTCTGAGCATACCCTGCCAACTTACCAACAAGGTAAATTTGAAATGGTAGCCTTATGCACAGAAGCAGCAATTTTGTTTAATAGAAATATTTTCCCTATTCCACCTTAACTGATGACATATTGTAATGTAGTTTGAAAAGTACTACAATTTTATAATTTATTTTCATCTTGAAATGCCTGATCTACAGACCACTTAACATTTCTAGTTGTTCTGAATTTAATAGTGATACCAAGTAATCCAAAATGTCAACGCCATTTTTTACTTAGTGCATTGCATCTTCAACTTCTTCCATGACTATCATAAGTTCATTATCAATTCTTGTTTGTCCAAGATAGTCAAAATTCCTGGAAGTGAAAGTTTTATTACTTGATGCAGTATTGTATTTCTGTATTAAGGTTATTTTCTTCTGTATTTCTTGTTCCAGCATTTCAAAATAAGTATGAAACTGAGGTATTGCATTGTCATTTTATATACATGAAAGGCATCTTCCTAAGAATCAAATGTGCCTGTAATGTCTTCTTCCTTTTGGTTTAAATAGTTCTTGTAGCGATAATTAGTACAATTATGTTTTCTCTCCTATGTCACAACCCAGTTTACTGTGATTAATAAGTGTAGCTTTACAATGACTTATTAAACATCCATTGGTCCCTTGAACTCCAAATTTCCTGTATTGAGATCTTCGACTACATTATTTCAACATGTGTAGAGCTGAGCTACTTCATATAGCAATAGGTTTTCTAACAAAGGGCTGTTTAGGAAGTGATTTTCCAACATGTTGGTTTTTAAAATGCCTTTGTTAGTCGGATCAAAATGTGCAAGATTTTCAATTTAGGTTAGGCTTTTGATAACTCTGTAACATACAGATGACAATCCTAAGTAATATGAGCTTAAAGAACTCAAACAGTCACATGGGTCATAGAAGTGGACGTCTCGGTAAGATAACATTTTAAGGCTAAATTGGTACAACTTTTTATTTAAAGATTGCTCTGCAGATATTTCTTCCCATACTTCCTTCATATCTGTCTTCTCACCTTTTGTAATGTTGGAAGTAACATCATATGCAACTTTTGAACATTTATCTGCAATAAATTGTATATCCATGTTAGCTTCCTACATAAGTAGAATTAAAGGGTTGTAGTTATTGATTCACTGTGATCCTTGTGATCTCCTAAGTCTGTAAGTATTCTTTGGCGATTTCCCTGCTACTGCAAGTCTTACAGGTGATGTGAAATTGTTGACTCTTCCTTTCTCTAAAATTGGTCTGGGAAACTCAAACCGACACTTAGAGTAATGCCTTGATTTGTTCCTGATTGATAGCGTAACACTTGTTCAAAGAGTTTCTCATTGTGCTCTCTCTTTGCTATATCGCAAGTGACATAATGTACAATAAAATGTAAAGCAGAGTCATCTGAGTCATATCCAAACTTAGGTGCATCTTTGATCCATAGAAGCATAAGAATATGTGGTGTACCTCGTACTTGTTGCTCTTTTTTCCAAAATAAATAATTGTCGGTTTATTACTGAAGCATTGTGTGAAATTTGAGGTTGAAATATCTGAAGTTTTTTTCTCTAGCTTCTCTTGAGTCTAGTGGGTATATATTGCAATGTTAATGTATTTATTCAGCTTCTTCCTGATAAATTTATTAAAATTGTCCACTTTCAATTTCTTTCCCAAAGGATAAGATGGAGTTAGAATTATTTAAATCTTCATAGTATATTTTTTTCTTTTACGTAAGCTATAGCTTTCAGAACTTTGTCTATGCGTATTAGTTGTTGCCAAATGTTGTTGTTATTTGTAGGCACTCCATTGACCAAAATAACTAAAGGTTAGTCTATTTTGTGTTGTATATCAAGATTGTTTATGTTTTTTGTGAAATTTCATGGTAGAAAAACAACTTTACCTTTGAGTGCACATGCTAATTCATTTAGCTGGAACATTCCAGATTTTGGTTGCAATCGAACAATAGTTTGAAATGGATGTACAGTTTGAATTATAATGCTTCAATATAAGATAGTCCATAATTCAGATTATCTGAAATTCACAAACATCATATTTTTCTTCCATAAATAGAAAAGGGTTACATTTCGCCATGCGATTTTTTCTCATTCTTAGTTTTCTCATCAAGATCAATAGTTTTAATTTGCTTGGTATAATGTGTTCTTCGGCAACAAATGCAAATCTTATTTGGGATTTCTCTAATGTTGTCTTGAAATTCTAGAGTATCCATTTGGTAACTGCTGAAGTCCATTCAAGTATTTTGTGGTTGATTCTGAATGAAAACAACCTCCGGACAAACATTATTTCAGAAATGTTATCCATGTATTTAGATTGTATATAGTCTGCTGCATTACAGTGCAATAGCACATAATTCAGTTGTTCTAACTGCAATGATGGTGTTTTGACAAAGCATAATGTGCGCACAAGTTTTTTGACTATTGACAAATGTGTTGAAAACATCCTAATGTAATGAAATGTGGTAGTACACATTTGGTTTGTGAGGCAAGCTAAGGAATGTTCTTGTGGCTTACTAATAGTCCATTATGGGTAGACGTCTATGTTCTACAGTATTTCAATTTTTTGAAGCAGTCTTGATTATCTAAATGTTATGAGAAATTAAATTGGTTGTTTCTCGAATATTGCAAATAGAAATATAATTCCATTCATAACACGTTTTTCTTGTTTTTTCTCAGCCAAATCATCATTAGATCATTTTACCTTTTTTATTTTTTTTCTGTTCCTTCTGCATTTCCATGTATAACATTCTAACACTGGCCTTCATTTGTGACTGAGAGGACACAATTATTCTGTTCATGGTAACTCCCCTAATGAAGGTATGGTTCAGTGATTAATGTATGCCTCCATGTGCCTTGGAAAATTATACAGAAGTTCAGCCTACTCAGGTCACTTGCAAGTAATTTATATATCTTGCACATTGAAATTAAACGATCTAGGGGTATAATCACAAGAACGTGTGGTAACTCCCACAAGAGTAGCGTAACGCAACTTTCAATATCACAGCGCATCGTGGGAAAATAGCCCTGTGTCAACGTGGATTTCACAAGGCCGTAGCATGCGATTGTCACCAGATAACTAGTCAAATTTCAGCGTCAAAATCAACTCCACGCTGCAAAAATGCGAAATGCGAATGAGAAAATTCATGCAATGAGGCCAAACGCGGTACAAAAAGTAGCGAAAACCAGCCACAGGCCTGCAAATCCACGCGTCTTGCGGGAGAATGCACCATAAATACCACAGAAACAACAAACCAGAATCAAGCCTAAGCACGGAGTAACATGGATGCACCCTGACCCAGCGCAGAGGACAACGCGAAACCCACAACCCCCACAGACCACCAGCAAGGAACAACGGGCACGGGGGAGGCCAAGGAGAAAAGGGAGAGGAAGACGGGGTGCAGACCGCAGGCAAACAAAACCTGCGTCACGGAGGTGACAGAACACTACCAGCAACTGACCCACAAGCAGACTACCGTGAATGCAGCCGGAGTGTCGAGGAGGCCAACGGAGGAGGCCATGAGGCGCCTGCAGGACATGACAACCTAAGCCAGGTACAAACCTGCTGCCAACAGGAAGGCAGCAACGACAACAGGAGGTGGCAGTCCAGCACCACAGGAGGAGCTGGAGAAAACCCAGGCCACAGTCATCAGTGTGGAGACAGTGCAAGGAGTAGGGAGTATGGACACAGCTCAAGAGGACCTGACAACATCAACAGGTAAATTAACAGACAGGGACTGTGTGGACGGGGGGGAGAAGGGCACAATGACACACATGTACAATGAGGCGTAGCACACTGCACACCCACAATTACCCAGGATCATGTCACACATCCCCTTGGCACACTGCAGCACACACACATAGCAAGAACAGCAAACCCACATCGACGACAACGTGGTACAATGCGCATAGCCAACACTGCAGAACAGAAGACACAACTGACTCCGCACATGCACAGAAACATGCCTACCACATCTGACAGAGCAGGAAACTGTGAAATGGAAATGTACACGTACGACCTCACATCCGTCATGTAGTACAAATCTATACTGTCCCGCAGAAGAATCCAGCACCTCACAAACAGTCACAATGTACATTGCCAAACAGTCTGCATGTAAACCAGAACAATGTGCCAACATACATGTGAACACAATGTCAACATGCATCTCCCCTTCACATTGCAGAGGGGCACACAACTCCTCCAGCAGAGCACAGAAGACAACACATCTGTGATGCCGGAAAGGACCACCTCACCGTCGACACCGACGCCCTACAACAGCCCATGGATATCCCACGCAAACCACCGCCAGGACCAGGGTAGACAAGATACTCAGAGAAGAACACAGCCCCTGCAACATACCACACACCAGGAAGCACACGCAAGCACAGCTGGCACACAACACTTCACCCACCCACACATGGCACCCCAATGCCATGTGTCATCACGCCAAAAGGAGGTGGTCCAACAGGTGGGGGTTGGTGTTGAAACCATGGAAGGCGAGTTAGAACACATACGTTGTGTCTATCACCCTCAGGGACCACCCACACCCCACAAAGGAGACCCACACTGCCATAGAGACACATGCAGATGCACATTCACAGTACAGAACCACGCTCAGGGGCGCGCAAATAGCAGTCACACACCCACGTTGGAGCGGCATACGACGGCCCTGGCCACTCCCCTTATGAATTGAGTGGGTGATGACAAAGCTACAAATCCAAGCTCCAGCCCGCTTCCTGCGGTGACATGTCTGCATCCGATGTACACAGCACACTGTAATGTCCTAGGGCCCAGGGCCCTCATGCATACAACAAGACCACAGGGACACACGTAGATATCATGTCGAACTGGCTACGGGCACGTTCGCCTGGACCCTTTATTGGCAAGGCCACATGTACAGTGACGCCTGTGCTGGATGTGTGTGTGAGGTGAGTGTAAGCCAGTCCACACGGAATGCTTGGGTTGGGAACAACTTGAACATTGGACACCAGTGCAACTGAAACAGAAAACACATGCATAACAGAGTCAACTGCACAGCAACATGGATGGAGCAAGGACAGAGGTCACCCAATATTCAGTCAGGAGGTTCTGTGAGTTGCAGTGCACTGAGGTAGGGGCACTAGAGATGAGCGCGCTCATGTGAAGGAATTGCTGGGATTGTGTCCCCTCGGGTTAGTCCTGCTGCAGATGCAGTGGGGTGTGTTACACCTGCATCAATTTCCTTATCAACGTCCCAGGTCTCCCACACTGCCTGAGGTGACAGTTGCGTCCGCAGTCCACAGCGCAATACCCAGTAATGATTCCGGGTGTGTAGCATGACTACAACTTCCAGTCTGCATTCCTGCCTTGGGGATGTTGCCTCCTGCCCTCCCATTGTCTGTGTCATCTCCCGTATTGCACACTTGACACATCTTCCCTATCATAGTGTGGTAAATAATTTAATTACCGGGACTTAATTTGATACAGAAAAATAATAAAAATAGCTCAGTAAAATAAGAGGCAAAATCCGTGGTATTAGAGGTTCGGAATGGGCTTTATTCCAATGGACGATTCGAATCGTGGACTCCAAGTTCCATCACCACGGAGGTTCAGGAAGTGAAGTACATACTTTATTGATAAGTAATCACTTTTATACAATAGGCATTACAGTGAAGTAAATGCAGGAGGCGTAACAATTGATAGTAAAGATAAAACATACATGCGTAGCAAAAGTGGGCGTAACTGGGTGTAACTAAAGAACGTCATCGGGTATGATGTCATAATAGGGTGGTTCCATGAAAGAATTTCGCAATGTCAGCAGAAATACTTGGCAGAAATGCGCGCACAGCAGCATGACGTATGATTGACGTGCAACTAGGGGGTGAAGGGGACTTGACATTTAGCTCTACATGTGGCGACAGAAGTCTGGAGGGTCAAGTCAACCTAATCCCAAATCATATCTAACATCCTATGTTTAAAGAACTATGTTATCCAAAAGAGAGGTCTCTTAGAGTAGAATCTTATTCTATACTGACTATACTGACTGTTAGTGCGTGTACAAGCGTCTAAGTGTCTACACTAGATGTGAGGGCAGAAATCTTCCATAATAATAGGGCTATGAATTACTTGCATAAAGACAGAGAAGCCGGGCCTTTTGCTCGGTAGCTGGAAGAATGTTTACTTAAACTACTAGACAGGAATGCATTGGACAGGGAGCGGAGCAGATAATTTCGAAGGTGAAATACAGTTTTTGGCAGGCAACAGGCTGATGTCAGGCACCGTGAGCCGCGCAGGGAATGAGACAAAGATCATGGTCACAGATGCAGGCTCAGACTGGAGCTTTCAGAGGCAGAAGGCAAGAAAAGCTTGATGACAGAATCAGGGCCTACTTGCCTGGACTGTAAAATGGCATAAGTGAACCATATAAAGCCGGTGGCCTTTCATACTTAGGGATGGAATATCCGGCCCATTCATGGCGGATCTGAAAAAGGACATGTTGACGGTGGACGCACATGTGTTTGCGTCTTCATAACTGGAACTGGAGGGAACATACATGTACTTGTGATTCATACATGAAACCGTTGGGGTCCAAGATAGGGGACATAACTGATCAGAAAAATCCATATTTCCACATTCCCTCCTTGTCCCCTACTTGCCCGTTAAGAGATATCAATCTTCATCAATCCGTTGATCTGTTCATATAGCATCATTTGTTCTTCTTTTTTCTTCTGGGATGAATGAAATCTTGGTGGTGGAATACACGATGTGGCACACAGACCACAGATCGCTGGTCCACATTGTAGACATAGACAGCAACTGAATAGTATGAGAAAGCCAATACCTAGGAAGGATAGGACCTTCCATCCAAAGGTAGATAATACACTCCAAAACCAACCGGACCAAGTCCAGGTGCCTGGATTCTGGTGTATCTGGCTTACAATCTTATGAAGGCGAGTTATGGCTTTATATACAGATGGCGAATTTTCTGGTATGAAAATGCAACAACTTGATCCGATGACCCTACAAGCTCCGCCCCTATCGGCCAGGATGACGTCAAGGACAAGACGATTTTGAAGCACAACAATCCGCATAGCAGACTGCTCTTCTGTTAAATTGCCTAAGGCGGAAATAGTTTCGTTCACTACTGCTTCAAGGGTTCTAGTTAATCTACGTATCAGCTTACTATTAGTAACGGTACCTATATAGGGAAAAAGACCTTTATTGAAATCTGTGTATTTTTCCCATGCTGTTTCAGTGTAATCGACTATTGGGAGATCTCTCCTTTCTCTATTGTGTACTAAATGAGTATTTCTGTGATAATCAGGAGGAGCTAGGAAAACAGGTGGCAAAAGGAATCCGATGTAGCAGGTACCATCCCAATCTAGAGGCAGACGTATATATGCCGTCTGACCACATATGAAATAGGAATGGCGGGAAGCTCTAAATGTAGACTTGCCTTGATCACTAAATTCTATTACAGTGGTGCATCTACTATGGCCCATATGTATGGAACCATTCTTTCTTACACATAATTCACCTTTTACTGGAAATATTGACATAGCGGGCAAAATTGGAGTAGCTTAGGATTCGACATTTAGGATCATAAGATTAAGCGTAAAATTACCTAATCCATACACTTCATTTTCTAGATCAGTTCCTGTTCTTTTGGGAAGTCCCTCCTTGTTAGGGTAGCAGACTTTAAGTAAAACTAAGTTCAAATTTCCCCATACCCAGTTGTCTTGATAAACTGCAGAATTCGAATCTAGGGAATTAATTAAACTAAACCATGCTCCACAGGAGCCGTTGTGTGTGAACGGGTATGGAAAGAGAGGTAGAATTCCTTTATAATTCTGATAGGGAGGGAGTCGGCCACATATCCAACAATTTGTAGCATTGCTAACCTGATGGGAATGATGTAACATACTAATAAACGTGTTATTGCGCAGCGCAAATCTATAGGACAACTCATGCGGAGGTAATTCACTAAAAGAATGTTCAGCAGTAACATTATAAACATGTCTAGAAATAGGATAATATATGTGCAACAATATACTTGCAGTAATTATTAAAAGACTTAAGAAAAACAAAATTAATAACGTCATTGTGCAATGACTACGCAGTGATTTACAGTACGCATGTCGTTTCAGTTTTATCCTTCTGTTTCTTTCTCTATACAGGTCCAAGGGATACATGTCAGAGACAAATTCGACCGATTCACCTTGGAGAGGACTTAAACAATCAAATTGCCTGACTGGTTAGACCTGAGTTTTAGTTTGTATAGTTCATGGCTATTCAGTTCAACCAAAGGAAGTTTTGAGTCAATCGGGGAAGACACGCAAGGTGTGTCATTTACATCTGACGGTAGTCCATAAAATTTCTTGATATGACTTGAATGTATCCAGCCTTTTCGACCTTCGATCTTCACGGCTGTCCTCGTCGTTAGCAATACGAGCTGAGGCGACTTCCACCTAGGATCCAGTTGGGACTTCCGATCAAAGTTCCTCACTAGAACTAAATCCCCTGGAATTACGTCATGTGGTTTCACCTCGGTGTTGTCGGGAAAGGCTGCAGCTACCTGTGAACGACAAGATTGTAGTGCAGACATCAAGGAAGCCAAGTAATCTGTCAGCATATTACAGTCAATATCAGTTATTTTGCGTGGTATAGGCGTCCTCCACATATTTGGTGGTCTACCGAAGATCACCTCATAAGGGGATAGCCCTGTTCGAGAGTGTGCTACCATTCTCATGTAAAAGAGTGCAACGGGTAAGGCTACTACCCAGTCGACACCTTTCTGTCTGCATATTTTGGACAATCTAATTTTCAGGGTCTGATTATGTCTTTCCACGAGACCTGCTGCCTCGGGGTGTCGGACACAGTGAAATTTCCACTGATAGCCTAACAAAAGTGAAACGTGTTTCATTAGTTCGGATGAAAACGGCTGGCCGTTATCTGAGTAGACAACACGTGGTAAACCGTACCGTGGGAAGAATTCTCGAACTAACTGTTTGGCAGTAGTCGGGGCAGTGTAATCTGAAACCGGGTATGCCTCTGTCCAACGGGAAAGAGCACAGACAACTACGAGAACATATTTGAATCCTCGACATCGTTCCATCTGGATATAATCCATCTGGAGGACTTCAAAAGGGTGATCAGGAGGCTGAAATCCACCCTGTTCTACGGGAATGCTTTTTCCTGGGTTAAACTGACAACAGATCATACAGGTACGAACTTTTTGTTTAGCTGCTGCTCGTAAATGTTTGTTGAACCAAATGTGTTGAATGCTGTCTAGCATAGCTTTTTCTCCTAGATGTGCTGGACTATGTACAGTATTAATTATAACTTGGACCATTGAATCAGGAAGGAACCACACAGATTTTTCCTTCGTCATCCATCCTTGATCCGTTTGGATCCCTCCTAATTCAGTCCATTTCTTTATTTCGTCTGGTGTAGCATGTGTCTGTATGTCAATTACGTCAAGAGCGGGATCCTTAACCGTCATACAATGTGTTGGCGTCGGGACTATTGTCTTTGTCATGTCGGATGTTTGAGTTTGAGCAGTCTGTTTAGCTGTTTTGTCAGCTAGATCATTGCCTTGAGAAATGATATCAGTAACTTTCGTATGAGCTTTACATTTCATAATTGATATTGCAGTGGGTAGATGTATTGCATCTAGTAAGGCATGAATGAGGGGTCCGTGCTGAATGTGGGCACCGTGAGAAGTTAAATAACCTCTCTCTCGCCACAGCACGCCGAAGTCATGTACAACTCCGAATGCATAACGTGAATCAGTGTATATGTTGACTTTTTTATTTGTGGCTTGAATACAGGCTTGTGTCAGAGCGATGAGCTCTGCTGCTTGAGCGGACAAGGTATTTACGCAATTTGTTTCAATGATTTCAGTGTCTGTTGTGACTGCATAAGCGGCCACTAACTCTCCTGTACCTGTTCTCATACATGAACCATCTACATACAACGTCAGGTCTGGGTCTGACAATGGGACATCCGTCAAGTCTTGTCTGGGTTTCGTCGTGATAGTGATAACTTCAATACAATCGTGAGCTAGTGGGTCTGTTCCGATTACAGGTAAAAGTGTGGCAGGATTCAATGTATTACAGCGTCTGATTTCTATATGTGGCTGAAACAATGTTAATTCGTAACCAGTGAGTCGCGCTATAGTCAAGTGTTGTGTTTGCGTTCGATTCACAAGAACCTCTACTGCATGTGGTACTTGTACTGTCAATGGATGTCCTAACACTATGGCATCGCTTTGTCTGATTGCTAAAGCTGTTGCTGCCACTGATTTTAGGCACGCGGGCAAAGCCTGAGCTACGGGATCTAATGTACTAGAAAAATAAGCACATGGTTTGTGTGATCCTGCTTGTTCCTGTGTGAGTACTGACAAGGCAGTACCTTCGCGTTCTGTAACAAAGAGTGTAAACTGTTTATTGTAACATGGTGTTGCTAGAACAGGTGCTTGGCATAAGGCTTTCTTTAGGCTTTCAAAAGCTTGTGCATGTTCCTGAGTCCAAGGGAGAACAGTCGATGTGGCTGCCTCCTGTGTTGTCAATTGAATGAGTGGTTTTGCTAGAAATGCATACTGAGGGATCCACTGCCTACAATATGAAGTAAGGCCTATGAAAGCCCGCACCTCCTTTTGTGTCTTGGGTATTGGCATATTAGCAATTAGCTGGATGCGATCTGGTGTAAGCTGCCTTCCCTCCTTGGACAGCGAGTGACCAAGGTAAACAACTCGCTGGACACAGAATTGCAGCTTGGAAGGGGACACCTTGTGCCCCTTTCCGGCCAGAAATTGTAAAACCGTCAGTGAGGCTTTTTCACATTCAGGTTCGCTTCTAACGGTGATCAGCAGATCATCGACATATTGAAGCAGGGCAGTGTTGACTGGCATGTGGATACTGTCGAGTTCTCGTTTCAGTGCTTGGCTATAGATGCTGGGGCTTTCTGTAAATCCTTGAGGTGCGCGTGTGAATTTAAAGCTACGTCCATTTAAACTAAATCCGAACAGGTATTGGCTTTCCGGATCTATTGGGACGCTGAAAAAGGCATTCTTGAGATCAATTACAGTAAAGAACGTGGCTTTGGAATCAATAGCTGTCAGTAATGACGAGATATCTGGGACCACAGGGAATTGTGGCACAATGCATTTGTTCAATTCGCGCAGATCAATAACCAATCGATATACTGGCGGGGCCTTTGGATCTGTTCGTTTAAGAATCGGAATTATCGGGGAATTACATACATTGGAGTCTGTTTCCACAACCACTCCTTGGGCAATGAGCTCGTCAATGATTTGCAGTAAAGCCACTACAGCATCTGGTGGTAACTTGTATTGTCGCATTCGTGGTAGTACCACTCCTGCCTTTAGTGTAACTCGATATGGCGTAATATTCATGCAACCAACATCAGTAGGGCCTTGTGCCCATAACTGTGTAGGTAAAGTCTGCAGTCGGGGATCCATGTCTCGAGACACATAGTGACCTTTGAAATCACGTAAAAACAATCTTACTCCTTCCGGAGAACAACATATTATAGCTCCTAGAGCTTTCAGTGTTTTTATACCTAACAAGTTTTCTGGACATGATTTAGTAAGCAATAAATCTGTAGTTCGGGTCAAGGGTCCAATCGTAAGTGGAAGAGGCTGTGATACTTCATTAACAATAGGTTTTCCTGAAAAACCAAGGGAAATATTCTGTGAGCCTGAGAGGGGTGCCCCTGGAACTTCACTACGTTTTATGGTTGTTCGACTTGCCCCTGTATCAAGTAAAAATTTTCTATCTTGGCCTAATAGTTCACTATGTACATAAGGTCCTTCTTGGTCTACAGGGACCTCGATAAGGGGTAAGCCAACTTCCCTCTCTAGGCTGGTTCATGCGTATCGTTGATAATCAGGATAGTCGTACTGTGCGGTCTGGTACAGCTGTCGTGTCGTGGTTTGTGTGGCAGCAACAGGCAGCGCTGGTGCAGCTGGCACAAACTGTATAGACTGTTGTGGAGCTGGCATGGACTGTGCATGCTGCGGTGCTCCTTGTTCATTCTGATCCTGTCTAGGTGGCCGTGGTCTTTCTTTTGTAATACCTGTGGCGATATTACGCTTCAGGACTGGGCAATCGTGTATGTAATGACCTGGTTGTTTACAATAGTTGCATGTCCCTTTTACAGGTCCTGCTGAATCACCGGACTGTGTCGTACCCTTTTTATGACCTTCAGCTGGAACCGTCTGGGAGACTAGCATTTTCATTTTTGTGTCTTTCATGCGTCTTTGTTCATGTGCTTGTTCCTCTCTAATTCTATTGTGATGATACTGTAACATTTGTAACATTTGTGATGGGGTGTTACCTTGCCAGGTACTCTCGAATTTTAATACTCTATTCTTCACTTGGGGCAAGGAATTTTCAACTAATTTTGTCACAAACAGATGTGGGTAAGATTCGCTACTTGCTTTTATGCCACTATTTATACCAAAACATTTTTCGAATCGGGCATAGAAATCACTAGTGTCTTCATCTTGCTTTTGTTTACAGGCTGAGATTGCACCCCAGTCTTCCTTTTTCGTAGTTAATAAACGTGGCAGTACCTGTACTAGTAAACCTGGTAGTGCTTTAGTTTTATCCCCAAGCCCTGCTCCTGCAGTTCGGGCCTTTTCTTCTGCTTCTAATGCTGTCCAGTCTATCTTTTGGTCTCCCACCTCCCACTCTTTTTCCTTGAGTTTTTCATAAATGCCCGCAGGCATTAATACCTTCAATATTGTCATAATGTCGGGATAGGTATACTCTCCCATGAGTAACATGTCTTTAATTTCTCGGTGAAAACCCGCTGGATCTTTGTCATGACTGGGTACCACTTTCTTCATTTCTAACAATTCTATTTTCGATATGGGCGTATATACAAATACACGTTTAAACTGATTGTCCTCGCCTTTTATTGGGTGTACTTCTCGTAAGGGATTCTGTCTGTCCATGTAATACGTCGTTCTTTCCTTGATGGGCAGTGAGACATGTTCTGGGCATACAAAAAGAATGTACTGCTTTCTTGATTCTAGTATTTCTCTAATTAACTTAGTACCTGAACCTCTCCATCTATTCGTGAGTAATTCAGTCAATATATCAGGTAAGGGACCAGGATCTGAATGTTGACTTTTATATAGTATAAGAAGTTGTTGAATCATATAAATCCCAGCTAAACGCTGTTCATCTGGGGTGAGGTTCAAAAATGTGTGTGCTACTGTATCATCACCATATTTTCCGGGACTGTCAACCCAATGAACGGCTGACCTGGCTAATTCTTGTTCATCCATAGAATCGAGTAAATGATAACCCCTTCGTTCTCGGAGTAATTTGTCAGCGGCTTGGAACGAATGCTCGGGGGACCTTATATTTATTATAGGTGTTTGGAAATTCCTGTTATTATCTGGACATATCGGACGTATCGGGTCAGTAAAACATCTAGTACTATTACAAGATCTTCCTCTACCTACATAGGCTATGGTTTCTGACTGTCCTGTGGGCAGTCCTGATCCTTCCTCCTCCTCGTTTTGTTCGAACTGGTCTACCGCTAATCTCTCTTCGTGTATGCGTTCTATTTCTTTACGGATCTTTCGGCACATGGCTATTATACATGTTTGCCTATCATGTTTCCCTTCTGATATATTCTGGCTCCATCTGGTAAGAGTTTGCATTGTTTCCGGATCTACCCCCGGTCGGTCTTGATTTCTGATCACACAATTTATGAGGAAACGTAACAGTTCCCCCTGTATCTCCACTTTCTGGTATTCCATAGCTCTGTTAATACATTCAGAATCTCGCCCTGTTTGGACAAAATGATATATATTATCTAGATGCATAGTCATTCCTGGTAGCTTCCCTAAATACACCGCAGCTCGTCTGATACGTAATGATGCCATGATCATTTCGTCCTCTTTGCCGGGCACAGGGTCATATCTACAATCTACAAGAAGTTCCTTAAGCGTGCGGGAATTTATGAGTTTGGGCGTACGTGGATGCGCTGATTCTTGAAAAGTAAGTTTATTTATTCTGGGTGGCGTAGAAAAAATGTTGGTAGCACCTCCGGTAGCCCCGTCTGGGGTACCGGACGTGAAAGGATTCGTTGAACGCGATACAGCAACTATAGGTGTGGACACAGCTGTAGAAACAGCTGTAGGAACAGATGTAGAAACAGATGTGCTTGCCGGAACTTGTGTCAGGATTTGTTGTTGTAGAGGTACAGATACAGGATCTTGGCGTTGAACTTCCCCGGCAGACGGTCTATGTGGGGCGGGGTTAGCATACTCGGGAGCTGCGTCATCTAAATATGAGGAAAGAAAAACATCTTCTGCGGTTCTAGGATGCCCCTTAGGATACACTTTTATTGGAAATAATGGGGGTGGCAAGTCTTTTGGTATCTCCGGAGTAGCCTTAGGTAATCCTTCGGCCAGAAGGGGATACATACCATTCATAAGGGCATTTCTTTGTCTGTCTATTTGTTCTGATTTCACTCGTGTACCTTCTTCAATTAATAGATTTTCTCTGACTTTATTTGATTTCTCCTTATTTTTCTCCTCCTGTCTGAGTGCTTTTTCTGTACGTCTATGAGATTCTTTACGCCATAACTCAACGGCGTCTTTCTGTGACTGTCTAGCTTTCCTTTTCCATAACTCTTCCTCTACTTTCATGATGCACTCTGCATCCCAGGTCCCAGCTGCGGGCCACCTCTGACTTTCTGGTAATTCCTTGGTGTAGTCTACCCATAAATCAAGAAATAATATAGCGTCTAAGCCATGTTTTTGATACATGAAGTACCCTGGAGTGTCCCTAGGAGGAATAGGAACAGCTTCTTCGAGTACCCCTTTTCTAGTTGTGATCTGTCTTAGTTTCGAAAAGAGCGGCATATTGAGAACTGATCTGATACTTGATCTTTGAACAAACTTAATACAATATTAATACAATAAACACAATAATGAACAGTCATTCACACCACAATATGCAGGACGTATTAACACATTTAACATTTAATATTTAAATGAGCAACAATGATGATGACGATCTAAGAAAACTTAATCACTAGAACATAATACTCGGCATTAACTGAATTATTCTGAATTTATATACTTGATATACTAGATATACTGCTAAACAGTACAGATACACTGCTAAAACAGTGCAGACCGGATTTGTGTACCCAAACCCGTCTTGACCGGCACAGGCTATGTGCACGTCAGAACGCCTCCCCAGCAATGGTACTCACCGGGTAGCTCGGAACGGAAGGCCTCGGAACGGAACTGAACTGGACTGGACCGGACTGGACTCGACTCGAAAACTTCGGAAACTTCGGAACATCGGAAACCTCGGAACTTCGGAACTTCGGAACTTGGTGGGCCTCTGTATACCTCGGATCTTGCTCTCTCAGCTAGGCTCTGGTCGGGATACTTCGCACTTCTCACCGCCTCGTCTGGGTGTTGATCGCAGCCTCAGTCGCCCCCGCTTGACCGGAGGGAGATACAGGAAATCCTGCTGGTACGCGTTGTTGTCCGTCCAGCTGTGGCAGGAGACCGGGCCTGCAACGCACCGCCGGCGCGTGAGATGAGAAAGTGTCCCTATTCGGGCGCCATTCATGTGGTAAATAATTTAATTACCGGGACTTAATTTGATACAGAAAAATAATAAAAATAGCTCAGTAAAATAAGAGGCAAAATCCGTGGTATTAGAGGTTCGGAATGGGCTTTATTCCAATGGACGATTCGAATCGTGGACTCCAAGTTCCATCACCACGGAGGTTCAGGAAGTGAAGTACATACTTTATTGATAAGTAATCACTTTTATACAATAGGCATTACAGTGAAGTAAATGCAGGAGGCGTAACAATTGATAGTAAAGATAAAACATACATGCGTAGCAAAAGTGGGCGTAACTGGGTGTAACTAAAGAACGTCATCGGGTATGATGTCATAATAGGGTGGTTCCATGAAAGAATTTCGCAATGTCAGCAGAAATACTTGGCAGAAATGCGCGCACAGCAGCATGACGTATGATTGACGTGCAACTAGGGGGTGAAGGGGACTTGACATTTAGCTCTACATGTGGCGACAGAAGTCTGGAGGGTCAAGTCAACCTAATCCCAAATCATATCTAACATCCTATGTTTAAAGAACTATGTTATCCAAAAGAGAGGTCTCTTAGAGTAGAATCTTATTCTATACTGACTATACTGACTGTTAGTGCGTGTACAAGCGTCTAAGTGTCTACACTAGATGTGAGGGCAGAAATCTTCCATAATAATAGGGCTATGAATTACTTGCATAAAGACAGAGAAGCCGGGCCTTTTGCTCGGTAGCTGGAAGAATGTTTACTTAAACTACTAGACAGGAATGCATTGGACAGGGAGCGGAGCAGATAATTTCGAAGGTGAAATACAGTTTTTGGCAGGCAACAGGCTGATGTCAGGCACCTTGAGCCGCGCAGGGAATGAGACAAAGTTCATGGTCACAGATGCAGGCTCAGACTGGAGCTTTCAGAGGCAGAAGGCAAGAAAAGCTTGATGACAGAATCAGGGCCTACTTGCCTGGACTGTAAAATGGCATAAGTGAACCATATAAAGCCGGTGGCCTTTCATACTTAGGGATGGAATATCCGGCCCATTCATGGCGGATCTGAAAAAGGACATGTTGACGGTGGACGCACATGTGTTTGCGTCTTCATAACTGGAACTGGAGGGAACATACATGTACTTGTGATTCATACATGAAACCGTTGGGGTCCAAGATAGGGGACATAACTGATCAGAAAAATCCATATTTCCACAATAGTCCCAGGTCTTCCCCACTGCATGAGGTGACATAGCTGCGCAACATCTCCACAGCACAAAACTCAATCACTAACAGACAATGGATTGCGGTGCACTGAGTCACTGGCACCTGGAGTGCTGAGCAGGGTATCAGGCCTGATGATGGCATCCACGACAGGTCTAAGCAAGTCCGTAGGTCTGTCAGGTCCACCGTATCAACTGTGGCAGATGGCGGTTGGAGGTGGTCCTTGCGGTGGTGGTGTGTGCCTCCTAGGGTGATGCGACATCCGGGCCGGTCAGGACCCGAATCTATGTTTGGGCCCCGGTGGCCCGCAGTTGAGGCCGGAGGCTGCGGATAGCGCAGGGCCACGGATACATGGCGTTGATGACCCCAAGACCACCGTCACAGAGGTCATCCAATATATCAGAAGCAGGGGTCCCAGACTTGAGCAGCACAGATTTAGTGGCCCCGGATGCACTGCGGCTGGCACAGGTACCCAGCCATGGGATGGTGACTTGAGGTGCAGTCAGATGGGCCATGCAACCTGGGCAAGTCCCCATCAATGTTCGAGGTGTGTGTTGCGGAGGACAGTGCAAGGTGTCCTCCAGGGCATGATGCGGAAGGTCTGATGTTTCTTCAAAAAGCACCCCCAATGATTTGGGGTGTGTCCCCCAGGCACTGGTTGAAGACCGCGAATGCGGTTTCTAGCCTTTAAAGCGAAAGAGGTTCATCACAGGCTGAAGTTTTCTCAAAGTAAAACTTTACTGTTTACTGTTGCTTCATCAAAACTCAAATGTCATTTATAATCCATAAGTGAAAATATCTTCGTAGCGATTGGCAATTACATTTTCATTCCCAATGCATTTCGGCAAGAACTGCCTTCGTCAGGGGAAATCTACGAATAATTATACAAATCGTGAGAGTCATATACGAGGATGCAGTGTACATATCTAGCCGGCGGTGAGTACGGGTTGAAAGGTGAATAGATTAACGAGAGCTTCCTAACGGCGAGTGAATGACTGGATATGCACTTGTGAATAATGGGTTGACGGAGGGGTAGGTGACATGCAACTGATGGTGAGGTATGGTCAAAGGTTGGTGAAATAATGAATATCCATCGAATGTGCTTTGCGTTAATGGAGAGTGATAACGGAAAAAGGGGGCGTGCGCATTTAATGATCGTGGTACCGAGTGCGACATATTCGATGTTAACTATTAGCGGTAACGAATGTGACTAGTGTAACAAAATAATTAAACCGGTGCTGGCTTGAACTGATATATAGGTTGGTGTATTCTTACCGAATGCGCAGAGCTTCAACGCGTAGGTTTGTTGGTGTAGTGGCTATCCAATCTCATGCAAGGATTTAAAAGGGTGAGGTCACGTGATACTAATTCAGTGCGTTAGAGGGTGAAAACAGACTATGCGCGTGTAACTAATAAGATAAAAAGACTATAAACATGTAATTTAAAATATAAAATGTAACAGGTGTAAATTAAATGTGAAGGGTAAAAATAAATACAATAAGAGTAATCGAGGTGCGAGTGTTGGTGGAAGGTTAGGTTATGGGCGGATGGTAAGGAAAGGGTTGGATATAGTGGGAGGTGTAGTGGGATAGTAAGAGAATGGTTGGATGTGGTGGGAATGGAAAGAGCGTGGGAGAAAGGATGGAAAAGAGAAAAAGAGGGAGAAGAAAGAGGAGAAAAAAGAATGAGAAGTGTGCAGCGCTTTGGAACAGAACATCAGATATGGTAGTACAAAGATGTGGAGATGTTGAGAAACATAAAGATATGGAACAAAGCAATATTTGGAATTGGTCCATAACCAGCAGTGAATATTATAGGTAGCATGTAAATTCTATGCGGTCATTCATTCCATGTGGTTTAATGGAGTTCAACAAATAAATCCAGTGGTTTTCCCGCTGCAATAGAAATTTATGATTGTCTCTCCCTTCTTGTTTCTCAATCGTTTCCAGGATACAGAATCTCAATTGACTAACAGTGTGCGCTGCTTCTGTAAAATGTTGGGCAACTGATGACTTCAACTGTTTGGTTCTGATGTTAGACTTGTGTTCATTGAGTCTGACTTTGATTTTTCGTTCGGTTTGTCCAACATAAATCATGCCACAGGGGCATTTAAGCATATATATGACGTTGGAGGTGTCACACGTGGCTGTTGTTCTGACTTTGATTTTATGTCCTTTCATAGGGTGTGTCACATATTGACCTTTAATGATGTTGTTACAGTTGTTGCAGTTTAGGCATGGGATTGTGCCTTTGAATGTTTGCTGCTTGGTTGGTTGAGATTGTTTCAGAATTTCCCCTATGTTTTTGTTCCTAGTAAAGGCAAAAATCGGTGTCTCATCAAATATATGATTGAAATCCTGTTCCAGTGTGAGGAGTTGCCAATGTTTTCGGATGATCCGTTTATATGAGGCACTCAAGGTAGAGTATTTAGATACTACCGTGATTTGATTTTCGGTGCTCTTGGTTTGAGGATTGAGGAGTTCATTGCGGGTCTTGGTTGATGATCGCTTCAGTGCTTCTTGCAGTACATGATCAGGATATCCACGAGATTTGAATCTATTCATTAAGATATCCATTTGTGTATTGGTTCTGATGGGGTTTGAAACGATTCTTTTGATTCTGAGCATTTGTGAGTAAGGGAGGTGTTGTTTGAGGGGTAAGGGATGAAAGCTGTGATAATGGAGAGTGTTGTTCCTGTCTGTAGTTTTCCTATACAGATCAGTTTCAAAACCGGTGGAAGATCGTGTGATGTTCACGTCCAAGAATGTGATAGAGTGAGAATTGATGCTGGAGGTGAACTGTATACGTTGGTCAATTTGGTTGAGCTGTTCCAACTGGTTTTTCAAAATATCAACGGGGCCCTTCCAAACGATGAAGATATCATCAATGAATCTTAAATAAAGTTTTAAATGGTCGGTCCATGCTCTGATGGAGAGGATGTTATCTTCTTCGAACCGATTCATGAAGATATTGGCATACGCCGGGGCTGCACAATTTCCCATGGAAGTGCCCGTTAGTTGCTGAAACCATTCGTTATTGTGTTGAAAGTAACTGTGTAGAAGAGTGAATTGCATCAGTTCCATTAGAAAAACTTGTAGATCATGTGAGTAATTGGATTGTAGTAGTGCGTGTTCAATGGCTTCCAAACCAGATAGATGAGGAATAGATGTATATAAGGAGTTGACGTCCACAGTACATAGGGTGATGTTTTCATCGTCAGCGATTGTTACTTCATGTAGTTTAATGAGAAAATCAGTTGTGTCCTTGATGAATGATCTCATGTTGTTGACGCTGGGTTGCAAGTGGCGGTCAAGATATTTACCCACTGGTTCGTGTAGGCTTCCTCGTGTACTGACTATTGGTCGACATGGTGGTTTGGTCGGATGTTTATGAATTTTGGGTACCATGAATATGGTAGGACTTTTTGGGTTGGATTGTGTAAGAAATTTTTTGACCTTCTCATTGATGGTGCCCATTTCGAACTGCTTTTTGAATCAAAAGTTGTAGAATTGTCATGTAAGAAGTTGTGGGGTTAGATTCCAATCTCATGTAAGTATTCGTGTCCTGTAAATGAGCCGATACTTGAGAATTGTAATAGTTGGTGTTGAGGATAACAAGTGCTCCTCCTTTGTCAGCCTTGGTACAAATGATTTCTGGATTCCGTGCGATGGCTTTGATGATACCTAACTCTTTGTTGGTGAGATTTTGGAGTCTGGGTACCTTTTTGGAGTTGAGCTTCGCGATGTCTTTTTTCACTATGGATTCAAACAGATCAAGACTCTTATGGCTTATCGGTGCCATGTAGGTGCTTTTGAGTTGTAGACCCATGAGGGGATCTTGTTCTTGTTCCTTGGTGGGTTTTAGGACGTTGTCAAAAAAATGTCGCAGTCTAAGCTTTCTCATTAATTTGAAAAAGCTGATGTCAAGTTCGAGGGTATTGCTACCTGAGGTTGGCACAAAGGACGTCCCCTTTTGTAGGATTCTCAGTTGGATATCGCTGAAATGGTGATCAGAGATGTTGATAACTAGGTTCTCTGCTGGTTCATTCGTTTCTGTCGGTCCTTCTTGGCCGAAGTTGTGCGGGTTTGAGGTTGATCCTTTTCTTTTTCTTTGTCTTTGGTTTTTTCTGTTGCTCCTCCTGGGTCGTCTTGTTCTGTGTGGCCTACTTCTAAAAAAGAAGAAGAAGAAGGAGACGTTTCCTCAGAAGTTAAGGTGGTTGAAGTAGTGGTTGATGTTGTGGGTACATCAGTTGGGACCGTGGTTTCCGATGTGTCATCTCTGGGTGTATATCTTCTAGGTTGTTGAGTCCGATCACTGTCTGATGAAGAAGTGTCGGTGTTGACTGAATATGGTTTGTTTTGTCGACGTTTTGCGTAAATTTCAGGCCAAGAGTATACTTCTCCCATCTTGTAGTCTGTTGTATCCCTGCGAAATTTGCGAATTTTACGCTCGTTGACTTCCGCTGTATGCTTGGCTAGTTGAATATTGATGTTCTCAAGTGTATTGGTGAGTTCCTCTGGTGTTAGGGACTTCTGTAGCTCATTTTTAATGTCGTTGATATCCTTGGTGAGTTCTTCTAGGATGGATGACAATTCTTCAATAATCAAGAGAATTAAGTCTAGCGAACATTTGTTCAAGATTGCAAACCATTTATCTTTGAATTTCTGTTGGTTCTTGCAGAGCGAGGGTTTTAAAGGTATTCTGAGGCCCCTTGGAATTCTTTGTGCTTTGTGGTATCTGATCATAGTGCTGGCGTGCAAGCGCTGATTGATCTCTTTTTTGGAGAGGTAGAGGAGTTGGCGGATGTTCTGTTCTTTGGTGCTGTGACTGGGGTATGTGGTTGAATCCTCATGTATAAGGGCGTAGATTCTAGCTGCTTCGTCAGGTCCGAAGGCAAAAGTTTCCGCTCTTGTGTCCGTGAGGTGGGAAATTTCGTCAAATTGCATGGTGACTTTGGTGGTGTGCTGCGTACTGGAGGTCGGAATGAATTATACAGAAAAAAGAAGCCGTACGCGCACTCCCTAGAAATATCAGAGGTTCTTTGAGGGTGTACATGATGCGGAAGGTCTGATGTTATCAGGCACAGCAAATGGAGGAGTGGGAAGCACCAGCCTCGTTTTCACCACCAATTCGGTATCAGCTACATGAGGATGAAAACTAGCCCTTAGTCCATAGAATCAAACGCCACCAATGTAGGACCAGGGAGTGTCCATGAATGTCGGGGAGCAGACTTAGTGGTACAGGTGCTGAGCGGGGATGCAGTCTGCGATGATGCCGGTACACTGACATGAACTCCACCATTGCCAAATCAAGACTGTGACCTACTGGACAGCAGTGTAGGCCGGAGGCAGCGGTCAGCAGTGGCCCACAGACAGGTGTCGTTGGCTGCTAGTGACACAAGGGCTGTTGTCGGTAGTGTTCGATCACCTCTGTAACGATGATCCTGTTCCCTCTGGACTACAACACGTCAGCCTCTTACGCCTCTCCGTGTGTGCGCTGACATGTATTCTGCCTTTTGAATAACCAATGTTCAGTTCTAAATCTGTGACCCACTCGTGCGCAGCGTAGGCCGAGGGCAGTAGACCGCGAAGGCCCACAGACATGTGTGGTTGTGATGCCATGCACAGACTTGTTGGCACCACATCGAAGGGAGTATAGTGACTTGTCCTATGCCTTAATTGGTGTTCACTGCCATGATGTAATCAAGACTCAGTTCCAAATTTGTGACCTATCTGACCGTGGTGTAGGCCTGAGGCAGCGGTCAGCACGGCCCATTCTCTGAATGTCGCTGGCATAGGTTGGACGGCCCCACCAGTTTAGGTTCAGTGGCACCACGTGGTCGGACACCTCCGTGTATGTGACCTAGGTTTCGTCCGGAATGAGCCGCATCTTCCTCTTACTCCTCTTCATAAGACCCCTGGTGTGGACTCTGCCATTCATGATTTGCGCCCAGGTGCTGGATGTGGGACCTACTGGTCCGCAGGATAGTCCTGGTCACTCATCCATGTAGCACCAGCTGGCGTTGAACAGGGTTAGTGGCACCACGTGTCGCAAGAAGCCCATATGGAACTATGCATCACTGATCGGGTGGGGCCTGGTGCTGTTGCTGCTGGCCCAGATTTGGGGTCACTGCCATTCATGACTCAGGACACAGTTTCACATGGGACCATTCTGGGCCGAAGAGTAGGCCTGAGGCGGCAGTAGAGTGCGTCAACGAAAAAGGAGTGAAGCGTGCCTGTGTCGTGGAGGCCGTGATGGTCTGTGGAGGCTGCCAAGGTCGCAGGACTCAGGCCTGGAGCTTGCGCCGGAACGTGGTGGGCCCTCCTCGACACACGCCGGTGTCGGCAGGTGATCAATGAGGCCTGGCTGCGCAGGGGCAGGCCTGACGGGTTTGTGGTCCAGAGTGCCGGGGTACAGCAGGCGCACAGCATCGCAGGCAACTCCACTCAAGAGGACGGCGTCAGCCTTGTGGCGGGGTGAGAGGCGCCGCCCTCGCAGAGACGTTGGGCTTTCCGGAAGAGGACCACGCCCAGGGCTACGTGCTTCTTATTCACTCCCCCAATGCTGGTGTGGCGTACGCCGGGCCATCCCACTCCAGTCACGCTTGGGGGGTGCGTAACATGCAAGATTTCTGTGAGGTCCCCCACTGGCTATGGTGACATGGTTGCGTCCACTGTCCACTACACTCCATACACCAAAGGTGAATGTCACCATGGATATGGGTGTGTGCTGCATACAGCATCCGTGTGATTGATTTGCATGGTTGTTGAGTTGAGGTGAGTGGGGTGTCCATTTGGAACTTGCCAAGGGGCTGTGCATTTCCCTTGTTGCCATCCTGGGTACGCTGGTTGATAGGAATCATGCACACTGGCTGTGTATTTGAAGGCGACATAGTTGGAGGTTCCACGGTGTTATGTGGTTGCCTGCACATTGGGGTGGGACATGTGCTTTCTGTTGCGGTGATTGTATGCTGGGTCACAGGGGGCACAGGTAGGACATGTGTGCTGTGGGTTGCCCCAACACGTGCATGCATCCTGCTGTGGCGTATGGTCCTTGCTTGGTCTCCAGCGTGACCTGCGCATTGTGTTGGACGTATGGGGACTGGGGTACCAGGGTGATGGTACTGTCCAGGACAGGTGTGGGGGACTTGGATGTGGCTGGCTGTGAGACTCCTCCGACTCTGGCGGGTGTTGGTTGGGCGGTGCCAGGAGCCAACAGGTGCAGCCAAGCCAGCAGCTTGGTGTGGGGTGGGATGTTGGTAGTCCACTGTGTTGGTGCCATAGGCCTGTTAGGCGATGATGGTTGGGATGCGTGGGATGGTTGTCCCTTTCAGCCTGTGGTGGACGGTAACATTGTCAGAGGTTGGGTCTGTGTGGCTGGTACGCTTCCTGTGGTCCGCTGTCTTTGTCTGCGCTGCGTCTGTGGTGGTCCGGGGGGGCGGGTGTTCGGGTTGGGGTCCTGGGGTGGTGGCGGTGGATGTTGTTGCCCTCTTGTGTTTCCGTGCCGCATGATGGGTGGCTCCATGGCATCTGTTGCCCTTCCGATGTGGCCCTGGGGTGTGCTCCCTTTTGTGGTGCAGGCTGCCGTACGACTTTACACCAGGTCAGAGCAGGTGTAGATTTCCTGGTGCTAATGCGCCTTATTGCCTGTTTTGTGTTTTTATCGCAGATCTGGCTGGTCATTGTGAATGTTGAGGTGTGATGTTGTCACAGCTTTTGGCAGGGGAACGCCCACTCTGCATCTCATTAACGATAGTTGCGCAGATCATCTGTGGCGATGTTTTTTGCGGCTGCTATCGCGGATTTACTGGTGCTGTGGGCTGATAGCACCAGCTTGTGAATGGGGAGGTAAATCTATCCCGACTTTGGCTGCGATAAAGTGCCGTTAATTCGGCGATGGATCCTTGTGAATATGCCCCCTAGACTTTTGATGTGATTCATGATTAAAATTAAATTTTTTTCTTTCACAAAAAAATGCTTTATCCACATTATATTGAATGGATATTTGTCCTTGTTTTTCCTTATAAAAGGAAGCGTTTAAAGGAGATTGTTGAGGTTATGATTTCTGTAGTTCTTTTTTTATTATATTCCTTACCTTGTTTCTTCTTCTAAAAGTGATTTTTTTTTGTGTAAAGTTTATCACACGTTCATTTACAATCCATAACTGTGGCTAAATGTTTGTTTGGCAGGGGTGGACAAGCCGGCGACCAATGAGGCCGCACAGCGTTGAAGCTCTCTGCACATATCCCAGAAAACTCTACCTCAGTGAGCAAAATATCACTCATGCTGTTGCCAGGACCGGAATTTGGCAGCTGTGGACCAGAGGTGACGTGACTGAGTGGCTGCGACCGGATCTGACCTCACTCTGCTGTTCGGCAGGCGGCCCTGCACCGCAGGCTGACACCGCCTTCGGAGGCCCTGTGGGGACAGGGCCCATGGGTGAGCCTAGGGGTGGGGCTGCAGTGCGCTGGGTGCCTAAAGGAGGCCCCGATTGGGCTCGTGCAAGGAGTTGGGGCTGCATGATGTGGGATTAATGCATTGCCTGATGCTCATGCATCCAGGGACATTGGATGGCCTAATGTGTGCTCAACTCTCCCACATGGCCTTTGGAGATCAGTTCATATTGTGATATTTCTGACGCATCATTTGTAGACTGCAGTGGGCCACTGTCTACTGGGCCTGTTTGTTACCAGCACTGCGACTGACTGCCTTCTCTATTGATAGGCTGCACAGCTGCTCCCCACCTGGCTATGGCATTTGGTTCAAGTTGGCCATTACTGGCTGATCTCCAGTTGTCACAGTAGAACTTAGTGTCACTCTTTTGTTCGGAGCGGCGTGTATGTTACAATGGGATGCAGCGACCCCAGGCAGAAACAACTTACCTTTGAGCCAGCCAACGTTCGCCCTCAGAGTCCATTAGTGTCTCAGATTCTGCAATGGCAGACCCTCCATCAGACGGTATGGTTGCCATTATGGCCAAGCTGCTTGCCGACTTTAAGTCTATTGACACCAGATTTGACGTCCTCGAGCGAAGCTTCCATGCCATGTCCAAATGCGTAGATCTTTAAATATCAAATGGAGAGTGGATCACAGGTCCTGAAAGAACCAGGGTTAGCAACAACAGTACTAGGTACTGTTAAGAAACCCTCAATCACGTGTTTATTTTCAGGTGGAATTTAGCGGTATGTTCGATTATCCGCTACTTGCTTGACTGCGTGACAGCATCATCATCGGGTTAATGAATGCTTCCTCCACCCGGAGGTAATTCCTCTGGTTTTTTCAGTTGTGATCAGAGAACCGTGTTGGGTGTATAGTGAAGTGCTATATAGTGAGTGAAAATAAAATTAAAAAACTCGTAAAACCAGTTTGTGATTTTAATGGAACTGGGTTCGAGTTGAGTTTAAAACGCTTATCGTGCACAAAACAGACTATTTAGGGTCTGGTGCACTTATAAAAATGTGTCCAGAAAATAGGTCGAAATGTTTCAGCCTTATCTCATGCCCAAAAGGGTCATATAGGCCTTCATCAGGACCCTAGTGTATGTGTAGGAGGCTCTATTATTAAGAAAGTCTCCGTCGTGGAAGGGGTGAATAATGTTCTTCACCAGCCAATCTGTGTTCGATTTGAACCTATTTCAGAATGGGAATAGGGGGTGAAGGGAGAAAAAAGGAAATAAAAAGACATACCGAATTCAGTTAGTGTGTATGCTGTAAGGATGTTCAAAACTCGAGACATCAACTGTCGTAGCAACTAAAAAATGGCAATACTTTGTTATGTAATGTAGCCAATTTGGCAACTGATTTTCGTTCAAATGCAGTAACGCCAAAATAAGCCCTCCTTTCTATTAGATAGCAATTTATAAGAAAAGACATAAAAACACAAACACAACAACCAATTTGTTATGAAATTACGAACAGGTAATGTGTCCCTGGTGGGGCACTGGGTTCTTGGTACTGAAAAGTCAGTCACGTGGGGTGACAATGTAGTTAGTATCTTATGGCGTCCAGGCATTACGCCTACATGCTGGATTCATTGGTTATACAAACAAGTCTACCTCAAAGAGAGAAGTTAGGGTACATACATGTACCGGAGGTAGTACATTCCGTCTCCGAATGGTAAAGTCCTTCAAGTAAGAATTTGAGGGAACGGGACTTAGAGGTATCAGTTGACTAGCGTAACAGATCTCACTGCGATAACAAAGGAGGTGTCACTCAGGGTAGGGAGTGTTGTTAATATTATGGCTAGTGCTATCTAAATGTTAGTCGATGTGAGAAAGGCGGGCAGTAAAGCCAAACATTAATAATAACTTCCATATTCACAAGTAGACTCATAGAATGACTTGCTTAGCATTTACAGAAAAAATGACTTTCTTAGCGTTTCAGAAAACAGATGACTTTCTTAGCGTTTCAGAAAAAAGGGAAAGGAATACCTTAATAATTCGAATTGAGGGTTACATCTGGTAAAAGGAAAAACGGAAAGTATTAGAAAATTAAATACATTACGTCTCTTCGTCGGCGTCCTCGTGTGTTAGGAGCGATACCTTTTCGACGGCAATAAGCGACTTGTTCTGTCACTGCTTCTCTCAACCCGGTGTAGTTCACAGAGTAACCGGGTCGAGATAAAGAGATTATTCATGGAAAACAAAAGAGGACTTGCGTCGCAGTTCACTGATCTATTTCACTGCGGACAGTATATATGTATGTTATTACTACTCTAATCATTCGATTAATGAGAAATGTCATAACAATAGAGAATAAATAAAGGCTTTGTTTTTATAAGGCATCTGCTGGTCCTCATGGGTATTCTTTTGCATGATAGAGTTTCACTTTTGCCAATAAAGTTTTGTCAAAAAAATAAAAAAGAAAAAAGAGATAGAGGCTTCGTTTTTTATCAAAATTATACTTGTCCTCAGGAATATACTTTATAGGACAGCGTGTTCCTTGCGCTACTGAAGTTCAAGCTTCTATTTGAAGTGAAGAAAGGAGATCCCATTTACTAGCACAACGGGAGGGCAAAGAATGGTCAAATTGTTAAACACACCACGAATTAGTAGACGAAGTGCATGCTTTCTAAAAGATGGAGAGGAGAGTACATAACTCAGAAGCAAGGCACCATAGTTCTTAACATACAGGGTATCTTTTTACCTTTGTCAGTCTTTTTATATCACTGGAGTTCAGGAGTAATGAACCTCATGATGCATCATACTTAGTGATGGTTGGTTTCGGTGTGGTACGGCCAGAAATGTCTCTTTGAGGATGTTGTTGCCTCAAGTTAAAATTCTGTCACATTCATCCCAGTGTGGTTCTGGATTCATTATACTCAAATTCTTATTTCTTAATACTGAGCCACGGGATGTTATCGTTCAATCCGTGAGTATGTGTATGTAAGCGGTAGACCCACCTTTGTTCTTTTTCGAACAGAATACTTTCAGCATTATGATTTTTCGTTGTTAGTGTCTCTAGAATCACCCATTGAAGGTGATTAACTGTGTGACCTTTCTCAAGGTAGTGGCTGCTCATCTTGGTCGTGCTTTTTTTGCATTTAACGTTACTCTTGTGTTCGCAACGTCGTTGCTTGACTTTGCGACAGGTCATCCCAATGTAACGCAATTCGCAAGGGCAAGTGATCATGTAGATTACATGAGTAGTATTGCAGTTGGTATGGCTTCTTATAGTCCATTTCAAGTCTGGTAGTAGTTGTAAGGTTTTGGTTGCCTTAGTGAGGTGACAGACAGAACAGGAGCCACAGGGGTAGTGACCAGTTACTGGTGTGGAGTTCCAGAGGCTAGAAGTAATTGCCAAAATTGGAGGTCTTGTGTGTACTAACATATCTTTCAAATTCCTGGTTCGTTTGTTTGAGAACCTCGGTTTTGGCCATTTCAGGGATCCAGACGTTAGAATTTTCCAATTCTTGTTAATGATCTTTTTGAGCTCATTGGATACCAAACTGTAAATGCTTAGATCGCCATAGTCTGCGACTAGATGACACTGAGTGAACAATCTCGGATATTCAGGATGGCAATGCAGACACTGCGAAGCATCTTAAGCGGGTGGAAGGCCTCCTCAAAACTGTAGCAGCTAAGAACGAAAACCCCTTAGGCGAAGTCACGCAGAAATACCATTTGTATAGCTGGCATTCCAAAATCTACCAACACAGGACGGATGGACGCCTTTGTGGAACAGCTACTGGTAGAACCTTTTGGCCACGGCTGGTTCCGGGAGCTCCACCCCGGCAAATTATTGCTAGACTCGTAAACTTCAGAGACAATAATACCACTCTGCCCCTGGCCCACGAGAAGGGAGCACTCAAAAATAAGAGATCTACAATTTCATTATATCCGGACTACGCTCCGATGGTACAGGGGGCCCGCCGCAAATTTGCTAATCCTAAACACTCTCTTCAAAAACTGGGCCTCAAATGTGGGATGCTCTATCTGGCATGGCTCTGGGTGGAGCTAGATGGCTGACTCTATGTTTTCAATACTCCTAGAGATGCCGAAATATTTTGTAAACAGCATTTACTCATGCAAATTCTTGGTTGGCACGGATTCCTGCGCGCTTCCTCCCAGGGACTGAGTGCCAGCTTCGCCAGATACTCACATTCGGTAAGGGTCTGTGGGGTATTTGTTGCTGTTGACTGGCTACTGCATCCTCTCACCATGCCTGTTTGGACAGCACCTCATTGGAATATATTGTTGGATTTGTAGTGTACCTCCTATACGCTACCAACTATTTGGGCACTGCTTATCTTTGCTCACTACCTGTTACCACTATTCAACTGCTGGCTTCTGTGCCTGGTCTTCTGAGCATTGTCACCCCCCAGTGGTGTACACCACTGTTTGTAACTGAATTTTTTCTTTCAGTTTATTGGGATCTCTAGCTCCTGTTTCTGCTGGGGTGGATGGGGGGCGGGGGGTGGGTAGTAGGGATTGTTTTGTTACAATGCTTTTTATTGAGGCCTTGTTACTGTCATGGTACGCTTCAGGTTTACCCTTACACATACTCTGCCACTGTAATGTCAGATTTCAGCACTATGCCCCCAGCGATTGGTAGAGACAAAACGTTCACGCTCTCCTGCATGTCATAGTATAGGTTTGAATAACTCCCGCAAAGGGAAGCAAGAAAATCATGGTATGGATCGAGAATGACCAGCAGCTGTTTCTGCCCTCTCTGATCACATGTGAGGAGATCTTCCAGGCTATAGAGGATCTAAGTGGCTGCAGGGCACCAGGCTTAGATGGTTTCACCAGAGGTTCTATAAGTCCTATAAACTGTTGTTTGCCCCGCATCTACTGGAAATGTATGCCGAATCTCTTGAGCATGGCTCTTACCCCCTACTCTACGTGTAGCAGTTAATACCATTCTGCTCAAACCCAATAAGCCATCCTACCTTTGTTCCTCATATCGGCCATTATCTCTTCTCAATTTTGACACTAAAATGTTGACCAAAGTCTTAGCTACTTGCCTTTCCTTGCAGATGGATTGCCTTCACTCACTGATGCATTCCGGCTTTGTATCACACCACTTCATTTCTATTAACCTTCGCACCCTCTTTGCAGTACTTAACCAAATTTGCCCCAACGTTCCCTCGGTGGTCGCTTTGTTAGACGTAGAAAAAGCATTTGACTTCCTTGAATGGCCCTTTTTGCATGCTACCCTGGCAAAGTTGGGCACGTCCACTGAATTTTGCAAGCTAATACCGCTGTTGTATCAGGACCCAGTGGCTCGATTGGGCCTGAAGGTAACACTCACAGACCCCTTTCAGTGGCACTCAGCAATGGGTCACGCTTTCCCCCCTTTTGCTTATTATTGCCATGGACCCCCTGGTCCACCATCTTCAACAAAGGCACCTCCACAGAGGCCTTAGATTCCGCCTGGGGATTTTGTTGGCCTCCCTCTGCGCGGAAGACATATTATTGTTTGTACGTGAAATCGAGACTAATCTACCTCTGTTAGTGCATGAGGTTCAGCGGTTCAATGTGTTCTCCAAGTTGGACATTAATTGGAACAAATCTGAATTATTTCCACTCACTGACTCCACTGTACCATGCTATCTTGACTCCCCCCTGCAATGGTGCACAGATTCTGCTAAATATCTGGCCATCCACATTCACAGGGACTGTTGAGAGGTGATTTGCCTTAAATATTGGCATTGTTTGATGAAACCTATAAGACAAGTGGAAAAATGGATCAAGTTACCACTCAGCATGGCCTGTTGCATAGCAATTATTAAAATTATAGTACTGCCCGCTTTCTCTATCTTTTTAAAAATATTCCCATCATTCTTACAGGATTTCTTTTTGCCTTCCTATGTGGACTGCTTATTCGATTAATATGGGCTGACTCTCTGCCTTGTGTTCACTGGGAGATCCTTACACTCACCTATGAATGTGGCGGATTTGGGATACACTGACCTCCAGCTCTATTTTAATATAGCCCAGGTGCACTACGCATTCTACTGGTATCATCCTGATGCCCGCCTGCCATTTTTCAAACCGGAACATGCACAGCTACTGCATCTTCCCCTCAACACTGTTCTGTCCCAAGGGCTACCTGGTGATCCCCACAGCATTCAAACATTAGCCACCAATAGCTGGACATGGTTTAGGCTCCTGCGGTATCTAGTCGGGGAATTTCTATATTACCCTCACATTCCTCTTCAGGGTAACCCTTGGCTACTGCTTACTCTTGAATGCCAGGTACACCGTAGACTTGATGCACATGGGTTGTGAGTGACTTGTTTCAGGAGGGAGTTTTTATGACTAGCTCTACGATGGCTAATACAGATCGACTGTCACTCATGGACAGAAATACATTCCATCATCTGCACTGTACACTGTGGGCAGTGTTGCCTGCCTATTCGTCTGAGCCCAGGGATTTTGCTCCACTTACCTTACTGATCACATGATTGGAGAATAACCACTTTTTTTCTCACCGGTTTCTCTGGGTGGCGAGGGAACATGATTTGGTTCTCAGATACGGTTTGGTATTACTGCTGTATGCAAACTAAGCTTATGTCGGGGAACCATAGACACAAAATATTACACTATAAATATCTACATAGAGCAGATTCATTCCTAGACTCTGTGCATCTGCCTCCCTATCCATTGACCAATTCCAAGAGTTAGATTACCCCCTAACTGAAGATGAGGTGGCATTGGGGAAGACACCGGTCCCCGCTGGGATTCCTACAAAGTTCTACAAAACGTATGCTGAAACCCTGGCGCCCTGTTTACATGCGCTCTATATAGCAACGCTCGACAGTATCTCGACAAATCTCCCTCCCTCTCTTTGCACAGCTAATGTTGTCTCCTTGTTGAAACCAGGCACGGATCCCACGGCCCTAGGATCCTACAGACCTCTGGCGATCCTTAATACCAACTTTAAGATCCTGGCAAAAACACTTGCCAACAGACTTGCTCCCCACGTACCCTCCTTGGTGCACACGGACCAGAATAGTTTCGTCCCTGCCAGGAACACTGCACTCAATCTTTGCCGCTACCCCTGAACTGGCCCCACTCGTATACCTTGTGCTAGACCTTGAGAGAGCGTTCAACTCCCTGGATTGGATCTATCTCTTTGCATTACTGCCAAGGTTCAGCATAGGTCCCTATTTCCTCAGCATGGTGCGGCTATTTTATAAGCGCCCAATGATTCGTATAAAAATGGGGCCCTTCATATCGGAATCCATCTGGGTGGGTGTGGGACCCACCAAGGATGTCCACACTCCCCACTCTTCTCCTTGGCGGTGGAACCATTAGCAGCATTTATTCACCCCCGAGTGGACATGGGCATCCCTTTAGGTGACAGCATACATGCAATCTCCCTTTATGCTGACAACCTATTGCTATACCCAAGTGACCTTCGTGCTATTCCCCATGCACTAGACTCAGCACTGTCGCAATTCACCACAATATCAGGGCTTAAGGTTAACGCAACGAAGTCCACTCTCTTCCCGTTCTTGTTGACCATTCAAGATCGGGGTATACACTGGGGGGGGGGTACCGGTAGCCTGGCGTAAAGGTACATTCAGATACTTGGGTAAACACATATACTGAACTAAAACTGACCTATTTGACGGAAACATCATTAGAGCCACTTCCTCTATTTACTCACAGATGACATTTTGGAAGACGCTCCCTCTGTCTATTTCGGGTAGGGTGGTCCTTGCAAAGATGGTGGTTTTCCCGGGTCTACTTAACTATTTCACTACCCCACCTCTCTACATTCTGCTCTCATATTATAATAAACTTGAGGCAAAGGTAAGGGATTTTCTTTGGGTCACATCTAGGCATAGAGTCTCTATTAGGAAGTTATACCTCCTGGCAGGACAAGGTGGATTGGCAATGCCAAATCTTGAGCACTACTTCTTGGCAGCTCAGCTGCAATTGATAGCCATATGGCTAGCATCACAACGCATACCAGATACCGTCACTCTGCAACCTCCCATGGTCCTTCATGTCTTGCTTCAAATATTTCACCCGTGCACTAAGGCCAGAAAAGCGGACTCCTTGATGCTCTCAATAGCACTCAAATGCTATCGCAGAAGCTTATACATCACTCGCACTACTACACCATATGCTCCTGATATCCCTTTTCTAGGATCACCAGAGGGTGGGTCATACATCACAGTGGCAGAGTTACGTGGTTGGGAGGCTGCAGACATTCATGACACAGGAGACCTTTTTAGAGACGGTGCTCTAATCCCCTATGCAGACCTAGATGGTCTCCCTCCAGGGCAATTCCTTATGCATCATACACTCATAGCCACACTTTCAGTTAGGTGGGGCAATTTAGCAACAGAACCTCCCACACACCACTTGTTGCAATATTTACATGTAATGGGCACAGGGGGACACTTGATACGCTGGTTTACCTCATAACTCCGCTAACACACTGCGATATCACTGACCCCCCTGAGGCAACAATGGGAGGAAGACCTAGGCCATGCCCTATCGGAAAAGGAATGGATGGCTATACTAGAAAGTACTACAAGTGTCCCTCACAACCAGCGCTTCCAGCAGATTCAATAATTTATTCTCCATCGCGCGTACCTCTCCTGTGTCCAGATAAATAAGTTCTTCTATCGGGATGTCACTGAATGCCCCACGTCGCCTGCCCAACGCAGACCTCCTACATATGCTCTGGCATTGTCCTGCCCTAGGGGAATACTGGATAGACGAGGCGGCCACCTTTTCCCGCTGTACTAAGCATGTGGTTCCCTTCCAATAGGAGGCGTATATATTACATCTCTTTAAGAGGAGAAAGAAACAAAAGGCTACCGCACGATTCTTAGACCTGGTCTTCATCACGGCGAAGCGCTTGATCACTAAAAGTTGGAAATCCCCGGTGGCACCTCATGCATTGGCCTGGCACTACTCTATGCTCAATTGGGACAAGGCAGAGGGCATGACTGCAGAGGGAGGACATACTTGGACTTCGTTAGTTCCCTCTTGTTACAGATTGGGGGCTATGGTGATTGAATTGCAGAAGTCAGCTACACCCACAGCAGGTGTGCAGGAGGAGGCAGAGGTTGCTTTAGTGCCAAGAGGGTTCTCCACTCCAGCTAATGTGTCACCATAATCATGGCTGCCTCACACAATCCTGTTACCCCTTTCCCTTAGTCAAGTTATTTTCTCCTCATTATGTTGTATCCTCCATCCATCGTTCAATACTACTCAATATCATGCATAATATAGCATCACAATACGCAGCGCTTTGATTATTCATTCACTTATACTTCCTCTCAAGTGTTCTGATATTGTGGATAACCTTACTACACCATATCTGACACGGTACACTCTTGCTGCTAACCGTGCCATATGTTTTGCTGCAGTATCCTTACCTGACATTTGTGGCCATTTTACTATTGTTGTGCTGTACTGTTAAAAATAATAAATGTCAATAAAAAGATTTAAACAAAAAAAAATATCTACATAGAGCTTACACTACACCTGCAGCATTGGCAAAGCTGGGCCCTGCTGGATCACATCAATGCCCTAACTGTTGGCCTGATTATGCAGACTTCTCTCGTTTGACATGGACATGTGAGTCTATAGCCACCTTTTGGAGGGCTATCTTTTCCACTTCATCACTTATGATTAAGTGGCCACTTTCACATGACCCCGTACTAGCTTTGTTGGGATATGTCAAACCACTACCACTGGGGATATGTAGTTTTACTGCTATAGCCTTACTGCTTAAGCGGCAAGTCTCGCTACATTGGGGCATTCGTACCCCCTCTCCACCACGGTAGCAGCTTTGCTGAAGGGGGAAACAACCTTTACTACGCAGTTTTTGCACCGCAATACCATCACAACGTGGTTGTTACACCGACCGCTTTGTTACCACGCAGTACCATTACAACGCAGGTTGGTACAATGACTTGCGCTTGATGGCGCTCTAGACTAAGGTATAGTATGATTTACTATTCTAACACCTTCCCTAGTGTTGCACACACTGGAGTTGGAATAGTAAATAATACTATTCCTAAGTCCAGTCCGCCATCTAGAGCAAGACGTTGTAACGACTTGAGTTGTAATGGCATTGCGTGGTAACAACGCGGTCGATGTGACAACCGCTTTGTGATGGTATTGCAGTCTAAAAACCCATAGTAAAAGTATATATTCAGCTGAAAGACCAGTCATATTGTGATTCTACTTCCAAACTCTATGATACTCCCCAGGACCAAAGACATTTGGAAACCTTTGCGTAACTATTTGCTATCCAAGGAGGACTCTGACGACAATGCATCAAGGGATTAATTGTAGATTTCTGCAGTACGCTATCTTTGTTAACCATCTACATTATTGTATGAATATTTGGGATGCCTCCATTCTCCCTTCCTGAATGACATGCTACGTTATTTTACGTATTTTCCCCTTGCTCGTATCTCTGGTTTAGATTTTCCCATCCCTCCTTCCTGGGTAACCAATTGTACTTTATGTGAATTATTTTTTTATCTACTGCTATTACAGTAACTGGCTTCACTGTTTTAATTTGTTAAGAAATGATAAATAAAGACAAAAAAAAAATGTTTGGCAATTTTTAGCATAAACCTTTGGACCATATTATGAGCCTGGAGGCCTACAGACTGTCTGACTTACGGTGGCGGTCTCCTAACCACTGTATTATGATTAGGCCAGTCAGGCCACCCTGGCACCACCGCAACTGCCAGGAAACTGCTGTTCCCTGGAGGTTGTGAGGTGGTCCTGGGGCCGCAATGTGCTTGGCAAAACATATTACGAGTTTCCTCACCGCCACACTTTTCATGGCGTTGCAACCATCATGAAAAGTATGGCAGTGAGAAAATAAATGGGCCTTACAGGGCTCCCTGGTGTCTCACGCCATGTGGATGCACACAGGAGAGGACAACATGTTCCCCCCTGTGTGCATGCATACCAGTCCCTGCACGGCATGGACTGCAGCAGTCGATGCCATGCAGGTACTGCTTTTACATTTCCATTGTGGTACTTATTTCATAGAGGCCGTCCTAGGAACGCCAAAGAACCATCCGCCAGACAGGAAAAACGTCCTAATCTGCGGAAGGGAGGCGATCCCGCTCCCGCACCGCCAAAGCTCTTAAGGCCCTTTGTACTATTTACAGATCTATGTTTTGAAATAGTACATATTTGAGTAGTATTCTTAACAGTAGTATTGTCTTCCCATAGACAACCTTCTTCTGACTTTATCATCTTTTTCAATTTTCATTCCCTGTTCTATAATGCCCATTTGTTCTTCTTGAGGAAGTGTTTTATCGGCATTCTGGTGAATGTGAACAGATCTGGTTGCAAAAATATAAGGGAAAATGGGTTTTCATACTTATTGTTGCACTACAGTAGTTACGAAATTGTCACTTATTTAACCCCTTCGCTGCGGCGGGAATTCCGCCGCAGCGCTGGGAGGTGTGGTGGGGCAGCGCGTTGGCGCTGTGCTCATGACGGAGCGGTTCCGTCATGACTCCGCCCAGTTGCATTGTCCCCCCGCACAGGCGGGGAAACAGCGCCGCGTGGGCGGAGCGGCCGCCAACGGTCGCGGCATGACGGAACCGCACACGGCAACCGTGGCTCATGACGGAGCGGTTCCGTCATGAGCGGGGAAGGGGTTAACTAATTTAATGTACAAACAATACAAAATTAAGTTACATACCTCTTTTATGTAGGAAAATATTGATTTGTTTGATGATGTTTGTAATCCAAAATCACTGTAATATGTGTGCTCCAGTAAGACAGTTGTATAGGTTCCCCAAAGCCAACAGAATGACCATGGTGGTAACTGCTATTTGGTAATATTGTGATGTGTTTATGGCCCAATTAGATATATCAGCCAAAGAGATGATGAAAAGGTCTTCATAGTAATGTTTTCTTTTAATTTTCTATTGGTTTTCAGCATCATGTTTCTATAGGTGTGCTTGTGTGACAAGATTATTACGAACTGCTTTATTGACTTACTATTTTTGTTATGTAGTGATTGGTTTTTATTAGCATGTGATCATAATAATTTAGTTTCTGTAGCCAAATAACTGCATACATTGGTAGTAGTGTGCTACATGTGTAGCCCAATCTTACCCAATCATTGGCTGCCTTTCACAATTGTGATTGTACATAATGGCCAATGTTGGTAACATGTATATATTTGTTTCTGTGGGTTACCATTCCTTCCTCTTGTATGTAAGTGCAGCAGCAAGAAGCTTTATGTTTGGTTTGTTGTTCATAGCTTTATTGTTTTGGGCCAGGAAGAAGGCAAAGAAAGCCTATCTTGAATGTAAATAAGGTTTGAAAGGAATAGAGATTATCTGGATTGAGGAAAGAGGTTTGAGAGGACATCAGTTTCCCCCTCTAGCTTCTTCTCTGCATGTGAGCATCCGCACTTTATGAACATACTGGAAAATTTACAGGAGAGAGACTAAAATTAAAAATGAAGGCCACATTTTCAAAGTTAGTGTCTCTGTTTCACAAAACACTAGGAGAGAGGGGGACAGGGAGCGTTAAGGAAAGTAGAAGGTCCAGTACCCTTGCTCCCAAGACCTAATATGTACTCACTGGTTGGTGACTGTTCCTAGATTACAGACTGTAACCTACTTGGTTACATAAGAAAGAAGTTAGAAAGTAATCTCTATATGTGCTTCCAGTCTGATGAAGAATGGGGAACTTTCTCCTTTAGAAATTAGTGCCCTCACACACTCTTGCGAGTGTCATGCTTTATCATCGGGCGTTGCTCCAAAGGGGGTTGGCGCTGCTGTCCTCCACGGGCCCTGTGAGAGGGCTCTTTGTCAGAGATCTTTTAGGAGATGGGTGCGTGGGCCTAAAAGGGAATGGTGCAAGTGTATTAAAATTACCCCACCGGTACCCTGAAGTAAATTTTTATTCGTAGGTCCGAGAGGTAAGTGTAAAAGAATTATCCAGGGGAGATGAGGTGCCTCTATTAGCAAATATGTTAGAGGTTGAGATATTATTCTGCTGCTCTCAGTGCCCGTATGTGTTTATGAATGTGAAACCTGGTCGACATGTTTCGCGCTGGAATAAAGGTCCCTAATGGATCCTTGTGCGCTTCGTCAGGACCGTGCAGGGAAAATTGGTGAATAAATATGAGTATAAAAATAGGAGCAGGGAAACAGACACCCTATAATCCTATAATACCTCTCTTAAGGTTCTGAGTGAGTTATAGTACTCATAGGAACATCTCATTTGTGTTCCTATTATTACCTGGAGGGCAAAAAACAACTGGAGTTGGAGATACATATATAGAGACAAACTTGAGTTGCAGTGAATACAATTATATCCACATATTACTTCATTTCAGCAGCTGCGTATTGATCACAACATGCTTCTTGTAGCAGCAATTGTGGAAAAACATGCCATTTCATTTTATTTGTACTGCCACCTGAGCAATCGGTCTATATATGAGGGTTATAGAGCAGTCTCATGCATAGGCCTCAAGTTGACTGTGCATGTTGTGCTTTAGCCAACGTGGGTGACTCAAAATCCTTTATTTGAGTCATGGTGGCCACCAATGGTTAAAAAATAAGCAAAGCGAGATTTGTAGGTGTAGCGATACAAAGGGGCAAGGTGGCCCTTGTGCATAGAGGCAGGCCATTACCGCTACTACGTTTTGTAAAAATGTTATTAAAAAATATAGCGTTACGTGACTCGGTTTTCGTATATTGAGAAAGACGCATACTGTCACCCAAAATAATGCAGCCATTTCCCCTTCACAAGAATGGAGTGCCTCAACGGCGAGTCCCAGCAGTCTCGAGGGGGGGTCTCTGTAGAATGATAAAACCTCAATGAGTCTCTAAGCGTACTGCGACATACCTGTTTGTGAAGAGAGTCAGCAGAGCAATACTCACAAAGTCGATCCTCCGATCTGGCCTTAAGCCTGCCCTGCCACTGGGTGAATGCCATAGGTTTGCCTGCAAGCGGCCAGCTGGTTATGGCTCTGTCCCTGGCAGAAATGATGTAGCTCCGTCAAAGAGCATGGTTACGTCAATGTTACCGGACATCTTGAAAAAGAACTAGCACATCAAACGTGCTGGGGAAGGCGGCCATGTTGGGGTTATGTTCTGTATATCTACATGGATGTATAAGTAGATTATCGTAATGGTCATAGTTCATTATACACCCTTATACGCGTTACAATAGGTAAGTTAAAAGGATGAAGAGTAAGGACATTGTTCGTTTGTAACAGACGTGGCTCACTAATTGGTGTTAAGTGGGCATAATTGTGTAGATCTAAACTCCGGATCAGTTACCAGGTTGTATGGTCCCCCCATTGGATGTTAATGATGAACAAAGCTCATGGCGTGGATAATTATGTGAGCCAAGTTGACTAATGTTACTTGGAGATCATGTTTGGCAGTTTCCATGGACGCCGTTAGTCATTTGGGATAGCTGTGGGTAAGCCTGTTCAAAAAAGCAGATATAGTAATGACGTCGTGGGGTATAGGAGGTATAGGAGTGTACCCCTTCAACCTAAGGCATGACACTTGTAACAAGCAGTTGCTGTAGAATATATCCATATAGGTGTCCTGTACCAAATCGGTATACTCTAGAAAGTGTGGTCTGGGATTGTCCTAGACTAGCATTAAAAGAGGGCCATGTTTTACCGTGTTGGAGAACGTCGTTAGCCATCTTTTGAGGCTTTTAGTGTGACTCTTCTGAAAAGGATATGTGTTAGTGATATGCAGGGACTACCCCATTCGCCTCAGACTCAAAACCTGTAATCAGCAGTTGTTATAGAATATACAAATGTAAATGTACTCTGCCATGTGGAAACGGTGTGGAGGGGATTGTATTAGGTGGTCTGTGCTCCTCAAGGGACAGTGTCGTGAAATTCACTCACTCCTGGGGTTCACTTTCCTAATGCTCTAAGTTGTAAGTTCAGCCCATGGTATCTCATTGATTAATCCCTGTGTGTTACATTTCATTCTGAACACCCAACGTTGTTCCAGCCTAAATAGGGTGCTGGGGGTCCAATTGGGATTGGGATTCGATGATGGTCCATCTCAGGCTGTTCGGGGCATGGTTCATCTCCAAAAACTGATTTAGTAGCTTTTTGCTTGTTTTTTTACATTGTATCGTGCTTTTATGTTCCCCTATGCGAATTTTGGCAGGTCTTGTTGTCATCCATATGTATTGCATATTGCACGGACATGTGATTAGATATATACAGTTTTTCATATTACAGTTCGTGTGTCTTTTTTGTAACCAAGGTCTAGCCAAGCTCAGGTCAATTTGTTTGGTTGCTCCTGTTCGGGGACAGATGGAGCATGACCCGCATGAGTAGTGGCCCTCAACAAGTGGCAGTGTCCACAAGGTAGATTGTGTGGGGATGGATGCTTTTGGCCGTGTATGGACCAAGACGTCCTTGAAATTCTGTGTTCGTTTGAATGAGAAAAAGCGGTTGTGGCCCCGGTTTAAATACTCCAGTCTCTAAAATTCTCCTGTTTTTTTTAATCACTTTTTGTATTCTGTTGGAGTTGGAAGTGAATGTAGTTACACATGTTAGTGCTTCTGTTTGGGGTTTCTCCTTCACTTCTAATAATGCTTCCCTGTGGTTATTCCTCACTCGTTTTTGGGCGTCTCGTATTGTCCTCTTGGGATAATTGCGTACAGACAAGTTGTTTGCCAAAATGGTGGATTGTTTTTCAAATTTGCAGATGGTATTACAGTTGCGTCAAAGGCGTAAAAATTGTCCTACAGGAAGGTTATCTCTAAGCGCCTTGGGATGACTGCTCTCATACATCAGGAGACTGTTACGGTCTGTGGGTTTTTCTAAATTGGTAGTTAGCAAGGTCCCCTCATGTAGGGTAATCCAGAGATCCAGAAAGGCGACATTCTCTTTTGATATTGTACTCATGAATTTCAAAAAAAGGGTCTAGAGTATTTAGCCAAATGTTGTGCATTGGTTTTCATCTCCTTTACAGAAGAGTAAAATGTTGTCGATGTAGCAACGCCAAGTCATTAAGTTTTCGTAGGTGTTAATCTCGTCCAGGATGTATTTGTCTTCAAAACTGACCATGTACATACAGGCCAGACTGGGCGCGAATGTGCTTCTCATGCTGGTCCCTTGGATTTGGTGGTACAGTTGTTTGTGGAAGGCAAAAAAGTTTTTTTTGAGGGCCAAGGATGCACAATCACAGATAAACAAGACTGGTGTCTCATATGGCCACAGGTGAATCCTCTGGAGCATTGATTCCATAACTTCCAGGGTGGCATCTTGGGGGATATTAGTGTATAACGCTTCGATGTCTAAGGTGACAAGCAGAGTGATTGCTTTTGGTTCTGCGAAATTCTCGATGAGATTGAGGACTTCTGTAGTGTCCCTTGGGTAGGTTGCAGTTTTTGTGACTATGGGGCATAGAAAAAAGTTGCAGAATTTGTTCAATGGTTCGAGCAATGAGTCGATGCCTAACACTATCGGGCGTCCTGGAGGGGGGTAGTCCCCTTGTGTATTTTGGGTAAGGTATAATAGTCAGGCGTTTGGGAATGATCATTCATAAGGAAAGCTGCTTCCTGGGATGTGATCCAATCTTCACATTCTGCCTCTGTGACCAGACTTCTGATCTTTGTTGTTAGTCTTGCTGTAGGGTCTTCCTCAATGGGGAGATAATATTTGGTATCCGTGAACTGATGGCGAAATACTGCACCATATATGCCTATGTCCTGAATCACGATGGCACCGCCTTTATCGGCTGCTTTGCGAATTATTGATGCATCTTCCATTATGCCTTTCAGAAGTGTTCTTTCTTCCTTTGTTCAGTTGTCAAAAGTGCATTTGTTTGGGAGGTTGGTAACATCCTTCAAAACGGCCTGCTCAAAGGTGAGCACTTCATTTGGTGTCATCGCTGCTGTGGGTGTGAATTTTGATTCATTCTTCAGCCCAGTGCCTCTGGGGGTGGTCTCTGGTTTGTCTTGAAAGAAGGCCTTCAATCTCACCTTCCTAAAGAACTGATGGAGTTCCTGATGTGGTCGGAATGTGTCGTCACAGGGTGTCAGGACGAAACCCAATCCCTTCTCCAAGAGGTCGGATTCATCTTTAGACAGTGACCTGGAGGACAAATTGACCACTAATGTTTCGGTCCTGACGTCTTGCTCCTCAGGCTCATTTGTTCTGGTTCTTGCAAGTGAACGTTCTTTGATCTGCTTCTCCATCTGCCTCTTCCTCTGCCCCTTCCTCTGTTGTGAAAAGGGGGGTTCGGAAACTGCTGGTATTGTGGTATCTGGAGGGGGTGTCCTGGTGGTGCGTTCCACATAGGTTGGTGACCAATCCATTGTCCCAAGAATGGTTGTTGTTGGAATGGGTACGGTGGGAAGTTTTGGAACAGTAGTGGATGTGGTTGCCTCCAGGCCCCTCTGGACGATGGTGTGTAGTTTCTCCCTTCGTGGCTTGTGTCTCTGTTTCCCCACATACTTTTGTGTAAATCTTTCCAGTAGCTGTTGAGAATTAAGGTTAAAAATGTAAGTATATATAGAGACAAAGAGAATCCGCTGACCCAACAGGTGAAACAATAAGATCTGATTGGCTGCTGTCGACATCAATAAAAATGGTGTGGCAGCCATTTGAGGACTTGTGGACACAGTCCCCTGTCCTGAAAAAAGAATTAAAAAAATATAAGACGGCAGGGTGGGGATACACTGACCCCTTTAGATTTGCGGGGATGGTCCCTCCCCTGGAGCCAGAAAAACAGACCCCTGCGGCAATAGATTTCTTTTTTGAATGCTTCCTCTGAGGATCCACCTTAAAATGAAAAACAAAGGCAGGAATCCATCCTTTCCAGTATGAAGCACCCTGGGGTGGGCCGGGGAAAAGGACTTTGCTGCTGACAGAAATAAGGGGTAGGAGTTTGTTGTTCCCCAGAGCCATTTTCTGGCCTCAGGGACCCCATACCCTCAGCCGTGCATATTTATGTGATGAGGCGAGCGTGGCCCCCCTGTTCCTTGAGCCATGTTATGGTCTTGGGGATCACATCCTCTAGGCCCAACATAAAGCAGTGTCTCAGAAATCCCATACCCCTGGGACACATGTTGTACCCGCTCCCACCAGGAAGGAGAAGAATGACTTGCGTCAGGTGGCAGCAATGAACACAGGAATGGTCCTGCCCTGCATGAGCAGAAAGACATGGTGCTCCCTTCCGGGCAGGAGAAAATCAATGCAGCTTGCCCCCACTGGTTCCAAGAATGTGGGCTACCAGGGAAGCCTGCAGTGCACAGGGGCTATGTGCCTCCCCCCACAACCACCTGTGGGAGGAGTTGTGGATGCACCAGGTAGAATAAAATAACAAAAGCATGTGAGGCTGCTCATAAAATATTTCCTTCTCTTTCCTAAGAGCACCACATAATTTCGTGGGCTTTGTTTTTAAAATTGTCCTTGACCTGGTACCCCAAGGAGGGGCAGGAACACCAGTAACTATTTGCAAAAGTTTTGTCATGGGCTGCAAGGAGCACAGCAGCTCTCTAGGAAAGATTTTAAACCAATAAGTCTCCTGGGTAATTGAATGCATGACCACAGGAGACATAATCATTATGTTTTAAGTATTATGAGTTGAGGATATGTAGTCCAAGCCTTAAGGGCAGGTATTAAATATTCAAGTACTTTGGTGGTGTGCTAAGCCAATGAAGCCTTTTGCTTCCTATTATATGTCATGTTTTCTGAGATCTCAAGATGTCATTGACTACCTTCATTGCGCCAAGGCAAGCCTTTCTGTCTTCGTTAAAATTGGGGCCTTGTTTTTCTAAGAATTACCTACAATGCCAGTGTCAGAATGTTGCTATATATGTCGCACATATATCATGGGTGACGCGTATGTCAAAAACTGCCTCCAGTATGTCAGGGTTCGCATTTTGTCATGGTTTTGCTGACCCCCTTTTACTTTGACTTCCCTCCATCATACCAAGATTTACCTCCAATATTTTAGCGCCAGATATTTGTCACACACACCAATGATTACCTCAAAGTTGCTAATGCCAGTATTTTGTCACTGGTGCCGGTAATACCAAGACTTTGCTCTAGCATGGCAGCAAAAGCATTTTGCATTGGATGCATTTTATGCCAATGCCTGCATTTTAACACATGAGCCTCATGTGCTGAGTTTTGCCTCCAGTATTGCAGCACCAGCATTTTGACATGGATTTCTTTGTAAGCCAGAGATTACTCTCACTCATTCATATTCTGTCACTCATTGAGGTTAGAAGGGCAGTTAAAGCTGCAAACTCCAGCAATAGATTTTCAGGTGTTACGTTCGTGGAACCTATCACCTTCAGAGCTGTGACAAGTAAAGCACGTCTCTACTTTCAGGAAAGTTCTTAAGACTCATCTATTCTGCAAATGTTTTATTGTGATGAACAGTGGCCTTAATTCCTCTGCCAATGTTTCTCTGTGATTTAGAAAAATGACATCTATGATGAGTGTTGTGCTTTACAAGAATCTTATCAATCAATCAATCATTTATTCTAAAATGGCTATATGGTAGAAATGTTGGTGGCCAGTCATACCCAATTGTAACACTGGCTCAGAATTCTTCTTTGCGTTTTAGAGAAAAATGTGTCATGTTGCATGTATGCTATGTCTATTTGTATTTACACTTAGGTGCCGATCACGATCCGTTAAAAACCGCGTACGATCCGTCGGTCGGAACGAATTCCCCGTCCGACTCGTACCCGGTTGTAAAACTTTACAAACATGGAATTACGATTCGCACGGAAACACCATTTCCGTACGAATCGTAAAAAACACCGACCGACGAAAATATACATACGAATGTGATCCGGGAATGCTGCGACGTGACGTCGGGACGCTTTCAGGCAGCGTTTCACGAACCAGGAATTACGATTCGAACCGACAGCAGTCCGGACGGCAATATTTTCACGGCACCCAAAAAGTGCCGCAAAAGCGAAGTACGGCGCGAATCGACCAGAGTAGGTGGCCCGGTACGCGCCGACCCCCCCCCAGCCCCCGTAGGTACGCGCCGCCCCCCCCCCCAGCCCCCGTAGGTACGCGCCGACCCCCCCCTGCCCCCGTAGGTACGTGCCGACCCCCCCTGTGTGTACACCCGTGTACGGTGCGTACCCCCCCGTGTACGCTCGAGTCGAACCCCCCCGTGTACGCTCGAGTCGAACCCCCCCGTGTACGCTCGAGTCGTACCCCCACCCGTGTATGTACGGTGCGTACCCCCCCGTGTACGCTCGAGTCGAACCCCCCCCGTGTACGCTCGAGTCGAACCCCCCCCGTGTACGCTCGAGTCGTACCCCCACCTGTGTATGTACGGTGCGTACCCCCCCGTGTACGCTCGAGTCGAACCCCCCCGTGTACGCTCGAGTCGAACCCCCCGTGTACGCTCGAGTCGTACCCCCACCCGTGTATGTACGGTGCGTACCCCCCCGTGTACGCTCGAGTCGAACCCCCCCGTGTACGCTCGAGTCGAACCCCCCCGTGTACGCTCGAGTCGTATCCCCACCCGTGTATGTACGGTGCGTACCCCCCCGTGTACGCTCGAGTCGAACCCCCCCGTGTACGCTCGAGTCGAACCCCCCGTGTACGCTCGAGTCGTACCCCCACCCGTGTATGTACGGTGCGTACCCCCCGTGTACGCTCGAGTCGAACCCCCCCGTGTACGCTCGAGTCGAACCCCCCCGTGTACGCTCGAGTCGTACCCCCACCCGTGTATGTACGGTGCGTACCCCCCCGTGTACGCTCGAGTCGAACCCCCCCGTGTACGCTCGAGTCGAACCCCCCCCCGTGTACGCTCGAGTCGTATCCCCACCCGTGTATGTACGGTGCGTACCCCCCCGTGTACGCTCGAGTCGAACCCCCCCGTGTACGCTCGAGTCGAACCCCCCCGTGTACGCTCGAGTCGTACCCCCACCCGTGTATGTACGGTGCGTACCCCCCGTGTACGCTCGAGTCGAACCCCCCCGTGTACGCTCGAGTCGAACCCCCCCGTGTACGCTCGAGTCGTACCCCCACCCGTGTATGTACGGTGCGTACCCCCCGTGTACGCTCGAGTCGAACCCCCCCGTGTACGCTCGAGTCGAACCCCCCCGTGTACGCTCGAGTCGTACCCCCACCCGTGTATGTACGGTGCGTACCCCCCCGTGTACGCTCGAGTCGAACCCCCCCGTGTACGCTCGAGTCGAACCCCCCCCGTGTACGCTCGAGTCATATCCCCACCCGTGTATGTACGGTGCGTACCCCCCCGTGTACGCTCGAGTCGAACCCCCCCGTGTACGCTCGAGTCGAACCCCCCCGTGTACGCTCGAGTCGTACCCCCACCCGTGTATGTACGGTGCATACCCCCCGTGTACGCTCGAGTCGAACCCCCCCGTGTACGCTCGAGTCAAACCCCCCCGTGTACGCTCGAGTCGTACCCCCACCCGTGTATGTACGGTGCGTACCCCCAGCGCTACGCGCTGGGGGTACGCACCGTACATACACGGGTGGGGGTTCGACTCGAGCGTACACGGGGGGGTTCGACTCGAGCGTACACGGGGGGTTCGACTCGAGCGTACACGGGGGGGTTCGACTCGAGCGTACACGGGGGGTTCGACTCGAGCGTACACGGGGGGGTTCGACTCGAGCGTACACGGGGGGGTTCGACTCGAGCGTACACGGGGGGTTCGACTCGAGCGTACACGAGGGGGTACGCACCGTACACGGGTGTACACACAGGGGGGGTCGGCACGTACCTACGGGGGCTGGGGGGGGGTCGGCGCGTATCTACGGGGGCTGGGGGGGGGTCGGCGCGTACCGGGCACCTGTTTGGACGTCTCCATGGTTGTTATGGGAGTTCGGTGCGGACGGTCTTTTCGCCATACGGTTGTACATTCGGACGCCCGGGATGGATCGTGATTCCCCGGTCGGAGTTCACCTTTCACGTTTGTACGGTGTATCGTACGAGGACGTGTCGGACACATTTTCCGACCCGAGGACGTGTGGGGAAATATTCCCAGTGCGGTTCGTATGGACTTTTTACCATGCGAATCGTGATTGCCAGTTCGTACGGCACTTGTACGATTCGTACGGTAAAAAGACCCGATACGAGTCGTACGGGGACATTTTTTACCGGATCGTGATCGGCACCTTACTCTTTCTTTCTTTCTCGCTCACTCTCACTCACTCCATCTTATTTACTCTCACGCGCTCTGACTCATTTATTCTCACTTACCGTTACACTCAATGACTCACTTTCACTTATTCTCAGACACACTCGTTGTCACTCACACTTCAAAACTCACTTTTCCACTCTCTCTCACATTCCCTCACACTCATCTATTCTCTCACTCCCTTGTACACACTATTACTCACTGATACTTTAAAAAATTGAGTTCCAGATTGACTGGGGTGGAAGCCCTGATCAAGCAGTAACCCACCCTACATTAACATGTGCTCACTCTCTGGTAGCGTGGCACACAGCAATTAGGCTTAACTTAGGTGTTAATGTGTAAAGTATTTGTGCAACACTTCAAACAGTAAAACAGTGAAAACACCACACAAAAAGTCCCCACACCAAGTTAAATGGCGATACTTGCTGTGCAAAGAGATGAACTTGCACCTGCTCACGCTGGATCTTTGTGCGAGCGACCCAGTTCCGGAGTGAATGGGCCCATGCGTGAAGAGCCCAAAAGCTTGACTTAAAGAGCAGAAAGACCACTTCCCAGATCCCAGGACCTGAGAGGTGCCTTTTGGGGGTCAGGAGCTTGTTGAAGCTGTGAGGAGCCTGTTATGTCCCTAAAGCAAAGATCAGAAGGACAGAAGACTAGTCCTTTGAGTCACTCTGGGATCCTGGCTTCAAGATGGGAGTTGCAGGTCCAGTTCTTCTTCCCCAGGCAAGGAGGGCTGCAGGCAGCAGGTCAGCAAAGCACAAAAGCAGTTCTTCCAGAGCAGTAGTCCAGCAAAGTGGCAGACCTTCAGCAGCATAGGAGCCCTTCTTCCTGGCAAAGTATCCACAAGTCCAGAAGTGTATTGAAGTATTAGGGTCAGAAGTCCAGTTCTTATACCCAGTGGTACCTTCGAAGTGGGGGAGACTTAAAAAAAGGGGGAGTCTTCAAAGGAGGTGCTCTGAGGTGGCTCCAGTCTCACTACAGGAAGGTATGCAGCCCTTTGTGTGGGGATTCACACCTATTCTGGTGCAAGTGTGAGGCTGTTCCCAGCTCTCCCTCTCATCCTCTCAGGATGACCCATTAAGTCACACCTAAGCGCCCATTGTGTGTGGCTGTCTAGAGGAAAAGCACAACGTCCAGCTGTCACCTACCCCAGACGTGTATTGGAGACAGGCTTGAGGCACACAGGGCTAAGAGCAAAAAAATGCCATCTTTATAAAAGTGTCAGTTTTAAAATTGTATGGCCAAACCATACCGAGCCAACAGGCCTCTACGCTCTGATGAACACATGTTTGAGTTTTTCACTACCAGGACATGTAAAACTTAAAAGTACATGTCCTACCTTTTAATTATACAGCGCCCTGCCCTATGGGCTACCTAGGACCTACCTTAGGGGTTACTTATACAAAATAAAATGGGAGTTTAAGGCTTAGCAAGGGGAATTGATAGAATTTTGGTGATCTCATTTTTGTTGGCCTTTGGACTCTGTCCACTTCACCACTGCTGATCAGTTCTAAAGTTTTTTTGCTCACTCCTTTAAACAAGGTTTGATTGGCATATTTAAGCTACCTGTAAGTCCCTAGTGAATTGCACTTAACGAAATGCTACTAGAGGGCCTGCAGCACTAATTGTGCTGCCACCCACTTAAGCAGCCATCTAAGCGTGTCTGAGGCCTGCCACTGTAGAGCCTGTGTGTTCAGTTTACACTGCCATGTTGACTTGGCATTGAAAACCCCTTGTTAAGCCTTACACTCCCATTTTATTATGTATAAGTTACCCCTAAGGTAGGTCCTAGGTAGCCCATAGGGCAGGGCCCCGTGGGGGAGGTTCTTGCAGTGAAGCAGGTGATGGGCAGCCCAATCATCACGCGCTGAAGAAGTGAAAATGAAGCACTCAGCGCTCGCTAGTGAAAGATAAAGTGCTTACCACACGCTAGTTTTTGTCAAACTACAATGACCGGACCCACGACTCCTACAGCCAATCCTAGGCTGATGAATTGAATCCCTTCAGTTCCCTGAGCTTCCTTACAAATGGGGGGGCAACTAGCCCCAGGAGAACACTGAAGGACACAGAGATGTAGGCATGTAGTAGGCCAGCTCATAAGGTAAGTAGCAAAGTGGCAGTCTCTTTTACTGCCCAGCAATCAGTAGGGAGCAGACCAGCTCAACAAATCAGGCAGTCCAAATGGTGGTTCCTCCTGGTGGCACAGCAGGGGTCTGGCAATGTGCAGCCTGTAGAGCCAGCAGCGTCTAGGTACAAGTCCACACAGTGTTGAAATTTATGGGGTCAGAGACCCTGTACTTATACTAAAAAAAATTCTTTGTTCAAGGGGGAACTTCAAGAGAACCTTTAGAAGTCCACAAAACCCCCTTTCATCCCAGCCCCGGCTCCAGGCATCACTAGGGGGTAAATCAGCCCTTTGTGTGAGGACAGGACACAACCTATACAAATGCAAAGTGTGAACGCCCCTCTCTCTTCCTGAGCCCAGGAAGAACATCAGCATGTAGATGAATTCAGATTACATCCAAGCCCTTCCTGTGTTGTGTCTGTATGGAAAGTGCACAGTGCATAAAGTGTAGCAATCACCCAGGCCTAGACATGGATTGGAGTCGGGCATTCCCAATGCTAGCCTATGAGAGGAGTAGGCCTCACAGAGTGAGAAACAAAATAGGCTGTTTGTCACTACCAGGACATGTGACACATAAAGGCACATGTCCTACCTTGTACTTACACAGCACCCTTCCAATAGGGTTACCTAGAGCCTACCTTAGGGGTGACCTATGTGTAATAAAAGGGGATTTTAAGGCTTGGCAAACAGTTTTAAATGGCAAGTCAAAGAGGCAGTAAACTGCGCATACAGGTCCTGCAGTGGCAGGCCCAAGACAGGTTTGAAAGGTTACATCCGTGGGTGGCACAAGCAGTGCTGCAGGCCCACTAGTGGCATTTAATTTCTAGCCGATGGATACACGGGATGGTGAGCAGTCTAAATATCGAGTTTTAAATATCGACCTACAAGTATATCGAGTTGTTAATATCGTAGGTCAAGAATATCGAAGTCAAGTATATCGATGGACAGAATATCGACCCCAAGGTAAGTATTATCGAAGTTAACAATATCGAAAACATAAATATAGATGTAAGTAATATCGTAAGCAAAAATTTCGATGTCAATAATATCGATATTTTATTAGTGTAATGTATTTTATTTGTATGTTAAAGATTATTGTACTGTATTTTAATACATTTAAAAATTAATGTTTATAGATTAATAATTATTTAAGATTTAATTTAGCGTTTTAGTATCAGAGCGGGTTGTGGGTTTATAGGGGAATAGGGTGGGAAGTAATTTAATTATAATTAATGAATTAATATGTATTGTTTAATTGGTATTTATGAATAATTAATTGTTAATTAATTATTAATTGTAACTTAAATATATTAATTGAATAATTAATTGTTAATTAATTATTAATTGTAAATTAATTGGTTAATTATATAGGTTATTATTAGTTTAATATGAATATTTATTTATTGGTAAAGTTAATTAATTAATTGTTAATTACTAATTAATTGGTGATTTAAATTTTATTAAGTGATTAATTGAGGATTAAATTAATTATGTGAATTTTTATGTGTAGTGGGTTGTGGGTTTATAGGGGAATAGGGTGGGAAGTAATTTAATTATAACTAATGAATTAATATGTATTGTTTAATTGGTATTTATGAATAATTAATTGTTAATTAATTATTAATTGTAACTTAAATATATTAATTGAATAATTAATTGTTAATTAATTATTCATTGTAAATTAATTTTATTAATTGGTTAATTATATAGGTTATTATTAGTTTAATATTAATATTTATTTATTGGTAAAGTTAATTAATTAATTGTTACTTACTAATTAATTGGTGATTTAAATTTTATTAACTGATTAATTGATGATTACATTAATTATGTGAATTTTTATGTGTAGTGGGTTGTGGGTTTATAGGGGAATAGGGTGGGAAGTAATTTAATTATAATTAATGAATTAATATGTATTGTTTTATTGGTATTTATGAATAATTAATTGTTAATTAATTATTAATTGTACCTTAAATATATTAATTGAATAATTAATTGTTAATTAATTATTAATTGTAAATTAATTTTATTAATTGGTTAATTATATAGGTTATTATTAGTTTAATATTAATATTTATTTATTGGTAAAGTTAATTAATTAATTGTTAATTACTAATTAATTGGTGATTTAAATTTTATTAAGTGATTAATTGATGATTACATTAATTATGTGAATTTTTATGTGTAGTGGATTGTGGGTTTATAGGGGAATAGGGTGGGATGTAATTAAATTACAATAATTAATGATAATTTTTAATTATTTGTAATTAATAATAATTAATTGTTAATTAATTATTAATTTGTAATTAATTGTTATTAGTACGTTAAATATAGCAAATATAAATAATGTATTATTTCATGTTATTTGTTGTTATTGCTAATTTATGAATTGTTAATTAATAATTAATTTGTGAATAATTGTAATTTGGTAGCTAATATGTATAAATTAGTAAATAATAACTGTATTAATTATAAAGAATGTATTATTAATTGTAAATAATAGATACATTGATATTTAAATGTATAGTGTATTTTGTATGTGTAGTGTGTTGTGTGTTAAAGGGGGAATAGTGTGGGATGTAATTCAAAGTTATTTATGTAAATATTTTTTTTTTTAAATAATTGGTATTCAATAATAATTATTTTGTAAATTAATTATTAACATGCTATTTTTTTATTAATAATTATTTCATTGGTTATTGTGTTTATAGAATCCCTACGCTATCCAGCGCTTTCCCAACTGTTTTACTATCTGGAGTGGGAATAGTAATTTTTACCCCTACGCTATCCAGCGCTTTCCCTACTGTTGCACTCTCTGGAGTGGGAATAGTAATTTGTACCCCTACGCTATCCAGCGCTTTCACTACTGTTGCACTCTCTGGAGTGGGAATAGTAATTTTTACTCCTACGCTATCCAGCGCTTTCCCTACTGTTTCAGTTAGTGGAGTGGGAATAGTAATTTGTACCCCTACGCTAATCAGCGTTTTCACTACTGTTGCACTCTCTGGAGTTGGAATAGTAATTTGTACCCCTACGCTATCCAACGCTTTCCCTACTGTTGGACTCACTGGAGTGGGAATAGTAATTTTTACTCCTATGCTATCCAGTGGTTTCCCTACTGTTGCATTCTCTGTAGTTGGAATAGTAATTTTTTTCCACACCGCAATCCAACACTTTCCCTACTGTTGCACTCTCTGGAGTGGGAATAGTAATTTTTAACCTTACGCTATCCAACGCTTTCCCTACTATTGCACTCTCTGGAGTTGGAATAGTAATTTGTACACCCAAGGTATCCAACGCTTTCCCTACTATTGCACTCTCTGGAGTGGGAATAGTAATTTTTACCCCTACGCTATCCAACGCTTTCCCTACTATTGCACTCCCTGGAGTGGGAATAGTAATTTTTACCTCTACGCTATCCAACGCTTTCCCTACTGTTGGACTCACTGGAGTGGGAATAGTAATTTTTACCCCTATGCTATCCAACGCTTTCCCTACTGTTGGACTCACTGAAGTGGGAATAGTAATTTTTACCCCTACGCTATCCAACGGTTTCCCTACTGTTGGACTCACTGGAGTGGGAATATTAATTTTTACCCTTATGCTATCCAACGCTTTCCCTACTGTTGGACTCACTGGAGTGGGAATAGTAATTTTTACCCCTATGCTATCCAGCGCTTTCCCTACTGTTTCACTTACTGGAGTGGGAATAGTAATTTGTACCCCTACGCTATCCAGCGTTTTCACTACTGTTGCACTCTCTGGAGTGGGAATAGTAATTTTTACCCCTACGCTATCCAAAGCTTTCCCTACTGTTGGACTCACTGGAGTGAGAATAGTAATTTTTACCCATATGCTATCCAGTGGTTTCCTTACTGTTGCATTCTCTGTAGTTGGAATAGTAATTTTTACCCCTACGCTATCCAACACTTTCCCTACTCTTGGACTCTCTGGAGTGGCAATAGTAATTTTTACTCTTACGCTATCCAACGCTTTCCCTACTATTGCACTCTATGGAGTTGGAATAGTAATGTTTACCCCTACGCTATCCAGCGCTTTCACTACTGTTGCACTCTCTGGAGTGGGAATAGTAATTTTTACCCCTACGCTATCCAGTGCTTTCCCTACTGTTTCACTTACTGGAGTGGGAATAGTAATTTGTACCCCTACGCTATCCAGCGTTTTCACTACTGTTGCACTCTCTGGAGTGGGAATAGTAATTTTTACCCCTATGCTATCCAGTGGTTTCCCTACTGTTGCACTCACTGGAGTGGGAATAGTAATTTTTACCCTTACGCTATCCAACACTTTCCCTTCTATTGCACTCTCTGGAGTTGGAATAGTAATTTTAACCCTACGCTATCCAACGCTTTCCCTACTGTTGCACTCTTTAGAGTTGGAATAGTAATTTTTACCCCTACGCTATCCTATATTTTCTTTACTGTTGTTTTTGTTGGAGTTGGACTAGTAGTTTTATTGTGTCTGATATTTAATATGTTTTGTATTATTTTAGCTATTGTAATATATCATTAATAATAAAAATTATTTAAATTAAAAATATTGATTATTATTTGCTATATGTAATTATTAAATATTGATTGATGTTATTGTTTTATGTGTATAGATGTATTGGTAATTTTTTAAAACATTTAATAATTTATACGTTACAGAAATTATTATTAAAATTAATTATTAAGTAAGTATATATATTATATATTATATGTATATGTTTAATTAAAGTTTTATTAAATTATATATATTAATTATACATTTTAAATATTATACAATATATTTAATTATGTTTATATAATTTCTAAGTATTATTTGGTTTATTTTACATATATTTTTAAAGTAAAAAAAAAAAGATATTTTTAATAACGATATTTTTGACATCGATATTTAATTATCGATATTTTTGCACTTACCATGTTGTAGATAGGATGTCGATATTCTTGACATCGATATTTGTGTTGCGATATATTTGTAGGTCGATTTTCTGTCTGTCGAAATTATGTCAGAGATCCACACGGGATACCACTTTACAAGGGAATCATCTGTGAATTAAATATGCCAAACAGGTGTAAACCAATCATACCATTTTTAAAGGAGAGAGCACATGCACTTTAGAACTGATTACCATTGGTAAAGTGCCCAGAGTCCTAAAACCAACAAAAATAGAGTCGGAATAATAGGAAGCAGAATACTAAAAGTTTGGGAATAGCCCTACAGAAAGGGCCAGGTCCAACACCCACAAAAAAAGTCAATTATTGTTGCTATGTCTACCCCCACATTCTCTATGTGATCAGGTAATACTTTATGAGGCCCTCTTAAACCCCTCTGCCACAGTTTTATAATACACAAGATTTAGGGACTGGCATCCTGCAACTGCACTGCATATCCTCCCTCTTCCAAAAGATTTTATTTATGTCAAATGTATTATCCTTGAGTGAGTCAAAAACCCAGTTCCACAAACAATGCCTGAATTATTTATCTTAAGGTACAATAATTAACCCTTTGGTACCTCACTGCCTCCTGCTCATTTTTTCTAAAGCATAGATCTCAAAAACACTGAGGGGAATATTTACGAGCCCCTTGCACAGATGGAGCATCACTTTTTGTGATGCTCTGGTGGCGCAAATCACAAAATCATATCTATGAGACCGATATGCGTAGCTTTGAAAAAGCCTCATAGATATGGAGTAAGGAACATCAGTGCAAATCGCTGCGTTGCTATACTCTGTGCTCAGGAGGCAGTGGCATAATAAAGGTTAAGAGGGCCCTCTGCAAAGTACATGGATGGGCCCTCTCCAGACTCACTCAAGAGCTCTCAGACCAGGTTACTGTGCTGAGGGGACCCCCCGCACTGCCCCATATGGCCCCATATGTCTGCTATAGAAAACGATGAGACAGGACTGAATCATGCTTTGAGAAAGCCTAGCATAACCCGTCCAAGCAGAAGAAACTTGCAGCTACCATACACCTGTCTTTTAGGAAAGACTCACACTTCTTTAGATATTTAAGGCTACTTCTTACTGACATCACTGAGATTATACACAAGCCTGAATCCAGCATTCTGCAGATCAACCATCCTCTGTGAGGCTGCCTGAAGTCTTCATTAACTCAGATCTCCCAGCTAACAAAAGGTTCACATTGGATCATTTCTCTTTCTTTTTCTATGCGGATTTCTTACCGTCTGCAAATCTATTTTTGTGGTGGTCATATTCCTGCCTGTTTGTTTAATGAAATGTGATAAAACCAGCACCGTGTTGTGTTTCTTGTGTGAGCCCCTTCCTGTACTGTATCTGAGGAAATACATATTTTTGACCTCTGTTTTATTATTTTTACCCATGTACGGAGCAGCATGAACCTTTACATGTGGAAACAGAGCCACTTATGCTACTTGAGGGGAGAGTTTCATGCGGATTCATTTAATCAAATAATGCCAAACTTTTAAGCAAACAAAAAATAAACCTAAACTTTACTACTTTTCAGTATTCACAAAGGTAAACTTAGACCAAAAGTCTAACTTTACTAGTAGTAACTTACCTTTGTGAGTACCAAAAAGTAGTAAAGTTACACAAAAGTGTACGTTTGCCTTTGTGAATCAGGGCCTGTGACTCTGTGGACATCTCGGACCATGGTACCCACTGCCGCCTTAAATGAAACCAGTCACCTCAATGGCCACGCCCTTCTTACATCTGTCTGCCAGTCATGTCTTAAATCATCAATAATAAAATACTGTTCAATATTTCATAAGGGCTTTATTTTGATTGGATGAATGCACATTCACAATGTAGAATTTATGATTGTTGCACTTTAAAGCTAACACATCATGCCTCCCCCCACTGGCCTAATCTACAACACTTGACTCAAGGTGGACCAGCAAAATCACAGATCTATAGAGATAGAAGACCCCATCATCGGCCAACGGTCCTCTTGCCTTGCGATGACGGGTGATCCAAGACATGCTTCATCAGTCTAAAGCAGTAAAGAAAACAATAGTTAATATAAATGTATACACAGAAGCAAGTGCACTAGAAATCCTTGCAATGAGATGTAACTACACAATAAGGGGCATAATAATGAAAGAGTCACCCTTGCGCCTCGCAAGGGGGTGCAAGGGCAACACAACTATTAGGTTTGATTTGTGGACTTGAGTTGCATGATAAATCTAGAGTAACGCAACGCAGAACAAATCACTGTGTTGCATTACTCTGCCCTAGGGAGGCATTCTATGGTTAGAGAGTGGGTGTTACCACATATCCACCCATGGATTCTGACACAATCGCAGATTTAACATCAGTGGGTAGGACTGGGAATGCTTCCGGTCCAGTGTGGACCTTGCCTGGCAGTTCGGGCTGGGCTGTTCCCATAAGGAGCAGAGTCAACACTGATTAGCACATGGCTGGGTCCAAACTGAGGTGGCATATTGAACAAAAGAACAATGGATTCATCCCAGATCCCTTCACTGGAGGTGAATGGTTGAAAAGTGTCAGCACGCCATCCATCATCTTTATGTGTTTGCTAGGCCTGGGAATGCATCAAAATGCTAAGCCTCCCCAGGTGAGGCATAACTAGGAGAAATAACCTTAGTTCTCCACATTACTTCCTCTTTGAACACATAGAAGAGTGAAAATGCCTCAGGGGAATTGTTTTTGTGCAGGAAGGCTTCCCTTCCTGCACAACAACAATCCTCCAAAACAAAGGCACCCTTGCACAATGGTCCACGGGTGCCTGCGTTGGCGCTAGGCAGCATATTGTGCACCAATGCTGGGAAATGACAGGGATAAGCCATATATTGTTAAGTATGGCGTATTCCTGCCCTTTCCTTATTGCGCACGGCAGCAAGGTGACTTACTGCACTGCGTGATTATTTGTTAGACATGCCCCTAAGTCGATCAATCTACCAGAATTTAGCCCAAGAAAGAGATCAAATCAAGCCACTCTATTTTATACTGTGATCGGGGCAGACCATATTTCATTTTCATTTCTGCCAGTAGTTGAGTTCCACAAAGCATGTTAAGTAAACAGTTGTATTTTGAAGGTGAAGCCTCACATTTTTCTTGACCTGCATATAGCGCAGGTGCCACGTGTCCAAATACTGCGCACTGACCGTCATTGAACATACATCATGTTCATCACTCTAGATAAGATTTTCCAGGCCAAGGTAGCATTGATACAATCAAAAAAGGTTATAAAAGTCTAAAGGTTTTGTAAAAAAAAATTCCTGGCTTGAGAGTGGGTTTAGGCTACCAATATTGATTAGCAAAGGATTTCCCAGCTTTAAAATAGTCTTAAGTCAGGATGTAACATGAATGAAAAACCCTTTGTATACCAGACCATTGAATCTCCAGAAAATGCCCAACCCAATGCCTAATACAACCAAACTCCTATTCTGAAGAATAACAACGTTTTGGCCCACATCATAAATAGGTAACTTGAGTAACTTATGGACTCAGCCTTCTTCATTATGGGATTTTAAATGTTTAAGATCTGCATTGATTTATTGCAACCTAGAATTCAAACTAATTTATAAATGCACTTCACATACATTGTAATGGTCCAGCCATTCCTGCCAGGACTATATTATTGCAGTTAACAACACTAATGATATATTCCTAAAGCATGTACCCTCTGTGACCCTTGAAGTATGGGGCGCTTGCTAATTTTGTTTTGAAAGGCTATCCCTGTCCACTTTCATTCCATTCAGTTTACTTTGCTTGATTCTTCCTGTCCAGAATAGCTGGGTACCTGAACCCAATCCTACTCAGAAGGAGGTACGAGGTGAGTGTGCAGATAGAGTGCAGGGTGGTAGGAGGGTACTGGGTGCTGTGAGGGGGAAGCTTCAATTTGTGTTGCCGAAGAAATCAGCTTCTGCTGTAACAATGCGGAAAACAGGATATTAGGAGTTTTAAGAGTATTTATAATTGGTGAGGTGAGTTGGACACTTTTGCACATATATGGCAGTGAATAATAATAAGATAAACTGTTAAGAAAAGCAGGACGTGCCTCCTGTATGAACTGAGCCACTGTCAGCATCTGTCAGAGGGTGTTCTCTGATCTCTTATTAGAGCTGTGATACAAAAGCGTTATAAGAACAAGTTAGTGAATTCCATTGAGATGCCAGGAGCAGCGAGGAGAACCACCAAATTATCAAGCCTTTAGGGACAGGGTATGGTAAAGATACACTGTAAAGAGAACATTAAACCCTTTGAAAAAGATCAGAGTTACAACTGCAAAAGATAGGTGACAATGTCCCTAATAGACTCGAAGGCTCCACTACGAGCGAGGTTGGATCACCATCCACCATCCCACTAGACTCCTCAATAAAACATTTCATAGAAAGCACTTTAAGAACAAGATTGAATTTCAAAAGAACTCCACTAAGGATGCAGTACAGTATAAGGGGAAAAAAGAGTAAATATGTAAAAAGATGACGTGGAAGGGGAATGAGAAATTGTAGGTAGCTGGCTTTTTACGTGGTGATGCCAATGTAAGGGCACACCATGCAAAAACTACTGACAACCCTTATTGGTTTACAGGGCTTGAATTAATAATTCCAAGTGCTCTATTTGTGGTACTGTGGCCGAGCAGCTTAGGTTTATCAGAGGGTAGTGTTAAGCATTTGTTGTATTGTAGTCAATAAATGAGACACACACTCAAGAAGGAACTCCAAGACTTAGTTAGAAAAAGAACACAGATTTTTTAGATAATTTTAGACACCAAGATAATTGGAGTCAGGTAAGTACTTTCAGAGTTATAGATTTTTGAAGAAGTAGAAAAATACAGTTGAATAACATTTTGAGGTATGAGCCTCGGGAGCAGTAATGTTATCCTATGGGAGAAACATAACACTGCATATATATACTTTTTTGGAGGATGTCTTCTAGGACTTAATGTGCCTGGGGCCAAGAAACCACCAGCAATTCGGTTTGACCTGCCCTGGTGTGTCCAGGTGCCGGGGTGCAGGTGGTGTTGGTAGCCTTGAGTGCTACGTGTTAAAGTCTATGGAAGAAGTACCTGCAAAAGAAAGGCTGCATGTGGGGACTTGGGGACAAGTCTGGCAGAACCCAAATAGGGGGCCCCACTCTTGAGGGTCTCCAGGGCACAGGGACACAGTCAGCTTATGTGAACCCGTTCTGGGGGTCTCGGTGCAGAAGTGTTTTGTCCGGTGGGTCGCTGCAGGTAGAGGCTCTCACTTGGCTTTGGTGACCTGGAGAGGGGGAGAAAACAGGGCAGCAGGGCCACTCTCAATGAAGGCCTCGTGGATCCTAAAATACCTCAACGGCAGGTTTGTGTGGGTGTCAGTGGTGTACGGACTGGATACACATCAAGTCTTGGTAGTTGCAAAGGCTCTGGTGCCCAGGGCATTGGTGCTGCAAGGCTCCCGGAGGGGTCAGCTTCTTGACACTTGGTGAAAGCAACGGAGCTGTCCTCCTGAACCTAAAGCAACTTTTCCCTGGCAAGTTGCTCCCTTGGTGGGCCCGATGGTTAGTAAGACAAAGTACTGGGTTACTGCTGTTGGTGCTTGCAGATGCAGAGGGATGGCTCCTCTACCTCAAGGGAGAAGCTGCTTTGTTTTTGAAGGGGGGAACAGTCATCCAAGGGTTTGAGGAGGCCGTTCCGCTTCTGAATGAGTCAATCTTTGTGATTGTAATGGTGCAAGCAGCCAGGAAGGATTTGGCGTCAAATTCAGTGCAGGACCTCTGTTTTCACGACCTTGGCTCTTCTTTGTTCTTCCTTCAGTTCCCAGTAGACAAATCTGTTTTCCTGGTGTCAGGGGGACCCCTAAATACTGAATCTAGAAGCGCTTAGGGGAGTTTAGGGTAGTAGCCAATGGGCTACTTACCCCTATAATGACTACACCCCTTATATGAGCACTTCAGGTGGCCAACCTTATGGGGTGTGCTTAGCCTGAAAGTGTGACACGCCTAATGACTATATTAATTTGCTACCTGCTCTGGTGCCAACTGAGCTTCAGGGCAGGGGGTGGAATTCCCCAGGTCTTGGGGAAGCCAGGGTCATATATCAAAGGCGACAGAGGCTTTCATGCTTCTGGCCTACATATGCTGAATAACTAGCCTTCATGCTAGAGGAGGTGTTACTACCTCCTTCTGGAGCAGGCTTTGTTTCTGGCATCTGAGAGGGCGAACCTACATGGTGTCAGGAGCTTGAGCAGCGACGCTCCAACTGCCAGGAATCCAAACACGTAGTATGCACCGAGACTACCAGTCCCGGCGGGCGTTGCGAGAGACGCGTCACGTGACTCGCGCAACGCCCGTTGCGGACGTCAAAAGGGCAAGGGTCGACTCCTTCGGAGCCGATAATTCTTCCGGACTAGGACGCCGGGAAGAGAACACCGCCGTACTAACAGAGAAAGAAACACCGCGATCACGGAAAACCGGACAGCGAGAAGGCTGCGCTTCCCGCTCTTGGACAGACCCAACTTCCGAGGTAGGCGTGTTGTTGCCATTGTCTGCCTTCGCTCCTCCAAGGACCGAGACCCGGAATCAGTGGGTCTCGTGGAGGGGAGCGTTTGGAATTGCTAAACCCTTGAGCCTGAGTGCCCCTCTGTTGGAGGAGACCACTACTCGAGGGTCTCATGCAGAGGAGCGTATTTGGGTATTGTAGTACCTTACCCCTCCCGCAGGGAAGAGCGTAAGTGACTCTCAGCCCTGACTTTCCCTGAGTGGCTTGAGATCACTATCAAACGAACTCTAGGGGCAACTGTTGTTTTGTTCATGGATTGCATTTCGTGGCAGTAAAGATACTGCCAGTATGCGTGATTTCTCCTGTGTGGTATCGATGATGCAGAGTGGATACAGACTAAACCCAGTAACTGGCAGAAGCCAAGACGTGTAGTTATTCACGTATCAGCAGCCAGTCCGCATTTTATGTTGCTTTTCTTGTGTTTCGTCTAGATAGAGGAGAGAGCCTCAAAATGAAGGGGTGGTGTCAGCCTCGCAGGGCATGAGAGTAGTGCTTCATACACAAGTGGGCATATGCACGTGAGGGGACTAAAACATGTCGTGTTCCAGGTGTTATTATCAATAATGTGATGAATCACTTGTATGGTCCTTGTTTCTTTTGTTTTATGTATTAGTTGCCTGAAGCATCCTTACCACTGCCTCTTGCTCTCCTCTATAAGTTAGACGGCACCTTCTTTGCTTTACAGGTGAGCTGGCGAGACAGAGTGTGTACTGTGGGTTAGCGTGTAAACAGTCAGGCAGAGTTATTGCAGACACAAGGGCTTATCTAGTGTTTGTCTTTTCTTTCCTTTTCAGATCTCCCTCTCCGCAGTCCCTACCCTTTCCTTCCTCCGCTCGATTACCCCAACAGTCCGTGTTAATTTATATGCCGGACTTGGGGTTGTCCAGAGGTGGGCCCCTTTAGAGCATCAGCACAACCCTGGGGACATCGGAACGGAGGAACCTGACACATGGGGTCAGAAACTCATCTGTGGTGGCAGGCAGGAAGATACCAGTCAGCCTGCACACAAGAGGACTAGCAGGTTATCATGGGACACCTCTAAGGTGCCCTCTGGGTGCATGTCACAATAAATCTGATACTGGCATCAGTATAAATGTATTGAGATGAGCTGTTTGATACCAAACACCACTGGTTTCATTGCAGCCATCATGTAGTTGGGTAATTTGTGAAGGCCAGTGCCCAGTAAATTGCCTTAAGATGGCTGCCTGATCACTTTGAATATCTAGTAATGAAACTAGACATCACAGGGACCTATCTGCTCATGCAGGTGGGCCCTCACATATAATATAATGCACCCTGTTCTAGGGCTCTTAGACCTGCTGAGTGACTTAAATATAGTATATGCAGTGTAATTTGGCGTTGCACACAGTAAGTGGGTCACATTGTATTTTCGGAATGGTTTGCACCATTTCACACAGCCTGCAATGGCAGTCTGTGTGCTGTTTGGGTGTGGGTCCCCAAGGGAGGCATAATACATTCTACAGCCCTTGGAGACCCTCTTTAGTACTCATGTCCTAGGTATCAGGGGTACCTTTTTGTAGAGACTTACAGGGGTGCTAAAGTCCTTGCCAATTGGGTTATGATTAGACATTTTAACATGTTTTAAGGATAAAGAGCACTGGCAGCCTGGTTAGCGGGGACCCAGTGCACTTTCAGTAAAAAAGCATCAATACTAGGGCATAATATTGAGGGTGTCAAAAAGGGGCACTTTCCTGCACAAATCCCCCAAAACAAAAGGGAATGATACTAACCTTTCCCATGACAGTCTTCATTATCTACGTGAAAGAACCTGGAAAGGCCATCTACATTGGCATGGTCAATCCCAAGTATGTGTCCCACTGTAAAGTCCATTCCCTGTAGGGTGATGGACCACCTCAATAGTTTAGGATTTTCCCTTTTAATTAGCATCATCCATCCGAAAGGTCTGTGGATAGTTTGCACAAAGAAGTGAGTACCAAACAGAAATGGTTTCAGCTTCTTTAGGGACCAAACCACAGCAAAGGCCTCTCTCTCAATGGCACTTCAACACTTTCTCCTGGGAGTAACCTCCTGCTTCTAAAAGCAACAGGCTGGTCCTAGCCATCCCTTGCTAACAGGCATCTGTCTGCACCATTAACTGCTTTGCATAATCTGGAGCACATTGCTTCCTTCAGAGTGTCAAAAGCCTTTTGACAGCTTACTGACCATTTACTTTCTTGGGATGTTACTTGGAGGTCAGTTCTGTGAGTGGTACCATAATATTAGCATATCCCTTCCCAAACCTCCTGTAGTGCACAGTGCAGTCAAGCCAAGGAATGCCCTGACTTGTGTCTTAGTGATTGGAGCCTCCCTGTCCAGAACAGTCTGGATCTTGGACAGTAAGGGTTGAACTTGGCTTCCACCTACAAGGTGACCAAGTATGCAAACTAGCCCTGCCCTTTCGGGCACTTGCTTACCTTGATAGTGAGTCCTGTATTCCGCAGAGCCTCCAGGACCTTTCCTAGGTGGATTAAGTGATCCTGCCAAATGGAGCTATAGACAGCAATATCGTCGAGATATGCTGCACTAAAAGACTCCAGCCCAGTCAATACTTTGTTCACTTTAAACCATACTATATCACAGTAAACTGGTAATATCCATCTGGGGTCAGGAATGCTGATTTTTCTTTGACTCCTGGGGTGAGACCAATCTTCCAGTACCCTGATGTCAAATCAAAAGTACTGAGAAACTTGGCTGCATTCAACCTTTCAATCAGTTTGTCAGCCCCTGGAACAGGGTGTGCATCTGTCTTAGTCACAGCATTGAGACCTCTATATGCCACACAAAACCTCAGCTCCAGTTAGCTTCCTTGGAATGAGGTTTGGGACTGAGACCACTAGGCTGGCCCAGTGACTCTCAAGAGGGTTCAATCATCCCTAACTCCAGGACCTTGCTGACTTAAGCTCTGATGCTTTCCTTGACTTGATCAGACTGCCTGCACCTTTTGTTTTTGATAGGTAGCCTGTCCCCAGTGTCCACATCATGTGTACACCAAGTTGTCTGACTAGGCATCAATGGAAAGAGCTCAGCATACTGCCCTAGAACTTGCCCGAAACCAGTTTGCTGTTGTGCAGCTCCCTCCACAGACCCATCTTTAGAATTGTTAGAGTGGAGGTCAGGGAGAGGTTCACTCTCTTCTTGGTGACCTACAGCAGTCCCCTCAGGAAGGTCACATCAGCCTGGTCATGAAAATGTTCTAGGCGATTTACATGGATCACCTTGTGGGGGCTTGTGAGAAAGAGTCTCTTTTGCATGGTTAGTTTCCCACTTTTGCCTGGTTTCGATGTTGTTTCAAATGTAGTGCACAGGGTAAATTTTGCGTTTTAGTACCGTAGCGGGTTGTGGGTTTATAGGGAAATAGGGTAGGAAGTAATTTAATTATAGTAAATTAAATCATTATTTTTAGAAATTATTAATTATTTTTAATTAAATGTTGCATTTTAGTTCCGTAGCGGGTTGTGGGTTTATAGGGGAATAGGGTGGGAAGTAATTTAATTATAATAAAGTAATTAATAATTTGTATTGATTGGCATTGATAATTCATTTATTGTTAGTTAATTATTAATTGGTAATTGATTTTTATAAACTGATTAATTGATAATGATATTTATTGTGTTAATTTTTTTCGGGAGCTGGTTGTGGGTTTATAGGGGAATAGGGTGGGAAGTCATTTATTAGAATAAAGTATTTCTTTGTATTGGTATTGATAATTAATTTTTTGTTAATTTAGTATTAATTGTCAATTTATTTTTATGAATTAATTATTATATTCATTTTGTCCATTTATTCTAGGAGCGGGTTGTGGGTTTATAGGGGAATAGGGTGGGAAGTCATTTAAATATAATAAATTAATTATTAATTAATATTTATTGGTATTGGTAAATAATTAGTGTTAATTAATTATTAATTGGTAATTAATTTTATTAATTGATTAATTGAAATTATATAAAAAGTGTGATAATTTATTTTATGAGCGGGTTGTGGGTTTATAGGGGAATAGGGTGGGAAGCAATTTAATTTGATTAAAGTAATTATTAATTGTAATTTATTGGTATTCATAATTTATTGTTAATTAATTATTAATTGGTTAGTTAATTACAAAAATTACTTCATTGATAAGCATGTTAATTGTAACCCTCTGCTATCTAACACTTTCCCCACAGTTGAACTTTCTGGAGTGGGAATAATAACTTTTACCCCTACGCTATCCAACAATTTCCCCACTGTTGCACTCTCTGGAGTAGGAATAGTAATTTTTATCCATACGCTATCCAACACTTTCCCTACTGTTGCACATATTGGAGAGGGAATAGTAATTTTTACCCCTACGCTATCCAACACTTTCCCTACTGTTGCACTCACTGGAGTTGGAATAGTAATTTTTACTCCTACCCTATCCAACACTTTCCCTACTGTTGCACTCTCTGGAGTGGGATAAGTAATGTTAACCCCTTCGCTAACCAACACTTTCCCTACTGTTGCACTCTCTGAAGTAAGAATAGTAATTTTTACCCCTACGCTATCCAAAACCTTCCCTATTGTTGCACTAATTGGATTGGGAATAGTAATTTTTACCCCTTCACTATCCAACACTTTCCCTACTGTTGCACTCTCTGGAGTGGGATTAGTCATTTTTACCCCTACGCTATCCAAAACTTTCCCTACTGTTGTACTCTCTGGAGTTGAAATAGTAATTGTTACTCCTACGCTATCCAACACTTTTCCTACTGTTGCACTCTCTGGAGTGGGAATAGTAATTTTAACCCCTTCACTATTCAACACTTTCCCTACTGTTGCACTCTCTGGAGTGGGAATAGTAATTTTTACCCCTACGCTATCCAAAACTTTCCCTACTGTTGCACTTATTGGAGTGGGAATAGTAATTTTAACCCCTATGCTATCCAACATTTTCCCTACTGTTGCACTCTCTGGAGTGGGAATAGTAGTTTTAACTCCTACGCTATCCAACAGTTTCCCTACTGTTGCACTCACTGGAGTGGGAATAGTAATTTTTACCCCTACGCTATCCAAAACTTTTCCTACTGTTGCACTTTCTGGAGTGTCTGGAGTTTCTCCAGGCGGATCAGTGTCTCCTGCCCACTCTGCACCCAACACCCACAGCCCGAGTCTGAGTGGCTCAACTGTGCGGTGAAGTCTCCCAGCGATCCCACCCTTGTGTCCAGAATTGACTGACTGCTTCTGACCTCCACGACGGCGCCTTTCATTGTGAATCCAGATGCTCCCCCAACCAATACCAGCTCCGGTAAGAAGACTCTGACTTCCAAAGGTACCCCTGGACCCGAAGACCCTGAGCCTTGGTGAGCTGAACTGACAGGGACTCTACCACTCCCTACTTCTCTACTTACCTCTGCTGTTGTTGGTTTCCCCCTGCAACCTCTGGTGCCACGCATGCAGCCTGTTTGCCCAAATGAGAATCCCTACTGAAAAGCATTAGGAGCCCAACGTCAACTTTTCACCCTGCTGCCGGCCGCCCCTGTTCCACTGATGGTGTATATTTGGTACTGCTTTGTGGTCCCCGTGCTTAACCTAACCCCAAAGCCTGGCCTCTGCAATCGATTTACTTACCTGCAAGCAGTGTGCCTCCAGGCACGCCCGCCCCCATTGGAAAGCTTTGGGTCAAACTCCAATTTTGACCTCTGCACATGGCAGCCCCTGTGCATCTGGTGGAGCAGTTTTGGTACTTACCTGAACTATAGCCTTTGCTGAATTTTGGCTCAGAAGACTGGAATTGTGAGTTTAATATTTACCTGTTTAACCACAATAATGTTTTGCCCATAGGATAACATTGGACTGCGTTGAAAATGTTTCTGTTGATTTTTCAAAGTGAAAAGTTTTTTAATTAAAAATGTACTTACCCTATTACGAAGACCTTGGTTTAAAAATAAAATATAAACAAAGTATATTTTTCTAAAAATTGATCTGGATCTCCTTCTTGAGTCATGTGTCCATTATTGATCACTGTTGTCCAATAAGTGTCTTACACTCCTCTGTCTTAGGCCTACGGCTACTCGCCCACCCTACCACTAATAGAGCACTTTGTGTTTTACATTAAGCACTGTACACTTTTGAGGAACATCTGGACTCTGTGGACGGTATTAACACCTAGGTGTCGATTCCGATCCGGTAAAACCCGGGTACGAACCGTCGGACAGAACATTTCCTCCGTCCGACTCGTACCCGGGAAAACCACCTTACAAACCCGCAAGTACGATTCGTACAGAAACACCATTTCCGTACGAATCGTAAAAAACACCGACCGGCTAAAATATACCCACAATTCCGATCCGGGACACCGCGTACGCGACATTCGCACGGAGTCAGGCAGCGTTTTACGGACCTGCAAGTACGATTCGTACCCACAGCACTTCGCACGGCAATATTTTTACGGGACCCAAAAAGTGCCGGAAAAGCTAAGTACGCCACGATGCATGGCGAAAAGGGGACCTGGTACGCACCATACCCCCATCCCTACACGTCCGCACCGTACCCCCAGCCCCCACCCATGTCCGCACCGTACCCCAGCACCCATACCTGTACGCACCGTACCCCCACCCCCTGTCTGTACGGTGCGTACTCCCACCCCCTGTATGTACGGTGCGTACCCCCCGTATGTATGGTGCGTACCCCCACCCCCGTATGTACGGTGCGTACCCCCACCCCCCATATGTACGGTGCGTACCCCCACCCCCGTATGTACGGTGCGTACCCCCACCCCCCATATGTACGGTGCGTACCCCCACCCCCCGTATGTACGGTGCGTACCCCCACCCCCCGTATGTACGGTGCGTAAACCCCATATGTACGGAGGGGTGGGAGGCTGGGGGGGGTCGTACGACTCGTACCCCTCGCCCAGGTGTGCCCGGGGTAGGGGTGGTACACAGTTCCGTACGGGACGTTTTACATGCGGTTGTATATTCGGACGGAGCGTTTTACATGCGTTTGTATATTTGGACGGACGGTACGGATCGTACTTGTGCGCTCGGGCTTCAGTTTTACGAATCGTACGCAAAACTGTCCGGGGACGTGTCGTAGGCTTATCCCGATGTCATTCGTATGTATTTTCCACGTACGAATCGTACTTGCCCATTTGTACGGGACTTGTACGATTCTTACGTAAAAAAATACAGATACGATTCGTACGGGAATTTTTTTTACCGGATCGGAATCGGCACCCTAGTGCCAATATCATATACAGAGCCAGCTTCCTACATTGGTGGTCTAGCGGAGGGATAAAAGACTTTGACATTAGTTGTACTGCTTGATTGATATTCAATTTCACAGAGGAAATCTCCACAAATTGTTTACAGATAGATTTTTTTTCAATTGTCGATTTTTTCCAAATTTGTTAAAAATAGTGTTAGGGCCTTGAATAAGTCCCCCACTGTTTTAGAAATGTAGAAATGTAGAAGACTTTAAAGTTGTTAGGCCTTAGAAACACTAAAAGTTTTTTTAAATTCTCTAATAAGACCCCACTTACTTTAAGCACCATGAGTGAAACTGAAGCATCCAGGAGGAGCTCATCCTGGGGCCCTATGCACATCTTAAAGTTTTTCAACTTAAAGATTTGTGCAAAGCATGGAAAACTGCCATGGTTCCTAAACCCAATAAAGCCTTTCTCCAGCTGTTGCTGGCAGATAATGGCAAGGCACTGGCAAACGGAACTTACCCACTTAGGGAAGAAGTAGAAGAAGAGGAGGAGGTGGATGGGGAAGATACTGGTTCTATCACTACCCCCTCAGATAGCAACCTTCTGGAGGTAGTGTCTCCAGTAATGTCTAAGATTAAGCAGGCACTAAAGATGCAGATCTTCAGGAAATGGCAAAGAGGAAAGCTATAGAAGCTAAACTCCTAGCTATAGAAAAATAAAGAGCTGAGTTGGGCATAGGACCCATCTCTGGAGATAACAAAATAATGAATAGGGAAGCAGACTCTACAGACTACAAAATCCCCAAAGTGTCCCTAAATATTTTGAGGGTGATGATATCACTAAGTGGTTTGTTGCATTTGAGAGAGCCTGTCTTAGTAGACAGGTCAAAAGGAAGCTGTGGAGTGCTATCCTGTGAGAAATGTTCTCCCACAGGAAATGTCCTAACACTTAATGAGAACGATGCTACATCTTATGACCTCCTGAAAGGTACCCTGATTGAGGGTGTTGGATTCAGCATTGAGGAGTATAAGATAAAGGGTAGATTTGTAGATTACTCAGTGAAAACACTGGGAGGTTGATTGAGTGGTAACAATGTACATGATTTTGAAGGGCTGTATAATTTGGTTATGAAGGAACACCTTTTTATGTAATTGTCACCAAGATAAACTATCAATTCCTAGTAGACCTAGGTCCACTTTCTCTACAAGAATTGGGGAAGAAGGCAGACCACTGGGTCAAAACAAGGGTCACCAAAACTAACACTGGTGGGGGAGACCAAAAGAAAGAGACCAAGAAGCCCCTCCAAGGGAAAGAGGGACACAACCAAACTGTTGCCTTCATAAGCAGAAGACTACTCCCAAGAGAACAGCGATGGAGTGCCATAGAGAGGGAAGCCTTTGCTGAAGATGTTAAGGCCATACCTGTTTGGCACTCACTTCCTAAATCAGTCAGACCACAGGCCTCTCAGGCGGTTACAACAGATGAAAGGTGAAAATCCCAAACTGCTAAGGTGGTCTATATCCCTACAAGGAATGGACTTTACAGTGGAACACAGACCAGGGCCTGTCCATGCCAATGCAGATTGCCTTTTCCAGGTCCTTCCACTTAGAAAATGAAGGCTCTCCAGGGGAAAGTTAGTTTCATCCTCTTTCATCTGGGGAGGGTTCATGTGAGAAAGTGCCTCTTTTGCCTCGTTAGCCCCCCCCCCCACTTTTCTCCTGGTTTTGATGGGGTTTCAAATGTAGTGCACCGAGTCCTTGCCAGCCAGGTCTCTTGTGCCAGTGCTTCTTCCCTAAAAACGTATCCCCAATTGACACTTCTCACCCCTGTAAGTCCCTAGTAACTGGTATCCTGGGTACATACGGGCTGGGAGCTGAAAAAGTTCCATTGGGACCCCCTCACTGGGACCATACCACTGCATAGAGGGCATTTAGAAGACTATTTGGCTTTTCCCCAGCTCTCAGGGAGACACTAACCCTAAGTCCACTAAGTATTGATGCAGTTTTAGTGAAGTACAATTACTCAACAGATGCTCTTTCATTGTCAAATTATAGGGCCATTCATAGTCTTGCACCTTACTGCCTTTCAACTAGCCACCTAGTGCTTTGAGTGAGAAGTCAACAAAATCTACCCAGGACTGAGTCAAGGTTTTGTGAGTCTCCCTGAACTCAATCCTTTCCTCCTGAGTGTTGAGTCCAAGGCCCTCAATCAGGGTATTCTTTATGAGGTCATAAGACTCAGCATCTTCAACATTAAGTGTCAGGAGTCTATCCCTGCATTCTCCTGAGAATACCTCTCACAATAGAGAGCTCCAGTGTCTCATTTTACGTGCCCGCTCAAAGGCTGTAAATCACTTTGAGATGTCATCACCCTCAACATATTTGGGGACAATCCTTTTGGGGATTTTGGGATTGAAAGTTTCCTCCCTCTCCCTCGTTACTTTACTTTATTGCTGCCACCACTTATAAGTGCTAAACCAATCTCAGTCCTCTCTCTTTCTATGGCCAGTATCTTGGCCTCAAGAGCTGCTCTTTTGGCTAGTGTAGCAAGAAACATATCCTGCTCATCCAAATCTTCTATTTCACTTTTCTTCAAGATTGCTGCCACCTGGAAGTCTATATTCCAGTTCCTCCAGAGCCCATCCGGACAATCCCAAAACCCTCAGGGTCACCATACAGGCCGCCGCTGCCTGATGATGCCCGCGCCACTGCACAGCAGGTGCCCGAGTAAAATCAGACCACAAAATTTGCGCTTCATGGCTTCGCAGCCTTCTCTCCCCTCTGCAGTGCGGGCGGGTCTCAGGCAGCTCTCCCCGGGTGCGGCTTCACAACTAGGCCACAGGTTCCAGGGTGTCTGCCTTTGCGATTATCGTCAGCGCTCACCGGGCTCCCGGTTCAGTCCCCAGCACACCACTCGAGCCCTCCCGGGCATGCAGCCAACAAAGATAGCGCCCCATGCTCCACCACTGTTTCTTCTTAATGTTGCGTGGTTCAACACTCCAACAGGCAGCCGCCGGCCCCCAACAGTCTCCCCCATGTTCTGTGTCACCAGTAGTTCGCGACCTCCACTGCGTCACCGCTTATCGGAGGCATACCTCCGCTCCCTAACAAAATCCTCCAGCAGGCGCCCGAGGTCCCAGGTAGCCCTCCCAGGGTGCGGTGTCACCACCCAGCTGCCGCTTCCAGGCCGTCCGCTCCAGTGACTACTACCAATGCTTACCGGCCCCTGGCACCAGCCCCCAGTGCACCACTCGGGTAACCCCGGTCCAGCAGGCAGCAAAGGTGGTACCCCAGTGGACCACAGCCGTTTCTCCTCTGCACTGCGAGATCTGACCTTTCAGCAGGCAGCCACAGTTCTCCGACAACCTCCCCTGGGCCCTGTGTCTTCAGTCCATGGCTTTCGGTGGTCTCCGTTTGTCAGTCGGGTCATCTTTGCTCACTTTTCTGTTGCCTCCTTGCCGACTCCCCAGCAGCAATCCTTCCCAGCAGCAGTTGGCGGTCGCGTTCCGGCTCCGACAGCAGGCCGTTTTAACAGGATATATTTTACGACGCGGCAGAGCTCTTCACTCACGCAGCCATCATGCTTTGTGTCCAAGCCACGCCTTCTAAACTCCATATCTTGTTCCTATTTCAGAAATACATAGGTTTCCTTGATACCTATTTTCCTTATATTTTACCAAATGAACTGCTGTTTGCCGGTACACAATGAAAAAACATTGCAAAGTGCAGTGTAGTTATTGGCTCTGGGTACCTCGGCCTCTTTGTAAACCTACAAGCCCGATATATTGCTGCAACCAGAAGGGTTCCGTGGACTTAATGGTATATTGCTTTCAAAAATATAGCATAGATAGAAGTTACAGGTGAAAATGTAGGCACAAATTGATGGTTTTCTTTTCAACTCAATTTCAATATTTATTTATTCAAACTGTTACTTGAAGGATCTCCACAAATGACCCCTTGCTGAATTTAAAATGGTGTCTTCTTTTCAGAAATATATAGCATTCCGGTATCCATTATTGGCTTCACATCCATTTCTACCACTAACTGGAAGGTGGTTGAAGGCACAAAAAAATAGGAAAAATGGGCTATGTCCCAGTAAAATGCCAAAACTATGTATAAAAGTTTGGTTTTCTGACAAAAGGCTACCGGTTCCTGAAAGTTGGGAATATGGTCATTTTAGTACTACAAAAGCATTCATTGATACCATTTGCAGGTAAAAAGCATACGCTGTCTTCTGTAGCACTTTTTTCCCATTTTGCCCAAAAAAACAACATTTAGCTGTATTTTGTCTGATTTCCACTCCGGGGGAATCCACAAACCCTGGGTACCTTTAGAATCCTCAGGATGTTGGAAGAAAAGAACACAAATTTGGTGTATATATTTTTTGTGGACATAAAGCTATGGGGGGCCTAAGCACGAACTACCCCAAAATGGCCAAAAAAGGAGTGGCACAGGGGTGGAGGCCTTGCAGGAAAAGGGTCAAGAAGGGAGGGACATTCGACTATTGATCATTGTTTTAGTCTAAGGACAAAAGCCAAGAAATCGACTGAAATAGTGGGTAACCTGTATACGTGCTTTGTTGATTTCAAGGCTGCATTCAATTTGGTAAACAATGATATATTGTGGGAGCATCCGAAGACTATGAAGATCAATGCAGAGATAGTAAATATTCTGAAAGAAATGCATAGGGGTAATTGGGCAAGGGTTGAATAAAATCATAAAGGCCAAGAAATAATGATTGACATTGGCTTATGCCAGGTTTGCGTATTGGCACCAACTCTATTTGCCCTTTATGTATCAGAGCTACCCCATACTGTGGCAAATGTGAGAGCATTTTCTCCCAAAATGGGTGGTCGAAGCATTCCTTGCTGACAATTTAGTAATTAAGGATGTTCGCAGATTGGGCTACAAAAGAATTTGGAGTCCTTTGCTGAATACTGAAGTATGAAAAGTTTGATCATTAATATGGGCAAAACTAAAACGTTAGTCTTTGGTCATTAAAAATGCAAACATCAATGGTTCGTTAATGGGGTAAGGGTAAAGGAAGTTTTTTGAGTCAAACTTGAATTATAAATCCCACCTGAATATTGCTAAAGCATGCTCTCTTCACTGCGTTCAGGGTTTACACAAGTTTAATAGGGCTGATGGAGGGTATGACATGACCCCAGTTTTAAAAGCCTTTAAGGCAATGATGCAAACTCATTTATCAAACTTTCACACAGCGCAGTAGGTCACCTTGCTGTGCTGCGCTGCATGAACGGGCAGGAATGCACTGTATTCATCATTAGTCAGTGCATTTCTATCCTTTACTTACGCTGGAGCACAAACTGTTGTCTAGCTCCAATGCAGGCACCCTTGCGCCATACCGCATGGGTGCCTGTGTTGTAGACAGGACTTTTTGTGTGCAAGAAGTGGTACCTTCCTGCACAAAAACCATCTTCTGAGGCATTTACCTCTTTCCATGTGTGCTGCAGAATGCCAAGTGGGGATATCTGGTTGCTCTTGAACGGGGTAATGTTCAGGCCAACCGAGATGCAGCGAGGGTTGGATAAAGGACCATGCAGGGCCTGCTGCAAACAGTACCCTTCCAGAGGATGCATCGACGACAAGAAGGAAGATGCATCTGTTCCAAGCCACGCAGTTGGGAAATGCATCAACGCCAAAGCCGTCTGATGAAGGCAATGTGCCTTCGTCAAGCTACGTAGTCAGGTGATGCGTCATCGTTGAACCTCGATGCGTTGTCGTCAAGCTGCGCAGTCGGATGAGGCCTCGTCATTGAGCTGCGCTTTGGGACCTCAAATTGGTGCTGCACTGACATAGAAGAGGATGCATCAGTTCCGACCACTGCAAAGCAGACAATGCGAGGGTTTTGGTAGGAAACAGCTGAAAAACCCAATTCCCACAACTGGTATGGCACCTCTTGGCAGGTCAGGACTCACAGTGGGCAGAGGTCAGCAACTGTAGAATGGCTGAATGAAGTCATTGATGTCCCTGAGACTTCAGAACAGGAAGCAAGCCCTTGGAGTCTCCTAAGTTCTTTGAATATGTAGAGATGTAGGTCCAGACCTTCTCACACTCAGGCAAGAGGCAGCAGGGCCAACACCGCAAAGCAGTTCAGCATAGTGTCAGTCCCTCCTGGCAGCACAGCAGTCCTTCTTCCCTACAGAATGTCCTCAGGTACAGAAGTGTACTGACTTGGTGGGGTCAGTAGTCCAATTCTCATACCCTGTTGTGCAGTTGAAGTGAGGGAGACTTCAAAGAGAGACCTTTGAAATGCACAAGGTTCCTGCCCTTCCTCCCCTGGCTCCATACTCACAGAATGTTTAAAGTAAGAAAATTCCAGAGACACTAAACTCAAAATATCTATCTTTTCCCAATTGAAAATGACACAGCACCCTGCCCTTGGGGCTGTCCAGGGCCTACCTTAGGGGTGACTTGTATGTATTAAAAAGAAGGGTTTGGGACTGGAAAGAGAGTTAACTTGCCAGGTCGAAATGGTAATTTAAAAATGGACAGACAGGAAATGAAATGGTAGGTCTGAGACATGTTTAAAGTGCTACATGTGTGGGTGGCACAATCAGTGCTGCATGCCCACTAGTAGCATTTCATTTACAGGCCCCTGGAACATGTAGTGCACCATCCAAGGGACTTATAGATAAATGAAGTATACCAATTGTGGATATGCCAATGTTATCATGTTTTCGGGAAAGAACAAATGTGCATTATCATCATTAGAAGTGATAAAGACCCCAGAACCACAAAAATGCTTTCAGCAAAAAGGGGATGAGGAAGGTAAAATGTTTGGGAGTGGACATGCAGAAAGGGGAAAATCCAACAGGGCATTAACGTGTTATTGTATGGTATAAAATTACCCAACGTGTCTCTTTGGGTTGGTGTACTTTGTGACTACGGTAAGAATATGAAATGTACTAGTGTCCACATTTTATTGGATTGTTGGTTTTATATTAGGTAAAGCCGTAGATTCTTATAGCCTATTTTTTTTTATAAATATTTTTATTTTGTTTTGAAAAGAAGATAACATGTTTAACAAAGCATGAATAAACCATGCCTAATAGTCTATAGACTAGACAGAACTGGTAAAAGAGGCGGTGGGATTACTATAATTGCCCGTGACTCTTTTAAAATTCGTACTACTGCAATTCCTTCTACGACATGCGAGGCGCTTCAATTTGATATCTATCTGTCCCCCTCATACAACTTTAAAGGCGTTCTATTATATAGAAGACCAGAAACCCGGCCGGAATTCCTCACAGAAATTCTCACCATTCTAGAAACCTCAGTTACTGATAAATCTGTAACACTGTTAGGTGATTTCAATTTCCATTTGGACTGTAGTGAAGACAAGGACACTATATCTCTGCAATCCGAAATGGAGGTTTTTGGTCTATCGCAGTTGGTGAAAGGACCTACTCATACTGCAGGCCATACCCTAGATGGTATCTTTACTAATTTGGAAAATATCCTAGTGACCGATGTCTTGCCAATGACTTGGTCCGACCACCACCTGGTACTGGCTACAATACAAATTAATAAAACATCTACCACCACAACATCCTCCCCCAAACGAGAATTGTTCAAGGTCTGGAAAGACATCAACATTCCCTGTTTCAAGGAGGCGTTGCATAATTCAACACCCATATGGGCTACCGACCCAGAAACTGCTATTGAGCAATACCACACATGGGTGGGCCAGGCTGCTAATAAACTGGTACCAGTAAAAATAATGTCCAGGAGCAGAAGCTCCCCTTCAGCACCATGGTACACCGAGGAGCTTAAGAAACTAAAACAGCAATGCAGAAACAAAGAGAGAAACTGGAGGAAAAAGTATGATAATGAAAATAGGAAAGTGTATAAGGAATTGTTAACTCAATATAAACTTTTGATCACAGAGACAAAAAAGAAGTACTACACTGAGCAAATCGAAAGCGCTAAAAATTCGAATAAAAAGCTCTTTGAAATAACCAAACATCTCGCGGGATGTGTCCCAGACCTTAACCCCCCCTTGCTCACAAGATTTCTGTGATTCATTGGCATCCTTCTTTTTCACCAAGGTGAATGACATATTTTCAGCATTCAACCTAGGTGATAACCAATGCATTGAAAAAATAAATATACCATCTTCAAGCAATAATTTTTCTTGCTTTGCAGAGGTCACTGAAGATCAAATCCAGGATATTATTAAAACTATTAAATCTGGATCAGCTCTGGATCCCTGTCCTCTAAATACCCTTCGTTCACTAATGGACACCGTCATTCCAGTTATTACCCAAATAAGCAATCTAATGTTTCGCACAGGCATCTTCCCTAACCAGTTAAAAAAGACCTTACTTAAACCCCTCCTGAAAAAACCCGGCTTAGATAAAGCAGAACTTAAAAATTACAGGCCCATCGCGAACTTACCCTTTCTTGCTAAGATAGTCGAAAAAGCCATGAACACCCAACTTGCGGAATTCATCGAGCAATATCATCTGCTCGACGAAACACAATTCGGATTCCGCAAGTTTCATGGAACGGAAACAGCGCTCATTAAAGCGGCGGACGATATCCGATTAATCAGAGACCAAGGTGGCACAGCACTATTGGTGCTTCTAGATTTATCGGCTGCTTTCGACACGGTTGACCATAAGATCTTAGTCAACCGTGTCGAAAAGATGGGCGTGCAAGGCCTAGCAAAAGATCTACTGGCGTCTTTTCTGGCAGAGAGATCCCAGGCAGTTATACTGGGCCAGTTTGAATCTGCTGAGTTATCACTGCCATGTGGGGTACCTCAAGGTTCATCCCTTAGTCCGACACTATTTAATATATACGTGTCGGACCTCGCAAAAACCATCAAAGCGCATGGGATGAACCTTACCTCATATGCAGATGATACACAGCTGATACTGGCTGTCAGAAATGATGGGGAAACAGTGGCGGAAAGTTTCAAAACAGGTATGCTGGCCATAGGCAAATGGATGTCAGCAAACTGTCTGAAATTAAATTCCGATAAAACCGAGGTGGTCACTTTTGGCCATCTCAGCCCTAGCTGGTCCCCAATTTGGTGGCCTTCTTCCTTTGGAGCTGTACCCAAACCAGTCACGAAAGTGAGAAATTTGGGTGTCATCTTTGATGACAATCTAAATTTCATGGCTCATGCCAATCAGACGGCCTCCACTGCCTTCTATAAGTTACGACTGGTCAGGAAGATTCTTTCTTTTCTTCCCAAAAATGTGGGAAAGACATTGGTCAGCGCTTTGGTCCTATCAGTATTGGATTACTGCAATGGCTTGTTCGCTAATGCTCAAGTCAGGATTATCAAGAAAATGCAGACAATCCAAAATGCAGCAGCCAGACTTCTCCTTAACATCCCTAAATTCAAGCCAATAGCTGAGACCTTAAGGAGTCTCCACTGGCTTCCTGTTAGGAATAGAATTAAATTCAAAACATTATGCATCGTTTACAAGTCACTACACCATCAAGCGCCTCAATTCTTGTGCGACCATCTTGTCTCATACATTCCCACTCGAACGTTACGATCAGCAAGACTGAATGACCTGGTAGTGCCACGGACTAGGCTGGTCAACTGGGGAGACAGACGTTTCCTAGTTGTCGCCCCAAGACTATGGAATACACTCCCGCAAACCATAAGATCCTGCCCAAATCTCATGTCCTTTAGGAAAAAACTGAAGACATGGTTATTTAACCTCTGAAAAATTCATAAGATCATTCAGGAGAGTAACAAAAGTACAGCGCCGAGACGCCTGCGGGCAATTGTTCACGCTTAATAAATGCTAAAAATAAATAAATAAATAAATAATAATTGTCCTTCCACAGTTGGTGATAATTCAAATATAATGTCCGTTGTAGGTAGATCTATTGATGGGCTTGAATGAACCGGGTGTATATGAAGAACAAACCCTACCTATAATACTCTTGCGTACCAACATCGGGGACATACATTGCATCGTTCAAGGTTCCTCCCTCGACCTTCCAGACAACAGTCCCCCTTCCTCCACTTCCCCCTCCATCTCCAGATCATAGTATTTTATCCATGGTGTGCATATCTTCCTAAATTTACGAGGGCTGCCCCTGGCCTTATACGTTACTTGTTCCGCCACCTTGTAGATATCAAGACTTGCCCTCCATTCATTAAGTGTAGGTATGAGTTGCACCCCCCAAGTACTTTGCTATGTCTTGTTTGGCTACCACTAACCCCAAGATAGCCAATTTAAGTTTACATCTTGGGATATCTACTTCCGTCGGGATACCCAGAGAAGAAACCTTGGTTCCAATTCAATTTGGACATCAAGTATTCCGTTGAGCTCACCCACAATCTTTCCTCAGTAGGCTTGAATCTCTGTGCAGTCCCAGAGAGTGTGTATTAAAGTTCCGTCTGTTGCATGGAACCTAAGGCATTCTGGACTTTCCGCTCTCCCTATTTTATGCAGTCGAACTCTATCAAAGTATGTGTGGTGCAGGATTTTGTACTGAATGAGGCGTAGCCTAAGTTTAATTGTCACTTCCCATAGATGCATGAGAGCGGCATCCCAGTCTATATCTTTCAGTACTCCGGTGGTCCTTTCCCATTTAGTTTGGAGTGGACCAAGTTTGTCGGACATATTGTTAAGTAGTGTTTTATAGGTAAACGAAACGGCTTTAGTCAGAATCTCTTCCTGCAAGAGTCGACCCTCTAATGGGTATATTCTGGTAGAGTCTTCCCATCCAATCCCTCCGCAATCCATGCATGCTTCAGATGGAGGTATGCATATGCCTGAGTGTCGTGGAGCTGATACCTGCCTTGAAGCGTGCCAAAAGAGGCCAACACACCCTTTTCTAAGATGTCCCCTATTTTGGAAATGCCTATCAAGTCCCATTTCCTAAGCCTCTAAGCTTCCCAATCTCGGTTAGTCTACTCCCTTCCCACAGCAGGGTCTCCCTGGTACACCTCCTGTCCCATTGCATTTGCCGTACAGCACTTTTCCATGCCTCCAATAACCTCTGGGACGCTTGTAGCAATCGGCTGCTTCCCTTACCTCCTTAGATATAGTGGAGGTGTGTATGTTCTCTAAACTGTAGCCTTTCCAGCCTATATGTCGAGTGATCTCCCCTTGCATGAATCCATTCATTAATAACAATGAGGTGGGACTCTCTGTAGTATGCCCTAATGTCTGGGAGGGCCAAACCCCCATTATATGGATTTCTCTGTAGAGTTTGAAGTGCCACACATGGATAAGCCCCGTCCCATAGGAGCAATTCGCTATCTTCATGTTTGAACATTGTGTCCGGAATTTTGCAGGAAGTGATTTGTAGCACATAGAGCAGCTGGGGGAGCGTAATGATTTTGTACATAGCGGCCCTTCCCATAATGGTTAAGGGAAATCTTCCCCATCGCTTAACGTCCTCTTGAAAATTTAGAAGAACCCTCCTGACATTACGCGCTAGGCTTGCTGCTACATCAGTAGTGATATAGAGGCCAAGATATGTAAACCCCTCTGTCGACCAGCGCAAACAACCAGGGTTCGTCTGGGGCTCCACCCCACCCCCCTCCCCCAATTGAGTGTAGAGTAGACTTACACCAATTGATTTTATATCCCGCATGACACCCGTGGGTCTCAAAAATCTGTAGGATTATGTAAGTGTCTCTCTCGCGTCCGTTACATATAGTAAAATGTCGTCCGCATATAGAGATATGCGTTCTTTGTCTAGCAATCTGGCTTCATCTACACTTAAAGCCTATTTTAATCAAATATGATATTAAAACACGTTATGTAACCTTAAGGTTTTTATGTGCTATGCACTCCCTAGATGTTAGAATTGCAATTCTTACAAGCAATTGAAAAAGGGAAATGGGAAGATTAACATATTTAATGATTTAAACAATTCATATTTTAATATATGTTTATTAATTTGAGTATCTAGTACTTTTTATTGCTATGATATAGAATGTTGTTTATTGCTCCATGTATGGAATACTTTAACACACTATGTTCCTAATAAAATATTTTTTATTACTACTATTGTATATTTGAGTAGCATGACTTTGTATTTGTCAGAGTTGACTGTATGACCTGATAAGGAGCCACATTCTTCCAACAACCACAGACTGTGTGGGATTGAGATGTCAAGGTCAGTTAAATACTGTGGGAAAGTGCCTCTTTTTGCATGGTTACTCCCTAACATTTTGCTAGATAACTGATGCTAAATTGGCTGCGTGTGCCGTGGGTCCCTGCCAATCAGGTTCACAAGGCCTGTGTTCTTTCCCAAAATTGTAACTTTGTTCCCACAATTGGCAAATCTCTGGGTCACATGTAATCCATTGTAAAAGGTATCCCTGGTATAAAAGGGCTTTGCGATTTGAGAAGGCCTCCGAGGGCTGCAGCATGTACTGTGTCACCCTCAGAGACCCCCCACCTTAACACACAGACACTGCCATTGCAGGCTGCATGTTTTGCTGTAGGCCAAAGTGAAGAGTTGCCATGCCAACTAACACTGCCTATGGCATGGATAAGTCACCCCTCTAGCAGGCCTCACAGCCCTAAGGCAGGGTGCACCATACCACAGGTGAGAGCTTAGCTGCCTGAGCACTATGCACCTACCTTAGATACCCCTTAGAAAAAGACCAACCTCTAGTATTGGCTGACTGGTCCCTGCCAGCCAGCCACCACCAGAAAGGTTTCTGACGTCATGGGGTGAGAGCCTTTGTGCTCTCGGAGGTCAGAAACACAGCCTGCTCCGTGTGTAGGTGCTTCACTCCTCCCCCTGGCAGGAACAGCAACACTTGACGGTGAGCCTCAAAGGCCTCAAAGGCTCTCACCTTGTAATGTGCTGATTTGGGCATCTCCAAATAGTGGAGATGCCGCCCTCCTGTCCAGACCCCACTGTTTTGGTGGCAGGACAGGTGGAAAAATTAGTAAGCAGAGTAGGAGTATCCACCTTAGTCTGGCACACCCATAGGATTGCCAGGAGCTGAGGTAGGCCCTCTCTTAGAAATTCCCCATCTTGAATTGGAGAATTAGGCCTAATAGGAACAAGTATGTTCTCTCTCTCTATAAGGAGGAGGCACCCAAAGGGTGTAGTTGTAGTCACCTTTGGGGACAGTAGCCATTGGCTACTGCCCTCCAACCTCAGTAACACCCTTAAATTTAGCATTTAATGGCTCCCTTGGAACTTGTTCCTCAAATTTGATGGACCACAGAAAAAGACGAAAGAAAACCACAGCCCGACCAGGAACTGAACCGGTACAGACAGAACTCGGCAAGAAACCCGCCACCTGTAACCGAATCCACAACTGGACCTCTAATTCCTTCCAGACAACCTGTAAGGCCTCCAAGAACCCATGGAAGCCTTTCAGCCTTCACCAAATCGCCAAGAACCGCCTTCAGTAGATTAGGTTCAATACTTGCGCCGACACAACTCAATACTGCAAAGGAAATCTAAGAATGCAGCAGAAGAGGACCGGCACTTATGTCGACGCAACTCTACCCTGCCAGAAGAAAGCACTGCAGCTGTACGGCTTCTATGACCTAGAGGGATCGTCTCGGCCCAACGACCCCTGAGCCTGTACGCTTCTGCAAGTGGCCCTGTCAGCCTCCTCCTGCCCCGCCTGCACGACCGCAGCCTCTCTATGACGGTCCAATGTGGGCATAACGCTTCCATACCCTGCGCATCTCCATACCCGTGGCCGCTGGGCTGGTAGTTTCTTACTTCAATCTCCAGTGACACACTGACAACCATGACGGTACAAGGGTTGGCAGTCTACTGACTCCCATTCACCTCTATTACTCTCCGCGGACCGCAAGAGTCACCATCATTGCCGGTATCAACCGCCATGGCAAAGATACTGAACCCTGCACCTCTTCAGGTGCCCCCAGTTTCAATTGGCTAGACTTTGGCATGGAAAACCCTGCACCTCGCCGCCCCAGTGCCACTGGTGGTACAGAACCTCCCTTAAAACAGACCCTTGCCCAGTACCGGTATAAACATCTGGAGACTGGAAAAGTTGGTTGTGTACTTACCTGCTGTTGCATAACCCTGCTTTTTTTCCCTTAGGATTGCATTTCTTTCTAACTCTACAATTAGACTGTCTACCTGTTTCAAGTACCCAGTGTTACTGTTACTGATTGACAAGCCCGAAAGTATTTCTTGCACATGCAAAGTTTTGATCGATACTATGCCAACCTATAGCCAGTAATCTGAAAGTATTGCAATTAAAAAATACTTACTTGTAACTGACTTAAGCTTGGTTTCTAGATATTAAAGTAAGTAAAGTAACATATTTTTAAAACTTTTTTACAAACATTGGCCTTGAGTCAGTCATTGACTGTGTGTTCCTGCCTTGTATGAGTGCATACAACAAATGCATTCACACTATCCTCTGATAAGCCTAACTGCTCAGCCCAGCTACCACTTGATTAAAAGTAAGGTATTATCTACTTTAACCTCTGCCTTTGGGGACTCCCTGGACTCCATACCTCTTTTTGGTATAGTATATACAGAGCCAGCTTCCTACAAATACAATCAGACATCATCATTGAAAAGTGATATTATCTATCTTCTCACCATTAACACCACTGGTTAAATTAATACAACTTATAATAATGGTGAGAGGGGGCACGCCTGTCAAGCCCACCTTAAGAAGGGGAGCATGTGGTCTTTCCTGAGAACCATTGCCCTATGGTTCTTGTAATTGTAGAGCAGCATGACCATCACCTGCAAAGCACCTGTGAAGTCTAGTCCATACATTGAGTCCACAAAGTCCTTGTTGACCCAACCAAAATACCTCTCAGCATCCAGGAGCTGAACTGCACCAGCTGGGCCTGCACCTGAGGATCCTAAATGGGAGCCACTGCATACTATCTGATGAGTAGCAATCCCGAATGAAGACTGTCTGGTCACTTGTATCCTTAGCAATGTTTCCAAACATGAAGCCAACCATTTGGAAAAAAGCTTTAGATGAGCATTCAGGAGTAGAATTGTGTCATAGGCCCCACCCAGCTGCATGTCCTTACACAGTTTTGAAAAAAGTGGTAAAGCGAAATAGGACATGATAGCGATAAAAACCACCTCTAATTTTGGGTTGAGAAGCAATTATCAAAATCAAGGGGTATACTGTTGTGCCCCAATGTTTTATCTTTCATCACATTTTTCAGTGTAACCTATTATTTCTTCAACTTGGTGAAGCAATGTGTACAATGCCACAATTTCTTTAACAGGGAAACTGTGCAATGGGTAATGACTAACAAAACTATTGCCGAGTGAGAATAGGTTTGGTCTGCCTTTGAGCTTTAAAGATTCATACAAATATTCAATTTTTTTGTTACCCTTAGGGTTGGTAATCTCTTTCTGGTATAGTAGATACAGACCCAACTTGCTACAAATACAATAAGACGTCACCATTGTAAAGTGATATTTTTTATTATCTGTCTTCCCACCATAAACAGCAGAGGGGGCACGCCTGTCTAGTCCTCCTAAATAAAGGGAGGAGGTGGTCTTGCCGGAGAACCTATTCCTTAGGGTACTTGTATTTGCAGAATAGCATGCCCATCACCTCTAAAGGACCTGTGATGTCTAGTGGTGCGTTGAGTCCACAAGGTCCTTGTTGACCCAACCAAAATACCTCTCAGCATCCAGGAGCTGAACTGCACCAGCTGGGCCTGCACCTGAGGATCCTAAATGGGAGCCACTGCATACTATCTGATGATTAGCAATCCCGAATGAAGACTGTCTGGTCACTTGCATCCTTAGCACTATTTCTAAACATGAAGCCAACCATTTGGAAAATAGCTTTAGATGAGCATTCAGGAGTAGAATTGCGTCATAGGCCCCACCCAACTGCATGTCCTTACATAGTTATGAGAAAAGTGGTAAAGAGGAATAGGACATGATAGCGATAAAAAAAACTCTAATTTCAGGTTGAGAAGAAATTATGAAAATCAAGGGGTATACTATTGTGCCCCAATGTTTTATCTTTCATCAAATGTTTGGGTGTAACCTATTATTTGTTCCACTTGGCAAAACAATGTGTATAATCTTTAACAGGGAAACTGTGGGTAATGACTAACAAAACTATTGCCACATGAGAATAGGTTTGGTCTGCCTTTGATCTGAAAGATTCATACAAATATTCAAATCATTAGTTACCCTTAGGGTGGTATTCAGGATCAAGCCTGCGATGTTTGCTTCCAGATTCGGATTAGATTTGTATTGAATAGAGTAAGCCGGGAAACTTGATGACTTCTAACCCTCTTCAAAAAAGGACTGATGGGACTTTGTAAAATTGCAGTACCTCTAAGTCCTGATTATGATAACCTCCTTCAAAAGGATCCGGTACCTTTCCTAATTTGCCCATGGTTCTTGGAGATCCTATTTGCTTATGTGTGTGCTTTAGGGCGTCAATATCAGTAATTAATACTGGTTCCTTTTACATGTATTGTATCAGTTTCACTGATCAATATACCATGCATGAGCTATGCACCACAATTTTCAAAACTTCCCTAAAGGGTGTAAGGAGACCTCAGCACAGTCAGCACTCCATTTTGTCCCCCATAATGCTCGCTGCAATTTCCCTTTGATGGAGAAAGGTGATGTTGAGTCACCAGCAGGGCAGGCTATTAGAGGACTCAGAAAGGTGCACCTCCAAAAGTAAGGTAGCATAATGTGGAACAATGATAAACAAAATATCACATTTAGTTACTAGTACATCAACCGGTAGGGAAGACGTCATGTGTCCAGCTAAGGCTCAAGGATGTGTGTAAAATGTGAAATATTTCCTTGTTAGCATGAGAAGGTGCCTTATAACCCCATAACGCAGGTAACTAGTCAAGGCAGTAAGAGTCCTTGCAAACGTTGGGTCTCGGCCCATGGCTTGCAATTTCCTATCTATACACGGATCCACTATGACATTCAAGACACCAAACATGAAGGATAGAGAGATAAAAAGGGGGAGAAAAAGTGAAAACATTAGTTATGTCCACCACCAGGCCAAACAACCACTGAGGTTGTTAGTACACACAAAGAGGGTCACAGAAACAGATGGAAAATCACAATAAATAATCATAGGTGTTAACACTACCCAAGGGGAAGTGTTTCACAATCAGTAAGGTTACAAATCTTCCCTTAGAGTTAAAGAAAGAGCCATAACCCAGACCTACTCATCCCTTTCACAGTTTGCACATCGCTTCACGTCCTACACCAAATGATCGAGCAAACCTTCCATTACACTGTAGGTGTTAGCAACCATAGCAACTTCTTGATTGAAAAATGACCAGAAATATTTATTTATGCGCCACATGCTAGTAGTGCATACAAGCATAGAATCAGGTCTAAGTGTGATTGAGGAAAGGCAATAAAAGGGCAGCTGAAGTTAATTTTGCCCAGGATGCCAAAGAGCAGGAGAGGAGTGTCCCTAATGGGCATTGAAAACAAGAATGATCGGGCTTATTATGAATGTGGTGAGGCCATCAATAATAAGACCGTGGATTATCAAATTAATCAAATGTGAAACATTGCAAGAGGGGCAAATATCAACAATTAATGTGGCACCTCGTATGACACTGGCTTCAACAACAAAAGCAAACATAGCCATGCTAAGCTACCCAGTTCTGGTGGTTCTCAAATGGCACTGTAGATACGGCAGAATGGGTAATAACATGCCACATAAAGTAATATGTATGAGGGGCAGAAACATTTTAAGGCACGGACAAAGTGGGCAATTGCTAAGGGCCCGCCTTCTAAGGGCCCCCTGGTAAAGTGAGTGGGACAGTCAACATTCCTACCATAATAACATTACTCATAAAATGAAGCTACATTTACTAATTTGAGAGACGAGCATGATTAGCAGAAACTTAGGGCCAGGTTTTCCAAGACTTTGCACAGCGAAAAGTCAAGAAAATTGAAGCAGAGCATCATACACCCTTGCAGGGGAATCTACTGACTAGTGCAAAAGCTATGTTGCACTTGGAAGGAGACCTTTTTTCCAGCGGAAATATCATTTTGCTCTGCTTTGTGCCACTTTGCGTCAAGGAGACTTTACCTAATTAGTAGAGTCACACACATTCTTTTACGCAAAGTCCCATCTACCAAGATACCCAGATCTGGCTTTGCATCAGAAACATTACACTTCCTTGATGTAGGCTCTAATATGGAGAAACGTTTTAATTTCTCCAAACGTTCCACATATGTAACAAACAGCACACACACAATGTTTGGAATATTTAAGAATGTGTCTAGGCATAAGGTTTTGCAATGGAAGGTCATACTTCTACTACGAATCTAATCCTAGGCAGTACACATAGTTCTGCACAACAGTGCATAGGTTGCACATGGCTTGAGGCAATCTGTTTGTGCACCAGTGCAGGGGTAGTGTGCATCAGGGGGCCATTATTAATAAATATGGCCCTGAAATGCTTTATCCCAAATGCAGCGCAGTAAATTGTACCCGGAGCCCCAAAATATATATTTCCTGGGGCCCCACAAACCGTTAGGATGTCATTGAAGAGAAGATCTAGGGTAAATATTCGCAGATGCCAAATACCACAGCTAGAGTCCCTGCTCCCACCACCAACAATGATCATACCTCATTATTATATAGAATATACACATCACAAGTGATACAATTATCCAGTGGCCCTGGCCCTCAATGGAGGGAGATTGAAAAGCATGATATTGCATCTGACATCTCACAGTCAGACCCTAGTGACTGCTTGAAACACCCTAGGTTTGGTCAACCCACTCTAGATACAGTGGGCTCAGAGGAGATCCCATTATGCATTCCTGCTGTGCTCAGATAATTCATCAGTTCCCATATGAACTTCCCAATAGCACAGCTTCACTGGGGTAGTAACCTCTCAGAATCAAGAACTTCGGCACATCACTGGGAGAGTCAAAGGAGTGCCACTGCTCTCCAAAGAGTAGATGAAAAGTATCAGGAAAACATTGAGCATGCAGATAGAAGTGCTTAGGGCACTCTGTCGCCGCCCCTGAAAAGTCACTGAAGATCCCGACCATCTATCCCTGCAAAGTGATTTCAGGGAAGTAAGGCGATGACAGATACACACATAAAGACCAAAAGTATGTTGTCAGTCAGTGACCGAATCGACAGTGGCATCAACAGTAGGAACACTAAGTTCACACAGATGATGGTGCACCACACAGATTGCACTGTGCAAAGCACCCTGAATGAATGGCCACAACAAGGTGCCACAGGGAGCATAGAGCAAAGACATTTCGTTTTTAGACAAAGGGAGTCCACAGGGCCCCAGATCAGTGTTCAGTGGAGCATGGGGCAAGTAGGATCCTCTGAAGAAGAGCTATAAGTGGCGACTATGTAGAAAAGGACTGAAAGATCTACCAAGATGACTGCAGGCCCAGCGAGAAACACAATTGAGAGAGCAACCACAAACAGTGATGGGAAGTGCAAAGTGTCTCCCTGCTTAGTGTGTCCAGGACTGACACTAGACCACTTGTCCAAGTAACAGAACACAGATGGCAGCTTGTAAATGAGAAAGGTGGCTAGAACGGCCTCTCGCAATGTTCAAGACTCAAGTGTGTGGTACTCTGTTGACTACCGCATCCAATGAAATTACAAGATATACCAGAGCAAATCAAATCCTTTTCCTTTATTTACTGTTTTAACACTTCTTTTCATTTTAAAAATGGTGCTCTGCAGCTCTAAGCACATGGCACGGTTCTCCAATGGTCCATGCACAGGATATGCGTCTGAACTGCATGATGAGTGTCTAAGTGAGGTAGTAACCAGTTGTGCAATTGAGCTTAACTTATGGCCATACTGTTTTTCTGAAGACCAGACACCATGCAGATTAAATGGGAATTATTAATTCCATGGGAAGCATAATAGTTAATTAGATCCTTTTCATGAAGCTTTAGGAACTACATGACTCCTACAAAAGCTCCTTTTTATGCAGAAACTCATTTATAACCTATCGGTTGTACTATAGTGTACATTGTGGGGATAACTACCATTATAAATGTAAGTTCTTCTTCTTCCGCTGCCCAGGGCTATACCTGTTGTTGAAGGCCTATAACAAGGGAAAATGCCTTTAACAACGGGTATAGCCCGAGGTAGAAGGGCTATAAGGCTTTTAGAACATCCCAACCCCTGCAGGTAGAATGTTCGAAATTAAAAACTGAGAAATAGAAAGACAATCGTTGGAATGTTGAAGCAGAAGGGTTATACCAGCCGTTATAAGCCCGGAGTCACTTCACTGTCTTCAATGGAGCGCTCAACATTCCAATGTTCCAATTATAATTATTTTACCAGGGCTATTGTTATCATTGTTATTATTTGAATCTGATGCTTTATTTATATCAAACTAAAGCACCGCCCTTAATTCCATTCTAATCAGTTTGCCTCGTGACCTCAACCAAACACATGTGATATTACATGTTCCCTAACAGGTCAAGAGTAATTATCACCTACTATACTAAACAACCTGATTGAGTCTTTTCATTACAAGCGACACCTTTTTTTTCCCATTGTTCACCAGCCTGTCCTACCGCATGGCCTAGACCCCATTGATCTTGACCAGGACCTCCAGCCTAATCCAGCACTGGTGATCTTGGCATTCTCCATGGTGCTAGTTGTAAGTCTGACGCTATCACCATACATCACATTAAGTACCCAACTTTCATAATGTCAGTACCAAAGGCTCCACCTGACAACGCCATCAACAAAGCTGACAATGGTACCCCTTGCTCCCTGGTGAAGTTACCTATCAACGGATTCGAACACTTCTTTCCACATATGATGAGGCAGCACTTCTGCTTCTTCGGGCAGTCATCGTCCACGCAGCACGTATCTGGGCCACGCGTGGGGCAATATGCAGCAGCCAATGGGCACCTGCCTGCTTTCAGTTTATCTGAAAAGTCACAGGTTTGACAAGAGAAAAAAAGATGATGTTGCACAATGAACTCAACTCAAAATACAGTATTTAGCAATGCGGTCTCAATTAAATGCCTTTTGCACCTGGAGTTTGGAGTGATGAAGATGCTGCTGGGTAGCCTCTAAAGGAAAGTGGGAAGGGATGTCCTGGATGGCAGCATCACACCTGTCTCTGTGGCACATATCAAGAGCATTAGTAGAAATGGCCAGGCCCGACTGAAGCCCGCGAGCAGCAGCATAGGATGTGCCTCTGGCCCCACAGTCTGCCTCCTGTCACTGCGGATTTGATATTTTGGAACTATTGTTTGATATAAAACTACAATGGATGCATTTTTGACATCTCTAGCTCAATTCGAAGGGCATTTATACATCGATTTTCCAAGCTCATCATTTGTTCTCGAAGTTGCAACTGCAAATACATCGATTCTATGTGATTTTCTCAGATCAATTAATTAATTTTATGCTCCTCTCATATGCTTGATTTTTATCAAATTTCTCAGGCTTTTGTTTCAGCTATTCTGAAGTAAAAATTTGGATTTTCCTTTTTTTTTGTTAGGGTAAGACAAGCACGGTATCTCCTCCCAAAAATAAAGGAAGTCGTTATACACTCGAATACAAGGGTTACCGCCCACAACAAATGCAGCAAACCAGTTAACTAGAAACTATTTCAATATGACAGATGCTACATATGGTACCAAACCACAAATATTGTTACAAACTTTGAATTTGGAATACTGAAACCAAGTACTCATTCATATTACCTCCTCCCACGTTTATAGAGTGTGAACGTGGTCCTGAGTCGTCTAAGTTTCTGCACAGTAAAAGTTACAGGTATAACCTTTCAAAATAAAAAATAAATGAGCCCAGCCAGTGATATATAGAAGACTCATACATCAATAATAAACAGTAGCACTCATCATTCAAATCAATACAGGGCATATGGCCAATAAAACAATCAAGGAAGTCAAGAATATCCACATCTTGAGCTTTTTAGGGTAATGGGTGGAGATAAAGGCTTGGACAGCTCAACGCCTGTGGGTAGGATCTGTAACAGGAGCTTACCTTAATGGCTCTAAATTCAAAAGATCCTGGACAGAGGCATGGCTCAACTGAGCAGAGTTGAAGATCAGAAATTATGTTTAACGACAATAAAAGAGCCTTGGGAATAGTAGGAATTACCCAGCTTGTTGATGTTCCCTGACTGCTAGTGTGCTAACAATCAGCTGAAGGGCACTCCAGATACTCCTTGCTCTGCATGAAATGGATCGACTGCTCTTGTTACCTCATGTTGCAAATTTGTGCAGTAAAATAACACATAATACAGTGCGAGTGGGTTTTGGGTCAACCCCTTTCTGCCATAGGCTCTCATCTATCTTTCAACTTTTGTCCTTATTTGGATTGGATGTCTGTCACTATCATGACCTTGTAAATGTAAATGTAAATGTAGTTGAGCTTATATAGCGCACAGCTACCCGCTGTGGGTTTCCCGGCGCTTGCTTAGGGAACCCGTCCTGGTATTCCCCTGTGAGATAGCAGGGTATCCACAAGGTGAAAGTCAGGCATCCCGCCACGAGGGGCTGTTGTGGAGATTAAGCAAGCTATTGCCCAGAGTCGCAGAGTGTGAACCCGTGAGTCGAGGAGGCACCGGGGCGAGAATTATCGAGTCCGTGGAATTTTTAGCCCAAGACCCGCCGAGGCGGGGAATTGAACCCTGGTCCAGGACTGATCTCAGCTTCCGGGTCTGCCGCCTCTAACCCCTGAGCCACACTTCTCCACCTTTAGAGAAGGTTACAGTCTGTATTTTTGTTCCAGTTTAGTTTTGGTAGTTTGGCATCAAGCACTATACTTGTAAGTGTGGAAGGTACTACATGTTGCTGCCAATCCACCCTCTCATTATGTCCTATTGCTCCACTTGTTCTACATATGCTCCCTCCTGCCCTCCCATCATCCCCATGTCCCTCTCCCTCCACCCCCCCTCCCATTCTACACTTGATAGCTGGTCTGCTGTCATTGGTCTCTGTCCTCAGCCCACCATAGCTTGGTCTCTGTCATCTCACTTGCTTCCTGGACAGTACTGGCTCTGTTATACAGGGAAAATAAGGAGTTGCTGGGCTGTTGAATATTATATGAGTAGGAGTTTGTCCCCACATATGTTGTAAAAGTGTCTAGCTCATTTGGCTAGTTGCCTGTCAGTCCCTGCCCTAACCTCTTGAGCTAGGTTGTGAGCTGAACAATGCTAGTGCACCACACCACTTACACACTGGTCCCAGCAGTGCACAGCACCCCACCTGCCAATTAAGGTGACCCAGTAGCAGACAAAGTAGCTCTGGCTTCCTTGTGGGGGCTTTGTTGCGCATCTTATACTGAAATTAATTTTTGGGGTGGGTGCAATACGTTTGCAGCTACTGACTGCATGGTTTTTCACAGCAGTCTGCTAATTTGCAGGGTTTATGGTCACAGAAATACAGCTTATCCTGGAATTCATACCTGTATGCATCACTGTCCAATGCTTAAATATCTGGGAATTTCATTGGAAGACTCCCCTTTCCTGGAATCGGCATTGTTGCTTTACTCCTGCTGTCCAGCCGCCAGTACCCTGAAACCCAGTGATGGCTGATCCCCTCCCCCCAATCTAATGAGCCTCTAGCTCAAGGACAAGGGGTAAGACAAACTGGAGATGGCGCAGAACTATCATTTATGAAATCAATGGCACCGTGCATACAGGAGAATGTAATTACCAGCTCCTGTCAAAAGGCAACAGAAGGGAGATGCACTGGGTAGTTTGTGGAGCTAAATTCATTGCTAATAATATAAACACCAATCATAAACACATCTGGAGTTCTTAAATAGTGGTATTGTCCACTACCTTTGCCCTACACCCATAGTTAAAGGCACTGAACCTGAATTATAGCCCCGTGTCTCAAGCGAGGTCCTACTGCAAAGGAGACACCCTTAAACATCTGGGGGAATATTTATAGGAATTGTGGGGGCGGGCAGCTCAGCAATTTACAGCAGAATGCAGCACACATAGAAATAGGAAAACGCAAGGAGAAATAGACATACTTCTCCTTGTACACCTCTCTTCAGGATTCCCAGGTTTACAATACCTTGGAAATCTGTGAGTGCGTAAAAAACCGTGGGAGTTGCGTGGGAACATCCACCACAACGTCCACGGAATGCCTCTCTTACCGAGTAAGGCGATGCAGCAATTTGCGCTGCATTGCTTTACTCCATATTTGTGAAACTGTTCAAAGCCACACAAGGTACCCACTTTTGTTGGCTTTTAGGACTCTGTGCACCTTACGTCTGCAAACCAGTGCTAAAGTGCTTATGTTCACTCCCTAAAACATGGAAAATTGGCTTACAACTTATTGGCCTATTTAATTTACTTAAAATACCGTAGTAAAGAGGTATACTGAATACCCAGAAATTATTGTGCCGCCCACTTAAGTAGCCGCTTAAAACATATTTCATGCCTGCCATTTCAGCCTTTGTGCATTTTGAAAATGCCATTTCAACCTTTTGCCAGGTCTATATCTTCCTTTTTTATTATGTATAAGTCGGATCACTGACGAAATATCGAGAAGGAGAATATCGAATTGCCAAAATATCGAACCAAAAATATAGAATTCCAAAATATCGAAGACCTATCTCCAAACAGGTAAGTACAAAAATATAGAATCCAAAATATCGTTGTAAAAATTATAGTTAGTCGAAATATCGAATTTTTTAAATGTCTTAAAATTAATATAAAATTAATGAAATAAAACATATAATTAACTGAAACATACTTAAAAATACTTAAATAACTTTAAAATTATTAAATAATTAATGTAAGTAAAAAAAAAAATACATATATATTAACGTAATATTAATAAAAAATATGCAATATTTTTTGCGTAGGATAGCGGGAGGGTAAAAATTACTATTCCCACTCCAGAGAGTGCAACAGTAGGGAAATCATTGGATAGAGTAGGGGTAAAAATTAATATTCACACTCCAGAGAGAGCAACAGTAGGGAAAGCGTTGGATAGCGTAGGGGTTAAAATTACTATTCCCACTCCAAAGAGTGCAACAGTAGGGAAAGCGTTGGATAGAGTAGGGCTAAAAATTACTATTCCCACTCCAGAGAGTGCAACAGTAGAGAAAGCGTTGGATAGCGTAGGGGTAAAAATTACTATTCCCACTCCAGAGAGTGCAACAGTAAGGAAAGCGTTGGATAGCGTATGGGTAAAAAATACTATTCCCACTCCAGAGAGTGCAACAGTAGGGAAAGCGTTGGATAGCGGTAGGGCAAAATTTACTATTCCCACTCCAGTGAGTGCAACAGTAGGGAAAACGTCAGATGGCGTAGGGGTAAAAATTACTATTCCCACTCCAAAGAGTGCAACAGTAGGGAAAGCGTTGGATAGCGTAGGGGTAAAAATTACTATTCCCACTCCAGAGAGTGCAACAGTAGGGAAAGCGTTGGATAGCGGGAGGGTAAAATGTACTATTCCCACTCCAGTGAGTGCAACTGTAGGGTAAGCGTTGGATACCGTAGGGGTAAAAATTATTATTCCCACTCCAGTTAGTGCAATAGTAGGGAAAGTGTTGGATAGCGTAGGGGTAAAAATTACTATTCCCACTCCAGTGAGTGCAATAGTAGGGAAAATAATAATGTAATATGTTATTAAAAATAAATAAATTATTAATACCCCAAAAAAGCATTAAAATTAATTACCAATTACACAATTTTTAATAATTAATTTATTATAAATACCAATTTTTTTATTAATTACCTATTAATAATTAATTAACAACCAATTAATTTTCGATACCAAAAATTAATAAATAAAATTAATACCAATTAATAATTAATTAAGAATAAATTAATTAGCAATATACAAAAATTATTTCAATAATTAATTATTGCCAATTAAATTAATTCCCACCATATTCCCGTATAAACCCACAACCCGCTACAAAAGTAAAACGCAAAATTAAATTAAAAATAATTAATAATTCCTAAAAATTATTATTTAATGTACTATACTTAAATTACTTCCCACCCTAATCCCCTATAAACCCAAAACCCGCTACGGAATTAAATTACACAAAAATTAAATAACATAAAATTCATTACTTTTACCTCTTGAGGGGGGAACATGGCGGCCGGAAGCTAACGGTCACGGTCGAGTTTCCCATGGTGTGTAATGGCTAGCCCAATGGGGGATTATAGCAGCTATAGCGGCACTTTTTCAATGTGATCACCTGGGTTTTACCTTGGTGGGGGTCATCTTCTGCTTGGTCCCGCATTTCTCTTTTTCTTGTTCCCGATAATAATGGCGTGCGGAGAGGGTGAGCTTGAAGTTGTCCCGAAGCCTTCATCGCTCCGTTTGGTGGGCGCGGTGAAGGCGTGGAGGCGGCAGTGTCCCTGCATTCAGTTCCGGGTTGGGTTGCGTGAAGCCTGCGTACGCCGGACTGCGCTGGAGAGGAAGATAGGTGCGGAGTTGGAGCGAGTGGACTGGTGGAGTAGGCTGGAGAGGTACGGTGGTGTCCCTATCGCAGCGGAAGGTGGCGAAACACCAGAGTCTTTTTTTACAGGGGTGTCTGATCCCTTTGCCGATGCATTTTCCTTTCCGGGCGATAAGCTGAGGGAAGGAGTGCTCCCACACAGGGTAAAATCTGCAGAAGCCTATGCTGACATCGAGGGAGCTTCTGGGCAAACCCCTCTTGAGCTAGTTGATGTATATCTTTTTATAAGAATTTTATGGAGAAAGCTCAAAGCAGTGGTCTCCACAGTGCCTCTCACCCTATAGCCCCAATACAAAAGCTGGAACCTATTACTAGTCGATATACCCTGCGCAACAGAGCTCCTATCCTCAAGCTGGACCTGTCTGACCCCCCTTCCGTCCCTCCTCCAATTATCAAGGTTAAAAATACTTCTAAGCAGAATAAAGGAAGGGTCACCCCAGAGAGTACTCCGCCCGGTAAAGGCAGGGGGAGAAAGAAAGGCAAAGGGGGCTTCTCCTCCTCACTAAGAATTACACCATCTCTAAAAACGTACTACAAGGTGTTATCTAACTCCACTCTAGAATCCGAGAATAAAAAACACATCATGGACTGTACCCCCGCCGCTATTGCCTCACCTGATTTTGGTCTGTTAAAGGAGAACTGCCAGGCCTCCATCTCCTTGGCTACCAGTGCAGCAGAGGGGGCAGATATGGCGACTGTACATTCATCAGTAGAGCTATCTAATCGCTTCTCTGTATTAGATAATCATGAAAACTCAACTGGCGCTCCATTAGTAAAGGAGAAAGCGGGCGCCCTTTCTTCCGCATATATGAGGCTCAGTCAGCTGAGTTCCCTATGCCCTCTCTCCCTACGAATGCGACTTTACATGGCTCTCCGGCAGATATACTGCTAAGCCTTAAAGAAGACATTGGGAGAAGGTTTACCATCTCAGAATCCAATCAGGCTAATATTCAAGCTACATGTGCATTATTGGCATAAACAATTGAAGAAGTCTCAATAAGAACAGACGCCCTTGAAATGGAGGTCCCAATGATCAAGAGCACCTTACACTCCTCTTCAGTTCTAATGGATAAGCTGGTTAAGCAAAATAAGGAACTTAAGGACGATATGGAGCGATTGGAAAATCATACAAGGAAAAATAATATTAGAATCTTAAATGTTCCTGAAGAAATAGAGGGGAGCGATATCAAAAGCTTTGTAATTTCCCTTTTAAGGGAGACCATTTTAAAAGACCTACCGGAAATCGACCTGTAATCTGACATACAAAGGACTCACCGTGATCCATACAGGAAGAATCCAGGAAAACTCCGGCCAAGGAAGATTTTGGTGAACTTCCTTTCTTATGTTACTAAGGAAAAAATCCTGTCCTTAGCCTTGAAAGCTGGACAGATCAAGAGTAATTCCTCCACTAGGCCATTTACTTTTACCGTTCGATCAGACATTTCCCATACTACGGCAACAAAGCAATGGGAGCTAGGTAAAAGAATGACCATCCTGAATTCACTGGGGGCTAAGGCCCAGCTGAAGTTTCCCGCTACCCTTCGGATCATGTGGAATAATCACATGTATAATTTACATCAAGTTGAGGATGTCGATGAATTGATAGATAAAATAAAGATCGAAGGTGAAAGCGGAAGTAGAAGTGGAGGTGGAAGTGGTCCCGCCTCGAAATAGGGGGACTATTGGCATCACTTTAAGGATATTGTAGGATGGGAAAAGAAAAATAGTGAATCTGTTGGAGGAGAAGAAGGAGAATAAGGAATAAGGAAAATAAAAAAATAAAAAATAGGTCGAACTGAGCCCTTCGTTATAGCCAAGTTTTGTTATAATCACGTCCATGGGAACTCGTCCATAGGGTTATCCCCAGAGATTAAGGGAGGGTTCCCCCAGGATGGAGTGGGTTTGTTGAGGTCACTTCGGAGGAGTGGGTTGGTAAGACGGGGTAGGTGGGGAGCACAGGTGGGAGTTTGGGGGGAAAAATAGCAAAATAGTTCTCGTCCACAATAGCGTCTTTCTATGTAGGGTATCCCTAGTGTACAAGATTAAGCCCGGGGCAGGTGAAAGAGATTATAACATTTAATGACCTCCAAAACTAGATTTCTCTCGTGGAACATCAATGGGCTTCGATGTCCACGTAGACAAAGACTAGTAATGAAATTTCTCGAGCGATCTACAGCCCACATTTTCCTTTTACAAGAAACTCATCTAACTAGTCCTGAGTGCAAGATCATTTTTGGGAAATATGGGTGGGGCGAGCATTATCGCACTTCAGAGCAGACATCTCACAGCAAAGGGGTAGCAATATTGATTAGATCAGGTATTGGAGCTATTATTAGATCTGTCTCAACCGATCAGTCAGGAAGATGGATAATAGTGCAGCTGATTATCGGGGGAGGAGATTTAACCATTGTATCCTACTATGGCCCCAATACGGACGATCCAGCATATGTATACAGAATGCAGGCCAAACTAATAGAGGGTACCACCCCGGTAATCATTGGAGGCAATTTTAATGTCCTCCTTAATCCACTTCAGGACAGGTCTAACTATAGCCAATATGTTGCTGCTCCACGTTCTCGTTGAGCTATGATCAATATGACTCATGCGCTAGGTTTAGTAGATGCTTGGAGGGCTATGAGAGGTGCAGAGCAAGGATTCACGTTTTTTAGTACGAAAAATAATCATTCCTCCAGAATCGACTGTATCTTTATCGATAGAACAAGCTTGGAAAACCTGGGCGATATTGCTATCCTCCCAAGTATCCTATCTGACCATGCTCCAATTTCCTTTTCGTACTTAGGGAATAGGCCTAGTCTAGCCCCTAGATGGACACTAAAAAGGGTAATGTTGTTTAATTCTGAAATAATCGATGCCCTAAAAATTGCAACAACTGACTATTTCATTAACAACATTGGTTCTACGTCCCAAGATTATATTTGGGATGCTTATAAGGCTTATTTACGTGGACAGGCACACAGTTTGATATGTGCCAAGAATAGAGAAGAGGCCCTGGAATTCCAGACTCTGGAAAGAGAGATCTCTAATTTAGAAGGAGATAGATTGACTTGCCCCTCTGGCAACTTGTCACAGAACCTTGGTGAACTCGAACGCCTACGCCTGGAGTACAGGAAGAAGTTGGACAATAAAATAAAAGCACAGTGGCTGGTCCACAATATGGAAATTTTTGAGTACGGTGAAAAAGCCGGTGCCCTTTTGGCATGGAAATTAAGGGCAGATCGGTCTAAGAATAACATTAATAGTCTGGCCATAGACGAAACCGGTGCAACTTCCTGTAAACACGAGGATATGCAGAGGTGCCTTATCTCTATGTTCTCTAAGTTATATAAAGAGGAGACAGTTTCTAGCCTGGGGAACATCCAAGACTGGCTCCGAAATAAGGCACTACCAGTCCTAATGGAGGAGGGTTTAAATATTATGGATGCCCCAATATCCGAAGCGGAAATCAAACTGTACATAAAAAAGATCAAAAATAATAAGGCTGCTGGTACAGATGCTCTTCCTGGGGAGATTTACAAGGCCCTCCAGGAGGAGATAATTCCCAGATTGTGCGAATTATTTAATTACATTTATAGCTCCAACGGTAAGATTCCTAGATCATGGAAGGAGGCAACGATTGTCCTTATCCTAAAGCCGGGGAAGGATCCCATTAAAGCGGATTCGTATAGGCCGATCTCCCTGCTTAATGCTGATTATAAGATATTTATGAGTATTTTAGCAGGGAGATTGGTCAAGTTGATACCGCTGTTGATTCACCCGGACCAGAAGGGATTCATCCCAGGAAGATTCATCCAGGAACAAACACTTCAGCTGATTGGTACCATCGATTTGGCAATGGTGCAGTCGGAGCCTTTGGCTGTGGCAGCATATGATGCAGCCAAGGCTTTCGATCGTGTCAATTGGACCTTCCTATGGGAAACTTTAAGAGCAATGGGATTTGGCACAATCTTCATCAAGACCCTTATTAGATGTTATGAGGGTGCCTCTGCAGCTATACTCCTGAATGGCAGGTTGACTTCTAGCTTCAATATTGCAAGAGGAACTAGGCAGGGGTGTCCTATTTCACCTCTGCTTTTTGACATTTATATTGAGCCTCTTGCTCAGGCCCTGAGATTGAACAATCAGATTACCCCCTTTCAAGTATCGGATTACAGCTGTAAATTAGCCCTCTATGCTGATGATCTGCTGGTCTATACCAATAACCCTGCCGAGGTTCTCCCTAGGGTGGAAGCAATTCTAGAAGAGTTTGGCCTGTATTCTGGATATCTTGTCAACTCCTCTAAAACTGAGGTAATGTCCTGGGGAGTAGATAACTGGACTGGAAGGTGCAGCAAGGAATTCAGGTATTTGGGGATAACCATAGCTAAAAATCTAGCCGACATCCCTTCCATTAATTTGAGTAAAGTAGCCAAGGAAATTGACCATCTTTTCTCTAGATGGCAGAATTTGCCTTTGACTATATATGGTCGGGTAAACCTTGTTAAGATGGTTATCTTGCCAAAATTGACTTATCTGTTCAGTACCATCCCTCTTGATTTCCCCAGAAAGCTTTTAGATAAGATACAAGGAAAAATTGGAAGCTTTATCTGGGCTAATAAAAAAGCCAGGCTCTTCTGGAAGAAGCTGAGACGAAAGCTCCTTAAGGGAGGCCTGGCTCTCACAGATGTCTTCTGGTATTCCATCGCCTTTCAGTTTAAAAATATTCGATCCTTGCTTATTAGTCCAGGTTAAACCAACTGGGGGAAGATTTTGAGTGGAATGGTCAACCTTGAGTGAGGCGGGGTCGGATTCTTGTATAAGTTTGGGGCCCCTAGGTTTTTTAAGAAGGTCCGCCTAAAATGCCTAAAAACGGCATTAAAACTGTGGTACAGAGTTAGAGAAAGATGGGGGATTGGATATTATTCGGACTTTGCCCATATATGGAACTCTCCGGGCCTTCCATTATGCCTGCAAGACAGTCTAGCATTATCAATTAAAAAGGCAGGAATAGTGATCCGGTCCGACCTTCTATCACCAGATGGTGTTCTCCCTTGGGAGATCTTAAGATCTAAAATAGGCAGTTCTCTTTCCCAATTTAAATACATACAATTATGTTCCTGGTTTACAGCTGAGAAAGAAACAATCTGAGGCAATTGGGAAATTGAACTTCGCCTTCAAAACACAAAGTTAATAAAAAAAGAAGTCGGATTGTGGTATAAGAGCCTATTAGACGCCGATGATGTAGATATCCCTCCATCATACTCTATCTGGAACTCCTCTATACTGGGCGTAACACCTATTAACTTCTATACCTTATCTCTCCAAACGCTCTACAGGTATGTCAGGCCAGCCTCTCTCAAAAAAAACCATTTCTTTGTTATCAATAGGCTCTACTATACCCCCAAGAAGATAGCGAGATTTGCCCTTGGATCCTCCCCGAAGTGCCCTAGATGTGGGTATGTTGAAGCCGACGATGTACACATGTTTTTTGAGTGCCCCTTCCTTTGCGGGTTCTGGCATAATGTTGAAAACTCTCTTGAGGCCATTTTCAGTTGTAAATTAAAATTAAATTCAGCAATAGTTTTCTTTGGGGTAGACATCGGCGAAACAAGTTTGTTCTCTAATACACAAAAGGGCTTACTTCTTTGCCTCATCATAATCGCACGAAGGGAGATTTGCAAATTCTGGAAAGATCCAAAGCCCCCGTTGTATGAGAAGTGGTTGGCAATTGCATTTAGTATGGCCCGTCTGGGCCAAAGAGGCCTGATCGATCATGACCAAAATATCTGGTCACCTCTTTTATCTTGGAGTATTGAAATGAGGTTGGTTTAAAGTTCCTTCCTGGTCCAATGATTACACCAGTACACCAAGCTATGTATAGCCTGGTCTGGTCTAAGCTAATGCAGTAGACAGAAGCCCGATGGTGTTTTAGGTCGAAATGGGCTTTTTGTTGTTTGCAGACGCTTACGGTGACATGAGGACAAAAAAAAAAAAAAAAATTCATTACTTTAAATATATTCAAACATACATTCCAAAATTTATACATACTTTTAACACATATACTAACACTTAAAACACTATAAAAAAATTCGATATTTTTAACAACTATAATATGACTGTCGATATTACTTACTATTATTTAAATCGATATTTTATTTCTTACCTAATTTTCGATATTCTTCACCACTATATTTTGGCAATTCGATCTTCTGTCCATTCTATATTAAAAACTCGATATTCTGTCCTGTCGATATTTTTTATTCGATATTATGTCTGTTTACTGTGTAAGTCACCCTTAAGGTAGCCCCTAAAAGCTCATAGGGCAGGGTTAATGGTACTTAAAAAGTAGGATATGTGGCTGTGACTTGTCACTGTACCATGCACAGCGTTCTAAAAAATTATGTGATTTGAGATGTCATATGTGTTGTTATGAATGCTATGATTTCAGATCCTATAAATAATGTAATATGAAAGGTTATAAGCAGTGCATGGAGAAGGCACAAGGTATAGTTAATCAATGGCTACTGATTTCACTACACCTTGCATGTAGGTGCATGAGCTATATTAATTTGAAGGTGATGACTACATTCCTAAATTTAATGTATAATTGTAACATTAAAAAACAAAATCTTTCAAATCGTAGTGTCTAGTGTCGTTGAGTGGAGTGCCGTTAAGTGAAGTGTTGTACAGTACAGTGGAGGAGAGTATTGAACAATGTAGTGTCATAGAGTGGAGTAGAGCTGAATGCCGTAGGGTGTAGTGGAGTAGCATACAGTGGAGTAAAGTGTCACAGAACGGAGTGACATGTCGTAGAGTAGTTTGGCATGGAGTGCAATAGAGTGGAGTGATGTAGTGCAGAGTCAAGAAAACTGTCTGTAAACTTGTACAATGGAGTGAAACGTTCATAGCGTGGAATAGAGTGGAGTGCCACTGAGTGCATTAGGGTGTTGTGGAGTGACGTAGAGTGAAATGTTGTACAGAGTAGTAGAGTGCAGTGGTACAGTGTCAAAGATTTGAGTTGCAGAGAGTAGCATAGAGTGGAGTGGTGTAGAATGGGGTAATGGAGCGGGGTACAGTAGAATGGAGTACAATGGATCAGCCTAGACTAGAGTGGCATAGACTGTAATGGTATAGAGAGTGATTGGCGAGGAGTGGAGTGGCATAAAGTGGAGTTGTGTGTCGTACACTAGAGTGGAGTGGCGTAGAGTGGAATGTTGTAGAGTGGAGTGGCATAGAGTTTATTGACATAGAGTGGAATAGGTTAGGGTTGAATGGCATAGAGTGGAGTGGATTTCCATAGAGTGGAATAGCGAAGAGTTATGTTATGTTATGTTATATAGAATTTCTATAGCGCACGGCTACTCCGACAGAGTGTCCCGGCGCTTTTCACTTGCAGCTCAGCGAGAATAACATAACAACATGGAAACAAAACGGAAAAAGTCAGAAGAAAAAACCTAAAGATTGAAAAGCCAGGTCTTAAGGCTCTTCCTAAACAGAAGCAAATTAGACGTGCTCCGTAGAACCAGAGTGTCCTGGCGCTTTTCACTTGCAGCTCAGCGAGAATAACATAACAACATGTGAACAAAACGGAAAAAGTCAGAAGAAAAAACCTAAAGATTGAAAAGCCAGGTCTTAAGGCTCTTCCTAAACAGAAGCAAATTAGATGTGCTCCGTAGAACCAGAGGCAGCGAGTTCCAAAGCTGGGGGGCTTTCAAACTAAAAGAACGCCCCGCAGTACGGGCTTTCCTTACACGTGGCACCAAGGCCAGGTATAGAGCTTCTGATCGTAGAGAGCGGGCTGGGCGATAAAAAGTCAACATCCGCTGCAAGTACTTTGCCCCTGTGCCAAACAGAGCTTTATGCATCAGGGTCAAGGTTTTAAACATGATCCGTTTCCGGATAGGCAACCAATGCAGCGCCTGCACCAGCCCCGAAGCTCCCGCTCGCCTATGGAGTCCAAAAATAGCGCGAGCCGCAGCGTTCTGCGCCACCTGCAGGCGCTGGACCAAGTAGTCCGGGAGCCCCTGAAAGAGGGCATTGGCGTAGTCCAGTCTAGAGCCTGTTAGAGCCTGAACAGTGATCCGCCTGTGCTCCTCAGAGAGCAATGGTAGAAATTTGCGGAGCATCTTCAAAATGCCAAAACAGGTGCCGACCAAACCAAGGATATGTGATCTTAACGTAAGCTTGTTGTCCAGCTTAACTCCCAGGTTTTTGGCGACCAGAGAAGACTGAGCAGGGGGACACATATCCATAGGCCACCAGACCTGCCATTCAGGGTCGGCGGTGCATCCGAAGAACAGGATCTCTGACTTGCTGGAGTTGGCCTTAAGGCTGTTCCGCTGGAACCAGTCAAAGACCATCCCCAGACAGCCCCGAATACACTCTCCATCGAATGCCTGATATTTCCCGCATGTGAAGAGCAGTTGAGTGTCATCTGCGTAGGATACAATCTGGGCCCCAAAAGCCTCTACCAATGCCGCCAGAGGGGCCATAAAGATATTAAAAAGAGTCGGGCTCAACACAGATCCCTGTGGATCTCCGACTCCCAATGGCGGCATCTCTGCGGTGCTTTGGGAAACCCAGACTGTTTGGCGGCGGCCCTCGAGAAAAGATGTAAACCATTTGAACACCGTCCCCCTAAGACCGATGTCATAAAGCCTGGCGAGAAGCGCCTCATGGGGGACGGTGTCAAAGGCCGCCGACAGGTCTAGCATGATAAGCATGGCCTTGCCGCCTACATCCAGCGTCTCCCGGATGACCTCCAAGACCTCCAGCAGCGCCGTCTCAGTACTTAAATTGGGACGGAACCCGGATTGTGATGGATGCAGGAGATGGTTGGTTTCTGAGAAACCAGACAAGATGCCATGGACATGCTTCTCCGTCATCTTAGCTAGGGCCGGGAGAAGGGAGATTGGCCTATAGTTGGCCAACACCTCGGCGTCTAGTCCAGGCTTCTTCAGGAGGGGGATCACCATCGCCCTCTTCCAGGTGCATGGGACCCTTCCCTCCCTCAAGGAGGCATTAAGGAGAGGATTAACCAATGGGTTCACCACCGATGCCACCCTGGCCAAAAATTTGGCCGGGCAGGGGTCCAATGGCGAACCAGATTTAAGATTGGTTAGCAGCATCAGGGAAGCTTCTTTGGAGATAGCGGGGAACTCCTCCAGCACAACAGCTGGCATGGACGATGAAACAGATCCCACCCCAATGCTGCACCCCCCCTCACCAGACCTCTCCGAAAAAGAGGCCTGGATGGCCTTGATCTTCTCAGTGAAGAAGCTAGCAAAATCACAGACCCATGTGTCAGATGACGCTGGAAGGGGCGCGTTGGATCTCAGGGTCGTGAACTCCCTCACCACAGTGAAGATCTCCTTACAGGAGTTCATAGACGCCTCTATCCTCCTGGCCAAGTATTCCTTCTTCGCACACAAGATGCCACGATGGTGCACTTTCACTGCCGCCCTATAGGCTAGTTTAGCCTCCTCGTCATATTGGAAGCGCCAGGCCCTCTCCGCAACCTTACACTGGCAGAGGGACAGGCGAAGCACCTCTGTAAACCACGGCGCAGATAGTCGTTTGGCCGTGGACCGAGGGGCAACTGCAGGGGCGAGATCATTCAGCCTTTCTGCCAGCCAGATCTGCAGGGCCTCGGTGTCCCGCTCCAGATCGCCCGTGAGGGAGCACGGATGGTCCTCCAGCGCCTGCGCCAGCGTCACTTTGTGCAGTGCCCTTGAGACTGAACTAGGTTGTATAGCGGTGTCGCTATGTGGGAACACCGCCTCCGGTATAGAGAACTTAATCAACCTGTGATCAGTCCATAGCACTGGCACAGTATCGATGTCGACAAGAGAAGTCGAAGAAAACACTTGGTCCAAAGTGTGACCCCTCTCATGGGTGGAGCCCGTGACAAAGGGTCGTCCTCCACATCCAGATGGAAATTAAAGTCACCCGCCAACAAGCAGTGCTGTGTGGACAGGGCCATTTCGGAAATGGCCATCTGCAGGTCCTCGAAAAGGGAACCCACAGGACCTGGAGGCCTATATACCAGTAGCCCTTTCAGTGCTTGGTGCGGGGACAATCTAAGCGAGAAAGCAAGAGCCTCAGAACCACAGAGAGGATTCAGGGGGAGAAGAGAGCAGGAGACACTCTTCTTCACCACCACCGCTACTCCCCCTCCCCTACCCTTGACCCTATCCTGCCGGAAGATGTTATAGGCCGGAGGGATGGCCGCGAAGATGTCCGGATTAGACGCCTCACCCAACCAAGTTTCGGTCAGTAGGAGGCATAAAGGGCTTTCCCTGACCAACAGATCATAGATGTACAAGGCATAGCTGCCTAATGATCTGGTGTTAAGCAAAAGGCAAGAATGGATAGCACAAGCTTCATCTGGTCGGCGGGCGGCCACCGGAGCCCAAGTAGGCGACCAGCCACAACCCGGGCAACATCGTTTCCCCTTGTAGCGTCCCGGGAATGTTGTCCGACAGGAGCGAGAGGAAGTCCGCATAGCATGAAGAATGGATGAAGAGTAACAAATCATCCTAGCGGGGCGCCAGGTCTGGCCAGAGTCTCCCGCCGCTCCGTCGCCTCCGAGTCGCTGACGGGCGCAGACGGGCAGGACTCTGGCGAGACTAAGGCGTAGTGAAGGCGCATCACCGCTGCGCGTGACCGCTGCGCTGCGGAAGTGATGTTATATAGGAGTGACAGGCGGAGTACTAGAGCGCTCACCTGGATGTTGCAGGAGCGTCCCAACCCGCTCCAAGATGGCGCCCAAAGTGCGCGCGGGAGCCCCGTGAGCCCGGGCCCGCCAAAACAGCGGTGCGTGTTTTGATGATTTTACAGTGCAGGTAAGGGCCAGGGAAGGGAAACCCCGCGATAAAAGCAAGGAATAACGAAAATGAGAATGAACCAAAATAAACAACAAGGAAGCTTAAAATGAATAAGAGCAGCCAACAGATGAGCGTGTGCGCGCAGCAAGCGCTAGATGCCCAGTGACGGTCACCTTTCCAGCTTGCCAGAGTTGAGTGGAGTGGAGTGACATAGAGTGGAGGCGTGTAGAATGGAATACTGTACAGTGCCACAGAGTGGAGTAACGTACAGTGGAATAGCAAAGAGTAGTGTAGCATAGAGTGGAGTGAAACAGAGTGGAATATTGTACAGTAGAGTAGCGTGTCATAGTGTGGAGTGGTGTGTCATCATCCTGGACTGCAAACTCTCCATGAAACGTCAGGTCAACACCATTTCCTCCGCCTGCTTCCACACGCTCTGCATGCTCTGCAGAGTTTTCAAGTGGCTACTGAAGGACTGGGCTATTCTAAGGCCCAGCGGTGCCAGGGGACAACACCTGAAACCTTCGTGGGTTACCTGTTCCGGCGTACAAAACACAGAGACACGGGACACTTCCTGCGGCGTCAAAGATCAGCGTTTATTTACTGCAGGGATACAGAAATCGCAAGAAGTACACACTGTGTAGGTTCTGAGAGATTGCTTCGAATTGCAAAAGTGGATCGCTCCTTTTATACACATTTTGGTCATAGCACAACATGGCAAACAAAGGTTACGACTCAGTTCCCACAATAAACTTCAAAAGGGTCGCATTCATGTTTCAGAAGCCCGGAACATAATTACAACAACATTGCCGGTTCCCAACTGTAAAAGCACGTTATCCCCACATTAAGCACATTCCTTTCTGACTGTAAACACATTAAGAGAAGGGACAGAAACAGATGCAAAGGAAGAACAAGGATGCACAACAGATTGAAAAAGAGTGTAGAGAGTAATAACAGAAACTTGATTGCAGGATCAAGGACCTCGTGCCTAATGCATGCATGACTGAAACAATAGACTGGCACGGCAAGATGAGCCTTGAGCGGGGCCATCTGCCTTTGCCGTGCCATTTCCCCTATCATAAAAGACACCCTCAAAGAAACACGTGTCCTTCGTGAAAGCTTGGGAATCCCAGGGTCACAGAGCGGACAAGGTCCGTTCGCTGGCTACTTGAGGGCAAGAAACAAAATGGATGCCGCATCTAAAATGGAACCCGAGGGTTCGGATGGACATACCTAGAAATGAGACGATCCGTACATAGTAGCGTAGCGAAAACGCGTACACCCACTAAACTCGTCATTTGCGGTTCGTAGATACCAAACTCGTCCATATTCGAACACACCCAAAAAGTGTCGTTCCGATTCACACGGAACCTCAGACGCTCCTTTTGCCCTCATGTAGGCAAGCACTAGTCGAGATCAGAATCGATTTCGATATTCATCAGATCGTTCAGCTGTTGCTGGAACATCATTCTATTCATCAATGTCTCCTTGGTAACAGATGGCCGTCTTATACACGTTGTAGCACAGAGACTACATAAGGCAGGACCACACTGCACACAAAGACAACACGTGAACAGAAACGTCACAACAACCCCTACGTTCATCAGAATCTTCCAGCCCCAAGTGGATATCAGGCCCCAAAACCATCCTAGAAGTGTCCAATTACCTTCGTCCACGTGTATGGACTCAGAAATCTTATGCAACTTCGAGATGGCTTGGTAAACAGTTGGAGCGTTGTCAGGAATGAAAATGCAACAGCTCGAATGGATAACTTTGCACACACCACCTCTATCTGCAAGAACAACGTCTAGAACCATACGGTTCTGCAACGTCATAAGTCTATCCGCCTGAAGTTCTGCTGTTAAATTACCAAGAGCACTCGCAGTTATGTTAGCAGTCGACTCTACCACACGGGTCAACTGTCTTAGGTTCCTACTATTAACCATAGGTCCCCAAAACGGCAAGAAACCCTTAAAGAAGTCTCCTGCTTCTTGACCGGCAGTATTCTCTTCGCTAATAACGCCTCTCACAATTCTAGTCTTGTGATAGTCTGAGGCAACTGTAAAAGTCGGTGGCAAAAGATTCGCAATATAACAGGTACCCGAGAAGTCACGGGGCAACCATGTATATGCACGTTCATAACATACAAAATAGGTACCCTTGGCAGTCAGAAAAACTGGGGAAGAGAGCATCGGTAGAACATACGTATCAGTACAAGCACTGTTCCCAAGTTGTGCTCTCGGATTTCGACCCAAACCTTTCAAGCAGAAATTACCGAGGTGGGGTACGATCCATATTGGAGACGAGCTCTTAAGCTGTCTATCACCCACTGACGTACTATACTCAGCCTCACATAGGTCCTTATAGGCTTGCACCTCTTCATCTGGAATAAGCGATGCATCAAAAACATCTCTATCTAAATCCGCAATCGCTATCGCCAAAGGCTTGTGGTACGGACCAGGACCGAAGTTTGCAGAGCGTGGCTCTCGACTGGGGTAGGAATCTAGTGCACTACGGAACATAGTTTGGAATGCTCGAGCTGACCCTTGGGAGCTATAAGGAAGAACCAGATACGGAATACCCCTATCCATGGTATGTGGCATTAACCCACACACCCAACAGTTGGTAGTATTCATCACCAACTGATGCTGATGTAGGAGTTGAACGAAGGAGTTATTCATGAATTCCGCACGTCTAACCTGTTCATGTTGGGGCAGAGGATGAAAGGAATGTGGAGAAACAGTGGTAATAGAGCTCCACCCACCAATAGCATAGACACAGTCAGAAACAGTAGGAATACCTGAAACAGAAAACATTTTGTTCGTACAATCTTATGCAATTTTGATCTTTGCGCCGACATCCTTTCTACTTCCAACAGCTTAGAGAATGCCATCCTCTAAAAACCGTCCGTGACGTACTTGACGCACTTCGTTCTGAGTAGCGATTATCAATTCCCAGGAGTTCCCAGGAGTCGACAAAAAAGTAACCGACCTAATGTCAGAAACCTGCTAAACAGAAGGGAGTACCTGCACGGCCCTACGGTTAACCCGGATGATAGGTTTTCCTAAACACTCGGCTTAATACAAATCTCTTTAGCTGTGAAAAGCGCACATAAAAAGAAACTCAAAAAAGGATGTAATTGTTTGTAGTGTTCGTGGCAACAGAAAAGGGAAATATAAGAAAAATTTTATTAGTCTTTGTTACGTGGACGAAGAAAGTATCGATTTCTTCCAGGTCGAGTCTGTTCTTCAAATAATTGTTCAGCTGGTGAAACAGTGTTCAGTCGATTGGATGACGACTCAGACCTCGAGTTCTCTACAACTGACGACTCAACAGGTGTGTCTGACTGCAATGAATTGTCTCCTACAGGTTGAGCATCGCTAAACGGCACAAAGCATAGAGGGGTCTCAGTTTCCGTTGCCGCAATACCAGTCCTCACCCAACTATCTGTTGGTGAAGGGATCGGCACCTTCTTGGTATGGCCGGCGTGTACCCAGTTCTTTCTGCCTCCCAACCGAACTGCAGTCCTTGTGGCCAATAGCACTTGAAAGGGTCCCACAAATCTTGGCTCCAAGTTGCGTTTTCGGCCAAAATTTCGGGTAACGACCCAGTCACCCGGTTGGAGCCGATGTCCAGGACCCTCTGTCTGTGCCGGCAAAGCTTCAAAGACCTGTTGATGAATTAACCTCAGTTTAGTAGTCAGATCATGAAGATAATCAATTAGCATTGGATACTCAAGACTACCAAAGGCCTTAGGTCTCGGAACTCCCCAAATGTTCGCAGGGCGGCCGAACACAATCTCATATGGGCTAAGCCCTACTCGAGAGTGTACAGTCGCCCTGGTTGATAAGAGAGCCAGAGGCAAGGCATCAGGCCATGATAAACCGGTCGTAGCTTGTATCTTTGCAAGTTTCAGCTTCAGAGTACCATTGTACCCTTCAACTAAACCCGCTGCCTGGGGATGATTGGCGCTATGGAATTTCTGTCGAATTCCAAGGCCCTTACACACACTCTGCATCACATTTCCCACAAACTCGCTTCCATTATCTGACCACACAATCCGTGGCATTCCATACCGAGGGAAGTATTCCTTCAGTAGGACTTTCGCTGTGGACAGGGCAGTATTATCCTTAAGAGGATAGGCCTCGATCCATCTGGAGAACGCACAAACCACAACTAAAACATACTTCAGATTATTGCATCTCTCCATATGGATGAAGTCCAGTTGGATAACCTCAAAGGGACAGGCAGGAGGAGCAAAATGACCAGGTGGAGTGGGGGTGCCCTTGCCAGGATTATGCATCAAACACACCATACAATTTTTAACCACTCTCTCAGCACACTTAGCAATACCATCATTCTTCCATACTGGAGACAATAACTTGCATATACCTTTTGCACTAATGTGTGACAACCCATGAGCCATAGTCACGACAGCCAATACATAAGCATCCGGTAACATCCACCTCTGACGTTCCGACAAGTCAACCCAACATCCATGCATGTCCAACTTTCCCGTACCTTCTTTCCACTTGGTTCTTTCAGTTTCAGTGGCCTCATTCTGAATTGTTTTCACACTCTCAACAGTGTCTTCACACATACCAGTCTCCGTCGGCCACCTCACTGAACCCGTAACATACATTCGGGTTGCAAGATTCTTAGCCGTTTCCTTGGCAATCTCGTCCACAAATGCATTACCACGACCAACATCATCCGTAACCTTTCGGTGCGCACTACATTTAATGATCGCCACCTGTTTAGGCAATGTAAGTGCATCCAAAAGATCATTCACGAGCTGCCCGTGTTGGATCTTCGTACCATGCGATGTCATAAATCCTCTTTCTCTCCACAATCGACCAAAACTATGCGCAACACCGAATGCATACTGACTATCGGTGAACACATTCACTCGCTTTCCCTTAGACAAAACACACGCTCTTGTCAATGCAATCAATTCTGCCGCTTGGGCTGAATTCTGACTCAATCTCGCAGTTTCCACAACCGTGCTCAACGTCACTACAGCATACGCAGTCGTCACATCACCATTCGGCAACTTAAAACATGAACCATCAACATACAAAGTGCCATCGGGGTCTGTCAACGGAGTGTTTTTCAGGTCCACACGACCCTTCGTTTCTTCCTCAGTTCGTAAGTAACAATCATGTGGTGGTACATCATCTGATTCCATATTAATCGGCAACAGTGTCGCCGGATTCAGTACATTACAACGCTTGATCTGTATATGACTTGCCAAAAGGGTCAACTCGTACCCGGACAACCTTGCACTCGTCAGATGTTGAGTTTTTGTCCGATTCAGGAGAGTGTCAACTGCATGCGGAACCATCACTATGAGCATATTATCCATAACCAGACCTGCGGATTGTCGAATAGACACCGCAGCTGCCGCTGTCGCTCTCAAGCAGCTCGGCAACGCCCTAGCTACCGGGTCTAAGGTCGAGGAAAAATATGCACATGGACGCTGCTTACCACCGAATTGTTGCATCAAAACACTCATCGCACAACCTTCTCTCTCGTGAACGTATAGTGTAAATGGCTTACTGTAATCAGGAGTACCTAACACAGGAGCCGAACACAACGCATCACGTAGTTCAGAAAAACTTGTCTGACACTCTTCCGTCCATGGCAAAGGAGTCGAAACATCCTTGCACGTGAGAGCTATCAATGGCTTCGCTAACAGTGAAAAATTTGGAATCCACTGTCTGCAGTATGACGTGATACCTAGAAAGGCACGCACATCTCTCTGAGTTGTTGGCACAGTCATTCGAGCAATTGCTGCAATTCTTTCAGGGGTCAACCTTCTTCCCGCCTTTGACAATAAGTGACCTAGATAGGTTACTTCTTGACAACAATCTTGTAATTTAGAAGGTGACACTTTGTGATGTAAGTCACATAGATGCTGTAACAGTGACACTGTAGCAGTTTTGCAAATCTGTTCAGTGTCAGCAGCTACCAACAGATCATCGACGTACTGAATCAAAGCCGCACCAGCCGGCAACACAAACGCATCAATTTGACTCTTAAGAGCTTGGCTGTAGATCGATGGACTCTCACAGTAGCCCTGAGGTGCGCGTTTGAACCTGAAGCTGCGACCACCTAATGAGAAACCGAATAAATCTCTACTTTCCTCAGCAATCGGAATGCTAAAGAACGCATTCTTCAGATCGATTACCGAGAACCATGCGGCAGAAGCTGGAATCAGAGTCAGCAAAGCTGTAATGTCAGGCACCACGGGAAACTGTGGAACAACAATTTTATTTACCTCCCTTAAATCAATAACAAAACGATACACAGGAGGCTTGGATGGATCAGTTCGTTTCAAAATAGGTAACACAGGACTATTACACACGTTACCTCGTGTTTCCTCGATGACATCTTTATCGATCAAATCGTAAAGGATCGCTAAAAGTGCCCGTTCTCCATCAAGAGAGATACGATACTGGGGAATGCGTGGCAGTCGCACATTTGATTTTAATTGAACAACATAAGGACCTGTCGCCCACAAAGAATCAGGAAGAGAACTCAATTCCGGTGGGAGCTTATCAGTCGACAGATACATGGGGGAGATCACTCTCTGACCCAATGTAAGCTCCACTCCCGCAGGAGAAAAGTACAAAGTCGCATATAACCGCTTCAATAAATCCAGGCCCAAAAGATTCTCACCACAACCAGTAGTCAAAATCAAGGGAGCTTCTAACTCACGAGACCCAATGGTAAGGGGCAAAGGGCTAGAAACTGGATTGCTAACGGGGGCGCCAGAGAATCCAACGGAAACATTCGTTAAGCCAGACAAAGGCGCGCCAGGGAGTTTCGAATGAATGATGGAACTTTTCGCTGCACCAGTGTCCAACAGAAAAGGCTCAACTACGCCCAATGTAGCAACTGCGACATAAGGCCCTCTCTGATCAACCGGAACTGATACTACTCCCTTTCTTTGTCTAGGGCTGTCCTAGTAATTACCGTCAACACCAACATCATGCTCGACATAATAGTCGTCCACATGATACTGTGCAGATCTACCAAACGATAGATCGCGCCGATCAAAGCAATTTTGCGAATCTGAGGAAGCGGCAAGACGCTCGTTCTGATTCTGAGTAACGCCGCAACCTCTACCACGTGATGCTTGTTGAGGACCACTACGACCTCCTCGAGCCGAAACACCATTGTTGCGGTCACGCAGCACTGGACAATTAAACTTCAAATGACCCTCACCCCTACAATATGCGCATTGATTGTACCCCAACACAAAGCGAGGTGTAGAGGAGTCATTACGCGACTGCGATTGTAAGCGATGTGGCTGTTGCGAGTCATTCTGATTCGAGCGCGGAGGATATGCTTGCTGCAATAAGACCTTTGTTTTAAGATCCTTCGTTTTCTTATCTGCGCGTTCGCTTTCTTCTTTCTCTCTATTTTCGTAGTATTGGGCCGTGGCTAATATCTGAGCAGTGGTAGAAACGGCCCACGAACTTTCAGAATTCTTCAACTTGTTGCTTAGTTCGGGCAACAAATTCGATACAAATTTATCAACAAACAATCGCTGACCTCCCTCAGAGCTCATATCCTGACCACTATGATCAATAAATGCCTCCTCAAATCTCGTAAAGAAATCGGAGACACTCTCGTCCTTCTTTTGTTTGCACGCAGATAATTTGTCCCAATTAACGCGTATAGCTGGCATACGTGTCTTCATAAGGGTAATTATCCTCTGGGGCAGATTCTCAATGAGCTGTTCAGGTTTAGCCTCACCAACTTGCCGTCCGTCAGCCGCCGCAAGGGCAGCCCAATCACCGCCTAACTCAGCTGCATGATTCTCTTGACGGATTTTCGCCCAAATCGGTTGAGGTACTACATTACCAAACAACATGTCAATATCGGCAAGGTTCATGACAGTAGCATCCACTAATTGGGACAACTCCTTATAATAACCTGCAGGATTTTTACGGGGGTCGGGCAAAGTTTGCTTTACCTGCAAAACTTCCGATCGCTTCCATGGGAGGTGTATCCAAACTCTCTGAAAGTGTGGTAGAATAGCAGGATTAGCATTAGGATCACCTGGCATCCATACTGGGGGAACTTCCCGCATAGGATACTGACCTGGTTGTGCCATCCATTCCTCAGTGGCGTCCTTAAACAATGCTCGAGGTTGCATTATAGATCGAAAAGATAACAGACGCTCTAAAGCACGTCGGACGTTGTCACCTACAATCGTACCAGTCGAAAATTGATTCTGAATCTCAGTGATCTCGGGCGGTACATTATCTACCTCCTCATTATCCCACTCTTCTCTCAAGGATTTACACATTTCCTCGAACACGAATCTTTGTGTGGGCTCATTAAACTGAGAAAATGTCTCAAAAACTATACGCGAAGCGTACTTCGCAGGATGCCTAATCCATTTACGCGCCGTTTTCACTAACGACTCACGTTCCCTACCATCAGGGATTTGACTGCGCCTCTGAGCAACATCAGAAAGATTTGACCCAAGTACAGGTCCAAAAAACGGAGAATAGAGAGTAGCGACAGCATTAAATATACGACTACGAACAGAAGGGGAAGAAGAAGAAGGCACAGGAGCAACAACATTAGGAGTAAGCGTAGAAACAGTAGCAGTAGTCAGGGTAACAGGAGTAGTAGTAACAATAGGCTGGTGAGGTACCGGCAAAGGAGCAGTAGGAAAAAGAGCGGGTAAAGGAGGATGGACAATTTGTGGCACAAGGGGATTCGGAAGAACAGGAGGAACGACAGGCTGACCAGCAGCCGCCAAAACAACAGGTTGAGGAACAGGAGGAATCACAGGACCCACGGTATCTGGTGCATAGGGAGGTGGTGATTTCAATAGATAGGACAATAGGGGATCTTCCACCACTTCTTCTCCCGTCTTATCTGGACTAGACGGTAAAACCGGATAACATCTATCCACTGCCATATGATGAAGCCTAACACTAACTTCCTGCTCCTTCTCATCTTTGTCTCGCTGATACTGTTCAGCATTTCGCATCACCGTAATGACACCTTCTCTCTTATTTTTCTTAATCTGTTTGATTTCTTTCTGCTTGGTCTCTTTGCGCCATAATCGAAAGGAATCAAACATGGCCGGCCTAGCCTTCTTTTTAAACAATTTAGCTTCAAGATTATCTAATATTGCAGTTTCGAAACTACCATGTGATGGCCAACTAAGAACACCATCATTTTTAGTGTAACAAATCCAATAGTCATTATACACAATAGGACCTACGCCGTGGCGACTATAGAGCTCATAAATTGGAGTTCCAACTGGAGGTATCGGGCATGAATCCTCCAGTCGGGAATCCGTGCTGCAACATTTAAGGAAACCAAACAAAGCACTACGGCCAGGCATCGTGCACACTAACCGAGTTTACAAACTTCAAGGGCTATCGAATTACGATGTCCTCGCAAAAAATGCAAGACCCTCGGTTTTTGGCAATTGCAATCGTCAAATAAAACCCAACAACTAAGAACCAACAACTAAGAACCACAAATGCAATGGAACCATGCAAACAACAAAGTAACCTGGGAGCGACCCACAAATACTTAACTGAAAGAGCAATGGCGTCACCAGGAAGGCCCGTCTATCGTCTCGCCGTACAAAGGACTACGCCAGGCGCCAAAACAGGTCGACAGTCAGGGCATCAGTCCGTCGCAGCCGTCAGGAGGCGGGAATCTTCGCGGGAAAAGTCTTCGGGCCACTTATTTCGACAACTGGATCGATGAAGCGGGGTGCACCTTCCCTCAGAGATTTCACACGAAGTTCCTCACGATTGTCGGGCTTTGGACCGGTACCGCTGATGTCGCCTCACGTTGGGCGCCAACTGAAGGACTGGGCTATTCTAAGGCCCAGCGGTGCCAGGGGACAACACCTGAAACCTTTGTGAGTTACCTGTTCCGGCGTACAAAACACAGAGACACGGGACACTTCCTGCGGCGTCAAAGATCAGCGTTTATTTACTGCAGGGATACAGAAATCGCAAGAAGTACACAACGTGTAGGTTCTGAGAGACTGCTTCGAATTGCAAAAGTGGATCGCTCCTTTTATACACATTTTGGTCATAGCACAACATGGCAAACAAAGGTTACGACTCAGTTCCCACAATAAACTTCAAAAGGGTCGCATTCATGTTTCAGAAGCCCGGAACATAATTACAACAACATTGCCGGTTCCCAACTGTAAAAGCACGTTATCCCCACATTAAGCACATTCCATTCTGACTGTAAACACATTAAGAGAAGGGACAGAAACAGATGCAAAGGAAGAACAAGGATGCACAACAGATTGAAAAAGAGTGTAGAGAGTAATAACAGAAACTTGATTGGAGGATCAAGGACCTCGTGCCTAATGCATGCATGACTGAAACAATAGACTGGCACGGCAAGATGAGCCTTGAGCGGGGCCATCTGCCTTTGCCGTGCCATTTCCCCTATCATAAAAGACACCCTCAAAGAAACATGTGTCCTTCGTGAAAGCTTGGGAACCCCAGGGTCACAGAGCGGACAAGGTCCGTTCGCTGGCTACTTGAGGGCAAGAAACAAAATGGATGCCGCATCTAAAATGGAACCCGAGGGTTCGGATGGACATACCTAGAAATGAGACGATCCGTACATAGTAGCGTAGCGAAAACGCGTACACCCACTAAACTCGTCATTTGCGGTTCGTAGATACCAAACTCGTCCATATTCGAACACACCCAAAAAGTGTCGTTCCTATTCACACGGAACCTCACTCCTCATCAGCACAGGAAAATGCTGACTCGGGCCCTCATCACCAGCCAACTAGACTACGGCATGGCACTCTTTGCAATAGGCATGGAAAAGTTTGTATCATTTTCTATCCATTAATTTAACCAGTTTACTACTGCAGTAGTACCTAGTACGTATTATATTTTCTACCAAATGAACATTTTTTAAGTAATGTGGTACATGTTAGGTATTACTGTGGAAATGCATTTACTTGTTTTGACATAATTAGATATGTAAAAAACTTGTAAAGGTACTGTAGTTTTTCAATGTTTATACCTTTATTTTAAAGGAACCGTGGCACTACCTATGTAATACCTTGGTAGCACCTTGGTACTCTGTAATATTTTTTTATTTGATAGAAACTTATAATTATATTTCTCTACCTATTACGATTTAAATTATAATAATTAAATCGTAATAGGTAGGAAAATATATCAAACCTAATGCTCACCTATTATAAAGTCCTTAAACTAGGACACCAGCAAAATGGCCTTAAAATGACATAGTTGCCTGCATGTTTTGTACAGACAGTCATTATCCAATCAGATAATGACTTGTCATCACTATGTACCGTGATGGTACGCCGAACCTACCTCAAAACTACAGCCTTAAAAGATATCACTAAGTTTAAAATGCTAATAATTCTATAAATACTTACCCTTCATAGATGCAGCTACAATGCATCTTCAAACCTGATGAATTTCATCCAAATCAGATTGCCCATTTTCCCGCTATGTAAAGTACAAAGGTCTCTGAAAAATGCATTGGATTTCAAGTTTGTTTTGGAACCCCCCTTATTTCTTAGCACCCCTTGACCAAACGCTGAAAAACTTTCAATCCTCCAAAAATGTAACAGGTGCAATAGGTCTGCAAAGTTTTGTGGAGATTCATGAAACGGATATAAAGTTATTAAGGGACAAAAATCAGAGAAATCACTATCTCTGGTAACTCTAACTATAATCACAGAGATACTACTGTCACTCTGTAATATATATGTATATTACAGAGTGGCAGTAGCCATTCTGTAGTTAAGGTTACCAGAGATAGGAATTCTTCCGATTTTTGCTCCTTAATACCTTTGCACCCGTTTGACAAATCTCCAAAATTCTATCCAGATCTATAGCTTTTTCTACATTGGTGGATGATGGAAAGTTTCACGGTGATTGGTCAACAGGGCACAAAGAAAAAGGAGGGTCCAAAAATGCTTTTTTCCCCCAATGGATTTTCCGTAGACTTGTTGTATTTGACATAGAGGGCAAACAGCCAGTCGGATTTGGAAGAAAATTGGCAGAATTATAGATTATGGAGTGTAAATGATCCTTTTTGGGGTTAGAGTTAAGTAGGGTAAGTATTTTTTAAGTTATAAGGAAGCAAATCCTTTGCACCACTTTGCGCAACTTGGTGAAAGAGGGACGCGAGGATACTTTGCAGAGCCATGAGTAGCTCTATAAATCTGGAGTAAGGCAACACAGCGCAAATTGCTGTATTGCCTTACTCTGCCCTGGTAAGGCATTCCATGGGCGTTGTGTGGGTGTTCTCATGCAACTCTCATGGTTTTTGATGCATTCCCAGAATTACCGAACCTGGTAAACCTGGGAATGTTCCAAAAGCGTAAGAAGGAGAAATGTCTTAATTTCTTCTTGTTACTTCCTCTATCTATGTGTGCTGCGCTGCATGGCTATTTCATAAATTGGTCCTTAATTATGTTTTTGTCGCTGTCATTTTAAGGTACTTTCGCGAAACCACCATGGCACATGCCGATGCCATGGATAATGACTGCCTTTACACAAGTTTAAGGCGGCCATCTTGTTTTAATTAAACTTTGGCTGTGGTCTGGGAAGCACTAGGTAGAGAAAAATAATTATAATGTATATGTTTGTTAAAAATATTATGGGACACAAAATGTGTAAAAAGATTTTAAAAACACTGTAGTAAACTATATGTTATGAATATCGTGTACTGCAGTGTATTTTTACATATTTAAACATTTGAAAAACACGTGTAAGTAATACCACACAAGTTGTGACAAAATACCACGCAAGTTAAAAAATATGTATTACACAAGGTACATATGTTTAGCGAGCTGTTAGTAAGGTACTTCATAAACACTTTAAAACATATATAGAAAAATATGATTTAATTTCTGTATCTATTGCCACTTTATTAAAGTGGTAAAAGGTAAGGAAAAACAATAAAACCTACTATTTACCTATACATAAGAACCTAACCCAAAATACAGCCAAAATGCAGTAAAGATCCTCTACTGCCTTCCCATCGGCATGCACCACGGTATACCGCAAAAGTATTGCGGGATACCATGGCGCAATATATGCCTAATGCTCAGATGCATTTTTGAATCCCGTTACCCTTGAATGATGTCACATTGGCAACAGAATACTTTAATGACATTTACAAAGAAATGCAAGGCTACCATGTGTGGCTCTGTGTTGGTTGGTAAATCTGGAGAAACACAAAGTAGTGCAATTCGCTGTCTTGCTTTACTTTTCACACCATATTCTACATTCCTGCCTAATTTATTGTACATATATATGCCACTCCTCTCTACGCCACTACACCACACACTATTTCACTCTATGCCACTGTAGTGTACGTCACTTAAATCTATGCCATTGTATTCTACGCCACTCCACTGTAGGCTATTCTACTGTACGCACCTCCACTGTACATCATTCCATTGTATTTCATTCCATCCCATCTCATTCCAGTGTATGTCACTCTAGTATATACCACTCCACTATACACCACTTCACTCAACGGTATTCCAGTGTGTACACCACTCCACTCTACGCCACTCCACAATACGGTATTCAACTATACGCCACACCACTCTACACTGCTCCACTTTAGGCACTCCACTCTATGCTATTACACTGTGCATAACTCCATTCTATGCAACTCCACTGTATGGTATTCCCCTCTACCCCACTCTACTGTACGCCACTCCTTTGTATACGAGCCACTGTATGCCACTCTAGTATATGCTATTCCTCTCTACGCCACTTTACTGAACGCCAATCCACTCTATGCTATTTCACTGTATGCCACTACAATCTACGACACTCCACGGCATGTCATTCTAGTGTATGCTGTCATGTGGTCACATTCAGGTTGAGTAGGAACGCCACCATTTTACATGTTCACATTAAATTTACATCTTTTCTTGCACCCTGTATATTGACATTTGATACACATTTAATTGCGTACCTGTGCAGGATAATATTCTCCAAAATGGCTTTGCTTATATTTACATTTCGTAGGTCATGCCGCCTTGAACATTCTATATAGAAGCCAGGAACTCTATGCAAAATGTTGTCTCTCATTTTGTCTACACAGCAACAGAGCAATCACAAAAGAATAAACGATTGCTGCCTGACTAGGGCTTCGTCATCGCAACATGGGTGATATTAATTATAAAAGCAGGATCACCTCCTTGTTTAGTTAGAGGAGGATTTCGCTGACAATGCGAGGTCACTGCACGCCGGAATTCCAGCCCAGCTGATTCCTGTTTACCTCTTGAGAGGGATGCGGCTCAGTTCCACACCAAGATGGGCCCCCTGATAACACTTACCCGCAGGTAATAGGGAGTTAGATCACCTTACAGCGGTTTGGTAGAGCACCCACCCCATACTGGGTTAGGTAGTGCTAGACAGGAGTGCCAGCATTATTCATTATCTTCACCATTCTCATAATGCTAATTACGCTATTCTGTTCCATCTGTTGATTATTGCCGCACATCACTTTTATTCAAGAATCACAATGCTTCAATAAACATTGAAACTCCTTGCTGAGTATTTCTTGTGTATCTCTTTGGGTATACATAATAACCAAACAAAAAAGTTCTGGATCTGTTACCACAATTCCTTGGGGAGTCAGGGTTGTCATGTTCTGAGCTTACACAATCCATTTGTTACCTGGTCAGATTTAGGGTACAGCCGGTGCACTGTGAGCTAGCAGAACTTAGGCCAACACTTCCTGAGGGCGGGCTCAGACTCAGTCTCGCACAATTCTGACATACATGTTGTCCAATAAACGCACGGTTTTACTTGGGAAAGTATAAGCCACACAACAGTGCCACTCCAGTGTATGCTACTCAGCTCTATACCACTCCAGTGTATGCCAATCAACTCTACACTACTCCATTCTACACTATACCATTGGATACCACTGCACTTTATGCACTCTTACTCTACCTCACTCCAGTATATGCCATTCCAGTGTATGCTACTCCACTTTATGCCACTCTACTCTATACTACCCCACTATATGATATTTTACTCAACCCCACTCCACTCTATGCCACTCCACTCTATGCTATTACACTATGCATAACTTCATCCTATGCCACTCCATTGTATGGTATTCCACTGTGCCCCACTCCACTTTACACAACACCAGTCTATGCCACTCCACTGTACGCCAATGCACTGTATGCTATTCCCCTCTACTGCACTCCACGTCATGCTATTCCACTGTATGCCCCTACACTCTGTGACACTTCACGGTACGCCATACTAGTGTATGCCACTCCAATGTACACTACTCTACTCTGTACCACTCCAGTTTACGCCACTCCACTACTCCATTCTATGCTATTCCATTGGACACCACTCCACTCTACGCAACTCCACTGTATGCTATTTCACTCATTACAGTGTATGCCACTCCAGCGTATGCTACTTCACCTAATGTGACTCCACTCTATGCTACTCAACTATACACTATTCCTCTCCACTCTGAGCTATTCATTTGTATGTCACTTCACTCTACAACACTCCAGTTTACGATATTCCACTGTATGCCACTCCACTGTATGCTACACTTCTCAATGCCACTCCAGTGTACGTCACTCGGATCTACGCCACTAGATTGGACACTATTCCATTGGACGTCACTTCACTCTACACCACTCCACTGTATACTGTTCCTCTCTACCCACTCTACTGTAAGCCACTCCAGTCTGTGCCCTTTAACTATAAACCACTCCACTGTACGCTACTCCACTATACAATATTCCGCTCTATGCAACTCCACTGTACGGCACTCCACTCCCCCCTATTCCACTGTATGCACTCCACTCTACGATACTCTAGGTAGGAGAGTAGGATCTGCATCTGATGTTGCCCCCACTTTTTTTCTGATGTTTACACTGGTTTCTGGCTATAGTCTGTCTGGCTATAGTCTGGCTGGGACCCTGCTAATCAGGGCTCCAGCCTCTCTGTTCTCTCTAAACTACTTGGAGTGCATATTAGGTGCACTAGTGATTGGATACTGTGGTACCTTATGACCTCCTAGTTGTCACAGCGCGTAGGTAAGAATGGAAGTTTGGGAGGAGTGAATGCTGTACTACGTCTCCCAGAATGCCTGCCACTGACTGAGCGGGTGTCCTACCTCTCTTTCCATTGACTTCCCTATGTAACCTCCTTCCTCCCTGAACACGGGGCTCGTCACCTGATGACCTCGTTAGACGCCGAGTCCCGACAAGCCCGTGATGTTTCCAGCGTTTCCTGACTAAACCAACACGACCACAGAACCTTGCCGGGTAAGCGGTGCCTGGCCTCTTCCCGGATTCCGCGTCAATGCCTCCCCGAAGGTTCCCCAGATAGACGCGGGTTTCTGAGACACCGCAACGTTGCGCTCACACGTCTCGTCGAGCGAGCGCCTTTGATCTTCCCTCGGGCTGCCGTCCGTACTGCGGACTCCCGGCACTGTGCATAGGTGCGTAGCCCAGTATTCAGCCAACCCTAACCCTCAGGCCCTTACCTTCCTGGTGAACGCGCATAGGAGCGCGAGTTCTTGTACACCGGGGGCGACCTCCATGTTGCCTCCAAACCGCGGACATCGCGGAAGAATTATTCAAGCGCAGGAGCGCTTACTACTTGCTTTGGTCACATTACCTTGGAGAGCTGTTGAAGGCTCACACGCACACGCGCAGGAGCGCTTCATACTTGTTTTTTGTGGCATAACTTTGGAGAGCTGTTGAATAGCTCTGACTCCTAGGCAAATACCGTTACGTGGTGGTTGGCGACACACGTGCGCCCCGGAGCGCTGCATCTATAATTTTCTACTTCAAAAAGAGCCGCTGCAAGGCTCGGATCCTAGTACCTTGACGCATACACAGTGGGGAACGCACTTCGCTAGTGGAAGCATGCCGTCTCCCTAGGTAGTGTTCTGTTTACTTCACTCCTGTATGCTTGTGGCAGAATCGCATGGTACGTGAATTACTTACAAACCGGTATGGATTAGTTGGGGGAGGGATTGGGCCACACTCATGGTTCTGTTGTGTGTCTTTTCTGCAGGAACGAATGACGATAGAGAGTGAAAGATACAACTCCCTGAAGTCTTCCCAAGAGTCCTGCGGCCCCTACATTCTTGTTTCGTTTATCCCTTTTTTCCCTTTCCCCCTTCCTTGTGGTTGTCCCAGACGAGGTGAATCTCGTTTTTCTCTGGGAGGAACACACAGATAGGGGAAGGGGTTACTCACGTCCAGCATCGCTCCTGCTGCAGCCGGCTTAAGGTTAGTGCCTACCATCTCCTGTGACACTAGTATATGGTACCTTAGGTACCAAGGGCATAGGTACTTCACAGGACTACCAGGGGCTGAAGCATGTATTATGCCACCCCTGGGAAGCAGACTAAATCTGACACCACAGGCCTGCTACTGCAGCCTGGGTGAGGTAGTGTTAGCACTCCTCACAGCTATATAGGTTCACTATATCTCACCCTGCACACACATTTAAACCTATCAGTCACCCCTGAGGCAGGCCCTATCAATCCTGAGGGCAGGGTGCTTGGTTTCCATGTGAGGGGGTGCCTCTACCTGAGCAGGGCCCCTCTGCAGCTCGCAGAGGCTATTCTCTGGGGCTGTTTGTGAATGCAGTCAAACCATATACTCTTAAGTGCATTATAACCTCGCGGTTAATGCTGACTCTGGGATGGCTGCATCAAAACATGTTGTGTTTGGTGTCAAACGCTTTGGAATCATACCCCCACACCAGTAACTGGTGTGGGAGTATGATCCCACCCTTCTAGAGGGATAGACATGTACCTACTGTGGAAACACGGTAGAATCCTGAAGAGCTCTGGCATCACAAAATGGATGCCACCAGTCACAGACACTGGGCTGCCCTCCTGCTGCTGACCGAAACTCGCAGTGGAGGAGGACCAATAATAGGCATCCTGTCACAGGTAGGTGTAACCACCTCCCAGACAGGGTTTAGTGTATTGGGGCTGGGTGAGTGCACTCCTAGAGTACTTTGAAGTCCTGCACTGGGGGAGCAGTAGGTTCCTCTGTGCATATACCAGTTCAAACCGGTTCAGGGGCTACCTGCCCCTGCTCTGGCACGAAACTGGACAAAGGGAAGTGGGTGTAGCCACCCACTCCTCTGACCCTCCCGTAGGTGGGGTCATAGAGCGAGTCCCTCCCTTTCTTCTAGTATAAGTTAGGGAACCCTTGCCATTGCAAACTAGATATCCCTGGACGACGCTATGAAGAAGAATCCTGGACCTTCGACATTCCACTACCTCTGGAAGACGAAAGTATCTCCCTTGGAGTCAAGGAGTGATTCCCCTGCTTGGCAGGCACCAAAGCTTTACATCAACAGTCGCAAACTTTCCCACTCCCGCCGGAGTCCGAAGTCCCTGCAGCCCCGGAAGTGGATTTCCTGACTTCTCCAAGGCCATTGTGAGTCCCCAATGACGCTGAGGCAAGTGGACACCACAAGTGACGAGGAACCCCAATACCTGGGTACTATGCACTATTTTCGGGTGCAAACCCTTCATGATGTTCTATGAACTTGTGCATTGGACCACATGTGGACGAAGCCTCCAGCAGGATTTCCACAGAAGATCAGAGTCCTACCCCGTCCTGAGTGACCGTGGGCCCCTGTTGAGTGAATCCTCCCAAAACATCTTTGCGATCCCTTGCTGGCTGGCTCGTGGGTCACCTGACAACTTTTCTACAGTTTCAAAGGGCTCCCCTGGTTGCTCCAGGCCTGCCCTGACTTACCCTCACTGGGTGAGTCCCTCAGACCTTGCTGGTCTGCACCGCTGACTTTTTGTCCTTTCCACAAAACTTGCTGTTAACAAGGCTTGTTGGCTCCAATCTGGTCACCGACACCGCATTAAGCTGCAGACTTTGTGGGACACACCGAATCCAGCTCCTGGTTGTCGTCGACACCTCCTGGACCTCGTGGCTGAAGAGTCAAGACACCTGTGATCACCTGAAATCACCCGACGACTGTGGGTATCCAGCTTCCTTGCCCCGAGTCACTGCCAAGTGACTTTGAACACTGTCTCCTCTGCTTTCAGGTCTTCCTTCTTCTGAATCCAGCCTTGGATTCCACCGGACACTTCTCCTGTCTTCACAAGCAGCAAGTCTTCTTTGGCTCCCATTGAAAACGACGCCTATGCACCCGGCTTCCTTGGGTGAGGTAACTCCAGCACTACGGTGCTCCTGTGTGTGTTGGCTCTAGAACTACTTACCCTGTAAGTGACTTGCTTGTAGACTCTCCCGAAGTATCCTGAGACCTTAAAAATCCAACCGTTACTTGCTCCATAGAAGTCAATTGGGATCCGCGGCTGTGTTCTCACACTGCATGCGTCTCCCGTGGGCCCTTTACTTACCTGCATTGGGTGGATTAGTGAGGCCCCAGCACTTCTAAAGGCATTAGGCCTTGTCTCCTCTCAAGTCATTATTCTTAAGTCTCTTTTGTAGTATATGGTCTGGTACGCCCCTAGGCCCCAGTCATATTTGTGCTTAACTTATTGTGAAATGTTGATCTGCGCATATGTTCCTGACTTCTAATCTCATAAAGAAATTAGTAGAGTGTGTCTAGAAATAAATACATATATATTTGATATATATACCTGTGTGGTGTCCTTTCATTTAGTAATTCAAGAGATCCTAAGGTAAAACAAGCTGCTTTACATTCCTCCAAAGACTTAGCCTGAAGGCTGCTCTCCACAGATGCCTCTAGGATAGCTTTCTTTAAAAGGTTGCCTTAAACCTATCTACCAAAACAGTCTAATTGTACTGGCCCACTTTAACTAGTGACCAGCATATACCAGGCCAACTTCTCACATTGGTGGGCAGCGTGTGGGATTCCAGCTTGCCATTGTTTTACCAGAAAATCTCTATTTGAATTACTAACTGAAAACCACTATAGGTACTCAAGGTTAGTATCAATAGGTTCTACTGAACTTAGAGATGTGTGTCAAGGGATAGCACACCCTTTCTACAGCTCAAGCTATGATCAGTAGGCCACAAACTAGTGTAGGTAGTACAACACTGCACAACGCTAGAATGTCCTTAAATGGTGGTGCCAGTGGGTCCACTCAGCCTCAGTATAAGGACATGACTTTCTTTGACTTGAAAGCCATGTGTGCTGCAAGGCACCTGAAGCTAGGACAGAGTCCCTCCACACCACACCTGATAGATCTGCTGACAGCAGATGATCTTAGATTAGCTCTAGGAGCTAATAGGTATGAATCAGGGGGTGGGTCAATCACAGTGTCTGGGTCAGATGATGAACATCAGGATGACCAGGACTCTGTGGTTGAAGGGCCAGATCCACAAGGGTCTGAACAGGATAGAGGAATTCTCCCTAAGAGAACTGACAGAGTGAAGGAGAGGCCTAGGTTCCTTTCTAGGGAGTCTGAGCACTCCTATGACTCTGGCAGAGAATCTGTCCAGCGGAGGAACTCCAACTTTCATAGAAGAGAGACCTCCTCTGACAGAATGTACAAACTGCTGCAGTATGAGGAAGCAAGATTTGCCCTCAAAACCAAGCAGTTGGCATTAGATAGGGAAGCCTTTGAGCTCCAGAGAGCTTCTAGAAGAGAGGGGTTAGAACCCCCTGGTGGCAGCAACAGTGTCCCTAGAGTCAGAGAATATATTCCAGACCATAGGAACCTGAGCAAGGTTGTCCCTCCCTACCAGAGTGGGGATGATATCCATAAGTGGATAACTGCTATGGAAAGGGCCTGTAGAGCACAACAGGTCCCCCAAAAGCAGTGGGCAGCAATCTAGTGGCTCTCCTTTTCAGATAAAGGCAGAGACAATCTCCTCACTGTTAGAGAAGAGGATGCTGATGATTATGAAGTCCTGAAGAGTGCACTGATAGATGGGTTTGGCTTAACCACTGAGCAGTACAGGTTGAAGTTGAGAGACACCCAGAAAGCACAGACTCAGGACTGGACTGTCTTTATAGATTGTGTAACCAAGGCTCTGCTGGAGGGTTGGCTGGTTGGTAGTAGAGTTACTGATTTTAAGGGATTGTATAATCTTATGATGAGAGAACAGATCCTTAATAATTGCCAGAACCAGTTGTTGCATCTGTACCTGGTGGACTCTGATCTGACCTCTCCCCAAGAATTGGGAAAGAAGGCAGACAAATGGGTCAGAACCAGAGTGAGACAGAAAACCCAGAACCAAGGGGGTGACACCAAGAAGCAGGATCCTAAAGGCTCTGAGAAAGGTGGGGATATGTCAAAAGACCAGAAGTCTTCACAAGGGCCCCAAAAATCTGCATCTGGTGGGGATTCACAGTCTAACAAGGGAAAAGGCCAAAAGAAGTCCTGGTGCAAATTCTGTAAACAGAAAGGGCACTGGACTTCTGATTGTAACAAGTCCAAAGACCAAACCACCACCACTCCTGCCCCTAAGGCAACTGTTCCACCTAGTGCAGCTACTGGTGGAGGTGGTACTCAGAATAAGGGTGTAGTAGGGTTGACCCTGGGTTCTGAAGTGGACTCTGGCCTAGTCAGAGTACCCACTCAGGCATTGCTGATTTGTGATGGAGACATTAATATGTCCTTCCTAGTGAGCCCCAGTAATCTGGGCAAATACAGACAGCAGCCTGTAATAAATGGCAAAGAGGCTTTGGCATTTAGGGACACAGGTGCTAGTGTCACCATGGTGGCAGAGGATCTTGTGGACCCTGGACAGATCATCCTGGACGAAATGTACCAGGTTACCAATGCAAGCAATGTCAGGGCCAACCATAGTCTGTCAGTTGTGAATTTCTCCTGGGGAGGGGTAACTGGCCTCAAGAAGGTAGTAGTCAGTGCAGACCTCCCTGTTGAATGTCTATTGGGCAATGATCTAGAGACTTCAGCCTGGTCTGAAGTAGAGTTTTGGACTCATGCTGAGATGTTGGGCATCCCTGCAGAGGTGTTTGCTGTGACCAGGTCACAGGCCAAAATGCATAACGCTGGATCCTGAAACTATGGACCAGGTGCTTTCCAAGAAGAGGAGCAGTAGGGTTAAGGCAGTGCCTTCCCCTCTGTCTCAGATCACAGATTCACCTCTATGCAGTATGCATGCAGTCTTCTAACATACTATACACTTGTCTTTCACACCTTCAATTCCCTAGTCAGTATCCATACACTTCCAGGAAACACCCTGTCACTCCCTTTGCACTCCTCTAGTGACCCATTCAGTACCAAGTACTAATCCATTCACTTGGTACCAAAAGCCCACCACTTATAAATTCACCCAGGCACTCTCCTTGCTGTACTCGAATCATTCAGTCAGTACCCAAGTACTCATGCAGTGAGCCAGGCCTTATCACATAGACTGCTTCAAACGCCTATTCACTATGCATGCAGTCCTCTAACCACCTACACAGTTGTTTTATCACACTTTCAATTCCCTAGTCAGTATCCATACACTTCCAGGAAACACCCTGTCACTCCCTTTGCAGTCCTCTAGTAACCCATTCAGCACCATGTACTAATCCATTCACTGTGCCAAAACCCAAACACTTATAAATTCACCAAGACACTCTCCTTGCAGTACTCTAATCATTCAGTCAGTGCCTAAGTATTCATGCACTGAGCCAGGCCTTAGCACAAGGACTGCTTCAAACCCCTATCCACTACGCATGCAGTCTTCTAACCACCTAGACACTTGTCTTTCACACCATCAATTCCCCAGTCAGTATCCATACAGTCCAGAAAACATCCCTTTGCACTCCTCTAGTGACCCATTCAGTACCAAGTACTAATCCATTCTTTGCGCCAAAAGCCTACCACTTATAAATTCACCCAGGCACTCTCCTTGCTGTACTCTAATCATTCAGTCAGTACCCAAGTACTCATGCAGTGAGCCAGGCCTTAGCACATGGACTGCTTCAAATGCCTATCCAGTATGCATGCAGTCCTCTAATCACCTACACAGTTGTCTTTCACACCTTCAATTCCCCAGTTAGTATTCATACACTTCTAGCAAACACCCTGTAACTCAGCTAGTGTGTCTCCTTATAGTACTGTAATCATTCAGTCAGTTAGCATGTAGTCTTTTAGTGAGGTAGGCTTTAGGGCATGAACTGCTTCAAAGTAGTATGCACTATGCATGTAGTGTTTTAACCATCGTCACACTTGTGTTTCCGGGCTATAGTTTCTTAGTCAGTTTAAATACAAAATGTGTTTGTACAGTAATGGAATAGTATAAATTTGAAAGTTTTATACATTTATTTGTGATTCTTTTTTACAGATACTGTTTTTCAACGTTAAAATAGAGAAATCATGCCAGAAAAAAAAAGAAAAAGAAAAGAACAGAGACAGGAGGATTATTTGAAGAAACATCAACCACAAGTATTGAATGTACAAGATAATGTGGCTAAAAGGAAAAAATCTTCTGGTAAGATCACGAAGCAATTTATTAAAAATGTTTGTAGGAGCGAACAGAATGTAGATAATGCTGGAACTACTGAGAATTCTTCAAGTAAGACAAAAATTCAAAATAAGAGGAAAAGTAAAAAAGCAAATGGTAAGTCAAAGGAGATAAAGTATGGTAAAAGAAGGCAAAATCAGTATAAGGAATTATGCAAAAAAATATTTTACAAGAGAGTAGTGCATAATTTGCTGAAAGATGTGAAGAAATATAAAAAGAGAGCTTTATTTTATAAAAAGAAGTAGCATATTGAAAACATTGTGGAAAAGGCTTTTGAAGTAAAAAGGAAACTGTTTATTTTAGTGTTAAACAGAATTCGATCACTAGATAAACCAATACATGTAATGAAGGCCAAAAGTAGAAGGAAAAGAGTTATTAATAAAAAAAAATGTTGTGATGTTTTTTTGGGAGAATGGAAACACAGTTCCAGTTCAGAGCCTTTTTTTAATAAAGAGAGTTATTCACTGAGCGAAAAGTTATTGTATGCAGTTGACACCAGTGGTAGAGGTTATGAGGTTAGCGACGGTTGTCCAATTAAGAAAGAGAAAATGGTTGAAAGAAATGCAGAAGAAGTGATAGCTGATGAAGTTTTAGGGAGACGTGCTAAAAAACCTGTGTACACTTGGGATTGCAGTAGTGTTTGCAGTGTACGAAAGGAATCTATTGAAAAATTATGTACTTTTTTACGAGCCTATACTAAAAAAAAGTGTAAAACAAAAGATTAAGCTGTTGCAAGGACTAGACCCTTGCAGAGTGAGAAAACATACTGGTTTGCAAGGTCATTCTCTGGCTTGTCTTTCTAGGAAAGTTTGTCAAAGTGTTTTTCACCATTTCAGAATGCTGGCAGTACATCATACTCAAACGCGGAAGTTAGTGAGAAGGTTGTATTATGCAAAAAGTCCAGCACTAAAGTTAAGTGAGTTGAATAGAGCTCTTTTGCTTGGGTCCGTATCAGATGTGAAGCAGGTCTGTGATGATATTGAGTTTTGTTACTTTGGTCCTCAGCAAGAGAGTGAAGAAACTGACACATTAGTAGAACAAGATGTTGAAGACAATGTACAATCCGTAATTACAAAAAAATTTGAGGATGAAATCACAAAGTTTAACGTAATTTTAGGTGAAAGACCAAATGTTTCTTGTATTTGTTGTCGGCGAAGTCACTATAAAAATCAGACTAGGGGTGTCAATCTGTATTTAAAAAGTGAAAAAGAAGATAATGATAAGTGGATGGAATTTGCAACTTATTTGCTGCTAGAGGATTGTTTTGATTTGGGATGTGAGCAGCATATTTGCAAATATTGTTATAACAAATTAGATGAGAATAAAATGCCTGCTAGAGCTGTTCATAATAATCTAGAGTTGGTTGCTATTCCTCCAGAGCTGATAGATTTGAATACGTATGAGTCTATTCTCATACAATATGTTCACCCGTTTCAGGCTATTGTTCGTATGGAGCCCAAAACAGGTAAATTACCTCCATCAGAGTTGCAAAGAGGATTGAAAGGAAGAGTTGTGTATTTACCGTTAGATTTAAGGAAAAATATTGAAACTATTGGTGTAGACCATGCAGAAAATGAGCCACTAGTCATTCTAGTTAATGGTGTTCCTACTAAGAATAAGAAAATTTGGCAAGAGTTAGTGGATGTTAGAAAAGTGCAAAAAGCATCATTGTATCTGTTAAAAAATAATGAGTACTATAGAAATGTGTTTGTAGGAGAAGAAGAAATAGATTTAGCAGAAGATACTGAAACATTAAGTGGACAAATAGAAAACATGGACATGTCCAGATGTGAAGAAATCTATGAACATTACAGTGTACATCCACTTCATTCCAAAGAGGTGATGGGGAATACTATTGAGTTGTTTCAAATGAAAAAAGCAACAGGAAGTCCCATGAGTGTAGGGGAAGAGAGCTTGGAAGCTCGTTGTTTCCCGCAATTGTTTCCAACAGGAAAAGGTGGACGATATGATGTATGTCCTGTGCAGATTCCTGCATCTGAATATCGGACAACAAGATTATATGCAGAAGATCCAGGATTTCGACAATGTATCCCTTATATGTTTCATCTTCTGTTTGAAAGTGACTTGTCTGGACTTTCATATGCAGTAAATCACATTTTCAAAACTGGAATGCATCTTCAAAATGTAACTGCAAACGATTTTATGGATAAAGTGCATCAGAGAGATGATCATTTAGAATCTCAGTTGATTAATCTGATGGCATGTCTGCGTGGGACTAATTAATATTGGTACCGTCTACATGGAGAACTGAAATATATGCTACGGAACTTGGGAACTCCTACATGGTTCGTTACACTAAGCTGTGCTGAGTATGCTTGGGATGATTTACTTGAATTTCTTCGAGAGGCAAATTCCAATATAAAAAATATTGAATACAAGACACCTGGAGAATTGTGCTCTTTGGATCCTCTCAATGTATGCAGATATTTCAATCATAGATTTGAAGCTGTGATGTCTTTCATCTGCAATAAAAAGAATCCTCCTCTTGGAGAAGTTGTGGATTTCTTTTGGAGAAAGGAGTATCAAGCAAGAGGTGCTCCTCACATACATATGTTGTTATGGGTCAAGGACACCCCCAAATTTGGAACAGATTCAGATGAAACTGTTTTGTCTTTCATTGAAGATTATGCTACATGTGCTCTTCCAAATAGCAGAGAAGACAAAAACGTAAAACAATAAGTCTTACGATTTCAAAGCCACAGGTGTGGAAAATACTGTCGACGAAAGTACAAGTCAAAGGATAAGTTCTATACCAAATGTCGTTTTGGATTTCCACGTCCTGTATTATCCAAAGGAAGAGTGAACAGTTTTATGTCAGCTGTACGACATACCATCACAAGAAAGTCTCCAAAAAACACCTACAACTTAAGAAGAAGCGAAGAATCAAAATACATAAATGACTACAATCCAGTTATTTTATCCATGTGGAACGCTAACATGGATATTCAGTATGTTGCCGACAATTCCATTGCTGTTGCTCGATATGTAACGTCTTACATTACTAAATCAGAAAAGACTGAATTGAAAGAAATGTGGGAAGAGATTTCTCACGAGAAGACTCTAAGTAAGAAATTATACAGTTTCAGTTTGAAGATGTTATCGCATCGTGAAATTGGAGCATATGAATGTTCAGATCGGTTATCATCTGCAAGTCTATATTCCGAAAGTAGAAGAATCATTTGGGTGAGTCTAGGTCTTGCAGGAATGCGAAATCGGGTACTGAAATCTGTTCAAGAAATTGAATATTTAGCAGAAAATTACCCAGAAAGTACAGATATTTTGAAAACGAATATGTTGGACACATACTATCCAAATAGAAGTCATCATCTTGAGAACATGTGTCTCTATGAAGTGCTGCAAAACTACACTTTTAAGCGGAATACTACAGAGAACATCAACGATGGAAAATATGGAGTGATTGGTTCCGAAGGATGTCTGGTGAAACAAAGGAAAGGAAATTTAATTAATCACAGGAAACTGAGTTGCGACACTGCTGACAAAGGGGAATTTTACTATTTAGCCCTTTTGCAAATGTTCAAACCATGGCGTTCAGAACTGGAATTACTTGGAGATTTTCCCAGCTATGAAGATTCATTTAATGCTTGTAAAGATAGCATACAATGCAGTGCTTTCGCAAATTATGTCAAAATGTTGAATGATGAAATTGATCAAGAAGCTATAATTGCAGCTGAGATTGCTAGAGACAGTTCTCAAGACAGTCAACGTTCTGCTGCACTGAGTCAATATCCACTAGGACAACCAATTGTTGAAAATGAAGCAGCGATTGCAATGAATGAGGTGGAAACAGCAATATATCAAGCACAAGAAGATGCAATACAGTTAGTAAACTTGGAAGAGCAACTAAATGTTGAACAGAAACAAATATATCAGCAAGTGAACGAGCAGATTGACCATGGATTACTTCATGAAAAGAGAGGGTGCTCATGTACATCATTTCAACCTATCCGAATGTATGTGAGTGGTCAATCTGGAACAGGAAAACGTTTCTTAATTAAAGTAATTACAAGTTATCTGCAAAAAACAACTGAGTCGCATTTGTCTTGTGTTGTCACTGCTCCAACTGGGTTGGCAACACATAACATTAAAGGAATTACTTTACATTGTTTACTAATGCTACCAGTAGAGCATGAGAACAAATTGGAATACCACAAGCTATCTGGAGAAGCTTGTTGTGAAGTTTCAAGAGTCCTGAAGAAAATGAAACTTCTCATTCTTGATGAGGTGAGCATGGTTTCAAACTTGATGCTTGCCTTTGTGCATTTAAGAATGCAGCAAATTCTTAAAACAGAGTATGACGTTTTATTTGGAGGAAAACACGTCATAGTTTTTGGAGATCTACTGCAACTGACTCCGGTAAAAGGACAACCGGTACTTAAAACACTTGCCCATGAAGATACCAGAAAGTCTCTTGGCAGTGTTGGTAATGTGAACATTTGGAGTAATTTTGAATACAAAGAACTGACAACAAATATGCGACAGGCAAATGATGCTGAATATGGAAGTATTCTTCAAGATATAAGAATTGGAATTCTTTCAAAACAAGGGAAAGAAGCTTTGGAGAGTCGATTACTTTGCAATGTCTTTCCAAATGAAAATGCAGTTCCTGCAAAAGTGTACGTGGAAATTGCTAAAAATAAGTCAGTGATTTGCTTCATGCCAACACTGCGCGGGTGTTCAATATTCAACGAAGAATTATTAAAACTGGAAAATGAAGAAATTGTAAAAATGGAAGCCATCGATAAAATACTGCATGAATGAATCACTATTATTTTGACGGGAAAGTTGAGATCACAACTGGATTGTTTAGAAAAAAAAAATATCTAAAACTGCTGGTTTAGAAAATACTCTATATGCGTGTGTAAACTGTCGGGTGATATTAAGGCGTAATTTGGATGTAGAGGAAGGTTTAGTTAATGGTGCAATGGGCAAAGTGGTGGATTTTGTGAATTATCAGAAAAAAGAAGAAATTGAATTTTTAAATATTAAATTTGATCAGATTGATGATTAAAGAAATTGGTCGTTGTTCAGTTCGTTTTTTGCTTGTCAAAGATTTATATGTCCGTAGGAAACAATTTCCATTTTCTCTGGCATATGCAGTGACTATTCATAAATCTCAAGGATTAAGTGTAGACAGTGCATTGGTGAACATTGGATCTACCGTATTTAAAGAGGGTATGGCATATGTTGCTTTGTCGCGAGTCAGAACATTATCTGGTTTGTTTTTGATTGATTTTGATGAGACAAAGGTTACTGCAGATGCAAACTGTGTAAAAGAGTATAATATGTTAAGAAGGGTGTATACTCCAAATTTAGGTCAATATCCTGTATTTGAAAAGCGTGTGGTTGGTCAAAAAAGAACGTTAGAGAATATCTGTTCTGAAGGTGTCAAGAAGGGAAAAGAACAAGATAATGTTGTGATTGCAGGTAAAAAGAAATTGGACACTGTTGGAGAGATTGTTGGTTATCAGTTTGAAAATAGTTCTGGTGTCAACTGCTATGCTAATGTAGTGGTCAATGTTGTTTTTTATCTTGAAGGTTTGCAAGAACAAATTATGCAGAATCGGCAAAAAAGATTTTGTTCTCTGTTGCATTCTGTTTATGAAAAATTGACAACAGATAGAAGTAAAATACAATCTGATTCAGATGTTCGTAGTCTTTTGGATGTGTGTTCTGGTTCTACACAATTTACACAAAATATCCAACAAGATGCTCAGGAATTTTTAATGTATATGCTTACCATTTTTGAAAATGAAGGTGTAGAAATAGAAAATATTTTTGGCCTTTCTTACAAAATGGGGACATTAATGTGAAAATTGCATGTATACATGTAGCACCAATGTAGACACTGAGAGATTTCTGAATTTAACATTACCAGACTGTAAATCAGTGTCTTTCAATAAATTAGTTAAAGGTGTAGCCAATGTAAATCAGAAATGTTATCCATGTAGCCGCATGTGATATCTTTGATCTGTGGGACTCTTACTGCTTGCCGCTTGTGTTTATAAATGTGTTTTATGGTCTCACTGTTTACTAGCGGCCGGCCTTAAGGTTGTAGGCCCATACTTGTATATCTATTGAACTGTGTAATAAAGATTTAAAAAAAAAAAAAAAAATGTTATACACATTATTCTTAACAAAATATGGAAAATACATAATTATAATGATGCAACGTTGTACAGCTGACGGAAGAAAATTGGATACTTTAATAAAGCTATTTGTAGCAGCACAACTATCAATATCAGGAAGGACTTTTGTAGCAATTGCAATCATTTTCCATGATGGTCCTTCCACAACATCTGGACATTACACTGCCTATCTAAAATGTGACAAAGGCTGGACACTTTGTAATGATGCCCAGTTGGTTTTCAAACAACGTTTGCCTAGTGAATTACCAAATTCCTACCTAATATTTTTAAAGCCAAAGTTTTAGGAAGATAATTCACTCTCTGAGTATTTTATTATTATAATTTAATAGGACTACCATTGGACAATTTACATAAAGAAGGAGTACAAAAATACCACTTGGCCTCATGGAAAGGTATATTTTTGAATTATGGACTTTTTGGTGGTCATTGATTCGGTGATTATTTTAATGCGGCAATATTTACAGTTTTTATAAGTTAAAGTTATAAAATGTTGTAAGCTGTAAGCATTTCATATGTGTGATTTGTATTTTCTGGTATTTTACTGAGAATAGTATGTTGTTTTTTGTTTAACAATCTTTCTGATTGTTTTTTTTTTGCCCGCTGTTAAGTGATGAGTACGATTGAAATCCCTATTTCTAGTGAAATTCAATATATTCTGAGAACAGCAAAAAAGACAAACAAATTACTTTGTGAAAATTATGCTGTGTTGTAAAAAATGTATTATTACATGTTATCATTTTTTTTTCTTTTCTTTCACAGATCCAAATTTTAATTAAGCAATTTATATGAATTTAGATTGCAATGAAAATCTGAAAAAAATGTATACCATTTTTTATTCCTATTATTGTGAAGGTAAGTTTAACTAAGTCTCAATATGCAGAATGAGGAGGTCTGCAAGAAGCTACAAAGTTGAAACACTTTTCTAAAAACACTCTGTTTATACCTATGTAGTTTTGAAATCTGACCATAATCAGATATCATGTGACCTGCAAAAAAAGAGATTTGAGGGGTTCATAATATTTCCCATTGTACCTATTGAAGGACAGCAATCGTTTCAATCATTCTTCTTTGAGCATCTTTGCAGACAAAACTCTGTGCTTACCTTCTATCATTCGCAAGGAATTTTAAAAATGGAAATATGTTACTTTTTGTAACATAGTAATTGCGCAAGACACTCTTTTAAATTTACAAAGAGAGGAAAAGGCACTCTGTGTACTGTTTCTACTCCATGTAAATACAACCTCATCATACACACCACTTTGTGTTGAAAGGGTGTTCTATAAGTGTTGTTGTGCATGATTGCACTGAATACTCACAGAACAAGATACATCTCTAGATTTATCAGAAATCATAAATCTCGATATGTATGTGAATGCTGCACCATTCTAAAATTGGTGTAGGAAAGTACAATAAGGAAAATTATTTTTATTTCTCCACATTTTTATATCTTCAATGCATGCTAAAATGTTCAGCATACATTGAAGGAGAAAAATGCATTTTCTCATTGTTTTTGTGCAGGAAGGTGTGTCTTCCTGCAGAAAAACAAACAGCACATGACACAGATATCCTTGCACTATGGTGCAAGGGTGCCTGTGTCACCACATGGCTGCAGTTTAAGCAGCCGTGCAGAGAGAAGCATAGATTTGCAACATATTTATGTACATATGTTGCATCCCTGTGCTTCGGAAGTACTACAGCACACTGCAGTTAAAGAGGTTACTGTGTGATGCTACAGCACTTCCTCATAGTTCTGCACTTATACATTCACCATACGCTACTAATGCATTCATTCACTCAATTACGTACTACACATACATTCATCTAAACTTTCCCACACTAACAAAGACATTTAGCTCTTTTTTTAAACCAGGAAAGTTAGTTCTTACAAGAACTTTTTTTTTCTTCTTTCTTCTTTTATATTTTTCTTTTGGTTTTTCTAACACTTTTGTGATTTTTTGGGTTTTTCTGGTAAAAAAAAACAAAAAAACAGGAGGAACCAAACAATGAACTTCAGGGAGCAAAAAAAAACCAACAAAAACAAACTAGCAAATGTGACTTTCTTGCCGGCGGCAGATCAGATCGATCGACTGCTCACCGTAGCACAAAGTCGCATTGCACTTAGTGCAGAGCACTTTTAAATATTGAAATTGAGGACGGATGTCCAAGTTTTGGGCTGATGGATGCACTCTTGAAGTGCTCGGCTGAGATGAGGTGGAAGGCGCAGGAGCAGGAGCGTTTTTCATCCGTCGGCACCCTTCTCGTGCAAGATTGTTCGGATGAAGGGTCCTCAGGTGCTTCATCATACTTGCCGTACCGCACGAGTATTTCTTGTTAGGATCCCCTCGCGACAGCACTCTTTTGCAAATCTTGCACGTGACCAAGGTGGCATTGGTCTTATTCTGCCCCTCGGGAAAAGTAAAAAATTTCCACACCACTGAAGAAAAACGTTCTTTGCGTGGTGCCTCCTCCAAAAATTCATCCTCAGATGTATGAGGAGATGCAGGTGATGAGTGCTGCCCTGAAGCCATTTTTAGTTGAAAAAAGTTAGAGCTAAGTGTAAACTTAGTCAAAAAAATCTTCTTCTCTGCAAAGAGATGCTCCTCCAAAGAACGTCAAAGAAGAATGATTGAATTGGGTGGGGTCTTTCAATAGTTAGAACCGGAAGTCTAATGAACCAATCACATCTCTTTTTTTGCAGGTCACATGGGATCCGCGCACCCTGCTCTTACGCATCACGCACCCAGCGCGCATCCGCAAAATTGAATTAAAAAGAAATATAGGATTAGAAGTAAAAATATATTACTTTTAAGACTAGTTTAGAGTTTGTCTTCAATTAATATTCACATGAAATACATATATATATGTTTTTTTAAATGTTAAATATTTCGCGGGATCCGCGCACCTACCGCGTCATAGACGCACATGACGCATCGCGGAAGCATGTAAACGTTGCGTTACGTACATCGAACGTGTCGCGTATAGGCTGGGTGTCGCGTACCGGTCGCATTGTGATCGCGCACTAAACACGTACCCAACTCGTACCATGCGCGGATGCTAACGCGTCGGGATCGAGAACGGTGCGCATAGGGTGCGCGGATCCAAAAACTTGGAAAAAAATATATAAAATAAAGTTTTGAGCATATAGTTAAAAATATATTTTGAAAAATATAAAAAACTATGTTTGAAAAATCCATTAAATTCAAATAATATTTTTAAATTTTTAAAAGAATTAATTGAAAAAATAAGTTAAAAAAAGGGTGGTAAAAAAGTATTTAAAAAAAAACATAATTAATGAAATTGACACACTGAATTTGAAAAATATAGAAATCTAATCAAAATCATTACACATGATATCTTTAGAGATAAGTTATAGATAGGAATTAGCATTTAAAAAACCTTTGAAATTCACTGAAAAAACCATAGGTTTCATGCACGTTATAGTTAGGAATTGGCATTTAAAAAACCTTAGAAATTCACTGAAAAAAACATAGGTTTCAGGGGCGTTATAGTTAGCTGGACATTTCCCTCGTACAAAACCCTAGAATTCCTCCGTTATAGTTAGTTCTGCTAACTATAACTCGCGTGCCCGCAATGCACTGCTGATGATGTCACATATTACATCATTCATGACATGGTCAGTGACATCACTGATGACATCACTGATGATATCTCAAATGACATCACTGATGACATCATCCATGTGATAAATTAGTGCATCTTCTTACACCCTAATATAACCTTTGATGCACCGACTCAAAATTTCAGACGGCCATTTTGAAAACCATAGATACTCCAATACCAATAACTACATACCCACTCAGTAACTCTTAGATCTACATACACCTCCACTCACTCACCTGTACAGTCACTCATACTTACAGTCACTCCGTACAAGACTATCATATGCATTTATACACCTATATAGACACTCACACACCGCCAATCATCCATTGGGGGACTGACACACCTAGTCAGTCGTGCAAGTAATTAAACACAGTCCAATTTACTCACCTATACAGTTAAACACCCTCAAGTTCACTTACTCATAAAAATAGTACCACATTCTTATGCTCTTATACAATCATTGATACAAGCACACACTCATCCATACAGCCACTCTCACAATCACACACTCTCACATATACCCACTTATATACTCTTACACACATATATACTGCCATTCACATATGTAGTTAGTCACACATGTACCACTGAGATATACATTCAATCCATAACACACCCATACATACACTCACCTAACCCTACAGTCCATCACAGATGCACTCTTAAAATCATGCACCCATAGAATCACCCACTCACACATCTATGCATAGAGTCACACACACCCTACCCACACAAACACTCAGCCACCCATACAGATACTCAGACAACCAATCAATAACCCATATAGACACTCATATAGCTATTCACAAAACCATGCAGCCACTTATACACCTACACACAGACACATACAGACATTCACACAGTTTAGTCACTAGTCTGCAGTAAGATACATTTAATGACTCACTTATAGAGTCAGTTACGCACCTAGAAAATCATCCATTCACACACTTGTACACCCACTCATTCTACAACAGACCTTTCCCTATATGTATTAAACATATTAAAACTGTACAGAAACACATACTCACTGGATGATGTCATCAGTGATGTCATTTGAGATGTCATCAGTGATGTCATCAGTGATGTCACTGACCATGTCATAAGTGATGTAATATTTTGACGTCATCAGCAGTGCATTGCGGGGGCGCGAGTTATAGTTAGCAGAACTAACTATAACAGGGAAATTTCTAGGGTTTTGTATGAGGGAAATGTCCAGCTAACTATAACGCCCCTGAAACCTATGGTTTTTTCAGTGAATTTTTAAGGTTTTTTAAATGCCAATTCCTAACTATAACGCCCCTGAAACCTTTGGTTTTTTCAGTGAATATATATATATATATATATATATATATATATATATAAATATATATATCCAACAACAATCTTCAAACCCTCTGAAAAGAAGTATGCCGCACACCACACTTTCAGGAAACTCAGGCACTTGCTAAACACCTTATATCCATTGGAAAAAAATGTCAGCATGCCATGTGGCGAGAAACATGGTCTTTCAGTGCCAGAATGAAAATTGTCTTCACAGCTCTATTCTGTACCCCCAAGCGTTTAAGGTCATAAATTAAGGACATAAATAAGCTTAACTCTTCACTGTACAAATCGTTACTCTTGTTCACTAGTTTTTCTCTGCACCATTCTGATGCAAAACACTAGGGGCAAGTTGGGAGTGGTTCATGCGTACTTACCAATAACCTAATAGACTGATCATTTACCTTTGCCGTTTATTATTCATAAAATGTATGCCCCTATGTCCCTATTCATAGAGTACAGAGGATAAGACAATAACAAAACCATCTGATGGAGAAATACTAGAAGAGTTTGCAAGAATCTCGGCATGCATGAAGGATTTGGTACCAGAGACTCCTTATTGACTTCCAAGTATGGTGGAGTAACTTGTCTATTCTGGTCTTCACCCTGCTGCAAAGTCTGCCATTTGTGTCTTTGATACCACTGTGCACATCTCCATACACATTCCTCACTGTTTTAAGCAAGAACTGACCTTAAGCCTAATAGTAAAAATAACTTACCGTCCACTGGGACCAGGCACTTATATCCACAGGCAATGCAGCATTTCTGGCATCCTGGGCAGCTGTTATCATTTCTACACTGTCGTTCGGAAACTGGGCAGACTCCTTTCTTTACTGTAACAAATGACAAAAAACATTTTAAAAGTATGCATTACATTATTTCACAACTATTCATAATTTGTTGCAAGACTGAGATACATCATCAAGTTAATGTGTAAAGTGCAATGAATATACGGTTACAAATGAAAAGAGGTGCATATCCAATGTTAAAATACTATGCAAATTGTTGTATGAATGTAAAACTGTAATGATGTGTAAATTGAACTAATGAATGAGGTAACAGTCACAAATTATATATACATGAACTGCAGTGAAACATTTATATAATAGTAACCATGTGGGGGTGGACCAGGAGCTATCAATCACCAACCCCTTGCTCCCTGGTCATTGTTGCTTAAATGATCCCTTTGCTGTGCGGCATGAATGGTGATGCTTAAGCATGACCTCTCTGCTCATGGAGGCCATGTGACAGATGTAATATACAACACACCTCTCTGGTAATAAAAAAAGAACAGCAGTGGAGGAGCCTAGCGCGCGACCAAGATGGCCGCGTAGGTGCGAGGCTCCCGAGGACCTCTGCGACCTCCTACATCTATCCTGTCTTCATCCTGATTCGGTTGAGGGGACTGTGTTGGTGAACCTGAGCCGAGGTGGTGCCCGTTTTCTGTTTTTGAATCGGACCCCGTGTGCCGTGATGGGCATCGATTGAAGTTTGCGGCCTGCTCCTCTCCTGACCCCGGACTTGAGTTGGGGGGTGATCCAGTGGAGAAGTGAATAACAACGGCGGGACGAGCCTGGCGAGACGCGTACCCCACACTTTCACTTTCACTTTTGAGCCCCCTTGCCATCATCGCGAGTGGGATCACGGCGCTTCTTTGTGTGGTGGCTACCTCGCTGGGAGACCCTGCCTGCCCTGCGGGGACCTGCTCCGCCTTCCTGAGGAGACCTCTGGGGTCCTTCGCCTCGATTGTTCGCTCTCCGCTGCAGGACTCGTGGGTGTACGGGATACAGGACGATGGCGACGAAGCAGGATGGAGAGAGGCTGAAGGCCAAATCGACCCGGCGTGGCGCTGCAATTCAGGCCAACATTATGGATCGCTACACCCTACCGAAAGGTTCTCCCGGCGGGTCGCATAAGTCTCCTGAGTGCCCCGCGGATGCCCCGGATTTGCCGATGGATCTAACTTTGCAGGACGTCATGGGCGCCATAGCGGAGATGAAGACCTCGGTGGGTCAACAGTTTGATACCCTGGCGCACAAACTCGACGCGGTTCTCATCGATGTTAACCTTGTTAGGCCAGATCTTTCCAAGACAAATGATAGGGTTGACTCTTTGGCCCACACCGCGTCGGGCCTCACGACTGAGGTGACGGCCCTCCAGATGGAGGTACGTCGGCTCCGGCAGGCCAGTGCGCTCACGGATCGGCGACTGGAGGATTTCGAGAGTAGGGCCCGGAGGAACAACGTTCGCATTATCGGGGTGCCTGAGGGACTGGAGGATTCAGCAGCGGATCTCTTTGTGGAGGATCTGATTTCTAATCGTCTGCAGCCTCGAGGTTTGAGTAAATTCTTTGCAGTGGAGAGGGCCCATAGAGTTCCTGGTGGCAAGCCGAAGGTCGGAGCTCCCCCGCGGCCTCTTATTGCCCGTATCTTCAACTTTCGGGACAGGGATGCGATTTTACAAGCTTCTAGAGTGCAGGGGCCGCTTAAGCTGGAGAACGTGGAGGTAAACTTCTATCCTGACTTCACGCAAGCGGTCCAGAAGCAGAGGCTGGGTTTCATGGGCGTCAAGCGTCGGCTCCGGGATATGAACTTGAAATATGCCATGCTTTTCCCGGCCAGGCTGCGGGTGGAGTCCGAGGGTCGCTCTCATTTCTTTGACTGTCCGGAGACGGCCGGGGACTGGTTGGACAATTTGCCTAGGGGACATGATCGAGAGGGGATGGGGGCCGCGGGAGGAGAGTGCCCACTGGACCGGGCCTGAGGTATTGACACTGGGGCTAATTCCTGATGATGCCACTTTTCGGCTGTGCTTAGGGTTTTTTGACTGTCGTGCCTTGCTCCCCCTCCCTGGGAGGTTGTGGTGTGTCTCGAGGGGGTTCTCTTTCCTCCTCTTGTGGGTCTTTGTAGTTTAGTTCATGCAAGGGCGACAGGCACACTGCAAGTTGGGGGGGGCTGTTCGGGCTCATGCAGGGGTGCAGGGAGGGGGGAGTTTTGTTTGGAATGTTGGGTTGGGGTTGGGTATTGTTTGTTTGTACCACAAGGCAGAAATATTGTTGTGTTATATTCATGGTGCTCTCTGGCAGGGGACTGATTGGTTTTGCCTGTGATGGGGGTAGGGGACTGAGACTTCTTTCCTGGAATGTTAACGAACTGGGGGACAGGATAAAACGGGGGGTGGTCCTGCAGTTTTTTAAAACGGATTTCACCTGATATTGTGTTCTTGCAGGAAACACACCTTATTGGTAATTCCTTCTGTGCTATGAATAGGCGGGGCTATCGCCTTGTGGCTCATTCGGGCTTCACCTCTGGCTCGAGGGGTGTGGGCATTATGGTTAAAACCTCGCTCCCGTTGGAGGTTGACGAGGTGCTCCATGATGACAGGGGGCGCTATGCGGCTCTGGTGGGTAGATGGGAGGGTAAAGTGGTTGTTTTGGTTTCGGTTTATGTCCCGCCGGGGATGCAGACGACTACTTTTGCTGATTTGGGGCGCCTTCTTCTTGGGCTGCCGGAGGGGATTCTAGTGGTTGGAGGGGATTTTAACGCTGTGGTCTCCGGATCTGCGGATCGTCACCCACCCAGGGATCTCCCCCGGGCCCAAACTTGGTTGTCTGGCCTCTTGGATACCCTGGGACTGGTGGATTGTTGGCGGCTAAAACACCCTGCGCAGGTACAATACACCTTTCATTCCGGGGCTCATGGTAGTCTCTCGAGACTTGATTATGTTCTGATGCCAGCGGCACAGGCGGGGAGGGTCGGGGAGGTGCGACATCTTGCTCGGGGTATTTCAGACCACTCCCCACTCTTGTTACACTTTGATATTGTCTCGGGGATGGAGGGGAGGGTGGTCCCGATCAACCCCTGGTACCTGCGTAATCCCGCAATTCGCGCAGATTTGATTAAATCCCTTGAGCAATATTTTGGAGACAATGTGGGATCGGTGTCGTCAGCTGTTTCTCTGTGAGAGGCGTTCAAGACGGTACTCCGGGGGGAGGCCCTGTCCCTCATTTCCCATTCCAAGAGGTGTGAGCGGGAGGAGGTGACCCGTATCGAGTCTGAGATAACTGAGTTGGAGGGCGACCTGGATTGTGGTGTCACGGACGACAAACTGCATGCTCTCAGACTCAAACAAGCGGACTACAAGGCCCTAGTCACCGAAGCGGCCAGAGGCCTGAGTAGGGAGCAACAGGGGCGTCTGTATGACATGGGTGATAAGGCTGGAAAACTGATTGCGTGGCTGGATAAAAAGGAGAGAGCGAGTCGAGTTGTTCCGCTGGTTGAGAGAAGTAGATGGTGTGTGTGTTACTGATCCGGTGGAAATTGTTGATTGCTTCGCAGAGTATTTCCGTGGGGTGTATTCCCCGGTATCCTCTCGCTCGGAAGAGGATTCTCGCGACCTGCTTAAAGATATTGCGTTGCCTTCCCTCTCGGAGGAGGATAAATCGTTGATGGACGCGACTCCGACATCTGAGGAGATCGCCCTGGCCATACGTTCAGTCGCCTCTGGTAAGGCCATGGGTCCTAATGGCCTTCCCATTGAATTGTACAAATTGCGGCCGGATACATTGGCGCCGCATCTTCGTGATATGTTCCTCGCGGCCCGGGCGGCGGGTTCCCTCCCGCTGGACCAGCGTCTAGCCACTATTGTGGTTATTCACAAGGAGGGGAGGCCGCGTGATCGGGTCATGTCTTACAGGCCCATTTCGCTTTTGAATGCGGAACCGAAAATTCTGGCCAAGGTGCTGGCTAATCGGCTGGTCAGCGTGGTGTGCGATCTGATCCATCAGGACCAGTCCGGTTTTATCCCTCATCGCAACACCGCGCTTAACCTGCGGCGTCTGCATGGGGTGCTCTCGAGGGTTCCGTTCATACGCGAGCCGGCCATTTTGGCGTCCCTGGACGCCACTATGGCGTTCGGCACGCTTGAGTGGCCATATATCTGGGCGACGCTGGAGAAGTTTGGGTTTGGCCCGGGATTCATTGGCTGGGTGAAATTGTTGTATTCTGGACCGCTAGCGCAGGTGGTGGTGAATGGTAGAGTATCGGCTCCTTTTGAATTGGGCAGGGGCACGCGACAGGGTTGCCCGCTGTCGCCTCTCCTCTTTGCGCTCGCCTTGGAGCCCCTGGCGGAGTGGCTGCGGTGGTACCCTTCGATTCGTGGTCTCCAATGGACTCCTAAGTATGAGGATCGAGTCTCTCTCTACGCGGACGATATTCTTTTGTATCTCGCTTCCCCGCGTGAATCGTTGATTGTGTTAGTGGATGTACTGTATTCCTTTGGCCGTAACTCAGGCCTAGTTATCAACTGGGCTAAGTCCTGTGTATATGTCCTCTCAGGGGAGGCTCCTATCCTCCCGCGGGGTTGTCCTATCCAGGTTGCTCAACAGGGATTTAAGTATCTGGGTATTTTTATTACCCTGGACTCTGCGGCCCGATACACACAGAACCTACTCCCCCCCCTCCAACGTTTGAAGGCGGATGTGGCGCGTTGGAGGCGCTTGCCGCTCTCGCCGCTCGGCCGGGCGGCGCTGTTTAAGATGATGTCGTTGCCACGGTTTTTATATGCCTTACAAAACACGATGGATGTCGTTCCGGCTAGTTACTTTCGGGAGGTGGAGGGTCTGCAACGCCAACTGTTTTGGGATGGGAGGCCGCGGATCGCCCTCGCGAAGCTGACGCTCCCGTGGTACGATGGGGGGGTCGCCCTCCCTGACATCAAACGTTATTACTGGGCCTCCCAGCTGGCTGCGATAAACCATGGGCTTTATGGGCCCGCCCTTAATCCGGCCTTTGAAATGGACAAATTGTTGTTGCCGGGTGGCGACTACAATCGTGCGCTCTACTCTAGATCGCTCGACGCACGTTTGACGGGTCCGACGCGGGTCGCGGTACGGGTGTGGCATGCGGCAAACTCGGCGATGGGGTGGAAGGATCGGTTGACCCGGGCGACGCCATTGTATGCTTCTGAGCGACTGGGTTGTTTGTGGACGACGAAAGGCTTCAAGAAGTGGGACACGATTGGCATCAGCAGGGTTGGCGATCTTTGGACGAAGGGGGGATTTAAGACGTTTGATGTGCTGAAAGCGGAATACCAGTTGCATGACAGGGAGTACTTCCGGTATGTACAGGTTCGTCACGCGTTGTGTTCCGTATTCCCGGAGGTCGCGTCCATCCCGGAGTGCTCCCCTTTGGAAGATAGAGTGCTAGACGGGCATGTACCGGATGGCACTATCTCATTGATCTATAAAAAGCTCATCAACGATCGATCGGGACTGCTGGCCGCCCTTCGTGAGGCATGGGTCGCTGATGGATTGGAGCTGGACGACGAGGATTGGGTATCTGTGGTGGCCTCCCCGAAAGAGGTGGCCATACCGGCCCGCCTTCGTTTCGTCCAGCTCAAAATACTCCACAGGGTCTACGTTACGGGACCGGGCCTGATGCGTATGGGATATGCGGTGGATGGGATGTGCAAGCGTGGGTGTGGCTTGTTAGGGACCTTCTTCCACATTTTGTGGGAATGTCCGGAGGTGGCTCGATTCTGGCGCGGTGTGCATGCGGTGTTGCAAGCGGTCACGCATGTTGCGCTGTTCCCCGAGGCCAGGAGGTGTTTATTGAATGTGTGGGAGCCGACTGATTACACGGTGACGCAAACGTGGTGGGTGACATTGGGATATATGGTGGCCAAGCGTGACATAGCACAATTGTGGGGCTCCCAGAGGTCACCCACGATTTCGGTATGGAAGGAAAATATGGATTGGTGTATGTTCCGAGAAAAGGTTGTGTATGTGGCGAGAGGCAAGCCTGGGAAATGGGTAAAGGTGTGGGGCCCCTGGAACTCCTATCGCGGCGGGATCTGTACCCCGCCACTGATGCCCGACTTGGCGGCGGCCCTGTCTCCCTAGTCTGCACGTTCCCTTGATTCTGTGTTATCGTGACCACTTTGTCTCTGCCCCTGCCCTTCCCTCCCTCCTATTCTTGTAGGTTGGTAGGGCCCTCCCGAGGGGAGCACATAATGTTGCCTAGACTTTTGCCGCCTTGTGGGTTTGTTTTTCGTTTTTCATTTAAAATGAAACCGCCATTTGGGATGATTGGGCAATGTAGCCGCAAGTGATATCTTTGATCTGTGGGACTCTTACTGCTTGCCGCTTGTGTTTATAAATGTGTTTTATGGTCTCACTGTTTACTAGCGGCCGGCCTGAAGGTTGTAGGCCCATACTTGTATATCTATTGAACTTTGTAATAAAGGTTTCAAAAAAAAAAAGAGAACAGCACACCCCACTCTCCAATACCATAACAGACAACAACTTAAACTACCATTTAACTAAAATAATTAAATCACTCAAGAACTAACTGGCAGTGGGGAATGGTTTCACCACAAACATTGGCAGATGCGCAATGCTGAGCTCATCCATGGCCCGCCACAATCTGACACCATCCGAGGCAGAATGCACATCGAAGGAACCCCAACAGGCTGGCGGTGATCCACACACATACTCAGTGGGCCAACAGGAGCGTCCTGCCCTAGTACTGAGAGCTTCAGTCAGATACATGCATAGTTGGGGGGATCGGTAAACCACCGGTGGAAGAGGTTCTGAGGAAACACCCTGTGTTGTGAGGACAAGAGTACTGCCTGCCATCAAGGGCACCTAGGTAATCCCCACTCTGAGGACAGTGGGTGTGCCCTCTTCCATAGCTGCTGTCCTTGGGTGCATCTACAAAACATACCCGACCTGGGATGTTTCATAGATGCACATCGCCTGTTACTGAGGGTGCATAGGCAGACCCCATAATACCAATCTAGGGCTCGACCAACAGACTTTAAAACAACAAACCACAGACTGCTTGGGAGAACAGACCCGGACGTAGAGATATAGTGTCCAAGAAATAGCAAACCTCCTTCCTTGCTGCAAGCTCCAGGTGAGAGTACCATTAGCCAGTTGAGGGTATCATATCATCCATGAAGCCAAACTACTGCACAAGCATTGCGATAAGGGCTGGGATTCTATGCTTGGAGATGCCACACATTTGAGGGAGAAGACTCCACATTGCAAGTTAGGCAGGTGTTGGTCGGCTGCAACTATAGACCCTCGGGTCCGTGCCACCCGTGCCAGCCACGTATTTCCTGAAACATGTGGAAAGACAAACATCCCCCACCTTCCTAAGATAGACAAATATACCAAACCAACATCAGCCCAAGATGCAGCATCCACTGGCCCACCAACCCCGGCTGAAGTAACCACTGACCATACCTCATCTATCCTGCATGTCATCCATGACTCGAGGCCCTCCATCAAAGGCAAGATCAGCAAACAAAGCCTCAACTTGTCGCTGCTCCACCGAGACATGCAGAATTCCAAAAGGTGATGGAAGGTATAATTTCAGAGGCTGATGACACACTGGGCAACTGTCAATCTCAAATCACAACCCCGCCAAGGACTGTTCACCTCTTTAAGGCATGCATGGAGTACTCGGAGGAAAGATCAGAAGCAGCAACCTCCGCATCATTGGGATCCCGGAATGCTTGGAGGGCTCAAATTTAACTCATTTTGTAATGAAGTGGCTGAAACCTTGGGTGCCGGTGGAAAATGTATCTATGTGCTCTCTAGTAGAACAAGACTACTGATCCTTGGCTCTCAAGCCACCGCCAGGGGCCCCACACTCCTGCTCATTGCCCGCATCTTTAACTTTGCCTATAACAATGCAGTGCTGAGTGTGTCTCAGTGCATGGACACCCTGATATACGGTTCTTCAAAGGAAATTATATTTCTGGATCACCTAAAAGGTCCAGTATCAGCAGTTAAACCTGCTTGAGGGAAATACATGTTGCTTTTTCCAGTCCACATAAAGGTTTTTGGGGGGGACAAAACATTCTTTTTTGACGACCCTGAGAGCTGTTGGGACTGGGTGAAAGAGTGACCAAACATGCATGAACAGAGATCTCTCCAATCTCGGTAAGGCCCCTGCAGTCAAGAGTGCCCATGTGCCTGGCAGCGGTTGCCATGAAGGAGGCGGAGAAGCATGCAATGGATTTGGTCAGCCGACAATACCAGGACACATTGCGCAGGTGGCTGACCATACTAGGAGATAGATAGGCCAGCAAATTCTGACACGTATGCTGCATAACTGATGGGCCACTAAGAGGTCCACTCTGGACGAGCCTAGTAGCAAGCACCAGTCTGCTACTATACCATCTTTCTCATCTGTCGGGCGGAGAGGCTGCGCTGAGTCAACTTTGCTCCTTTGCTAGCTTCCGATTATGGATTGTGTTATGGGAGGACTTGAGGACATTCTAGCTCAAGGGGTGGATTTCTCTCTACAATTGTATTGTTGGCAATAGTCCCCAGTTTGCACCACAACTAGTACTTCTTATTTTTGAAGTATGGGGGGATTACACATATTTCATTCAGTCAGTTTCAACTCACGTTGACCAGGGACAACTACATCAATTGTGAGGCCCAACCTGTCTTGTCCCATATCACTCATCTTTCATCGTTAGCCCCTTCCTCAGTTGACTGGATACTGCACCTCTCACCGCAGGGCCAACTGCTCCTGATCAATGGGAATGTTAATGGGCTCAACAAAGTGAAGAGGGGGGCAGTCCTGAAAACAGCCTGCCAGCTGGGACCAGATGTGCTCTTTCTCCAAGAGACCCACCTGCTAGGGAATACATGCCCCTTCTTCACCTGCATGGGCTCAGCCTCCCTGTTTCATGCCATCGTCCTTCTGACCAGTTTCCCTTCAAAGTGTCCCAGATCTGGTATGAGAAACTAGAACATTATGCCACTGTGACAGGCTCTTTTTAGGATCAACAAATATCTGCCCCCCCTATGCTGCCTACAGACTTCCTCAGACTCCTGGGGGACGTTCTGCTACAGCTCCTGACAAGACTGTGAGTAATAGGGGGTGATCTCAATGGAGTAGAGGTTACCACACTGGACTGCTCTGTGTCCCGACCCCGTGGCAAAGGGAAAACCTCAACCCCCTTAGCAAATTCCATGGGATCAATGGGTTTGGTGTATGCATGGCGTTCCGTCACCCCACTGAGAGATGTTATACCTTCTTCTCAGACATGCACAATTCATTCTGACATCTGGATTACTTTTTGATACCCAAATCTGATCATCAGTGAGTGAGCACTGTGTGGATCTTAGCTTGCAGTCTATCGGGCCATTCCCTTGTCAAAATTACACTATCGACGGACCAGCAGGAAAGGTTGGAGCCTGGGGGCTTGAAAAATGGCAGCTCCAGAATTCCACCGCATCCTCCTCATGGCCATAGATACCTACGTGGAGGCAAATGAAGGCTTGGTCATATCTGCGGGAATGCTGCGAGAGCTGTAAAGGCCATGATTCGTAGGGGGATAATCAATTACTGTATGGGACAAAAACATACAGCCCAGCAAATTCTCATACATCTGGGAGCTCGGATTTGTAGCCTAGATTCATGAAACCTTCCCTTTCTTTACAGGTCTGCCCTTACTGATTTGCTCCACACCCAAACACTCATCCAGCAGACTGTTAAACAATGCTCATACTGCTAGACTAGCCACCCAGAGTCACATCTACCAATGAGGGGCACAAAGCAAACAAATCACTGAACAGGCTCAGCTCCCCCCATCATGAAATGGAGCTCATTACTCACATCCTGAACAGTAACACTGAGGCCATATGTGGAGGTCTATGCCAAAACCTGTAGTTTAGAAACCTACTATAGTCAGCTATATGTTAAACAACGTACTTGCAAACCAACACTCCTGGACTCCTTCATGGCAGACCTCCCCACACCTAAATTAGACACTGAGGAGAAGCATCTCCTAAAACCAAAAATCGCAGTCGAAGATTTGGGTGAGGCATAGCATTAGCTTCAGCCCGGTAAAACCCTGGGTATGAACAGATTCCCAACAGCTTTTTGCAAGGCCTCCTGGTCATGCCTTGGACCTCAGCTGTTTGCCATCTTTCAAGAGACTCTAGAGGGGGGTTTTCTCTTTTCTTCCACCAATTCTCCGTTCAGCAGACATTATTGTTATGCTGAAATTGGTTTTGCCACAATCCGATTCGGATCTGTCGTCCCATCTCTCTTCAAAATACAGCAATAAAGATCTGGGCTACAATCCTAGTACTTTGACTCCAGAAAAAGGTGAGTTTGCCGATACATCCTGATTAGCCGTGCTTTATGCTCCACCACGCAAACCACAGATAATATCCAGAGAGTTCACAATGTGCAGACCCTTGTGAACATATTACCTGGCGACCATGCCCTAGTCATGGTTGATTCCTACAAAGACTTCAACTCATGGGCTGGGACTGCCTGCTCTCTACTAGCCAAATGTCTTGCTCCATACATCAACTATGGTGAGGGTTTGTATTGGAGGTGCAATTTCAAAGCCTTTTCTGCTTGAAATGGGAACCCCTGAAGTGTTAACCGCTGTGCCCCTGGTCTTGGAATTGAACCACTGACGGAGTGGTTGAGGGTGGATGCACAGTTTAGAGGGTTTGAATTGCCACCAGGAGTGGAAGATAGGAATTCTCTATATGCCAACGATGTTTTCACCTACCTTAAATCAAATCAAACAGGACTTATGTAGTGCTGTTAATCACCAGTGAGGGTATCCAGGCACTGAGGATCCTGCTGTGGAGGTGGGGCTCAACTGAACAGCCAGGTCTTGAATCCTTTCCTAAATTTCAGCAGTGAGGGTGAGGTCCCAAGGTGAAAGGGGAGGTCGTTCAAGGACCTGGCTGCAGGGTAGGTGAACAAACGACCTCCACAGTAGTTACGTCGTATGTGAGCGAGGTGAAGGGAAGTGGAGCACAGTTGACTGGGGGGTTGGTGGAAGATCAGGCAGTAGATGATGTATGTTGGTCCTTGGTTGTGCAGGGCTTTGTATGTGTGGATCAGCATCTTGAAGTGACATTTCTTCTAAATAGGGAGCTAGTTTTGGTGCTGTGGTTGGCACACAAAACAAGATGTCCAGAAGATTATTGTTCTCCAGGTGCTCCATGAGTTGGCAGTTGATGGCTTATTTGGGGATGTTGGTGGGAAAGGGGAGCAAAGAGATGGGACAGATGTTCTTGAGTTGGCTGTAGTCGGCGGATGATTTTTGTAAAGTGGTTTGACTTTAGTGTGTTTCTACTCATCGGGGCAGATTGATGCAGCGATGGATGCATTGAGGATGGTGGGGAGTTTGCTACTGGTTGACTTGCTCCCGAGGTGGAAGATGTGGTGGGGACAGGGGCCAATGGGTGCTCCTGAGTTAACGGAGTTCATGATGGCAGTATAGTTTTGTATGGTAAGCTGTTCCAGGTAGTTAGCAGGTGATCAAGGTTTGCATCTGTGGGCACAATGAGGCTGAGGATGTCTGCAGTGGTGGGTTGGGGCTCAAAGTTTTTGTATGTCAGAAATCTTGTCAGGGAAGAAATCCGCCAGGGTGTTGCAGAATTTCTGGGAGGTGGTGATGGTGTTTTCAGTGGCTGAGGGTATGGAGAACTTTCTGTTGATGTTGAATAATTCTTTACTTTTATTGGAGCTGACCTTGATGCAGATGGCAAGGTCAATCCTTTTTGTCCTTTCCAGGAGTTGGTGGTACTGGTTATGCAATGTTTTGAAGGCGTTTCGGTTTGTGGTGTCCTTGTTGGTATGCTACCTTTTTTCCTGTTGTTTGCAGGTACGTTTAATGGTTGTTAGTTTTGTGGTATACCAGCTGCCCTGGTTGGAGGGTCTCCTAGGTTTTATGGGCTTTATGGGTCAGTGCAATCGGTGATCCAGGCGGAGAACTTCTTGACAGCCTGTTCTAGGTTGGTTGAGGTGTCTGGATGTGAGGAGTTAAGGACATTGGTCCAATGGCTCTCTGATACTTTGTTACAGCTGGTGGTGGTGCCAGGATGACCTATGATTGTGAAGTGGACAATGGCATGGTCTGTCCTGGTGAGTTCAGTGACGTGACTGTTCTTGTCTCTGTTGCTGGTCGTTAAAATGGGGTGTGTGTCCAGCAATGTGTGTGGGGTTGGTAACTAGATGAGTAAGGCTGGAGATGTTCATGCTTTTGAGGAGGTTCGGGGTGTTGGTATTGTCAGGGTGCTCAAGATGGAAACCGAGGTCTCCGAGGACAATGTAGTGCTTGGAGTCCATGGTGAGAGGGACAATGAGATCGGGGATGACATCGCAGAAGCTGGGGCAGGGACCTGGAGGTCTGTAGGTGAGGGTGCCTCTGATGGTGGTTTAGCTGTCTGTGCGGAGTTGGAACTTGAGATGCTCCATGATCGGGGTGGTGTCCTCTGTGTGGTGGTGCAGTGGATGGTTTCCTTGTGGGGATTCCACCTGTTTGTTGATGCAGTCTCTGTGTGGTATCTTGTAGCCATCGGGTGTTGCTGGGCAATGTTTGTGTGCAGATGCAGAGTTAAGCCAAGTCTCGGTGAGGAAGAGGACGTCGGGGTGAGGGAGGAGATGGTGTTCTAGATCTCAGTGGAGTGTTTGCAGAGAGATCGTACACTGAGGAGGAGGCAATGGAGATGTTCTGTGGTGGCTGTGGTCAGTGCAGCAGTGGTTGTCATATGTGCAGAAGCTCTGGTTTTGCAGGTGAAGAAGTCCCGGCAGGTGAAAGGTCTTACCATTGATAGAGGTGAGGTGCAGCAGCAGTTGTTGTTGTGGGATCATGGGTCCAGGGCTTGAAGCTCGGTGGCGGTGTAGCTTAGGGTGGTGGGAGGGCCAGGGTTCCTGGTGCTGGGCACAGTCCAGGTATGGACGGGTGCAGACGGGCTTTCCTTTGGTGCGCTGGCAGCGCAGCGCAGCTGCACTGCGGTTTCCATAAAGTAGGTTCTGGGAGGAGGGAAGGGCACTGGGAGGTGGGAAGCGAAAGGAGGAGAGCGGGCGTAAAACGGCATGAAAACGAGTGGCGGCGATGTGGAAGTGAAGGTGTTCGGTGGTGGAGAGCGAGTCGGTGGTGGAGGTAGAGAGTTGGAGGGATCTCTTGTATGTGATGGTGAGTCCTCCTCCTGGGTGGTTGGGACAGTCTTTCCTCTGGATCTTGTATCCATCAGGGATGGCGGTGGCGATGTCGGGGGCATATGAGGTGTTGGTCCAGGTTTCTGTGAAGAAGGTGACGTCTGGTGAGAGGGTGTCGAGGATGTCCCAGATCTTAATGGTGTGTCTGTGCAGGGAGCACACGTTCAGGAGGATGCACCTCAGGGTTCCGAAGGTGTTGGCGTTTGGTGCGGGGGTGGTGGTCATGGGGGTTCTGATGGTGTTGAAGGTCTGTCGGCAGTGACAGCAGGAGAACTGTCCATGGGTGGTGCTCAGTGTGGACAGCTGGCAGTTGTTCCTCCTGGGATTGAGGGTGAGGAGGGTAGCCGAGTCATAGAGGTGGAAAGTTGGAGATCCAGGGTCCCTGGCGCTGGTAGAGGTCAGGTCGCAGATGGGTGCAGCGGCAGCCATTAAATAGGGGAGGGGGAGGGAAAGCGCAGCTGGGAGGCAGGAGCAGAGAGTGTCAGTGGGAGGAGCCACAGGGGCAGTAGCGGCGGGAAAAGGGCACCAGAGAGCAGGCACAGAATAAGGCACAATGCAGAGCAAAAACTAACAGGCAGCAGCCAAACAGTAGGGCACAATACAGGGCTAATACAAAACAATACCTAACAGGAAACCGGCGGAGAGCGGACTCGAACCCTGCTGATCAGGGCAGCGTCCACCCGGCAGAAGCGGCACACCAGCGGAGCTGCAGGGGTGAGAGCAGGTCCCTAACCAGCAGATCAGAGGTCTTGCTCCGCTACCCTTCCAGCAGCTGCCATTAAATAGTGGAGGGGGGAGGGAAAGCGCAGCTGGGACGCGGGAGTGGGGAGTGTCAGGGGGCAGGTGTCGCAGGGGCAGCAGCGGCGGGAAAAGGGCACAAGAGAGCAGGCACAGAATAAGGCACAATGCAGGGCAAAAAAGAACAGGCAACAGGCACAAAATATGGCACAATACAGGGCTAACAGAAAACAATACCTAACAGGAAACCGGCGGAGAGCGGACACGAACCCTGCTGATCAGAGCAGCGTCCACACGGCAGAAGCGGCACACCAGCGGAGCTGTGGGGGTGAGAGCAGGTCCCTGACCAGGAGGTCAGAGGTCATTCCCCATTTAAATGTCTGTGCTCCTTTCGAGCAGCCTTTCGGCATGTGTGTCCTAGTCCTATCCGGTCGATTTCAGAAGGAGGGTAAATCAAATGGCCCTGATGCCCTGACAATAACTAATCTAGAAAAGCGTCTATATCGGAGGTACAGTATAGCTGGGTGGGGAAACAAGTCCAGCATCCGCTGTAGGACCGCATGATATGTCACACCTCCTGTGGCAGGTTTATGTAAGGTATTAGAGCGGTAGTGTATACCCAACATTGCCACACTTTTATTCATCCATTCAAACCCCCTCTAAACCTATTTAAAGTTCATCAAGTCTTCGGAAATTTGCAGGATGACGGTGGGTCCCCCGCCCAGCACCGCTGCAAGTCTGCGTCGCTGGTGTGTTGTTGTGCAGATTCTCTGAGGCCGAGGGAGAAAGTGATGTGTTGTGCTTCTCTGTTTCCCTCACCGCCTGTGCCCTTGCTGCTTGCTCTTTGGTGGGACCCTGTGGTCAGCACCTGTTTGTGCTCTGCGACGACTTTGTGTTTTCAAAGGAGGGAGGGTAGTCAGTTTTGTCTCCACGTTTGCGTGCAAGTCCTTTGTGCTCTAGCCAGGTCTAGGCTTCATCCGGAGTCACGCAAAAGGTGGTGGTGCCCTCATGCTGCACCCAGAGTGTAACAGAGAACTGTAAGGTGTATTTCACGTTATGTTCGCATAGGCTTTTCTTCATCTCGAGGAGGAGGATCTGCATCTCTGAACCTCGAGAATATAGTTCGGGTAGACATGTGCTGGGTTATTCTCAACTGTCCATGGGCCTCTTGCTCTCCTCACCTGCAATATGCGATCCCTGTCTCGGTAATTAAATTGACGCACAACCACCGAGAAGAAGATGGACTGCATTCCCTGTAGGATTCTATGGACTAACCAGTCTTCCAAGTAGAGTTCCATGTTTAGGCCTTCTGCTCGTTTGAGGAAGCATACTATGCGCACGTTGTTTCTTCATGACCTCCCTTCCTAGTCTTCAATACAGCCTCGCAAGTATTTCCCTTCTTTCTGCATAGCCTGAAGGCGCTTGTCAGAGTCTAATACCGTGGGTCTGAGTGTAGCCAGTGCGGATTAACATTTTTGGACCCGATCCTACAATTTTTTATGGTCCTCAGGGAGGTGGCCCACCTCTATGCATAGGAAGTCCTGTTGAGGCTTCAGGGTAGATTTGATGTCCAGAACCACTGAGAGTAGCTCATCAAATCATCGGGAATGGTCGGATAGCGTCTTGTCTGCATGGATACCATCCGCCGGCCGTTCTTCAGTCCCTTGCATGTCGCTTGCAGGAGCCTGAGTTCTGTCCAGCTTGTTTTTCACCATCTTGGCAGAGGAGGCGTGATTGGAGCTGCAGTATCAATATAGTAGCTGGCAGGAGTTGGGACTTAAGGATTATAACTGGATCGGAGGTAGCAGTGTGGTAGTTAGAAGCTACCCAGGTCTCACCGCCTCTGTTGGCATCCCAACGTTCGCTCACCCAGGTCTTGAGCACCATTCCAGTAACTTGTCTCCAGGAGTCACAGGTGAAGAGCACGGAAAGTGGATGAAGTGCATCTCAGTTAATCAGCGCATGTTTAAAGAGTATAAGTGCCCTCCCTGGTCTGGGCCTGGTATGGCTTGATACAGTGTTCACTTTTTGTTGTTGGGGAGGGTTCAGGAGACAGGTCTCACAGATCTCAATGCTACGTGCTGCGAGTGTAACGTGTGTACTGAGCACTTTGTCTGTGTATTATCAACCTTGATCATTTCTGCAGGGGAGTAGCCATCTGAATTTGTGATGGCTTGGTTCTTCAACTTGTTGCATCTCCAAGGCTGTGTGTGAGGGCCGCATCACCCCCCAGGGCTCTCCATGGTGTGTCCCCGCCACACGATCACATCTGTGGGTAGTGTCAGGGAGAAGGAATGGTAAGGGAGGGGGGTTCCCCAGCCCTCGCCGCAAATGAACGGGTATCGCGGTCACCGACCTGGAGCAGGAGACAACAGATCATGGCCCGCTCCTTACCATGACCTCGCGGGATGCAGGCAGACCGGCCCAGAAGACCCTTGATGTGGTGTCTGGCTTGGGCAACTTGGGCCAGGCTGGGTGGTAGCTTCTGTGCTGGAGTGTGGTAGTCAGGGGCGCTCCCTCGGGAACAGCGCAGTACTAGGATGGCAGCCCAGTGCAGGTGAGTCCACAGGTGCAGCACGGGTCTCCAGGCTCAAGATCTCAATGCACCAAAACAGTGCTCCCCAAGCGCAGCAGCACCTGGTATCAGGAACGGTGGCTGCGTGGGCAATGGGGGAGCACCTTGTGTGCCACTGGAACAGTGGGAACTGGTGGTATTTTCAGAATTAGTGGCGAGCCGCACGCGGAACTTTCTATCACAGGTCAGCCTTGGTCACCATCTTGGCAACGCCCCCATGACGAGTCTGCACCTTAATGTACAGCTCTCAACCACCCACACTCCCTCCATGAATATATGTGACCAGTTACCACATGCCCAGCCAAACAAAATTAAACAAACTGTCAACACATCCTATGTAGTCCAGTCGACAAGGTTCACCTCAACGAGGGAAAATTAAAATAAATAATTAATCTTCCCTCTGCATCGTCCCTCGAAATCTCCCCCAATGCGAACCCATCACCCCACCTCTGTTACCTGCACGGAGCGCGGCTGCACAAAGTACAATTTAACTTAAGAACCTACTCTCACATCTGTTCTGCTCGATTTTCCCGGCCTTCTTGTGAGGCACAATGATTGAATGTGACTTCAGTCTCTTACCATTCAAGCCTAAGGGTTAGAGTAGTGAATGGAGCCTATTTACTAGGCACTTCGACATGATTCTGTGCTCTTCCCCATAGATCAGGGCTTGCACACATAGCCTAGGGGATAGATTCGTTAGTATTAGGGATAACCTGTCCTGTAGTGAGGGTATTTCATGGAGCTGTGCTGAATTCAGGCCTGGTAGGCCTCAAACGGGAGAGACTCCATCTTTCTTTCTGCTCCGGAAGCTTGGGATGCTTCTAGGTCACAGTTACATGTTCAGTCCGTAGGCGGCATCTAGCCGTTAGCAGTAAAGCTACTACTTATTCCAGGGAAGACAGACGCCATCTTGAAGGTGGAGAAGAACCGAGAGACAGATGCTTTCCTAGCAGAATAGCCAGAGAGGAGAGAGTAGCCGATAAGGAAGAGGTCCCAGTGACTCGGAGAAGGGTGATTCCAGGCGAGCCGAGGCACAGACGAGAAGGGAACCTAGATGACTACTGAGTGCAGGCTACATACTACTAAGGTGATGTCGACCCTTTCTTATTAGAGTGTACAACTTAATCTTTCACTTTTCTTTGCAGGTTATGTGTTATATCGTAATGTTATGTGATTGTGTATGTAATGAGTAATAAAGTATCCAGTTTGTAGTGAACCAACATGTGCTGCGTGTTCTTGTATAAGAGGGTAGCCTATTCTTCTAGTCAGCTGCGGCTACATGAACAGATGTTAACCCTGATCAGGTAAGTGGTAACTGAATAAGGGAAAGAGGAGCCCCTCGAACCTGAGAACAGGCTATGCTCGAACTGGCAATCCTTGTGTGATCTGATGAATAGTGAGACTGATTCCCTTTTTGTACGTTATGGTAACTATAGGATGAACTGTCGTATGAGACTGCCGTCTAGGTAGAGAGGTCTGGGTTCGTATTGGGACCGCGAGGCCGCCACTTGTGATACTGTCGTATGGGCAGAGAGGTCTGGATCCGGGTGGGATCGCGAGGCCGCCACTTGTGATACTGTCGTATGGGCAGAGAGGTCTGGATCCGTATGGGATCGCGAGGCCGCCGACTGTGCTGAGACTGCCGTCTGGGTAGAGAGGTCTGGGTTCGTATGGGACCGCGAGGCCGCCACTTGTGATACTGTCGTATGGGCAGAGAGGTCTGGATCCGGGTGGGATCGCGAGGCCGCCACTTGTGATACTGTCGTATGGACAGAGAGGTCTGGATCCGTATGGGATCGCGAGGCCGCCGACTGTGCTGAGACTGCCGTCTGGGTAGAGAGGTCTGGGTTCGTATGGGACCGCGAGGCCGCCACTTGTGATACTGTCGTATGGGCAGAGAGGTCTGGATCCGTATGGGATCGCGAGGCCGCCGATTGTGCTGAGACTGCCGTCTGGGTAGAGAGGTCTGGGTTCGTATGGGACCGCGAGGCCGCCACTTGTGATACTGTCGTATGGGCAGAGAGGTCTGGATCCGTATGGGATCGCGAGGCCGCCGATTGTAAGAGGTCTTGGTATGTATAGTAGGAATCCCCTGTCCTTAGGTGATAGATATATGTGGTTGCAGGTTTGTAAATAGGTTCTAGGGAGGGGGTAACGTTCTGGCTGGGTTAGTGAGGCTCTGATGAGCAGGTTCTATCTGATCCGAAAACCCAAGCAGAACATTTGGCGTCACGAACCGTTTACGAAACCTGTGTGCGTTGTGGTTGTATTGTGTTTGCTTTCGGCGTGTGCGTGGTTTCGTTTGTATATTATTTCTATATAATTGTTTGTTATTTTCTTTTCTCTTTCTTCTTTTTCTTTTTCTCTTTTTCTTTCTTTTTAAAGATGTTTTCTAGAAAGTCGAAATCTACTTTTAAGTTGCCCGTTGATATTCCCGGCTGGGATTCAACGCCTTATGAAGCCTTAGCCCGTGAGTGGGCTGATTCTACTGGTTTGAGTGAGAATTGGAATTCTTTTTTGGAGCTGGCGGAGCCGGCTAATGTGATTACTTGTTTACAGAAGGCGCCGGTATCTAAGGGTGATGAGCTTCCCGTTTTGGGGCGCAGAGGTTGGATTGTTCTGTCTGCGTACAGAATTCTGCATGAGAGGTTGTTGAAGGTACAGAACTTGCATAAGGATTTGGAAGCGAACTTTGTTGAGATTCAGAATGCTCATACTTTGTTGCGGTGTCAAAATAAGTTGCTTGCTGACAAACTTGAGACGTACCAAACTATTGCCGAAAGGGCAGCTGTGCGAATTGCTCGTTATAAATACAAGAATCGGCGTGGTCGGGTTTCGACGCGAAAGGTGCGTCTGGTCGTGGCGAAAGCCGGACTGGATTGGAATCCTGATGAATGGGATGGTAATATCTGGAACTCGAGTGATTCTCCTTCCTCGGGTGAGGAGTCTGCCAAGCGCGAGTCCTCTCGCTCCGGCCGTGCTTGTAAATCTGCTTCTTGCGCCTCTGATGGTGCACCCCGTGATTGCGCTCGTCCTTCGAGCGGGGTCGATGCTTCTTCCACTGATTGTTCCTCTACGTGTACTGGTCAAGCTCCTTGTGATGCTCGTCCCGCGGTCTCGGTGCATCCAGTTTTTCGGCGGAAAGTGCAGCAGGCTCCCGGTGCTCCGAATGGTATTGCTTTAGACTCTTTGGAGGATTTTACTCAACAAGAAATTAGTGATATTTTGCAGCGATTTCGGCAGCGAGCTGGTGAGCCCTTACTCACATGGATGGTGCGCCTTTATGAACTGGGCGCTGCTGGCATTATGTTGGATGCTGGCGATTGTTTGAAGTTTTGTTCCTTGAGTTCGGATTCTACTGTACAGGATCATTTTCGTAACTTTAATGCTGGTGGTCAAATTTCTTTGCTTCAATTGGCGACTGAGGGTTGTAATCAAAAATATCCTACTGAGTCTGACTGGCCTCTGAATGACAAACCGTGGTATACTTTGCGCGATGCTGCGCAACGTCTCAAAGAGGAGGTGATGAAAACGGCAATTTTTCTAAATACTGCCGACAGGTTGCTTGATGGTTTCTTGACATCTTCTGTGCGGAATCGTATTATTCGTTCTTCCCCTGTTGCTTATAAGCAGGTCATGATGACTTTATTGATTAATCAGACTGGTAACATGTTATCTGTGGTGCTGGAATCGGTACGCCAACTCGGTGAGTTGGGTGAGTGGTTTAAACCTGAACGGCAGTCCCGGCCTGACACTCGTACTCCTGGTGACAATAAACTTACTAGACGTGATATGTTTCTTGGTCTTATGGCCGATGGTGTGCGGAAGGAGGACATTGATGGTGAGACTACTTCTCGTTTGTGGGAAATGTTTCGCAAACGTGGCTTGGATCGAAAGGAGGGTGCCCGGCGTGTTCGGACAACTGAGTGTGATCGTGGTTTTTCTGACGGTAGCGGTGATGACGACCGCCGTGGGCGCTCTGATCGTCGTGATGATCGGCGTTATGTACGTGATTTGTCCCCCCGTCGTGAGAGAGACAGGGAGAGAGAGGGGGAAAGAGAGAGGGGGAGAAATGATTATGTTAACAGCAGACGTAGAGATGATAGGGATCAATCCCCTGAGTTGAGAAGGAGAGAGGATCGACACATATTGGCCGATCGAAACCCGCAGTACAATGCAGAGAACAGTAATCCATTTCGTAATGGAAATGGATATGAACAGGAGGTATCGATACCTGGGAAACGTGAGAGTCTTTATCCTGATTTATCCTGGTACACAGAACACAGTAAAAAGGACTAGGAAATAGGTCAAGCTCCAGTACACAGATGGGCTCACAGAGATAATAGACCCTATGTAGATATTGATATTTATTGGAAACATCGTAATATCCAAAGGGCCCGAGCATTGGTAGATACAGGAGCGGAGGCAACTCTTATTCATGGAAAATCAAAGAAGTTTAAAGGTCAGCCTTTTACAATTACCGGATTAGGTGGAAAGGAAACTCCCGCAGTTCAAACTTTACTTGAAATGAGAATAGGTAGAATTCCTAGAAAAGAATACTCTGTATTAGTGGTGCCACTCTTAGAATTCATAATTGGAATTGATATTTTGAAAGGAATGACTTTGCACTTAGATGATGGATGTTACCAATTTGGAACTAAACATTATATATCGTCCAGGCCTGTACGGGTTGGTCGTTTAAGAATGCCCCCCATAAAAGTTCCCCAGGCGACAAAAGTGGTTCGTCAGAAGCAGTATCGTATTCCAGGTGGTCATGAAGAGATTAGTACCACTATTCAGGAGTTGGTGGATGCAGGAGTTATAACCCCAGTTACTTCTGCTTGGAATAATCCTGTTTGGCCTGTACGTAAGAGTGATAATTCTTGGCGCATGACTGTTGATTATCGAGAATTGAATAGACACACACCCTCTTTGACTGTTGCAGTACCGGATGTTATTACCCTAATTGAAAGAATCCAAAAACATCCAGGTACATGGTATGCGTCCATTGATATTGCTAATGCTTTCTTTTCGATTCCGATTGCCCCTGAGTGTCAGGAACAATTCAGTTTTACGTGGAACGGGCGTCAGATGACGTTTAGAAGTCTTCCTCAGGGCTATGTGCATAGTCCTACGATATGTCACCGGCTGGTGGCAGAGCATCTGGCTGAGGTACCGGTTCATCCGCAAATTCAGATATGTCACTATATTGATGATATTTTGATCCAAGGCGAATCACAAGAGGAAGTTCAGACCCAATTGGATAGAGTCATTGAGTGCTTGCGTGAGAAAGGTTGGGAAATCAACCCGGATAAATTACAAGGTCCGTCCCAGGCTGTGAAATTTTTGGGTATTAATTGGCATGAAGGGCACCGAGAAGTGATCCCTCAGGTTAAACAGAAAATTCTTGATTTTGCAGTTCCGAGAAATAGGAAAGAAGCCCAAAGCTTCATTGGTTTGTTTGGTTTTTGGCGCCAGCATATTCCTCATTTGAGTCAAATATTGGCCCCTTTGTACCAGGTCACTCGTAAAAAGAATGCATTTGAATGGGGTAAACCACAGCAAGATGCGTTTAGTCTGGCAAAAGAAGCAATTCAGCATGCTCTGGATTTATGGCCTGTATGTGATGGTGAGGTGGATTTGAATGTGTCTGTACAAGGCCTTTATGCGAATTGGAGTTTGTGGCAGAAACAAGGCAGGAGTAGGGTACCGTTAGGTTTCTGGACCAAAAAGTTACCTGATGCTGGTGAGCGTTATACACCTTTTGAGAAACAGTTACTTGCATGTTATTGGGCTCTGGTGGATACCGAGCAATTGACTTTGGGACATGATATAGTTTTGCGACCTGAAATTCCTATCATGCAGTGGGTTATGAGTTCGCCGAAAACTCACTGAATTGGACACGCTCAAGAGGCGAGTGTGATTAAATGGAAATGGTATATACAAGACAGGGCACGTGTGGGACAAAAAGGAGTTGCATCTTTGCATGAGCAGGTGGCACGGGCGCCATCAACTGAAACTGAGAGTGAATGTTCCGTACCTTTAGTACAGGAGTCTCCTGTTAAGTGGGGTAAACCTTTTGATGATTTGTCCGCAGAGGACAGAAACCATGTCTGGTTTACGGATGGTTCAGCAAGGTTCATAGGGACGAAACGGCATTGGAAGGCAGTGTCCTATAATCCGATCACACAAAAATTGCTGAGTACAACTGGTGAGGGTAAGAGCAGTCAATTTGCTGAACTCTATGCTGTTTATCAAGTTCTGAAACAAGAGTTACCTGGCACATGTCATACTTTTACCGATTCTTGGTCTACTGCCAATGGACTGGCAGTTTGGTTACCGACTTGGCATTCCCATAGTTGGAAAATCCATTCAAAAGAACTGTGGGGAAAAGAATTATGGCAGGAGATTTGGGAAATGCTCCCACAGCGTACTGTTACAATCTTCCATGTGGATGCTCATACCCCGATAGACTCTCTTGACAAATTCTTTCATAATATTGCAGATGAGAAATCTAAAATTGCTGAGGCAGTGGTGGACACGCAAGATTCTGATATTGCGGGATTGGCGAAATGGGCCCACCAGAAAGCAGGACACTTTGGAGAGAAAGCCACTAGCAGGTGGGCTGCTGATCGAGGAATTTATATTCCCCTAGATTTAATCAAAAATGTTATTCTACATTGTCCCATTTGTCAGCATATCAGGCAGCGCAAAGTGCCCCAAATTGTTAAAGGTCATTTACATCGCGGGAAATTGCCCGCTCAAATTTGGCAGATTGATTACATTGGTCCACTCCCTATGAGTAGGAATTGTCAATATGTTTGCACCATTGTTGATACATACAGTGGCCTGTTGGTGGCCCTTCCCTGTAAGCAAGCTACCCAATTGAATACTATTAAAACATTGGAATTGATTATGATGTATTATGGTGTGCCATTCCAAATTCAATCTGATAATGCATCCCATTTTAGTGGAAGATTGGTACAGGAATTCTGTGTGGAAAACAATATTGAATGGGTGTTTCATATATCATATTATCCACAGACCTCGGGTCTTGTGGAGAGGTTGAATGGCCTGCTGAAAGACCAATTGCGCAAATTAACGGATGACAAGTATAAGAATTGGCGAGATTTTTTGCCTCAAGCGCTATTGATTTTGAATAACCGTCCTTTTCTAAATGCTGAATCCCCACTTATGCGTTTGTTTCCTCCGAATGTTGATGCTAAGCCCAATGAGATCAGAGAGACTGTGATGTACTGGGAGATTACTCCCGGAGCTTTGGCTCCATGTAGAGCGACCCCAGGGTCGGCAGGTTTAGACTTGCATGCCATGGATGACACCATTATAAAAAGTAAAGATCGAGTCATCATTGAAACCGGTGTTGGTGTTCATATACCACCTGGAAATTTCGGATTAATTGCCCCTAGATCGGGGCTGGCTGTAAAAGGCATTCAGGTGCTTGGAGGAATCATTGATAGTGATTATCAGGGAGAGATTAAGGTGCTCCTGCTGAATAGCAGTGAGGTTGACTTACTGATACATAAAACTGACCGAGTGGCTCAATTGCTAATAATGCCTGTCTTCAGTGGTGAGATGACAAAAGGCACTGCCCCAACGTTGCTAACTGTACGAGGCCAGAAAGGTTTTGGCTCCACAGATAATCCTGGGGCCAGAGTTTGGGTGCAGTCGCCTAAGAATCCCCCTGAACAAGCAGAAGTGATTGCAACCGGTCAAGACAACACCATTTTAGTTATGAGACCAGGGAAAGATAGCTGGGAAGCAGTCCCGGCTGACAAATGTTACTTACGAGAATGAATAATGCCTGTATTTGATTCTTTTTCAGATCATTCTTTGGACTGTTGCTGCAGGATGTGTCGGCGTTGGACTCCTTTTGGGCTGGTACGACGAGAGAGGAGGGATCCCATCAACCCGGGCTGAGTTGAGAACCCGAGTGTCGCGTTCCTTCGCTGCGTGGGATTCGTCGCCGAACTTTTGGGTTACATTGGCCAAGCAAGTGACTAAGGCCCCTCATTTCTGCTTGACACCGATGAGATCGGTGACGGATATACTGGCAACTTGTTTGGTTGCTGTCCCTGCTTCATTGGAGACTTTGACTCATATTTTTAATATTTCAAATGCTCGCCCCAATGTTCTTCTGGGCGATTTTGCTGCCCATGAGTATTGCCCCTTGTGTACTGTACTGTCAGACCCGATACCGCCCGTCCAGTCCCAAATAGTTACCTATAATATCACACAAGGTGATTTATGTTTTTTTCCTTACTTGTGATCCTAGTGCGATTTCTGAATGTATGCGTTTAAAATTGAAAGGTGCCACTTCATTCACCGCTCATGAACGAACTTTGTGCCTTCAAAGGACACCGAAAACATGTACTTCTGTTCAGAATAACATGACTTGCAAGAGTATGGTAGTTACCCCCAGTCACTATCGCACGATGTTACTACCTGCCGGATGGCTTTTCTCATGTGGTAATACTTCCTGGCCATATATCCCCGCTGGAGGCCCTTGTGCCATTACTAGACTGAGCTCATCACATCCGAATGCCAACTCTCGTGTGATTCGAGATACAGTGAGGTTACAGGAGGATTGTGACTCATCTTTGCATTTATATTCCAAGTCTGAATACCTTAGCCTGGCTGTTTCAATTGTTGGTGTTCCTGCTTTGGCAGTTTATAATGCCAAATCTATTGGGAAAATGGCCTGCTGGATGGTAAAATCCATCAATCATACTTCTACAATCCTGTCTGACATGCTATTAGACGCCCAGGGTGAACGAAGGGCTATCTTGCAAAATCGAGCGGCCATTGATTATCTTTTGCTTAAACATGGACACGATTGTTCTGATTTTGAGGGTCTTTGTTGTTTTAACTTGTCGGATCATACAAAATCCATTCAGGTTCACATTGATAAATTACATGACTTGACAGAAGAAGTTAGAAAACACATTGACCAGGGCTGGTTTGACTGGCTCTTTAATTGGTTACCTGATTTGCATTTGTTACGTCAAATATTAGGAGGTATTCTGATTGCTATCGGCATTTTGATTTCTATCTGTTGCTTTATTCAGTGTATTCCTTCACTACTTCAATTCTGCACACCTGGTACTAGACATAGATCAGTTAGTCTTGTTTCATATTATTCTTCCACAGATATTAGTTCTGTTTAATGAATGTATAATAGACTGAAGTCAAGGGTGAAATGTTCTGCTCGATTTTCCCGGCCTTCTTGTGAGGCACAATGATTGAATGTGACTTCAGTCTCTTACCATTCAAGCCTAAGGGTTAGAGTAGTGAATGGAGCCTATTTACTAGGCACTTCGACATGATTCTGTGCTCTTCCCCATAGATCAGGGCTTGCACACATAGCCTAGGGGATAGATTCGTTAGTATTAGGGATAACCTGTCCTGTAGTGAGGGTATTTCATGGAGCTGTGCTGAATTCAGGCCTGGTAGGCCTCAAACGGGAGAGACTCCATCTTTCTTTCTGCTCCGGAAGCTTGGGATGCTTCTAGGTCACAGTTACATGTTCAGTCCGTAGGCGGCATCTAGCCGTTAGCAGTAAAGCTACTACTTATTCCAGGGAAGACAGACGCCATCTTGAAGGTGGAGAAGAACCGAGAGACAGATGCTTTCCTAGCAGAATAGCCAGAGAGGAGAGAGTAGCCGATAAGGAAGAGGTCCCAGTGACTCGGAGAAGGGTGATTCCAGGCGAGCCGAGGCACAGACGAGAAGGGAACCTAGATGACTACTGAGTGCAGGCTACATACTACTAAGGTGATGTCGACCCTTTCTTATTAGAGTGTACAACTTAATCTTTCACTTTTCTTTGCAGGTTATGTGTTATATCGTAATGTTATGTGATTGTGTATGTAATGAGTAATAAAGTATCCAGTTTGTAGTGAACCAACATGTGCTGCGTGTTCTTGTATAAGAGGGTAGCCTATTCTTCTAGTCAGCTGCGGCTACATGAACAGATGTTAACCCTGATCAGGTAAGTGGTAACTGAATAAGGGAAAGAGGAGCCCCTCGAACCTGAGAACAGGCTATGCTCGAACTGGCAATCCTTGTGTGATCTGATGAATAGTGAGACTGATTCCCTTTTTGTATGTTATGGTAACTATAGGATGAACTGTCGTATGAGACTGCCGTCTAGGTAGAGAGGTCTGGGTTCGTATTGGGACCGCGAGGCCGCCACTTGTGATACTGTCGTATGGGCAGAGAGGTCTGGATCCGGGTGGGATCGCGAGGCCGCCACTTGTGATACTGTCGTATGGGCAGAGAGGTCTGGATCCGTATGGGATCGCGAGGCCGCCGACTGTGCTGAGACTGCCGTCTGGGTAGAGAGGTCTGGGTTCGTATGGGACCGCGAGGCCGCCACTTGTGATACTGTCGTATGGGCAGAGAGGTCTGGATCCGGGTGGGATCGCGAGGCCGCCGATTGTAAGAGGTCTTGGTATGTATAGTAGGAATCCCCTGTCCTTAGGTGATAGATATATGTGGTTGCAGGATTGTAAATAGGTTCTAGGGAGGGGGTAACGTTCTGGCTGGGTTAGTGAGGCTCTGATGAGCAGGTTCTATCTGATCCGAAAACCCAAGCAGAACACACATCTTTACATTGAACACACAGGGGCAGATTTACAAGCCCCTTGCGCCACTTTTGCATCACTTTTCCCATGTTAAACGTGACGCAAAAGTGACGCAAGGGGCTTGTAAATCTGCCCCCACAGAGTCTCAAACTCACCTTCCATAAGGGAAATTATGGAAGAAAGAAACATTGGTTTCCATATACCTACAATCATACACCCATTTCTTATCTTTTTTCAAGACAAATGCACAAGCCAATATACTCAAAATTCACATTATCGCATTAACAAACATAGCACAGTCCTCCACTTCTTTCTTTAGCCTCTCAGTGATATGATTCTTTCAATTAATCAATCAGGGTTTGTAAAGCACGGCTACTCACCCGTGTGGTTCTCAAGGCACTGTGGGGGATGGCAGCAGATCAGACTAAGTGCTGAGTTCATCCGAAGAGCCTGGTCTTGAGGTCCATCCTGAATTGCGTCAGAGAGGGTGATTTTCTTAGGTGGATGGGCAGGGTGTTCCATGTGTTTGAGGTGAGGTAGGAGAAGGACATTCCTCCGATTCTGGGCTTGCGGATTCGTGGGACCTGATTCAAGTATGCCTGTCCAGTGTTGTGAAGGGCCTTGTATGCGTGGGTGAGGAGTTTGAAGGTTAATCTTCCGTCAACTGGGAGCCAGTGGAGATCGCGAAGGTATTGAGTGATGTGGCTGAGCAGGGGGATTTTGAGGATTAGTCTTGCTGAGGCATTCTGGACATTCTGGTGTCTTTGGAGGAGTTTCTGGTTGATGCCGGCGTAGAGTGTGTTACTCTAGTTGAGAATGCTGCTGATGAGGACATGAGTGACTGTCTTTCTGGATTTGGTGGGGTTCCATCTGAAGGTCTTTCAAAGCAGGCAGATTGTGTTGAAGCAGGCAGAGGAGACGTGTTTAGCTGGTGGTCTATTGTGAGAGAGGAATCCAGTATGATGCCAAGGTTTTGTGCATGGCTCGCACTTCCTACGGCAGCGGGCCACCAGGAGTTGTTCCAAGTGGAGGCTCCCAGGATGAGGACTTCTGTCATGTCCGAGTTGAGCTTCAGGCAGCTGTCTGTCATCCAGGCGACGGCAGCTTTCATTCCTTCATGGAAGTTGTTCCTGGTGACAGTGGGTTCTTTGCTGAGGGAGAGAATCAGCTGTGTGTCGTCTTTTAAATCTTATCACTAGTGTTGCAAAGATGAGTAGAATAAGGTAAACATTTCTAGAGGCAGGTAGGTACATATGTTGAAATATTTACTAAAATATAGCTTTTTAGGTTAGGAAATCGATATGGGACTTGGTGGATCACTAGGAGGGTGATAGAACAGCTCTGTAACTGGGAAACTTCTGCAAGTTCCAATTGACAGACACCGAATCAACACACCAGAACAAACATCAGAGTGGGGTCAGAGCTCTGCCAAAGGAAAAAAAAATGTTTTCATTGTGGATTTGAGGGGAGACGTGCACCCTGAGATTGTTTTTGTGCCAAACCCAAGGCATGTGTTATATGAGATGGTAGGGCTGGCCCCGGAGCCTCTTTTCTATTGGTCAGGGAGTCTCCGCAATCCATAGGCTTGTGGCAAGGATAACTTTGGCACCCCTGCAGCCCCTTGTCAGTGAAGACACTGCTAGACCTGTGGAAGAACAGAAGGACTGCATCTGCTCAACCCTGGTGCTCACAAAAAAAGGCTGCACCAAGCAAGAATGTTTCTGCTGAACCAAAGCCAGGATTTCAAAACGAGGATTGCTCCTGCTGGTGAACCCCTGTTGAGCAACCCCAAGGACTGGATCTGCTCCCACTGGTGCCAAGGACTACTGAGTGGACACCAATGGCTAGCTGGCTATCCAGGAGCACAAGAGCTTTAAATGTCTGCATTTGCAGGCTCCCAACTGACCACTAGCAACTGGAAAGGCAGGTGACTCTGCTGTTGCATTGTGGGAGATTGAGTCCTAGTCCTAAAGAGGTGCCTAACCCACCCTGTACAGTTGGTTTGCACTACAGTGTACTCTTTACCCAAAAGACTGAAATTTGTGTAGCATGAAAGTCAAAAGGCAACAATTTCCTGCCAAAGAGCCACAGGCTATGACAAAACTCCTACTCAATTTGCCATCAATATCAAAGCCCTGCCCAGCTCCTGTTTTTTGATTACTCCTGCTGTTTGCTCGTTTCTGGGTAGCCTCGATCGCCTGATAAGAGCAAAGCCTCCCACAGGAAAGCTGAATCCAGCTCTGGACCGGCACTGGTGAATATCCTGCCAAAAGGCCCATCAGCAAAAGAAAGAATCTAAAAAGTTCCTAAGTACACAGGTAAACCTGTGACCGGGACCTTCCAGGCCCTTGTATCCGACCTGCGCTCAATTGTGGTTGGCTTGAAACTTGCCTTTGAGCTTCGGTTGAGGCTCATTGAATGCTGCTAAGTGAAATGCTATAATTTACTGTGATTTTTTCTGATACCATATCTCCAATTCCCTCCAATAGTTTTTAGTTGTTGTGTAGGTTTAGAATTTAAGTTAAAAATATGCACTGTTTTTATAAGGCGGAGTTGTTTTTTTTATCGTGTTTTGTTTTTACCTATTCTTATTTCTGTACTTCTAAATGCTTTACACTTGTTAATTTGATTAAGCCTGACTGCCCTGTGCCACAGCTACCCACAACTGAGCTAAAGTTAGGTAAAGTAACCTAAACTAGACCCAATAGAAAATAGTGGCATCATTACACAATGAGATTTCACAACCACATCAACTAATAATCAACTTTCTCGAAATAGGCACCTGGAGTGAGCTATTTAGAGCAATACAACTGGTGCAGGTCCTAGATTGGCAAAATTGTTTCTACTATGGGCCCACTACAACATCCTTCTGATTCTTTACAATATTCAGTTAAATTCAGCATGCCCATTAGCGTCATGCTGGGATCTCTCAGCTGAGTTATGCAAATATGTTCTTGGTATGTGTTGGACCAATTTCAGGTCATTGAAAGGCCTCCAGAGCATCTTCAATGAACCCAGCCATATGTAGCAGGTTGGCCATCACATTGGTAAGTTTTTGTTTAGGGCCTGGAAGAGTTCCTGGGGATAACTTAACCCAGTCTAGTTTCCACCCCTTAGAGGTGTCAACATCTTAAGAAGATTTCTGCTTTGATTTTGAACTCAACTATTTGCTTCTGCAATAGGAAATCACATCTTGCAAACAGAGCATGACCTCAAGTTGCACCCGCATCCTAGTCAGTTCTCCTGTGGCGACCAACTTGCTCTTTGACCTTGTGATAAGGCAGTGCTGGGGGGATCAGAGGTCTGTTTTCCTTTTATAGTTTTGGCTATATGGTACCCTTGAATCAGTTCAGAAATAGAATTGATAATATTGTCAAATCCTGGCACAAAATGTTTCTCTTTAAGAATCCTAGCAAAGTTTGCAGTACTTTCAAAGTTTTGGGCTGAAGCAAATTCCTTTGGGACTCCGCCCTGGCAGTGACCACCTCTAATCCTCTTCCCAAGACAAAGAGTAACTCATATGTGAAGCTGCAGAATTAGCAATAGCAGAGGACAACTTCAAACATTAGTTGAGAAGCAGATTGAGTTATTTCAGGAGTTTGTTCTTGTGCTCAATCTCAAGGGGGATTATGCCATTGTAGTGCATTCCATGATCCTCTACAAGGTGGTTAGGGCTAGAAAGTCCTTTGAAGTTCTCCAGGACAGAGTCCCAGCAGCGGCTAAATGTCTTTCCATGGCCAGTCTCAAATCAGTATCTGAATGTACCTGCTCTGAATTCCAGAACAGAAAAACACCAGCTTCATTCTAAGATAATGAGGTACTCTTCCACATTGCCCCCTGCTCTTGGATAGTGTGGATAGTAAGTGTATAAAAGTCAATTCAGAAGCACAGCTCATTGCTCATTAGGGACTTTAGGAATACTGGATGAATATAGAGCAGACGATTCTGGTGTCTCCTCATATCTCAAACATCTTCTTGCACCAGCCATTGGGCCCTCTCTTGATGGGGGCATGACATCCTTCAGGTGGTTCTGCTGTTCTTGTCTTCTGGCGTTTCCCCTTCCCTACTGATATGTTGAGAAGACAACAATCTCAATCATTTTGTATCACATGGTTTTCTTTGGGCATCAGGTCTTAAGAATAATGTCAAACTTCAGTACCTCCCATTTCAAGATACTGGATTCCTTTTAGCATGGTTTGCACATAGATGTGAGAAGGATTGGTTCCTTGTGGTTGGTTAATAGGATGCTACATCTAGTCTGAGATGAGCACGGTCAAAGTAAAATTCCTTCTGCTACACAAGGATAGCAGGGTCTTCTTCATCAGGATGTTCAGTGGTAATGTATTCCTTACACAGGCTTCATCCAGAAAGAACTACAAAAGGCAAACTCCAACACCAGTGCAATTTCTTTGACCATTTGGCATCCTCTCGCATGACGGTCAATGCTTGTGCTTTGGACACTGGTCAACCATTACATTCTCCTACATAACACAGGAAACCTCTTGATATGGCATTAGTTGTTCATACAGACTTCATTGGGCATACGACATTCTATGAACCCGTAAGTTGTTTATTATCAAAACAAAAATACATGAAATGCATGGCGGTAAGCCAAAGTTAGTGTTACGTGGGTCAAAAGATAAAGACCTGTTCATGTGATAAAGTGCACATTGTGACAGTATATTTGCAGTAAACAAGAATAAACTCAAAGATTTTGATTGCTCTTGCTTGAGATTATTTGGCAACCAGGTGTTGGAAGTGACCTCTAATCCCCTTGTTTTCCACTTCTGATGTCTTGCGCAGGAAGGCAGCAGCCCAGGAATTGCCTGCAACCAATGAAGCTCAGAGATAAAGGACAATGGGTAAGTACTAGGAGTCACCCAAAATAACCAAAACAAAAACACAATTTTGGGCTTAAACCTAAAATCTGCTTTTTGGATCCTCCTTATTACTCCAGACTACTCTTCCCAACCTTTTATTTCTGTTACTCTTTTAGGTAACAACTGGTTCTTTCACCAGAGTTAACAGGCAGGGTCCTAAAGCCTGCCCTTGATACAAGTAAAACGCTTTGGGAAACCTTCTTCCCTTTAAGGCAACCAAACAATGGGGAAAGTAGACAAAAAAGAAAAAGACCGAAATTAGGTGTAGCCTTTTAAGGCCTTTTAAAAAAAATCCTGGTATTGTAATCCAGCATGAAAAGGAAACAGAATCCCTCTACTGCAACCCCCTTGGTTAGCGTTGCCATAGGCCCACCCACCTGGTGAGCAACAACCCCTACAGGGAACATGGCTGGTCTGAAAAGAGGAAAGGCAAGTTCAGGACGATTTCTACCTCCTTTGGGTAGTTCTCTACCTGTAGGCTGATGTCGCTCCACCTGATCTAGTCATCCTTCTTGCATTGCATCTTCTCCGAGTTAAGTCTTTTCAAACACAATCTGCAGCATGGTCAGCTCTCCTACGAATGCTTCTCGCAAGCTCTTCAGTTACCTTCTCCACCATTGGCACTCACCAGTGATGATTTTTTAATGGACCAATGTGAGACAGCGCCGAGCTTCCGCCCCCCACAGATGTGTGCTCCACGCTGTCTTCTTCCTATGCCCTTGCTTTCCTCTCAAGCATGTCCCAGCTATCTGTTTCCTGTAGGAGCCACATCAGAGTAGTGTCTGGGATGGAAAATGAGAGACGGTGTCTGTTCAGGTAAGTCATCATCACAGTTACCTTTTAGACACGCTTAGCAAAAATATAATAAAGTGGTAAATAACAGTTTTTCCTGGAAATGGCCCATTCCATAGTGCAACTTTAAAATAAAAAATACTGTTAGTGAAAAACATTGTGATTAGGGGCTCCCCTCCCCGTTACTGAATTTCCTTGGTCTGAAGTTGCACAAACAGAAATTGTGCTTGATTTCATTCATGATTTGCAGCGAATCTGAAAAATAATGGGTATAAACTCCTGTGTCAGGTGCAGTTTGTGCCAAGTTCTAATCTTGTTTCAGGTGCAAATGGTGTCCAGGTCAAATGCTTTCTGGGTTTCTGGGGCAAGCCCAGTCATATTCCCATCCACTCCAGTAGATGGTAATTGTTAGACCTATTAGCCTTAGAGTAGTCAAAACATTTTGCCTTCTCTCCTTCTGTTTTAGTGGAATTCATTTTTTTTGGGCCTTAGGAGTCAGTGTACTTTCCCAGTGCTAGTGCTAGTGCTAAAGTGCTTGTGCTTCCTCCCCAAAACATGATAAAATTGGCTTACACCCAATTGACACATTCAATGTACTTGTAAGTCCCTATTAAAGTGATTCTACATGTGCACAGGGGAGATCCAAGAGGAGATCCATCAGGTACTACAGGAAGGTTTCGACAATAACATTTTGGGACCAAAGAAATTTGCATACCTGGTTAAAACAAAACCAAGGATTCCCGTCATATACTTTCTGCCTAAACTTCATAAAGATCCCCAAAATCCACTGCTATCATACCTGAGCGACACAATGGGTTTTCTCACCACAATTGATGGCCACAAATGTACCATGGAAGACCACTGGCTTGTTTTGTTTGATGTTGTTTTGCTTTATACCCAAATTCCTCAAGACGAAGGACTCGAAGCAATAGAGGTTTACCTTGAGCCTCGCCCAAGACCCCATCAAGTGCCTACCTCATTCATACTGAAGTTGGCAGAATTGGCACTAAAAAATAATGTTTTCATGTTTGAGAACGAGTTCTACATTCAAGTCAAAGAGACAGTCATGGGTTGTCCCTTTACGCCGTAAATGGCTGTATTGTACATGACGCAGTTTGAAAAAAGATACATCATTAACAATAACCCTCTTTCAAACCAAATTGTCCACTGGTTCAGATACATCGACCATCTTTGGTGCCTTTGGAAAGGTACATAAGAACAACTGGATATGTTCCATAACTGGCTAAATAACAGAAATCCAGATATCCTATTCAGTATGTCCCAAAGCAAGTCATCGCTCACTTTTCTGGATGTTCAAGTTCGATCAAGGAATGACATACTGTATACAATTTTATACCGCAAGCCAACGGACAAAAGCAAATCTCTCCACTACAAAAGTTTCCACCTGAGAAATTTACGTGACAACTTGCCCTATGGGCAGTTTCTCCTTGTACGCAGGAATTGTACGAGAAAAGAAGACTTTATCATCTACACAGAAGTGTTGTAAAAAAAATTCAAGCAAAGAAGATACCCGTGAAAACTTCTAAAGTACTCAATGAAAAGAGCCTGGTTCACCCCGTGAGACATTGCTTGTTAAAAACAAAAGGAACCCAGTACTAAGCTAGTTTGTGTTTCCACGTTTTGCCCCACAGAACCCAGTTCAAGAAGTTAATACGCAACAATTGGCACTTAATAAAGAACTCTGAATGCAGCCTAGAATTGCCAATGTTTGCAATGAGGAAGTGTCCGAGTGTGGGATTCCAAATAGTTCGTGCAAGTCTAATTAAGGCAAAAAAGCAGAGCGATTTACTTGCAGCATGGAATTTGAAGTCAATTCAAGGCCACCACAAACGTGGTACATGGAGTGTCTACAAACAGACACTAAAAGGAAGTTCCTTCTCAGATGGAAAGATCACCTGGCTCAAAGAGGAATTCTCAAACTGCAAAACCAAAAGCATGGTTTACGTTATAGTCTGCCCATGTCAAAATATCTACAGTGCCAAAACTAATCAAGACGTGAGACAACGAATCATCCAGCATAAATCACGTATCAAAACAAACATTCGAAGAGCATCAATGGTCAACCATTTCAATCAAATGGGACACACAGAGAAAGATTTCCACTGGCCTGTGTTAAGTGCTATCCAAACAGACCCCCGAGGTGGAGATATTGACACCAGGCTAATGCATTAAAAAGCATACTTCATTATGAAATTTAATTCGGTATCAAGAGGTCTGAATGAGATGTCTAAAAAAAACAGATTGTAACCAACCCATTTGTGTAACCCTGCGTCCATACTCGGTCTCTTGTAGTTGTTTAAACAATGAAAATGTTACGCTCTTTCATTCTAAAAACAAGGTAGACACCGCTTTGGCCTGCGATCCATTTCAGGTTTTACATTATCTTTTATATATCCTGTTTTCAAAAAATTATTCCTCCCAATTTTGCGTTGAATAATCGTAAACAATGTTGGTTTATTTAACAACATTCACCCTGAGGCTTAGCTTTAGTAAAAAGAATTATGAATTGTGCACCATCGTAGAAGTTCTGAGACAATGCACTACATCACCCAGAATCCTCGAGCAGGACCTGTTGCTGTGGGACACACCCAATTAACAAAAGAAAGGTCACAGGAACACAACACCATTATCCATGTAGCAGTAGGATGATGTGATCCAGAGGGAGCCCCAACAAGCTTGTGTGTAAGTTAAAACAAAGAACTGCTGCATCATGTTTTAAAGGAGTTAAGCATTTCGCACTCCCAGGCAACCCTAGAGTCTTAGCATCGGCCATAATATGCAATGTACCAAAAGCGCATACTTTTAATACCATAAGACTTGGTCTTGCACGATTGTTTTCTGTGAATATGCACTCTGAAAAAACAGTTTATACACACTGGGAAGGCAAATGCAACTTAATCACAATAGCAGCAAGAGTGACCTAGATATAATGCAGCACGAATGGTTTGGCAGCAAGATGCTTCTAAAGTTTTATTAAAAGAAAGGAGGAATAGCTAATGCCGATTGCAAGCATTTTTCACAAGGCTTGTCGAGTGTTGATGGTGCTTTTGAAACGTGCAGGTGAAAGCAAAGACTGAAACAGGTCCGTTTTGTTTTTTACAGAAAATAATTACACTGGGCTCCAGAATTCACTTCTAAACAAATACAAATTGCATAGACTCACAGGTAATAGAAGTTTTGTAAATTTCTACGAACTCTGCGCTTCACTACCAATTTTAAAAGACCTTATTTATTTAAGTTCATCCCTTCCTTTCAGAGCAACATGGGCAATCCAGAAAACCTGTCCTGCTCCTTTAATTTGGTGCACGAGTACAAATTGCTAATAACTTTGACAACTGATAAGTTGGAATCAAAACCTTTTGTAGTGACCCTAAAGTAAATTTGTAACCTTTGTGCCATGTGAAAGTATATTGGGGTTTGCTGATCACTCAACTCAAAAGTCTTTTTCCTTCACCCTTGCAAAATTCACCAAACCTTTGTCCTGAAGAGAACCTCCAAAGAAAGTGTGAGTTCGAAACACATAGACTGGGATGAATAGGCCATCCTAGTTCAACCAGTATCAATATGGACACATAAATTCATTTCTCTAAAGAAACAATTGGAAGCCCATATTAGATACCTTTGGACCCTTTATACGTTCCAGTACTAAGAGCACTTTCTGTGAATGTAATGCTCTGGTCTTGTAAAATCTTGGATTGGTGAAGATGCAATTTTAGCCTAGTTCATGTATAAATTTTGCGTTATTACAATGTATATTTGATTTATCTTTCCATATTTCACACGTTTTTCAAATATTTTTCACTGTATATCCATCAAGTTCAATGTGGATTGTCCTTTCTTTTATCGTACCAAATGTGAAAGTTTAAAAAATGTTTGTAATCCATCATTACTAAAACAAATTTGAGGTCATGATTATTGAGTAAAATGTACCTCATGCACAAGTAAAGATCTGTTTAAATCTCACAACCACCTGATGTTGTTTTGTGTATACAATTATCTAAGGCCCAAGGTGGTTGTTGGTAAGGGCCAAACCCCCAATTCACACTAGTGGGCCTACAGCACATATTGTGTCATCCACTCAAGTAGCTCTTTAAAACATGTCTCAGGTATGCCATTGCAGTCTGTGGGCAATATTAAACTATTAATTTGACTTGGTAAAATAAACCTTTTACCAATACGAAAACTCCCTTTAGAAAATATATTTACCACCCCTAAACTAGGTTCTAAACAGCCCATTGAGCAGAGTACATTGTGTTTGAAAAGTTGGACACTCACTTTTAAGTTTTACATGTCCTGGTGGTTAGACACACCTCTAAATTAGTTTTTAACCACTACAAGACCTACCTTTCCCATAGAATAACTTTGAGTTACCTTATTACATTTAAAACATGAGAACTTTGGTTTGGGAACAGGTAGAAATGTCATGCTTACTATCAACTGAATCGTAATTTAAAATCCTCTTTAATGCTAACGTCGGATTTTAATTCACAATTTTAAAAATACCACTTAGAGAAAGTTTTTATTTTTCAGTTCTAAACAATTGGTGCTTGTAGCCTATGTCCTGGGTCACATGATTGGGGTGTAGCTGACAATTGGCCTATGTCTATGGCTTCTAGAGAGTGAGACAAAGGAGGAGCTGCTCTCTGACCCACTTACATTTCAAAGGACCTGCCACACAGCACACACACAAATAACTTGACACAAGGCTTTTTATACCTCAGACTTCTTGGAGCCTTGGCAGGAGAACGGAGGGACTTTCCAGAACCAGATGAGGGAAGTCAGGGTATCACCAGGTATAAATTCTAAACTTTGTGTACTACCTCCTAGACCTGTGGACAATTCAGAATGACTGACTGTTGCCCTGCTTTCAGAGTGACTGCCCTGCTGCTTAAAGGAATGATGTGCTGCCCTGCTGATTGAAGGACTGGACCTATTCCTAGAACCCGGGACCTCCTGAGTGACTCCAAGGGCTACCCTTCACCAAAAACCCAATTTCCTACATTAGTGCACAGTGGTGGGATCTAGTACTTGTGTGTTGAGCTGTGCCACTCAGTGATTGTTGTAACACTAAAATCGCATAAGTAATCTGATTAAATTCTCCTTAGTTTTTGATTAAGATGTTTTTCCTTTCCCCAAATTTAAGGTTACCTCATCTCCTTTGTGCCTACAATGGAGCTGGAGCTGATCAATGTGGATGACCTAAGCTAGGTACAGCTGCATGGGGGGCCTGACAGACGTCTCTGAGTGAGATCTGACTGGGCCAACCCGAACACTGCTTCCCCATTCTCTCTGAGGCTAGGGATCACTTACCTCCCACCTACATCTCACCACCATATCCCCTGTGAGCCCCCAGTTTAAAGCTTCCAGACATACAGACAAACAGGCACACCGCGGCTTCTGCTGAGTTCCCATAACCGATGGACTTCGGCCTTTATTGACCAAGTAAACCACCTAACCTGTCTTCCAGTTACTGTAGGTCACTCCCTCATTGGTTACGGATGGCCTCAGCCCGCATCGGCCATGCCCCCACATCAGACCAGTCAGAGTAGGCTACTGATGGACTCTACCTCTGGACATTGCTGTTATAGGACATTGGACTATTTTTCATGTTCTCATTTTCTCTTTCTTCTCTGTCCTCTTCTCATATTTCCTTTTTTATTTGAAAATTGTTTATTGTGTATGCCCATAGGGCCCTAGATGAGGGGAATGCACCCTACAGTGATAGTTGTGACATGGACAACAGCAACTTCTATGTTCTAACACCATATTTGATCATTTGAATGTTCCATTGCTTTGTGCTGCTCTGTGTGCACCTCCACCTGACAAGTCCTCAGTTCCTCCCCTCCTTTTCTCCCCTTTCCCCCACCCCCATGATGTCATTTTGAGAGAGTGCACATGCTCAGTACTTGCTTTATAGCGCTGCACCAACACCTGATTGACAGCAGGTTCACTGACCCAAGGGAGCTTGCAAAGGAAGCGGACATTTGGATCAGCAAAAGAATGTCCAAGAAGGTTCCTGGGAGTGACCCCAAGAAGTGTGGTTCAGGTTCCTCCAAGCAGGGTGAGACGGGGTCCAGGGTGAGACCAAAATACAAGAAATCTGTGACCAGTGTCACCCTAGTTAGAGCTCATCAGCCAGGTATAGCCTGATATAGCATGATTCCAGTGACATAGTCTGCACAGGACCCACATCTGGGGATACTAGACCCACTTAGGGAGACACACTAAAGTATTCAAAAAGTGATTGTACGAAGCTGGCTCTCTACATAGTGTCCTAAAAATCAGGTAATTCTAATGCTCTTTTTGTGATACTGGGGGTGAGCAGCTAGGCTTATCAGAGGGTAGTGCTAAGCCTTTGTTGAACTCACCAAGGCAATAAATGAGACAACGATCAAGAATAAATCTGAGACCAATTTATAAAGAAAAGTAGATTTTTCTGTATTTTCTATGCGCAAGTACTTTTGAAGTTACGATTTTTCAAAGTTCAGAAAATACATCACTTTTTTGCACAATTACGCACCATAAAATCAATGGGGGAAAAGAGGAAAAATGTATATACAATAAGGCAAAGCCTTCACGAAGTTCACCTTCTTTTTTTAGGTTGATGTCGGGACCAGATCCAAAGTTCTAGCAGGAGACGTTCAGGAGCGTCCCGGATTTGGTGGGGGCAGAGTGCTGAGGGCCTTGGAAAATGGTTTGCAAAGGCAAAGGGGGGCACTTGAAAATGCACTGCACAGGAGGACTTACAGGTAAGTCTGGTGGGTCTCTTTGGAGGGAGAAGGTTGCACGAGACTGGGGACCACAGGAGCAGAGCTGATTAGTCGGTGCTGGAGCCAGGTGCAGAGCAAACCGTTCAGCCAGGCACGTGCATCTTTAGGTCCTTGCGGTCAGGAGCAGGCAACTTAGAGAGACGGTCTTGGGACAGCCGGGCCACTCAGTGAGTGGGTCTCGGGTGTGTCGATATGCCTCGATGGGTGCTTGCTTCTGGTGCTTTGGGAGTCCGGAGTGGACTCCTCCTCTTGCTTTTTACCTTTGTGGGTTCAGCACCCCAGGAATTGGCACAACGTGGCTCTGGTAGGTCCTAGTGCCTCGAGACTTGGTGGAGAGGCAGATCTGACACTCCAGATCTGTTGTACATCTTCTTGCTTCAGTGCTCCATTACGGTCGTTGGGGAGTAGCGATACGAAAAACCGGACTTCACAGGATCGGTGCCTGCAGTGTGCACAGGAGTGAAATCTTCATTACAAGGGAGCTTCTCTGTGATTTCTCGATTGCTAGAGGTTCTCCAGGGTTCCTGGAGTCCTTTCAGGTTTCAGGACGACACAACAGCAGTGATTGTCAAGTCCTTCTTGCAGCCTGTATGGTTTGGCACCTTTTCTTTCTGCAGCAGGGCTTCAGTTCTCGCGTAAAAGGTGTTCGTTTGTCCTAGTTTTCTTTGGTATGATGAATCTGATGTTCAGGTCTCGGGGAACCACCTAAATACTGAATTTAGGGATGTTATAAGGGGAGACAGGTAATAGCCAAAGGGCTATCTACCGTTAGGGTGTCTACACCCTCTAGTGACCACTTCCTGTGGGAAGAGGCACTACCCTAGACCTCATTGGAGGTTTTCTCACCATCTCAAGATGGTGGAATTTCAGGAGAGGGGTTTTCCTTGTCTGGTCCGCCCTAGGGGTGGTGCAGGCTGAGGGGGACCCTCCTACTTATCTAACTCATTTTTCCGCCTTTCCTCCAACCAAAAGTGTAGAAGGATAGGGGGCTTGCCCTCTGCCTTTATCTGGGGGTTCCTGGGTTGGATTTCAAAGGCAGCATTGCCTTTGAGGCTTCCCGCCCGGGAAGGCCTTCCTTTCCTGGTGTAAGTGTGAAGCATCCCCGCCAGAGAAGGTATCTTTTCTGTCCTCTGAGAGTGCTGGCTCTCACCCCATGAGGTCAGAAACATGTCTGGTGGTGTTAGACTGGTGAAAAACGGCCAGAGACTCCACTAGTGTTTAGTTAATTTTCAGGGGACCCTCTAAAAGGGTCTCCTTTGTGAACTTATAAACAATCCAACACTGGCATCAGTGAGGATTTCTAAAGACAAGATGTTTGGTACCAAACATCTTAGAAATCGTTGAAGTCATCATGGAGCTAGAAAACTCGTGTTGACAAGTATCCAGCCAATGTACTCTTTATGACTTCCCTGTTCACTTACAACATCACAGAATGGAATGGACACTGGAGGGGCATATCAGCTCATACTGATATGCCCACCCATAGGATATAGTGCACCCGCGAGAAATGCGCATGCGCGGGCGTCCGCGCATGCGCCATTGTGGAAAGAAGTTGTCAACTAGGAAGAGGGAGCCCCGGAGACGCCGCGCTACAGGTAAGGCGTTATTATTTAATGTTTTTATAATAGATTTCATTATTTTAAAAGGAGGGCGGGCGGGAGGCGGGTGGCGGCGGCAGGAAACTCTGCTTCACCCTGGCATGTGCGTAGCGCTGACTGCTGCGCCTACTTCGAAAACTGCGAAGCAGGCAGCGCTACGTACACTCCTTGGGAGAAGCGGAGTACTACGCCCGGGGTTACTTGAGACCCTCACGGCTGAGTAGCGAGCTCTATAAACCACTGATTGATTGATTGAACAGGTATTTCTCATAAGTACAAAGCTATTCAGTCAAAAAGGTATTAATGATTTGTAGATTTTTTAACTTTCCATCGTGCTAAAAACATGCATACCCTCTGAAATTCTTTTGTATGAACTTCCCATGCATAACTTTTTAATAAATGTTTCTCTTGAAGGGACGACCATATCCCAAAATGCAGCGAGGATATAATTCCTTGAGCCTTTGAAATGGAATAGTTTTTTCTCAAATTTAAAATGCAAAATTCTAGAAATAGAGGCATTTCATCAATAGAAAAGTAGAGCTGAATAAATTGCAAAAACGTTCGTCCCTCTGACTATTGCAATGCAGCGGTAGTACCACACCCCACACCTCGAAGCTAGGACCTATGGTCATTGCAGAAATGATCTAGCTTAACCCCTGGCTACGCCCAGTTCTCTGCAGACACTGACGGCCCTGCCCTTTGACCCTCTTTGCTCACCTACAATCACCTGCGGGCGTACACAGCCATGGAGAGGACAAGGAGGCTGACAGCCAGGAACTGCCCGCTGAAGACCATCTTGGCGCTATCACGAAGAATGTCTTGATCCAAGACTGCCCAGGAATAGACTGAGGAACAGTGTTTATAGGCACGTGCGTGTGGCAAGGGATCGTGGCACTGAACTGGCACGTCAGTGTGGGTGGCACAGTGCCCTGTGCACCTTACAATGGCACTTCACAGTCCAGGGCACCCAGAACAGAAGAACAATGGAAGCCCAGCAGGGTCAGGTCAAGCGTCCCTGGAGCCTTCGCCTCAGAGGAGCCTGCCTTAGTTAATGTCCTTTCAATCCCAAACATCCTGTTCAGCCCCCCAGTCCTCGCCCTCGGTGTCTCTGCCACCCTGGATCATGCTTCCTTCCAATACTGCGTCTTAGCGTAATATGCATATTCCAGCATATTGGTAGGACATGCACCTCAGTTTATCTAACCATCCTGCGGTGCCTGGTCCTGAATAAAGAATAGCATTACCCCTCTTCCCTGTCATTGCACAAAATGGTTGAGGACAGCAGCCCGAAGTCAGGCAACTCTGCCTTCTCCTTTCTATGAAATTTGCATTTCTCCATTTCACTCGTCCACAAGTTCATCCCTATAAGATGGCCAACTTCTTCCAGGTCCCTGTTCTCTACTTATCTCTGTTTCTAGCATATGATCACAGGTTTAAATCTAGAGGGCCTACTCAGCCTTTCATCTTTACTGGGTCAATAAAATGAAGCCATTGAATTGGGGAAGAGTAAGCATCTGTTCTCCAGCGCCTAGGTTCCCAAGGCAGTAAATGTGTGCTTTGCAAATATGCATGATACAGTCATATGGGAATGTATGCCCTTCCTATAATTCTTGGCCCCAGGCACATCATCCCAGGTGTTCGTCCAGAAAGTGTTTTAAGATAAATAAAAATGGTATTTCCTTTTCCGAGGCTCTCAAAAATTGTTTAATGCCAGGCAGTATTATTCTCTGCCTTGGCTCTCAAGTAGATATCATTCATATGTCTTTGATAACAGGAGTAAAGGGTTACAGACCGTATCCTGTTACCTGTGAACACACTTCCGGGATAACCAATGGATTTAGGCATTGATACAACAAAGAAAAACATCTGGAATGGACAATTGGGCAGTGGTATTGTTTTGTATGAACTAAATAGATTGATGACTCCTTTCAACACATTCTCAAACACTAATTTTGCAACTGCCTTCAAATCCAGACTACAGCCAGGATCTGCTTGACAGGGGGTGAGGCTTTGTGCAAAAGGTGAGCTTTCCAGAGTCATTAATAGCAAAGAAGATGGAAGTATTTTTTGCATCTGATTTTTTTGTGTGAAATCCTTGAGCAAAATTCATACTAGTAACAGAGAATACCTTCCTCCACTAGTACCAGTTGCGCTCTTGAACAAAGGTGTCCAGTGTGGGCCATACAAGGTGTAGAGTGACCATGCCAGATACTCATGAAGTATGTAAATGGACTCAATTTAGATTAGCATGCATCCTTCAGCACAGCTAAGCATCAGTGCATAACACATTATGAACACTCAAAGGATTCCCTGAACTCCTATTGCAGTGAATTCCCTCAGCTGGCACAGCTGGCACTCCCAGGATCCGAGCAACAGCCATTAGTCTGTGGAGCACTTCAAGCTTCCATCTTCAGGGACCTCCAACCTCTACATGGAGCATCTGTGAGGACTACTGAGTCAAACTCCATCAGTACTGGCACAATGCTGATGTCTGTATACAATTCTCCTCCATAATATTAACTGGCCGTCAATCCATCCATCCATCCATCCATCCATCCATCCATCCATCCATCCATCCATCCATCCATCCATCCATCCATCCATCCATCCAGTCTCAAATGTCTAGCACATACCTACAACTAAACCTTAGGAGGAACAAAAGCATTGTCATCACTAACAGCTCCAAACAACCCACAATTGTGTGCCTTCTTATGGACTCTATTCTGCTGGTATACAAACTGAGGACTGTGATATAGCTGTTGAGTGCTACAGTGCATCTGCTCTGGCATTGGTAACATTGGTTTCACCTAATTGGTCTATTATATTGACCTATAAAACCATAATAGATGCCACAACAAATGCATCTGTGGTGTGGAAGTTAAATGTCATGTGGGCTTGTATGAATATTTACACCAACCAATCATATGATAAAAATATATCAGCCACAAGCCTCAGTGCACTCTGGCCAGGCTACAGTTAAAATGCACTGAAGTGACACAAGGCAGGAAAAAGTTTGTTTACCTTTTCGGAATTTTTTTTTTTACATATTGATAAATCATTCCTAAATTGTGCCTTGTAAGCCCATAGGGTAGGGTGCTAATATATAAAAATAGAGCACTCTATATTTTAGGGGAAACAACCTTTACAATGCAGTCTTTACATCGCACTACCTTTACATAGCAGTCATTACATCGCAACATCCTTTACATCGCATGTAATTACAACGCAGCCATTACATCGCATCTCACTACAACGCATGTCATTACAACGCATGTCACTACAACACAAGCATTACATCGCAAGTCATTATAACGCATACCATTACAATGCATAGTACCCTTACACTATCCAACACTTACCCTACTGTTGCACTCACTGGAGTCAGAATAGTCATTTTTACCCCTACACTATCCAACACTTACCCTACTGTTGCACTCACTGGAGTTAGAATAGTAATTATTAACCCTATACTATCCAACACTTACCTTAAATGCGATGTAATGGTATGCATTGTAATGGTATGCGTTGTAAAGGTATAATGCGATGTAATGGAATGTGTTGTAAAGGTAGTTTCTGAAAATGCGATGTAATGGCATGCGATGTAAAAGAATGCGTTGTAAAGGATGTTGCGATGTAAAAATTGCGTTGTAAAGGCATGCGTTGTAAATGTATGCGGTGTAACGTCATACATTCTATATTAGGGTGAGTGTGACACTCAGCCCATCCAGAACTGGAATAGCCCTAGATGGGGGAGTCAACAACCCTGGCTCAGAAGACAATAGCCTGTCTCTGATGCCAGGAAGAGCAGATGGGTGTTGACTGATGTCAGAACTCAGTGCAGAGGGCCACTGGGCAAATAAGAGCTACTGTGCCCAGCCGTAGGGGGTTGAGGTATTTTACTCCTGATGTCCCGGGGCCTGACCTACTATGGATTCAGAGCAACTGGGCGAAGTACCCTCAGCACACGACTCTCAGTGGTAGTGCAGGTCGAGCAGTCCAAGGCTTCTCAGGGGGAGGGGGGAACACAGAGTGGTGGATGCTGGCTCACAACTCAAAATACATTCAGCAGCTGCAATAAATGATTATCCAGTGAATTACTTGCTTTTATGTGAAAAGGAGTGTTTATATATAAACAAAGTAAAATACGACATTCACAAGCAATACATACAGTCCCCTGAGGTGAGGTCTCTAGTGTTTTATAGATTGGTCTCTGACCCCAATTCCCTTTCACTAGCGGTATTGGTTATTCCCAATTCACTATTGGTGAAATTCAGGTTAAGCCCCACTAGTACTCCAGCACTGAAGCACTATTTTGCAGGTAAGTTACCCCGGGGACATCTGGCCCGTAAATCAGTCTTACCCGCACCAGCAGGATCCGAGCAGCCAGAGTCTCAGCATGCCCAATTCATGGGTGCTGAAGCTGCAGTGGCTGTCTCTGGTAAGTTCCACACACAAGGCCTGGGAGGGGCAATGGTGGAGTTTCCTACAGTTCCTCACAGCAAGCCCAACTGAGGCAGTGGCCTGGGGACTTTGATACTTCCCACTGACCTCTCTTTGAATCAAAGAGCACCCTTTGAAGTGTACTGAACAGCCCGTATCTCCCTTCCTCCAGTGTGTCCCACCCAGCTTACAGGAATACAACAAACCACAAATCTGTCTGGCAGGATTCTTCTACCAATGTAAAAAAAAGAGGGGACCAGGAGCTAGTTAATGGTCCAGTGCCCGTGCTCCATACTAACCATGAATACAACAAAAGGGGGACACTGTTCCAGGGTGGGTGGTGTTAAAGTCTCTGCCTAGCTTCCTACCAAAGGGCGGAAGAAAAGCAGGATGAGAAGGAAAAAGATGAAAGTCCTAGGTATAGGACACAATGGGGTGAACAAGGCTTGTCTCTTGTTGCCCTCACACACCCTGAAGGAGTCATGCTTCATCATTGGGCAATTGCTCCTCGTCGGGTCGGCGCTGCAATGCCCTATGGGTCCCCCGAAGGGTCGCTTTATTGGAGATCTTTTAGAGAACTGCCGTTTGATGCGTGCGGGTGTATATAGTCCTAAGTGAAGGGTGATAAAGTGCGTGCAGAGCGTATTAAACTGCCTAAGAGTTGCCAAAAAAGTGATTTAATAAAGTGGCACCCTTGGCAGAATAAAAAATCCCGTAGGTTAGTGAGTTACCCCTGTAGGCGTAATGAGCCCAGGTAACTGTCAGGTCGACATGTTTCACGCCTCTATTGTCTTAACGATCATGCGCGTTTCATCAGGACCAAGGTGCTATGTGAGGTGGTGTACTGCACGTGATAAAGTAAAAATAGAGGGATGGGAATGTCCCTCTAGGGTGATCAGTGTGGGCCTCGGACTAGGAGTCCTTTAGTCCAGGCTATTCACAATAGTTGATTCCACTCCTGATCATGACCTAGGAAAGATAAAAAAGAGAGAAAGACATGCATTGAAGAAACAGGAGGGAGGCTGGAAGATGTGCCTCCTTGACCATATGTCATGGCAGAAGTAATCATACTGAGAGAGAAAGACACACACACAGACGGAGACAGGCCTGTCAGCACAGGGCCATAAACTCCAGGAACCCTGTTTAGAGAAACCCCTGGAGGCAGAAAGCAGGGAGCCCAATGGCCGACCACCCAGGTAAGTGGCGGCACAACTGACTCACACCCGGCAACTCAGAGGTATCCGTGGTTACAGTAGTGCCTGTGAGATCAGGGGGAACCCCGTCAGGAGTCTCGGCGTTCCACTGGTGCTGCGTGTACTGGTCAGCCGAACTAGAGGCGGACACCAAACGTTGCCTGTACAGGACGTTTTAGGCGAGGGCCGCTATTTTGCCCCACCTGCACATAACGGCGACCGGTAGTTTAGGTGAGTGTGGAGGTTATTTTGAAAGACAGGAGAATGTTCAATAAGATGACCAATCATTTCATCAAAAAGGGACACCCTTGCGAGGCCATACAATGGACTATTCTAGAAGCGAACCCAGGGTGGAATAGCCTCCGGACCCACGAACAAGGCCTTAACGAAGAAATCCCATGGTTGGAATTCTAACCTTCCTCTTACACTGACGTCTCCATGATCTGAATTCTAACCATGGTGAACTTGGCAGTCACTGTAATTATGACACTATCGCCAGTACACGCATTATACACAACACCCTTAGGCTCTACGCCAACCCAACAAATTAGAACACACCAGCCCTACACAATGTGGGAACCCCATAACATATCTGAACCACCCCCTGGGGTAAGTGTGCATTTTTCTGTGCTCTAGCTGCAGAAAACAACCCACATTACGGGTCCCCTTCTCCCTACCGACCCTCTTTCTTCATACACCAAGTAACAGCCCAGTTGGGCATCACCATCATAAGTGGGACCACTGTCGATCATTCTTTACAATTACCATCACGTAAAGATAAACACCTCAGAGTAACGCATTACTGACATTTAGCACTGACGAGTAACCTCTGCCCTTCACTCTACGCATGCGAAGTGCCTCTAGATCCCATAATTAACTACTACGCAACACGCATGTGCGACTCTGCTAACCCTGAGGCATTGCACACATGCGCAGCCTTACAATGACGAGGCCTAGCGGATAGAGGAGCCTCCCACGGGCAACTAAGGTCTGTACTAATAGATGGCCCCAGGCAAAGGTTAGACTAATTCAAACAATCATTAACTAAGACAACATGATAAAGAGAACTCAGTGCGAAAGTAATTAAACTACATTAAAATATATTGGAAATGTATTTTATAATGAAAAAGATTTTTGTTCAAATGATATTGTGAAAGATACATGGTTCTGTTGCAACATCATTGCAGTAGGGTACAAAATTGACACAAATATCACAAAACAAAAACTTAGGGGTCCATTAGTATGTCGGGCGGATCGCCTCTGCCCGACACAATCCCCCGCCCGCCTCCCATATTCCCCCCACCATATCAGTATGGCGGGGGGTACCGCGGCGGACAGGAAGACCGCCCACCGCTTTTCCGCCCGGTCGACAAGTCGACCGGGAAGAAAAGGGTTTAATATGGTGGCGGGGTCTGCTAGACACCACCCTCCATATTTGTATGCAGGCGGGGAGCAGCCTTTCCATGGTGGCGTTGCCGCCACTGAAAGGCATGCAGGATTCATATTTGGGTGGCCCGTTGTTGGCCCCCAGGAAGTTGGGGGGTTGAGGGGTGCACATGGTATCCCCCTGCATTTGCATGCACAATGCGGCAGGCACCACGCGGTGCCTGCCACGTTGTGCATGCAAATACACAACATGCATTTTTGGCATTGCGGCGGGTGATGCTGAAAGCACCGCCCGCCGCAATGTTAAAAATGCAGGATGAACCCGCCAGTGTGACGGGCGCATCCTAATCACCCCCACGGGACTGCCGCACTTATGGCGGGCGGTCCCTTTTTACGTCAGGATGGCGGGCGGACAAAGTCCACCCGCCATCCTAATGATGCCCTTAGTTGGAAACAGACAAGACATTAATACATATATGTAAACAGAATGGAAACAATACTGAAGAAAAAACTGGAACAATTGATATGAAGTGGCTAAGAGATGGGTCTTCTCAACACGCGTTTCGGCACTAGTCTGAGTCAAGACGTTTAAGCACTACCTGCTCAAAACCTTCATTTTGTCAGACACCATAGAAAATCTTGAAGAATTTCTACCATGGCTAAATGCCATTGATGCCAATTTAAAATTCACCAGCCATAAAAGTAAACATCAGGTGGAATTTCGTGATAATCTGATTAAGCAACAAATAGATCATTTAGAAGTAGAGCTATTCACGAAATCTACCGCTAGAAACACCTTATCACCCCAGAAATCAGAAAGAAAGTATCCCCTTTGGACAGTTTTTACGATTACGGCGTAACTGTACCAACCTTATAGATTATGATTCTCAAGTAGAAACCATGAAAGCAAAATTCCTGACCAGAGGGTATCCCCATAGATTAACAGGAGAGGCATACAAACGAGACAGATTTTATGACAGGGATTATCTGTTAAAATCTAAGAATCCTAAAAAATCCGAGCAAATAGTGTATATGACTAAACACTCAACCATGAACTACCAGGTAAAACAGATAATCAATGCTAACTGGCATATACTAAACAGTGATCAAGAACAACCTTTCAAACTAAAGAAACCGCTATTTGCACATAGACAAAACAAAAATATCAAAGACTTAATAGTCCATTCATGTTTGGACTCAAATGTACCCTTTGTACAAAAAAACATTGATGGAAGTGCACCAATTAAAGGTACCTTCAAATGTCTCCATCCTAATTGTAAAGCATGTGATAATGCTATAGAAGGACATACTCTAAACCACAACTGGCATGTTATTCAGTCCAAAACAATGTGCAACTGCGAAACTGACAATGTGGTATATTTAATTGTCTGTCCCTGCAACCTTGGTTATGTCGGGGAAACATCCAGAGCTATCACCACACGATTATCTGAACAATGCTCTGCTATGCGTACCACCAAATTAAATGCCCCCATGGTGAAACATTTTCACAAATTAAAACATTCTCCTAATGAGATTAGGTGGCATATATTGGAAAAAATAAAGAACCTGAATAAATATAGTAATGAGGAAATATGGAAAAAACGTGAGGTTTACTGGATATTCTTTTTATATACATACAAACAAGGATTAAATAATGATTTTCCCTGGGAGAATGCCATATTGTTTAATAATTTCTGAAAAGGGTTCATTTTCCCCTTTTAGTGGTATGTAATCTACACACACTGAAGCTTGCTATAACTCTTGAGCATGTTATCGTTCAGCAGCCCGCTTTCTATATCCATCGTCGGGTTCTCACATCTAGTGATCATGTGACGCCTAGGCGGCCTTATTTTTAAACAAACTCTATCGGGATGTAGGAGGCTCCCCTCCGTGGCAACAGTCCGCTCTCTATATCCATCGTCTTGTGACACCAAGAGATCACGTGACACTCAGGTGGCTTTTAAATAGACTTCATCTGGATATAACAGGATGTAACAGGTTTCCCACTATGGCGGCTATTTACACGCATTAATTGCGACGGTAAGTTAAGAGTTCTCTGCTTTCTGTCGCCAGCATCCATTACCTAATTTCTTAGATAGATAACCTCATCCGCCATTTATGTAAAGCAACTCTGATCTCTGTCATTTATTTATCTTATGTTCAGAACGCCATGAACATTACAGTTACTCAGCGCTTGGTGAACCCGAGGGTAGCTCCACATCCAAAGATGACTGGCCAGATCGTTTAAAGCCTAGCCTTCCAAAAAACAAACCCAGATAAGGTACATTCACCACCGCATATATTCCCTTTAATTTTTCGATCAATCTACAGAAATGGTAGCTGATGATCGAACGACCTCAGTCTTATGTAGATTGCTTTGTTTCTGCAGAGCGGTGCCATTATTCGATCACTATTTTGCCCCACCAAGAATCTTTGTTCTCCGCCCGCATTGATCGCAGACATTATCACTCAGGTGTTATACGCTATAATTACTGGTTTCCCGGGCGGCATTCTAGAGCTACTACACGAGGTAATCTAGCCTTGTTCTCAATAGTAAATTGCACTCTATTTGAGATTTAGCCTTACTATACAGAGCAGTGCTGATTCCCTTTTGATAGCCCACCCCTGGTGCAATTTTCTCTAAGTCGCTAGTGTCCACCTATATATTTATAAAAGCATAGAGGCATCAACTTACAGTGTTTGACCTCTTGGTACATTAGCAAAGCGATTTAATAAAATTTGTATGCGAGGCCATTAGTAGAACAAATGGACTGTCCCCATATCAATTAGAGGTTATTTTTTTCAACCTGTAAATATGTTCTAGGTTTAAACTTTGTGTAATACACTTTCTATGTTACAAGCACCCAGTTATACACCAATAAAAGCATAAAGATATTATTATTTATTGTTAAAGCCTCAGTCAGTATCATTATGAATTAATTGAATTAAAGTGTGAATTAATAAACACTAAGGGGCCGATTCCGATCCGTACGCGTGTTTTACGCCCGACTAGTACAGCTGTACGAGTGAGCAAGTACGATGCGAGCTATGTGAAACTCACCGACCGAGTCGTTTCAAGGTCTGAACCGCTCCGTACGTCTCGGCCGTAAGCTAACCGTGGCGTGTAATGGAAGCGATTTACGACCAAGCCAGTACGATGCACGCGTCGGAGAGCCGGTGCGAGCCGGAGTGTCTGGCTCGCAAAACGCCCAGGAAGTTGCCTTTGGGGGTCCGAGTTGGACCCCCTGACAACCCGCAGCCCTACGACTTGGACACATGGGGAGACCCAAGGGTCCCCCCAACGCAGGCAGGTATGGTGCGGACGGCACCGATGCGTACCCACTGTAGGGGCGCCCTTGTGCGAGACGTATCCATTCAGTCAATGGGAGCCCATGTACGTGTCGTATGACCGGCTCCCATTGACTTCTATGGGAGTCCGACCGAACCGAGTCCGGCAATATACGGCCGCATCGTACTCGCTCGGTCGGACTACAGGACTCCGGCTCGGTCGGAAAACACTCCGGATCCGGCTCAGTCGGAGAGCTTTCCGACCCGGATCGGAATCGGCCCCATAAAGTAGACTGCCTTGATAACTATACCTAGATCATATCCTCCACAAATATTTCTGATGTGTTCCGCCTGTCTCCATCTTACAGGTTCAAGCATAGCTTTTTTTAAAAGCTTATTGCGGGCTCTTGCGGACTGCCTTATATAGTAGCCGCTCTCCTGAATTCTGTCATATGGGACTCTCGGACCATTCAGCCCTGTATTAGACGCTGCCTCGATTGTTGGACTTTTGCTCCGTTGTTCTTATATAGTGGTTATAGGAAGGAGAGACCCATTTCACGATAAGACTATTTGACCAATGACCTAGGATATTGTCCCGGCCCTACAGACACTTCGTGCTTTTGACCGTGGAATGTTCTTCACATGCCAACAACGCCACCCGGTGGACGAGTGCACTGACACAAACCTACTCGCAGCAAGTTTTAACGCATTCCCTGTGATATTCCTCATTTATCTTTATTGTTCAGGCACACCTATCAGCCAAACCATCTTGCTTGTTCTCCCACGTTTACAAACAGCTTTTCCTGGTTATTAATATCCGTTCGGCCCCATGGACTTTGGACATGAATGTAGCCTTACGCCCTGAAGAAGGTGATACCCCGGAAAGGGTGTTGAACACCGAAACGCGCGACAGTGTTTTTGATCCTTTTTGTCCCCAACATATGTATTCCACTTTTTGATTTATGTAAAGATGACGAGTATTGATTCAACTAATTTCTTCAATTTATCCCCCAAAAAGTAACCACATGATCTAGGCATTTATTTGTTTGCTTTGAATAACAGTAAAACAAAAATAAAATGTTGTTTAAATAATTTGATTTATGTTATTGTTTGAGCGCATGGCTTAGCCGGAGTGTCACATTGATTAAACGACGTAATTGCATCCCCCCGATATGCTTATCCCCCTCAGAGACAAATGGGTGGCAGAAGGCCTAGAGATAGATGATGAGGAGTGGCTTTCTGCCTTGGCTTCCCCGCGTGAGGTCGCCATATCATCCAGACTGCGGCTTATCCAATTGAAGATTTTGCATAGAGTATACATCTCCTGTACGAGACTTCATGCGATGGGGAGGGCTGACACAGCGCTCTGTAGGAGAGGATGTGGGGGCACAGGTACCTTCTTCCATGTGCTGTGGGGCTGCCCGAAGGTTCAGAGGTACTGGCGCAGGGTGGTGCAGTGTATGGAGGAGGTGTGGGAGGTGGAGATTCGCCTGGAGGCTCAGAGATGCCTCCTGAATATATGGGAGCCAACGGACCTGCCACCAAAAGGGAGGCTCTGGGTGACGCTCGGCCAAATGGTGGCGAAGAGGAACATAGCTAGACTCTGGGGAAGTCCCATTCCGCCCACATTGTCAGACTGGAACAGAGACATGGACTGGTGCATGCTACAGGAAAAAAACGTCTATGTGGCAAGAGGGTGCCCCCGTAAGTGGGTCGAGGTGTGGACCAAGTGGAATGATTTCAGAGGGGGCATCTGTGTGCCTCCTTCTATCGAGCAGACCCCGGGGATGTGTAATATACCACTGCTCTGTACGCTCCGAAGGTTAAGACAGTGATGCATAGGTCGCACCACCGGGAAGTAAGGTCAAAGGTGCTTGCAGTGTGGACAAAGGTGCTTGCAGTGTGGACCGTCACTTGGAAGGGTGGGGGGGGGAGGGGAGTTTTGATTGTTAGACAAGTTTACGCCTGTTGGGGCACATGCTTGTGTTCAAAGTGGTTCTAAGAGAAAATAAGACCTAAGGCATACGTCCTTCTTCCCTACAAATTTGATGCACTGTTTATTAACGCCGCCGTACCCCCGGGTTGACGGCACAGGGCTGTGTTATTGGTTACGCATATAAGATTCCTTCCGCTGCCGGCCCACTGGGTTGTAGGCTGTCAGCCGTGTATTGTGTGTCTCCGAATAAAGGTCTTTAAAAAAAAAAAAAAACAACGACGTAATTGCGTTTTTCAAAATAGATAGGTAAAGCAGACTGTTTGTTATTTGATACTTCAAGCATAGCTATATACAGGTCGGTTGTGATCAAAACATCTCTAGACCTCGATTAAAAGTTGATACTGCTGTCATTTCTAGTAAGCTTTATTTTCATATGTTGGTACCTTTGCTATCTAGCCATTTTTAGTCACGACACCTAATCATCAGTTTTATTAATGCTATTAAATTTCTCACCTTTAATTTTTCTTGATATTCTTTTTCTTCACTTATATATATTGGTACACATTATCTCTGTATATCATTTCCACTAAAGGTGTCTAACACTACCTTACCTACATCTATGGTGACGGTATCCATTCAGAGGTTGTATTCTTTGATGAGTTCTTTTTAGTTTACTTTACCCCCCCCCCCCCCCCAGGGTCTCATTTCTGGCAACGTCTAGTAGTATGTAATATTTGAGATATCTTTGAACTCAGTGTGTTTTACAAATTGTTTATTGTTTTTTATAGAAATGTTATTGTTCTATAGGTAAGAATTGTGGCCCTCCTGATGAAGGTGCTATTAATGCCGAAACGTGCGTTGAGAAGACCCATCTCTTAGCCACTTCATATCAATTGTCCCAGTATTTTCTTCAGTATTGTTGCCATTCTGTTTACATATATGTATTAATGTCTTGTCTGTTTCAAACTAAGTTTTGGTTTTGTGATATTTGTGTCAATTTTGTACCCTACTGAAGTGATGTTGCATCAGAATCATGTATCTGTCACAATATCATTAGAACGAAAATCTTTTTTATTGTAAATGAATAAACTGTAGTTTAATCGCACTGAGTTCTCTTTATCATGTTGTCTGAGTTAATGATTGCTTGAATTAGTCTAACCTTTGACTGCCTAGGATTTTTTTCTCCATTGTAATATTTACCCTGTCCTAAGAGATCTAGAAGTATTACAGGGTGTCCTTGATATTCGCACTAATATATGGCCCCTACCTGCTATCCCTCACTTCCAGGCAGGCAGCAGGACGGGGCAGGTTCAACGGAGCCGACACCCGAGCTAATTTGTAAGTATAGAGATGTCTACTATGACGAAGGACTGCGTCTTTTAAGTAAGTAAAAGTAACCAAGAAATATGTTGTGTGCCTTCGACTTATCGATATTTCCTTGACTTTTTACCCTCTCTCCAGCCCAATAAGGTGCGGGCACCCTACGCCATTAGCCTAAGGAGCAATGTTCTCCCCTCATTAGGTAAGGGTCACAGTGCACCATTATTGAACATTCTCCTGTCTTTCAAAATAACCTCCACACTCACCTAAACTACAGGCCGCCATTATGTGCAGGTGGGGCAAAATAGTGGCCCTCGTCTAAAACGTCCCGTACAGGCAACGTTTGGTGTTTGCCTCTAGGTCGGCTGTCAAGTACTCGCAGCACCAGTGGAACGCCGAGACTCATGTCAGGGTTCCCCCTGATCTCACTGGCACTACTGTAACTACGGATACGGTTGCCGGGTTTGAGTCAGTTGTGCTTCCACTCTCCTGGGTGGTCGGCCATTGGGCTCCCTGCCTTCCGCATCCGGGGGTTTCTCAAAACAGGATGCCTGGAGTTTACGGCTCTGTGCTGACAGGCCTGTCTCCGTCTGTGTGTGTGTCTTTCTCTCTCAGTATGATTACCTCTGCCATGACATGTGGTCAAGGAGGCACACCTTCCAGCCTCCCTCATTTATTTTTTTTTGTAAACAAATTTCATTGATTTTTCAATATACTCTCAATAGATACATAGATATTGCGTTACTTGAAAAAAATAAATCACCAGTCCCATCGCCTTCAAACTATCCCATTCTGTAGCAATTATTTTCCTATCTTCCCAGCTTTCCCCCTTGACTCATAAATCAAAACAGAGAAATAATCAATTGTCTAATCCACCACAAGACTATATATTGCATTATGCATTGTTTGTATCCTGTGTACTCAGCCTAGTCATATTGACTCAAACTAACCCAATAACAGTCCTAACTCCCCTCTCCCCCTCCCTCATCCCCCCCGCCAGGCATGTCGTTGCTAGTAATGCACCTTACTTTCATCAGTCTGTAAACATCAGAAGAGCTGGGGTAGATCCATGACCCAATATTTTGGACTCGTGCTTGCGTATGACCCTTCCCCCCATACTGGCGGCAAGTGCATCTCTGTCCTTATTGGTATGAGTCTTCGTGAAGCTGCTCTAGATCCTGTGCGCTCGGCTCTGCGTCATCATCACTATCACTGTCTGGGTCCTACCAGATGTTCTCAAGCTCTTGCCGCCTCCAGTGCCCTCTCGCTCCCGGTTCTTTTTACCAGTTGGAGCCAAACTACCCTGTCACATTCGCCCATTTAAGAAACTCTTTCTCCCACCTAGCCACTCCAGGGGATACTCTTGCCTTCCTGTGCATCGTGATTTCCCTTTTGGCCAACAATAGCCCCATATCAATGAACTTGCTAGTGACTTTGGTCTTAGCCGTGTGAGGAAACCAGTGTAAGATATATGTTCCCAAAGCCAACTCCAACCCCCTGTCTGTTATTACATTCAGCAAGTCAATCACCTCCATCCAATAATCTGTTAATGACGGGCATTCCCATATCATGTGAGGGATATCCGCACCCTCCCTTCTGCAGTACGGGCATTCATCTGTCTCCGTATGAAAATATACTTTGATCTTCTCTGGGGTGAGATAAGCCCGGTGCAATATATAGAAATGGAACAACTGAAACCTAGCGTTTCTGGTGCTCTTCCACGCCTGCACAACTATGTCAGTCCAAGCCCTATCTGGAATGTCAACGCCCACATCCACTTCCCATTTGTGCTTACGACTTTCCAAGGGGGCCAACCTCTCCAGGGTCAATCGCTTATAAAGGCATGTGACTGCCTTGTATTTCCCTGCAGCAGTCACTACATATTGACAACCTAAAGAGGTCTGAGGTTCAATGTAGCCCTCCTTCCAGTGTACCCGAATAGCCGCCGTAAGGGCCGCTTGCAACAAGAAGTCTCCCCCTCATAGCTCAATTCGCTCCTGCAACACATGGAAGGGCAGCATTGTCCGGTCCTCATAGAGATCCCCAATGGTAGGCAACCCTTTCTCCTCCCAGTCGCTTAAATCCCGCCATGAGCCCCCGTGTGGGAGCGCTTCACACATGGCAAGTGGTATATCGGGAGCATACGGCAATGCCATACCTGCTCGTTTAACACTCCTCCTCCAGCACTGTCTCGCTGTCTTAAGGCCCTCAGGCAGGTCACCCAGCCGAACGGGAAGGTCCAGTAGGATTTGCGACAGCAACTTCAGCTCAGGCACTCCCCCTCTTTCCTGCTCCGACCCCCTCAGCCTTGCCATCACAAGTTGTGTTAACCACTGCAATTGCGCAGCCAAATAATAATGAGTGCGGGCGCTGTAAAATAGATAGGGCTACTCGGCGCCTCCCAGTACCCCATAAAAAGCCAGTGATCATTGACGTAATTTGCTTGAACACCAGCGCCAGTATCCAGACCGGAAGGATCGTGAAATAATAAAGCAATCGGGGGAGTGCCACCATTTTAAGTAAGGCCACTCGGCCCACCACCGATAGTGGCAGTGTGCTGCAAAACTCAAAACTACCTATCAGGCCTCAGAGTGCTCTAAGCACATTCCCCTCTAACAATTCCGACCTGTCATGATATATCTGAACTCCCAAGCACGAGAGGCAACCGGTTTCCCATCGCACCCCTGCCACTCTCCGCAAATCTCTGCTATCATCCGTCGGGAATAGACAAGACTTGGCCCAGTTAACTCTGATGCCAGACACCTCTCCTAATGCATGCAGTAGAGATATTGCCCCCTCCAGAGCTTGCTCCGTATCCACCAAAAACATGAGCAAGTCATCCGCATACAATATGATATGGTGGGTCTGGTCTCTTATTTGTAAGCCCGATAATATTCCATTACATATAGCCAATACGAATAGGAGCGTGGACAACGGGCACCCCAGCCTCATACCCCGACTCACTTCATACGCCCGTCCCAACTCGTGCCGTGGAGGACTGATATAATGACGCCATCCATGCGATAAACGCGTCTCCCACCCCGAAGCCCGCCATAACATGGAACAGGTACGGCCACTCTTAAGTTATCAAATGCCTTTTCTATATCCACGGCAAACACTGCGGCAATATCCTTCACATAAGTGTCTGATTCCGGATATTTTGGGCTGTGTTGCGTTCCGGGATAAAACCGGATTGGTCACGATGGATTAAGATTGGCATGTGCTGCAGTAGCCGAGTGGCCAAAATGAGACTTAATGTCTTATAATCCGGGTTAAGCATGGAGAGCGGTCGATACGCTACTCTTTCCCAGACTGGCTTTCCTGGCTTAAATAATGGAATAATAATCGCTTCCCTCGAGGAAGTCGAGAGGCGGCACAGGCTTCAAGCCTCATTATATAATGCCACTAAGTGCGGGGCTAGGAGTGCGGAATAGGTTAGATAAAATTAAATCGGGAGGCCATCTGACCCCGGTGTCTTGTTCCGTGCCATTTGTTTAATTGCCGCCCGCACCTCTCTCACTTCAATATCTCCTCCCAGTGCCTCCGCCTACTCATCGTCCAATCGCGGGAGCTGCAGTCCTTGCATAAACTCGACTGAGTTCCCTTCCGTAGTGGGTGTCTTACTCCTGTATAGTTCCCGGTAATACTCATAGAACAACCTGTTGATAACCTCTTGGGTAAAACAGGCTTCCCCCGATCATCCCTGGTCTCTAATAGTGGCGTTCCTCTCCGTGTCGGGCTAGCCAACCATGCCAACAGGGCTCCCGATTTGTCCCCCTTCACGTGGGTACGGGCAATATAAGCTTTATAGTCAAAGCAGCGCAAACGCTCTACCTGTCCTGCCACCCTCTCTTTTGCCTCCAGCAGCTCTGCTTGTTTATCAGGCCTCCCAGGTTGGTCCCTTTCCACCTCTCGCAGCCACCGTTCCGCTTCCGTCACCTCTGCCAACAGTACCTTTCTCACCTCTACTGTCTCACCTATACAGCGACCACGGATCACCGCCTTAAAGGCATCCCATCCCACTAGGGGCATAGAAGCAGTTCCTCCGTTATCCGATAAAATATTGAGTGATGGCTTCTCCTACAGCCTCACGGTAGACCTGGTCCTCGAACACCTCAGGGCGCAAGCGCCAGGTCGGTATCTTAGCCTGGACTCACGACCACTGCATCCAAAGCAAGACAGGGTTATGGTCAGAAAGCGTCCTAGCCAAATATTCACTCCCCTACACACCCGCATACACGTCCGGTGTACATAATAATGCATCCAACCGCACATGAAGGTCGTGCATATGAATAATCACGCTCCTTTGGGTGCTGAGCCCTCCAAGTGTCCACTAGTCCCCACCTTTGCTGTCAATTATGCCTCGCTTCTGCAATATTGTGTGTGTGGGCAGTGGGAAGCAGGGGGTGTGATCGATCCAGTGAAACATCTGAGACGCAGTTAAAGTCCCCCCCCAATAAAACCGAACCCGTGCGATAGGGAGCCAGTTTCCCAGAGAGATGCGAGAGAAATGATGGCTGTTCCATGTTAGGTGCATAGATGCTCCCTTAATTTTTTTAATTGGTTAATTAATAATTAAATTAATTGTGATGTCTTTTTTGTGTAGCGGGTTGTGCGTTTATAGGGGAATAGGGTGGGAAGTAATTTAATGTTATTTAAGTACATATTAATGTAATTTTATTGGTATTTATTATTAATATTTTTGTTAAATAATTATTATGTTATTTTTTTTTTATTATTTAATTAATAAGTATGTTAATTTAACCCCTATGCTATCCGACATTTTCCACACTGTTGCACTCACTGGAGTCGGAATAGTAATTTTAACCCTAACGCTATCCAACTCTTTCCCTACTGTTGCACTCACTGGAGAGGGAATAGTAATTTTTACCCCTACACTATCCAACATTTTCCCTACTGTTGCACTGTTTGGAGTTGGAATAGTAATTGTATTCCCTGCGCTATCTAATATTTTTTGTATTATTTTAGTAAATGTAGTATATAATTAATTTAAAACATATTTTAAAAAATGGTATGTGTAGAGATGTATTTTTAATGTATAAGATTATTAAAAATCATATTAAGTAAGTATATATATTATATATTATATGTATGTTTAATTTATTTTTACATTACATATATTAGTTATCATTTTTAAACGTTTTAAAATATTTTTAACTATCTTAATTTAAATTATATATATTATTTACTTTATTTTACATTATTTTTGTAACGTTTAAAAAAACTATATTTTTAAAAACAATATTTTTGACATTGATATTTTTTCGATATTTTTGTACTTACCTTAATGTAGATAGGATGTCGATATTCTTGACTTCGATATTTTTGCGTCGATATTTGTGTAGGTCGATTTTCTGTCTCTCGATATTCTGTCAGTGATTCTCACAACTATGAGGGTAGCGCTTTGGGCACCCTTACTGGTCCACAAAGACAGCAATCCCTGAGAAACTCCCATGTCATGGTGCACACATATGATCTGTGTTCGCGCATGACAACAAAAATCAGAATTAGGGATCCAGACTTCAGTACAGTGGGGCACTCAGGGCAGGAGTGCACATCTATTACCATGGAGTGACTTTTCCTTCCCAACAACTGCTGGTGCTGGCCATTGAAGGGATTATTTCTCTGGGAGTGGATAGGAACCGTTTGTGGAATAAATGGGAGCTTAAGCGCAATCTCTTTTGGCTAGGAGATGCTTAGGAAGGCTTTGATTATTGATTCACTGGACCCTCCCAGTCAGGACCAAATCAGAGAAGGGGAGAAAACAAATGTTGACAATGTCAGATGGAAGAAGAGCTCATCTAAACAAGGGAGTGGCTAAAAAACATAAAAACAAGCCTGCCTAGTTGAAGCTGGGTCTCCAACATTGAAAAGGTTGCTTCTCTGTACGTTAACAGTAAGGCAACGAGGCAGTATTTCAAAAGGAGGTGGGGGACTTAGAGGAAATAGTTAGGATTGGGTGGTGCAATTTCTCCAATCACTGGCTAGTGCACAGGATAGATCCTGCACCTCAACCATCACCTCCTCAGAACATTCCAGGACATGGGAGGAAACCATGAAGAAGAATACTCCTGACTGCTGCTGGAAGAAGAGGACTCCTTTAATGACTCTAGTATTCAAGCACTCCTGACTGCTGCTGGAACCGAAGGGCTGGATCTACTCTCCTAGAGCCAAATGGTTCGTCTCCCGTTTACCTGCAGCAGCAACACTAAATGCAGCAGGACTCCTGACTCCATGAGGGCCCAGCTGACCAAAAAGGACTGGAGCCTCTCGGAGACCTGGCTGCGGAGAGAACTGGTACCTTGAAGTCTGCCCTGAGATGCCAAGGGCCGTAGGAATGACCAGGAGAAATGTTTCTACCTCTGGATGACCGGTACATGGTACAGAGGCTTGCCCAGAGACACGGAAATGAGACTTGTATTGCTCTGAGCTTTTAATGGTGCTGAAAACTGGTTCAGTGGTTCCTTGCAGAGATGGGATATGGCCCAGTCCGGCCACAGCTCTATGTGTGCCTTTTTTATGTAATGTCTTCCACTACCTTTCAGATAGCATTGTTCTACATAAATACCACAAACTTACAATGGCTGAGCTGGTAAATGATGATGGAAACAAAAAATTCAGCAGTTGAATAGGAGTCACAGTAACTGTTTTTTACTGCCTTCTAGGAAGTGATATTGGCTGATATGCTCCCTATCACGAGGCTTGATACGGAGTTTTCTCCCTATCATGTCTTTTCTACAGAGTTTTTAGGATCTGGATCAACTAGAGTCCACATGCTGGAGCTGTGTGCTTGGATTGAAGATGTGTGAGCTTACAGAGGCTGTTATAATTGATTTGGCACTGAAGACGGCTTGGGGTACAGCTCTGGGAATTTGGCAAAATCCAGTCTCACACTCTGCTCCAGACTCACTGTTAAGGCTCATAAAGGATAAACAAAAGGAAGTCCTGAAACTGGAGTGATGGAACGCCTAGATGGCATTCTGTATGATGTGGGTGTTATAGACCCCTATAGTCATACATTTTGCTCCAAAAAGGCTGTGGTCTGGTCCAGCACAGAACAACTGGTCTAGATATGCAAATTAAGCATCCCTGCTGGATATAAGGACTGCACTGAGGTACACCTATTGTCTAAATTGTAACTAAGTATACAAGTTGGCCTTCCTTGAAAAGTGAGATGATTTTTAGGATGGTGGTGTTACCTTTTTGGCAATAACAGGAACATGGTCACGGAGGGTCCACTTCTTGTGATGCTGAGGTATAAGCTATTAACACCATTTTAGCCCTTTGAGGCATAGCTCTGGATGAATGTTCCATACCCAATGGTGGACAACAAGCAGAAATCATGACTACTATTAGTTGTTCCATGTTTACGTTAAAATGTATGTATGAAAAAGTCAAAATCATTATGTCTGATTTAGCGCAATGCCCTTAATACTCAAATGTATAATTACCCCTGACTAACAAGTAATTCCACATGGATCACCAATGGAATCAGGAATTATGTTGATAATTGGTGTTACTTCACATTTCATGTCATTCCAGAATTCATGGAGATTATGCGAGGACATATCCTAATAGGTTTGACTATATGCACCCTGGAATCTCTAGAGGTAATTTTGCCTATGGCAATTCAGCATGCACAATGACTGCATTCCTCACAATACCAGTTGGGATTGGAACTCCTGCTTCCAGCCAATCACAATTATGAGGCTACTTGGCATGCCGACCACATTGTTAAAGCCGCAAAGGGCTCTGGGGAAGTCAATCCTTTGGCAAATGGAAGGTTTGGTTTGAGATATGGTTTGGTTGGTTTCAATAAGGTTTGGGGTTCTTAGAAGGCTTGTACTGTATATCCTACAGGAATGTTTCATCTTCTTTTACTGAAATATTGATGCAGGATATAGTTAGCAGAACACAAATCATTACGTGTAAGGTCCTAATTAAAAGGTTCAAAGAGGTCGGACCTTTATTAATGTAAATCACTGTAGAAAGATGATGGTAAAATATATGCAAATCTTTTAATTCAGTTTAGTGCCACTTAATATAGGCTCAATTTGGTAAGGTGTGAGGGCTCAGATGTTTTTCTGTCAAATGACATGCTCTCTAGAATGTCAGTCATTCTTCAGAACAAACCGCAATTGTTATTTGTGCTTGTGATCTAATAACTACACTTCTCAGTATAAGCGGCCGATTCCGATTCCGGCCGTAAAATGTACCGACCAACACGGACCTGGAACGGAGACCAACCGACACGGACCGGCGCTGCACAACCCGTGCAGTACGATGCAATGCGTGTGAATTACAACCGACACGTACAGAATACAACCCATACTACCGAGCTGTAGGGAAACCAGTGATTCGCCCGAACACGCGACGCGATTCGCACAGACCGACACGCACCAGGAATGAACCCGACCGACACGAACCTGCGATGTCCGACCCGCGCAGTACGATGCAATGCGTTTAAAACCAGACCGACTCGCAGGGAGCCCAAGCCGCATGACCAACACGCACAGAAAACAGGGACCTGAAGCAATAGAGATCTCCGCGACCGACGCGTATTAAACACAGAAGAAAGTCAGCGTGAAAGACCCGGAGAAGCCCGCACGAGCCAACATCAGCATCCGTCTCGGTCAGAAGAACGTCTCCTTCCTACCTAGAAAACCCAAAGGAAAAAATACAAAAAAAGGACCAAACAAGCAATTACAAAGTCAATAAATATTTAAAAAAAACTTGGAACAAAGACACACCCACAAATAAAGGCCACAAATCACTACCATGATCCTTTGCACATTCAAGAGAACAGCTAGCAGAGAACACCATCAGACAGCAACCACAGACACACTCACAACTCACCCATCACACAACTTTCACACCATTGGCACCTCACCAAAAGCACTCACAGATACACCTAGCAAAACTGACACTCACCCACCCTCACTTGCACCCTCACACACATATCACTCACCACCACCACCCATCACCATGCCCCAAAGAAGAACCCAAAGTTCATAGATAGTGAGTCAGAAGTGCTGGTAGATGGAATCATCAGAGTACAGCTACATTTGTTTGGTACATTGGTCCAAAGGACCCCCATGTCACAGAAAACAAAGATGTGGGCGAGGATTGTGGACAAGGTGAATGCACAAGCACCAATGTTGCGCACAAAGGATGATATCCAGAACAGGTGGTATGACGTGCGCAGGAGGGTCAAGAAACTCATTGAGAAGGATCACGCCTTGAGTCAGCACACTGGTGGTGGCCCTCCTGCCAAACCAATATACTTCAGGTCCTGGGAGGAGAAGGTGCGGGACATCCTACCACCAGAGAGCGTCCATGGTCTATCAGACATACCAGAGCCTGGTGAGTACACAACCAATATACTCAATATTGTGTGGCAAGGGGACAGTGAAACCATGCACCGTTAGCAAGGCCACAGTAACCAATAGATAAACATCCCAAGATGTGTATGCTAGTCAGACAAATACAATACCTGCCACCTCATAGTGACTTGTAACTGTGTCATGACATACACAACCTACCAACAAAGAGAGCAAGGCAGTGGCACAAATCCAAATAAATACTGTCAGACATTTTGTCACCACAAACACACTACCTCACAGTGCAGCTGACTGACAGGAAGGCATAATGGGTATGCTGGTGAAATGAGTGTATCCAAAAGCATGATGGGGTTTGTTGTCACAGATAATGCTCCCCCTCCCAATTGGCCCATCAAGACCTCTCTGAATCATCCTCACATCACAGAGAGTGGAAAATAACTGACAAGATTGCTGACACTCGGTCCTGTTGTGGGGAGCACAAGGCCCTGGTAGGGGTTGTGCGCAAATCAGAAGCAGGACACCACTGCCTGACATCCTGAAAGCCAACTTGCACACCCTCCAATGGAAGGACGTTTCATGGTAGGATGTCTGGCCGGGTGGGAAGGAGGACTGACAGCTCTGACCATACTTACCAGCATGTGTAGACACACACACCCCTCAACACAAACTCCACACAACTCACCTGGGATAATGCATTGACTCACACTGTAGTGAAATATCACCCAAAGATACACCGCACTGGGTTTTGCTGTGTGAAGCACAGGGGCTCTCTTTGGACTTGTAGCCAAACAAACACCAGGACTGCACAGTCAGCCATCTTGCCATTGCTGTCACACTCCCTCACAGGGAAGCAGAGTCAAAAGGAAAGAAGTATGGTCATGCTGAGAAGGGGGGTGTAGCCAAGAGCATGATGGGAGTTGCAGTCACAAACAATCCCCACCCACCTACATGGCCCAGCAAGCTCACACTGAACCATGCTCACCTCACTGGGAGTGGAAATGGACTGACAAGATGTCTGACACTGGGCTCTGTTATTGAGCACAAGGCCCTGCTGGGACGTGGGCACCAACAAACACCAGGACTGCACAGTCAGCCATCTTGCCATTGCTGTCACACTCCCTCACAGGGAAGCAGAGTCAAAAGGAAGGAAGTATGGGCATGCTGGGAAGGGGGGTGTAACGAAGAGCATGATGGGAGTTGCAGTCACAGACAATCCCCACCCACCTACATGGCCTAGCAAGCTCACACTGAACCATGCTCACCTCATAGGGAGTGGAAATGGACTGACAAGATGTCTGACACTGGGCTCTATTGTGGGGAGCACAAGGCCCTGCTGGGAACTGGGCACCAACAAACACCAGGACTGCATAGTCAGCCATCTTGCCATTGCTGTCACACTCCCTCACAGGGAAGAAGAATCAAAAGGAAGGAAGTATGGGCATGCTGAGAAGGGGGGTGTAGCCAAGAGCATGATGGGAGTTGCAGTCACAGACAATCCCCACCCACCTACATGGCCCAGCAAGCTCACACTGAACCATGCTCACCTCACAGGGAGTGGAAATGGACTGACAAAATGTCTGACACTGGGCTCTGTTATTGAGCACAAGGCCCTGCTGAGAAGTGGGCACCAACAAACACCAGGACTGCACAGTCAGCCATCTTGCCATTGCTGTCACACTCCCTCACAGGGAAGCAGAGTCAAAAGGAAGGAAGTATGGGCATGCTGAGAAGGGGGGTGTAGCCAAGAGCATGATGGGAGTTGCAGTCACAGACAATCCCCACCCACCTACATGGCCCAGCAAGCTCACACTGAACCATGCTCACCTCACAGGGAGTGGAAATGGACTGACAAAATGTCTGACACTGGGCTCTGTTATTGAGCACAAGGCCCTGCTGGGAAGTGGGCACCAACAAACACCAGGACTGCACAGTCAGCCATCTTGCCATTGCTGTCACACTCCCTTACAGGGAAGCAGAGTCAAAAGGAAGGAAGTATGGGCATGCTGGGAAGGGGGGTGTAGCCAAGAGCATGATGGGAGTTGCAGTCACAAACAATCTCCACCCACCTACATGGCCCAGCAAGCTCACACTGAACCATGCTCACCTCACAGGGAGTGGAAATGGACTGACAAGATGTCTGACACTGGGCTCTGTTATTGAGCACAAGGCCCTGCTGGGAAGTGGGCACCAACAAACACCAGGACTGCATAGTCAGCCATCTTGCTATTGCTGTCACACTCCCACACAGGGAAGCAGAGTCAAAAGAAAGTGAGTATGGGCATGCTGGGAAGGGGGGTGTAGCCAAGAGCATGATGGGAGTTGCAGTCACAGACAATCCTCACCCACCTACATGGCCCAGCAAGCTCACACTGAACCATGCTCACCTCACAGGGAGTGGAAATGGACTGACAAGATGTCTGACACTGGGCTCTGTTGTGGGGAGCACAAGGCCCTGCTGGGAACTGGGCTCCAACAAACACCAGGACTGCACTGACTGACATCCTGAAAGTTAACCTGCACCCACTGCAATGGTGTCACGCTTCATGATGGGCTAACTGGCCTGGGGGAGAAGGAGGTCCTGACTTGAAAACAAATGACACCAAAGCTGGCCATACACACACCTTCTCTGCTAAAACACATTGCACGCATGGTACCAGTCACTCACAAAGATAATGCCCGGGCAAGATGGCTGACACATGGGCCTGATAAATGATGTGGCTGCAAATCACACATATGCACTGGCCAACCCAAACACGTTCGCACACACAGCCATTGCGTCTGTATGTTCAAACTCACTGTCTGGGGATGCAGTGTCCTGGGGTGCCCCTGGCCGTAGAGGTGTGTCTTGCAGATGACAAGTGTGGGTATACATATATAGTACATTGCACAAAACACACAGGAACTCACATATACATAATTGACAGGGGACATCTGACAGTGAATGGAATGGACACACCAATATAGCTGACACCGTAGCATGGTCTCATTCACACTAGGTGCTGTTGTGAGCTGCATTCCACTCCTACATCGTTCTGCAACATATGCATCCTTCACACAACACACCACTCACTGTCATAGACACTGTAGACACAAGGTCTAACCTGGACTGCATTGGAGGAGAAATGCTACTCACATCAGCCAAACCGCAACAAACACAACACTGGCTATCACTGTCATGAGCATTGAAAAGCCAGAGAGCTGCCTTGCTCAATCCATATCACCATGGAGAACATTGACAAGTAAAATCACATGTGCACATACAAAACTTAGCACCAGACTCATTAACGACGGTGACATCATCACTTGCATGAAATGAGATGGGAACTAGGAACACAGGAAAAAAATACTTTCTCCCAAGAGATCACAGGCATACCGGACTGTGACCATGTCGTGCCAACACACCAATGTGACGCACAAAAACTAGCAAAAACTGCTACCACACATGCCCCAATCTTGCAACATATCCTAAGTGGAATTGCACTTATGTCCTTGTTAAAGGTCAAATGTGTACAGGGATAACACACCTGTGTCAGCCACGTGATGGCCCTTGAGTAGTAATGGCCATGTACAGTCAAATCTATACGTGAGCTGGTCATGCACACACTTCGCCATGCACATTGAAATGCTTCATGTTGGCTGGACAATGTGCTACAACAATATCAATCTCTGTCCGTGACAACTTTGGACAAAGCAGTGTACAGGCACGCATCCTGACGTACAGTAGCAAATGTCATGTATGTGAACCATTGATGCCTGTAGAAACATAACTTACATTGTGTGTCTCTTCCAAACACAGGTGGTGCTGGGGGCACAGCAGCAAACGAAGAGGTGTCCCTGTCCCAGACTCCGGTGGACCCTCAGCTCTCTGGTGTGGATCAGTCTTTGTCCTCTTCGGATGACGAAGAACAACCTGGCACCTCCGGTTTGAGTCATCATGCAGCACCAGCAGTACAAACATCTGCACCCCCTGCACCCATGCCTCCAACATCTGGCAACAGACAGGGCACCCCCGCCAACACGGACAGACCAAGGACACAGAATACCGACAGCACAGGGACACAGGCCACCAAGGAAGATACGGACAACACCACCAGTAACAACTCCCAAGGGGGCCCAATGTCACCTGTGTGTGCCGCCGCAGGTCCTGCACGTGTGGCTAGGGGTGGTGGGAGGGGTGGTAGGCAGAGTTTACGGCTTGCAGAGGGGTCTGGACTGCATGATAACCCCCAACTGGCAAGCATCATAGATGCGTACCAGGAAAGCACCGGAGGATTCGGCCAGGTAGTGAGGATCCTCAAGGACATTCAACAGGAGCAGGCTGCCCATCATGCTCGCATGGAGTCCAAGTGGGATGCGCTTACTGCGGTGCATAGGGACATACTCACATGCCTCCGCCATATAAGCACCAACATGTCCACACCTCCCTGTGTAGCCACAACATCTGTTGCCGCTAAATCTGCCAGTGCCACAGGGAGGGAGGATGACTCTGGTGGAGAGTCCTCTGCACCGCAGATGCCTGCACCTGAGGATCACCCCCGAAGAAGAGGGGTCATCCGAAGAAGGACAAGTGAGACGCAGATGGCCTTGCACATCCCACAGGGCCTCAAAACCTGTTCTGGAAACCTTTCTTTGTGTCCAAACCGTTCACCTTGTCATATATAACCCAACTCGCCTACATGACATGGAGGGTTCATGTTGGTCTAATGTCACAGATTACTGTGGACTTTACTCTGGACATTTCAGCTAACAACACTTCCAACTCTTCTGTGAACTTTGGATTCAAAACCCAATGTACAGCACCCACCATCCTGTGCACTATCATCACACATGTTTGTAAATAAACTCACCAGTACAGTATACTTGCCTCTGTTTTGATTCCAACTTGTTATGTGTCATGGAGATGATGATCTGCTAAAGAACACAGTGCATGCCAACTACTACAGCAATGTGATCACCGTTGTGTGAGTCATGATGATGTGACACATGTGAGGGAGACACACCACCATGGCCCCACAACACATACTCCGCATGCCCATGTAACTCATCCCATACAATGATGTTGACCGGAAATACAGTGGAATGCACAGACACCAAACCTATCCACAGTCAGTGGTAACAAGCCCACAGGTGAGGTAAGCAAATGTCAGTCAGATGTGGGAAGACAGACAACGCACATAACAAAGCGTAGCACAGGTTCATTACACATCAGCAACATGTTTATTCCACAACAGTTGCAAGGTAATTCTACGTGACAGTAGACACACGGTCACAAAGTGTCGAAGAATTGAAGTCCAGGGGTGTGTGGTACATCACTTGATGGGAATCGACTACTTCCACCCTGGGATTGGATTATGGGTGTTGGGGGTCAGAGTTGACCAAACAACAGGAAAAGTACCCTGGGGAGGACAGACATAAGACACAGTCAAAAGCACAGCAGAACAGGAGAGAAATGCAATACACATGCACAAAACATGTCACAAGAAACCTACACAGAAACAAGTTAGCATGTCGACACTATTGTGGAGTACAGACTACCTGAAAGGACACATCACTGCACGCATCCAGTCAAGTAGCACACAGACACACTCAAACAGCAACAGAGCAGCCTCAACACATTGCAGGCTAACTCAATACATTGACATAACAACCCTGTAAACTCACATTCAAGTGAAGAAGTTGTTGATGAGCTGTGTGTGGACGTCACCCTCATCATCATCATCACTGGCATCGTGGCCCAGGCCTGGATCCTCCACAGGTGGCGGATGTAGGTCATCGTCATCCTGGATGAAAGGCAACTTCTTCCGCACTGCCATGTTGTGTAGCATGCAGCATACAAGGATAATTTTGCACACCTTTGCAGGGTCATATGGGAGGGCCCCTCCGGTCTTGTCCAGGCAGCGGAAGCTGCTTTTCAGGAGACCAAATGTTCGTTCAATCACCCTCCTGGTCCGACCATGTGCCTCATTGTAGCGCATCTCGGCTGGTGTCACAGGGTTCCTGAGGGGTGTCAGCAACCACGGCATGTTGGGGTATCCGGAGTCACCTACATACAAACAATTGAACAATTAGCTGAGTTTTGAAAGAGGGTGGAATACAACATTGCCAAACACACACAATGGTAAACAGTCAGTACAAACCGACAAGCCAGGCGCGCTGGTTTGGCATCTGAGACATCAGCGTTGCAATACGACTACTCCTCATGATGTAGGCATCGTGCGCAGAACCGGGGAAACGTGCACACACATGTGTTGTACACATGTCTGCTAGACATACCACCATAGCATTGATGGAGTAGAAATGTTTCCTGTTCCGGTATGTATGCTCATGTGCCCGTGGTGGTACCAGGGCCACATGTGTACCATCAATAGATCCGATGATGTTCGGCATCCTCCCCAGTGTATAAAAAGCATCCTTTATGCCAGTGAGTTGACCTGGGCTAGGACACTTGATGTACAGGTCAAGGAAATGCAACATCCCCTCCAAGACATCGCGTAGCACACGACTGAACATAGTTTGCAACATACCACCAACAGTAGCCACAGTGTACTGGAAGGTACCGGTAGCAAAGAAGTGCAGGGCTGTCATCACCTTCACCTCTGGGGTCAGTGCTGTAGGGTATGTCCGGCCAGGTAGCAGATGTGGCGCCAACTGCTCTGCCAACTCCTCAATCAGTGGCCTGGTGAAGTGGTACCATCGGATGCAGTCGCGTTCCTGCATGGTTTCAAGGTCTGGGAACGGTCTATGGACAGCCGGTGCTCTGCCGTACAGAGATGAACATAGGAAGATTGTCGATTCATCCACCCATGTGGCTATGACCAAGCAAAATATCACATGATACATCCTGACAATACACAATGTACTGAGGTGTGTGCTGTTGGGAATGGACACACATGTCACCTACATGCCGATCATCTCACATCTCAAGCCCACACGTCTAAATAAGTTACATGTAGTGCAATGGCCAATCATTAGGCTGTGTCACAGTACCTATGTACTGCTGTCACGTTCCAAACACACACCACAGTGACAAGTGAGGCCTGATGTCTCCCAGGCATCACAGCTCTTTGACAGGTAGATACCCAGGGTCCCTGTATTGCCACATGGACACTGGCATGACATGGCGCATAATGTACACGCCACAAAACAACCATGAGTCCCACAGGTAGTGGCCCCTGATGTGTCTGCAGGCCCTACATGGATGTCTCTGAGACACACACACAACATCAATGTTGATGCTCAAACCACATGGATGTGGAGACTGTCTCCCATTGGGCACATGGGATCAGACACATCTGAGACACAACAAGTGTACATCAGAATTGTGGATATAGGTCTCACTGTGACGTACATACCATCCCACCTAGGACTCAGAGTGTATGTGACATGTCCTAAACATATCCAACCTGCAACTGTGTCCATGACTCGTGCCCATAACTGTACAGTTGCATTACCTGACATGTCACCCAGATGTAGAGGACACGCTACAACCGCATGACACTTCAATACTGCGTGTCGGACTAGCAACAGACCTCGCATTCCTAACAATATAATACATAGACATGGCTCTTACCGCGCAATACCCTAGTATCCATGCAACTGACTATACAGCAGGAAAAGCAGCCCACATCCGCTACCCACACGTAGGCCTAGTCAAGATTACACTCCAACGACATTCTGCATACTAGTTACATATACCTTCAAACATCTGATATCTCTTACTTTGGATTTTTTCCTTTTTTCTTTTGTTTTTATTAGATGTGGTTAAAATGTTATAAAAAAGGAAAAAAGATATCTAATGAGCGGCAATATATGTTGTTATTTCAAAGTTCAGTTGTGTATTAACAATGCGCTTCTGTATACATCGATATACTTACCCACAAATGATCACTGTTATGTAGAGATGCACTCGGTAGACACATTCCGCCCCTCGATTGGAGATGACAGCATGTGCGGGCTATTGATGCCCATGATACTTTATAAATGCACAAATAATTTTGCACCGTAGATGCAAACTATATCGAAATTGTGAGTAAGAAATGTGCTGATTTATGTTCACAGTGGCAAAAAAATTGATAATGTTGTTAAATATGCAATGTGTGTTGACACTTAGAATTTATGTAATCAAAAAGATAAAATGCAATAAAGATATTTAAAAAAAAATAACTGTACATTTGCACATCACAGTAGTAATGTGCACAACACACAAAGGATTTTGTCCCCATGAACACGTGCACAGCCTGGGAGTGGCTGCACCAAAGTGCCACACAACAAACCAAATGTTGCCCACATACACAAACAGGTAATGCAGCCTTGCATGCCATGGGATACAGTGTGGCACATACTGTAGTGTGGTAGGTGTGCACCTGAGTCCCTGGCAAGTGATTGTGAGTGGAATCCGTCAAAAAGTTACATCAATGTCGACCGACGCGTGTGACTTCTACAGAGACACATTGCACAGTTCTGGACCAAGCCGTGCGCACGCCTTGGCCATTGACTGCAATGTGAACCAATGCTGGTGACTATTATGCATACGCGTCGTGCAGGCATAGACCGAGCCGTGTGCACGCCTTGGCCATTGACTGCAATGTGAACCGATGTGGGTGACTATTATGAATACGCGTCGTGCAGGCATGGACCGAGCTGTGCGCACGCATAGCCCATTGACTGCAATGTGAACCGATGCGGTGACTATTATGCATTCGCGTTGTGCAGGCATTGAACGAGCCGTGCGCACGCATAGCCCATTGAATGGTATGGAGACAGGAGCGTGTGGATTTTCAAACTACGTGCTGTACAGTCAGTTGGCTATGGACTGTCATGGAGACGGACGCGGATTCAAAACTTGTACGAGTCGTGCGCTGGAAATTCAGTTGGTTGCCTACAACAATGTTGCAATTTCTAGGGTGTCATGAAGGTGAAAATTTGAACGATGCGGAAGACGTGTACGAGTTGTACAATTCCATGGATTGGCCAGATTCATAGAATGCAACTGTGTTGGACCTATCACTTAGGACACATGGCACAGATTCTGCCTCTGCAGCACAGATATAAGGCTGTCTGGCCCCCAGGGAGCTCACTTGCCTGCACTACATGCACCTGGACCACATGTCTGCTACCACTGCTGCTGTCTCTGCATCCTCTGGCTACTGCTATGGCGTGTACTCTGGCGAGGGCCCCAGCTTTCACTGAGGAGGAGAACCAGGCCCTGCTGGACGGGCTCCTTCCATAGTACTGCAAGCTGTATGGGAAACCAGGGGAGCAGGTGAGTGTGCAGTCCACTGCCTTCCTAATTGTGCATGTTGTCTGACGAGCAGTACTAGTAGTGTGTACACCAGTGGCAAGCGTACTCACTGAGTACTTTCAACCCCCAAAGTGTGTAGGTACATGTGATGAACAGGTGTTCTGCAGCAAAAGTGCATTTGTGCAAGCTTTAACTTCCCAGGCAATGTTAACATGTCAGACATGCAGGGCAATTGTCCATTTACATGGGTGTACTACCTGTGTACCTCATTTACCTTTGTGATGACTACATGTATATCCAACTGTGTGCAGCACAAATATGTGGCATGTGTGGTAAAGGACTTTTCACTTTGTCATCCTCACAGGTTGATGCCCACCAGAAGCACGAGATCTGGCTGACCATCGCCCGGGCAGTTAGATCAGTGGGGGTCTACAAGTGCCAGATCTACAACTGCCAGAAGAGGTGGCAGGACCTTTAGGGCTGGACTCGGAGGATCGCAAGAGTCCAGCTGAAGCAGTTGCCTCCTCGCAGGAGGGGCGGACACCGGACCCTGATCTCCCACATGCTCAGGATTCTGGCGGTGGTCTTCCCAGACCTGGATGGGCAGCTGAAGGCCAGACAGCAGCAAGGAGGGGGTAAATCCATGCCTAATCTGTGTCTGACATGCTATTTGCAGTCTTTTGGCCTGGTCACACTTCCACATTACATAGGCCTTGTAGTCCAGGACTCATGTCCCTCAATTGTGTAATGCACCCTCCTCATCAGATCCACAGGTGTGGCCCCTACAGTCTGTGACTTGTGTCACTAGGGCACTGTGTCCCTGCAGTCAGCTATGCTTCAGGTTCCGGACAGCATCTGTTACCGTGACTCTGTTGTGTGTTTCATGGGTGGGTCAATTGTTTACACAATGCCTGAGATCTGACATGTGATCTGTGTGTGCCCTTGATATGTGTTGCAATTGCTGGTCTGACTCGCCACATGTGCCTGGGGTATTTCAAACACAGCCATGCAGCAGGTCACTCCAAATTTTGGGCCTCAGGAGTATGTATATCAAGTGTGTCAAACTTGCTTAGCCACCTGACTACTGTCCAGGGCTATACACTATTTCACGTAGACCTGGGCAGTCATGCCTCCTCCAGGGCATTTAGAAACACTCTGTACTCCCACTTCTGTGTATCAACTTACAGATTGAGCTTAGTGACATGTGCCTTCAGGTGTCTGCCTCTGTGTCATTGTCGTGTGGCTTCCTTTTCAGGACAACTGGGGTGTTCATGAGTTTGAGGGTCAGCAGGACATCTGAGACGTGACTATAGGAGACGAGACCTGTGTGACATATAGGTGTGTGATCACTTGACAGTGCACAATGGTGTATGCAACTGTGAAGTTCAGGCAGCTGTGTTTCATGCACAGCAGACTGTGAGGTGCTCATGTTCAGGGAGTTGTGTTCGCAGACACTCATATGTCTGATTTTTATGATGTGGGGTCATCTGGGATATGCTGTTTGCAGGGGATGGACAAGTGCACTTTTCAGCTGCAGAGTTTGCTTTACCCATGACCTTTGATTGTGACACAGTGCATACTGTTGTTGTCTGGATGCCCTGCCCCTGTGACAGGAGACAGTGATGACTCACTTTTCAGGCATGCCTGTGCCATGGCATTTAACTTGCTATGAGTGATCCTGCATTGGAGTCAAATGTGCTCCATGCACCCCATTGTGGCATTGACTATCAGGACATGAGAACATCATAGTGTGTGCTGCTGGTATGCATCACAAGCATGTGAAATTAGACTCTGGCCATCCCTTCTTCCTGACACCTGTACTGAGTCAGTGGCAAGAGATGGGATGTGTGTATAGTGACAAACTTCTACATGTTCACTTGCATGTCCAACAACTGTGTAGGTGGTGCATGCCTGCACATTGGGGTATTAGCATCCAACATGCAACAGACATATGGGTGCAAGTCCAGGAGGGATATGAGTGCCATGGTTGATGGTCAGACTGACAATTGGCTTATTCAAAATAGTGTGAGCACTTTGAGCAGTGTTCAGATGATGATGCCAGGGTTTGCCCTGTGATGTGCTGTACTCACTGTGATATGTGCGGTCAGTGCAGGTGACTTATGTTGTTCTGTTCTCCTAATTCAATTAAGATACATCCACAGCCACAGGAGGGGACAGCGCCACAGACCAGGCGGAGCCACAGAGCCAGACTGGGACAGAAAGCGAGGAGTTGGAGGGACCCAGTAGCACGGAGGGCGAGTGGAGCCACCCCGAGGAGTCCTCAGCACCATCCACCCCAGCTGAGGACCACAGCAGCTCGGAGGATGACTCCCTTGTGGAGGCGGGTGTCAGCAGCCAACAAACACCAGCTAGTGAGGCTGTCTCCGCCACCACCATCACCACCCTCCCATCGGCTCCCATCCCAGAGGTCCGTGGAGGCTCCCGTGTTCGGGAGCATGTCTCCTTTGTGCCAGGCACCGCACCCCCTGTCCCTGTGTCCCCTGCTGCCCTGAGTGTGGAGTCCTTGGACTTACTTCGACAGATCCATGTATGGCAGACATCAATGCTGAGTGTCCTCCATGCACACACCAGTCTGTTGACACAACTGGTGTTGTTCATGGAGGGCATGTCTTCGGGCATGTCTGCCCTACAGAGGACCAATCAGTCCATGGCCTCCTCCCTGACGGCAGCAGTGTCCCTCCTCCAACAGTCCTTCACCCTCCTACCCCTGCCCCATCCATGATTCCTAGCCCCCTACCTTTCCCAAGCACACACACACCAGCACATTCACCCAAACCCACAGACACACGAGCAGCACACAAACACCCAAAACAAGGTTTAGACGTGCACATAGAGCCCTTAGCCTGTAAACTGCGGCAAGACCATCGGGAACGTGCGTTGGGATGTAACTTGCGACAAATCCTAATATCGCTTTATGCAGACGATATGACGTCATATGTCAGGGATCCGCAAAACAATCTTAATCCAATATTACGGGAATTTATTGTGTTTGGACACCTTTCTGGAGTCCATATTAATTGGGCAAAGTCGCTGATTTTACCCCTCACGTCTGCAGTGACAAAATTTGCACCTGATTTCCCCTTAGTCTGGTGCGATACAGATCTACGCTACTTAGGGATTCAAATTGGAAATACTCGTGACGAGATTCTCCGCCTTAATTATGGCACGGCCATGGAGCGCCTTTCCTGCAATGTCACGCGCTGGATAGCTTTGCCTTTATCAATGGCTGGCCGTGCCTCCTTGGGGATTCTTCCACAGTTCTTGTATCTCTTTCTGAATATTCCGTATCATCCAGGGCGACATTTTTTCGCCTCCCTCAGAACAGAATTGCTGAGATTATTTTGGGGAGGCAAACAGCCCCGCCTGCAATGGACAGTACTCATGAGGCCATACGTACAGGGTGGGTTTCATTTACCAGATTTTGAGCTATATTTTGAATGTGCGCAGGCACAGTATGCTTATTTCTGGATAACCCCCCACGCTTTATGCCTCAAATTGCGGCAGAGAATTGGCTGGCTGACCCGATTCCGTTGTGTGGGATGATTCAAGAACCCGCTCCGGCCAGAAACGTGCCACCCACCACTCTCACGAGTACAGTCACCGCATGGCACAGAATTGGTCGTCGTCTTAACGCCGCACTCATATATTCGCCACTAATGCCTCTCTCCTATCATCCCCAGATGCCATTATTACAAGAAAAGGGGTTTCATAAATGATGTGCCCCACTGAACATTGTTACATGGGGTGATCTTTTTATACATGGGAAGTTTTGCTCTGCTGAACAATTCTTCCGGCAGGCGACTCCCACTCCGTTAGATACATTCTTATATTTACGGTTACAACAGGGTGTGCTGACCATTATCCCAGAGTTTCCCAGAGAACCGGAGTCCCTAGCGCCGTTACATCGTATACTGACTGCTGATGGCCCCTGGCACATGGTCTCTTCTTTATATCATACTATACGTACTTATCAGCCGGAGCCTACGCATGCGGCACTGTATCAGTGGTCCACTGATCTGGGTTTTGAAGTAACACCTGAGCAGTGGGGATACTGTTGTATGCAAGTTGCATGCATTTCCGCCAGCTGCAGATTGCGTATTATTCACTTTCGATACATCCAAAGTATATATTGCACACTCGCAAAGTTATACAGACTCAAGCTGAGAGACACTGATAACTGTGACCACTGTGGTAGCCCAGGGGTCGGTTTTTTACATCTGGCGTGGGAATGTCCCCAGGTCTCGGAATACTGAGTGAAGGTCTTTGAGGCACTCACACAATTGACGTTGGATGTCATTGATTGTAGTCCACTTTTGGCACTGTTGGGATATACTGAGCGGCTTCCACTTGCCTATCGCCGTTATGTCACACTTGTGTTACTATTAGCAAAAAGAAGGGTGGCGTGCAGATGGGGTCCTCTCAAACAGTACCTCCTGCAACACACCCCTGAAGACACCGCATAAGCTGCTAGGTTGATCCTGATGTGATAATTGCTAGGAAATAAGCTCAGGGTCCTCTAAGTGGCTCATGAGAGGGGAGGTAGGAGGACGCTGCGATGCTTTGTTTCCCCTGTGAAGTGGGCATTCGCTGAAGTTGGTATGTGGGGGCCTGTGTGGGGAGCAGGGGATGGTGGTCGCGAAATGAGCTTCCCCTTCTGGAACGTTTTAATGTGTATGTCTTTGTGGCCCACTGGAGAGGACAAATGCGTAGTATGGAATGATGGACTATGGACTTGTCCGAAAGCCGTTGACTCCACTAATATGAGCATGGGGTACATGTACTGTGTTACATATCTTAATGATGTATATTATTTTGGTCTGTATTACTTGCGGAAGTGCTGCAATGACTGTCTGTTGTTTTTTATTATTTACAATCAAAAACTAATAAACAAAGTTAAAGGTTTCGACGTGCACGCAGGCAACCTCAGGGGACTGATACCACACTCACAGGGGATGGTTTGCAAACACACACACAGGCATCCACAATCACTCCGCAGTCCTCCGATACCTCTCCCTCCAAGACCCCTTCCCTTGCCTCACCTGCAACCCCATCTCCCCAGAAGCTCTTCTTCTGTGACCTTGGCCTCTTCCCCACTGATCCAGCAGATCCAGCGTACAAGGGGAAGAGGAAGTCCCCACACAGAGAGGGAAGTGCCCCTCACACCCAGACAACCCCCCAGGCGCACTCAGACTGAGGCCCCCACCCGCCTGTCCCTCCGGACCCAGAAGAACAAGACCCCACCCCCGCCCCGCAGCTCCATTACACAGTCTCCGTCCTCCATCCCCCAGGCCACCACTCCAGAGGTTCCCCTGCCACACCCTGCCCCAGGTTCCCCTACCCACAGATACACCATCCCCAAAATGCTCAGGTCCTCCCCTCACCACTTGCTCTTCCTCCCCCACCTACCCCGGTCAGACTGTTTTTGCCATTGGTGTGGGGACCGTGGCCACCCCTCTGTCCTGCCAACCTCACCTGAACCCCATTCCGCTCCCATGGAGTTGGGCACTGCAGTGGAGTCCACGACCACCCCGTCTGACTTGGGCACTGCAGTGGGGACCCAGTCCACTCCATCTGACCTGCCCATTACAGTTGTGCCGGCACCCACCCCATCTAGCTTGTGCCCCACAGTTGTGACTGCACCCACTATGTCAGACACCTCCACTGCAGTTGCCAGTGACTCTCCTGCATCCACCACCCCTTCACTGCCTCCTTCTGCTGAGCCCTGATCCTGTCCCTGCGGTGCCTGGCCTGCCCCCATGTAAGCCCCTCCGAGTGGATGTCCCCTGTCCTTAGCAGTGCAGGCAAGCAACGTGTGACAGTTGTCACTCACATCCCATTTTTGACTTTGGATATGGACTGGCCATTGGCCTTTGTTTTGAAAGGACTTTGCATTTGCAATTCAAATTTGCTGAATAAAGCATTTGTAGTTATCCTTGTGAATTTGATTTAGCTGCACATTATGTTGATGATGTTTACCATGACATTGCAGTTATAATGCTGAACTTTCAATGTGGAATACTGAGGTGTTGATGCGATGTACTCCATGTGGTCCATGAGATATGTATTCTATTCTGGTCGGTATCCAAGTCATCCTCTGCAGCAAACGGGGCGTGTCATGATTAACAATTTGTGAACATCTCTGTAAACATTTCATTTGCATGGTCACATCTGTGGCTTGCATACATGCACATATGATGTGCTTCCCATTGTTCAATTTGTCTATTTCCCTGACTGTGAGCACATTCCCACTGGACCTGCAGGTGTGGGCATCATTGGTGTAGGAGTAACTGGGTCCTCTGTGCAAATTGCTAGATATATGTATTGAGTATGTGCAGATAACTTAAGAGACACTCCCGTACCCAGGCTGATGTGACCAGAGCCTTCATTGGGTGGTAACTGATGGCTGACTGACCAAGTGTTCTGCTGACATGACAGAGACCTTCTGGGACTATGTTTGGCACAGCTTAGCTTCCACAGGAGTTGAGTCCCCTCAAGTAAGTGTGTTGTTCCGTGACATTGCCTAGGCCCATTGTGTGTGTTGTGTAAGCATGTGTGTGTGTGTCCACATCCCTTTTTCTACACAGGCTGTGTTCCCTTGATATGTTCCTGTTGTTGATGCTTGCTGAGTTGTCCTGTGTTCATCCCACATCTTTGTCCTGGGCTACCAGATATGTGGGTGCATGACACGCTACTGTTAATTGGTGTTTTATCATTGGGATTTGTCAGTTCTGAGTGGTGATGATGTGGTCAGACGCAGATGGGACACAGTCAGAGGTCCCCAAGGCACTTGTTTGTTCGCAATATCATGTAGTTGTCCCTAGGTGGTACCTTTCTGTGATTGAGACATGTGTATGTGTGTGTGGCTGCTCCCACTCATCAGGTTCAGAGGTGCAATGTTGGCAGGTGTCAGCATGTGTGCCTTGTGGTTCTCCTTGGCTTCTGCATTGTCCTGGGACTGTGGCAGGTATTCCGAAGGTTACGGGAGCTTTGACATCATGGCCATGTACCGCATACTGAGCAGTATGTCTGTCATTCACCAGGGTTGTAGACTGTCCTTGTGTGATGCCCCTTAGTTCATCCCAACATTACTGTGTTTGTCATGGGTTCATGTGCAATGTTACATGTCCATGTGGGCTTCACTGATGCACATTGGTGCAGTTCAGGCTATGTGGTGTTGAGGGTGGACAGATGTGAATGTTTGCATGGCTCGGCGCCTACCTCACGTTTGTCCCTGAATGACGGGCTATGCTGAGTGATTTGTGTTTGTGTAGGTGTGATGTACGTTTGTGGCACAGGACACATGTCTGAGTTTCACAGTTTGTACGACATTTACCTTTGTCATCACATTTGACGTATCATGCATGCTTGTGTCACCTCAATGTATGGTCCCTGGGGGAAGTGATGTTATGTGTCAGTCTCTTGCTGTTTTAGTTGCTGTTCATTCCAGCTTGTGTCACATGTGTCTGTTGGGATCCCTCTCATCTCAAAATGCCTGATTGTCCACTAAGGGGTGACCAATTGATGGGTTACATTTGTATGACACTGTGTCCACATCTGTGTCACTGTGGTTCAGCCCCCCTCATGTGTTGTGTAGTTGCCTGGGAATACTGAGACACACACACACATGTTGTGTCAGGTGTGCAGCATGAGGTTGCCTGTTTGTGTTTGTGCATCTGCACCAGTGCATTGGTATTGCTGTTGTGGGCCATTGGCTGGATGTTGTTTGGGTGATTTTCCCTGTGTCCCTGTGAGCCATATCTCATCATTCTGCACATTCATCCTGTTTTTTAGGTCCTATTGCTGCCATGGAATGGGAGTTTGTGACCTGACACCTACAGTCTACACAGGATGTATTGATTTGTGTGTCTATTTTCGAGATGTGTGTATGCATATTCCAATTTCGATTTACATTTCTCCCATGTTATCTGTGCAGTCCTGCACCACTTGAGAAGGTTTTACTTCATGAATGGCTAGCATTTGTGTTCATGAGTGGATGGCTCAGTGAGCAGAGAGCCCCTTACAGCACCTGCAGGTCACAAGTTTACATTTCAGGAACACTCTCAGTTTTCCATCTTCAAGATCCACCTTTCTGCTATTTACATCATTTCATAGCTGCAGAAATATGAAGTGGCATGAAACCAACAACTCATTCTAATAAATACTGCAATAGGGAGGTGCTGTAACATGGTGTCATGCGCAACTTTGCCCTTAGGCACACTTTTATTTCAAGTCCTGCCAACATAGCACTGCTATCTTTCCTCTGTTTGGAGCTCCCAAGGTTTGATGGGCTAAGATGCAGTCACAGCTAGTGAGATGGCCCTAAACCAGCATTGGCTCTAATGTCCTAATGCAAGGGGTCAATCTGCAACTCACCATGCCTACCTACGCCTAGAAGTCAGAACAGAGCCACACCAAGACACTGAGATTCTCATGGTTTACGCTACTTGGGTGAGAATGGCCAGGTGCAGTGAGGGAGTCAAGGAGAAATTGCATTTTTAAAGCACTGTCTTAGTGGGGTTCCCTCCTACCTTCAATTTTGTGAACTGCTTTAGGGCACCACCACCATTTGGTCTTTGTTGGGGTCCCTGTGCCTTTTGTCTGATTTTATGCTCCTCTCTTATTGTGCATTTTGTGGAGTTTACCCTTGTATTTAGCTTTATTGTAGCCCTGCTGACACTTTTCTTTATTGTGTTGTGGTCTCTTTTTTGTATCGGGGCCTTATTTTCATTATTGGAATGTGTTCTTCGTAGAGCTAGGGGTTCCTGTATGTCAGTCACCTCCAGCCAGAGCACCCTTCTTCCCAGTACGGGTTCCAGAAACAGTTATAAAAAAAATAATTTCATGTTTTTATATTTGAAAGGTTGGCAAAACATTTATCGCTTGTGTTTTAAATGTTTGTGCGTGAATTAATTCTGCTTAATAACACTGTGCATGGTACACTGTGTTGTTGCGAGGGAACCTCATCCATCTCTTTGACAGAGTTCAGTTTGTGCATATTTATATATTTAATACATTGGGAATAGTGTGTTTACAAAACAATATTTGGGGACTAAAAAATAATTTTAACCAAAGTGCTATAAATACTTTTAAAAACATATTTGTATCTTCCTATGCAATTTGAGGTTTACATAATTGTGAGGTTCTGCTATAAGTGGTCCTACCCACTGTAGCATCTGCAATTGTTTTTCATACTGATACCAGTTGTCATATTAGAAACTGTAAGAAATTCGATTTCTCAGGCAACTACTACAATCCTTGCCAGGATGAACTACAAAAGTCAATAAATTAACCTGTGCTTAACGCCCTGGTAGCATGGCTCAAAAGCAGATATGTTTAATTTAATGTAAAGTATTCATGTAGCACACACACAGTAATAAAGTGAAAACACACCACAAGAGAAATCCGAAACTAATCGAGAAAAATAGAGCACATAAAATTATACCAGAATGCCAAAAATCCAATCAGTAGAACCAGAGATATTACATTTTTCAGTTAAAATAGCCCCTAAATGCACAAAGCGTCACTCGCGGTTATCTGGTTGAGCTAGACCAGGAAGAAGTCAGAAGTTCAGTCCACCCACGATGGAGTGCGGGTCGGATACAGGGACTAGGTTAGTCAGGCTAAAAAGTTACCCTCTGTGTCTGGCGTAAAAAGTTCAGTTTGATCGGAGAAGGCCACAAGGAGTATGCTGAGTGTCATAGCCGGTCGTTGCTTTAGAGCAAAGAGCAAGCTGGGCATTGCGGACAGATGACGCTGTAGCGCAAAGAGCTGGTAAAGCGTTGCGGACAGTAGTTGCTGCAGCTTCTTGTTGTTTGTGGCTGTACAGAGAAGTGCAGGTCTCAGGTTGTGTTTTATTTCATATCGGTACCCTAATATAGGTCCAGGGAACATCGTACACTTTACCTACATCAGCTCCCGTTATTTCATATGAACGATCCTTATAAGGACATAACTCAAATAAGTACATAATGCCTTATAGGGACATCATGACTTATAAGGACTGCAGCCTTTTATGGACCAAACCTTTCACCTAGTTCCACCTCATCCTTGGCACATATGAATAATTGATGAGTATACTCTTCAGGAGGTATACTTCACCTCTCCCATCGACGCACAAGTTTTAATCCCCAAAGTCATCCTCATACTGAACAATGGGTAACACACGTACATAGACTGTATAAATACAGCATCTCTTGCTATCAGAAAACAGGAGGGAACCAAGACTTCAAGACCGACACACTGACCAGAGACGCTGCAGCTCCGGCATGTCATCACTCCTGCTGACAGTGGTCTGATGATCCCGTGTGGAGTGTCCAGCTCTAGTCCAGGAGGACGTCCCACACTCTCAGTATTCAGGTATGGGGTTCCGACTAAAGCCTAGTGGGTTTCTTGGCTCATAGCCTCTTAGGATCAGGCTCTGTAGCACCTACCCACATGCTAGGTACACTTAGGCACATTTAGTCAGGCATCTTAGGAGTCCGCAGTTTATTTTATGAATGCATTTCATATTCATGTATGTGTTCATGACTATTGCAAAATGATAGAACAATACTATTCCTTTTTATTCACTGTACTGCTGGTTCTATATCTCTGCTACTGCATTACAGTTGTAACAGCGCACGTATTTTACATGAGAAGAACAAGGGTACAATAAATCATTATTGTAAAAACGCTCAACTGTTTCTTCTATGTATCTCTCTGAGCAAAACAAGTATGCATGCGTGACTGGGTGAAAAGTAGTATATTGTTTCCACAAGTCTGAGGTTATTGTGTTCTAAGGTTGCCAAAAACGAATCTCTCTGATAACAGAAGATTCTAGTGGCACTGCGAGCTAGTGCAAACCATAGGCTAACATATGCAGCGGGGGTGTACGGAATCAGTCTGTCACCAGACTCACAGTATATGTTATCCGTAAACAGCATAGGTCCTGCATGACAGGGTACTATTGGGACTACACTACAGTTGGTGGTCCCCATGGGCAGTCACTGTCAGCACGAAGAGCAGGTTTCAGCAGAGCTTTGTGTTGGCAGTTGTCGCAGGCAGCAGAGTCTTGGCGCAAACAAACCTGTTCGCGGTCGTGAGGAGCCCAAACTTCAGGATTTTCACCTCATCTTTTCTTCAAGAGGAGTACACTCTTATGCCAGTCAAGGGTCCAGGACCTGGGGTCATCTCTTGGAGATCAGGTATCACTCCTACAGAGGCCAACAGCAGGGCTCAGGCAGGTCTAGTGGGAGTATGGCTGCTGGGTAGTTGTAGGGAGACCTCTGAAGCTTGTTGTGCCTCTGTAGCTCACACAGAAGGTCAGCCAAGTAACCTTTGAAGTCACTCTGGCTAGCCTGGCATGAAGACAATCAGGTCTAATCTTCCTTGTCAGACAGCAAGGCAGTCCTTTAAGCAGCATGGCAGTCCTTTAGAATCTTTCATAGGTCCAGGACTGTTCTGCTGAGTGGCTCTGGAGGTACAATATTTATACCTGGATCCAGCCTATGTGTGGCAGAACTCCCTGTCCTACCCTCAAGCTGGATCTGGAACGTTCATCCCCTGGTCAACTGTCTAGAGGTGACAAAAGGCATGGCAGGCCCAGTGTCAGGTTCCTTTGTGTGTACTGTAGGTAATGCCCTTTGAAGTGTAAGTGAGGCTCGGCACAGCTCCTCCCCAGATATCCTGTCAGGATGGCCCATCCCATCTCTACCTCAACTCCCTTAGTCTTACTATCTGGAAACAATACACAAACTCCAACAGAAGAGCCATCTCAGTGATGTGACACAGGACACTGGCAGAAAGGCACAGTTAGTTGGGACAAGAAAATGCTAACCTTCTTAATGCACCATTTTCAAAATTGTAACTTAAAATTCAACTTCACCATTAAAGAGGATTTTAAATTGCAATTTATTTGAGTGCAAACTGCATATCTCTATCTTCTCCCAATCAAAAGTCAGCACTTATTAAATTGTAATAAATAACCCAGTGTTAGTCGATGGGAGAGACAGGCCTTACAACAGCGGACAAAAACCTAAGTACACCTGTTCTACTTTTTAGAATTAAATCGTTTTTTTATTGGCAAAACACATGACAAAAAAGTACAGTGCATTATTGCCTACAATCCTGTGGGCCGGTGATTTCACAAACAAAAAATAGAGAGCATGGTTAATGGTCCACAGAGCAACTAAACCGTAAAGTCACACAGCATGTCGCCTACAACCCATCATGAAGTGAGTGATAAATGTAACATCATGAGAAAAGAACCAATGCCGGGGCGAAGACACTGCACATGCCTATATGACAGTGCTACCAGGGCACACCGTAGCACATGGAGAGCAAGTAGGTCTGCATTTAAGTGATCAAAAAAGAAAAATTAGAACTAACCAAAATTCTAAACATATGAACCCGATACCCTCCCCTACACCACCCCTCCTCCCTCTGGGACCTACACATGCATACCTACAATAACGATATCAGCCGCCTTGGAGTAAAGGCGATTATGTTAGGGGCGATTGCCCTGATCCACTACTGGGCTCTCCGGGATTAACTTCAGGAGCCGCAAGTAGGCAGGTAGGCAGGACAAGTTAGTTCACAAAATTCTGAGAATAAGATTGTAATAAAGTGCACCCACACCTTAGAGTATTCAGATTTGTCCCCCAGGGTGGCCATGGACAACCGCTCCATACCTAGAAGGGGCACAACTGGAGCAGCCAGTGGGAGTGATCTGGGATCCTGTCAGACTTCCAGCCCGCCAAGATAACCCGGTTAGCAGCGTTCAAGGCTAGGGTGATCTGTTTGACTTTGAGTGAGCGCAAAGGGAAGGTCAATGAATTGGGGAGTCCAAGCATAGTGTAGGCGTGAAATCTCGAAATAGCAGTATCAAAGGCCCTGTCAATCTCGTCAAGCAATGCACCCTGCCCCATGAGCCTAATTTAGGGGTGACTTATAAATATTAAGATGGAAGTTTTAGGCCTGGCAAAAAGTTTACTTTGCCAGAATGAAATGGCAGTTTAAAATGGAGTAATACTGGAGTGGCAGGCCTGAGACATGTTTTAAAAGGCTACTTTAGTGGGTGATACAATGAGTTCTGCAGGCCCACTAGGAGCATTTAATGTACATGCCCTGGGTACATGTAGTACCATTACCTAGGGACTTACAGGAAAATTAAATGTACCAATCAGGTAGATGCCAATTGTACTATGTTTTAGGCAGACAGCACTAACACTTTACCACTGGTTAGCAGGGAAAAGGTGCACAAATTCGTAGTAGCCAACAAAATTGGGTTTAGTAGGAGAAGGAAGAGGAAAGCAAAACTTTTGGGGTACTCTGCAAAAGATGGCAAGGACCAACAGAAATATTTACCTACATTAGTAATAAGGTGCATTATTGTAATTAAATTCAACTTTTATGTACACCCTGTTTGGCAAGGGGCTCAGTACATATTTTTGAAAATGTGGTTAAACGTTCAAGGCCGTAATTGCAGCCTGTTGGACAAAGTAAGTAAAACATTTTACTTAGCTGAGTAGATGTGATTGTTAGGCACTCATAGGGGACATCCTTATATTAATACTGCGGTTGCTGACAGGGTTTGCCACTGACTCTGGGCCTAATGAAGGACGAGAAACTCTGGTTAGTATGAAGTTTTCACAGAGAAACTGGCTGTTTACCTCTTTTTTCAAGTTTTCAAGCACCCTTCTTCAAAGCTGCACTGGCCATCCTGGGTATCGGGCGTTTCCGCGGGAGGCCAGAAGGCTAGGGCTGCTTTTGTTATTGGGCGCTGCTTTTGGAGCACTGCAGCAGTTTTAAAAGCACTACAGAGTTCCTCGCATATCCAGTAGTTTTCAGGCAACAATAAAAGTGTCAAGATAACTCTGGTGATTAATGTTCCTGCTGGATAGAGGACTAATATGCCTGCTGCAAAGAACATATACCATGCAGATCACGTAACAGTATAATATGCCCATAGCTCAGCGAGCTGCCTTTGTCACAGAGATACTTTTGTTACTGTGCAGTGCATAAATTACAATCGTAATCTAGCACAGTGAGTTGTGAACTGCCATCAAAGAACTACATGGAAACTGCATTGTACAGGAGTCTTTTATTACCTTAACGTTGCTAATGTTGCAGAAGCAAATGATGAGCATGCTCCTATAATGAAGCCTGGTCGGAAAAGCCTTGCTAACTCTGCACCATGGTTTATTTCCTCTCTGGCAAAAGGAAAGCTTTCTTGCAAGCAGCTTGAAAGAAAGAGTGGAGGAATCATTATAATTTGGAACACAAACGTAGATATTAACTTGATTGAGACAGTATGACAACCTGATAAAGGAGGCTAGAAAATGTATTTTTCAGTTCTCAAATTGAGTTTGTTAATAATGACCCAAGAAGATTTTTCAGATCACCAAGTCATTTCTTCAACCTAAAGCCTTTAGGAGAAATATTACTCCTCCTCAAACGTTATTCAACAATCTCTCCAATTGTTTTGAGGAGAATATCATTACTATCCAAAGGGGCTTTAACAGTAATTCTGATAGGTTGGTTGGGGTGATTCTCACTGCCTCTTTCAGGATATTTCCCATCCTCAGCTGAAATGGCTGCTTTTCAACGTATTTCTCTTCAGCAATCGAAACAAGCTATATCACTTGTAAATCCGACTCCCATTTTGACCCTTGTCCCCCAGCTGTCATTGACAAAGCTATTGAGGCCATTCATCCTATGACTAAAGCCATTCTTAATGCCTCTCTTTCCTTAGCGCTGGTTCCCAAGACATAGAAGCTGGCGTTAGTCAAACCGTAATTGAAAAAGTCAACAGCGGACCCTAATATTTTATCTAATTTTAGGCCTATCTCCATTCTCCCTGCCTGACTAAATTGTTAGAAAAATTTGTCAACAAATTACTTATGGTCTTTCTTGAAAATTCCAGCATTCTTCATCCCTAAGAATCAGGTCTCAGACCCAGGCACTCCACAGTATCTGCTCCTAGAGTTAGATTCCGCCCAGATAGGAGATAAACTTCCCCCAAAAATGTGAGAAGTGGAGAAAGGACCTATCGGAGGAGGAAGATGGCGGACTAGCGCCGCCCCATCTCGCAGCTCCGCAAAGCTCCCGGCTGGCTATGCTGACACGGTGATGTGAGGGACAGGCTTACCCACACGAAATACCGGCAGGGTGAGCTCTGGGAGCACTGGCGGAGGGTCTGCTGGCGAGTCTGCTGGTCGAATAGCTCCTGCTGCTCCTTTGAATCGGAAGTCTACCGGCCGCGTCTCCCTGAATGAGAAACAGCGTTAAGGAGGGATATGGCACCGCCAAAGAACGCCGTGAAAACGGCCCGTGCTACCGGGATATCGGGATTACAAGCCTCCCTGCAGGGAGAGGACAACTTCAAGAGCAGAGCTAAAGTTGCTCTGACAAGAACCCGGCAGACCTACATTATGGCTCCTAGAAGCAGGTAAGGTGGCTGAGCTGATGTCAGAATGTGAGCTCCGCGTCCAAACAGCGGATGCTATTGTGTTTGCATCACTACTTTGTAGCGCGACTGCTAGAGAAAGTGAGACTGATTCTGCTCAGAGCAAGCTATCGCCGAACTCTGTTGAAAGTATAAAAGAGGAGCCTGAAGTTGGGGGCGAGTTGCCCTTACGTTTGGATCAGGGGGCGAGCGCGGACCCGGGAGACTTGGGAGAGTCTTTGGCCATTGAAGTGGATGATATTATAGAAATGCGGCTACAAGGAGCTGTGGCACTGAGGGGGGCGGACCACACATCAACAGGGAAATTAATGGAGAAAGTCCCTGTAGCATCAGCCACAACTGTGAAGTGTTTAGCCCTGAGGCCGATGGGTCTAAAGAGGATACTCAAATGAGACAAATGAGCCAAAGTGATGCTTTTGGTCAATCTGAGGCGACTGTTAAAGTGAAGAATAAAAGCTTAAATACCCCTGGCGTGGCGTCAGAGGCTGCAACCTCAAGGTGTTATCAAGAGGATTCACATAAATCCCACAATACTTTAGTGGGGAATCAAAAGAAAAAGGATAATAGGGGAAAAGCCCTTAAAATACTAAACCCCGCAAGAAATCTATCTACCCACAAGGGGGTAGCTTATATAATAGCTCTGGAGCCCGCCGAGGGGGTGGTTTTGAGAACAGTCCACTCAGGAAATGGGTACAGGCAAAGGGAGAGGTCATGGCACTGATCTCTCGCCTGTCTGGCTCTGGCTTATCAAGGGGTCAAGGAACGGGGAGTACAACCAGCAATGAAAATAACGAGGAAGGTGCAGAGCAAGAGATATCCCCGACCTATCCCTTAACTAATTCGGCAGGATACTCTATTTAGAGCAGTCTAGACAGTCCGCCCGGACCCAGCGAGGAATTGGCTAACAAAATACAGACAGCCTCATTGGGGGCTGAGTGCGAGATGGAAGTAGAACAGCTTATGGCGAAGGAGTCTTCACTGGCAGCAATATTTCAGGCCTTGCAAGAACAACGGCGTGAAGCTCAGGACCACCATGTGCAGGTTAGAGCAGACTATCTCAGCATTAAGTTGTCACTGGATGAAGGAACGGGTACAGTGGTAGCATCACAAAGGATGTGACTGAGCTACAAAGCAGGGTAGCAGAGACAGAGGAGTCAGTCACTTCTATTGCGCAGAACATCCAGTCACATGATCAACAGCTCCAGGCTTGCCAAGCTAAAATTGAGGAACTGGAAAACAGGCAAAGGCGGAATAACCTAAGATTATTTGGGGTGCCGGAGGGTAAGGAGGATGCTGATCCCCGGGCCTATGTGGTCTGACTTCTGAAAGGCATTTCCGGATCTATCGGACTGGGACTGGGATTGTCAAGTTCAAAGAGCGCAGAGGCTCCCCTTGACTACACAGAGGCCTAATGCACGGTATCCTCGCCCCATTTTGATTTTTTGGGGGGAATTTTTTGCTGAGACAAGCATTGTCCTTTAAGGCTCGCCCCAATTCACCAGTAGCAGTGGATTCTCTATCAATATTCTTTAGATCTGAATTAAGCCGTGCTACTATGGAAAAAAGATGGAAAATGAGACAACTTATTGACCCACTTAAAGCGACAGGGGCTCAAGTGTTTTTTAGATGGAAAGCCACAATTTTTGGCTTGGATTTGGAGGCTAAATTAGCACTAACACAATGGCAGACGGCTTGAACATCTGGCATGAACACTTGGCGGACTGCTTGGGTTATGCTGAATCTTACAATTTTTGCATCTTGTTTTTGGAGGGTTTTTTTACATTCTGTTTTTGTGTCTCGGCTAAAGGGTTTGGGGAAGAGTTGATTAGAATTATATGGAGACTGGGCCTGGATGGCTACGGGGGTAGTAAGGGGGTAAGCCGGCTCATATCTCTTTTTCCTTTTGTTATGTTCATGAGGGGCCAGCTGGGGATGGGCTTTGTGGGGCGCTGAGACGTAAACTGCCATATTCAGCGGCAGCTGTTGGGGGAGGGTGATTCCTTCTTTATGAAACGGGGAGGGGAGGGGATGGGTAGGCTGTCTTCAAGGAGGGGGGAGAAGGGTATTCTAGGGAGAGAGCGGGGTATACAAAGGGAAAAAGTCAAAAAGAAGGTTTGCAGTTTTATCGTAGGTGGTGGGATCTCAGCGGCTACTATTACTTTTGCTTTGAGGTTTTGTAATTTAACTAAACAGGTATGGCATTGATCAGGTGTTTATCTTGGAATGTGTCTAGACTGAATATGGGGCCTAAAAGACAACTAGTGCGAGAAGAGCTTAGGGCATATAAACCTCATTTAGTACTTTTAACAGAAACACACTTAGCATATAAAGACCGGGGTTTTCTTGAACAGCTGGGATTTCAGAAAATAGTATGTATCTCTCAAAATGTATCAATCAGAGGCACTGCTATATTAGTGTGTAAAACATTAGACTGTCTAGTTCACAAAGTTCTAGCAGATCAAAGATAAAATTAATACTGTGAGATATGTTTTTTGTGTTTTATATGGTCCCAATGTCGATGATCCGACTATATTTGGTTAAATCTGTTTAAATTAGTGGGATGGCAGGGGGTGGTGGTTTTAATCGGAGATTTTAATTGTGTTATTTATTATGGTATGGACTCTACTAGCCGGCCACTTGCCCTAAGAATGATGAAGGTGAGAGCTTCTATTTTAGAACTTGGGCGACTATATTCACTGCAGTATGCATGGCGTTTTTTGTACACAAATAAGCCGGGATATACGTATTACTCTGCGCCACATCGGCAGTACTCGAGGATCGACATTGGCTGGGTTTCAGATGCAATTTTCACGGGGGCAGACATGGAGATATGTCCTAGGATTACATCTGACCACAACCCCATATTTTTTTCTTTTTGGGCTAACTCCACTCCTAAAGCTGCTCGCTTATTTACCTTTCCACGGTATTTGGTTACAGATTCTGAGTTTTTGGTTTTTATATATAACATTTTTTTGGAATACCTTACAGATAATATAGGGTCTGCCCCGCTTTGGGTTGTATGGGATGCTATGAAAGCATTTATCAGGGAAGTCACACAGCAGTTCGTCCGCCAACAGAATAGGGAACGGGAGAGACAAACTAAAGATGCTTATCAAAAGCTTATCAGCTGTGAACTTCAGCATGCCGAGGCCGTCCGTATACAAAAGCCAGACCAAGATCTTCTGTATGTTTCTCTTCTGTAGCAGAAGGCAGTGATAAATAGGGTTTTAAAAGAGAAAATAGCTGCTTGCTTTACCAAACATAAAACACTACAATATGAATATGGGGATAGGATAGGGAAAGTTTTAGCTCATTAATTTATGGATAACCGCCTTAAAACTAAGATTAAGGCTATAAAAGGCGAGGGTGGCATTCTCTATAGATGCCCCCAGGCGATAGCTAATCAATTTTCTATTTTCTATCAGCAATTATATTCCCCAGATCCAGTACAAGACTTAACTGATATGCAGAGCTACTTACAAGGGAGTAATCTGCCGACTCTGACAGAAGAAGATTTTCTGTTATTAGAGCATGAGATTACAGTGGAGGAACTTTTGGAGGCGATAGGGGGGCTATCATCAGTGAAGGCGACTGGGGATGATACACTCCCGGCAGAGCTCTATAAGTGTTGCAAAAGCCTTCTGGGCCCGGTGCTTCGGGATGTAATCTCTCAAGTAGGGATCACGGGACGAGTTCCAGATTCATGGAATATGGCCAACATAATCTTTTTTTTTTTAAGATAAAGCTCCAGAGGAAAGGGCTTCGTACCGCCCAATCTCTTTAATTAATGCAGATGCAAAGGTGTTTGCGAAGAGATTGGCCACCCGGTTAGCTCCAATGATGGCCAGCCTGGTTTTTCCCCAGCAGCATGGGTTTATTCATGGGAGAGATACCACTGCCCATGTTAACCCCTTCGATGCTGCGCAGATTCCGCCGCTGTGCTGACGGAATCTTGCGCGGGCGTGGTCATGACGGAATGGTTCCGTCATGAGCACAGCTCAACCGTGGGTCATGACGGAACCATTCCGTCATGAGCACCGAAGGGGTTAACACGGCAATAGCAGCTTTTGACGTGGCAGGGAAGCTAAAAACTGATCTGGGCATGGTCTTATTGGATGCAGAAAAGGCATTCGACCGGGTGGCCCGGGAGTATCTCTGGGCAACACTCACTGCATTTGGGGTTAAGGCAAATTTTTGGAAAACTGGTTGAGGCTATGGATCACAACCCGATGGCTAGGCTACAGTATTCAAGTGTTCAAACTATCCCCTTTTCTATCCGGTGTGGTACGAGGCAGGGTTGCTCCTTCTCTCCGCTCTTATTTGCTCTTTATATAGAGCCATTTATTCGAGCACTGCTGGCTAACAATCTGATTTGCCCATTGAATATTGAACAGCGTCCTCTCAAACTTACGGCATATGCCGATGATATAGCCATTTTTACGGAGAAGCCGAAGGAGGCTATAGAAAATATTAACAGAGAGGCTAAGCGGTGTGGACGCTTCTCCAGCTATAAGCTGAATAGCAATCAAACTCAAGTCATGCTTAACTTTCAGTCGGAAGTTCCGATTGAAGGGGCCTGTCCGAGGGTTACATATCTCAGGGTAAAAAGTTTGTTCAAAATTGAGCTTATACATTCACTAAACTATGTCTCTTCACTAACCACAGTTACTAAACAACTGAAGGTGTGGCACAAGCTTCCACTTAGCATCTTAGGTAGATGCAATGTTATAAAAATGATGATACTTCCGAAGTTCCTTTATCTTTTTAGGTCCATCCCACTACAAATTCCTAATGTTTTTTTTAAGAAACTAGATGGAGTTTTGAGCAGCTACATATTGGGCTATAAGAAGTCAAGACGTGCTATTGGATTGTTGAAGCTCCCTTATAATCAAGGTGGCTTAGATCTCCCTGATTTTAAACTTTATTTTTCGGCTGCTTTTGTTGGTCGCTTACGCAGTCTTTTGAACCCTGAGCATACGGACTTCTGGCATTGGTTGGTTCTTGGGGGTAAGAGCCAGATGTTCTTGTATCGAATTAATGACCCCAACTATTTTAAACGCGTATGGTTTAAGACTATTAGAGAGTGTGTATATATATGGCAGGGCATTAAAATGAGATTTTCTCTATCCTCCGTATATAGCAAACACCCTCTTTGCAGCAATTTTGGACACTTTGCTTGCTTACTTTACTATACACCTGAAAAAATTGCCAGATGGTCTCAAGGTGGGGCTGTATGGGGGGGGGATCCATCAAGGGACATGTCAGAACTACCCTAAATGTGGGTTATATGCGGCTGGCATTGTTCATATGTTTGTTATGTGTCCTGCCTTAAAGCTGTTCTGGGATAAGATATTAGTGACAATTAAATATAGACTTGGCTGGGACCTCATGCTTTCAACAACTGAAAAGATGTTAGGGTACAAGGAAGACTGTGGTCGGATTAGGCCTATACTGAAATTTATGCTGGTTGCTGCCCGGTTGGCGATAGCTAGAGCCTGGATCTCTCCTAAACCCCCTACGGAGATAGAATGGTGGCTAATCCTTAAGGAAACTGGGAAAAGGGAAAACGCGCTGGCTAAAGCAATGGGTACTCAAGCCCTACCAAAATACAGGTCCATGTGGGGCTGTTTAGAAGAGCTGTAAAACATTTGGTTAAAGCTTGCTGATTGTCATATGGATATACGGATATGAAATAGCTTAGGAGAGCTCCCATCATTTTATGTTTTTCTTTTTTATTATGTTTTGTTCTTTTTTTTCTGACTGTATAACTGTACTTCTTTTTGACAGAAAAATGTTTTTTAAAAAAAGAGAGAAGTGGAGAAAGGATACTTGGAACCAAAAATTGAATTGATTTGAGTCCAAACCTTACCCCAAAAATTATGGACAAGCGGACACATAAAAAGTAAGTGGTATAGATCTGTGTGAGGGTGAATACATGTCCAGCAGGTATCTGAGAGTTCAGCGTGTGTTGCATTCAGTACTCGGAGATAATAAAAGTCTGTTGTAAACAAAGAAAGGTGTCTGTGTGGTGTTAGCTGCTCTACGGGATTTTCAAATGTTAATCCATATCTTAGTCCATAGTGCCGTGGGCCAGCAAACCTCTAAATCATGTTCCCATGATATTTCCACCTTAGTTTTATCTCGTGGTGTAACTGGAATATGTAAGTAATTATAAATAACAGAAGCTTTGGGATTAAGACGTAGGAGAGTATGTAGATTATTATTATTTGAGGAGGGTGTATGAGCATTGAGAGAGTCTGGTAATATATACTTGACATGAGCGTCCAAAATGGCCTGTTTCAAAAGGAGATATTTAGGGAGGTAAGATGTAGGTAGATCAAAAAGTCTGCAAGTTTGCGAAAAGGACTAAATCTCATTTTGTAGGTATTATTTACCCATTTCCTCCAGGATTTCCAATATGAAGGTTTATCAGGAATCAAGATCATGTTATTGTGCCATATTGTGGAGTTAGAAAAGGAAGTCCAATCCATAGGTCCCAACGGAAATTTGGAATTTAACATTTTTGATGTATGTTTAAGTATGGGAGTGGATGCAGATTGTGGTTTGCGGGAAAAAGATAAATATTCTTGAAATGAAAAAGGGGATATAAAAGATCATTCAATTTCAGCCCATAGGGGAGATTGTACGGTGGAATCCGCTAGCCACCTAGATGCCTGACGGAGTAAAAATACTTGTGGTATGTAGGAAAATCAGGGAAATTGACACCACCCTCCAACTTTAGACGAATTAATTTTGCTAGAGACATACGTGACTTTTTGTTGCGCCATAAAAAAGAAGATAATATAGAATTAATTTTTGTAAAACCTATTAGGGAAATGGATACTGGAATGTAGGAAATTATGAAAAGGACTATAGGGGACATCATCATTTTTATAGTATCCAGACTGCCCCACCAAGACAAATACAAAGGGTGCCATCTGCTGGATAAGGAAGATAATTTCTGTAAGCAGTTTTCCATACAGCGGGAGACTGTGCCTGAAATAGAGGGAGTGAATTGTAAACCTAGGTATTTAATCTGCTGAGGGCTCCATGCAAAACCAGAGATAAGGAAGTCTTCTTTGAAAGTATATTTTGTTAAAGGTAAGATTTCACATTTATCTCTATTTAACTTATATCCAGACACGGCTGCAAAGGAATCAACCTCTGGTAAGAATGCGGGGAGCGAGGTTTGAGGTTGTGAAATAAATTGTAAAACATCATCAGCATAAGCTGCCAATTTAATTTTAGTGTCTTTGAATTCAAATCCATGTATATCATTATTTTGACAAATTTTTGAAAGAAAAGGCTCTAGGGCTAAATTGAAAAGGAAAGAAGATAACGGACAACCCTGTCTGACACCCCTACCTAAGTTAAAATAAGAAGATGTACTACCATTTGCACATACGGCTGCGTGTGGGCTAGAGTATAGAATTGATATTAAAGATATGATTTTGGGGCAGAAGCCAAACCATTTAAGTGTGTAAAAAATGTAAGGCCATTCCATTCTATCAAATGCTTTTTCAGTATCAAGGGCTATTGCCGCTAAGGAATATGGGGGGATTTGGACAAAACATCGAAAAATAAACGGGTATTATCTGTAAGAAGACGACCTTTAACAAAGCCCGATTGTTCCCTTCCTAACATATCCGGCAGATAAGATTCTAGGCGTAAATCCAAAGCTTTTGAAAACATTTTATAGTCAATATTAACTAGAGAAATAGGTAGATCATTTTTACAATATTGTGGGTCTTTACCTTCTTAGGAATAAGGAAAATTAGGGCATCTGCAAAAGAGCCAAGGGATTTATCTGAGTGTAAAAAGGATTTTAAAAGATTATTCAATTTGGGGATTAGCAAGTGAGATAAATGCAAAAACAGTGAAACCATCCGGTCCTGGGGCCTTGTCTCTCTTAAGTGTCTGTAATGCAATTGATGGAGCAGCTAGAGCAAAATTTTGTATACCTCCTCTATTTTGCATGAAAGTATTAATTGAATAACCTACTTATTATAATTTACTAATTGGGTGCTGTGATATATTTAAAAACTAACCATTTGCATACGCAAATTACACGTGGGAACTTGCAATTTGCATGGCAAAATAACTCTAATAACTAAAATATGTACGCATACTAATATTAGTATATGTGGTAATTAGATATTGCATAATTTATGTTGCTTTTGTGACATTTGCATCTTCGTGGAGGACCGTAAAGGTGTATATAATGCTTTAAATGTCGCTATATGCTAGGTAAATACTAATACATAAAGGGATTAGTAAGGGTATAACATTAGAAGCATCGTTTCTTTGTATTAACTACTCTTTTGTGTTTGTTTCGCTTAAGTTGACATCTGGGTCTAACGCAATATGGCGGCAGAAACCGAGTTCAGAAGTGGCCACCGTCTCGTGAAGCGCAAAGTCTACTGCGCAGACTCGGATGGCTCTGTGAACTTCCTAACAACCTCTATACACCCTGTCCCAGTCAAGGATAGGATATTGGTGGACTGCCAAGACCCAGGACATTAGGAACTGGTATAAATGAACAAAAGAACCATACAAGTAAAAATTTAAACTTTGCAACATCAGGATTAAATCATCACCGGAGACGTAACAGCAAAATCCATGTGAACCCGGACTGACTAAAAATCTGACGTTTGCCACTAGCCAATCACGAACACTCTCCGCCCAAAAAATGTTTCATGTTATCCCGAAATTTATTATAGAAGAGTAGTAGAATAGGGAGGGGTCTCAATGCATTCGGCGGTTACTATGACTGCACACCCTCTTTGACCCCACAGGCGATGACGGATGCTGGCACGACTTCTGGTCCTTTGGCGATCTTTGGGACTGTAACGTGCTGAGCAGAGGACTTTCGGACTTTGAGCCTTGGCCTGCTTTGACAATTGACGACAAAATCCGGTTATGCAGAGCCAATGAAATAGAGAAACACCAGATAGCCAGAATAGGAAAATATGATGTTCTGAGATTTAAATAAATTGATCCAGAAATTCTAAACTTTGATGAGACAAATGCAAATATTAGTTACAATGAAATTCTAGATAAACAAATATTGATTAACAGAAATTACGAGTTTGTGGTTTTTCGTTAAAGAGAGTAAAAGATTCTGAGTCTTAAATGTGTTTTAGCTGGTTCTAAATCACCATCAACCAATCCAACTAATTGGTCCCTCGACCAAGTGGGTGGAGTGCCTTGATGTTTAGGATTAGGAATCTATAGATGACGAATGTTAATGTATATTTTATAAGATAATTTTTTCTTCCCTATAGGTTATAAGGTATTTCCCCACATGTCCAGCGCTTTAATTATTCATCCCTCCTGTATGCAGGCTCATTAGAGGAAGTGTGAGTGTTGGTGTTATGGGCCCCACCTATGAATGTGTGTGCAAATGAGTTGGTGTGACGTCGGGTCTGCGACTCAGGGTGGATAGTTGTATATTTTACTTCTTTTCCCCGGTCTCGCGCTGGATCAGTTTTTCTGGTAGCAGAATGATGCTTTTATTGTTTTGGTTTGGTGATTATTGCTTATTGGTTTGATTATTGCTTATTGATTTCTCATTTTTGCTTATTGATTATTGACTGCGGATGTTTGGATGAGTATTGGTTTATGTATTAAAACTCTATGTTGAGTCGCGTTGAGTTCTATGTTGTTTGATGGCTTCTGGGATGTAGGAAGTTGGAAGTTTGTAATGATTCCGTAGTAGGGCAGAGGTAAGCTCTGCTCTCGGGAAAGACGGAATTATTGTTGCCCTGTAGGTACATGGGGAAAACGTGTAACGATTGGAGTTGCACAACGAATTATCTGGGTTCGATTTGGTAACATCGTCGTGTGTTAAAGTTAGGGACATTTCTGTGTGAAAGAAGTGTATGGGTAGCGAAGGCCACCTGTGAAATTTTGGTCTTAAGTACCAGGAGTCCACTTGAACTCTGATTACGCTGGAAAGGTAATAGGTGTTCCCTAAGCTTGTTAGAAGGATAAAGTAGAGGGAAGTGCTACTTTATTAACGAGTGTCATAATTCTGTAGTAGGGCAGATTGATAACTGCTCTCGGGAAAGACAGAATTCTGTGTGAATGAACTACATTTTCCGTATGAAAGTGCGTGAATGAAATAGCATTCAGGCTAATTGTTAAACTCTGGTTTTATTTCTCAGGAGCAGAGCGTCTCCAACAGGTGTCTTAATTCTAGAGAAACGGTTGGCTAGTGCTTGTTAGAAGGGTAAGGTAGAGCGAAGTGCTACTTTATCAACGGATGTAACAATTCCATAGTAGCGCAGATTGTTCGCTGCTCTCGAGAAAGACGGGATTCTTGTGAAAAAGGTCATTGACTATAGTTAGCGAAACAGATAATGGTGGCGTTTTTATGTCGTTACTAACAGATTTGTAAGTCAGAGAGAACGAAAGAAGCTTACCGATAAATTTTGTAAAGGAGGGGTCAGCAGAAGCAAGAGTAGCGAGAAAAGCTGATGTCAATAAAGACAGCAATGGGATTGGCCAGCTATAAAACAACGTAGACACTCCTGATTGGTGCGTTAGTGTACGCCGCGCTAGGAGTGGATAATTACAAGGTGACGTAAACGCTCCGGATTGGTGCGTTAGTGTGAGTCGCGCAGGGATTGGAGAATTACAGAGGTGACATAGACTCTCCCGATTGGTGCGTTAATGTAAGTTGCGCTACGATTGGTTAAATCAACAGAATAGTCGTAAGGAAAATCTAGCAATACTAAAAAGACAAAATGATGTATTACGATCCGCCAGATAAGGAGAAAAAGTCCTGGTTGGGAAAAATCAAGAGTTTATTTAAAAAGGACAAACCGATTGTGACTAGAGTGGGGCAGTTGCTTCCTCCACCAAAATCGCCCGCATCCTTCATGGTTGCGAAATACGGATATCATACATGTATTTGGTTGGACAATTGGGAAAAGTATACAAAAGATGATGGATCTTAGCATTCCCGGAACATGGTTCATTTAATTTAGCGGTTTTGAGAAATTTGAGAGAAAGAATGATGAATTTAGAACCAAGACCTAGACCTACACAGTTTGAAGCATTGACAGAATGGGAAGACGAGATGCATGACAGAGAAGGGCAGCGAAGTGGCGGAAGGTACAAGTATATGTTTGTTAGGTCATATGGACAGGAGAATCAGGATGACAGAATGAGGAGATGGCGAAGTGCAAATATGACTGATGTTTTGTTCCCTGTAAGAAATGCTGAAGAGATTAGCAGTAGAAAATGTACAGGAAAAAGAAATAATACAGAATCAGGAGGGTACGTTGTGCATGAGTTGGAGGATGATGTTCTTGATGACATGTTTTATAAAAACACCCCCCCGTATCAATCAGATTCCAGATTCCACATTATTGACACCAAGTGCCCAAATAAAAGAGACACCACGAAATATAAAGTTTGAATCAGTACCACAGGAGGTAGGAAGAAATAATCCTTTTAGAGAAATAGAGAAAACACAACATGGTAAAATGGGTAATGAAAATTCAGCTGAATTAGCGAAGACAACCTTAGAGTTAACCGAAAAGATTAGAGAATTAACTAAAAACTTGGAAGCCGTAACTGTTCCTGTAACTATAGGACCTGTAATGCCTATTTTTGATAAACAAAAGGATAGTGAGCATTGTCTGATGATTCCTTACAACAGTAATAAACAGACCGAGATGCCAAGAAAAAGTTCAGACGAGAATCCATGGAGACATCAACACTACCACCTGAAAAAAGGGTCTAAGGGAAAATATTTTTAAAGAGCTGCCCAAATTCTAATCCCCATAATTAGACTATACACACATAAGAGAATAGGGGGTCTAATGGTAGACAGCACAAAGATTAAGAAAGGAGTAAAGTGTGTAGAATCAATCAAACCCATGCGTGAATACAACCTCACCTGCTCGGGAAATCCTGGGGCAACGACGGACAGAGCGGGGCCTCCTTAACCTGAGCCAGGTTCCAGGGTAGGTGAGGTGAAATCCCTGATCACGTTGGGTTATGTTTGCACCCTGTGATATAGAGGATTAGGACTATGTGAGGTTGTATTCATTACTACTTCTCTGGTTTTGTTTAGTTTCACATTTTTCTATAAGTGGGGGCACATTGCACCATTTGAATTCTATTAACTGAATGCAGTAGCATAAATTTGAAGTATATAGGTCCTGAAGAAAGCCGCGGGCTACAATCCCTTGAAGGCTGAAACATGTCGACCCTCATTTAGCAGCGACTAGTTATCACTGCTGGTTACCTTGTCACACTTTTTTTAATAAAGGTGTGTGGAGTGAGTTGAATTACATCGTACTCTTCACACAATCCTTTTTTAGAATTCACAGTCCCTTTTTTTGCACTGCACTTCTACTTTGTCTGGTGGTCACAGTTTTTCACGTGTCTTCTTGATGCATCTCCATCAACCCAAGGGAGCAATAGAGCCTCTAACTAGTGAGGCAGTCTCTACGATCGAGAGACACACCTCTGTTCTAGTTGGATACCATGTGATATAAACCGATCATGAGAGGTGTCTTTGCTCTCACTATTTGTCTCATTGGTTGAGTAGGTTTGATGGTTATCCATGCTCTGCTCTGATAACGCATGGGTTTGGTTGATTCTACACACTTTACTCCTTTCTTAATCTTTGTGCTGTCTACCATTAGACCCCCTATTCTCTTATGTGTGTATAATCCATGGAGACAAACAGTAGGTATTTTAGAACAAAGTACGACTAAAAACTTGACAGTAAATCAGAGTTTAGTGGATAGGATAATAATGACGACACAATCAGTCCCAGGATCTCCAAAGGGTTCAGAACAAACTAGTAATGAGAAAAATCTCGACGTGGCCAAGTTGAAAATTGTCTTGGAAGAATTAATAGTAGGGACTATCCCCAAGGAAAAATTAAAAGCTTATCAGGCTGAAGAATTATTATTTTTATGCAAAAGTATAACATGAAGAGCAAGAAATTTACATGAAAGAGTAGAAGAAGTAGCACATGAAATGGGTATAGACTTTGAAAGGGTAAAGTCTTTACATAAACCATACAGAGTAGATTTTTCTGAAAAGCTGAATACTGCAGGAAAAACAACCCAGATTAAAGATTTAATCATTTTATTAAGAAAATGGGGAGACGTAGATAAATGGAAAAGTAGGTGGTTTCGGGAACGAGATGATGCAGCAGACAAAACGTTTGCAGCTTTCGCAGTGAGAGAAAAGGAAAAAGTAGTAACAGAATGTCCCATGAGAGAGATTCCAGGTAGAGGCTATGTACATGTCCCCTGGACTAGACAAGATATTTTGTCATTTACCAATGATTTTCCCCGACTGCGCGAAAAGCCAGTCGAGTGGTACAGGCAGGTAGATAGGTTTGTGAAGTTATCAAAAGTTCTATGGATTGATTTAAATAGTCTTTTTGACATAATAGTACCAGCAGACTTATGGACAGAATGTAAGGTAATGATTAGCTGGCCTACACAAGAGTACCCTAGAGACCCAAAAACAGGTGCCCCTGATCCAGAAGTAATGAAAAAATATGAACAGGTAATTAACTTTCTAAAAAACAAAGTACCTCCTAAAGAAACTGATTGGGTAAAAATTGACAGAACTCATCAGGAAGCGAAGGAATCAGTACATGCCTATTACGGAAGGTTGATTCTTGCCTTTAAGCAGTTTAGTGGTGATGAAAATTTGAGTGAAAAGGATTTGAGTCACTTTGTATATCGATTTGTATATGGGCTGCGACCAGAAGTAAGTGAAATGATTAAATAACATACAGTGGACTGGCAAAATAAAAAGATAGATGAAGTACTGAGACATGCAAAATATTTTAGGGATGAAATTGAAGCAAAACAGCGTAAATTAAAAGGAAGCTCAATTGATTGATCAGGCAAATGGTACAGGTATGAAACCTAAATTTAATGTTGGAAAAGGAAAAGGACAATTTAATATAGAAGAAGCCAAAAAGAAATGGCCATGTCATAATTGCGGAAGAATAGGGCACTGGAAATCCGAGTATAAATTTCTCCCGAGTGCTAATGGTGATAATGCATCATTGAATTCACAGGTGCAGAAAGAGGTGAGTTGTCAACCACAGCGACAGTAGCAGGTTGTTGCCCAACACAATCAGGCGCCAAAACCGCTGTTTCCACAGAGCGTACATCCTCAGAAATACAATAATGAGACAGGATTCTACAACGAAGAACAGGTAACTAAGCTGCCGCGCGCTATTGCTGTTTCGCAGTGTTGGCTACAACGCGATGAGAGTGAGTCAGAAGAAAGCTATTGACGGTGCCGAGGAGAGGAAGAAGAGTGCGTACTTGGCGCAACTCTAGAAGTAGACCAGACAGGCCCTTTTGTGGATTAAGGTAAATGACAAAAACATTACTTTCCTAGTAGATACTGGTGCTACTCGTTCAACTGTTAGGTCAACTGATGTTAAAAATCTTCCTCTCTCGGACGAAACAATCCAAGTAGTTGGAGTATCCAACAAACAGATAAAAACGTATCTCACTGATCCAGCAAAAGTTAACATACGGAAATTCTCTGAAATGCACTGCTTTGTTGTGTGCGATTCCAGCCCTGTAAATTTGTTAGGGAGAGATTTGCTGTGCAAAATGAATTGCACAATATTTTGTACTCCGGATGGTAAAGCCTTTGAGACTCCAGATGAGGATGTTCTATATAAAATGACAATGGCTAACATGGAAACTGAAGTTACTGAGGCATTTGCTGTATTTAATACTGAGGAATTGCCTCAAGAATTTAAAAAGACAGTGAAAACAGAAGTACGGGATTTTACAGGAGAAGATGTGGGTTTGATGAAAAATGTAGATCCCGTCAAAATTACTGTAAAGGAAGGAGTAAGTTACCCAAATATTCCACAGTATAAATTGACACCCGAGATAATTACCGGAGTCACGCCTATAATAGAGAAAATGATTAAGCAAGGTATTTTGAGAGAAATAATGAGTAGTCCATATAATTCATCAATTATGAGCCTGAAAAAGCCTAATGGAACATTTCGAATAGTACAAGACTTGAGAAAAATAAACAAAATCGTTGTGTCATGTTGTCCCATTGTACCAAATCCATCTGTGATTTTGTATCAGATTCCTCATGATGCAGAATTGTACATAGTAATTGACCTGTGTCATGCTTTCTTTTCCATCCCATTGCATCCTGACAGTCAACAAATCTTTGCGTTCCGGTTTGGCGAACGTATTTTGGCATGGTGCCGAATCCCACAGGGGTATACAGAGAGCCCCTCAATATTTAACCAGATATTGAAAAAGTCCTTAGAAGATCTAAAAATGCCTGAAAGCTCAGCACTGGTTCAATATATCGATGACCTGCTTGTGGCGTCAAAAACTCGAGAAGCTTGTGTAGTGGATACCATAGCATTGCTAAACCATTTGGCAGACGGAGGACTTAAAGTATCTCCGTCAAAATTGCAATTCTGTCAGAAAGAAGTACAATATTTAGGCCACAAAATTGAAAAGGGACTGAGAAAAGTAACTGCAGATAGGATCAAGATAATAAAAGGAATGAGAGCCCCAATGATGCAAAGAGAAGTGAGAATGTTTCTTGGAATGGTTGGATATTGCCGTCAGTGGATAAGTAACTTTTCCCTGATTGCAAAACCTTTGATACGCTTGACGAGAAGTGATGTAAAAGATCCTATTGAATTGAATAAAGAAGAATTGATGGCTTTTAAACAATTGAGAGACAGTTTATGTGAAGCACCAGCACTTGTTATGCCTGACTATGAAAAAGAGTTTGAGCTCTATTGCAGTGAAAGAAATGGATGTGCACTTTCTGTGTTAATACAGAAACATGGAAAACTCCGAAGACCAATTGCCTATTTCTCAGCCATATTGGATCCTGTAGCTGTAGCATTGCCAGGTTGTCTGAAGGCTGTGGCGGCTACTTGTAAGAGCTTGGAATAAAGTGAGGGAATTGTAATGGGATTTCCGGTGTGAGTGTTTGTACCTCATGATGTGGCAATCCTTTTAACAAGGAGCCGTACACAGTTCATGACGCATAGTCATCTGACTAAATATGAGAAAGTCATCCTAGGTGCAACAAATGTGAGCCTTGTGAGATGTCTGAATGTAAATCCGTCAACGTTCCTACCTGATACTGAGAATGTGGAAGTCAGAGACGATGTGGATCATGACTGTTTGGAAGTGCTTGATTTCTGAACCAAACCACGTCCTGATATAAAAGATGTACCTTTGACAGAAAGTGACTATGTGATGTTTGTGGATGGATCATGCTTGAGAACAGATGAGTGCAGCATATGCAGTATGCACAGTAGCAGCGATATTGGAAGCATTGTGTCTGAAAGGAGTACAATCAGCCCAAGTTGCTGAACTATTTGCCTTAACAAGAGCATGTAAGTTGGGAAAGAATGTGAGAGTGACTGCGATAACCGATAGTCAATATGGCTTCGGTGTAGTGCATGACTTTGGCCAAATCTGGTCCCAAAGAGGATTTTTGACATCGAGTGGAACCCCTATAAGGAATGCAGAAGTGGTTGGAAAATTGCTTGAGGCGATACAGCTGCCTAAGCAGTTGGCTGTTGTGAGGTGTGCAGCTCACACGAGGTCCAATGATTACGTATCAGCTGGCAATCAGTTTGCCAATGATATGGCTCAATTTTGTGCACGAAATCAGAATTCTATAAATCGGGGAAGAGAAAGAGAAATGAATTCATGTCCCTTGTTGTTTACTAACACTGTGAATACCTGGGAAGAAGTGAGACAGTTACAGGAAGAAGCAGGAGATGAGGAAATGAGACAATGGGTTAAAGCAGGATGTGCACCAAGGGAAACAGATCATGTGTGTGTTTATCGGGATGGAAGACCAGTTATGCCTGATAGCATGGTGTCTGCCATGGCATGGAGGTATCATGGACAAGCACATGTAGGAAGAGATGCAATGATCAGACTTTTTAAACAGACATGGTATAACGCAAAATTTAGACTTGTAGCTGAAAGTCTTTGTCAGAGATGTCTTATATGTCAGCAGTTCAATCCTGGAAGAAAAACAGTGGTAAGTCTAGGAACGATAGGTCGAGAAGGAGGGCCTTTCACCAGAATGCAGATTAACTTCATTGAAATGCCCCCCTGTAACAGGTTGAGGTATGTTGTGGTGATGGTTTGTCTGTTCTCTAGATGGATAGAAGCATACCCAACAAGAAGAAGTGATGGAATTACAGTAGCTAAACTACTATTGAGAGAGTTTATTCCTAGATTTGGGTTTCCAGTCACAATTGAGTCAGATAGAGGAAAACATTTCCGTAATGAAATCATGAAGTTAATTTGTGAAGCATTGAATGTACAACAGAAACTACATTGTGCCTATCGCCCAGAGGCTTCTGGTGTGGTGGAACAAGTAAATGGCACCATTAAAAACAGATTGGGGTGGCGGACTACTGGCGCCGGGTACATACGGTTATGGGACAGGTCACTGGGGTTGTGCTGCTGCCGGAGGTGCGTCGCTGTGTCCTGAATGTGTGGGAGCCCAATGATTATAGCGCGGCTCAGACTCGGTGGGCGGCCCTGGGGAACATGATTGCCAAGAGAGATATAGCGCAGCTTTGGGGTGCCCAGCGGCCGCCCACCGTGTCAGTATGGAAGGAGAATATGGACTGGTGTATGTTCAGGGAGAAGACTGTGTATGTTGCCCGTGGTAAGCCGGGGGCATGGGGCAGAATCTGGGGGCAATGGAATGCATATCGCGGGGGTATCTGTACGCCCCCCCTGGTGGACACCGATATCGCCATGTCCCCCTGACCCTTGACGGTTCCGGGCACCTTTTGGAATGACTACATATGGACGTTCAGTTCCCTTGGCCCCCCCCCCCCGTCCCCAGCCTCCCGGTACTCCTTCCTTTCGTGTGCTGCTTAATGGTCTGACCTGGAGTTCCCCGGAGGAAGCCTGACCTGCGCCGTTTGTCTTTATGCCTCGCCTTTTGTTTTTCTTTTAGTTTTCTGTGTTTGTTTGATCTCAGTCTCCTGTGCCTCTAGAACTATCCGGACTCACTACGGGGCCGACCCCCGGGAACCGACTGCAGCTTTGATAAATGTATATTTCATTCTGTACTTAGCGGCCGGCCCTGGTGGTTGTAGGCCCGTGCTTGTAATCGAATTATTGTTCAATAAAACTTTTAAAAACAAAAAAAAAAAAAAAACAGATTGGGAAAAATGTGTTTAGCCACAGGTTTGAAATGGCCTGATGTCTTGCCTTTGGTACTCATGACTATTAGATCTATTCCAGATAGGAATACAGGTCTGAGTCCCCATGAAATTGTCATGGGAAGAGCAATGCAACATGTTTTCATACCAGTCAACAAGCTGTTGCCTTTATCTGATGACTTGGTGTTGGATTATTGCAAGGGGTTGGCTGATTCCGTTCATTCTGTGTTCCATCAGGTTGGATCGGATGCCACCACTCTTGAAAAGAAGCCAGCTCATGATTTGAGCCCATGGGACTGGGTGAGAATTAAAGTGCACAGAAGACGAAACTGTTTGGTCCCACGTTAGGGAAAATCACGTCAGGTGATCTTGACCACAACAACAGCAGTAAAATGTGCAGGAGTAAAGAACTGGATTCATGCTAGTCACACCTTGCGAATTCCAAACCCAGTGGATAACAAGGAAGGAGAATACTTCGAAGAATCAGATACAAGTTCTGAATCCGATACTGAAGAAACAAGAACAAGACAAACTCCTGAAAGGGGGGAATCAGAACCAAATCCAGTTATTGCGCCAGAAAATCTTCCTTTAAGAAGAAAATTGCAAATTTCTGATACCAGCTCAGAATCAGATACCGAACCAGTACAAGTACACGAGAGTAGAAATACAAACGGTGAAGAAACTGTCCAAGAAATCCTTGGTAAAGAAATTCCGAGTGAAAGTTTAAGAGAAATTCCACCAGAGGTAATAAAATTAGATGGTAAGGTACCAGATACAGAGAGTGAGGGAAAGATTTTTGCGGAAGACCACCGAGGAGTTGTAGGGAACTCACACATCCAGTTATAGGAAGGGACGGTTAGTCAGCAGGAAGATCATGTGGAAGAACCACGAGGACGGACAGAAGTAGGTAATAAGAAAGAAGTGGTGGAAAGAAGAACAGCTGAAAGTAAAAGTCAAGTTGAAACTGAATCAGAGGACAATGATGAAGAAGTACCAGAAGGTCGAGTCCTGAGAAAGAGAGCATGGAGAACTGAGAACAATAAAAAGGGAAATAAATTGAAAAGATCAGCAAGAGATGAAATTTGGCCAAATAAAATAAAGAGATTAAGATACAGATTGACACGAGTAAATTCATCTAGGGCTGAACAAGTGAATGAAGTGTCTAGCCAAGAGAAATTGAAAGACGTGGAACCAACGACAGCAGAAGAAAATAAGAGAACGAGAAAACCTAACCAGAAGTATCAGTCGCAGAAATGGTCATATGTGGCATTGCCTGTAATAAAAGAAGAGGCCTACAGCCAAGGGGATCTAGAGGTGACTGTACCAGAAGTGGTTGAGGAAGACGAAGAATCAGAAATCCTGAGAGTTGTCTTGTCTGACATCGGAGAAGAGACGGATGTTCAGCAAATTCTGCATCAAGATTACGAAAGAAGAGTGAAAGACTATCAGATGCCAAACTGAAAAGGTCAAAAGTGTTCTAAATGATGAAACACTAGATTACCGAAAAGGACATAATCTGAAAAAGAACCAAGTAGGTGCTTAGAGCCTTGGGTTAGACAAAACTAGTTGTGAAGTAGAAGAGGATAAGTCAAAAGACACTGATCATTTTACGAAATGGCAAACAGAGAAAGTAGAAAATCAAAATGTACGTTCCTTAGAAGATGGTTCAAGATGTGTTGTTGTTGTACAGGTTTACTAATGCTTCTGTGGAGTGCGTTGGCTTTAATGATTTCATTTAAGGTTACATTAGAAACAATAGAAGGACATTGTGAGAATAAAACTAATGTAGAGAAGATTCAGAGGATAAATCCGACTAAAATAGATAGAAACTATTTGCATAAAGACAGGTCTATAAATGATTTTTCTAACAATGTATTTTCAAAATTGCTATATGAATATGTAAAGACGATGGATGTGAGGGACTGTTACGTCTGCATGCAGTTGCCTGCATCTGTATCTGAGGGAGTGACTTATCATCACCTCCCAGTAACATATGGAGTAACATGTAGCATACTAGCAAGTTTGTTTTACAAAATAGGGAAATCAGAATATTATTTTTCGGATGTAGATAACATATTTTCACAAGTACCTGTAGTTAACAAATTGAATAAAGTAAAACCTGCAAAAGTATTAGGTGAATTTTCCCTAGAAACTAAAGAATTAACATTAGAGTCAATATTTAGAAACAATCTAATTTGCAGCTTAAAGAAGGAGGAGACGATATTCTTAGATATGGTTGAAGAAAGGAGATTAAAGATGCAATAGAAAGTACCTGAAGGAAAAGAAGAGAAGACAGTCTGGGATGTTGAAAGAGAAAAACATTTGAAAGGAGAAGCTAGTCCAACAATGGCTTTAGATCGGCCTCAGAAAGGAAAGTTGTGTATTAGAAGGAATCAAACTGCATATGATAATTATTTTGTAGGCACAAGTGATTGCCATGATACTTATCGAATCATGGGTGGATGGGGATTTAAAGGAAGAAATGATCCAGTTTTCCCTGGATTATATTTTATCTGCGGGAACAAAGCATATTATCGATTGCCAGATCAAAGGTATGGCACATGTTATCTAGGCCTGGTTTTCCAAAAGATATTCCATGTGGGAAGAGGAAAGATGGTGCACATGAGTTAGGTAGTCAACTAACACATAGAAAAAGAGAAACTTGGTCAGAAATTGTAGGAGACATTTTCGGAGCGTTGATACCAGCAGTGAGAATATCTCTGAATGCACACAAAATTAGAAAACTATCAACAGTAGTGGATCGCTTGTCAACAAGTACCGCCGGAGGATTTTTATTGGTAAATACAGAAATGGTTGCCATGCGTGCCATGGTAATGCAAAATTGAGTTGCCCGATTAATTTTGGCAAAAGAGGGTGGAGTTTGTGGAATGCTGAAAGTTCAACATTGTTGCACTTACATTCCTGACGACAGTCAACATTTAAAGACATACATTAAAAATATAACTGACTTGCATGAGGAAATTGTTCCACTGGCGGTTGAAGGTATTTGGGAAAAGATTGGGAAAAAGTTTTCTACTATTAAAAACTTTTTACTAAAGTTAGTACCTTTATTGGTAAAATATTATTTCCAGTAACATGTGTGATTATTTTAGTACTAATTTTAAGACTAGGATGTTTATGTAGCAAGAAAAGAAAATTCCGAAAACACATAAAAAGAGAAACTGTAAGAAATAAAGAGAAAGAAAGAAAAGAAAGGGAATTTGAAGAAGTAGAATTAGAGGAGTGGAAAGACAATATGTATAGAAAGACAAGAGAAGAAGAGACAGGTGAAACAATAATGTGCTCTAACAAAATTAAAGAGATTTGAATTCATTTCTTTATTAAAAATTTTTTAAACATTTTTAGGTAGTGTGGTGATGTTAAAAATCACCAAAGGGGGGATTGATGGAGCAGGTAGAGCAAAACGTTGTATACCCCCTCTATTTTGCATGAAAGTATTAATTGTATAACCTACTTATTATAATTTACTAATTGGGTGCTCTGATATATTTAAAAACTAACCATTTGCATACACAAATTACACGCGGGAACTTGCAATTTGCATGGAAAAATAACTCTAATAACTAAAATATGTACACATATTAATATTAATAAACATAAACAAATCCCCTCCAGGAAAGAAAGGAGAAGAGGCCACTTCGGGGAAAACAAGGAGTCCTTTATTCAAAACAGCGTGTGCATAATGCATTTCGGCCAGAATGGCCTTCCTCAGATGCGGCTGCTCCTTGAATGTAACTCCGCCCCCACCTTTAAATGTCTTGCAACAACCTCATTGGAGGAAAAATTAATAACCCCTAGTCACCTGGTCACAATGCCACTGCAATCCATAGTGGACTCCATTACCCAGAAATCAGTGTTTCTGGCTCGATGTTGCGTGGGGAAAGGTAGCAGGAAAAAACATATTAATATTAGTATATGTGGTGATTAGATATTGCATGATTTATGTTGCTTTTGTGACGTTTGCATCTTCGTGGAGGACCGTAAAGGTGAATATATAATGCTTTATATGTCGCTATACGCTAGGTAAATACTAATACATAAAGGGATTAGTAAGGGTATAACATTAGAAGCATAATTTCTTTGTATTAATCACTCTTTTGTGTTTGTTTCGCTTAAGTTGACATCTGGGCCTAACGCAATATGGCGGCAGAAACCGAGTTCAGAAGTGGCCACTGTCTCGTGAAGCGCAAAGTCTACTGCGCAGACTCGGATGGATCCGTGAACTTCCTAACAACCTCTATACACCCTGTCCCTGTCAAGGATTGGATATTGGTGGACTGCCAAGACCCAGGACATTAGGAACTGGTATAAATGAACAAAAGAACCATACAAGTAAAAATTGAAACTTTGCAACATCAGGATTAAATCATCACCGGAGACGTAACAGCAAAATCCATGTGAACCCAGACTGACTAAAAATCGGTCGTTTGCCACTAGCCAATCACGAACACTCTCCGCCCAAAAATGTTTCATGTTATCCCGAAATGTATTAAGAAAGAGTAGTAGAATAGGGAGGGGTCTCAATGCATTCGGCGGTTAGTATGACTGCACACCCTCTTTGACCCCACAGGCGATGACGGATGCTAGCACGACTTCTGGTCCTTTGGCGACCTTTGGAACTGTAACGTGCTGAGCAGAGGACTTTCGGACTTTGAGCCTTGGCCTGCTTTGACAATTGACGACAAAATCCGGTTATGCAGAGCCAATGAAATAGAGAAACCCCAGATAGCCAGAATAGGTAAATATGATGTTCTGCGATTTAAATAAATTGATCCAGAAATTCTAAACTTTGATAAGACAAATGCAAATATTAGTTACAATGAAATTCAAGATAAACAAATATTGATTTACAGAAATTACGAGTTTGTGGTTTTTCGTTGTGGAGTTTCTCAAGGGAATATTTTCTGGGGCAAAGGTAACATTTTGCTCCGACTCCCCCCTTTCAGGAATTTCTCTTGTTCTTGTTTCTTCAGCATCCGATTTAGAACTAGTTTATGACTCCTCAAAATATTCTCCTTCCTTGTTATCCACTGGATTTGGAATTCTCAATGTTTGACTAGCACGAATCCAGTTCTTTATCCCAGCACAGTGCTCGTGGCTGTGTGCTCTGTCCACTCTCCCAACCTACTGTATGTTTCTGGATCGTGCTCGTGGCTGTGTGCTCCGCCCACTCTCCCAACCTACTCTCCCAACCTACTGTATGTTTCTTGATCGTGCTCGTGCCCATGTGCTCCACCCACTCTCCCAATCTACTGTATGTTTCTGGATCGTGCTCGTGCCTGTGTGCTCCGCCCACTCTCCCAACCTACTGTATATTTCTGGATCGTGCTCGTGGCTGTGTGCTCCGCCCCCTCTCCCACTCTCCCAACCTACTGTATGTTTCTGGATCGTGCTCATGCCTGTGTGCTCTGACCACTCTCCCAACCTACTGTATATTGCTAGATTGTGCTTGTGTGCTCCGCCCACTCTCCCAACCTACGGTATGTTTCTGGATCATGCTTGTGTGCTCCGCCCACTCTCCCAACCTACTGTATGTTTCTGGATCGTGCTCATGTGCTCTGTCCACTCTCCCAACCTACTGTATGTTTCTGGATCGTGCTCCAGGCTGTGTGCTCCGCCCACTCTCCCACTCTCCCAACCTACTGTATGTTTCTGGATCGTGCTCATGGATGTGTGCTCCGCCCACTCTCCCAACCTACTGTATGTTTCTGGATCGTGCTCGTGCCTGTGTGCTCCGCCCGCTCTCCCAACCTACTGTATATTTCTGGATCGAGCTCGTGCCTGTGTGCTCTGCCCGCTCTCCCAACCTACTGTATATTTCTGGATTGTGCTTGTGTGCTCCGCCCACTCTCCCAACCTACTGTATATTTCAGGATCATGATCGTGCCTGTGTGCTCCGCCCACTCTCCCAACCCACTATATATATTTCTGGAATGTGCTCGTGCCTGTGTGCTCCGCCCACTCTCTATGCTTGCCACTGACGTTTTGCCGAACGCGCCGCACGCACTGTATAGTGAATGCACCAGCTGAATTTATGACAGGTGCCAGATCAACAGTTGAAGGGCGTCACTGTTGCTGAAAGTGGCAAGGCCACAGGGATTTTACCTGCTCTCGACCAGCTTTCTACCAGATTGTCGTTCTGCACATGTTACAAGTTGAATGGGTTTTTCATTCTCTCAGGCATCCCAATGTCCCCACGCAGCGACCTTGGCCTCAGTCCCCTTTAGAGGGGTAAAGAGGACATCTGGGGTCTCAGAACTGCGGTTTCCATTTGCCATACTCTGAAGCATCTTTGAGGTTTGTGTGTAGGTAGAGTGCGGAGTGAGAGGTGAGTGCTGGGTGCTGTGAGGGGGAAGCTTTAATTTGTGTTGCCCTAGAAAGCAGCTTCTGCTGTAACAATGCGGAAAACAGGATATAAGGAGTTTTAAGAGATACTCGGTGAGGTGGGTTGGACATTTTAGCACATCTATGGTGGTAAATAAAAACAGGATAAATTGTTAAGAAGAGCAAGACGTGCCTCCTGTGTGAGCTGAGCCAGTGTCAGCATCTGGCAGAGGGTGTCCTGTGATCTTTTATTAGAGCTGTGATACAAAAGTGTTATAAGAACAATTTAGTGAATTCTATTGAGAAGCCAGGAGCAACGACGAGAACCAACAAATTATGAAGCCTTTAGGGAAAGTGTATGGGCAAGATGCACCGCAAAGGGAAAATTAAACCCTTTGAAAAAAGATCTGAGCTACAACTGCAGGAGAAAGATGAGAACGTCCCAAATAAACACAAAGGCTCTTCTACGAGCAAGGCTGAATCACCATCCATCATCTCACTAGCCTCCTCAATAAAGCATTTCATGGAAAATCACTTTAAGAACAAGAAAGGTGGGGAGGATTACTCAGCCAGCAAACATATGCGGTCCAAAGTGAGCAAATAAAGAGAGATGCTTGCAACAAACTATTCCAGAATTTGGAGTCAGATCTTGATGGCAACTGCCACATTAGCTTATTGATGGAATTTCAAGCTTCGCAAGACCCGGAGTTTGAGATGCATCTTTTTAGTCAATGGCTTTCATCTTCACCTCCTGTGCTAAATAGCGATGTCAAACCCCAGTGTGGGACAAGACCACACCATTTCCGAAATAGACATGCTAAACAAAGTTAATAGTGCTGATCCTGATGAACAGATAAAGATAGGACATAGGATCAATTCTACTCCTTAACCCCACGGCCACTACAACTTCTCCAAAGCTTGACATGCTACCCCTAATACAAAAAACCCTACATGGAATGTTTGAAACTATAGTTTTAAATATTGAAGAGATTAAATCACAAACTAAATTGTTAAATAGTATTGCATGTGAGTTAAGGGAAATAAATAAAAGCATGCTGTCCTGTGTTAAGCCAATTGAACTAACTTCCAGTGAAGAGACACATATAACAGGGGATGATGCAGGATTAAAAGAGCCCAAAGTAGGAAATGAGGGTGAGGTATAAATTCCCTACAAACCCATGCTAGTTAGAAGGTGTGTGGAGTGTCTACATAGTAGTAAAAGGTACATAAAAGATATAGAAGATACAGAAAAATAGCACAAGTAGGAAAGAAGATCTCCACTAAGAATGCAGTACAGTATAAGGGGAAAAAAGAGTAAATATGTAAGAAGATGACTTGGAAGGGGAATGAGAAATAGTAGGAAGCTGGCTTTTATGTGGTAATGCCAATGTAGCAGCACACCATATTCAAAAAGTACAGACAAGCCTTATTGGTTTACAGGGCTTAAATTAATAATCCCAAATGCTCTATTTGTGGTAGTGTGGTCGAGCAGCTTAGGCTTATCAGAGGGTAGTGTTAAGCATTTGTTGTACACATAGTCAATAAATGAGACACACACTCAAGAAGGAACTCCAAGACCAATTTAGAAAAATAACGCAGATTTTTAGATAATTTCAGACACCAAGATAATCGGAGTCATGTAAGCACTTTCGGAGTTATAGATTTTTGTAGAAATTGAAAAACACAGTTGAATAACGTTTTGAGCTATAAGCCTTGGTAACAGAAACATACACTGCACAGATATACATAGAAATGTTTTTTGGAGGTTACCTTCTAGGACTTAAGGTGCCTAGGGGCCAAGGTCCAAGAAACCCCAACAGTTCGGTTTGACGTGCCCTGGTATGTCCAGGTGCCAGGGTGCTGGTTGCGTTGGCAGCCACAAGAGCTGTGTGTTAAAGTCTATGGAAGAAGTACCTGCAAAAAGAAAGGCTGCAAGTGGGAACAAGTCTGGCAGAACTTAATGGGGGGCCCAGCTCTTGAGGGTCTCCGGGGGCAGAGGGACACAGTCTGTTTACGTGAACCCGTGCTGGGGGGCTAGGTGCAGAAATGTTTTATTCGGTGGGTCTTTTCTGCTGTTTGAGTCTCTCACTTGGCGTTGGTGACCTGGAGAGACAGGGCAGCATGGTCACTGTCGATCAAGGCCTTGGGGATCCTAAAATCCCTTAACGGCAGGTCGGTGTTGGCGTCATTAGTGTCTGGACTGGACACGTAACAAGCCTTTGTAGTTGCAAGAGCCCCTGTACACAGGAAATCGGTGCTGAGAGGCTCCTGGAGTGATTAGCGTCTCAACACTTAGTAAAAGCAATGGGGCTATCCTCCTGAATCCATGGAAACTTCTGCTTGGCGAGTTGCTCCCTCGGTGGGCTCGATGGCCAGTAAGATAAAGTACCGGGTCGGTACCTACAGATGTGGGGGGATGGCTCCGCTTCCCCAAGGGAGATGCTGCTTGGTTGTTGAAGGGTGAAACAGTCGTCCAAGGGTTTGGGGAGGCTGTTCAGCTTTTGGATGAGTCGGTCTTTGTGATTGTCACGGTGCAAGCAGCCAGGCAGGATTTGGGACCAATTTCGGTGCAGTACCTCTGTTCTCATGACCTCAGCTCTACTTTGTTCTTCCTTCAGTTCCCAGTAGACAAATCTGTTTTCCTGGTGTTAGGGGGAGCCCTAAATACTTAATTTAAGGGTGTTTAAGGGAGTGTATGTTAGTGTCCAAAGGGCTCATTAATCCTGGAATGACTGCACCTCGATATGATCACTTCCTGTGGAGAGTGAGCAAAATCCTGACCCAGAGTTCCTAGTTTCACCAAATCCAAAATGATGAAACCCTTTCTCAACTGTCCACTTCAGATGACCCACCTTAAGGGTGTGCCTAGCCTGAAGGTGTCACACACCTTCTGATTATCTAATTTTCGGTTCTGCTCTGGTGCCAACTGGGCTTCAGGGTAGGAGGTAGAGTTCCCAAGGTCTGGGGGAAGCAAGGGTCATATATCATAGCCGTCCTGCTGGAGGAGGTGTTAACACCTTCCTCTGGAGCAGGCATTGTTTCTGGCCTCTGAGAGGGTGGAGACTCTCTCCTACAGGGGGTCAGAAACTCATGTGTGGTAGCAGGCTGGATGATACCAGTCGGCCTGCACACTAGAGGACTAGCAGGTTTTCATGGGACACATTTAAGGTGCCCTCTGGGTGCATATCACAATAAATTCGATACTGGCATCAGTATAGATTTACCGAGATGAGGTGTTTGATACCAAACACCATTGGTTTCATTGCAGCCATCATGTAGCTGGGTAACTCATGAAGGCCAGTGCCTAGTACATGTCCTTAAGATGGCTGCCTGATCACTTGGAATATCTAGTAATGAAACTAGATATCACGGGGACCTATCTGCTCATGCAGCTGGGCCCTCACATATAATATAATGCACCCTGCCTTAGGGCTCAAAGGCCTGCTGGGTGACTTAAATATAGTATATGCAGTGTACCTTGGCATCGCACACAATGAGTATGCCATGTCATGTTTTTGGAATGGTTTGCACCATTTCACGCAGCCTGCAATGGAAGTCTTCATGCTGTTTGGGTGTGGGTCCCTAAGGGTCACATAATACATGCTAATGCCCTTGGAGACTTTATTTAGTACCCATGCCCTATGAATCAGGGGTACCATTTATTAATGGACATACAGGGGTGCTAAAGGCCTTGCAAATTTGGTTACACTCAGACATTTTAACTTGTTTTAAGGGAAAAGAGCACTAGCACTGGGGGCCTGGTTAGCAGGGACCCAGTGCACATTCAGTAAAACAGCATCAATACTAGGGCAAAAAGTAGGGGTGTCAAAAAGGGGCACTTTCCTACACTACCCCCCCCCCCCCAAACAAAAGGGAATTATACTAACCTTTTCCATGACAGTCTTCATTGTCTAAGTGGAAGAACCAGGAAAGGCCATCTGCATTGGCATGATCAGTCCCAGTTCTGTGTTCCACTGTAAAGTCCATCCCCTGTAGGCAGATGGACCACCTCAATAATTTAGGATTTTCCCCGTTCATTTGCATCAGCAATCTGAGAGGCCTGTGGCCAGTTTGCAAAAGGAAGTGAGTACCAAACAGGTATGGTCTTAGCTTCTCAGGAACCAAACCACAGCAAAGGCTTCCCTCTTAATGGCCCTCCAATGCTGTTCTCTGGGGAGTAACCTCCTGCTAATAAAAGTAAAAGGCCGGTCCTGACCATCATCGTTGTTCTGTGACAGGACTGCTCAGAGGCGTCTGTTTGCACAATGAACTGCTTTGCATAATCTGGAGCTTTTAGAATGGGTTCTGAGCACATTGCTCCTTCAGAGTGTCAAAAGCCTTTTAACAGCTAACTGTCCAGTTTTCTTTCTTGGGTTGTTTCTCTGTTCTGTGAGTAGGATATCCCTTCCCAAACCTCCTGTAGTACACAGTCAAGCCAAGGAATGCCCTGACTTGTGTCTTGGTGATTGGAGCCTCCCAGTCCAGAACAGTCTGGATCTTGGACAGTAAGGGTTGAACTTGGCCTCTACCTAAATGGTGGCCAAGTATACAACTGAGCCCTGCCCTATCAGGCACTTGCCTTGATAGTGAGTCCTGCGTTCTGCAGAACCTCCAGGACCTTTCCCAGGTGGATTAGGTGATCCTGCCAAGTGGATCTATAGACAGCAACATCATCAAGATATACTGCACTAAAAGAATCCAGCCCAGCCAGGACTATGTTCACCACCCTTTGAAAGGTTGCAGGGGCATTCTTTAAACCATACAGCATCACAGTAAACTGGTAATATCCATGTGGGGTCGAGATTACAGATTTTCTTTAACTCCTGGGGTGAGACCAATTTGCCAGTACCCGATGTCAAATCAGAAGTACTGATAAACTTCGCTTCACTCAATCCGTCAATCAGTTAAATAGGGTGTGCATCTGTCTTAGTAACAGCATTGAGACCCATATGTATTTCACAAAAAACCTCAGCTCTGGTTTACCTTCCTTGGAATGTGGTTTGGCTGGCCCAGTGACTATCAGAGGGTTCAAACATCCATTACTGTGCTGCTGTGATGCTTTTCTTGACGTGATCAGACTGCCTATGCATTTTGTTTTTGACAGGTAGGCTGTCTCCAGTGTCCACATCAAGGGTACACCAGGTTGTCGGACTAGGGTTCAAAGGAAAGAGCTCAGCATACTGCCCCAGGACTTGCCAGAAGCTAGTTTGTGGTTGGGCAGTGACGGCGTATGAAAAGACAACTCCCTCCGCAGACCCATCTTTAGAATTGTTGGAGAGGAGGTCAAGTAGAGGTTCACTCTCTTCATCCTGATCTCAGCAGTGACCATCAGCAGGGTCACATCAGTCCAGTCATGAAAAGGTTCTAGGCAATTTACTTTGATGACCTTGAGTGGGCTTCTACAAGTGCCTAGGTCTACAAGGTAGGTGTTATACCTGGTACCATTGGCGTGAGTCTCCCTTCCATTTTTTCTGATTGCCTCCTCTGTTTTTGATATGTTTTGCTGGTCTAGATGCTTTGGGCACTGTGCCACTGTCATTAAGTGCCACAGTGCAAGTGCTTCCTGTGTTAAATTGATGTTTTGATTAGTGACTCCATGATTGACTTATTGGGTTTACTGTCAGACCCTCGTATCGTGCACCGCGTGTGCCCAGGGCTTGTAACTCAAATGCTGCGGGTGAGCGTGCAGCACCGATTGTGCTACCCCCGAAGCAGCCCGTAAAGTGTAACTCGGGCCTGCCACTGCCGAGCACCGTACGCAGTCTGGGACTGCTGTGTCGACTCGACGAGTGCACACACTTGCCAGTCCTTAAACCTTCACTTTTCTGCATATCAGTCACCCCTACGGTAGGCCTACGGGCAGGGTGCGTTGTATGTAAAAGGTAGGAGATGCCCTGATGTGTGTGGCATGACCTGATAGTGAATTACAAACTATTTCGTTTTTCACTATTGCAAGGCTACCTGTTCCCATAGGCCAGAATGGGCAGTTTGAATATAACACCTTATAATCCTAACTGACTCAGGGAACTAGGTAGAGATTCGAGTTTAGTATGGTTGAACTCAGAATGATAAAATACATCTTTTAGTGAAGTTGGTTTAAACATTCTGTGTTTGAAAATACCACTTTTAGAAAGTAGGTATTTTCCTACCCAACCATCCAGACTGCCTCTGCTAACTTGTTTATTGTATGTCTGGTTTAGTGAGTGACCAGGTCTGGTGGGCTCCAGGATACAGGGTGAGTCAGCACTAGGCTGAACAGGCCGATCTACCTGAGGAGTGGTGGGAGGAGTAGCACCAGGGCCTGAATAGAGCTGTGCCTGCCTTCCACAATGCTGGCTTCACCTCCTGTGGTGCATCTGATTACCTAGGCCCACTCTGACAAAGAGAGAAGTTGAGCACTGGCTGAATGCACCCCGAACTGGTTTGGACTGGGTACAGGACCCTCTGCCTTCAGAGGACAATGGATTTACTGGTATAAATATTGAGGCCCAGACCCCAGGATTTTAGATCACTTCTGGGAACACAAGACAAACCTTTGCCGAGGAGAAGAACCGAAGGAAGCTGCAGGAGTTGTACTGCCCCTCTGCCAGTGTGCTGTTGTGGGTTGGCCTGCAGTGGTGTCTTCATTGCAAAGGACAGGAGAAGGAACTTTTATGGAACTTGATCATCTTGCAGAATTTTACTCCAAGGGCTTGAGTTTAGCTTGCCTCCTGACCGAAGTCTTAGGGATACCAGACTTCACCCCTTCTGTTTGCTTGCTTCTGGAACTTGTTGTTTCAGTCGCTACAGAAAGAATCTTCAACACGAGAGCCAGCGAATATCACCGCCATCTGCACCGAAGCCGTGAGTGCTGCTCCAACTTGTACCTGTAGACCGACGCCTGCTGCAGTGCCGTATCGACTCCGCAACCGACATCATCGCGGAGCTGATCCTCGACGAAGGTGTCCAAGAACTCATCGACACCTTGACATCGTAAGGAACCGTGGTGCCAGCACCATCATAAAGTCACCTCCTCTCCGGTCAGGAACCGAAGCCTCCCCTGCTTGCACAAGCATCCAGGACACCGACGCATCATCTCCTCCGAAGCAAGGAACCGAAGCTGCAACGCGCCAAAGACATCGCAGCTCCCAGACGCCGTAAGCTGTCTTTGTTGTCAATTCTCAAGGTACTGTTCTGTGGGGGTCTGTTTTGACTCGAGCCCGACTCTGCGCACCTTGCGGTCGGCGCCGTACTTTGAGAACTCTTGAACCTCGACGTCGTGATAACTCCAATTGGGGTTATCTGTTGCTAGAGACTTTAAGTGAATTACCTATTTTTGAATTACTTCTACCATCGTGAAGTATCACTTGTGATCACAGAATTGTGGATTTTTGTTGTTTGTGGTCTTAGGATAAGTTTATATAAAGAATACTTATTTTTATACATCGCGGTGTGGTGTGCGTTTGTAGCGTTTTCACTGTATTTCCGTATGTGTTCACAAATGCTTAACACACTGCCTCCGAGATAAGCCTGACTGTTCATGCCAAGCTACCAAGGGGGTGAGCAGGGGTTATCCAGTAGTGTAATCCCCTATCCCTGACTTAGACGCAAGGGTCCCTATTTGGACAAAGGTGTATACCATTGCAAACTAGAGACCCCAAGTTCTAAGATTGATGGTCAGCGGTGAGGATTCGGACTTGCATTTATGACTCATTTACAGTGATTGGTGTACACTACTAGTGAGTGCAGACCAAAACGCGACCACGTACTTTTGAGCAGAATATTTTTTTCCTTTTATTTTGAGGAAGAGAGGTTGGAAACCTACAATGTGAAACAGATGAAGTACCGCTGCAGAAAATTGAAAGTTGCTACCCAAGGTATTTCAAAGAAGGATGAATACCAAAAGGCGCTGAGGGCCTGGGTGGAAGCGAGAAAACACCCAGACTTGGTGGTGGAGCAAGTCAGGGATGCAGAGGGGCAGCTGGATAGCCTGTTGATGCCTGCCAGTGAAGGGGTACCGTCCCCGCCGGCAGTAGCGTCTCTTCCAAGGGCAAATCCCCAGGATAGCTGGAGGACAGGGAGAGAGACCGGATGCACAAGATGGAGATGCCAGGCTCCAGTTAGAGGGTCAGATGGACTTAGAGACTAGTAGGTTGTCCTTGGAGAGAGAGAGAATGAGATTAGAACATGAGAGAATGTTGAGGGAGTTGGAGATCAAAGCAAAAGGCCTAGAACTCAATCCCTCTGGTGGCAGCGCACCATCTGTGCCTGTTGAAAGCAGAGTCCACATCTCGAAAGATGTCATCAAGGAGTTTCATAGACAGGAAGATATTGGCCAGTGGTTTGCAGCTTATACGATTGCAATGTTGGCCCACCGGGTCCCTGAGAAGGATTGGGGAGCCGGGTTGTGGGGCCACTTTTTGAGTGACGGGAGGGATACATTGTTAAATCTACCCAGTGAGAATAGGATGTCTTATGCCCACATGAAGGAAGCCCTGATGACAAGGTATGGTTTGACCCCAGAACTCTATAGACAGAGGTTTCGGAATTGTAAGAAGCTGGAGGCAACTACCTGGTGGAGTATCAGTCTTTCTTTTGCAGAGAGATGGATGGTTGGGTGAAGGGTGGCAAAGTGGATACTTTTGAAGCGCTCGATGATTTGTTTGCATGGGAGCACTAGTCTGCTAATTGTTTTCTAGAGCTACGCCAGCCCCTTATTGATAGCAAGTTGACTAACCCTAGGAAGCTTACTGAGGAGGCTGACCGCTGGGTCAGCACCAGGGTCCACAAGGGTCACGTGGGAGACTTTGCCAAAGGTGGGCAGGGTCCCCAGCAGAAGAGTGGGGGGGGGCAAGGGTAAACAGAGGGAGTTCCAGAAAGGGCCCCAAAGTAATCCCCAAGGGAACCAAGGGAAGGGTTCCCAGCCTCCCCCTGAGAAGAAGCAAGAAGCCCCGACAGGTAAACCTTTTCAGAGGGGCCCCTTTAGGTGCTTACGTGTGGTCAAGTGAGCCACCGTTGGTATGATGCACAGTGTCCCATGAAGGACCCCAAAGCACCACCCCGTGCACCACCCCGTCAGATGGCGAGTGTAGCCCTGGGAGGGGAAGAGATGGGTGCCCAAGGTGGGTGGGGTCCCGCAGAAATGTCCCTTGTCTCGCTAGGAGACTTTGAGATAGTCCCAAGGACCCAGCTGCCTGATAACACTCCATAAATCTGGTCACTTGAAAAGAAGCGCAAATGGGTCTCAACCTTGTGTGGACAGAATGCTGGGCCAATGGGTATGTGTGCCTATGTCCGGGATGGGGAGTACGGGATCACTGCTTGTAGTGTGCATGCTGTGTTGTGATTGGCTGAGTATTCCTAACTTAGGTAGCTTCTGACTTTATGGTGTTTTGGGAACGCAAGCTCCTCAATCTAAACATGTTTTATTGGGGCCAATCTCCTTAGACAATTGTGGTGTCACTGCCTATCTGTGGAATCAATCTGTTTTTTCCTGTTCAGACGTTTGTCTAAAGGTTACATGTCTACTATCATGATCTTCCCCGACTACACTCGGGAGGTTCAGGAGCAGCGGCGATCCTACACGGAGGTGAAACAGAAGATGCGGTCCCTGGGCCTTCAGTACCAGCTGCAGTTCCCGGCCCGCCTCCGGGTCATCTTTCAAAACAAAGCCATTTTCTTTGAGACGCCTCAGGCCGCTTGGACTTGGTTGACAGAGGAGCACCCGCTCCACCGTCCTGGGCAGGGCTCCCCGGCACGGAATCGCAGGGGACCGGTTACGCCCAGGCCGTCCAGGACCCGTCGTAGGAGACGCACCGTGCCCCGGGGACGCGCTGAGGGGGCGGTGGTGGTTACACGCTCAATGGGACGGCCGCGTCGGGCCTCTGGAGCTTCCCCTGCCTCTTCTGTTGCCCCTGTCAGTCCCGATGCCGCGGACTGCCGGGCCGGATCCCCGGTGCGGTCGGGCTCTGCTGCCCCGCCCGCTGCACAAATGGACATTTCGGACCTCTCCCGCAGTCCATTTATTTGACTTCCTTCTATGTTGATGGCTTGCTTGATTGCGAGGGGACTGGGGATGGTCTGCCGGGCTGCTAATGTTAGCATTTGGACTTCCGTGCTCCGCTTCAGAGATAGCTCTCGGCCAGGGCGGGGGATTTGGTCATTATCCGTTTGATCGGGGGTCCACTAGGTGCTCAGGCCCGAGCGTTTTAGCTTGGTCGTTGTTCTTCACAGTTAGGGCGACAGATGCTTCTGTTCTCGAAGTATAGGGTGGGGGGTGGGGGGTTGGGGTGGTTTCGGGGTTGTTTCTTCCTCCTAGGGAGGATTTTGTTGGTTAAAGAGGTCCTCCTCAGGTTTCTTGTTCTACGGCATCATTGTGTTCCTGACCTTCTCACTGGCCTGCTTGCCCGTGATCTCTCCCCTTGGGGAGCCCCTGCGCCTGCGTCCCCCCTGGTCTCGCTGCGGAGATCGCGCTCAAGGGACTCCCCCCTACTCCGTACCATAGATGCTCCAGCATGGGGTGATGGCTGACACTACCGTTCCTAGGGCCGCCATGCGTATTCTGTCATGGAATGTTAATGGTCTTCTGGATCGCTTCAAGCGCATGGCAATCCTTAAATACGCGCAGCGTCTGGGGATTGATGTCCTTCTCCTGCAGGAGACTCATCTTCTGGGCAACAATTGTCCCTTTCTTGCTCGTTACGGGTACGATAGGGTGTGGCACTCAGGCTTTGTTAGGGGTTCCCGGGGAGTGGCTATCCTGCTTCGGCGGACTTTTCCCTTCGTTCTTGCCCAGGTGCACGTTGACTCCCAGGGTACGGCGGTTGCGGTTTGTGGCACCCTTGAGGGGCGTCCCCTGACCTTTGTCTCCTTGTATGCGGCACCGTCCCTGTTGCAGCCCGTCCTTTCATACACTGCCAACTTACTTCCAGCACTCCCGGTGGGTGCGCTTGTCTTGGGGGGGGATTTCAACGCGGTATATACACCCAGCATGGATGCGACGGATCCGGTCTCCACTGCCAGGGCTACCCGCTCGAAATTGTTGTCGGGCTGGGCTGAGGCCCAGGGTCTCTGTGACGTCTGGAGGGTCTGGCACCCGAAGGCCCGCCAGTACACCCACACCTCAGCAGCGCACCATTCGCACGCCCGGATTGATTTAATTTTTGTCCCCTCCACCGAATGCGCGGGGGTGCAGGATGCCCGCATTCTTCCTAGGGGTCTCTCAGACCACTCTCCGCTGTTTCTGGCCCTCGGCCCGCCTCCCTTTTCCGCCCGCCCTGTGTGGCGCCTGAACGCTTGGTTCCTACAGGATAAGGACTTTCGGAAGTTGGTGGGAACTGAGATTTCCAATTATTACCACCACAATGTGGGATCGGTCTCTTCCGCGGCCGTCCTCTGGGAGGCTGGGAAGGCGACTATTAGGGGTGCGGCTAAGGGTCTTGTACAGCAGCAGCGCCGGAAACAGCTCCAGCGGCTTACCGAATGTGAAGCGCAGGCCCTGGAGCTCGAGCGCGACCCAGAGACTCTGGGAGACGCCGGGCGGGCGCGACGCTTGGCCTTTCTACGGGATGAAATTCGCCTGCATTCCATGGAGGCGGCGAAAACTTTATGGCGCTCCTCGGTGGCGCGGGTGTACGGATGGGGAGACAAGAACGGTGCTCTTCTCCACCGGCTGGCCACGTACCCCCGGTCGAGCAGGATTATCCCCGCTATTGTGGGCCCTACCGGTGATACTCACACGGCCTCCGTGGCGGTGGCTCAAGCCTTTGCTGACTACTACTCCACGCTGTACCGCGCTCGGAAGCCCGGGACCCCCCTTAGGGAGTTGTTGGGAGCGGGTGGTGCGGAGCTGCAATGCTTGGGGCGTGACACTAGGGAGTCCCTTGACTCGCCCATTACCATACAAGAAATCGATGAGGCCATCAGCCATCTGGCCCCCGGGAAAACCCCGGGCCCGGACGGCTTCCCGCAGGAGTACTATGCCCACTTTCGTGAGACTCTCGCTCCGCAGCTTTTGGACCTCTATGCAGAGGTGCTAGAGACAGGTTAATTCCCATCGGAGACTGACACGGCTACGATAGTCGTTCTCCCTAAGTCGCAGCCTCCGTCGCAGTCCTGTTCGGACTACCGACCGATAGCTCTTATTAATACTGAGGTCAAAATATACGCCACCGTCCTGGCACAGCGGCTGCGTCCATGCCTCAGCTCCCTGGTCCACCCGGACCAATGTGGGTTCATGCCGAACCGAGGTACGCGGCACTGCCTGCGGCGCCTGCCTCTCTCCATATCTAGCTCTGTTGTTGGTCGACTTCGAAAAAGCCTTTGACTCAGTGGGGTGGGTCTACCTTGATGAGGTATTGGAGAGGATGGAGTTCGGTCCTCAATTCCGCGCCATGGTCCGGATCTTATACGCGGCGCCACGGGCTAGGGTGTTGGTGAATGGGGCTCTATCCCGCCCGTTTCCTATCGGGAGGGGGACGCGTCAGGGCTGTCCGCTCTCGCCCCTCCTCTTTGCCTTGGCAATGGAGCCTCTGGCGGTTTTGGTCCGCTCGGACCTTGCTCTCCGTGGGTGGGCTTGGCCGGGCATGGTCCCCGATAAAATAGCTCTGTATGCGGACGATGTCCTCCTTTACCTTTCAGACCCGGCTACCTCTGGTCCTATTGTGCGTGGGATTCTTCGCCGGTTTGGTCAGGCGTCGGGTCTTCGCCTCAACCCTAGGAAATCGGTCTTGGTTCCGCTACACCCGGCTAGGGATTGCTTCGATTGGCAGTCCGATATTCCCCTCCGGAGGCTTTCTTTTAAGTATCTAGGAATCTGGGTCACCCTTTTACCAGAGCTCTGTTGGGCCCTTAACGTGGCTCCCGTGGTTAACAAAGCTAGATCGGATCTGGCGCGATGGCAGTCGCTCCCCCTGAACCCACTGGGGAGGATTGCTCTCTACAAGATGATGATCCTTCCCAAATTCCTATACATGCTGCAAAACACGCCCTGCTCTTTCTCCCGTCTGTGGTTCCGGGACTTGGATGGTATGGCGACCAAGTTTCTATGGGGTGGCAGTAGGGCCCGTCTGGCCCTGGGCCGGTGCCGGATTCCATCGCACGATGGAGGTATGAGCATGACCAACCTTTATTTATACTACCTTGCGACTCGGCTCCTGGTGGTCCATGACTGGTTCTCGGGCGGGTGGGGCGACCCGGCCTACAGGCTGGAGGTGCAGATACTGGGGTTCCCCTCTATTCAAAATATGCTCTACGGGGCGACGCTACCTCGGTCGCTTCCGGATGTTGTGCGGGCCCCCTTCTTGGCTTGGCGTGCTGCTCTACGTCATACCCGATGGTCGAGGAAACTGACCAGCGTTACACCACTCTGGCAGGGCACTTGGCTGCGGGAGGTCACGGGCTTGGAGGGATTTCGGGCGTGGGATCTCCTTGGGATCTCCTGTTTAGGCGATCTGTGGCGAGGGAGTCACATGTGCTCCTTCCAGGAGCTTCAGGCTCGCTTCTCGCTGTGCCCCACACAGTTTTACAGATATCTTCAGCTGCGCCATGCGCTTCGGTCTCATATACCTCTTGACTCGCGGATCCCTGACCATAGCCCACCAGAAGCGCAGGTGATGATGGGGTTTCTGGGTAGGGGGGGCATCTCCCGTATTTACCGAACCCTGGTCAATAACACCCCTATGGACTGGGAGGACACGAAGTCGCGTTGGGAGGTTTGGGTGGGGCCGCTGGACGAGATCGATTGGAGGGAGGCCCTTATGGCGCCCAGGACGATCACCTCCTCGGCCAGGCTGCGGCTCATCCAGCTTTACTATTTGCACACTGCCTATCTGACCCCGGAGCGCCTCCACCGTGCGGGTCTTTCTACTGATGCTTCCTGTGCCCGTTGTGGGGCAGACCCGGCGGATTTTTTCCACATGGTGTGGACATGCCCGCGTCTGGAGAACTACTGGGGCGAGATTGAGGCTGAGCTAACCGAGACACTGGGGTGGGAGGTCCCCCATGATCCCAGAATGGCCCTGCTGGGGATAACGGATGGTCTGGATGGCTCCCGTCATGAGAAATTTTTCTTAACTACAGCTTTGGTGGTAGCAAAACGGGACATTGCGGCCGCGTGGAAGCGGTCTGAACCACCCACATGTGCTACGTGGAGGAGGGGGATGGATTGGTGCGCAACGCAGGAGCGCGTGCTGTATTCAGCGCGGGGCTGTCCTAAGAAGTTTCACAGAGTATGGGGGAAGTGGCTAGGGGGTATAATTTAGGGGTGTCAATGCGGGTGGAGGGATGAGGTGGTCGGGAAAGGGGCGGGGGTTCTTGCTGTTGTTTGCCAGTGGTCGTAGACGATATCTTTTGATGCCAGTTTGCTTGGACGGTTGTCCATGTAACTTTGTATGTTTATTTGCAAAAATAAAAATGTGTTTATCAAAAAAAAAGGTTACATGTCATCCCACATGTGATCTGTCTATCAGTTGGTTCAGGCCTAGGTCGCAGGGCCTGTCTTACCACGTACTTCTGACTCAGGGTTGAGGAGGAGGTCATATCGCGGGAATTTAACAGCGATGATGCAAGTTCTTTATCATAAGTATATATATATATATTCACTGAAAAAACCAAAGGTTTCAGGGGCATTATAGTTAGGAATTGGCATTTAAAAAACCTTAGAAATTCATTGGAAAAACCATAGGTTTCAGGGGTGTTATAGTTAGTTGGACATTTCCTTTGTACAAAACCCTAGAAATTCCCCTGTTATAGTTAGTTCAGGTAACTATAACTCGCACCCCCGCAATGCACTGCTGATGACGTCACATATTACATCAGTCATGACATGGTCAGTGACATCACTGATGACATTCATTGTTTGGTTTCTCCTGTTTTGTTTTTTGTTTTTGCAGAAAAAACCCCCCAAATTAAAAAATTGTTCAGAAAACCCCAAAAAATTATAAAAGAAGAAAAAAAGAAGTTCTTGTAAGAACTAACTTTCCTGGTTTAAAAAAAGAGCTAAATTTCTTTGTTAGTGTTAGTTTATGTGAATGTATGTGTAGTACGTAATTGACTGAATGAATGCATTAGTAGCGTATGGTGAATGTATAAGTGCAGAAGTATGAGGAAGTGCTGCAGCATCACACAGTAACCTCTTTAACTGCAGTGTGCTGTAGTACTTCCGAAGCACAGGGATGCAACATATGTACATAAATATGTTGCAAATCTATGCTTCTGTCTGCACGGCTGCTTAAACTGCAGCCATGTGGTGACACAGGCACCCTTGCACCATATTGCAAGGATATCTGTGTCATGTGCTGTTTGTTTTTCTGCAGGAAGACACACCTTCCTGCACAAAAACAATGAGAAAATGCATTTTTCTCCTTCAATGTATGCTGAACATTTCAGCATGCATTGAAGATATCAAAATGTGGAGAAATGAAAACAATTCTCCTTGTTGTGCTTTCCTACACCAATTTTAGAATGGTGCACCATTCACACACATATCGATATCGATTTCTGAGAAATCTAGACATGTGTCTTGTTCGATGAGTATTAGGCGCAATCATGCACAACAACACTTATAGAACAACCTTTCAACACAAAGTGATCTGCATGATGAGGTTGTATTTAGGAGTATAAAAAGTGCACAGAGTGCCTTTTCCTCTCTTTGTAAATATGAAAGAGTATCTTACACAATAACTATGTTACAAAAAGTGACATATTTCTGTTTTTAAAATTCCTTGCGAATGATAAAAGGTAAGCACAGAGTTTTGTCTGCAAAGATGTTCAAAGAAGAATGATTGAAATAATTGCGGTCCTTCAATAGCTAAAATAGGAAATATTATGAACCCCTCAAATCTCTCTTTTTACAGGTCACATGATATCTGATTATGGTCAGATTTCAAAACTACATAGATATAAACAGAGTGTTTTTAGAAACATGTTTCAACTTTGTAGCTTCTTGCAGACCTCCGTATTCTGCATATTGAGACTTAGTTAAACTTACCTTCACAGTAATAGGAATAAAAAATGGTACACATTTTTTTCACATTTTCATTCCAATCTAAATTCTTAAAAATTGCTTATTTTAAAATTTGGATCTGTGAAAGAAAAGAAAAAAAAATTATAACATGTAATAATACATTTTTTATAACACAGCATAATTTCCACAAAGTAATTTGTTTGCCTTTTTCGCTGTTCTCAGAATATATTGAATTTCACTAGAAATAGTGATTTCAATCGTACTCATCACTTAACAGCGGGCAAAAAAAAAAAACAATCAGAAAGATTGGTAAAAAAAAAACAACATTCAATTCTCAGTAAAATACCAGAAAATACAAATCATACATATATGAAATGTTTGGATACAACACAATGGCCCAGCACTCAAAATACAATTGAAATGTAAAGCAAAATTACGACACAAGTAAATGTCAGTGGATTCTATTCCATAGGAACACAGGAGCTTTCAGCAGAGTTATTTTCCATCAGATCCTTTTATTCAGAGATTTCTTTTCAACATGTAAAACAGACCATAGCCAACGCGTTTCATCCTCGCGGACTTCTTCAGGGCACTAAAAAGTAGCTTTATTTTTCGTGGTCTGTGCACTATCCAATTATGGTGCAGGTGTCAAAGTCAGCCACCCCTCATTCGATTTTTTTTTTTTTTTTGTGATTATTCAGTCAGCCGGCATACTCGCGTGGCGTTAGTTTGAGACTAACGCCACGCGAGTATGCCGGCTGACTGAATAATCACAAAAAAAATCGAATGAGGGGTGGCTGACTTTGAATAATCCAAATACAGGCAGAATATTGCGGATTGAAAAATAAGACATTTGCCATATCTCTTTCACAGATACCAAACAAATTTACAAAGAATTTGAAAAAGAAAGAAATTTGCACCTGCACCATAATTGGAAAATAACTCTGCTGAAAGCTCCTGTGTTCCTATGGAATAGAATCCACTGACATTTACTTGTGTCATAATTTTGCTTTACATTTCAATTGTATTTTGAGTGCTGGGCCATTGTGTTGTATCTATAGTGATTTGAGGCAGTCTGCTTCAGGAGATTTAGGGGTTTTGGATCTCCGGTCATTAGCACCATCTATAAATAAAACTCCACTAGGGATAAGTGCAATTTTTCTGCCCCAAACCTTGTTCTCTGCTTAAATATATATGAAATGTTTACAGATTACAAAATTTTATAACTTTAACTTATAAAAACTGGAAATGTTGCTGCATTAAAATAATCACCGAATAAATGACCACCAAAAAGTCCATAATTCAAAAATATACCTTTCCTTGAGGCCAAATGGTATTTTTGCACTTCTTCTTTATGTAAATTGTCCAATGGTAGTCCTATTAAATTATAATAATAAATTCCTCAGAGAGTGAATTATCTTCCTAAAACTTTGGCTGTAAAAATAATAGGTAGGAATTTGGTAATTCACTAGGCAAACGTTGTTTGAAAACAAACTGGGCATCATTATAAAAGTGTCCAGCCTTTGTCACATTTTAGATAGGCAGTGTAATGTCCAGATGTGGTGGAAGGACCATCATGGAAAATTATTGCAATTGCTACAAAAGTCCTTCCTGATATTGATAGTTGTGCTGTTACAAATTGTTTTATTAAAGTATCCAATTTTCTTCCGTCAGCTGTACAACGTTGCATCATTAAAATTATGTATTTTCCATATTTTGTTAAGAATAATGTGGATAACATTTCTGATTTACATTGGCTACACTCCATGTTTTGAATTGCACCTTTCACTAATTTATTGAAAGACACTGATTTACAGTCTGGTAATGTTAAATACAGAAATCTCTCAGTGTCTACATTGGTGCTACATGTATACATGCAATTTTCACAATAATGTTCCCATTTGTAAGAAAGGCCAAAAATATTTTCTATTTCTACACCTTCATTTTCAAAAATGGTAAGCATATACATTAAAAATTCCTGACCATCTTGTTGGATATTTTGTGTAAATTGTGTAGAACCAGAACACACATCCAAAAGACTACGAACATCTGAAACAGATTGTATTTTACTTCCATCTGTTGTCAATTTTTCATAAACAGAATGCAACAGAGAACAAAATCTTTTTGCCAATTCTCCATAATTTGTTCTTGCAAACCTTCAAGATAAAAAACAATATTGACCACTACATTAGCATAGCAGTTGACACCAAAACTATTTTTAAACTGATAACCAACAATCTCTCTAACAGTGTCCAATTTCTTTTTACCTGCAATCACAACATTATCTTGTTCTTTTCTTTTCTTGACACCTTCAGAACAGATATTCTCTAACCTTCTTTTTCGACCAACCACACGCTTTTCAAATACAGGATATTGACCTAAATTTAGAGCATACACCCTTCTTAACCTATTATACTCTTTTACACAGTTTGCATCTGCAGTAACCTTTGTCTCATCAAAATCAATCAAAAACAAACCAGATAATGTTGTGACTCGCGACAAAGCAACATATGCCATACCCTCTTTAAAAACCGTAGATCCAATGTTCACCAATGCACTGTCTACACTTAATCCTTGAGATTTATGAATAGCCCATACATATGCCAGAGAAAATGGAAATTGTTTCCTACGGACATATAAGTATTCAACAAGCAAAAAACGAACTGAACAACGACCAATTTCTTTAACTTCATCAATCTGATCAAATTTAATTCTTAAAAATTCAATTCCTTCTTTTTTCTGATAATTCACAAAATCCACCACTTTGCCCATTGCACCATTAACTAAACCTTTCTCTACATCCAAATTATGCCTTAAAATTGCCCGACAGTTTACACACGCATACAGTGTCTTTTCCAAACCAGCAGTTTTAGATATTTTTGTTCGAAACAATCCAGTTTTGATCTCAACTTACCCGTCAAAATAATAGTGATTCCTTCATGCAGTATTTTATCGATGGCTTCCATTTTTACAATTTCTTCATTTTCCAGTTTTAATAATTCTTCGTTGAATATTGAACACTCACGCAGTGTTGGCATTAAGCAAATCACTGACTTATTTTTAGCCATTTCCACGTACACTTTTGCAGGAACTGCATTTTCATTTGGAAAGACATTGCAAAGTAATCGACTCTCCAAAGCTTCTTTCCCTTGTTTTGAAAGAATTCCAATTCTTATATCTTGAAGAATACTTCCATATTCAGCATCATTTGCCTGTTGCATTTTTGTTGTCAGTTCTTTGTATTCAAAATTACTCCAAATGTTCACATTACCAACACTGCCAAGAGACTTTCTGGTATCTTCATGGGCAAGGGTTTTAAATACCGGTTGTCCTTTTACCGGAGTCAGTTGCAGTAGATCTCCAAAAATGATGACGTGTTTTCCTCCAAATAAAACGTCATACTCTGTTTTAAGAATTTGCTGCATTCTTAAATGCACAAAGGCAAGCATCAAGTTTGAAACCATGCTCACCTCATCAAGAATGAGAAGTTTCATTTTCTTCAGGACTCTTGAAACTTCACAACAAGCTTCTCCAGATAGCTTGTGGTATTCCAATTTGTTCTCATGCTCTACTGGTAGCATTAGTAAACAATGTAAAGTAATTCCTTTAATGTTATGTGCTGCCAACCCAGTTGGAGCAGTGACAACACAAGACAAATGCGACTCAGTTGTTTTTTGCAGATAACTTGTAATTACTTTAATTAAGAAACGTTTTCCTGTTCCAGATTGACCACTCACATACATTCGGATAGGTTGAAATGATGTACATGAGCACCCTCTCTTTTCATGAAGTAATCCATGCTCAATCTGCTCTTTCACTTGCTGATATATTTGCTTCTGTTCAACACTTAGTTGCTCTTCCAAGTTTCCTAACTGTATTGCATCTTCTTGTGCTTGATACATTGCTGTTTCTACCTCACTCATTGCAATCGCTGCTTCATTTTCAACAATTGGTTGTCCTAGTGGATCTTGACTGTCTTGAGAACTGTCTCTGGCAATCTCAGCTGCAATTATAGCTTCTTGATCAATTTCATCATTCAACATTTTGACATAATTTGCGAAAGCACTGCATTGTATGCTATCTTTACAAGCATTAAATTAATCTTCATAGCTGGGAAAATCTCCAAGTAATTCCAGTTCTGAACGCCATGGTTTGAACATTTGCAAAAGGGCTAAATAGTAAAATTCCCTTTTGTCAGCAGTGTTTTCTGTGATTAATTAAATTTCCTTTCCTTTGTTTCACCATACATCGTTCGGAACCAATCACTCCATATTTTCCATCGTTGATGTTCTCTGTAGTATTCCGTTTAAAAGTGTAGTTTTGCAGCACTTCATAGAGACACATGACTTCTATTTGGATAGTATGTGTCCAACATATTGGTTTTCAAAATATCTTTACTTTCAGGGTCATTTTCTGCTAAATATTAAATTTCTTGAACAGATCTCAGTACCCGATTTCGCATTCCTGCAAGACCTAGACTTACCCAAATGATTCTTCTACTTTTGGAATATAGACTTGCAGATGATAACCGATCTGAACATTCATATGCTCCAATTTCGCGATGCGTTAACATCTTCAAACTGAAACTGTATAATTTCTTACTTAGAGTCTTCTCGTGAGAAATCTTTTCCCACATTTCTTTCAATTCAGTCTTTTCTGATTTAGTAATGTAAGACGTTACATATCGAGCAACAGCAATGGAATTGTCCGCAACATACTGAAAATCCATGTTAGCGTTCCACATGGATAAAATAACTGGATTGTAGTCATGTATGTATTTTGATTCTTCGCTTCTTCTTAAGTTGTAGGTGTTTTTCGGAGACTTTCTTGTGATGGTATGTACAGCTGACATAAAACTGTTCACTCTTCCTTTGGATAATACAGGACGTGGAAATCCAAAACGACATTTGGTATAGAACTTATCATTTGACTTGTACTTTCGTCGAAATTATTTTCCACACCTGTGGCGTTGAAATCGTAAGACTTGTTGTTTTAAGTTTTTGTCTTCTCTGCTATTTGGAAGAGCACATGTAGCATAATCTTCAATGAAAGACAAAACAGTTTCATCTGAATCTGTTCCAAATTTGGGGGCGTCCTTGACCCATAACAACATATGTATGTGAGGAGCACCTCTTGCTTGATACTCCTCTCTCCAAAAGAAATCCACAACTTCTCCAAGAGGAGGATTCTTTTTATTGCAGAAAGACATCATAGCTTCAAATCTATGATTGAAATATCTGCATACATTGACAGGATCCAAAGAGCATAATTCTCCAGGTGTCTTGTATTCAATATTTTTTATATTGGAATTTGCCTCTCGAAGAAATTTAAGTAAATCATCCCAAGCATACTCAGCACAGCTTAGTGTAATGAACCATGTAGGAGTTCCCAAGTTCCGTAGCATACATTTCAGTTCTCCATGTCGACGGTACCAATATTCATTAGTCCCACGCTGACATGCCATCAGATTAATCAACTGAGATTCTAAATGATCATCTCTCTGAGGCACGTTATCCATAAAATCCTTTGCAGTTACATTTTGAAGATGTATTCCAGTTTTTAAAATGTGATTTACTGCATATGAAAGTCCAGACAAGTCACTTTCAAACAGAAGATGAAACATATAAGGGATACATTGTTGAAATCTTGGATCTTCTGCATATAATCTTGTTGTCCGATATTCAGATGCAGGAATCTGCACAGGACGTTCATCATATCGTCCACCTTTTCCTGTTGGAAACAACTGCGGGAAACAACGAGCTTCCAAGCTCTCTTCCCATACACTCATGGGACTTCCTGTTGCTTTTTTCATTTGAAATAACTCAATCGTTTTGCCCATCACCTCTTTGGAATAAAGTGGATGTACACTGTAATGTTCAAAGATCTCTTCACATCCGGACATGTCCACTTTTTCAATTTGTCCACTTCAATCAATCAATTCAGCTTTATTCGATTAAAAATCATTAATCATAAAAGCAGAGACACAATGCATAAAAAGACATTAAACATAATTACATTAGCAGCTGATTTCTTGATTTAAAAATAAATTTTAAAAATGCAGTAACAGAGGCTATAACATAGGGTGAATCTAACCTTTGAAGGGCTAGCAGTGCGGGGCGACACTGCCTAACCCCAAAGGATTTCAGGACTGGGAGGATCCATCTTTTTCTGGGAATGCTATAAAATTTACACAAAAAGACAACATGTAGCGTAGATTGGATTGATACATCGTCACACGGACAGAGGCAAAGAGATTTAGACCAATCATTACAAGCAGGGAAACTTAATAGCCTATGGATAATGCCGAGGCGGAAACGGACTAACAGAAATCTGTCAAAATCTCCAGTAACAATTGTAATATATGGTTGTATTAAGAAATGAATGGAGATCAACTGGTGTACCTGTACAGTAATTTTCTTCATTTCCGTGCACAGTCTAGAATCATTTAAGTAGTCCAGGCACATTTCTTTTAGAACCTTTCTCGCAATCAGAGTCAAAGAGGTAGGATCATCGTAAAATTCAGGGCGATTCAATTTACAGAAAAACAATTTAATATAACTTAACCATCTTATCCTAGGCGCCCCTTCCAACTTTAAAACATCCTTAATAATATTGCGATTCAGGTCCAGATTATCAGAAGCCCAGATCCTATGCCATTCGAGTATTGGTTGTATTTTAATTGTATCTTCTAGATAACCAGTACCCAATTTGTCCACTTAATGTTTCACTATCTTCTACTAAATCTATTTCTTCTTCTCCAACAAACACATTTCTATAGTACTCATTATTTTTTAACAGATACAATGATGCCTTTTGCACTTTTCTAACATCCACTAACTCTTGCCAGATTTTCTTATTCTTAGTAGGAACACCATTAACTAGAATGACTAGTGCCTCATTTTCTGCATGATCTACACCAATAGTTTCAATATTTTTCCTTAAATCTAATGGTATCCCTGATTAACAATTCCCCGGTGGACTGGAGCGGGCTCAAACAGCGATGGGAGGCCTGGGTGGGACCCCTGGACGAGGCGGACTGGAGGGACGCCCTTATGGGCCCTCGGTCGCTTACCACCTCCGCTAGGCTGCGGCTCATCCAAATCTACTACCTACACACCGCCTATCTGACCCCAGACCGCCTGTACCGGGCGGGTCTCCGCGTGGACGCCTCCTGCACCCGGTGTGGGGTGGCTCCGGCAGACTTTTTCCACATGGTGTGGTCTTGTTCCCGTCTACACGATTACTGGGCAGCGATTGAAACTGAGCTAGCGGAGGTCTTGGGTTGGGAGGTTCCCCATGAGCCTAGAATGGCCCTGCTGGGCATCATGGATGGGATCGACGGATCCCGTAACGAAAAGTACTTCCTCACCACTGCCCTTATGGTGGCTAAGAGAGACATAGCGGCAGTATGGTCACAACCGGACCCACCCAGAGTGGCTACCTGGAGTAGAGGGGTGGACTGGTGTGCGGCCCAGGAGCGGTCGTTGTGTGCTGCGCGAGGCTGCCCCAAAAAATTCCGCAAGATATGGGGGAAGTGGCTGGGGGGCATGATTTGAAGGGTGGGGGCGCGGGGGGTGGGGACGGAGGATGGGGGAGGGTGGGAGGGTCTTTGCAATGGTTTATTGATGCTTATCCAAATGCAGTTACTGATGCCTTGTTCAATGCACTGCTGTATCTTACTCTTGATACTGTCTTTTATGCCGCAAAACACAATAAAAATTTGTTTATCCAAATAAAAAAAATCTAATGGTAAATACACAACTCTTCCTTTCAATCCTCTTTGCAACTCTGATGGAGGTAATTTACTTGTTTTGGGCATCATACGAACAATAGCCTGAAACGGTTGAACACATTGTATGAGAATAGACTCATACGTATTTAAATCTATCAGCTCTGGAGGAATAGCAACCAACTCTAGATTATTATGAACAGCTCTAGCAGGCATTTTATTCACATCTAATTTGTTATAACAATATTTCCAAATAAGCTGCTCACATCCCAAATCAAAACAATCCTCTACCAACAAATAAGTTGCAAATTCCATCCACTTATCATTATCTTCTATTTCACTTTTTAAATACAGATTGACACCCCTAGTCTGATTTTTATAGTGACTTCGCCGACAACAAATACACGAAACATTTGGTCTTTCACCTGAAATTACCTTAAACTTTGTGATTTCATCCTCAAATTTTTTTGTAATTACGGGTTCTACATTGTCTTCAACATTTTATTCTACTAATATGTCAGTTTCTTCACTCTCTTGCTGAGGCCCAAAGTAACAAAACTCAATATCCTCACAGACCTGCTTCACATCTGATACTGACCCACGTAAAAGAGCACTGTTCAACTCACTTAACTTTAGTGTTGGACTTTTTGCATGATACAACCTTCTCACTAACTTCCGCATTTGAGTATGAGGTACTGCCACCATTCTGAAATGGTGAAAAACACTTTCACAAACTTTCCTAGAAAGACAAGCCAGAGAATGACCTTGCAAACCAGTATGTTTTCTCACTCTGCAAGGGTCTAGTCCTTGCAGCAGCTTAATCTTTTGTTTTACACTTTTTTTAGTATAGGCTCGTAAAAAACGACATAATTTTTCAATAGATTCCTGTCGTACACTGCAAACACTACTGCAATCCCAAGTGTACACAGGGTTTTTAGCACGTCTCCCTAAAACTTCATCAGCTATCACTTCTTCTGCATTTCTTTCAACCATTTTTTCTTTCTCCATTGGACAACCATCACTAACCTCATAACCTCTACCACTGGTGTCAACTGCATACAATAATTTTTCGCTCAGTGAATAACTCTCTTCATTAAAAAAAGGCTCTGAACTAGAACTGTGTTTCCATTCTCCCCAAAACACATCTTTTTTTTATTAATAACTCTTTCCCTCCTACTTTTGGCCTTTATTACATATATTCCATTACTGTACAAACACATTTTATATAAAAACTGACTAAGAAACTATAGCCCTGAACCACAAGTGTGACGATGGTTAAAACACTACATGCATAGTGCATACTACTTTGCAGCAGTTCATGCCCTAAAGCCTACCTCACTAAAAGACTACATGCTAACTGACTGAATGATTACAGTACTATAAGGAGACACACTGGATGAGTAACAGGGTGTTTGCTAGAAGTGTATGAATACTAACTGGGGAATTGAAGGTGTGAAAGACAACTGTGTAGGTGAGTACAGGACTGAATGCATACCGGATAGGCATTTAAAGCAGTCCATGTGCTAAGGCCTGGCTCACTGCATGAGTACTTGGGTACTGACTGAATGATTAGAGTACAGCAAGGAGAGTGCCTGGGTGAATTTATAAGTGGTAGGCTTTTGGCGTAGGGAATGGATTAGTACTTAGTACTGAATGGGTCACTAGAGGAATGCAAAGGGAGTGACAGGATGTTTGCTGGACGGTATGGATACTGACTAGGGAATTGAAGGTGTGAAAAACAACTGTGTAGGTAGTTACAGGACTACATGCATAGTGAATAGGCGTTTGAAGCAGTCTATGTGATAAGGCCTGGCTCACTGCATGAGTATTTGGGCACTGACTGAATGATTAGAGTACTGCAAAGAGAGTGTCTTGGTGAGTTTATGAGTGTTTGGGTTTTGGCACAGTGAATGCATTAGTATATGGTGCTGAATGGGTCACTAGAGGACTGCAAAGGGAGTGACAGGGTGTTTCCTGGAAGTGTATGGATAGTGACTAGGGAATTGCAGGTGTGAAAAACAACTGTGTAGGTAGTTACAGGACTACATGCATAGTGAATAGGCGTTTGAAGCAGTCTATGCGATAAGGCCTGGCTCACTGCATGAGTATTTGGGTACTGACTGAATGATTAGAGTACAGCAAGAAGAGTGCCTGGGTGAATTTATAAGTGGCAGGCTTTTGGCACAGGGAATGGATTAGTATTTGGTACTGAATGGCTCACTAGAAGAGTGCAAAGGGAGTGACAGGATGTTTGCTGGACTGTATGGATACTGACTAGAGAATTGAAAGTGTGAAAGACAAGTGTCTAGGTGGTTAGAAGACTGCATGCATAGTGGATAGGAGTTTGAAGAAGTCCATGTGCTAAGGCCTGGCTCAGTGCATGAATACTTAGGCAGTGACTGACTCATTAGAGTACTGGAACGAGAGTGTCTTGGTGAATTTATAAGTGTTTGGGTTTTAGCACAGTGAATGGATTAGTACATGGTGCTGAATGGGTCACAAGAGGACTGCAAAGGGAGTGACAGGGTGTTTCCTGGAAGTGTATGGATACTGACTAGAGAACTGAAGGTGTGAAAAACAACTGTGTAGGTGGTTAGAGGACTACATGCATAGTGAATAGGTGTTTGAAGCAGTCTATGTGATAAGGCCTGGCTCACTGCATGAGTACTTGGGTACTGTCTGAATGATTAGAGTACAGCAAGAAGACTGCCTGGGTGAATTTAGAAGTGGTAGGCTTTTGGCACAGGGAATGGATTAGTACTTGGTACTGAATGAGTCACTAGAAGAGTGCAAAGGGAGTGACAGAATGTTTGCTGGACTGTATGGATACTGACTAGGGAATTGAAACTGTGAAAGACAAGTGTCTAGGTAGTTAGAAGACTGCATGCATAGTGGATAGGGGTTTGAAGAAGTCCATGTGCAAAGGCCTGGCTCAGTGCATGAATACTTAGGCAGTGACTGAATCATTAGAGTACTGGAAAGAGAGTGTCTTGGTGAATTTATAAGTGTTTGGGTTTTTGCACAGTGAATGGAAGTGTATGGATACTGACTAGGGAATTGAAGGTGTAAAAGACAAGTGTATAGTATGTTAGAACACTACATGCATACTGCATAGACATTTGACGCAGTCTATTTGGTACTTAGAAACTGACTAAATCATCAGACTATTACTAGGACAGTGCTTGGGTAAAACTTTTAAACTTTCAGTTCTGCCACAGTGAAGAGAATAGTACATGGTACTGCATCTTAGTGTCAACCCCTGACTCATTTTATCAATGCATAAGCAAAGACTAGCTTCTAATGATACTAAAACTTGACAACATGACCGGTTTTAAAAGAGTTATCTGTCAGAAAATACACAATGTTAACCAATCCTTCTCTCACAGTGGTTCCCAAAGGCACACAGACTCACTGTGTGATTCTAGACAACAACCACTATCCCTAGAAGTTTACCAAAACTCATTTACTACTGTGGAAGTGGTAATGGAACAGCACACAATCTACATATTTCAGGACTGCACTTTTGTGTCAAAGCCTGACTCATTTAATCACAGCATAAGCAAAGACTGCCTTCTAATGCTACTAAAACTTGACAACATGACAGGTTTTAAAACAATTATCTGCCACCAAATACACGATGTTACCAAATGCTTCTCTCACAGTGGTTCCCAAATGCACACAGACTCACTGTGTGATTCTAGACAACAACCACTATCCCTAGAAGTTTACCAAAACTCATTCACTACTGTGGAAGTGGTAAGGGAACTGCACACAATCTATATATTTCAGGACTGCACTTTTGTGTCAAAGACTGACTCATTTAATCAAAGCATAAGCAAAGACTGGCTTCTAATGCTACTAAAACTTGACAACATGACAGGTTTTTAAACAGTTATCTGACATCAAATACACAATGTTACCAAATGCTTCTCTCACAGTGGTTCCCAAATGCACACAGACTCACGGTGTGATTCTAAACAACAACCACTATCCCTAGGAATTTACCAAAACTCATTCACTACTATGGATGTGTTAAGGAAACTGCACACAATGTACATATTTCAAGACTGCACTTTTGTGTCAAAGCCTGACTCATTTAATCAACGCATAAGCAAAGACTGGCTTCTAATGCTACTAAAACTTGACAACATGACAGGTTTTTAAACAGTTATCTGACATCAAATACACAATGTTACCAAATGCTTCTCTCACAGTGGTTCCCAAATGCACACAGACTCACAGTGTGATTCTAAACAACAACCACTATCCCTAGGAATTTACCAAAACTCATTCACTACTATGGATGTGTTAAGGAAACTGCACACAATGTACATATTTCAAGACTGCACTTTTGTGTCAAAGCCTGACTCATTTAATCAACGCATAAGCAAAGACTGGCTTCTAATGCTACTAAAACTTGACAATATGACCAGTTTTAAAAGACTTGTCTGTCAGAAAATACACGATGTTACCCAATCCTTCTCTCACAGTGATTCACAAATGCACACACACTCACAGTGTGATTCTAGACAAGCACCACTATCCCTAGGAGTTTACCAAAACTCATTCACTACAGTGGAAGTGGTAAGGGAACTGCACACAATCTACATATTTCACGGCTGCACTTTAGTGTCAATGCCTGACTCATTTAATCAAAGCATAAGCCATAACTGTCTTCTAATCCTACCAAAACTTGACAACATGACATGTTTTAAAACAGTTATCTGTCAGCAAATATACGATGTTACCCAACACTTCTCTCACAGTGGTTCCCAAATGCACACAGACTCACAGTGTGATTCTAGACAAACAACACTATCCCTACCAGCTTACCAAAACTCATTCACTACTGTGGAAGTGGTAAGGGAACTGCACACAATGTACATATTTCAGGACTGCACTTTTGTGTCAAACCCTAACACATTTAGTCAACGCATAAGCAAAGACTGGATTCTAATGCTACTAAAACTTGACAACATGACAGGTTTGAAAACAGTTATCTGTCAGAAAATATACAATGTTACCAAATGCTTCTCTCACAATGGTTAGCCAAATGCACACAGACTTACAGTGTGATTCTAGACAAGCACCACTATCCCTAGAAGTTTACCAAAACTCACTCACTACAGTGGAAGTGGTAAGGGAACTGCACACAGTCTACATGTTTCAGGACTGCACTTTTGTTTCAAAGCCTGACTCATTTAATCAAAGCATAAGCAAAGACTGGCTTCTTAATGCTACTAAAACTTGACAATATGACAGGTTTTAAAATAGTTATCTGTCAGCAAATACATGATGTTACCAAACACTTCTCTCACAGTGGTTCCCAAATGCACACAGACTCACAGTGGGATTCTAGACAACAACCACTATCCCTAGGAGTTTACCAAAACGTATTCACTACTATGGAAGTGGAAAGGGAACTGCACACAATGTACATATTTCAAGAGTGCACTTTTGTGTCAAAGCCTGACTCATTTAATCAACGCATAAGCAAAGACTGGCTTCTAATGCTACTAAAACTGACAGGTTTTAAAAGAGTTATCTGTCAGCAAATACACGATGTTACCAAATGCTTCTCTCACAGTGGTTCCCAAATGCACACAGACTCACTGTGTGATTCTAGACAAACAACACTATCCCTTGCACTATACCCAAACACATTTCTTCATCCAAAAGGAGTACTACATTTTAGTGCAGAAACATAACTCATTTCACAAATTCATAAACAATGACTGGTTTCTAATTCTACCAAAATATAAAAACTGCACAGTTATCTGTCTACAAACACATGAAAAAAACAAATGCTTATCACAGAATGGTTTCTACATGCACACACACTGTCAATAAGATTGAAGAGAAAAAAAAGTACTCCCTACACTTTAGCAGGAGAAATACATTAGTCTGATTAAAATCAAAATAGTCTACATACATCCCCTCACAATTAAATAACTCACCTTTCAAGATGTTTTGTAGATTAAGAAGTATATCAGTCACACACCAGATATCAGTCACACACCAGATTTTCTTATACAGAATCTCTGCACTGTGCACCTGTCAGCAGAACCAAAGAATGGCAAAGTTTCCCTCTCATTTTCCACACATATACATGTAAACATCAAATCACATTCCTTCCCACATAAATTCAAAAGCAAACACACATTTCTATTAGTTAAACATTTCAACCCTTTCCAAATGACATAAACTTCAACCCTTCCCCAAATCTGCCTTCCGCCCGTTACCATAGAAACAGGTCATGGAACACTGTACTGAGCACAAAGTTCAGCACACACAATGTTGCTAATCAAGACAGCAAGTGTGCTTGACTTTTCAACATATCAGCTTATCATATATAATGTTCCTTACAATCAGTTTTTGTTAACCAATAAGAATCATGCGTTTAAAAAACAGAAATATGCACCCTACCTTTCAGTGTAGAAGGTTGTCAAACAACCAATGATTTCTTGTCTTTTTTCAAAATTGCATCTTAGCCACCATTTTACAAACATCTTACTTTCCAAACTGCCATTTCATTTACAGAGACCATCTGAGTGCATCCGGACCTCCTTACAAGATGCTTACAGTGTGGATTGTGGGACACAGCTACATTTTCTGGAGCCAAAGGTATGCAGAAAACAAAGGCATTCACACAGAACTAGGTTTGCCAAATGTAGATATTAAATGGATTGGACAGAGAGGGTTAAAGTGGCACCAATTGATGCCATTGGTGGGATCCTTCATGCACATCCAACACCCTGACCTCGTAATAGTGCACTGTGGTGGCAATGACCTAGGCACTTTGACTGGGGTAGGTCTGGAAATGCTTATGAAGGACACCTTTGCAGAACTGATTTCACTTTTCCCTAAAACTGCCTTTGTGCATTCTAACATATGCCAAAGGCAGAAATGGAACTGGTCCGATCAATTTTGTCCACAGATTGAGAAAGCTAGGAAACATGTGAATAAATCTGTTTCTGTTTCTGCTTTTCTCAGAGACTACAGAATGGGGTCCATTTACAATAACAATCTGCTCTTTCATATGCAAGAGATGTATAGGAGAGATGGAGTACACTTTACTGATGAAGGAAACAGAGTCATCCTCAACAACTTTAGACTCTGTATAGGTACTTACTTATAAGTACCAAAAACTCTGAATGAACACAACGGCTCTTTTTAGAGCCACTCAAGAACAAAACATTTAACCTTAATCTTTATCTCCCAACAATTTAATTTTTTGTTTTTTCCTTGGATCCGCGAACACACCGCAAGAGAATCCGTGCATCCAACGCGATAGGATGCGCGCACCGTGCGCGCATTTCGCCAATTTTTTTTTTTTTTAAAAAGGGGGCCCCAGGGGGTCCTTCTGGGACCCCCTAAGCATCTCTAGAGGGTCAGAGTATTTCCACTCTGCCCCCGTCATATGTTTTACACACTTATTCCCGTTGCTTCTTCAGCCTCGCTTCTATTGAGGCAGAAAATGGCCGCAACAGTTCCTGGTTTCGAATGTAGACAGACACTCGACAGCCAATTAGCATTCAGCGCGCGATCGGGAGGGTGCACGCTCGGTTCGGAGAGGGTGCGCTTACGGTGCGGGTAGGGTCTGCGGATCCTCCCCGGCCATAGATATTTATGTACTTTTAAGTCTAATTTTCTCAGGAACTACAGAACGGATTCACACCATTTATGCAAAAGGCATGAGTCTGAACTGAGGACTACCTCTTTGCCAAATTTGGTGTCATTCCGTTCAGCGGTTCGGGCTGTAGCTGCGACAACAGATCCTATGGGAAATTGCATGGGGAAAACGCGTTTTGGGACCCCCCTTTTTTCTCGGCCCCCGCTTGACGAATCACCACGAAACTTTCAGGGTAGGAGTGGAGCGGGCCAAAAGTTTGGAAAATTTCGCGAGGATTCGTCAACCGGCGCCAGACTTATTGGGAATAGAATGTTGCGGATTTCCTATGGAAAATAGGTCCTAACTATAACTATCTTACTGGAGGTACCTGGTGGGCTAGTTGGACTAGGTGGGCTAGTTGGACCCCAGGGACCCTGAAGATTCAAGGGGACTTAATCTCCCAACTTAAAACGTGCCACTGGGTGTGTTTCCACAGTGGTGAAGGGAGGGGGCAGGGCCTGAGGTGATGTGTGCAAACACGCCGTCTGGCGCATTTTAAGTTGGGGAATTAATTCCCCTTCAATCCTGAGGGCCCCTGGGGACCAACCAGCCCACCAGGTACCTCCATTAAGTGCCAGAGGCTTGCGTTGCAGAGAGGTGGTCCAGACCACGCCCCTTTTTAGACCTCTCTGCAAAGCAGCGCAGTGGCGCTTACTGGAGGTACCTGGTGGGGTTGTTGTCCCCCAGGGGCCCTCAGGATTGAAGAGGAATTAATTCCCCAACTTAAAACACGCCCCGTAGTGCATTTTAAGAGGTAGTTTTAATCCCCCTGCCCTATTATGTACTAGGGCCTTATAGAGGAGGTCATGCTAATCACAGGGGTACCCCAAGGCATAGTGTTCCCTAGTGTATGTAGGTGTTTTCACTGTATTCTAAGTGTGTTTTAGCAGAGCACTGGCTCTAGGCCTGGTTAGTCAGAGTCATTTACCAAAAGTACCCGTCTGAAAAAGTTGTGGGCACAGGATGATTTTGCAATAAGGCCTCTTTCTGCTCCTCTGTTGGTTCTTTCTGCACATGTCTTGCTTCTTCCTGCACTTTTCTTTGTCTTTGTGGACTTCTGTTGCTTCTTTCAGCATTTCTTTTGCTTCTTTCTGTGCTTTTTTTCTTCTTTCTTCACATATCCTACCTCTGTAGGCATAGTTAGAAACTAGCATTTGAAAAACCTTTGAAATTCACTGAAAAAACCATAGGTTTCAGGCATGTTATAGTTAGAAATTAGCATTTAAAAAATCTTAGAAATTCACTGAAAAAACCATAGGTTTTAGGGAAAGTTATAGTAAGTTGGACATTTCACTCGTACAAAACCCGTTAAATTCCCCCGTTATAGTTAGTTCAGCTAACTATAACTCGTGCCCCCGCAATGCACTGCTGATGACGTCACATATTACATCACTCATGACAGGGTCAATGGCATCACTGATGACATCTTAAATGACATCACTAATGACATCACTGATGACTTCATCCATGTGCTAATTTCATGCATCTTCTCACACCCTAATATAACTTTTGATACACCCACTCTAAATTACAGACTGCCATTTTCAAAACCATAGACACTCCAACATCAATAACTGCATACCCACTGATTCTTAGGTCTACACACACATCCACTCACTCACCGGTACAGTCACTCATACATACGGTCACTCAGTACAGGACTATCATATACACTCATACACCTATATAGACACTCACACACCGCCACTCATCCATAGAGGTACTCACACGCCTAGTCATTCATGCAAATGATTAATCACACTCCCATTTACTCACCTATAAAGTTATACACACACCAGCTCACTTACTCATATAAATACTAGCACATTCTTACGCTCTTATATAATCACTGATACAAGCACACACTCATCCATACAGCCACTCTCACAATCATACACTCTCACTTATAGCCATTTATATACTCCAACACACATATATACTGCCTTTCACATATGTAGTTACTCACACATGAACCACTGAGATATACATTCACTCACTATCACACCCATACACACACTCACCCACCGATACAGTCCATCACAGATGCACTCCTGAAACCATGCACCCAGTGTATCACCCACTCACACATCTATGGACAGAGTCACATACACCCCATCCATACAAACTAGCTAGCTAAACTAACTATAATGGGGGACTTTAACGGGTTTTGTACGAGTGAAATGTCCAACTAACTATAACTTTCCCTAAAACCTATGGTTTTTTCAGTGAAAATATATATATATATATATATATATATATTACCTACTGGCGGTCGCCAGTAGGTAGTTATAGTTAGGACCCCTTTTCCATAGGAAATCCGCAACATTCTATTTTGAATAACTTTGGCGCCGGTCGACGAATCCTCGCGAATTTCTCAAAATAGGTGGGGCGCTACGCTCCGCTCCTACCCTGAAAGTCTCGGGGGGATTCGTCAAGCGGGGGCCGAGATAAAAGGGGGGTCCCAAAACGCGTTTTCCCCATGCATTTTTCCATAGGACCTTTAGACACAGCTACAGCCCGAACGGCTGAACAGAATTACTTGAAATTTGGCAGAGAGGTAGCCATAAGGTCAAGGAAGTGCCTTTTGCAGGTCTGGTGTAAATCTGTTCAGTATTTCCTGAGAAAATAGCATTTAAAAGCATATATATATGTGGGCGGAGCCTAACCACACATCTCATCCTGAGATCTGATTGGCTGTCAGCACTTCATCCAAGAAGTGTTGGCAGCCATCTTGGGACCAATATACATGATAGCACCTCATTAAAAAGCATTGCAGTTAATAGAAGGTTTTAAGACTTTAGTTACATTATAAATCATTTGTTGATGGTACCATACTCATTTTAGGAATTGTGGTATGTTCTAAGGTGATTTCACCATGTGAAAAAGCCTTCTGCTGGGATATCATGATTGAGAGAAAAATATTTTCTCATGCTTTTACCACAGAGGTTTGGAAGGTGATCTATAGGCTAAACTGAGAGCTTATTTTCTGTAAATTCACATTATCTTTCTCAGTCATGTGAGAATGAAGTCTGACATTCTCAGTAAAACATGTACATCCAACAAGGGCAGAGACTGTCAGTTGATTCCTTTGTGTTCTACTGCAGCTTCCCAGAGTGTTCCAAAGAACTACTAGAGCGCTAACAGTCCTACTTATGATAAACGTATGGCACACCTGAAGCCATCTTGCTTGGATTAAAGTGGTAACTCTTAAAACATTTAATTTAAAAAGGAACAAAATGAGGGGGTTCATTTTTCCATAAAAAGTATGATTAGTGCTGCAGAAAGAAAAATTAGGGCACATTTTGAGTGACTTCTCAAATCCTCTTCTATTTCATTAAAAAATTCTGACATGCAGACTGAAACATGCACTTTCAATACCAGCAGCAGTTTTCCCTGGTGAGCAGTAGCTTTACTACAGTGATCTAATGAGCAAAAAGAGTGCTAACATTCTGAATTTATGGCAAATGTGTGACACATCTGAATGCCTTCTTAATGGAATCAAAGTAAAAAACTGAAAGTATTTCCTACTGAGGAGACTGCAGTAAATGAGGAAATTAGGAAACTTCATAACAAATAAGTCTCCCAAGATGGCCACCAGAGACAAAAGAGCCCAAATGTAGCCCAAATATCACCCAGATGTAGCCCAAGTATAGCCCAATGACAGAATGTCCCAGAATGTTCTTAAAAACAACTAGAGCGCTTACTGTCTTCATTATGACAAAAGTATGGCACACCTGAAGCCATCTTGATTGGAATAAACTGGTAACACTTAAAACATTTAATTTAAAAAGGAACACAATGAGGAGGTTCATTTTGCCATAGAAATTATGATTAATGCTGAAGAAAGAAAATGAGGGCACATTTTGAGTGACTTCTCAAATCCTCTTCTATTTCATTAAAAAATTCTGACATGCAGACTGAAACATGCACTTTTAATACCAGGAGCAGACTTCCATGGTGCAGTAGTTTTACTACAGTGATCTAATGAGCAACTAGAGTGCTAACATTCAGAATTTATGGCAAATGTGTGACATATCTGAATACCTTCATGATGGAATCAAAGTAAAAAACTGAAAGCATTTCCTACTGAGGAGACTGCAGTACATGAGGAAATTAGGAAACTTCATAACAAATAAATCTCCCAAGATGGCCACCGGAGACAAAAGAGCCCAAATGTAGCCCAAAATCACCCAGATGTAGCCCAAATATAGCCCAATGACAGAAGTGTGCAAAACACTTATTATTTTGTGTTTTTGCAGTGTTATATAGTGCAGACTTGTCAGGTATTGGAGTGCTTTACATGAGCATTGGTTACATCACACAAGAACAAATTCATTTTGGTTGTAGACATGGGGAGACTAAGTGATTTGACCAGAATCACAGAATGTCGAGCTGAAGCAGAAACTTCAACCTGGTTCCCCAGTTGCAAAGTCTGCAGTTCTGGAAGTAACACCACATCCTCTCCCCTAAGTGCAACATTTAATCAAGTGGTCAACTGGATAAAAAAACATAAAGATAACAAATAATTTAAAAGTGCTTTGTCGCTATTTGAAAACTCAGAAAATATGTCCTTATTTTAGTCTTTTAGAGCACTAACCATAATTTTGATGCCAATAAGACCCTCTCATATATGTAATTTCTAAAGGAAATGCTCTAGGTATTACAGTTTTGATTACATCAAGATGATGTCAGGCGTTCCACACTTTTGTAATAAATATAGAATGTTAGCAATCTAGTTGTTCATTAGGATACTGTTGAGAGGCAGAGGCCAGGGGCACGGACTCTGAAAATTGAAGGCAGGTAGGAGGGTGCAAAGGCAACAATTTAACCACACTGAGCAGGCAGGAAGGGCCGTGGAAGCACAACAGACTATGGAGGGCAGTGGAAAGGGGGGCAGGGGCAACAAACCAACAATACAGGACTTGCAAGAGAGGCTGTTGGAGGGAAGATCTATTACGGGTCAAGGAAGCTAGGGGCGGTCCCAAGATCCCCGGGAGCCACCACAGAACTGAGCAGGAGAGTGAGTCAGGGACAAAAGGGGTACCTTAATTTGAGCCGGGGTGCCTAGGAACGCTTGCTCCAAAAATGAAGAAAACAGACATATGAGACATGGAATTGGAGGCAGAATACAATGGCAGTTTAATGAGAAGATGCAACTTCAAAGAAACCGCAGAATAGAGACATAAAGTACAAAATACAGAATCCAGATAATCATACAGCTGTCATAATATTCTCTGTATCTCAATTAATGTACTGACAGAGAGAGAGAGAAAACACATCTATAAATGCATCATGAGAAACAAGTTACACCAAGGAAAATGTTACCTAGGAACACTCACGTTTACTCTTAGAGCAAGCATTCCTGCAATTACAATACAAAATCTTTTAAATGCAAAAGTAAAGAGAACAATGGTTAAACATAACATGACATTTCATATAGGTAAAATAGAATAAGATACTTCAAGCAAAGCAGAGCAAGACATTTTAAGCAAAGGAAGACAAGAGCTCCCAGCTCTTGGGGAAAACCTGCACTGCCTGTTAACCTACATACAGACGGCGAGGTAGTCCGTCGATATCTGTGGGTGCTCCCTTTTTATATCATTTTGTGGGCTCCTTTGCACGCTACATCTACCTACGTATGCTACCCAAAAGCTTCGTCTGCAGATTTTACCAGACATTTCGTCATTTACCCACTTAATGCTGACAATGGACTGGGTGAAAAGGTCAGTCTCTCAGGCCAATCGCTTATCGTAAGTTCCATAGAGCAAGCAGAAAATAATGGGTATTGTACGGGAATTCAATATATTCATGTATAAAATCTCCTCAGTTCTCCTAACTTGACGCTCTGCGGTTGCCACTTCCTTAAAAGCGGGTAACCTGCCCAGGAAGCAAGTACCAGTCCAGGATGCAGCCTACTGTATGTCGACAGCTTCAGGGGGATGTTGAACTTTGATACCGAGCACGGAGCACTCGGGTAGGGTGGGGGCTACTAGTTTGGATCAGAAGGCCTCGCAGACCTGCCTTCAGACTGCTATACACTAAAATTGCAGAGCTATGGTCAATTTAACAAAGAGGCCTACATATTGAACAGAAGGGCCTACACAGGGGTTTTATGCTGGCTGAGTGGTAAGGACGTCACATATTACATCACTCATGACATGGTCAGTGACATCACTCATGACATCACTGATGACATCTCAAATGACATCACTGATGACATCACTGATGACATCATCCTTGTGATAGAGTGGCAGACCTCCTCTCACCCTAATATAACCTTTGATACACACATTCAAAAATAGAGACTAAAATTTTCAAAACAATGGACATACCAATACCAGTTACAACAACCTCTTCAGTAATTCTAAGATCCACATACACATCCACTCATTCACCAACAGTCCTATACAGTCACTCATACATGTACTCACTCATCATATGTACTCATACACCTATACATCCTGTTACACAATGCCACTCATCCATAGAGTTACTCACACACATAGTCACTCATGCTAATAAATAATCAAACATACATTTACTTGCATATACAGTTATACACACACCACCATACTTACTTCTACGGAAACTTACACATACTTAGTCTTTTAAACAATCACTTATAGAAACACATACTTATTCATACAGGAACTCTTTCAATCTCTCACTCTCACATATACTCACATATATACACCAATAGTCACATATACTAGTTTAAAACATATGTAGTTATTCATAAAGACACTATTGAGACAGTCATTCACTCACTAACACACCCATACACACACTCATCCACCCATACAGTCCTGCACACATGCTGTGTTCAACACATACAAACAGTGAGTCACTCATTCATGCACCTATGCACTACGTAATACCCCCCACCGAACCATGCAGACACTCAGACTGATACTCAAAAAACCAACTAATAACCTATATAGACACCCATGTAGCTACTCACCAACCCATGCAGCCACTTATACACAAAGTGAGAGACTGATACAGATATTTACATATTTAAACATTACTCACTAAGCCATGTATTCACTATGATACACTTAATCAGTCAGTTACACAATCAATTTTTCAAAAACAAATCATCCATTTAGACACTTATATACCCATTTATTCTTCCATCGACCTTGAGATATACATATATAAAACATATTTCATTTTCAGAAAAACACACATTCACTGGATGATGTCATCAGTGATGTCATTTGAGATGTCATCAGTGATGTCATGAGTGATGTCACTGACCATGTCATGAGTGATGTAATATGTGACGTCATCAGCAGTGCATTGCGGGCGCGCGAGTTATAGTTAGCTGAACTAACTATAACGGGGGAATTTCAATGGTTTTGTACAAGTGAAAAGTCCAGCTAACTATAACACCCCTGAAACCTATGGTTTTTTCAGTGAATATATATATATATATGTATATATATATATATATATATATATATATATATATATATTCACTGAAAAAACCATAGGTTTCAGGGGCGATATAGTTAGCTGGACTTTTCACTCATACAAAACCATAGAAATTCCCCTGTTATAGTTAGTTCAGCTAACTATAACTCTCGCGCCCGCAATGCACTGCTGATGACGTCACATATTACATCACTCATGACATGGTCAGTGACATCACTCATGACATCACTGATGACATCTCAAATGACATCACTGATGACATCATCCAGTGAATGTGTGTTTTTCTGAAAATTATATATGTTTTATATATGTATATCTCAAGGTCGATGGAAGAATAAATGGGTATATAAATGTCTAAATGGATGATTTGTTTTTGAAAAATTGATTGTATTACTGACTGATTAAGTTTATCTTAGTAAGTAATGTTTAAATATGTAAATATCTGTATCAGTCTCTCACTTTGTGTATAAGTGGCTGCATGGGTTGGTGAGTAGCTACATGAGTGTCTATATAGGTTATTAGTTGATTTTTTGAGTATCAGTATGAGTGTCTGATGTCTGTATGGTTCGGTGGGGGTATTACGTAGTGCATAGGTGCATGAATGAGTGACTCACTGTTTGTATGTGTTGAAGACAGCATGTGTGCAGGACTGTATGGGTAGATGAGTGTGTGCATGGGTGTGTTAGTGAGTGAATGACTGTCTCAATAGTGTCTCTATGAGTAACTACATATGTTTTAAACTAGTATATGTGACTATTGGTGTATATAAGTGAGTATATGTGAGAGATTGAAAGAGTTCCTGTATCAATAAGTATGTGTTTCTATAAGTGATTGTTTAAAAGACTAAGTATGTGTAAGTTTCTGTAGAAGTAAGTGTGGTGGTGTGTGTATAACTGAATATGCAGGTAAACGGATGTTTGATTCTTTATTAGCATGAGTGACTACGTGTGTGAGTAACTTTATGGATGAGTGTCGTTGTGTAACAGAATGTATAGGTGTATGAATACATATGATGAGTGAGTGCATGTATGAGTGACTGTATAGGACTGTTGGTGAATGAGTGGATGTGTATGTGGATCTTACAATTACTGAATAGGTTGTTGTAACTGGTATTGGTATGTCCATTGTTTTGAAAATTGTATTTTCTATTTTTGAATGTGTGTATGAAAGGTTATATTAGGGGGAGAGGAGGCCTGCCACTCTATCACAAGGATGATGTCATCAGTGATGTCATGAGTGATGTCACTGACCATGTCATGAGTGATGTAATATGTGACGTCATCAGCAGTGCATTGCGGGCGCGCGAGTTATAGTTAGCTGAACTAACTATAACGGGGGTATTTCTATGGTTTTGTACGAGTGAAAAGTCCAGCTAACTATATCGCCCCTGAAACCTATGGTTTATTCAGTGAATTTCTAAGGTTTTTTAAATGCTAATTCCTAGCTATAACGTGCCTGAAACCTATGGTTTTTTCAGTGAATTTCAAAGGTTTTTTAAATGCTAATTTCTAACTATGCCTACAGAGATAGGACATGTGAAGAAAGAAGGAAAAACGCACAGAAAGAAAAAAAGAAATGCAGAAAGAAGCAACAGAAGTCCTCAAAGACGAAGTAAAGTGCAGGAAGAAATATAACGTGCAGAAAGAACAAACAGAAGAGCAGAAAGAAGCCTTGTTGCAAAATCATCCTGTACCCTCAACTTTTTCAGCTGGATACTGGTGGTAACTGAGTCTGCCTAAGCAGTCCTAGAGCCAGTGCTATGTTAAAAGACACTCAGAATACAGTGAAAACACCTACATACACTAGGGCACACTATGCGTTGGGGTCCCCCTGTGATTAGTATGACCTCCTCTGTAAGCCCCTAGTATATAATAGGGCAGGGGATTAAAACTACCTCTTAAAACGCACCACAGGGCGTGTTTGAACACGTCACCTCATGCCCCGTCCCCTCCCTTCCCCACTGTGTAAACACACCCTGTAGCCATTTTAAGTTGGGAGATTAAGTCCCCTTGAGGAGAGGTGTAAAAAGTGGCACGGCCTGCACCACCTCTCTGCAACGCAGAGCAGTGGTGCTTACTGGAAGCACCTGGTGGGCTAGTTGGACCCCAGGCTCCCTCAGAATTGAAAGAAAATTATTTCCCCAACTTAAAAACGCGCCACAGGGCGTGTTTGCACACGTCACCTCAGGCCCCGTCCCCTCCCTTCACCACTGTGTAAACGTGCCCTGTGGCCGTTCTGAGTTGAGAGATTAAGTCCCCTTGAATCCTAAGGGTCCCTAGGGTCAAACTAGCCCACTAGGTACCTTCAGTAAGCGCCACAGAGCTGCGTTGCATGGAGGTGTAAAAAGTGGCGTGGCCTCAGAACACCTGTCTGCAACGCAGCTACCTGGCGCATACTGGAGATACCTGTTGGGCTAGTTGGCCCTCAGGGACCCTCAGTATTGAAGGGGAATTAATTCCTCAACTTCAACTGGCCAGGGGGCGCGTTTGCAGAGTGCTGCAAGGAGGGGGCATGGCCTCTGGCGCGATGCCGGTCTTTTATTTATTTATTTTTAAGAAGGAGGGCTGTGTGGCCCCCTTTCATTTTCTAATTTATTAGCCCTGGGGACCCCATCCCCCAGGGCCTGCACCCTAATTTGTTTTGTTGAAAAAAATTAATTTGGCCCTCCCAAGGCCTTAATCGGCCCCGGGGACCCCAACCCAAGGGTCATGGCCTTTTTTCTTTTTTTTTTATTCTTTAGGAGGGGGGCTGTGTTGCTGGACAAACCGTATGTACCTATCACCATGACGATTTGCGTGATATTCATTAAAAGGCGACTATGCATACAATGAATCCACGTAGAATGTATTCACACCGCTAGTGAAGCTCTGACATGTCTGACACCCTACCGTGCCTAATCCCGGCGCTCCCGCTGGTGGGTACTCTCCAAGTAGACACCCTTGTTGTTTATTTATACAAACATGGGTAGCTATTGACGGGCACATTTAATACACATGCACTCCAAGCCATTCAAAGGGGATTCGACAAAAATTCGACCAAACTATGCAAGAAACCCCCTCACGGTTAATAAAACACACATCCACCGCCGGATGTGTAATACTTTTTATTTTACTCTCTGGAAAGGAGACAAACCTCACTTGAGAGTCACAGCGTGCTCCTGGCTGAGCCCAATGCTGTGTTACACCCACCATTGTCTGCCGAGTGCCACACACCTCTGTGTTGTATTCCACCATCTAGTGCTTATGCTATGACACTCTCTAGCCCATGTGCACTGTAACACCACCCCGTGAATATGTCATGCCACACTTGCCTTCGCACGGGTTATATTGCCCCATCTAACGTGCCTTCCTCGATGCCTATGTTATAAAGCACAGCGCTATGCCATACTTATTACAATCTGGGATCCATATCTTTGTCACAGTGCATATGCAATGTTATACTACCCAGCACATATTTTATATTACAACTTTAGAGACTACTTAGGTTACACAACACTGCCCTGTGCATATTACACTCCAAGGCGCATATCACATAGCAAGCGCTAGTGCCTGTGCTATCTCGCGCTCCCCAATGAATCTGTCATTGCGCACAATGTATTGCATATTATAATTCACGCCCCGGTTCATCTTATATCACACTTTTTGGTGCATTGTTTATATCATATACTATATCTAGTTTTCATTTTCAATCGTGCTCTAAGGACTATGTTCTATATAACACTGCGTCCACCTACCCTTTTCACGGGCATTACATTTTGCGATGGGGGGTGGAAGGTCAGGGGATGTTTCTGCCAAGTGAGCCCGGAGTCACAGTCCCAAACGTCCTCTTCTTCCTGAATAAAAGTGAGATTATGCTGCATACTTGTTCATAATTTAAGTAGTTCGCACAGACACACATTTTAAAAACAATAAAGTTCCTAATACCCACCTTCTATGAACAGTTAGCTTGCTGCCCCATCCACCTCCTCCCTATCCTCTGTTGTCTGAATCCATGGACTAGCCTCCTCCCTCCTGCCATGCATGGTCTGATGTGCTGCCACTGCCCTACATTTAGCATGATGTACCAGTCCACTCCTCCTGCCCTCCATTGCCCAATTCTATGGGCAATCATTGACCTCCTGCTTAGCCTCTGTGCTTAGCTTGCTGCCCCTATTCTCCTTCCCCCTGCCCTCCGATGTCTTTGTGCATGCCCCTGCTCCATCCTTTTTGCCCACCATGTTCCATGGACCTGCCACTCCTATCTACTCTGAGTGTTCTGTTGAGCTGCCACTCCCCTCCCACCTGCCTAGCATTGTCAGATGACTGTAACCTGTCCCTGCCACCTCCACCCTGCCTGTCCACATGCCATGCCCCTATCCCCTTCCTCCTGTCCTTCATGGTCCATTTTACTGCCACACCCTTCTGCCCTCCCTGGTCTGTTGTGCTGCAACTGCTCCTCCTGTCTGCCCCGCGCGGTCTGTTGTGAGGCCCCTTCCCCTGAACTCTCTTGTCTGTGCCCAGGTCCTGACCCTCCCTTCTATCCTCCATGGTCCTTTGTGCATGCCCCTGCACCCTCCTTCTTGCCCATCATAGCCATTGTGCTGCCACTAACCCTCCCGCTTGCCATGCATGGTCTTCTGTGCTGCCATGGCCCATCCCACCTTCCCTGTGTGGTCAGCTAGCTGCTCCTGACCCCCTCCCACCTTCCCTCCATGGTATGTGTGTATGCCATCAGTCTCACTGTTGCTCTCCATGGTGTGTCTTGTTTCTAGTGCCCATCCTGCCTGACCTCCATGGTCATCTTGCTGCTCCTGCCCTGCCCCCTTGCTCCCAGCCCTCTGTTTCCATGTGCAGACCCCTATTCCCTCCTTCCTGGCTTGTCGGTTCCATTGTAATGCCCCTGATCCGTCCCTCCTGCCCTTTATGGTCTGTTATGCTGCAGCTTTCTCTCCTGTCTGTCCATTATGGTCAGCTAGCTACCATTGCCTCTTTCCCCTCTGTTGTCTGTTGTCCATGTGCATGGTCCTGTCCCCTCCCTATTGCTTTCTATGGATTGTTGTGCTGCACTCCCGTCCCGCATGCCCTGTGTGGTGTATTGTGCTGCCGCAAACCCTGATGCCTGCCCTGTAGGGTCAGTTTGGTGCACCTCTCAATGTCCCTCCTGTCCTCTGTTATCCGAGTCCATGTCCCTACCCCAATTCCTCCTGCCTACCATGATCCAATGTACCATACTTGCGAACATTTTGAACTTGGTAAGAGGGAGATTTTGAAATAAAACTGGGGTATTGATTTTCCCCTTTGCGTTACATTGAAAAAGAGAAGATTGTAGACAGGAGAGAGATCAAATAAAGCCCATTTGAGCTTAAAAACATTGGACGTTTCCTGGCTGAAACGGGTCTGTTGGCATGTATGGTTGTATGACCACTGCCTCTTCCTTCTACCCACAATGGTCTATTACATCACCACAGCCTCTCTTGCCAGTCCTGTATTGTAGGTTTGTAGCCCCTGCCCCCCTTTCCACTGCCCTCCATAGTCTGTTGTGCTGCCACTGCCCTTCCTGCCTGCCTAGTGTGGCCAAATTGTTGCCTCTACACTCTCCTACCTGCCTTCAATTTTCAGAGTCCGTGCCCCTGGCCTCTCAACAGTATCCCAATGAACAACTAGATTGCTAACATTCTATATTCATTAGAAAAGTGTGGAACGCCTGACGTCATCTTGATGTAATCAAAACTGTAATGCCTAGAGCATTTCCTTTACAAATTACATATATGAGATGGTCTTATTTGCATCAAAATTATGGTTAGTGCTCTTAAAAAACTAAAATGAGGACATATTTTCTGAGTTTTCAAATAGCGACAAAGAACTTTTAAATTATTTGTAATCTTAGTTTTTTTATCCAGTTGACCACTTGATTCAATGTTGCATCCAAGGGGAGAGGGTGTGGTGTTACTTCCAGAGCTGCAGACTTTGCAACTGGGGAACCAGGTTGGAGTTTCTGCTTCAGCACAACATTCTGTGATTCTGGTCAAATCACTTAATCTCCCCCTGTCTACAACCAAAATGAATTTGATCTTGTGTGATGTAACCAATGCTCATGTAAAGCACTCCAATACCTGACAAGTCTGCACTATATAAAACTGCAAATACACAAAAAATAAGTGTTTTGCACACTTCTGTCATTGGGCTACATTTGGGCTACATTTGGGTGATATTTGGGCTACATTTGGGCTCTTTTGTCTCTGGTGGCCATTTTAGGAGATTTATTTGTTATGAAGTTTCCTAATTTCCTCATTTACTGCAGTCTCCTCAGTAGGAAATACTTTCAGTTTTTTACTTTGATTCCATCAAGAAGGTATTAAGATATGTCACATATTTGCCATAAATTCTGAATGTTAGCACTCGAGTTGCTCATTAGATCACTGTAGTAAAGCTACTGCTCACCACGGAAGTCTGCTGCTAGTATTAGAATTGCATGTTTCAGTCTGCATATCAGAATTTTTTCATGAAATAGAAGAGGATTTGAGAAGTCACTCAAAATATGCCCTAATTTTTCTTTCTTCAGCACTAATCATAATTTCTATGGCAAAATGAACCCCCTCATTGCGTTCCTTTTTAAATCAAATGTTTTAAGTGTTACCAGTTTATTCCAATCAAGATGGCTTCAGGTATGCCATACTGTTGTCATAAGTAAGACAGTAAGCGCTCTAGTTGATCTTAAGAACACTCTGGGACGTTCTGTCATTGGGCTACATTTGGGCTACATCTGGGTGATATTTGGGCTACATTTGGGCTACATTTGGGCTCTTTTGTCTCTGGTGGCCATCTTGGGAGATTTATTTGTTATGAAGTTTCCTAATTTCCTCATTTACTGCAGTCTCCTCAGTAGGAAATACTTTCAGTTTTTTACTTTGATTCCATCAAGAAGGCATTCAGATGTGTCACACATTTTCCATAAATTCTGAATGTTAGCACTCTAGTTGCTCATTAGATCACTGTAGTAAAGCTACTGCTCACCAGGCAAATCTGCTGCTGGTATTGAAAGTGCATGTTTCGGTCTGCATGTCAGAATTTTTTTATGAAATAAAAGAGGATTTCAGAAGTAAAAATGTGTTTTTCTTTCTGTAGCACTAATCATAATTTATATGGCAAAATGAACCCCCTCATTTTGTTCCTTTGTAAATTAAATGTTTTAAGTGTTACCACTTTATTCCAATCAAGATGGCTTCAGGTGTGCCATACTTTTGTCATAAGTAAGACTGTTAGCGCTCTAGTTGTTCTTTAGAACACTCTGGGAAGCTGCAGTAGAACACAAAGGAATCAACTGACAGTCTCTGCCCTTGTTGGATGTACATGTTTTACTGAGAATGTCAGACTTCATTCTCACATGACTGAGAAAGATAATGTGAATTTACAGAAAATATGCTCTCAGTTTAGCTTATAGATCACCTTCCAAACCTCTGTGGGAAAAGCATGAGAAAATAGTTTTCTCTAAAACATGGTTCATGATATCACAGCAGAAGGCTTTTTCACATGGTAAAATCACCTTAGAACACAGCACAATTCCTTAAATGAGTATGGTACCATCAACAAATGATTTATAATGTAACTAAAGTCTTAAAACCTTCTATTAACTGCAATGCTTTTTAATGAGGTGCTATCATGTATATTGGTCCCAAGATGGCTGCCAACACTTCTTGGATGAAGTGCTGACAGCCAATCAGATCTCAGGATGAGATGTGTGGTTAGGCTCCGCCCAGATATATATATAATTTTACTTTTGATTTTCTCAGGAACTACTGAACAGATTGACTCCATATATGCAAAAGGCACATCCCTGAGCTGAGGACTACCTCTTTGCCAAATTTCAAGTAATTCTGTTCAGCCGTTCGGGCTGTACCTTGGACTAAAGGTCCCTATGGAAATTTGCATGGGGAAAACGCGTTTTGGGACCCCCCTTTTTTCTCAGCCCCCGCTTGACAAATCCCCCCCGAGACTTTCAGGGTAGGAGCGGAGCGGAGCGCCCCACCTATTTTGAAAATTTCCGGAGGATTCGTCAACCGGCGCCAAAGTTATTCCAAATAGAATGTTACGGATTTCCTATGGAAACACGGTCCTAACTATAACTATCTACTGGTGACCGCCAGTAGATAATATATATATATATATATATCTCGTGATGTGCATTGATATTGTATTTTCCAAAATTAACATGATGATCATACCTTTCATGGTCTTGTTGAAGTTCACAACCATACCATTGGGTTGTGGGTGATACGGAGTAGTGAACTTATAAGTCACACCACATTCATTCCACACTGCTTTTAGGTACGCTGACATTAAGTTTTTACCTCTGTCTTAAACCACTTCCTTAGGGAAACCCACTCTAGTAAAAATACTTAAGAGAGCCCTGGCAACTGCAAGAGCAGTGACAGTCTTAAGGGGAATTGTTTCAGGATACCTGGTGGCATGATGCACTACCACCAGTATAGATCTGCTTCCTGATGCTGTTTGAGTGTCAAGGGGACCAACAATGCCAATCCCTACCCTTTCACAGGAAACCACAACCACTAGTAGTGTGATTAATGGGAACTTTGGTTTACTACCTGTCTTGCCACTGGCTTGACAGGTAACACAGGAGTTGAAAAACTCCTTCCCTTTCTGGGACATACCTGGCCAGTAGAAGTGGGTGACTAACCTACTCCAAGTCTAAGGGCCTGATTTATATTTTGGCAGATGGGTTACTCCATCACAGTGATGATGAATATCCCGTTGACCGAAATATAAATGCCATAGGATATAATGGGATTTATATTTCGGCAGGTGGGATATTCGTCACCGTTGTGACAGAGTAACCCACGCCCCAAAGTATAAATAAGGCCCTTAGTCTGGCCAAGATGTCCAGCTAGGGGAATGCCATGTGCTAAGGCAAATAAGAACTCACTGTACTGCTGAGGATCTACACCTCTCCTAGAGGCTCCAGGTTTGGGGTCTCTGGTCTCAGTATATGGGAGTCTCTCCTCCCAATAGGTTCAATGGGATCGACTGACATCTCCCTTTTCCTGGTCAGTAGCTTCTGTCTGAGGCTCTCAAGAGTGGGACAATAATAATAATAATAATACTGGATTTTATAAAGCGCGAACAGCTACCTCACGAGGAGGTGTCCCGGCGCTAGAGGAACCACAGAAGTCCTGGGGCAGAGATAGAAGACCTAGCGTGGCTGGGAGAAGAGCCAGGTCTTTAGCATCTTCTTAAAGCAGGGTTCAGAGGGAGCATGCTGGATTGCTTGAGGTAGGGAGTTCCACAGAACGGAGACGTTTGCTGAAAAGGTACGACCGCCAAGGCGGGCCTTTTTTGCTCGTGGGACGACCAGTAGGACACGGTCATTTGACCGTAATGCACGGTTTTGGGAATATCTTGGAAGGCGTTTTTTTAGGTAAAGTGGGCAGGAGCCATGCAAAGATCTGAACGCAAGCGTCAGAGCTTTGAATTTTATCCGGTTGACCACAGGGAGCCAGTGCAGGGTTCGAAGATGCGGAGAGACTGACTGCTTGAAAGGAATTCGCAGTAGCAGCCTCGCAGCCGCGTTTTGAACTACCTGCAGTTTATGGGTTAGGAATTTTGGGAGGCCCAGGTATAGACCATTGGCATAGTCAAGCCGTGAGGTGACCGTTGCATGGACTACCATTTTTCTGCAGCTCTCTGGTAGAAGTTTAAGAAATTTTCGGAGGTTTCTTAGTTTACTTAAACAGCAACCAGCCACTTGTTGGATATGGGAAGTGAAAGACATTTTATCATCCCATCTCACTCCAAGGTTTTTTGCCGAGTGACTGGGCAAGGGGGGGGGGCCCATCTCCACCGGCCACCATAGCTCTGGGGCGGGGGTGGGACCCTTACCGAAAAAGATAACTTCGGTTTTATTGGCATTTAGTTTTAGTTTGTTAATATTCATCCAGTGAGCAATGTCCTGGAGACAGCCTTTAAAGTTTGCGAAGGATTCCTGTGTCATCTCAGAGTATGGAAATACCAACTGGGTGTCGTCGGCATAAGAAATTGCCTTAACACCCCAGTTGGCAATTAGCGTAAAAAGGGGGGCCAGATAGATACTGAACAAGAGAGGGCTGAGGGCCGAGCCCTGCGGGACTCCACAGTTGAGGGTTTTAGGTGTGGAAGAAATCGTCCCAAGTGCCACCTTCTGCGTTCTCTGAGATAGATAGGAGTTTATCCACCTCAACGCGTTGTCTTGAATGCCTATCTCTGCCAGCCGACTGAGTAGTCTAGCGTGGTCCACCGTATCGAAGGCGGCCGACAGATCCAGGAGTACCAGCATAGCTGAACTTCCTGCATCCATCGACCACCTCACTGACTCGGCTACCTCTAGGAGCGCTGTTTCTGTGCTGAAACCGGGTCGAAAGCCAGATTGAGTTTCATGGAGAATGTTGTTGGTTTCCACAAATTTACTCAATTGGCGTTGTATCAATTTTTCCAGCATTTTTCCCGGGGCGGCTAGAAGGGATATTGGGCGGAGATTCGTGAGGTCATCTGGGTCCCCGTTTGGTTTTTTCTTTAGGGGAAGGAGAGTGGCATGCTTCCAAACGTCAGGGAAGATTCCTGACGTGATGGAAGAATTCCAGATACTTTGAAGTATGGGCGCTACAGAGTCCGCTATGGCACTCCATAGTTTAGCAGGACAGGGGTCATCAGGGGAGCCGGATTTACAGCGGCTGAGTTCTTGCCTCACCTCGTTCAGAGGGATATGCGCGAACTGGGTGAGGGTTTCTCCTGTCTCGCCATTGTTCGCTGTGTCCTGTTTCACAGTACTTATTACTGGGCCAAAGGAGTCATACTTTCTTAATCGAAGTATTCTGAAATTTGCTCGCAAAGTAATGGTGTGGGAACAACCTCTCTTTCAATGCATTGAGGTTTGAGGAAGGACTGTACTACTTTAAAAACTTGTTTGCTGGACTGTTCTGCCTGTATAATCGAGTCCGCGTAGAAGCGCTTTTTATTATTCCTAATGGCTTTTCGGAATTGTTTTGATGCTTCCTTATATCTAGTTTTTTCTTCTAAGCCGTAGTGTTCTCTCCAGAGTCTTTCCAGTTTTTTACAAGCCGCTTTCTCCTCTCTAAGTTCCTGCGTAAACCAGGGAGCTGAGGGGGATTCTCTTTTTGATAAAGCCCGAGAGGCTGGGGCAATAGAAGAAACCATCCCTCCTATCCATTCATTGAGTAGTAAAGCATCCATATTGGGATTATTTGTCAAGGGGGGGGTGGTTTGCGCCAGAACCGGGAACATAGACTCAGGGGTCAGTTTTTTCCATTGTCTTTTCATAAAGAAGCATTTACTTGGCGCCTTGGTATCACTTCGAATGTTCAGAGTGAATGGGACAAGTGAATGATCTGACCATATCAAAGGGAGAGGTTTTTCAGGCCGCACATCCTTGATATTAGCAAAGATGAGATCAATAGTATGGCCCCCAGTGTGTGTGGGGCCTTCATTGATCAGTCTGAGGCCGGCAGCGTCTAACGTTGTTCGGAGCATCTCTGCCATGGCGCAGTCTGCTTTATCCAGTGCTTTGTCCCAGGTAAATAACTTCCCTGGAGGGCCTAGAAGCTCTGCCGTGTAGGGCCCAAGTTCCTGGGGCCCAGTTCCCTCAAGTGCCGGCAGGTCTTCTCACTGAGGAGAGGGGACCCGAGTTTGTGTCTCATCGGACGTTTTTTCAGCCTTCAGTCTTCTTGCCTTTTTCGTGGAGGATTGGGCCATTATTCCAGGCTCCAGTACCTCTTTTTCACCCTGCTTCCACATTGTGCTCTTCTTTTACAGACACCTATTCAGGTATTCCCAGCATGGCTTTATGGGTTGTCATCTCTACCTCAGCCCACGCTGAGGTCTCCAGATCATTACCTAGCAGGCATTCTACTATGATAACTGCATATGTCTGTCCAGTTAGGTCCTGTTCCGAGGATATCAGTTTTCAGTCACCATGGTGGCACTTGCACATGTATCCCTCAACCCCACTGATATGTGGATTTTGTCTGTATTTCTCCAGGGTACTGGGCCAGACAAGTATGAGAAAGTAGAGAGAGACCCCTTGTGAAACTCAAGGGAATAGGATACTCTTTCAAGTGTCTACTAGCAGTCCCTTGAATGTATATACAATCTTTGGTGATTCAATGTTATGATATTCACACACTCACGTTTAAAAAACAATAGACATTTATTGTATATGAAACATGTTATACATCATCATTAAAAACACGATCTGTTCTAATCCCTACTTAACGCTGATGTAAGCAGAAAAATGTAATCTAAAAACATGTCAAATTTAGAAGTGTACAAAAGTCATAAGGTAAGATTTCATTCCTTACACAATCATGAAACGGTCAAATACAAAAAGTTATTAAAATAGAACCACCTTGTTATGAACCCGCATAACAGAGAAAACACACCATGAAAAAGACACTACACTCTGTCATATATTACACATCCAAGCACACTACTGGAATTGAACCACTTATGGGATGTTAAAGCTCTTTATCTCTATAAGTGGATATCCGTTTCTCTGGATTGTGTATGTCCTATGCGTCGACGCGTTTCGATGGGCTTTCTTTTATGCCGCTATCTTTCTCAAGACCATTGATAGGGGTTTTCTCACTCAATGTTCAATGCTTTACTCCTGTCTTAATCCGTTTTTCTTTAGGCTCTACTTCTTTTCATGGGATATAATCACCCTAAATCATTTTCTACCTTGTTCTTGATCTTCGTTGTTAGCGTTGTTATTCTGCCCGCATTGTCCCTTTGATTCAATCTATGGTCAGGTACACGAGGAAGAGGCTTATTGAGGACCGTAGCAGATTAAGCGTCCTTCGTATTACTTGCACCCCATATCCTTTTTTGTTTAGCAGTGTTGTTTTTCCCGCATTATCCCTTTAATTCAATCTGTCGTCCGGGGCACGAGGAAGCTTTTTGAGGACCGTAGCGAATAGAGCGTCCTTCGTGTTACTTGCACCCCATATCCTCGAACGTGCCGGCTGTTTCGTTAATGCAGGGCAGCCATATCCACCCCTTCCTCTGAGATTAAAGTAGCTTCAGTGTGCTCTCTGACCTGACATGGGGGCACCAAGTATTCCATCTAGAGACAATCCCCGAAGGTGTTTGACTAGTGGATACCTTTATGGGGCAGGAAGAGTACCCAGTTTAGTGACCATTCTGCTTCCAGAGATGGCACCAAGCCTTCTTGGGATCCAAGTTCTCACCGTAGTATCCAGCTTTTGATTGAAAAGAGTCTCTGGCACACCCTCCTGAACAGGTTGTGGGGGGCCTTTAGAAGACTCTTTGGGTTTTTCCCCAGCTCTTGGGGAGAGACTAACCCTTAGCTCACTAAGTACTGATGCAGTTTTTGTGAAGTACAATATCTCAACCGATGCTCTTTCACTATCAAATGATAGAGCCCTTGTTAGAAATGGGGGTCTGTAGTTGGCTGAGATAGGTACCTTAGACCAAATAGGGACCCTTGCTTCTAGTCAGGGTAAGGGGGATACAAGCTTGTCGATAACCCTGCTCATCTCCTCGGTAGCTTGGCTCGAGCAGACAGGCTTATCTTCAAAGGCAATGCGTAAAGTATTTGTACCAACACTCACAGTAATACAGTGATAACACCACAAAAGGACTTCACACCGGTTTAGAAAAATAAATTATTATCTTTACTAAACGGAAACAAGACCAAAACGACAAAAAGCTTCACATATAAGATTCCTCGATGAAAGGTCTTTAGATAGATCGTTGCAAAGATGAAAAATAAGTTGTAGAAATCAGATAGCACCAACAGGGCTATCTCGGCATCAGGACAAAGCAAAGTACAAAGTACAATACTGTCTGCGTGGATCGCAGCGGCAGGTGCGGAGTCACCCATACTCCCGAACAACAGTACCTCGGACAAGGATGTCGATGACGTTGCACAGCGTCGGCGAAGAACGATGTCGTCTCCGGCGGAGTTCCGACATCGGCGGTTCTTCTGGATCAGAAACAGATTCTTCTGCCCAGCTCCTTTTGTGCCTGGGACTTCGGAAACAGGAGGCCAGCTCTACTCAGGCCATTGGAGACTGTCTCCTTCAGAGGGACACAGAACTCAGCAAAGTCTGTCTTCAAGTAGTGGGACACAGCACACAGCAAAGTCCCTTCGTCCTCTCCACAGTGGAAACAGCAAACTGCAGGCCAACCCCAGACACAACAAGGGCAGTCTTCTCCTGAGTCTATTCAGCTGATCTTCTTTGGCAGGGATTCCTCTCGATCATGAAGGCGTCTATTCAGACGGGTCTAAAGTTCAGGGGTTTCAGCTTTAATATTTATACCCCAAAAGTATTTGTTCTCAAGGTTTGAGGAATCCTGGACAAAGTTCGAACCAGTGCGGGGTGCCTTCGGCCAGGGCACATCTTCTTTTGTGAATGTGTGCCAGGGTCTCCAGACGCACCGCAGTAGGTGGAGCCAGCTCTGTGGAAGGCAGGTACAGCCCTATTCAGGCCCAGGTGCTACTCCTCCCACCACTCTAAGTGTTGATCGGCCTATTCAGCCTAGCGATGACTCATTCTGCCCTCCCAGGGATCACGCACCCCTCACCAGACCCTGTCACTCACAACCCAGATGTCCAATTCACAAACAGGCAGAGGCACACAGAAAGGTTGAACAAGAAAATAGCCACTTTCTAATCATCGGAAACACAGAATTTAAAAAACCATCCTCCCTAAAAGATGTGTGATTAAATTCTGAGTTCAAGGATACCAGATTTCAATTTTCTATCTTGCTCCTATGGGAAGATATGCAGGTAAACATCATATACAGCATTCCCCATTCTAGCCTATAGGCAAGATAGCCTTTCAATAGTGATACATGAAAATGGCAGTATTTCACCATGTCTCCCACACTAGTACTTGTCCTACCTTTTACATGCACTGCACTCTGCCTGGGGGGGTACCTCTGGCCTACTGTAGGGGTGGTTAATGTGTACGAGAAGGGAAGGGTAAGGCCTGGCAGGTGTGGACACCGGCCAGGTCGACAGTGCAGTTAACGAACTGCGCGCGGGCACGGCAATGGCCGGCCTGAGTTATCATTTCCGCGCTACTCGTGGGGGTGGCACAACCAGTGCTGCAACCCCACTAGTAGCATTTGAGTTACTAGCCCTGGCACACGTAGTGCACTCTCCTAGGGACCTACGGGTCACACAAATAACCCAATCATGGAAATCCAATCACAATATCAATTTACGGAGTGAGCATATATACTTTTTGCACTGATCAGCAGCGGTAAAGTGCCCAGAGTCCTATAGCCAACAACCACAGGTCAGGAAAAACGAAGGAGAAAGAAGCAACAAGATTGGGGATAACCCTGCAAGAATGGCCATTTCCAACAGCCTTTCATAGTCTTGCACCTCACTGCCTTTCAACCAGCCATCTAATGGTTTGCGTAAGAAGTCAGCAAAATCTACCCAAGACTGACTCAAGGTTTTGTGAGTCTCCATGAACTTAGTCCTGTACTCATCAGTGGTGAGTCCAAAGCCCTCAATCAGGGTATCCTTCATGAGGCCATAAGACTCAGCATCTTCCTCATTAAGTGCCAGGAGTCTATCACTGGACGTGCCTGAGAATACCTCTCACAATAGAGAGCTCCAGTGTCTGGTGTAACTTTCTCATTTTATAAGCCATCTAAAAGGCTGTAAACCACTTTGTGATGTCATCATCCTCAACATATTTGAGAGCAATCCCTGTGGAGGTTTTGGGATCAAACGATTCTTCTCTCTCCCTATTTACTCTACTTTATTGCTGCCATCACTTATGGGTGCTAAACCAATCTCATTCCTCTCTCTTTCTATGGCCAGTATCTCGTCCTCAGGGGCCGCTCTTCTGGCTAGTCTACCAAGGACAATATCCTAGATCTTCTAGTGCACTTTCCGTGGGCACAGGGACAGGGTGAAGGTTGAGGTCCTCACCCTCTGACACACTGTTTCCAGTGTCTGGGTCCTGGCTAAGTCCGCCTCCACAGAGGGGTCATGCCCATTTGCTGCTTGGTCTCCTTCATACTCTGCCTTACAGATGGCCCTTAACTGCCTTATACTAAGTCGCAGATAAGGGGTCAGGTTGAGCTCTCTGACTATATCATCTGAAAAAGACATTTTTATTACAGTTGTGAAAATTACACAAATATTCTAAAAGGCTTTTAAGATCTAACTGACTAGTATACTTTTTAAAATTGTAATAAAATTGCACTGGGGGAATTAACACACGGCCTTAACAGTTCAGATTTAAAGATTTGGCAAAAATTGAAAGAAATCAACAAATCGAAGAATAATTTGGGGATTGGGGGGATCAAACATTTCCTCTCTCTCTCTCCCTGTTTAGTCTGTTCCTGACACCATTCATGGGCTCTAAACCCATCTTAGGGGCATATGCATCAACATTAGCATTTGCGATTCCTTATTAGCGAAAAATAAGGAATCGCTAATAAGGAATAGCAAAAGGCTATGCATGTAGGAATCGCTATTCAAATAGCGATTCCTTAACATTCCTTATTACCGAATCGGTAATACCGAATCGGTAATAAGGAATACCTACCCATTCATTCCTATGGGCTTGGAGGCCCATAGGAATGAATGTAAAGCCATTCTGTATTAGCGATTCGGTATTACCGAATCGCTAATAGCTGGAGCACTTTCAAGGGTGCCAGGGTGTCAAAAGGACACCCTGTTGCACCCCTGAAAATGATATGTGCACATATGTTGCACACACACATGCTCTAAGGGCATGTGTGTGCGCAACATGACACTTTGAAAAATGCACAAAAGTGCATTTTTCAAAGTTTTTGCAAATTACCATGCAGTTCATCTTCATGGTAATTTGCTCCCCTTATTAGCGAAATCGCTAATTTTTTACCTTTGATGCATTGCATTTAAGGAATCTCACTTTGGGATTCCTTAAATGCAATCGCTATTTAAGGAATCGGTATTTAAGGAATCCCTATTTAAAGAATCGCTATTTAAGGATTCCTTAAATACCGATTTCTGCTTTTGGGTTGATGCATTGGGATTGGGAATTTTTTACTTAATACCGGGAGCTAATAAGGAATCGGTATTTTACCGACTGGATTTTGGGTTGATGCATAAGGCTGTTAGTCCTTTATTTCTCTATAGCTAGGATTTTGGCTTCAAGGGCTGCTCTCCTGGCTAGTCTCTCAAGAATTTCTTCTTCCACATTTAGCTCTTCTCTGAACCTTCAGCTTCCTTACCTACCCCCACTTTGGGAAGGTAGCTGTGAGGGGGTACCTCATCCCCTTCTCTAGTGAGTTTAGGGTGACCATCTCCTGCAGTATTGTCCCCACTGTCATAGTCACTCTCTACCTCCTCTTCTAGAGGGGTGGCAGAATCTTTGGTTACATGGGTTACATCAAACTATGCAAGGAGCTCCTGGGGCTTTGTTTATGTAGGGTTTGAGCCACTTTTGATTTTGCTAGCTGTAAAGAGGTTTCTTAACTGCTTCATACTAAGATGCTATAAGGGGTCAGGTTGAGTTACTGGATTATCTCCAAACATTTGTGGTATATTCGGGACCTTTTTAGAAAATGGACCAAAAATTCTAAGAAAACTTTTAAGCCTAACTTACGATTACACTTTTTAAATATCTAAGCAATGGGCAGGTGGACTTAACACAACACCCCAACAGTTCTGCTTGGAAAAATGAGAAAAAATTGAAAGACAAACAAGTTGTTCAAAAATATCTTTAACTAAAGTCATTTTGGATTTCTTCTTTAAGAAATCAATTGCAGTATGCAGCTGTAAGAGTTCCCAGAAGAGGGTTTACCTAGTTGTAGGGGGGACAATCTGATTACATTATTAAGAACACTAAAGGAAGACAATTAAATTAAATCTTGATGAAACCCCAGTTGTCCCACACAATTGGATGAGGTATAACATTAAATCCATTTACATGTTGGAGTATGCCTATAATGTAAAGATGAAAAGTGCTAAAGATGTAAATCTAGTGAAAGCAGTAAAGATGGAAGTTATTGGAGATTCTCTTGATAGAGAAATGGATTGTATCTACCTGGATATTAGTAAGAGGGGCAAGAAAGCAAAACAATTAAAACCATTAAATTAAAAGCATCCTTCTGAAAGTGTTTAAAAAATGTGCAACTTTGAACCTAGTTACCTCCAAAGATCTCAAACACATAGGATATGTAAATTATTGGAATTGGAGGAAGGTGACAAAGGTCTGCCTCTTCTCCCATTTGGTGAAAAGTTCGGTGGTGGAAGCTGAACAGGATCTGAATAAGAATGAATCAAGGCTGGTTGAATTTCAAGAAATATATACGTTGGAAGAGAGAGAGGACCTAATTTGCAAGATTTTGGCGCTGGGCAGCTAGGAATCTTGCTGTGCTGCCCTACGTCCGAAGAAAAGGTCAGGAATGCATCATATCTATGAGAGAGGGCGCATTCCCTTCCTTTTCCCCAGCGCTGGCGCACCATGGGCTGCCATATGGCAATGCAGACACTGTAGCGCCATGGCTCAAGGGAGCCTGCATTGCAGGGATAATTGTTTGTGTGCAGAAAGCAACACCTTTGTGCACAAAAACAAGGTTTTTCCTCTTTCTATGTGTGCTTCAGAATGCAGCACACATAGAAAGTTGTGCCTCATTGCGTCTCCCTTACACCTCCCCTGGGGAGGGCTTAGAATCTGACGCATGCCGAAGTTTACTAAACCTTGTAAACCTGGGAATGTGTCAGATTCCATGTGTGTCGCTGGGAACACTAACGCAACACCCATGGAATGCCACTTTCACACATGTGCTGAAGGGGAGCATATTTACAAGGCCATGAAAAGCCACGCAGGGTGCTTTATGTGGCCTTGTAAATATGGGCAACGACATTGCGCTGCTGGTGTGTCCAAAAAAGTGATGCACAGATGGCGCAATGGGCATGTAAATAAGGCCTAAATAATTCAAGTTAAGCACTGCCAACCTAGCCACAAGCCAGATCTATGCATATTGGGATGAAAGTTCAGGAAGTTCAACTGAAAGACATGTGAATCATAACAAAGGGAAAATTACAGTTACAATGCATAAGCCTGAGAATTAGTGCATTAAGACAGATAATCGTTTCAGCATCCTTGAAAAAGAGACGTAGAGAAATTCCCTTCTAAGTGATATAGATTAGCATGAAAGTATTTAATGTTGGAATGTTCATGGGTTGCAGATTATAACAAAGGTAGGTAATATTACCAAATTCCCACAAAACTATAATGTATTATGCTTCCAAGAAACAGGAGAGTGCAGGGAACCAGCCAGTTTTTCTACATTTGATGAATTTGTGCATGCACACTCCCTGGCCACCCCTTGAAAGCAGGGACAAACGTATGGGCTTAGTGAGCTTGGCTTCAGCAAATATTGCAATTAATGTTTATAATTTTGTTGCCAAATGAGAATGGATCCAAATTATAGAGGTGAAATTATTTTTAAATTCTACACAGCTGAAATCTATTGTATTATTTATTGTGTATGTGTGTCTGAGAAATAGGAAGTATAGTGACAATCATTTAGATGAATTATAGGAAGACCTGAGTTTTCCACAGACTCATGTCTTGCAGAGATTGGTCATGCTTATGGGTGATTTCAATACCAAACGATGCGAAAAAGATTCAATAAGAGCAGGTATGGCTTCAGAATGGCTACTACATGAGACTGTGAATGATCATTTCCCTTTAAGCGTGTGTTTGAAGCTTGAAATAGGTAAGGGCTGAGAAGAATGAGATCTGGGCCTTTTGACAGCGAAAATGTGAGCTCAGTAGGGTCAAACAGAAATATAGGTAAATAATTAAGCAAAAAAAGAGAGATTGTGTCGGAAAGAGAAAAAAATTGTAAAAGCAATTCAGTCTAGTAATGCTAAGAAAATCTAGATGCTTTTGTAAGATGGAGATATAGTGTTGTGTACACATTATTCTGTCGTAGAGTACACATATGATGATAGACCAAAAACGTTCATGAAATGATCACCAAACCGACACTGATTAGTGTAGCAGGCCCGATAACTTGCCCTTTGGGACTATTAAGCTTAATAGTGATTGGTAGGCCTCTCTATTCTATCAAATCTTTAGAGTAGTGGTAGCCACTGGCACTATGCCTGAAAGCTGGAAGGGGCAGTTATCAAACCTATACTTAAAAAGGGGATCTTCAAGACCCCATGAGGTATAGGCTTATCAGCCTTTCTGATGAGAGTTTAAAAGTATTCTCTTACAAGAGGTGCATTTAGACGTATATTGATAGAGCAAGGTGTTTTTAACCCCTTTGGTGCCAAGGACGTAATGGTTACGTCCTCAGCAGTGGTGCTGCTGTGCCGGAGCTATAATCCTCACGTCCTGGCATTGGCCCACGGGGGAAGCACTGGCACTCTCCCATGGGTGCACCCACCCAGATGACTCCACTGGCAATCTGATGATGTTGGCACACTGATAGCGTGCTGACGTCATCAAGTGCAACCAGGGATGCGCCGGAAGCCATTTTCTTCCAACGCTTTGAGGGAGAGGACGTGTTTTGGTAAGTCCTTCTCTAGGGGTTGGGGTTTACAGGACTTTCCCCATGCATCTATAGAGAGTGGATTCCTGCTCCACTAGACAGCAGGGCCTTTTTAGATGAAATCTGGGGGAGCGACCCCTTAGGCAAGGGTCGCTCACCAGGGCATATTTAATCTGTGATTTGTCCCCCCTCGGGGGCTGATTCGGCCATTTATCAGCTGATTTGCATCCGTGGGGGGGGGGGGTCGAAACCCACTAGGTACCAGGGAATCATTTTGAAAATATTTAGAATGGAGCGACCCCGTGGGAAAGGGTCGCTGTCTGGGGACAGCATGTTTTCCTGTATTTCGACCCCCCTGGGACTTAATCATTGATTTCTTCAGCCGATCTAGCCCCAGAGGGAGGGGGGTTGAAACCCACTAGAAGCCAGGGATTTTGTTCATTCTGTTGAGGGGGAGCGACCCCTTGGGCAAGGGTTGCTCCCCTTTTGGGGCATTAATAATTTGCCCATTTCTGCCCCCCCTTGGGGGCATATCGGCCTTATACTTTTAGGCCCATCCACCCCAAATGGGGGCAGAAGCCACTAGACCAGCAGGGATTTTATTATATATGGCGCGTAATGTATTGGGGAGCGGCCCCTTGGCCAACAGTCACTCTCCTTTTTGGGGTGAATATTTTGGCTGTTTTTGTCCCCATTGGGGGCAGATCAGCCATGTATTTTTAGGCCCATCTGCCCGAAAGAGGGGCAGAAGACACAAGACCACAAGGGATTTTATTATATTTAGCATATAATATTTTGGGGAGTGGCCACTTGGCCATGGGTCACCCCCTTTTTGGGGTGAAAATTTTGGCCATTTGCAGATTGGCCATATATTTTTAGGCCCATTATGCCATTAGACCACCAGGGATTTTATTATATCTGAAAGAGACTATTAGTTACAGATGTCTTACCTTAGAATTACCCCCAGGCATCAGACTGGATCCGGAGAATTTATTTTTCTTCGTAGCAGTACCCCTGCGCGTCGACAGATGGCATCAGTCGACTCTGCGTTTGTCGTTGGCATCGTAGTCGCCGGAATGACGTTGCAATATCTACTTAGACGCCGCCCTCGCACGCTGATGTCAGTTCTTCCTTTTTCCACTACAGCCAGCGCAGATCTGGAGAGAGCGGTACCTCCAGTCACTTTTTGACTGATCTTCTTTTACTTTTGTCGACTTCTATTTTTGAGTCGCTTGACTTCACTAGGGATGCCACATCAGACCGGCTTCAAAGCTTGCGGCACCTGTCGCAAACGAATGTTGGTCATGGACCTGTACCTGGTGTGCCTTTTGTGTCTGGAGCGCGACACGACCCGAAGTCGTGCTCCGACTGCCGGGCCATGAACCCGAAGTCTTTGTGGGAGCGGTCCCGAAAGTTTCTTGAGGCCCGTCAGTCTGCTTTGCACCGCTCGAGGTCCTGGTCGAAAGGGAGGTCACGGGGGCTCTTGGCCTTTGAACCCGGCGGCTCCGGCCCCGGTGCCGAGAGGCCCCCAAGGATCCAGTGCTGGATCTGGATCAGTGCCGGTCGACCTCACGACACATCCTCCGGTGCCGCTTCCGATACCAACACCTCAGACTCCTGTTGTGTCCCCAGCCGGCGTTGACCCCGGCCTCCCCCTTGATATGGACACGGAGCCAGACCGATGTCGCCTGAAGCCGGATCTGATGCCAATGGGTACTTTTGAGCCCCTGTTCTATCCTGGAGTTCCCTATCTCCCTGAGTGGCAACCAGGTGTGGATGAGGAGGACTGGGAGGGGTCTGTAGACCCTCTTGCAGACCAGTTAGATGAACTGGACTGGAGAGAGGAGTTGGGTGATGCCAGTGGTCTGGATACCTCACCAGAACTTGGTATGCTTTCACCCCCTACCGTGGCTATGGAGGAAGGTGCCTCTTATGCAGTGATGTTGCGTTGGGCGGCCAAGTCTCTAAACCTCAAGCTTCCTATGGTGGCAGTCAGGAATAACCTTCTGACAGAGGTGCTTCAACCAGCAGCAGCCTCTTCGGAGCCCCTGCTGCCATTCAATGAGGCCCTCACAGACATCCTTCTTGGCGCCTGGTCCAGGCCCATCACAGGGGCTCCTGTAGATAGGATGATTGCCCGACACCACCGCCTGGCTCCGGGCGACCCCATTTTCCTCTCCCAACACCCTACCCCTGAGAACTTAGTGGTCCAAGCCTCTACTTCCAGGGGCGTATTCCCTGCTGCTCCCCCAGATAGTGAATCCAAAAAGCTGGACCATCTTGGGAAGAAAATGTTTTCTTCCGCCAGCTTGGGACTGCGGTCGTTGAACACCACATGTCTGTTGGACTGATACACCCACTCTGTGTGGGATTCGGTTGCGCAGGTGCTGCCTCAGTGCCTGGAGGAGGCTCCGCCTGCTCTCTCCTGTGCAGTTGCCGAGGGGAGAGATGCAGCCAAGTTCACCATTCAGTGTGGGCTGGACACCGCCTACTTGCTGGGCAGGACGATATCCACGTCGGTAGCCTTGAGACGCTACGCCTGGCTGAGATCCACTGGCTTTTCGGGTACGCAGTCTCCTGTTTGCCGACAAGATGGACAGCGCACCCGAGCGCTTCAAGGATTCAATTGCTACGGCCGGTTCCTTGGGCCTCGCTTCCACCATTCCTGCGCAGTCTGCCACGTTCAGCCCAGTGCCACAGGCCTGCGCAAGCTAACCAGCCTCTGCACAGGCGGGGACGTGGGACCCAGCGTCGTGGGTCAGTGGGCAGGCCAGTCCACCAGTGCTCCCTCTGCAGCAGCCTCCAAACCCTCCTAGTCTGACCCTCCTGAGCCACTAGTTGCCAGTGGGCGCCAGGTTTCACCATCACCTCCCCACTGGCAAAACATCACGTCGGACAGGTGGGTTTTGCAGATAGTTCGAAGGGGCTACTCCTTCCCCTTCGAGACTGCCCCTCCATCGATGCCACCTCAATTTCATCGCATGTTGGAGGATCACTTGGCCCTTCTCTGCCAGGAAGTTACATCTCTCTTGGCAAAGGGAGCCATTGAGCGAGTCCCTGTGCCAGAAGTAGGTTGTGGTTGCTACTCCCACTACTTTCTGGTACCCAAGAAGGACAAAGGCCTGCATCCTATCTTAGACCTAAGGGACGTCAACAGCTTCCTCCAGAAGGAGAAGTTCAAGATGTTTGGTTCAGGTTCAGTCTGCCCTCGACCCTGGAGACTGAATGGTAGCAGGAATCCTATTTCCACATTCCCGTCCGGCCAGCACACAGGCGTTACCTACGGTTCATGGTAAGCCAAGACCACCTTCTGTTTACCGTGCTCCCTTTTGGCCTTACCAGCGCACCTCGGGTGTTCTCGAAAGTGATTACGGTGGTCGAAGCTCATCTGCGCAGATCAGGGGTTCCAGCCTTCCCCTCTCTTGATGACTGGCTGTTCAAGGCAGGCTCGCCCCAGACTGTGGTCTCCAGACTACAGCGGACCTCCTGCACTCGCTGGGGTTCTCGATGACTGTGCCGAAGTCACACCTTACTCCCTCTCAGAAGCTCCTCTTCACCCGAGCGGTTCTCGACACAACGTAGTTTCGGGCCTATCCGCCCAAACAGCGAGTCTGGGATATTCGGGCTATGATTCTGATCTTTCAGCCTCTATCCCGGGTTTCGGTTAAGATGACCCTGCGACTGCTGGGCCTCATGGCCCCCCCGCATCCTGCTGGTGGATCATACCAGGTGGCATATGCAGGCTCTGCAGTGGGACCTGAAGTTCCAGTGGGCACAGCTTCAGGGGAATCTGTCCGATTGCATCCAGATCTCGGAGGGCACTGCACTCCAATTGCAGTGGTGGCTAATGAACCAGGATTGGGTCAACGGAAGATCCCTCTCCCTTCCCCATTCAGATTTCACAGTGGTGACCGATTCATCGGTTCTGGGATGGAGGGCACATGGGGGAGGCAGAGATCAGAGGCCTCTGGTCTCCAGCGGAGTCCAAGCTCCACATCAATCTTCTGGAGCTCAGGGCGATTCGTCTTGCACTCAAAGCATTCCTTCCCTCTGTCCGAGGAAGAGTAGTGCAGGTGTTCACCTACAACACCACTGCCATGTGGTACTGCAACAATCAGGGCGGGTGGGGTCGTAAACCCTATGTCAAGAGACTCTTCGCCTCTGGACATGGCTGGAACATCAGAGCATATCCCTGGTGGTTCAACACCTGGCAGGTTCTCTGAACGCCAGGGGGGACGAACTCAGGTGCAGGTGCAGCCATGGATCACGAATGGCGTCTTCAGGTCATGGTGCAAGGTCTCTTTCAGCAGTGGGGAGAGCCTTTGTTAGATCTATTCACCACCGAAGAGCACGCGCAATGTCAGCAGTTCTGCGTGTTGGAATTTCCAAGGCGGCACTCGGTCGGCGATGTTTTTTGTCGCAAGTGGAGTTGCGGTCTTCTATACGCCTTTCCGCCTATACCACTTCTGCCAGAGTGCTGTAGACGATCAAGCGTGACCGGGCCCAAGTCATTCTTGCTGCTCCGGACTGGGCACAAAGAGTCTGGTATCCCGAGCTGTTACATCTGGCCATCGATCCTCCGATCCGACTGCCTCTACGGGAGTATCTTCTGTCGCAGCACCAGGGGACGGTCCTCCACCCAAACCTGTCCAGCCTCCACCTCCTTGTGTGGAGATTAAGCGGCAACAGTTGACAGCCTTTGACCTTCCTCTCGAAGTCTGTAATGTTATCTTGGGAGACAGGCGTCCCTCCACTAAGACGGTATATTCCCGCAGATGGAACAAATTTGTGGCATGGTGCACAGCAAAGGCTGTGGATCCCCTCTCTGTCCCTCTGTCTGAGGTTCCTTTGTTCCTCCATTCTTTGTCCCAGCAGGGCTCTGCTCCGGGCACACTTAAGGGCTATCTCTCAGCAATCTCAGCCTTTCTTTGGTAGCCTGCTCAGCCTTCTCTTTTCAAGTCCCCTATTGTAAATAGGTTTCTTTAGGGCATTACTCACCTCTTTCCTCATATTCCCTTCGTAACCCCTCAGTGGAACTTGAACCTTTGTCAGACATACATTATGTGCGCTCCTTTCGAGCCACTGCATAACTGTACTCTCAGGCTTCTAACTTTGAAAACTGCTTTTCTGGTGGCCTTCAACTCTGCTCGCAGGGTGAGTGAGCTTCAGGCTCTATCCTCTAAACCTCCTTTTCTCGCGTTTCATCCAGACAAGGTTTGCCATAAGAACCAGACCTTCCTTTCTTCCCAAAGTGGTTACTTCTTTCCACATTGGTCAAACCATCACTTTTCCCAACGTCTTTTTGCCTCCCCATCCTTCAAAAGAGGAAGAAAGGCTCCACCCTCGGGATCCAAAATGTGCGCTCTCCTTTTATCTGGATTGCACAAGACAATTCCGGGTGGATGACCATCTCTTTGTTGGCCATGTGGGTGCCAAAAAAGGTTGGGCCGTGCAAAAACGGACCATCTCTCAGTGGGTCATTTGCATTAAGATTTGCTACTCTTTGGCAAAGAAGGAGCCTCCAGTGGGACTGCGCGCCCATTTCACCAGGGCGACTGCAGTCACTACTGCTTTGGGACGTGGAGTCCCCCTTCATGACATCTGCCAGGGAGCTACGTGGGCATCTCTGCGCACATTTACCAAACACTACTGCCTGGATTCTCAAGTCCGGAGAGGCAGCTTCTTTGGCCGTTCTGTTCTCCAGGACTTACTGGTGTGAACTTATTTTGCAGACACACCTCCGGGGATGAACAAGTTACTTACCTTCGGTAACGATATATCTGTAAGAGACATATATTAGCTATAGATCCCTTACCGCCCCACCCATCCTCCCTGATCTGCAAACTGATTTCGAGGGTTGAGGACTTCCTTTCAGGGCCCTAGTTTTGTGCACCAGTTGTTAGTATCTTGCATGGCTTTGCACTTCTGACGTGGAAAGTTGGGTACAGAACTGACATCAGCCCACCGGGGCGGAGTCTAAGTAGATACCGAGACGTCATTCTGGTGACTACGACCCCAACGACGAATGCGCAGTCGACCAACGCCATCTCTCGACGCGCAGGGTTACTGCTACGAATTTCTTTTTTTTTATCTGGATCCAGTCTGATGTCTGGGGGTAATTCTAAGGTAAGGAATCTATAACTAATATATGTCTCTCACAGATATATTGTTACCGAAGGTAAGTAACTTGTTCATTAGGCCCTCAATGTTTTGGGGGCCGGCCCCTCGGGCAAGGGTTGCTACTCTTTTTGGGATGAATGTTTTGGCTGTTTTCTGCCCCCCTCTGCCAGGGGGCCGATAAGCTATATCTGTAGTCCCATTTGCCACCAAGTGGAGCAGAAGCCATTAGACCACCTAGTAAAGTTTGTGTGTGAAATGTAGTTTGGTTGATGAGTGTTTTGGCGTTTGGCTGGCTGTGTGTGGACTGGCACTCGGCTGGCGGTGTGTGTGTTAACTGTTATTTTTTGTCATCATTGGTGATTGTAATGTTTTCTTTCTCCTTTTTATTCTAGTGCAAACTTTTGTTGTCCTCGTGGTTGTGGTTTCGGCACTGGTAGATCTGGTAGTTCTGCAGTTTGTGTAATTGCGAGTGTTTAATAAGAAAATGTTTTTTATAATGTTTACTCCAAATTTGTATCAATGACCTGCATGCATGTGTTTTTTGAAAATGCTGTAATAATAGCAGCCTATTTAGCTTCTGTTTGAATGTTGTGAAGTTTTCCTTGGATTTGTGCACAATGTGTATTGTGTTTCCTTGTGTGTAATTTTCTTTAGTTTTTTTATTCTAGTGGGTTTTTGTTGGTGCTTGCTGTATCTGTGCAGAGTCGATGCTGGTGACTCTAGCTGTCTTTAGCAAGTGAGTAGTATTGTTGTATAGTATATATGTCTTTGTGTGCTTTGTATTGATTGATTTTACCTTGCAATTGCTATATGCCAGTAGTTTTACTGTTTGTTTTATAAATCCACACTTTGTTCATTACTTATTTTACACAGAGATGGGTATTGTTGACTTATTTCTCCAGTTACTTTTCTTTGTAAGGGTTATGGCTAGCCACAGGATGACCGCTCAGCAGGTTATTGGTATGCTTTTCGAGTCTTCTTTTGACCATGATTATGAGAATGACTCTGCATCTGAGGCACAGGAGAAAGGCCAGGATTCTGGCAGTGAATTTTCTGTCCGAGATGAATCATCTGATGATGAACCTACTCTCGCGGATGATGATACACTGAGTGCGGATGAAGTGGCTGTTTTTGAGGAGGACACTGATGTGCCGATAGTGCAGCAAGAGGCACTTGGATTGCAGCTTTAGGCTGCAAGGCTTCCCATTGAAAGTGCTGGACTCTGGATTGACCCAAACATGGTGCAGCCGGTGTTGCCTGTCTTTCGTGATGTTGCAGGGTGTAGAGTGAATTGTGAACATGTTTTTCCTATAAATTTCTTTCAGCTGTTTATGGGCGATGTATTTTTGGCTGAGATTGTTGAGCAGACAAATTTGTATGCTGGACAGTATTTGAGAGACAACAGTGCCAGGCTCTAGAACTACCCGGTGGACTCCCACAAATCTGGATGAGCTAAAGAAGTTCTTGGGTTTAACTGTTTTGATGTGCCTGATAAGGAAACTGTCGCTGTCTTCATATTAGTCCACTAATTCCTTGATGGCAACGGCTAAATTTCCTGTAACCATGAGTTGTAATCGGTATTTGCTTTTTCTTCGGATTTTGCATTATGTTGATAATGCTTCCCACAAGATCACCCTGATTGTCATCTGTTTATGGCTCGGCCTGTCCTTGATCACTTTGTAGATCAATTTTCAGAGATCTATGTGCCAGGCAAAGAAATAGCTGTGGATGAGTTTTTGGTCCTATCCAAGGGCAGATTGATTTGTAGGCAGTACATTCCTGGCAAGAGGGCACGCTATGGAATTAAGATGTATATGATATTTTTATGAGTCCTGCAGGAAGGGGTTTCGATTTTACAGCCGGCTAGGACTGGAAGAAGAATCCTGTACCGAGGAGGCAGCACGGAGTCAGGAAGGACCGCCAGCAGAGGTAAGCTGAGGTCTGGCCTAGGGCACAGCGGAATTCCATTGAGTTTTTTCAGCAACTTCGCGGAATTCCACTTAGTGCCACTCCACAACCCCCCCTGGTTGTTCTTATACTTTCAGAGTTACAGAGAAGATTGTGTGAGAACTTGGCAGAGGACTTTTTATTGATTTATATGTAGATAACTGGTGTGCCATTGTTCAGGGCATTATTCAAAGTGGACACTGTTGCTTGTGGCACCATCCACTCTAACCATAAAGGTTACCCAAAAGAGCTAGGGGCATATGTATCAAACGAGTTTTTAATCGCAAACGCTGCGATTCGCAAAATAACAGCGTTTGCGATTAAAAAATCGGTAATCGGGATGTATGAGGCAAATCCCATCGCTAAATTAAGGAATTGCTAATTTAGCGAATTCTTAATTTTGCGTAAGCATTTAAGAAATCGCAAATTGTGATTTCTTAAATGATATGTAAAAAGCACCCAAGTTGTGCGAATTATCCTTAAGAAATCGCAAATTACAACCAACTTCCAGTTGGTGGTAATTTGCGATTTCCTTTCAAAAAGCACTTTTTTGAATTTTACAAAGTGCCACGTGGCGCTCATACATGCCCTTAGGGCATGTATGTGCGCCATATGCACACACATGCTAATTTCAGGGGTGCATCAGGGTGTCATCATGACACCCTTGCACCTTTGAACTGAGGAAAGCACTAGCGCTGATCAGTGCTAGTGTCACAAAGGGCACTGATTTTTGGTGTGCTGGATTCACCAGCAAATTTTGATCAATAAAGTTTTCCAAACTTGAAATTGCTCTTCATTGCAGTATTTTATTCATACTTATGAAAATATATTCATGGAAGTATTCAATAGTTTATACTTGGTATTCAATTCCTTTTACAACAATCCATATGTTCCCAACAATCCTTATATTCCTATTCCAATGCATTTCGGCCTGCTGGCCTTCATCTGGGAAATCCTCAGTTCATAGCACATACTCCAAAGCAGGGAGTAAACGAAGGAGCACGATTTAAAAAAAAAAAAAAAAAAGATTACCTTGGAGCTGTGCACGACTATCATCTAAACCCTTGCACCTTTGAAATTATTCTCAAATTGCGATTAGCAAATTGCGATTCGCTATTTGAGAATTATTTCCCATTCATTCCTATGGGTCTCCTGGCCCATAGAAATGAATGGGCAGGTATTCCTTAATTGCGATTTCGCAATTTGCTAATCGCAATTAAGGAATTAAAAAAAATCGCAAAAAGTTTGCAATTTTTTAAATACATCCCGTTTTGCAATTCTCAAATAGCGATTCTTTAAAAATCGCTATTTGAGAATCGCAAATGGTGATGTTGATACATATGCCCCCTGGTCTGTTAAAAACTTGAGAAGGGACAGTGCAGTGCCTTGCATAGTGATTAACTTATAGCTCTGAAAGTTTCTGACAAGAGAGATATCTATGTGCTGACTACCATCCATAATGAAAGTACTTCACCTGTGACTTTTTGGGGTCAGGTTGCTGAAGTGTGCAAACCTGTGTGCATTTTAGACTACAATAAGCACATGGGTGGTGTGGATCGAGTAGATCAGAGGTCGGAACCTTACACTGCTGTTCGTAAGGCGTACGTTTGGTATAAAATGTTGGCTATCCATTTATTCCATTTAGCAAGCTACAATGCCTTTGTTGTAGGGTTGTTCTCCAGTGTCAAAGATGACATTTGTTCAGTTTCAGCAGTCTCTGATAGGCAGCCTTGTTTTAGTGGAACAGGCAGGAGTTCCTAGAGAAGCAGTGGTGTAGGATGTGGCTAGATTGAAAGATAGCCACTTTCCTGATGACGTTCATCCCACGGCCCAAAAAAAGACTTTCTCGCTAAGAAATATAGAGTCTATGCCCAAAGACGTATGCGTAAGGAGAGTTGTATGTACTGCCCCTATTGTCCTTCTAATCCTGGGCTGTGTGTGCCCACAAGTTTTAAATTGTACCACACACAACAGTGTTTTTGATTGCAACCGTCAGCGTAAAGTAAACTGACTGGTCTATATCATTTGTATTTTTTTTTGCTCAGATTTCATGGTTGGCAATAGTGCGATGTATTTAGTTAGAGCTGTTGTGTTTATAGTTATAGTTTTGTATCTAATGTCAATTGGTTTGTGTTTCCTTTTTTGCATAACATTTTTTATGGCGGTGTGCGTGGACTGGTGCTTGGCTGGTGGAATGCAAGGAGTCGATGGGAAGACCTGGCTTGGCAGTTTGGGCTGGACTGTTCCCATGAGGCACAGGGTCAAGCCTGATTTGCATATAGCTGGGTCTGAACTGGAGTGGCGAAGTGCACTAAAGAACGATGATGGATTCAACCCAGATCTGTGACTGGGGGCGAGTGTCTAAAAATCTTCAGCGCTATGTCCATCATCTCATTGTGTTTGCTTTGTTTGCTCTAAGTTGGCAGGGTATACCCAGACCTAGGCCCCTTGCTCACTTTGCCACTGGATTCAAGCTAGCCTAGCTGATGAGGGGTGTTACCCCGAAACCGGTCACAGGATGCCTGTTTATTCTCCAGGGAAGACTTGGCTTGACAGTTCGGGCTGGAGTGTTCCCATGAGGCACAGGGTCAAAATTGATTTGCATATAGCTGGGTCTGAACTGGGGTGGCAAAGTGAGCTAAAGAACAATGATGTATTCAACCCAGATCTGTGACTGGGGATGAGTGCCTGAAACGTTTCAGCGCTCGTCCATCATTCTCCTTGTGTTTGCTTTGTTCACCCTAAGTTGGCAGGGTATGCCCAGACGTGGGTCCCTTGCTCGCTTTGCCACTAGATTCAAGCTAGCCTAGCTGATGAGGGGTGTTGCCCTGAAACCGGTCCCAGGGAAGACCTGGCTTGGCAGTTCGGGCTGGACTGTTCCCATGAGTCACAAGGTCAAGACTGATTTGCATATAGCTGGCTCTGAACTGGGGTGGCGAAGTGAGCTAAAGAACGATGATGGATTCAACCCTGATCTGTGACTGGGGGTGAGTGTCTGAAAAGTTTCAGCGTTCCGTCCATCATCTCCTTGTGTTTGCTTTGTTCGCCCTAAGTTGGTAGGATATGCCCAGACGTGGGTCCCTTGATCTCTTTGCCACTGGATTCAAGCTAGCCTAGCTATTGAGGGGTGTTACCATGAAACCAGTCCCAGGATGCTTGTTTCTGGTCCTGGAAAGACCTGGCTTGGCAGTTCGGGCTGGACTGTTCCCAAGAGGCACAGGGTCTAAACTGATTTGCAGATAGCTGGGTCTGAACTAGAGTGCCTAAGTGACCTAAAAAACGATGATGAATTCAAACCTGATCTGTGACTGGGGTTGAGTGTCTGAAATGTTTCAGCGTTCCGTCCATCATCTCCTTGTGTTTGCTTTGTTCGCCCTAAATTATCAGGGTATGCCCAGACATGGTTCCCTTGCTCACTTTGCCACTGTATTCAAGGTAGCATAGCAAATCAAGGGTGTTACCCCAAAACCGGTCCCAGGATACTTGTTTCCAGTACAAGGAAGACCTGGCTTGGCAGTTTGGGTTGGATTGTTCCCGAAAGGCACAGGGTCTAGACTGATTTGCATATAGCTGGGTCTGAACTGGGGTGGCGAAGTAAGCTAAAGAAGTATGATGGATTCAACCCATATCTGTGACTGGGGATGAGTGTCTGAAAAGTTTCAGCGCTTCATCAATCGTCTCCTTGTGTTTGCGTAGTATATACAGAGCCAGCTTCCTACATTGGTATATCAGCGGTGAGGTGTACGGCTTTGTATTTGTTGGACTATTCAGCCAACACCTGATCACACAACAAGACTCCTAAATTGTCTTTAGATTCTGATTTTTGAATTGACAATTTTTTCAACATTTTTACAAGTCTGTTACAGTGTTACAGCCTTGACAAAGTCCCTTTAGCATTCCTTTTAAATAACAACTGAACCGCTACAGACAGAACTCGGCAAGAAACTTTCCACCTTTAATCGTTTCAACAACTGGAACTGCTGTCCTTGCATAGACCCTGCAAGGCCTCCAAGAACCCTCAGAGAACTTTCAGCTTTCACCAAACAGCCAAGAACCTCCCTTTGGGCTAGAGGATCTAGTCTTCAGTTCCTGCTGGCACACAAACCACAGTAGCTTAGGACCGACACTTGTGTTGACGTGAATTACTACTGCAAAATAACTTCGAAGACCGCAGCGGAAGAAGACCAACACTTGTGTTGATGCAAATCTGCCCTGCCAGAAGAAATCACCGCAGCTGGATGGCTTACATGACCTAGAGGGATCCTCTTGACCCTACGACCCTAGCTGTTCACAGTTCCATTCCTGAGAGGCAGTACGCTCTTGCAAGTGGCCCTGTCGGCCTCCTCCTGCCGTGCCTGCACGACAGTGGCCTTTCCGTGACGGTCCAACGTCGGCAGAGCTCCTCCATCCCCAGCGCATCTCCAGCCCCACAACCGCTGGGCTGGTAGTGCCTTCCTTCAATCTCCAGTGAACCGATAATTGCAACAGCGACGGTACCAGGGTTGGAGGTCTACTGACCCCCATTCATCTCTATTGCTCTCTGCTGACCATCATTCCCGGTCTTGACCGCTGCGGCGTAGATACTGAAACACACCTCTTCAGGTGACCTCAATCTCCATTGAATAGCCTTGGGCCCAACGAACCCTGCACCCGGCCGCCCTAGTGCCGCTGGTGGTGCAGAACCTCCCGTAAAACTGACCCTTGCCCAGTGCCGTTCTAAACCCCTGTAGACTGGAAAAGTACATTGGGTACTTACCTGCTGATGCGTAGTCCTGCTTTTCCTTCCTTAGGATTGCATTAACTTCTAACTGTTGAATCTGACTGTCTACCTGTTTCAAGTACCCAGTGTTACTGTTACTGATTGACAAGCCCAAAGTATTTCTTGCACATGCAAAGTATTGATTGATACTATACCAACCTATTGCCAGTAATCTGAAAGTATTGCAACTGAAAAGTAGTTACTTGTAACTGAATTCAACTTGGTTTCTAAAAATAAAAGTAAGTCATGTTTTAAAAAAAAGTTTTTTACAAACATTGACCTGAAGTCAGTCATTGACTGTGTGATCCTGCCTTGTATGTGTGTGTACAACCAATGCATTCACACTACTCTCTGATAAGCCTAACTGCTCAGCCCAGCTACCACTTGATTAAAAGTAAGGTATTATCTACTTTAACCCCTGCCTTTGGGGACTCCCTGGACTCCATACCTCTTTTTGGTATAGTATTTACAGAGCCAGCTTCCTGCAAATACAATCAGACATCATCATTGAAAAGTGATATTATCTATCTTCTCACCATTAACACCACTGGTTAAATTAATGCAACTTATAATAATGTTGAGAGGAGGCACGCCTCTCAAGCCCACCTTAAGAAGGGGAGCATGTGGTCTTTCCTGAGAACCAATGCCCTATGGTTCTTGTAATTGAAGAGCAGCATGACCATCACCTGCAAAGCACCTGTGAAGTCTAGTCCATACATTGAGTCCACAAAGTCCTTGTTGACCCAACCAAAATACCTCTCAATGTCCAGGGGCTGAACTGCACCAGCTGGGCCCACATCTGAGGAGACTACATGGAAGTCACTGCATCTATCTGATGAGTAGCAATCCCGAATGAAGACTGCTTGGTCACTTGTATCATTAGAAACCTTTACAAACATGAAGCCAACTATTTGGAAAAAAGCTTTCAATGAGCATTTAGGAGTAGAATTGGGTCATAGGCCCCACCCTGACACAGTTATGAGAAAAGTGGTAATGAGAAATAGGACATGATAGCAATAAAAACCACCTCTAATTTTGGGTTGAGAAGCAATTATCAAAATCAAGGGGTATACTGTTGTGCCCCAATGTTTTATCTATCATCAAATTTTTCAGTGTAACCTATTATTTCTTCCACTTGGCGAAGCAATGTCTACAATGCCACAATTTCTTTAACAGGGAAACTGTGCAATGGGTAATGACTAACAAAACTATTGCCAAGTGAGAATAGGTTTGGTCTGCCTTTGAGCTTTAAAGATTCATACAAATATTCAATTTTTTTGTTACCCTTAGGGTTGGGAATCAGGATCGAGTCTGCGGTATTTGCTTCCAATCAGATTGGAGTTAGATTTGTATTCAATAGAGCAGGCCGGGAAACTTAATGACTTCTGACCCTCTTCAAAAAAGGACTGATGGGACTTCGTAAAATTGCAGTACCTCTCAGTCCTGATTATGATAACCTCCTTCATAAGGATCCAGGACCTTTCCTAATTTGCCCATGGTTCTTGGAGATCCTGTTCACCTATGTTTGTGCTCTAGGGCATCAATATCACTAATCAATACTGCCTCCTTTTCCATGTATTGTATCAGTTTCACTGATCAATATACCATGCATGGGCTTTGCACCACAACCGTCAAAGCTTCCCAAAAGGGTGTAAGGAGACCTCAGGACAGTCAGCACTCCATTTTATCCCTCATAATGCTCACTAGAAATTTCCTTTGTTGGAGCATGGTGGTGTTGAGTCACCAGCAGGGCAGGTTATTAGAGGACTCAGAAAGGTGCACCACCAAAAGTAAGGTAGCATGATGTGGAACAATGGTAAACAAAATATCACACTTAGTTACTGTTACATCAACCGGTAGGGAAGACGCCATGTGTCCAGCTTAGGCTCAAGGATGTGTATCAAATTTTTAATTCTTCCTTGTTCCCATGAAGAGATGCCTTATACCCCCATAACACAGGTAACTAGTCAAGGCAGTTAGAGTCCTTGCAAATGTTGGGTCTCGGCCCATGGCTAGCAGTCTCCTATCTTTACACTTTTCAACTATAACAATCAAGACACCAACCATGAAGAATAGAAAGATAAAAAGGGGGACAAAAAGTAAAAACACAGTTATGTCCACCATCAGGCCACATAACCACTGAGGCTGTTTGCACACCGACGACGTTCCCAGAAACACATGTTAATTCACCATAAATCGTCATAGGAGCTAACACTACTCAAAGGGGCAGTGCTTCACAATCAGTAAGGCCACACATCTTTCCTTAGAGTTACAAGAGGAGCCATAACCTAGACCCGCTCAGCCCTTACACAGTTTGAACACTGCTTCGCATCCTAAGCCAGCTGACCGAGCAAACCATCCATTACACTGTAGGTGTTAGCAACCATAGCAACTTCATAATTGAGAACGCACCAGAAATATTTATTTATGCGCCACAGGCTAGTAGTGCATAGAAGCATAGGATCAGGTCTAAGTGTGAGTGAGGAAAGGCAATAAAAGGGCAGCTGAAGTTAGTTTTACTCAGCATGCCAAAGAGCAGGAGAGGAGTGTCCATAATGGGCACTGAAAACAAGAATGATCGGGCTTATTATGAATGTGGTGAGGCCATCAATAATAAGACCGTGGATTATCAGATTAATCAAACGTGATACATTGCAAGAGGGGCAAATATCAACAATTAATGTGGCACCTCCTATGACAATTCTGTTGGTTCTCAAATGGCACTGTAGATACCGCAGAATGGGTAATAACATGCCACATAAAGTGATATGTATGAGGGGCAGAAACATTTTAAGGCATGGACAAAGTGGGCAATTGCTAAGGGCCCGCCTTCAAAGGGCCCCCTGGTAAAGTGAGTGGGACAGTCAACATTCCTACCATAATAGCATTACTCATAAAAAGAAGCTACATTTACTAATTTGAGAGACGAGCATGATTAGCAGAAACTTAGGGCCAGGTTTTCCAAGACTCTGCACAGTGAAAAGTCAAGCAAATTGATGCAGAGCATCATACACCCTTGCAGGGGCATCTACTTACTGGTGCAAAAGCTATGTTGCACTGGGAAGGAGACCTTTTTTCCAGCAGAAATATTATTCTGCTCTGCTGTGTGCAACTTTGCATCAAGGGGGCATTACCTAATTAGTGGAGTCACACACATTTTTTACGTAAAGCCCCATCTACTAAGATAGGCAGATCTGGCTTTGCGTCAGAAACATTACACTTCCTTGATGCAGGCGCTAAGATGGAGAAATGTTTTAATTTATCCAAACATTTCACATATGTTCTGCACATCAAACACACAATGTTTGGAATATTTAGGAATGTGTCTAGGCATAGGGTTTTGCACTGGACGGGTATACTTCTACTACAAATCCAATGCTAGGCAGCACACATACCTCTGCAACATGGTGCAAAGGTTGCACATGGCTTTAGGCAGTCTGTTTGTGCACCAGTGCTGGTGTAGTGAGCAGCAGCAGGCCACTGTTAATAGTTATGGCTCTGCAATGCCTTTTCCCACTTGCACAATGCAGTGCAGCAAATTCAAAGTTGTTCCAAACAGGGAGTCTCAAAAATATACCTTGCCCGGGGCCCACAAATCTTTGAGACGTCAATGATGAGAAGATCTAGAGGAAATATTAGCAGATGCCAAAAGCAAGAACCTGAGTCCCTGCTCCCACCACCAACAGTGATCATACCTCATTATTATATAGAATATACACATCACAAGTGATACAATTACCCAGCGGCCCTAGCCCTCAATGGAGGGAGATTGAAATGCATGATATCGCATCCGACATCTCACAGTCAGACCCTATTGCTTGAAATACCCTAGTTGTGGTCAACCCACTCTAGATACAGGGGGCTCAGAGGAGATCCCATTGTGCATTCCTGCTGTGCTCAGATAATTCATCAGTTCCCATATGAACTTCCCAATAGCACTGCTTCGCGGGGGTAGGAACCTCTCAGAATCAAGAACTTCGGCACATCACTGGGAGAGTCAAAGGAGTGCCACTGCTCTCCAAAGAGTAGATGAAAAGTATCAGGAAAACATTGAGCCTGCAGATAGAAGTGCTTAGGGCACTCTGTCGCCGCCCCTGAAAAGTCACTGAAGATCCTGACCATCTATCCCATGCGTTCCAGGCTGAGGAGGCGCCACAGGCGGGAATGCCATATCGAGCTAGTGGGAGCACTCTGCTTCTTCCAAGATGCTGCGATGGCCACCTTGGCTGCCCCCAGGCATGTCCACATTATGGCCTTGTCCGCCCTAGTTTGGTAGCGCAGAGAGGGATCCCGGAGGCCAAGCAGTGCGGACTCAATTGTGGTCGGGATGGGGTACCCCACGATATCCTTAATATGAGACAAAATTTCCTCCCAGAATGGTCTAATAGTCGGGCAGTCCCACCAGATGTGGCGAAAGTCTCCTAGTATTCCACACCCCTGCCAGCAACGGTCAGAAGTTGCGGAGAAGATGCGATTGAGTTTCGAGGGGTAGAGGTACCAGTCCATCATAGTTTTCGTGTGAGCTTCCCGAAGTTCCATCGAGTGGTTGTGTTTGGCTATGTCTGACCATAAAGCCGCCCATTCTCCCTCAGTAATGTCCCGATTAATGATCCCTTCCCACATAGCAGTGTAGCGTGGATGCGGGGTATCTGTGGTATCTAGGAGGTAACTGTAAAGGAATGAGATAACCCCCTGCATGTTGACTGTGGAGCGTATGAAGCGTTCAAAACGCGAGAGGGGCCTGGAGATCGCCAATTGGACCATAGGGGATTGCAGCCAATGTTTCAGCTGTATGTAGTGGAAGAGTTCCGCCTGGGGGAGATCAAAGTCATTCCTACACTCCTGGAATGAAAGAATCTTTTGGTTAAGGAATAAGTGTCCGAGCATCAGGCACCCGCCGTTCTCCCAGGCGGCGTAGGAGCTCCCATGATGAGCTGGTGGAAAAGCGGGGTTACGATGGATCAGGGTTTGGGGAGAAGGAAAGCTGGTCCAGCGTGCATCGTGAGAGACCGAGTCCCAGACTTTCAGAGTTGTTCTCGTGGGTGTGCTTACATACACATTCGCTGGTCTGTCCTTCTTTGGGCGCCAAATCAAGTCCCATATTGTCTCCCCTGTTACCGAACGGTCCATGTGGAGCCAGTGTTTATCCGATTCCCTTTTGGACCACTCGACGATCACGCGAAGTTGAGCCGCCTTGTAATAGAGGCGAGGGTCTGGGAGACCCACTCCACCTCCCCGTCTAGGCTTGCGAAACAAGTCGGGCACGTTTATCCTGCCATATGAAATGGGTAAAAAAAGACCGCAGAGTGGAGAAAAAGGATGTGGGGAGTTTTATTGGAAGGGCCTGGAAGAGATATAGTAGTTTGGGGAGTGACGTCATCTTCAACGCGTGGATCCTCCCCAACCAGGAAAAAACAGGGGTTTCCAGCAAGCCAAGTCCGCCTTTATTTGTCCTATAATGGGGGGGAAGTTGGCCTTATATAGCCTCTCCACAGTGGGGGTAAGGTGTACCCCCAAATACTGTAAAGAGCGGTCTGCCCATTGCAGCGGCGTGCAGGCCTTAAGATTCGGTAGGTCCTCTGCTGGTACCGTCAATTTAAGGATATAGGATTTGTCTACGTTAATTTTGAACCCTGCTACCCTTTCAAACTGAGTTAGCTCGTCATGGAGGGCGGGGAGAGAACTGGCGGGCTGGGTGAGCGACAAGAGGACATCATCCGCAAATAGCGATATTTTGTGCTCTTCTCCTGTGAAGGGGATACCCGATATAAGTGGATTGTGCCTAATGGCCATCGCGAAGGGCTCGATACTCAGAGCAAAAAGGAGAGGAGAGAGAGGGCTGCCCTGCCGAGTACCCCTGGACAATTTAAAGGGGGAGGAGAGGACCCCATTGACCTGCACACGGGAGTAAGGGAGAGAGTAGTTAGCCTTGATCATTCTGAGAAACTCCTCCGCAAAGCCCATCCGTCGAAGAGTCGCGAAGAGGAAGCCCCAATCCACCCGGTCAAACGCCTTTTCAGCATCCAAGCCCACCAACACCGCAGGGATATGTTCTTTAGAAGCCTTTTCGATGAGGTGTATGATATGACGGGTGTTGTCAAGGGTCTGTCTACTTGGAATGAATCCGGATTGATCCGGGTGGATGAGGGCCGCCATCAACGGGTTAAGTCTCGCCGCTAGAATGGCAGAATAAAGCTTAGCATCGAGGTTCAAGAGGGCTATGGGCCTGTATGAGGAGCAAAGTTCTTTGTTTTTCCCTGGTTTGGGGATAACAGAGATGGTGGCTTCTGCCATAGAGTAGGAGACCCCTCCTGTCTCGGCCAGGTGATTAAAAAGTGAGGTGAGATGGGGGGCCAGGTCCGATGCAAATGTATGGTAAAAATGCCCCGTTAATCCGTCGGGTCCCGGGGCCTTGTTGATTTTCAGGGCCATAATAGCCAGCGTAACCTCCTCTATGGAGAAGGGGGCAGCCAAGTCCTCATTAGCCCTTTGTGAGATTGTGGGTAGGGGGAGCTGTTGCAAATATCTGTCCTGCCTCTCGGCATCCAAGGAATCTGCGGAGTAAAGCGAGCTGTAAAAGGCTCCAAAGATTTCCGCCTTGTTCTTATCAAGGTGGGTTAGGGTCTGGTTGGAATCTCTAATGTTGACAATATATTCTCTCTCCCTTTTTTCCCGTAGCTGGCGGGCCAAGTGTCTCCCTATTTTGTTCCCTTGAGCAAAGGACGTGTGGCGTAATTTTAAAAGGGTAAGCTCCGCCCTGTTGTTGTAGATTGCGTTAAGTTTACCTCGTATCGCCGTGAGGGGATGAAGGGTAAGACGCGAGGGATTCGCCTTGTGGATTTGTTCAGCTAGTTCTAGTTCCTTCTCAAGCTGCTCGCGTTCTAGAGCTCTTTGACGGTTCAGGGAGGCGTTCAGTGCAATACATTTGCCCCTGAAGACCGCCTTGAAAGCGTCCCACCTCACCGCCTCCGAGGTATCCTGCGTATTGTTAAGGGTGAAGAATTCCCCTATGGCCTCTTGGAGAGCTGCTCTATAGACTATGTCCCTGGTGAGGGAGGCTGGGAAGAACCATTTTGGATTGTGTGATCTCACGCCCCCCCCAGTGCAGGCTAATAGCTACCATACTGTGGTCGGAGACGGCGAGGGGTAGGATGCGGGCGTCCTGGAGTTTGCCTTTTAACATTTGACTAATAAAAATGTGATCCAGGCGAGAATAGGTGTGGTGCATATGTGAAAAAAACGTGTAGTCCCGCGTAGCGGGGTGCATCAAACGCCATGCGTCACGAAGGCCCATGTTAGCCAATCGTTGTTTGCAGCTTTCAGGGAAGATACCAGCCCCAGAGCGCTGTGGATGCGAGCTGTCCAGGTCTACCTGCCACACTAGATTAAAGTTCCCCAGAGCCAGAACCGACCCCTCTGCAAAAGAACCCAACCTGGACAAAAGGGGAGCGAGGAAACCTGCCTGTCCCGTGTTGGGGGTGTAAATCGAGACAAGGGTGCACAACCTGCCCTGTAGGGAGCCTTTAACCATTACCCACCGCCCGTCCTTATCAGAGGCTACGTCTAGAGGTTGGAATTTCGCTCTGGAATGGAAAAGGAGGGCCACTCCCCGATGGTTGGTCGTCGCCGAGGAGCGATAAACGAGTGGGAACTGTCTATGTTTGAGCCGCAGCTCATCCACCCGCCATAGGTGGGTCTCCTGTAGAGCAATAATGTCCAAATGGTGGTCCGTCAGGAATTTCAAAACCTTTTGGCGTTTAGGGGGGGAGTTAAGGCCCTTAACATTCCATGTTCCAATTGTGATAACCATTACATCAATTCAGCCCCCCCGCCCGCTCCAGACCCTCGTGCGCAGCACATCCCCTCCCAGCACTCCATCCCCACCGCCCCCATTTTTGTGGTGGTGACCCCCCGACCCAACCCCTGGAAAAGAAGAAAAGGAGAGGAAAGAGAAGAAAGAGTAGAAATACAATACTCAGAGAGCCAAAAACTCTCCATGTGGTAACATTGATTTCAGGCAGAGCGTGGGGAACCCGTCCGTCACCCAACCCGATGTACTAACAGAAAAAAAAAATGCACTTGAGACTGCCAACAGTGCTACAAACCAACAAAGAGCTCAAAGATTCAGTAAGGTTCGTTTCAGGGGGGGGGGACTCCCCCCGGATCAGGGCACCCCATGAGTTCCCCCTCTAACCCAGTCAGGCCCGGGCCCTGGAAGAGGACCGCCTACGTAGAACCAATCACATGGCCATCCACACGGCGAGCGACCCGCCGTGACCCAAGAAGAGGAGGCCCCTCCCGCCTGGGCCCCCTCGGGGCCATCGGGGGGCGCCGTCCCCGCTCCAGACGTTGGAAGCCCCAACAGGGCAAGTCCAGCCCGAAGTTCCGTAACATGTCACGGTTTGTTATTATATTCAAATGAGAGACCAAATGGGAAGGTCCATCGATAACGGATCTTCTCATCCCTCAGGTGCGCTGTTATGGGGCGAAACTGTTGTCTCCTGGGTAAAGTGGCAGGGGCCAGTTCTTGATAGAGAGCACAGGAATAACCTTGGAAAGAAACCTCAGACGTGGCCCTAGCGGCCGACAGAACCGCCTCCTTAGCTTTATGCTAGTATGTCGCGAGGGCGCCTCTTCTCTCCGACCTGGAGGTGACCAACCCGGTGGGCCCGATCCAGTTTGATTTTCAGCACCTGGGGCTTCAGAACCTCCGCAAAGAGACCCTCCAGAAAGGCCTCCAAGTACGGACCCTCTGCCTTTTCCTCCAGAAAGCGGATGCGGATGTTGTCCCGCCGGGCCCTGTTCTCAAAATCCTTGGCCTTCAGTTGGGTCTGGTGAAGCTGATCTTGCAGGTCGATCAGTTGGCGAGAGCAGGCTGATGCTTTGTGTTCTAAGGCCTGGGATTGAGTCTCTAGGTCAAGCACTCTAGTGCCCACAGAATCGACGTCCCGTTGGATCCCCGCCAGTTGCCCCTGCAAGTCCGTACGGAGCTCGCCGATGGCCTCTTGGATATCCTGTCCCAGTTCCTTGCGGAGGTCGGTCTTAAATACCTGTAGGGAAGCTAGTAGGTCCTCCTTGGTTAGCGCCATGGTGTCGGTGTGCCTGTCCGTCACCACGGCCGGGGCCTTGTCCGTCGTCCCAAAGAAGGAGGAAACCCTTGCGGTCTTCTTTGGGATAACCCTCTTGGGAGACATAAAGTCACGCCGCTACTGGGGCCAAACACCTCAAGTTGTGGCCGGTCGTCGAGTCCGTGGTATCAATAAGGGCCGGGTGTGTTTTCCTGAGGTGCCAGGATCAGTGTCGGGACCGCCTGTTGCCGCCAGTTGGCGGGCCCCGGGCAGGACAGAGGGCCCAAGGGGGGAGGACGTCCACTCGGTGACTGTTTGGTGGCCGTGGCTCCCTCATGCCTGGGAAGACGGTGTAGCCCCACGGGGAGGCCCTCCCGCCGTTATGTACAGCCCGACCCACACCAGCTCCTCACTCGCCAAGGTGGGCAGCCCCAGTTCAGTCCTCGCCTCCTTCGGGACCCACACACTCGTGCCTCTGGAGAGGTAGTCCCCCGCTTGTGTCTGGTAATCAGCGCTCTGCTGGACGCGTTAGGCCCCTGCCGCCATGTTTGGGTCAGGCATGCCGGTCCGCTCTCCACTCATCGGTCGGCCCTCGAATCGTGCCGTCTCCCTCCGCCGGCTACATGTCTTGGGGGGATGACCCCCCCCCCGGCCGCATGCACGCCGCAGCCCCCCTCCGCCTCCTTCACATGGCTCCGGAATGGCGCCGCAGTGACCCAGCCGGGTCGGACAAGCCCACCGCGTACCTCGCGGTGGAACCGTTGGACCAGGGGTGGCCGTCCTGTGTTTTCCAGCGCCGGCGGGCGCCCCACCCAGCTGCGGTCCGGACAGCCTCCCGCCGGAGGGATCTTTGAGGTAGAGTTGGCTCGGGATCGCTCCCCACTCTCAGCAGAGGCTCGGCCCGGGCGCCGCCATGTTGCCGGCTCCCGATCGGAGCCCGGCCTCGCCGGAACCCGGCAGATTGCAGCCTCGTCCGCTCTTCAGAGAGGCATTCGCTAGACCAAAGCAGTTTCTCTCAGCTTCGGAGCCCGGGTTTCCACATCTGACGATCGTTGGCAGCCTTGCAGTCGGGTAAACCAGTGTGCGGACCGGGAGCCGAGACGGATCACGTCCGCTCGGCCATCTTGCCCGGCCACGCCCCCTAAATTGTAATTCTTAATCTTCTTATATAGCCTTATAGACTGCTGATCAGGGCTGTACAAGCTCTTAAAAGCCCTGAACCCGAGTTTTAAGCCCCAGGCGAGGGCCTATAACGAGTCAGAGGGCCTTTCGCATACAGTATAGCCTGAGGTAGAAGGGTTAAACGGCTATTAGAACATTCCACCTACTGAGGGTAGAATGTTCTAAATCAAAAAGGCAGAAACAGGAAGCAGACATTGGAATGTTGGAGCAGAAGGCTTACGCCAGCCATTATAAGTTCTGAAACACTGCATTGTCTTCTATGGAGATCCCAAAATTCCAATTTTCTACTTAAAATTATCTTACCAGGATTATTGTTAGCATCGGTATTATTTGAAATTGTAATTTTCATTTAGATAAAAGTTAAAGCACCACCCTTAATTCCATTCTAGTTGTTTTCCCTTGCGATCGCAACCAAACGCAAGTGAAATTATAAGTTCCTTAACGGGTCACCAGGAAGTATTACCTGCTAAACTAAGCTAACTGTATTGAGAATTTTCAGTAAGCAACACTCTATTTTCTCATTGTACACCAGCATGTCCTACCGCGTGGCCCAGCTCCACATACATCTCGACTAGGATCTCTAGCCAAAGCCAGCACCATTGATCTTGGCATTCTCCATGGTGCTAATTGTTAGTCTGGTGCTAATACCATACATCACATTAAGTACCCAACTTAAGTAATACCAGTATAAAAGGTTCCACCTGACAACGTCATCAACAAAGCTGACAATGGTGCCCCTTGCTCCCTGGTGAAGTTACCTTGCTCAGGATCCACACACTTATTCACACATCCGACGTAGCAGCACTTCTGATCCTTCGGGCAGTGGTCGTCCATGTAGCACTCATCTGTGGCAGTCTCGAAGCAAAGTGTAGTGACCAGTGGGCACTTGCCTGGTTTCGGAACTCCTGAAAAGTCACAGGTTTAGCAAGTGAAATAAAGATGATTTGCGCAATAATCAAAAACCAAAAGACAGTATTCTCAACTTTAATGTCTTGCGTCTGGAGTTAGGAGTGATGGAGATGCTGGTGGGGAGCCTCTACAGAAACGTTGGAAGGGATGTACTAGATGGCAGCATCACACCTGTCGCTGTGGCACATATCTATAGCATTAATAGAAATGTCCAGCCCCCACTGAAGCCCGCGAGAAGCACCAGAGGATATGCTGCTGGCGTCCACAATCTGCCTCCTGTTACTGCAGAGTCAACGTTTTGTAACTTGTTTGATATCAAACTACAATGGATGGTTCTTACTTCTCTTCCTCAATTACAAGGGCATTTACAGATAGATTTTGCAAGCTCATCATTTGTTCTCAAAATTGCAACTGCAACACATCGATCGATTCTATATGAGTTTCTCAGATCAATTAATGAATTTCAGCAGCCTATTATATGCTTGATTTCCATCAAATTTCTCAGGCTTTTTAGTCTGCAATTCTGAAGAAACCATTTGAAATTGACTTTGTTTGTTAGGATAGGAAGGATCACTGACAGATTACAACAATATTGTGATACAGAAATATTGTGTCAAAAATATGGATTACAACAATATAATTTCCCTATAATTATAAACTTAAGTAGAAAAATATCAAAGAAAATTGTGTTGTACACTAATATCGTTAAAAAAAACCCCACAGAATCTCTGACTGTGTGTGCACCAGCTCTACAGGGACTACATGTCCAGATTGCTTTGGGTCCCAGGAGGAGGCGCTTGGAACAGTCGTCATCTGTTGCATCTGAGCGCTATATAGCGCGGTTACCGCTCCCGCAGCGTAGAAGGAGAGCGGGCTGTGCCCGGGCCAAGGGCGGGCCCGTCCTGCAACTGTCTGTGCCAGGAAGAGCCAGGGCACGGCCTGCCCCCTCATCTCCTACATCTGCCATTACGCTTCATTCTGATTGGCCCGTTCATTGCTGATGCTTGGGAGTGCCCTAATTGTTTTCATATGGGCCTCACACTCTCTCTGTCTTCCTTTACTAAACAAACGCTTGCCCGTGTGAGCGAATATAGGGGAGATACTGTTGGGATTGCCTCAGTGTCCTCAACTTCTATTATTCGAGAGTTTTATCGTTTGTTTACATCATAACCATTATCACTGCCCTGACGAGACGAGACGTTTCCCAAGCCCTCACCTCAAGGAAGGAGGGAATGAAGAACGCATGCTCGATATAGGGCCCGCACTGCTGGAATCCATCAGCAAGGAACATTGGTCGTGTTCGGGCCACAGCCTCCTGGGAGTGCTTGTTACACTGCCACACAGGGTGCCCTGTGTCATAACGTGAAGCCCTTTGCTGCTATGGTGTCTTTGCTCTGTAGTAGTGTTTAGTGCCTGACATGTAGTCAGATAGCTAGCAGTCGCTGCTTGGGGGCAGCTACAAGGTTCTCCGCCCGATCTACCCTGAGGGGGTTTGCAGCTTGAAATTAAGTGCGTCGTTGGATTTAATATCTTCCGGTTGGGTTTCTCCTAAGCTTCCCTGTTGCAATAATGTCAACTAACCAGTATGCTTCAAGTAGGGTACAATATTGTTTGATTGCGAAGTTTGTGTATTACCATTTTCGCCATGAAAAGACATATTAGTTGGCAAATATTACCTTTTCATCAAAGCTTTTATTTCTTTTAGGCCGAGATCCTAGCTCCTAGTGCATGTAGCGTCATACAGCGCTATAACAGAAGATTACAAGAAGGCACATCAAGAACTGGTTAGCGGTACCATAACTCCCTGCACTGTGTGGATTGTATTCAACATTATTCAAGGCACAATTACATTCTTTGTATTTTATACACTGCACCCTGCCCGTGGGCTGTCCACGGCCTACCTTAGAGGGGACATATATGTAATAAAAAGGAAGGTTTGGGCCTGGCAAGTAGGTTAACTTGCCAGGTCGACAGCTTAAAACTTCATACATAGGTTCTGTGATGGCAGGCCTGAGACATGTTTAAAGGGCTACTCAAGTGAGTGGCACAATCAGGGCTGCAGCCCACTAGTAGTGTTTAATTTAAAGGCCCTGGGCACATGTAGTGCACTTTACCAGGAACTTGTAAGTAAATTAAATATGCCAAATGTGGATAAGCTAACCTTTCCATATTTTTAGTTCAGAGGACAAGCACTTTTGCCTTGGTAAAAAAGGAGATCTGAAGGCAAAATGTCAGGGGAAGCCAAGGATGCCAGGTCTAACAGGCATTGACCTGTTTTTGTTTTTGTCCAGCCGCGGTGCGTCCATTGGGGCGTAGGGGCGTAGCCCCACCAGCCAGCCCTGCTTGGACCCGCGGCTGCAGTGCTCACGTAACTAGCAGTGACGCAGCGCTGTCAGTTTTCCTTTCCTTACAATAGCGTGGGACCGGCCGATGAAGGGGGTGGGGCCGGGGGCGAGCACTCCGTTTGAGTGACAGTGCACACTGAAGGCCAGCGGCGCGTAGGCGCATACTCGAGTTTGGATTATGACCCTGCCAAACATGCGCACTGTCAGCCAGTCAGCCAGTGGCTAGGAGAGCGAGGGAGGGGGACCCGAGAGGCCGAGGGTTGCTTCATGCAGCAGCCCCCGGTCTCTCCTATGGGCGAGCCCTGTCTGTGCCCACGGTGCTGTAGCCAATTCAGGCGCTGCTAATGTTGCAGCGTCTCTGGATTGGCTGAGAGACACCGCGCAGCCTGCAAACCAGGCATTGGGTGCCACGCAGGGTATGGCCAATCACTGTGGCTTATGCGAACAGTGATTGGCCATCATCGTTAGCAGGTGCGCACTGGCAGTCCGTCGTCACCGCGCCACACACACCTCGCGTGGCGGTGTACTTAAAGGAATCAAACCGGACAACGGATTTCAGCCTCAACGGACTGTGGACGGAGGCAAATTGTGTACACGTGGTCATCCTACGACACGTGTGGCCTGAGGTTTTTCCTGAGGGCGGCCCTTGTACAGGTTGAACCGTAAGACGTGTTGCGTTGTTTTTCATCCATGACTGTCCAAACTAGTGATACCTGTTTTCTTAGCTATGTAATGGTCACAATAATGTATGCCTACAACCCTGCCTGGCATTTCTAAGAGTTCAAACTACAGAGCGCCGCGCGCTTCTTACCTTCCCCGCTGTCTGCCGCAGAGCACAGGCTGCAGAGCAGCGCCAGGAGGAGCGCCGGGGCTTTCATCACCAGTGTACCTGAGGCTTGTCAGTGCAGGAAGCAGGTTCAATGACGTGTTGAGTGTGGTGCGCGAGCCCTCTCGGCTGACTTTTTATAAGGGCTCGGACGGCCCTGCTAGATGTCAAGGTGAGCTCCTCCTCCAGTAGCGGCAATTTCCTCCCCCGCGGCGAGGCCTCCAGCCCCCCCACGGCCGGTGTCCGGTGTGAACATCTCTCAAGGAGCAGCACATCGAGTGTCGCTCGCATTCCTTTCACTTCCGATAAGCTCGTATAAATAAATCTATCAGGGCGCTGTCACCTCGTGCCCTGTCAGCCTTGTACTGTACTTGCCAGCGCCGGGAGAGATCTCTGTCACCTTCATGGTTCAAAGACCGAAATACGACATCTCAGGCGTCTCGCCTGAGACAGCACCATTAGGAACTTATCTGGGCTCCCAAGACCCTGGGTGACTTTTGTACTACTACTAATAAAAGCTGGCTCCCTCCTTGGAGTTACGTAAATGTTTGTTTCTACATCGTTTGCGTCTCCACTTTGCTGTCACACAGCTTCAAGCGCTTCGTAGCGCTGTGAATTAAACATGATACTACTAGCCTGCTCGGTTTATACTTTATAAGGGGTAGGTGGTCGCTATAAGCTTCCAAACCTTATGGCTGACTGGAATCTAAATTCTCAGAATGGCTCAGCGAGTTAAACTCTAGCTGCTGTAGGAGATGAGTTCGAACACTGTGAAAACCAACTCAGCCTTCCATCCTTCTGAGGTCGATATTTGGGTGTCATGAAATAAGATCCGGCACCTAGAAGAGGCAGAACGGTTGCACGACGCGGTATATAAAAATACCTCATTATTTAGACATTCATATTAATATCAACGACTTTTCTGGTAATCAAGTGTGACTGGGGTTGTCTCTACCTAAATAAAATATCATTTGTAAGTGTTAGGAACCGTGCTTGGAAATGGAGGCAGGCTCAGGCAGCTCAGTGAGTCGATGGTCAGGGTGGAACCGCGGTGTCCGTCTGAGTTTCTTTGGACCGCGGGACGGGAGGGGGCGAGCTCCAGAGGGCCCCCTCCAGCACTGTGCAGGGACGAGCCTGAAAGCTCCTGTTTGGGTCCGGTGCGTGGGGGGGCGTCCATGTACTTTGCATACCCCACCCACGTTCGTTACGCCACTGGCGAGAGGGAGACCGGCGGGGGGGGGGGGGTCACCCGGATAGGAGGGTCCCCTGTGACCCAGGTGATAGCCGCCCTTCCTTATAATGATTTCATCCTCGGAATGTTTACACTCGCGTTCCTCCGCAGAGGGTGTCTAGTTAGTTAAGATATTTGAAATATCAGAAACTGCCCTGCTCCATATGTTAATAATAACTGTAAACATGCTTTACCAGCGCGGCGCCCGTTTCACGAGCAGCACCGTGCCGGTTTTACTTTCATTCTCGCACATACAGACAGGGCAACAAATAAGGTGACAGTAATGTCCACAGCCCCTGGGTGAACCTTGATGCAAAGCTATGGCCACATGAGACCAGCAATCAAAGGGAGTCGGAGCGCTGACCATGTGACAACCCCTTGCAGTGGTTGCTTTCATTTCAAAACAAAGAGCTGACTGCCCATTGTTATGCCTCAGTAATTGAACAGTTACATTCTTAAATCTTATGCATATTTTTATTCCACACGGGTTAAACTAATTCTGTGAGTCATCTATTTTTAATATGGGGAGTAAAGGCACTTTGAAGTTGCTTTAAAGGAACAGGTTTTGGCTGTGTAATTATTTCTCGTTCAGCTATGCCCTTTGTTCGTATTAATGGTTTTCCGCCCGTGTTTTACGGCAGAATGTTCTTTGTTCGTAGCTCTCTGAAACTTCCATCAGCCCAAAGAATATTTTTTTTTTCCTGGCCCAGTGAAATTTCTTCCAGCCCAGTGATGCGTATGCCCAGCCCATTGACGTGTATTAATCAGAGTCCAAAATATTTATTATTCTCAACCCAGTGAAGTTTATGTCCCTCCAAGCAACATTATTCACAACCCAGTGGAGCATTTATTTTTATTCCATGCCAGGTGTCGCCGATCCAGTGACTTGTGTCTCTGGGCTAACTAACCGTGTCTATCGACATGTGTTTCCGGTTCAACAACTTGTCTCCCCCATGGCGCATCTATTCGAGGTCCAAGGATGTTTATTCTTGGCCCGGCGAATCTGTTTATGATTTTATTCTTGGTCCGCTGACGTGGGTCTTTTGGTGACATCTAGTTCCTCTGTGATAGCGCGCCTAGAGTGTTGCAATTCCGTTTAATTTATTCCTGGCTCAGTGACATTTAATGTTTACTCTGGACCTTGTAAACTTTCTCCTGGCTTGGAGAATTTGTCATATGCTAGCACATGTATTCTCTTCCCAGAGCTGTTAATTACAATCCAGTGATATTTATTACTAGCACAGTTAGGGGCATATTTACAAGGGAATGTCGGAGCGTGGCGTTAAGCACAACATGCTAATACCACGCTCCGCCACCTGCGGAACGAGCCTGGCAACCATTACACTGCTGTGCAACTTCTTCTACTCTTAGAGCTGAGATTTCCATGAGTCTTATAGTCTGAATTCAGCACCTGAGCATAATAGGACAGAATGTATGAAGCTCTGTGGTAATACTGAATAAGCAGCTACCTATGTTATGCCATCTATTAATGTAATAACTGCATTTTCACAATTGCTTTATTAACCTTCCTGCTTTCTCAAATTTGCTTGAAAATGCACGATTTTTCTTCTTTTTTTTTAAAAAAAAAAACCCCATTTGGGGTTCGGGCTCGCTCGCTGCGCTCGCTCGCTATGGTGCTGTATGCTAATTCGTTTGCGCCCCACCACTTTAAAATCTCACCCACCGCCCCTGTTTTTGTCGGGTTGGTGGACTTTGTAGCTGTTACAAATATGAAATGTACTAGAGTGCACATTTAATGGATTGATGTTTTTATAATGGGGAAACGCGCAGATTCTTTTTTTTTTTTTTTTTTGAAACCGTTTATTGCAATCTCAAATATATACAGGTATGGGCCTACAACCTTCCGGCCGGCCGCTAAAATGACGATGACAAATGGCATACATACAATGAGGCACTGAACTTTACATAGACACTAAGGCAGGAGGTATCCACAACGCGGGCCATGTGGCTCTGAGCCCACAATACGGTTTCATTTTATACAACACAACAACATAAATAAACACACACCCGCAAGGCAACCCACGATCAAAAGCGGCAGCACGTGCTCCTCAAATGGGGGACCCCAAACCATCCACTGAAAACCCCCACGCGGGGAAGGGAAACAGGTCCGGGACTGGGAGAATATTGTGCTCGGAACTGAGGGAGGGAGTAAACTAGGGGGATGGAGCTGGGGAAGCGGGAGGCAGCAACGGCGGCTCGCAGATATCCCCGCGGTAGGCGTTCCAGGGGCCCCATATGTTCACCCATGCCCCAGGCTTACCCCGCGCCACATACACCACCTTCTCTCGGAACATGCACCAATCCATGTGTTCTTTCCAGGCCGACACCGCCGGGGACCTCTGGGATCCCCACAGCTGCGCAACGTCCCGTTTAGCCACCATATAGCCCAGAGTCACCCATCGCGTCTGCGGAACCGAGTAATCGGTCGGTTCCCACACATTCAGCAAACATCTCCTCGCTTCAGGCAACAGCGCGACATGCGTAACCGCTCGCAGGACCTCATGCACACCACGCCAGAATCGCTCCACCCTCGGGCATTCCCACAAAATGTGCAAAAAGGTCGCTGAAGCACCACACCCACGCCTACACAGTCCGTCCTCGGCATAGCCCATACGCAGAAGCCTTGGCCCCGTCATGTACACCCGGTGGAGTATCTTAAGCTGGACGAAACGAAGGCGAGCCGGGATGGCCACCTCCTTCGGAGAGGCCACCGCGGAAATCCAGTCCTCGTCGTCCAACTCCAGCCCATCGGCAACCCAGGCCTCGCGGAGGCCAGTCAGTAAGCCCGAGCGATCATTTATCAATTTCTTGTAAATGAGGGAGATCGTGCTGTCCGGAACATGGCCATCTAGCACTCGATCCTCCAGGGGGGAGGACTCCGGGATGGAGGCAACGTCTGGGAAGACGGAGCCCAGCGCGTGACGGACCTGCAGGTACCGAAAGTATTCACTGCCCCGCAGCTGAAACTCCGCCTGCAGCGTCTCGAATGTTTTAAATCCTCCCCTCGTCCAGAGATCCCCCACTGTACTGATGCCTATAGTGTCCCACTGCTCAAAGCCCTTCGAGGTCCACAGAGAGCCCAACCTCTCAGACGCGTACAGCGGTGACGCCCGGGTCAAACGGTCCTTCCAGCCCATAGCTGCATTAGCCGCGTGCCATACTCGCACCATGACACGCGTGGGTCCCGTCAAGCGGGAATCGGGCACACTAGCGTAGAGCGCTCGATTGTAGTCGCCACCGGGCAGGAGCATCTTGTCCATTTCAAATGCCGGGTTTAGGGCGGGCCCATAGAGGCCCTGATTAATTGCAGCTAACTGGGAGGCCCAGTAATACCGTTTAATATCCGGGAGGGCAATCCCTCCATCGTACCACGGGAGCGTCAACTTTGCCAAGGCTATACGCGGCCTCCCATCCCAGAACAGGCGGCGCTGTAGACCTTCCACTTCACGGAAGTAGCGCGCTGGGACCAGGTCCATAGTGTTCTGGAGAGCGTACAGGAAGCGCGGCAGTGACATCATCTTGAACAACGCCGCCCGGCCGAGCGGCGAAAGTGGCAAGCGCCGCCAGCGCGCGACGTCCTCCTTCAAGCGCTGGAGGGGGGGAAGCAAATTTCGCTCGTAGCGGGCCACCGGGTCCAGCGTAATGTAGACACCCAAGTATCGAAATCCCTCCGAGGCAATCTGGATCGGACAGCCCCGCGGGAGGACAGGAGTCTCCCCGGAAAGCACATAGACACAGGATTTGGCCCAGTTGATGACAAGGCCTGAATTGCGGCCAAAAGAGCGCAGAACATCGACCAGGACAATCAGTGATTTGCGCGGGGAAGCTAAGTACAAAAGGATGTCGTCTGCATAGAGAGACACGCGGTCCTCATACTCAGGGGTCCAACGGAGACCTCGGATAGAAGGGTGCCACCGCAGCCACTCTGCCAGGGGTTCCAAGGCCAGTGCGAACAGGAGCGGCGACAGGGGGCAACCCTGTCGCGTGCCCCGTCCCAGCACGAATGGGGCCGAGACTCGACCATTCACCACCACCTGCGCAAGTGGGTCCGAGTACAACAATTTGACCCAGCTGATGAAACCCGGCCCGAAGCCAAACTTCGCCAGCATCGCCCAGATGTACGGCCACTCGAGTGTGTCAAACGCCATAGTGGCGTCCAAAGCCGCCAAGATGGCCGGCTCCCGCACGAACGGAACACGCGCTAGCACGCCGTGCAGGCGTCGCAGATTAAGAGCCGTATTGCGATGGGGGATAAAGCCGGACTGGTCTTGGTGGACCAGGTCGCCCACCACGCCGACCAGCCGGTTGGCGAGCACCTTGGCGAGGATTTTAGGTTCCGCATTCAAGAGCGAGATAGGCCGATAGGATGTGACCCGATCTCGAGGTCTCCCCTCCTTGTGGATGACCACGATGGTAGCCAGACGCTGGTCCGGCGGGAGGGAGCCCCGCGAGTGGGCCGCAAGGAACATTGCGCGGAGGTGGGGTGCCAGTACATCCGGTCGCAGCTTTATAACTCGATAGGAATGCCGTTTGGGCCCATGGCCTTGCCAGAAGCGACCGAGCGGATGGCGAGGGCGATTTCGTCCGAGGTGGGGGCGGCATCCAGCGACTCCCTGTCCTCCACAGAAAGGGAGGGGAGCGCGATGTCACGCAGCAGGGCATGGGAATCCTCCTCCGAGCAGGGAGAAACCGGGGAATATACCTCGCGGAAATAATCCGCAAAGCAAGAAACAATGCCTTCCGGCTCAATGACACGCACGCCATCCGTCCTCTCAATCAGCGGGACCACACGACTCGCTCTCTCCTTCTTATCCAGCCACGCAATCAACTTGCCCGCCTTATCACCCACATCATACAATCGCCCCTGTTGCTCTCTGCTGAGGCCCCTGGCCGCCTCCGTGACGAGGGCCCTATAGGCCGCCTGTTTAAGGTGCAGAACGTGGAGCGCAGCGTCAGTCACCCCACTCCCCAATTCACCCTCCAATTCAGTAATTTCGGCCTCCACCCGGGTCACCTCCTCCTGTGCTCGCCTCCGGGCATGGGAAATAAAGGAGAGGGCCTCCCCTCTCAGTACCGTCTTGAAAGCCTCCCACAGGGAGATAGCCGACAGGACTGACCCCACATTCTCCTCGAAATACCGTTGCAAGGATTTAATCAAGTCAGCGCGAATAGTGGGGTCGCGCAGGTACCAAGCGTTGATTGGAGCTACCCTGCCCTCCCCCCTCGGGAAGACATCAAAGTGCAACAAGAGCGGGGAGTGATCTGAAATGCCCCTCGCCAAATGGCGCACCTCCCCCACCCTCCCGGCATAGGCCGCAGGGACAAGGATATGATCAAGCCGCGAAAGGCTACCATGGGCACCCGAATGGAAGGTGTACTGCAGCTGAGTGGGATGCTTTAAACGCCAGCAGTCTACCAATCCCAGTGTGTCCAAAAGGCCCGACAGCCACGCCTGTGCCCGGGGGAGGTCCCTAGGGGGATAACGATCCATAGACCCAGAAACCACCGCGTTGAAGTCCCCCCCAACCACCAGAAGCCCCCCCGGAAGGTCAAGAAGGAGGCGTCCCAGGTCCGCAAAGGTGGTGGACTGTAACCCCGGTGGGACGTACACTGAGACAAAGACGACTACTTTGCCCTCCATTCTCCCCACCAAAACAGTGTAGCGTCCCCTCTCATCATGGCGCACCTCGTCTATTTCTAGCGGGAGCGAGGTCTTGACCATAATGCCCACCCCTCGTGAGCCTGACGTAAAGCCCGAGTGGGCCACCAAACGATAACCACGTCGATTCATGGCACAAAAGGAGTTACCAATAAGGTGTGTCTCCTGCAGAAAGACCACATCAGGCGAAATCCGTTTCAGATACTGCAGGACCACACCCCGCTTAATCCTATCCCCCAGCCCGTTAACGTTCCAGGACAACAAAGTCAGGTCCCTACCCCCCATCACATACAGAAGCCATCATTTGTCCCCCCGAGAGCAACTCAAAAACACCAGTACAATAAAGGGTTTGCCTTGCGGTAGAAACGAACCACACCCCACCCCAACCCACCCATCCCAACAGAACTCCCCCCACCCTGCACCCCTGCATGAGCCCGAACAGCCCCCCCAAAGTGCAGTGTGCCTGTCGCCCCATAGAAGAAAACTAACTAGTCCCCCAGAGGAGGAGGGAGATCCCCCAAGAGACCCCGCACGACCTCCACAGGAGGGGAACTTACCCTAACAGTCAATGGTGACAATAACACAGCCCGGAGCAAGGCCTACCATTAGTCCCTTAGTCTTGATCCGGCGGGCCCTCCCCACCAACCGCACCCCCCCCGCCCCCCCGGCCCCGATCTCCAGGCAAAGTGTCCAGCCAGTCCCCGGCCGCCTCGGGACGATCAAAAAAGTGCGTGCGGCCATCTACCTCCACCCTCAGCTTAGCTGGAAAAAGCATCGAATATTTGAGATTCAGGTCTCGTAGGCGACGTTTGACACCCAGAAAGCTTAGTCTCTGCTTTTGGACCGCCGGGGTGAAGTCAGGATAGAAATTAATATCCATGTTATCAAGTCTGACTGGCCCTTGGAGCCTAGAAGTCTGCAGGATAGCGTCTCTGTCCCTAAAATTGAAGATCCGGGCGATGAGAGGCCTCGGAGGGGCGCCGATCTTAGGCCTACCCCCGGGGACCCTATGGGCCCGTTCCACTGCAAAGAATTTGCTCAGCCCCCGAGGCTGTAGGTGGGTGAGGACCAGGTCCTCCACGAACAGATCCGCTGCCTCCGCCTCTCGTCCCTCCGGCACCCCGATAATGCGGACGTTGTTTCTCCGGGCCCGACCCTCGGAATCCTCCAGTCGACGATTCATCAGGGCGCTCGCCTGGCCAAGCCTGCGCACCTCCTGTTGGAGGGCCGCCACGTCAGTTGTGAGGCCCGAGGTAGAGTGGGCCAAAGAATCGACCCGGTCATTTGTTTTAGACAGATCGGCTCTCACGAGGCCCACGTCCACGAGGGCCGAGTCGATCTTCTGCGCCAGAGTGTCAAAGCGCTGGTCCACCGAGGCCTTCATCTCGGCGATGGCGCCCATGACGTCCCGGAGGGTCAGGTCCGTGGGCGGAACAGGAGCATCAGTCGGGCCCGTGGGGGACCTACGCAGCACCTCTGGAGATCCCTTCTGGAGGGTGTAGCGGTCCATGTTATTGGATTGTTGGGCCGTGCCACGACGGGCCGACTTCACCTTGGCCCGGTCGCCATCTTGTTTTGTGGCCATGGTCGCAATCCCCAAATCGAGCCAATCTCCTCAGAAAAGGGGGCAGACAATCCCGTTCAAGGGCTCCAGGGGGGGGCGACCACCGCTCCTCAGGACGGATCGCAGCCGGCGGGCCGGCAGGGCAGCCCAACGAGGCCACAGCACCGCACACTGCCCCGCAACCCAACCTCGCCTGGCAGCAAGGAGGGCGCAAAAGCGAAAGTGAAAGCGCGGGGTACGCGAGCCACCCAGCCTTGCCCGCCGCTGTTGTTCACTTTGTGTCCGGATCGCCCCACGACTCCAGTACGGGGGGCCGGCGTGGAGAAGGCCGCAAACCTCAATCGATGCTCCTGCCGGTGTCCGAGGTCCGATTTAAAAATGGAAAACGGGCGTCACCTCTGCACGGGTTCACAAATACAGTCCCCTCATCTGGGACAGGATTCTGTCAGGATTTATACAGGAGGTCGCGGAGGTCCTCGGGAGCCTCGCACCTACGCGGCCATCTTGGTTGCGCGCTAGGCTCCTCCCCACCGCGCAGATTCTTAAAGCCTATTTTATTCAAATAAGTTATTACCACACATTACCTAGACTTAAGGTATTTATGTGCTTTGCGTTCTCTAGATGTAATATTTGCAGTTGGGAAATTGCTGCAAGCGATTGTAAAGGGAAATGGGGAGATTCACATATTCAACCCGTTGCGTGCGTTCGTCGGCCAACGGCCGTCGCGAGCACTACCTCCGTAGTGCTGCGCACGTCCGTTGGCCAACACAGCCCGCCCACTCCGCTAAACTGCCGTTAAAGACTTAAACAACTCATGTTTTAATATATGTTTATTAATTTGTGTATTTAGTACTTTTAAATGCTGTGATTTAGACTTTTGTTTATAGTTTTATGTATCGAATAGTTTACCGGACTATGTTCCTAATAAAATGATTTTTTACTACTAATGTATGTTTGAGTAGCACAAATTTGTATTTGTCAGAGTTGACTTTATGACCTGATAAGGGGCCATATTCTTCTAATAACACAAAACTGATAGGATTGAAATGTTAAGGCCAGTCAAATACAATAAGACGTCATCGTTGTAAAGCGATATTTTGTGTCCCATCTCCACATCACATTGTAGTGATATTATCTGTCTTCTCAACGCCACTGGTTAAATCAACACAACATATAATAATGATGAGAGGGGGCACTCCTGGCTAGTCCCAAAGAAGGGGAGCATGTGGTCTTTCCTGAGAACCAATGCCCTATGGTTCTTGTAATTGTAGAGCAGCATGACCATCACCTGCAAAGCACCTGTGAAGTCTAGTGCATACATTGAGTCAACAAAGTCCTTGTTGACCCAACCAAAATACCTCTCAGCATCCAGGAGCTGAACTGCACCAGCTGGGCCTGCACCTGAGGATCCTAAATGGGAGCCACTGCATACTATCTGATGAGTAGCAATCCCGAATGAAGACTGTCTGGTCACTTGTATCCTTAGCAATGTTTCCAAACATGAAGCCAACCATTTGTCAAAACGCTTTCGATGAGCATTTAGGAGTAGAATTGGGTCATAGGCCCCACCCAGCTGCATGTCCTTACACAGTTATGAGAAAAGTGGTAAAGAGAAATAGGACATGAAAGTGATAAAAACCGCCTCTAATTTTGGGTTGAGAAGCAATTATCAAAATCAAGGGGTATACTGTTGTGCCCCAATGTTTTAACTTTCATCAAATTATTTTGTGTTACCTATTATTTCTTCCACTTGGAAAAACTATCTGTACAATGCCACCTTTAACAGGGAAACAGCAATGGGATGGCAGTAACAAAACTATTACAGCATGAGAATAGGTGTGGTCTGCCTTTGAGCTTAAAAATTCCTATAAATATTCAACTCATTAGCTACCTTAGGGTTGGTAATCAGGATCCAACCTGTGGTGCTTGCCCCAATCAGATTGTACTCAATAGAGCTGGTCAGGTAACTTGATGACTTCTCACCCTCTACAAAAAGGACTAATAGGACTTCACAAAATCGAAGTACGCCTCAGCCCTAATTACGATAACCTCCTTCAACTGAGTCTGGGACTTTTACTAATTTGCCCATTGTACTGGGAGATCCTGTTTGCCTATGTTTATGCTGTAAGGAATAGATATCACTAATCACCACTGCCTCCATTTCCATGGATTGTATCCGTTTCCCTGATCTATATACCATGCATGGGCTTTGCATCCAAACCTTCAAAACTTCCCAACAGGGTATGAGGAGACTTCAGGATTGTCAGCACTTCAATATATTCCTTTTAGAAATTGGGTTTCTGGTTGGCAGAGGTATGTACCGTGTCCAAGCAGGAACCACAATCCTCGTCAGGGTAAATCAGATACACACCCTAAATTAACCCGTGCTCACTCTCTGGCAGTGTTGGAATGGGTAAATACGAAGCCAATGAGTACCATGATATGTGCAGGCTCGACCGCGACAATACCAATAAATGCAATACCAACGTATGCCATAACCTGTACACATCTGACAATATCAGTGCTCAGAAATACAATGTCAATCTATGTCTTAATCCTTGCATGCACAACAGCAATGATACTGGCAGTAGCGATGCCAGCGTTTAATTAAACCAACTTGTCCCTGTTTTGCCAAATGCATCTTGTCTTTTAATTTCTTTAAGGTAAGTTGAAATCCGAGCAACAGTAGCTTGGCACAGTGCAGCCAAGTTTAATTTAAGAGGCAATGTGTAAAGTATTTGTGCAACACGTAATACAGTAAAGCAGAGAAAACAATACACAAAAATATACCACACCTGGATAAAACAATAGAGCTTAATTTAATGAACAAAACAAGACCAAAACAATAAATAGAACCGGAGGTATGAATTTTTTAAGATTAAACCGAATTGTAGTGATTAAAAGCATAAACTCCAACCGGGGCTATCTGGCAGCGCTAGACCGGGCCAAATCCAAATGTTCAGGCTTACTATGGTGGAGCGCGGGTCCGACACAGTCCGAGGTAAGTCCAGCTGAAGTTTTACCTTCTCAAGATTTGTGCCAAGAGTCCTGTTTGTTGGGGAGAAGTTTTCTGGGAGCAAGACAAGCTGGAGCCTCACAGTCACAAACGGTGATGTTGTTGTGTGAAGAGAGGAACTTGTGCCTACTCTCATTGATCCTTTGTGCTAGCGACGTGATCTGGTTACACAAAGAGCACAAAAGCTTGTTTTTAAGAGCTGCAGATTCACCCAAGACACAGGGACCTGAGAGGTGTCTCTTGGGGGTCAGAACTCTTAGAAAACAGGTCCAGGAGCTGTGGGGGAGCCTCCTATGTCCCTAAGGCTCAGATCAGGAAGCCAGCAGAGTAGCCTTTTCAGTCACTCTGGGGTCCTGGGTTCAAGATGGGTTCCAGGTCCAGCTCGTCTTCCCCAGGCAATAGGGCAGCAGGTCAACACAGCAAGGCAGTAGCTTTTTCAGAGTGGCAGTCTAGCATCTTGGTAGATGCGTCACTTTGTAAACCCCTGCGCCACATTATACCTGCGCCAGGTATAATGTATGTAGGGTGGGCGTTCTGACTCAAGTAAGCCTCGTACAAGTGACGCAGTGAAATCTATAAGATTTCACTGCGCCACTTCTAAGACGCAAATGCGTCAATATCGTACACCGGCGTAAGACTGACGCAGGCACATTTCACATGATACTTGTCCATGTGTAATGACCCATTGCTGGAGTTGCTTCACTTTTGTGACACACTCCAGCAATGCATCATTTTTGCGCCTACAGATACGTCAGAAATATTGACGTATCTGTAACTCCTTGCGGCATGATGCGTCATACCGAAAATATGATGCATCATTGGTGTCGCAAGGAGGGCGCAATGAAAAGTGACGCATCGCTGTTTTCTCGCAGTGATGCGTCACTTTTCATAAATGAGGTCCCCCGGGGCAGCAATGCGTCACTTCTCAGTGCGTCCTTCTTGCGACATGATGGATGCGTCATATTAACAGTATGACTCATCATGTTGCAAGGAGTTACAGATACGTCAGTATTTCTGATGTCTCTGTAGGTGCAAAAGTGACGCATTGCTGGAGTGTCACAAAAGTGACGCAACTCCAGCAATATGTCCTTTCACATGGGGCAAGCCCCATGTGAAAGGGCCTGCATCAGTCTTACGCCTGCTGTGAGGCAGGCATAAGATATTGACGCAATTGCACCCTAGAAGTGGCGCAGTGAAATCTGGTAGATTTCACTGCGTCACTTCTATGAGGCTTACTAATTTGGGAACGCCCACCCTGCATATATTATACCTGATGCAGGTAAAATGTAGCGCAGGGGTTTACAAAGTGATGCATCACTTTGTAAATAGGGCGCAACAGGAGGAATATTTTACGCCGCCAATGCGTCACAAAAAGTGACGCAACGGAAGTGCAAAATTGTCGCAAGACTTCATAAATAAGGCCCTTGGGGACAGATTTACAACTTCTGGTGCATTCCTGCAAATCAGCGATGCAACTCGAGCGCTGTTCCATCCTGGCCTATCTCCAACATGCTGCATCACGCCTTACGCCTTCTTCGAGCAGGCGCAAGGTTTTGACGCAGCAGCGTCAGAAAAGTGACTGAGTGAAATCTTGTAGATTTCACTGCGTCACTTTTCCGAGGCTTTTCTCTGACGGAACGCCCACACTGCGACGGAACGCCCACATGAAACCTGACGCACGTTTCATGTGGCGCAGTGCTTTACAACATGACGCATCTGCTTAGATGCGTCATGTTGTAAATAAGTCGCAATGTGGCGCATGGTTTACGCTGCCGCTGCGTCAGAAAAGTGACGCAACGGCGGCGTAAAAGTGTTGCAAGGGGCTTGTAGATCTGCCCCGGGGTCTCTTTGTAGGCATGCGCAAGCCGAAGCTTCACACGCTTGGTCTTAGGTCACAGAAAAGTTGTGCCCTGAATCCTGTGACAGAAGCTAGATGCTGTTTATGTAGAGAGTTAAACTGTGTGCCTGGAGGCTCCACTCACAGTTACTCAAAGCGTCCACGGGTAATGCTAATGTGCTGCTCTTCATTGTGTAAACAGGATACTGGCACCCAGGGGCAGTGAAAAGAGCATGCATCATGGCCAGGGATCTCTTTTCATACCCCTCATCACACATTCCTATGTTGGGCGGGTAATCCGCGCATCCTATAGCAATGTGCTTCCGCACACTTTAGGAGGGTTGTTACCCTCTCTGCCATTTCTATTCTTTCATTCAGACTAGTGCTGGCAGTGTGTCTGTCTGACTTTGCTTCATAATTGCTCTGGGCGCTCTTGTTGTGCCAGGGTGAGTGTGCTGGTGATAAAAGCTCTTCTGAAATATTGATGCTGGAAAGAGTAATTCGTGGAGTTACTGATGTCATTTTAGAACTGCCTCGAGCTCCCAGACCATCTCAGTCGATGCAATGTTTTGTTTCAGTAGGCTCAGCGTCCCCTTTCATTCGCGCAGCGCCTGCCGATTCGCCCCGTCTCTATGATCCACATCTTCTCAGGGCCAGTGTCCAGTCCCTTTTCATTAGTCACCACCCCCCCTTTCCCCCCTCACCCCACATGTATTATCAGCTACGCGGAACGACAAAAGGCTTTCCTTGCGGAGAGAAAGCCGACACGGCTTCTCTCCTCCCTCGCGCTACTTTCCTGATACTTGCTTATTTGCACAGCTATTTTAAAGAATCAAAGCTAGTCTTTCTGCTGCTCTTCCTTTTTAAAATATTATTGTACTGTATTTTTGTGTATTTTTGTGTGACACTGATATTGGGGAATTGAACCAGGGGGTTGAAATATTTTCTTCGTAAGTGCCGCCATTTTTCCTCCAGTTAGCGTTCTAGACGCTCTGGAGGCTTCAAAACAGGACGCTGCGCTAGCGTGCACGATCCTTGCTGAGAGAAAGCTGACACGGCTTCTCTCCTCCCTCGCGCTACTTTGCTGATACTTGCTTATTTGCACAGCTATTTTAAAGAATCAAAGCTAGTCTTTCTGCTGCTCTTCCTTTTTAAAATATTATTGTACTGTATTTTTGTGTATTTTTGTGTGACACTGATATTAGGGAATTGAACCGGGGGGTTGAAATATTTTCTTCGTAAGTGCCGCCATTTTTCCTCCAGTTAGCGTTCTAGACTCTCTGGAGGCTTCAAAACAGGACACTGCGCTAGTGCGCAGCGGGCGCGCCAAAGCCGTGCCTAAGCCAAGCCCGTCTGCGCCCGTCAGCGTCCCATCGGCGTCCGGTGCACGGACCTCTGCATCTCCCGCTAAAATCGTCATGGGCGAGTGTACGAATAGGCGGAAATACAGTAAGTGTTTCCTGACTAGGATCAGAAATCCAACTCTCTGCTGTACCCCAATTAATCTAGCCACGACATCGGATAAACTGTTTTGTAGCGTCTGTAACTGGGAGTCAGCACCTTTAAGCACTCAATACACAATTGATGAAGGGAATTAATTTTCTCCCAGAATTCAACCTCCAGTGAGCAATACTATTAAAGAAAAACTTAAAGCTCTTCTTATGAATGCTAGATCCGCGAAGAAGCATGAATTTCACTTGCACGACCTTCTTGCGGAAAACAAGCCTGATCTCATATTTATAACAGAAACATGGCTCCAGGAAGGATCCAACCCCACTCTTGAGAACGCCATACCCCCGGACTACAAAATTATTAGGAAAGACCGAATTGGTAGTAGAGGCGGGGGGGTAGCCATTATTTACAAAAACTCCCTCCGGTGCTCTGTTATTCCAGTAAACGACCTTGAAGGAGCAGAGGGATTGGGGTTTTATCTTTCGATCTCTGCGCACCAGTCTGTCGCAGGAATGGTCATTTATAGGCCACCGGGGCCAGCGGGATGTTTTTTAGAATCTATCGGCCAGGCCACTGCCTCCATTGCCGCTAGATATAACCATTGTATGGTTTTAGGCGATTTTAATTTGCATTTTGACCGGAACGAAGATCCGGAGGTCAAGATGCTATGTGAATCATTACATTTTTTCAGTATGGCTCCATTTGCGTTTTCCCAAACGCATGACAAAGGTCATATTTTAGACCAGATTTTCTCGACACACAACATTGAGTTAGATAATCCTTTATTGATAGCTTGGTCTGAACACTTGTTGCTCACTTTTTGGATAAGTGTAGAGCGTCACAAGCCCTGATCTTTGTCTACCAATCAACCCAAGGTAACTAGATCCTTTAAGGCCATTACCCCCGAATCCCTAGCGGAAATAATAACTCATCATCCCTTCCCTGTGAAAGGTTTTCTTGAGGACGCAGCATCCGCTTTAGAAAATTGGCTTCACAATTGGACATCTCGCCTTGCCTCCCCCAAAGCTCATAGGGTCGCGCGCGATAGTCCCTCGGCTCCTTGGTTTTCAGAGGAACTGAGAAAGAGCAAAAGGACCTGTAAATGCCTCGAGCGCTCTTGGAGAAAAAAATATGACCCTCAGAGCAAACTCATGTACAAACTGGCTCTCAAAACTCACTACTTGAAGGTCCGCAAAGAGAAGAAAAGCTTTTAAGTAAAAAAATTGATTCCGCCAACAACTGCAGCAAAGAACTTTTTAAGATAGAGGTAGATTTCGTTTCCCCTAATGTCACTCAGAGTCCTTTTATCCCCACGCTAGAATGGACCGTGAATATTGCTAAATTTTTCCATGACAAGATTAAATCCATCCAGGATTCTTTTGATTTATACTCACGGCGAAACTTGGCCAATGCTCCGGACCCTATAGGCTGTTCCAAGGCGGACGCTTTAGTAGAGTTTCCCTTGATATCTCTGGACACTTCTCTTACCATCATGAGAGTGCTCAAATCTGGGTCGCCCTCCGATCCGTGCCCTGCCAAAATAATAGCATCTGTCGCCGAAGTTGTGAATCCCGTCGCCAACCAACTTATGAATCTTTCACTAGTTACTGGAAAAGTTCCAGCTAGATGGAAACAGGGCAAAATACTCCTGTTGAAAACTAAAACAGCGATATGATTAAGCATTCACTCCAGACATGAATTCTCTACAGTCAAAACGTGTTTCTTGTCTCAGGTTGACTAATGTCCGGACTCCATTTTGTATTGTCATGTCTCCACGTGCTTTGCACGAGAAGAGTCCTACCTTTTCGCTAGTTGCTCTTGTAATCTGCCTAGTAACAGTCTATAAATAGCTCCTTTGTCCGTCTGGCGCATGCCCAGACTTGACCATATCTGTTATCAGTTAGTCCTTGTTTGACCATGTTTTCGCGGGCTCAGGAAATTGTTAACTCCGCCCATATATTGATCCTGTATCGAAAATGCCCATTAATGGTAATGAATTTTGCTCTATGTTGTATCCACCCACTTATGAGCCCCTCTGTTGTGTATAAAAGGGGACCGTGTACGTAAGTTCTTTGTGCTACTCTATGCAATACTGAAGAGTGTTGTGTAGGTTGTAGGACCACCCTTAAGGGTTAATAAACTCTGTCTTTGTATTTGCAGTTTCCGTGCCAACTTCCTTCTAGTTTTCGTTACAGGAGGGCGAACCCTTGTATTTGCGGGCCTAGCTGGGGCCTGTACTCATCAATTGGCGCCCGTCACGTGGGGCTCATCGGCGACTCGGATGCTCGAAGGACTGGTCGTGACGAAGGTGAGGAATTTGGCCGGGGATGTGATCACTGCCAGCGGCGTCTTTTAGTCCTGGCATCCCGAGGTTTCTTCCTTCCCTTCCGAGCAGACCATCTGGGTGGCGCCGGTCCTCGACTGAGACCTCTTCTGTCGGTTTGCCGTGTGATAGCCGTTTGGGCGAATTTTGGAACTTGGCAGTTGGAATCTGGACACTCTTGATTGGTAAGCACCGTTGTACGGTACTTGCTCCGAGTTTTGAAGCCTGGGTTGGATATTTGAGTTTGATTTGTGATGACCGGTCATATTTTGTATTGATTACTGTGGGAATATATGCGTTGCAACACATATAGGCAGGTAATGTGGAGATATTTCTCCGGAGTTGTTTAAATTTGAACGGCGCAACGTTTAAGTGCCATTTTTGATAATACTGCATATTTTGCATTATTGAGCATGCCTGCTTTTAGCGCACTCCGTAAGTGGTGCTGCTGCTTTGGAAACCGGTTAAATCTTGAGGAATCTGCTCTAGCCCCCCAGAGGGGACTCCTAATAGGGATATGTATGTGAACCATGGTCTTTCCTCTATAATGTACAGCACAGTGTGGAGGAAATACACCAAAAAGGATCCTGAGTTACGATGGCCTTTGTATGGATCGTTTGATATGCGTAAGATTGAGTATGTGGAACAGTGTATGTGTAAACGGCGTGCTCGGCAAGACATGTTTGAATGTGTACGGTTATGGGTGAAGGAAGTGTGTGAGCGGGAGAAACGTGAGAAATCGCTGATTGATAAAGAGCAACGGAAAAATGATCATGTGAGAGCGCAGGAAGCGAAGCGTCGGGAGGAAAGAGAACTGGCGGAGAGACAAGAGAAAGAGCGTAGGCTGCAAGTATCGGGTCAATATGCTGTCCGCCAGCCACTTTATCCTGTCCTTACTAATCTTGAAGATGATTTTCATTTATTAGATCGCTCTCTGCCCCCCTATGTTGGCGCGTCTGCCCCGAGGTCACAGGATTCTGGATCGGTTTCGGATAAGGTAGACACGCGGTCCATGTTATCAACTGATCGTATGAGTGAGCTTCGGAAAATTTCTTTTCGTGCGCTTAAGGGCAAGCTATCTCTTACTGAATTATTGGCATCTTTGGACAGTTGGCAGAATAGGGAAAAGTTATATTTTGTTGAAACTTTTTCTGATGAAGTGGTTACTGCCTTTCGGAAATATTCTGATGTTTTTGAGCCTGATGATATAGTATTAGATTCTAAAGCATTACGTAACGGTGTCTTTTCTCCCTCTAAGGTACCCGATGCGGTTCGACGTCTGTTTGCATTGCGGGACGCGATGCTTGAACTTAAAGAGAAAGCGCGCCAAAAGACAGGGGAGGAGGAGAAATCGAATCCACATGTCGGCGGGAAACAGTCGTCTACCTCCCATTCAGATAAGAGTGAACTAGTGCATGCTAAACCGATGTGAGAGGCGGCACCTTTGTATGTTCCTCCTAAAGGAGTGGGTACTAGTTCAGACATGTCTTCCCCCGATGCTAGGGGATATTTCGTGTACAATTGGGTTTATACTCCCTGGCATAGGACTGATGTTATGGCATTGAAGAATGCATTGCCTGACCCCCGCAAGAATCCAGCGGCCTTTTGTGAAGAGGTCGAAGGGGCCTTGAATTCTTGTACTATGACTTTAGCAGATATAGATTTGTTCTTTGGGCTCGTTTTACCACCGGATATGTGGTGATCTGTGCGGAAGGTGGATGATCAAGCCGTTTTTAAGGCCAAATGGTCTGAGATTGAGGATGAGGATAGGGAGAGAAAGCCCGCTCAAAAACCGCCTCAGCTTATTTTAGATCTCCCTGCTGCTATCTTGACTAAGTTGAAAACGATTATTCCCCCTAAAAAGATGAACTGGAATATGTTAGCCTCGTGTAAACAGAAGGTTGATGAATCAGTTTCAGACTTCTTTACGCGCTTTGAGGAAACATTTCATGATTTCAGTGGTCAGTCACTTACGGATGATACGGGCCGACATCTTTTTGTTGATAAATATGTGGCGAATTTATTACGGGGAATAGCAGCTCGATTAAAAGCGAGTGAAAGTTCTTGGTCCACCTCGTCTCCGGCATCCCTCCTGACTATGGCTCAGTATTATGAGCGTCAGGAACAACAAGCGAAGGGGCATGAGGAGAAGAAATCGAAAGATTTGAAAACTAAGGTGATGTTAGCGCAGGTGTATGGTCCGCCTCGTCGGGGTGTTGAGAGAGGTAGAGGAGGATTTTATGGTCCCCCTTCGGGTCGGTCGGATGTTAATAGAAATCAATGTGCGTATTGCAAACAGTTGGGTCATTGGGCCAGGGATTGTCCGGTACTATATGCACCCCGTCAGGGACGTGGTCAGGGACCGCCGAGAGGTAGAGGGGGCTTTTCGAATTTTAGAGGGAATTCCAATGATCGTGCTCGATTTGAGCCTAACGTGCAGCAACGAGATAGACCTAATGTATTTGATCGGCAAAATCAGTATCAAATGTCTGGGAATGATCGCCCTGGGTACCATGATTCGCAGCATGCATAGGATTGCGTTGGGTGGGGGTTGGAATCAGTTGAAGTGCCAGTTGATCAGAAGGGTCCTTATGTTACAGCAAATGTTCTGGGTTCTACTGATCGGTTCCTAGTTGATACAGGAGCTACTCGCAGTGCTTTGTCCAAACAATTGGTTCCGAGGGCTCCCCCATCTGGCTTAATGGTTACATCGGTAGGGTTTGGTGGTACACTCTCTCGAAGCCCTCTATCCCAACCCCTTGCATTTCATGTTGACCAACTTTCTGCACCCTGTCCGTTTTTGCTTGCCCCGAACACGCCTGACAACATTATGGGTCTTGATATGCTTAAGCACTTTAGAGCTACGATCCGCTGCTCCCCTACTGGAGTACGTGTGATCTTAAACGATAATCACCCTATGACAGAACGGATGTGTGTGGTTGCAGAGGATACTGTATTAGCTTCTCTCCCTCGTACTTTGTGGGCCACTTCGGATACTGATGTGGGACAGATGGTGATTCCGCCTGTCCACATTAGTGTCCAGGAGGGTGCTGTGTTACCACGCCTCCCTCAATATCGTATTTCCCAGGAGGGGGAGGAGGCACTTATACAGATTGTGCAGGATTTGATAAAGGTGGGAGTAGTGGAGGAAGTTCCCTACAATGTCTGCAACAGTCCTATTTTACCCATTTTGAAGAAAGATACCGATACTAGGGTTTATCGTTTTATTATTGACTTAAGGGAGGTGAATAAGATAGTGATACCTCAGTATCCAGTGGTTTCTGATATCACGACGTTGCTTACTCTAGTCCCGCCAACGGCGACCACATTCTCGGTTATCGATTTGAAAAATGCTTTCTTTTCGATCCCTATTCATCCTGATAGTGTTCTGCTTGGGTTTTCGGATCAGATAGAACCCGCTCATCAGAGCCTCACTAACCCAGCCAGAACGTTACCCCCTCCCTAGAACCTATTTACAATCCTACAACCACATAAATCTATCACCTAAGGACAGGGAATTCCTACTATGCATACCAAGATCTCACAATCGGCGGCCTCGCGATCCCATACGGACCCAGACCTCTCTGCCCATACGACAGTATCAACACAATCGGCGGCCTCGTGATCCCATACGGATCCAGACCTTTCTGCCCATACGACAGTATCACAAGTGGCGGACTCGCGGTCCCATACGAACCCGGACCTCTCTGCCCATACGACAGTATCAGCACAATCGGCGGCCTCGCGATCCCCTTTGAATCCAGACCTCTCTGCCCATACGACAGTATCACAAGTGGCGGCCTCGCGGTCCCATACGAACCCAGACCTCTCTACCCATACGACAGTATCAGCACAATCGGCGGCCTCGCGATCCCCTACGAATCCAGACCTCTCTGCCCATACGACAGTATCACAAGTGGCGGCCTCGCGGTCCCATACGAACCCAGACCTCTCTACCCAGACGGCAGTCTCAGCACAATTGGCGGCCTCGCGATCCCCTACGAATCCAGACCTCTCTACCTAGACGGCAGTCTCATACGACAGTTCATCCTATGATCACCATAACATACAAAAAGGGAATCAGTCTCACTATTCATCAGATCACACAAGGATTGCCAGTTCGGGCATAGCCTGTTCTCAGGTTTGAGGGGCTCCTCTTTCCCTTATTCAGTTACCACTTACCTGATCAGGGTTAACATCTGTTCATGTAGCCGCAGCTGACTAGAAGAATAGGCTACCCTCTTATACAAGAACACGCAGCACATGTTGGTTCACTACAAACTGGATACTTTATTACTCATTGCATACACAATCACATAACATTACGATATAACACATAACCTGCAAAGAAAAGTGAAAGATTAAGTTGTACACTCTAATAAGAAAGGGTCGACATCACCTTAGTAGTATGTAGCCTGCACTCAGTGGTCATCTAGGTTCCCTTCTCGTCTGTGCCTCGGCTCGCCTGGAATCACCCTTCTCCGAGTCACTGGGACCTCTTCCTTATCGGCTACTCTCTCCTCTCTGGCTATTCTGTTAGGAAAGCATCTTTCTCTCAGTTCTTCTCCGCCTTCAAGATGGCGTCTGTCTTCCCTGGAATAAGTAGTAGCTTTACTGCTAACGGCTAGATGCCGCCTACGGACTGAACATGTAACTGCCTCAGACTTTCACTAATATAGAGGTGCATTTCCTCATGGAAAATTCCGGCCCGTAACCTGCCGCCCACCAAATTCTTGTACCTCCCCGTACCAAGGACACGTTCCCAGCCGGCCGGCCTGATGTAGTGTCTTCGGCATGAAGAAAAATACAATCCTTCGATAAGGGCCGGCCTGAACCGGTTCTCTCCAAGCGAATAACACCTCATAACTAAAACATTATATTTGACCTAGAAGCATCCCAAGCTGCCGAAGCAGAAAGAAAGATGGAGTCTCTCCCGTTTGAGGCCTACCAGGCCTGAATTCAGCACAGCTCCATGAAATACCCTCACTATAGGACAGGTTATCCCTAATACTAACGAATCTATCCCCTAGGCTATGTGTACAAGCCCTGATCTATGGGGAAGAGCACAGAATCATGTCGAAGTGCCTAGTAAATAGGCTCCATTCACTACTCTAACCCTTAGGCTTGAATGGTAAGAGACTGAAGTCACATTCAATCACTTGTTAACACAAGAAAACCGGGAAAATCGAGCAGAACAGATAGCCGGTACCTTTTCGGCTTCACTTTGAATAATCGGTCTTACAGATTTTTTAGAGTCCCTCAGGGTTATACAGAGAGTCCTAGTATTTACAGTCAAGCATTGAAAAGACAATTGGATTCGTTTGTTCTGCCTGATGGGGTAGCCCTTATACAATATGTCGACGACATCTTGTTGGCGGCCGACACTCCTGAGCTCTGTGAGAAATGCACGTTATCCCTGCTTTCCTTTTTGGCATCTCACAATCACAAAGTGTCGAAGAAGAAATTGCAATTCTGTAGACCAAAGGTGACTTACCTGGGTCACCTTTTGTCTAAGGAGGGGCGTGCACTCACACCAGATCGTATTCGAGCAATTTTGGACACGCCAGTACCTTCCACACAGAAGGACGTGCGTGCATTTTTGGGTCTTGCTTCTTTTTGTAGGCAATGGATATTGGGGTTTTCATATATAGTTAAGCCATTGTTAGCACTTTTGACAAAAGATACCCCAATTCCTCTTCCCTGGTCAAATGAGTGTGAAATTGCTTTTCAGCAATTGCGACAAGCCCTTTGTTCAGCACCAGTGTTAGGTACCCCTGATTATACGAAGCCTTTTACATTATATGTACATGAGAGAGATGGATGTGCATTATCAGTTTTAGTGCAGATGCACGGCGACAAGCAGCGCCCGTGTGCATATTTTTCAGCCGTACTTGATCCTGTTGCCCGAGCATTGCCTGGTTGTTTTCGCTCGGTTGCGGCGACAGCTGTGTCAATACGCCAAAGCGAGGGAATTGTGTTATCTCATAAGCTGTTGGTATTAGTTCCCCATGCTGTTGATGCCCTGCTTAATCAGACAAAGACGCAGCATTTGACCAGTGCTCGTTTAACGGGATATGAGTTGACGCTTTTGGCTCCTCATATTACGTTGAAGAGGTGTGCAACGTTAAATCCAGCCACATTGTTGCCGTTTCCGGAAACTCAGTCTGAAGCACGAAAAGCACATGACTGTATTCTTGTGACTGAGGAACAGACAAAGGGTCGTATTAATCTCCAGGATACGCCCTTTACAGATGTAGATGGAGAACTATGGGTGGACGGATCATGCCTGAAGCTACCAGATGGTACGACTTCAGCAGCGTATGCAATTACCACATTACAAACAATAGTGGAAACAGCACGCATACCGCAGAAATCAGCTCAAGCAGCGGAACTGATAGCATTAACACGAGCATGTGAGCTCAGTGCAGGATTGTGTGTGAATGTTTATACAGATAGCCGCTATGCCTTCGGAGTAGCGCACGACTTTGGCCTACTCTGGAAGGAGAGACGGTTTCTAACGTCACATGGAGCACAGATAATGTATGGAGAGTTAGTTCACAACCTTTTGACTGCATTAACATATCCAAAGAAGATTACTATAGTTAAATGTAGTGCCCATAAAATGGTGGTTGATAAAGTTGGAGAAGGGAATGCTTTGGCAGACCGGGTGGCACGAGAGACTGCGATGCAGCCTGACTCTACTGCAATGTATGTTGTGAAGTCACAGGCAGAAAGATGGCACGATGCTAGGAGAGAAGTGCTGGAGATACAGAGGACCGCTTCCGATAAGGAACGGGAGCAATGGTCCAATGATGGAGAATTAGACGATGAAGGGTGTTGGAGAAATAAGCAGAAGGATAAATGGAAGTTACCCACAGCTTTCGTACAACCTATGGTTCAGATGGCACATGGACTAGCGCATGTCGGAGCTTCCGCAATTGTAAAATTACTCACACGAGTTTGGGAGCATCCGGAGATCGCTAGTACGGCAAAGAGGGTAGTGCAGACTTGCATGATTTGCCTGAAGTATAACCCAGGAAAGGGTACACGAACTCCGGCAGGAGGATTTGCAACACCTACTGCACCCTTTGAGGTTTTGCAGATGGATTACATCCAGCTTGAGCGCTGTAATAATCTGAAGTATGTTCTAGTAGTGGTTTGTGCCTTCAGTAAATGGGTTGAGGCATAACCTACGAAAGACAATACTGCAATGACTACAGCCAAGATGCTATTGAAGGAGTTCTTCCCTCGATATGGTGTTTGTAGATTGTTGTGGAGTGATAACGGACCTCATTTTATAGCAGACGTTATCAAGTATGTCCTGAAAGGACTGGGAATTACCCAGAAATTTCATGCAGTGTTTCACCCTCAGTCTGCGGGATTGGTTGAGAAATATAACGGTACTTTGAAGCTTAAGATCGCTAAGATCCAAGCTTCGACTTCTTTGACTTGGCCAGACGCTTTACCGCTGGCATTATTGTCAATTAGATCGATACCGCATTCTCGGACCGGTCTCACGCCATATGAGACCGTGTTCGGACGCCCAATGAATATTTGGGGTCACCGAAACCGAAGTCAGTGTATGATGTACCTTGTGTAATGATGAATGATTATCTGGCACAGTTAACGGATAATTTGGTTTCTATTCATCAACAGGTTCGAGAAGCGCTCCCTGATCGGTCCACAGGTGAAGGACATAACCTCCGGCCTGGAGACCATGTTATGATCAAGGTGTTTGAAAGGACGAACAGTCTGGAGCCGAGATGGGTTGGTCCTGAGCAAGTCTTGCTCGCAACGAGGACAGCTGTGCGAGTCTCTAATCGGAAGAACTGGATCCACTCCTTGCACTGTCGTAAAGTGACGCCTGGATTAGTGGAGCCTGCTGTATTGACCGACCATCGAGAAATCCTGACTGCAGAGACAAGCCGTGCTGTGGAACCGAACGACACTGAGGAGCTCTTCCCGGACCAAGCGATTCCTGGAGGTAGAAGATATCATCTCAGACCGAGGAAGTGATTTCTTTCTGTATCAGGACACATTGTCAGAACGGCCCTTAGGTTAGTGAAACGGAGAGCCAATGAGGCCCTGCATTAGTGTAGTGACACCCGTCTTGGCCCGCTGGTGAAGAAATCAACGGCTGCCTAAGGGGAAGAGTTCTGACAACCTTTTAGTTTCAGGAAGATATTGACTTTTACTATAAAATGGAGAAGAAGAAGATTTTTTGTGCGACAAGTTTTATTATCATTGTAGCTATTGTTGGTATAACCACGTGGTTTGTTGAGGATGTGACTCCTGCCTGTGAGTTGCTTGTTTTGACTTCTCCAGTGCCTGAGGAGCACTACTTTTACACCCTTCCGTATCAAGAATTGAAGCATCGTCAGTCTTATTTGAATAATACTTTTATCCAGATGTTGCATCATACCCATGTTGCTACAAATGCTACGAACTGTTGGATATGTGGTATGATGCCAGCTCATCAGAAGAAAGGAGGAACGCCGTTCATACCTCTTCCTTTCTCTCATAATGGCTCTTGTAGAGCATGGTACACTTTGCTTTTTGCCACACGGAAACCTACAGTGGGACGACTACTTTTTAGGCTTAATAGGGAATGTCATCAAGATAAAGAAGGCTATCCACAAGCGAATGGGACAATATGGGAGTGGGAAGAATATCGACCAGATAATGAATCAATCCCCTACATCTTCACGAACACTAGAGACATTATCGGGAATTAAAAATTTGTAATTCAAGTGGCACAAGCTCAAGCGGACCTGTGTGTCCAGAGTGTGGGTCATATTCCTGTTGGTGTTAGTGACTGTATTATTGTTTTGAATATAGATGGATTAAATAGTAGTACTTTCTTAGCTTCCCATAATACGTACTTCGTATGTGGGAATAAGGGTTATTATCGCTTACCAGCCGGCTGGTCCGGAGTATGTTATGTAGCGTTCTTATTACCCCCTGTATTCTTAGCGCCTGCATCCTATCATAAAGATTTGAAGTTATTGAACAATGTAACTGTAAATAGGTATAAATGTACTTTATCTATTGATGATGTTGACCAAACCGACACTAGCTTACAGCAGTATGTTGATTTTAACTTAGGATTGTTTTTCTTTGTTGGAGCTGCCTTAAATAGTAGGAAGGTTCGACGATTAACAAGAGTTGTAGAGGCGGTAACAAATCAAGCAGCTGCTGCTCTTGGGAATCTTACTGAAGAATTACAAATCACTAGAATTGTTGCGTTACAGAATCGTATGGTATTAGATGTTATGTTAGCAGACAGAGGTGGAGCATGTAGAATTATTGGAAGTAGTTGTTGTGTATTTATTCCTGACCACACCCCATCAGTCTATAACGCTATTAATAAATTGCATAAAATCGCAGCTGAGATTCATACAGAAAATGGCACTTGGACCTTTTCTGGATGGTTTTGGGCATTGATCACTACATGGGGATGGAAAGTCTTAACTGGTCTCTGTATTATTGTAGCAGTTCTGTTTTCCTGCTGCGTCTGTGTTCAGTGTGGTCCCTTAGCCTGTTCTTTATGTGTGTCATTTTGTATTCCTGATAAGAAAGCTATTGCCAATGTCACCTATCAGAAAAGCTTAAACAAGGAGGTGGAAGAGATGATGAAAATTGACATATATGATGATTATCCTAATAAGCCGAATGTCTTCAGTAAATGCTGAAAGGGTCGTCTGTTGAAAACTAAAACAGCGATATGATTAAGCATTCACTGAAGACATGAATTCTCTACAGTCAAAACGTGTTTCTTGTCTCAGGTTGACTAATGTCCGGACTCCATTTTGTATTGTCATGTCTCCACGTGCTTTGCACGAGAAGAGTACTACCTTTTCGCTAGTTGCTCTTGTAATCTGCCTAGTAACAGTCTATAAATAGCTCCTTTGTCCGTCTGGCGCATGCCCAGACTTGACCATATCTGTTATCAGTTAGTCCTTGTTTGACCATGTTTTCGCGGGCTCAGGAAATTGTTAACTCCGCCCATATATTGATCCTGTATCGAAAATGCCCATAAATGGTAATGAATTTTGCTCTATGTTGTATCCACCCACTTATGAGCCCCTCTGTTGTGTATAAAAGGGGACCGTGTACGTAAGTTCTTTGTGCTACTCTATGCAATACTGAAGAGTGTTGTGTAGGTTGTAGGACCACCCTTAAGGGTTAATAAACTCTGTCTTTGTATTTGCAGTTTCCATGCCAACTTCCTTCTAGTTTTCGTTACAGGAGGGCGAACCCTTGTGTTTGCGGGCCTAGCTGGGGCCTGTACTCATCACTCCCTCTATGAAGAAGCCTTCTGCTGACCCGGCCGTTGCCAGCAATTATAGGCCTATAACACTGCTTCCTGTTTTTGCAAAAACTTTGGAAAAACATGTGAATGCAGTCATTATCAACTATATAGAAGCCACTAATGCCCTACATCCCAGTCAATCGGGTTTCAAAGCCAATTATAGCACCGCTAGAAATTTCTGATAGCATTAAAAATACCCTTGACAGAGGAGGAAAAGCAGTTTTAATAATGCTCGACCTCTCGGCCGCTTTTGATACCGTGCCCCATGACCGTCTCCTTCAGAGACTGAGAGAATGCGGTCTTGGGGGCACGGTTCTCAGCTGGTTTTCCTCCTTCCTTAACGATCGTCAACAATCGGTTTGGTCCCCCCCTTTTTCTGCAGATATTCCCCAACTCAATGTTGGAGTACCTCAGGGCTCTGTGTTGAGCCCGACTCTTTTTAATATCTATATGGCCCCTCTGGCATCTCTCGCTGAAAAATTTGGTGCTAAGATTATAACCTATGCAGACGACTCACAAATCTTGTTCACATATGGAAAGGACGAACCTTTTAATGAAAGTGTAATCAATGAATGTCTGTCCAACATCTTTGGCGGGTTCCATCGGAATCAGCTGTCCTGTAGTTCAGCCAAAACCGAAATGATCTTCTTTGGACATACTCCAGGGGATGAATGGAAGAATTGGTGGCCCCAGGACCAACCATCTCCCCCTAGCCCTGTCACCACTGTGAAAAATCTTGGAGTCCTATTAGACTCGGATCTTTTCATGAAGTCGCAGGTGAAATCTGTGACGGGCACAGGTTTCAGGCTTCTAAAAATGCTGAGAAATTTTCTCTCACTTCTGCCTCTGCCCCATAGACAGACGGTAGTTCAAGCCTTAAATATTTCTAGACTGGACTATGTGAATGTCCTCTACCTGGGCATCCCGAAATTTCTAGTTAACTGCCTCCAGTTGGTCCAAAATGCGGCGGCCAGGGCTATTCTGAGGGTCGGACCTAGGACCCATTTGGCCAGCCACCTTAAAACGTTACATTGGCTCCAAGTAAAAAACAGAATTAACTTCAAGGCATTGGTCCTAGCTTTCAAGGCCTTACACGATAACGGAGCCTTATATCTCAGAAAGAGAATCGCTCCCTATTGTCCAGGCAGGACGCTAAGATCTTCAACACAACACCTGCTAGTGGTGCCAAAATGTATCTTGACAAGGAAGGGAGGACGCTCCTTCCAGGTGATCCTAAGCAGGCTATGGAACTCCCTTCCCTTTGCCCTCAGAAGTGATCCCGAACTTCTCAGCTTTAGACGCCATCTTAAGACCTGGCTGTTCCATCAATAAGTCTTGACCTGTAGGATTGATAGCGTGTCGGATCTCTCTCTTCTTGAGGTAGTTGCTCCAGCGCCGGGACACTCTTTTTGAGTAGCCGTGCGCTCTATAAATCCCCCTTAACATAACATAACATAACATAACATAACATAACATAACATAGGAGATGGCGACATTTAAAGAACACCGGTTTGCTTCTTAGAAACACCAGCTTGTTGTCATACTTTTCACTGATGCACAGTATAACCTGAGTTTTGTTTACCTTTCTAACACAATTGTAAAGATGGCCGCCAGATTTTTCCGATACTGAAAGGTTCCTCAGAGTTATGCTTCTATGATTCACTCCCTTCTTTCGGGGAGTCCATGCTGGCAGCAGCAGCCAAGCTTTAGGAACAATAGTAAGGAAGCGACATCAACGCCTAAAGCGAGGGAATGTAACAAACAACACCACAACACCAGTGGCCACAACAACACATGTAAGTATTTTTCTATCCAATTACCTCTCGGGACTGTTGTTATATTAGCTGTTTTCTCTATAATTTCTGCCCCCTATCATTTCTTGCCCCAAAACAGAGATGTAAGTAAACCTTTACACTTTTCATATGCTTTTCAGTGGGCTGTTGCAGAGCTCAGACAGCTCCTGCCCCCTTATTGCGTTTCTTAAAAATGATCTCTGAAGATCGAGCTGTGATGGATGCCAGGGGGCAGCCAGCTACCCAAGCAGCAACGTTTACCAAGCAGAGGTGGCAGCAGCCGATCACACTCACTGGAACGGGATGCAGTGGCCGCGGTCTTTGGACCGACACAGAAGCTGGCCCATCCAGGTCAGTTGCTGTGTTAGAGATATGCTAGGTTTGCCCGTAGCTTATGTTTTTGCCCAACAATGTCTCACTGTTCCTATCTGATGGTCTTAAATCTGCCCCTGATATTCAATGATTTGAGATCTATGCATCTACTGCCCTAGTGACACGGCTGGCGACAAATGCCGCTGCTAAGAAGTCTGATCTGATGCCAGTGATCTTCCCAGCTAAAGTTTTCACAGTATACAGACGGAGGTTTGCCACCTGCCACCTTTCCCGCATACTCACACGCTCAATGACACCTCTCTTCTCTCCTTCGCACTCCCACGACCCTGTCATCTCTCACAAGCAATCCCACTGTCCCCTCATCTCTCCCTCGTAACTCGTACTTCCACCAACCCTGTAATCTCTCCCCTACACCCCCACTGCCCCTGTCATCCCTCCCTCACACTCCCTGTCTCCTCTCTGTAATGCCTACTCACACATTCTGCCTTTCAGTACCTCCTTGCACTGTGCACTTGCCCACCTCTCGCGCCCCCTCTCTCTAAGTGCCCCTACCGCTCATCTTGGTGCTATTCTCACTTCTACTCGGAAACTAGAAGATGTGCACAGTCCGTCTCTATCCATGCTCTCCGTGTCGGCTCATACGCCTCTCTCAGTCCGGTGCCCCGCCATCTTTGAACATCTGCCTTACTTTAAGGTTTCTTTGGGAAGAGCAACCAGTCCCCCTCTCTCATACTCTCTCTCAACCCTCTCTCTAGCTCTCTAAGGCACTCTTCGTGCCTCTCTCATGTGGTTGACTTCAGGTCTTCGAGAACAGTTCCTTTCCCATGCCTTTTCAAGGTTCCCATCCTTCAATCCCACGCTATCCTCTTCTTGGGGTGTCTTCTGCATACACAAGCGCTCTCTCTTTATGTATCTGTCGCCTTCTTTCTCCTTCTTTCTCTCTTTCTCACACACTCTTTCTGCTCCTCTGTCTGGACTGCATTCAGCACTCTGTGCACAAACTACCTATCCCTCTCCGTGTTCCTGTCTATCTATCCTGTGCAACTCTCCCCCTTATCTATCCACCATGCCTCATAATTCCACTACACAATTCCACTCCGCACCACAGAATTCTACCCCACACAATTCCACAACTAACAATTCCAATCCAACCCACATAATTCCACTCCACAAAACATACATCCACTCCACTCTAATGGGTAAAAGACATTGTCAGTTACAATGCCAATGGCTCTAACTCTAGTTTATTATAACTTTCAACATGCTGCACAGCAGCCACAATTCTCTACAACATAGCTTAAAGACATTGGCAAATCCAATAGCTGTGGCTAAACACTTATATGGCCCCGAAGGCGAGACCTATTGGCTATGCCAATGCTTGTTTAAACGACAGTGTCTCGGAAGCAAGAGTGCATGCGCTAGCACATGGCTCATGCAGATTCGGCCCTAAAAAAGGCTGACATTTGATTATCGGTGGAAAGGTGGTGTAAAGGTTTGCTTCTTAGCCCTGCAGCTCTTGAGGGCACTCTACTTGCTTCTCCTGGCCCAGATTATCCCTAAAGAAGTTTCGCATCACACAAAATTGTGCTAGCTTTTCAGAGTTTAAAGAAATATACAAGTTTCTGTTTGGAATGCTACTTCCTGTAGTTTTCATTGTCACCCCTGAAACACAATTCCTCAGAGTTTATGAATTAATAAAGTTAGTCCCATGAATTTTCCTGTAGCATTAAATCTACGCACATTTGTAACCTTTTAATCAAGATGCGGGTGCCTGTGAAAGAAAAATAGAAAATCTACCAGCTGTGTGCAGAGTTTTGTCTTTCATTTGTAATACTAGGTATTTCTCATAAGTACAAAGCTATTCAGTCAGATAGTTATTAATGATTTGCAGTTTTTTTTAAACTTTACTTAACGCCTAAAACATGCATACCCTCTGAAATTATTTGTATGTACTTCCCATAAATAACTGATTAATAAAAGTTCCTCATGAATGGACAAACATATTCCAAAATGCATTGAGGATATATTTCCTTGAGACTTTTAAATGTAATTGTTTTTTTCTCAAATGTAAAATGTAAAATACTAGAAACAGAGACATTTCATCAATAGAAAACTAGGAATAGGTGTAAAAAATAAACTATATGTTCCTTCTGCGTACTATGGGAATGAATAGATAGGGCCACCCTCATCCCTTAGATGGGACGAATGAACATAGCGGAAAAGACCTTTCTTTACCCCTCGTACCACTCAGTTCTCTGCAGACACTGACGGCCCTGCCCTCTGACCCTCTTTGCTCACCTATAATCACCTGCGGGTTTACACAAGACACAGCCATGGAGAGGACAAGGAGGCTGACAGCCAGGAACTGCCCACTGAAGACCATCTTGGCGCTATCACAAAGAATGTCTTGATTCAAGAGTGCCCAGGAATAGACTGAGGAACAGTGTTTATAGGCACGTGCGTGTGGCAAGGGATCGTGGCACTGAACTGGCACGTCAGTGTGGGTGGCACAGTGCCCTGTGCACCTTACAATGGCACTTCACAGTCCAGAGCACCCAGAAGAGAAGAACAATGGAAGCCCAGCAGGGTCAGGTGACCAGGTCAAGCGTCCCTGGAGCCACCGCCTCAGAGGAGCCTGCCTTAGTTAATGTCCTTTCAGTCCCAAACATCCTGTTCAGCCCCCCAGTCCTCGCCCTCGGTGTCTCTGCCACCCTGGATCATGCCTACTTCAAATACAGTGTTTTATCATGATTTGTATACTCCAGCATAGTTTATCAAACCATCCGGCGGTGCCTGGTCCTGTATAGTATTACCCCTCTTCCTGCCATTGTACAAAATCGTTGAGGACATACTTTCTGCTTTCGATGAAATTGACATTTCTCCTTTTGACTCCTCCACAAGTCCACCCCTAGAACATGGCCACCACTCCCAGGTCCCTGTTCTCTTTGTATATCTGTTTTTAGTAGATGATCACAGGTTTAAATCCCTGAGGGCCCGCTCAGCCTTTCATCTTTACTAAAATGAGGACCACTGAGTTGGGAAACGATAAGCATCTGTTCTCCAGCGTATAGGTTCCCAAGGCAGTGAATGTGTGCTTTATAAATGCGCATGATAAGTCCATATGGGAGTGTATGGGCCCTTCTCTATATGGATCAGGGTAAAAACAGCAGACTCGAGCACGTTTTGAGGGACTGAATGTAATGCATTTGTTTAACTAAACAAATTAGCTTTGGTAGTAGCTTTTCTATTGTCCTAAGGGCCTACGGAAAAGGATGCTGTTCGGGCCTCCTGTTTGTATCATTTATGAGACTTCAATAGGCAGGGCAACATGACAAGATGGCCTCCCTCCTGCCCAGTATGCCTTCCATGAGCCCTCTGAAAGCCTGCGTGCCTAGAGGACTGCACGACTGATCCGATAGGCCGGTGCCTCTGCAACAGCTTTCACTTCCAAGTGGCTGCGTTGTGTTTGTTTAAGGGGGGACTTGCCACCTTTTATGGTAAACTACCTAGTCTGGTCACAGAGCTAAGAGGCCGTTTAAGTGGGCCAGGCATTCCTGACTCTGCAATGGCGGCCTCCCAATCAGACATTACTGCGATGGGTCTGCACGGAGGCGTTATCGGTAGTGCTACGTTTCTGCTGACCTGGGGTGCTTGAAAGGGTACAAGGAGGTTTCATGAATATCCTTGGGTACTCTGGGAGAAAGTAAGGAAAAGGCCATCATATGCCAATGATATTTTCTTGGGGGCTGCTTTAGGCATAACATGCTGTAGGGCTGTATGAAATTTGCATCATTTGCTTCCACATAATTTTGTGAAAATTTTGGAAAATAAACAATGATTATAAAAATTGCAAGGCTATCATTTCATATAAACTTTTAGCGCAAAATGTGTCCTCAGGCACATTACTGAGGATGCATTTTACACTAACAGAATGCGACAACAAAATAACCGTGAGGAACAGCTGCTCGCCTTCTGCTGTTCCTGTGTGTTTACAGTAAAAATTTACTGTAGAGTTTGCGTTTGTGGTATATTTTTATCACACAAGGTGCGTAGTTATGAAAAGTGGAGTGATGGCCTAATTTCAGGACTTTAATGTAATAAGCATAGTGCAAAGCTCCAAATATTCAATGAATTATGCCAGAGTAATTTAAATTTCGTCCAGTTGTAAAGAGGAGTGGTACAAATAAGCACAATCCTCGGCGTTACTGTATGCCTCACGTGCTTACATCCTTTTCTTTATTAAAGTTCAGCTCAGTCAGGTGATTAAAGCTCAGTTTCAGCAGCTACTCTAAGGCTCATCACTGACCTCCTCAGAGCAGCTGCCTCCGATTGGACAGTCTGATTTCATACTTATCTTTCAAGTTGGGGCTGGAGAGTGGGCGACCAGACAGGTATGTGTAGTGACTGCAGCTCTCAGATGGTTTGGGACAATAAGAGACAGAACCTGAATTCATCCAAGACTCTAGCTTTATCCACAAGGCCTGATGACTTTCATCCATGTCACCAGGCCTTCGGAGGTGATGGAAATATGGCCAAAAAGATTTTTTACCAGATCCCGTTTGTATCCAGGACGCTCTGGATGGCTGTGAGAGAGGGATTCTCTTGAACATGGATGCAGTCAGAAGAATCGCCATCGGACCGAGCTTCGTGGACCTTGACAAAGATCCTGGAACTATAGTGGCAACCTAATGATGGAAGGCGCTATACAAATACATATGTTACAGATAACGTATCATATGCACCCATGTATGTGGCACGAAAGCAGAGACGTATGCCCTTTATGCATCTGAATCCCCAAGTCATTGCCACAGATTTGGGGCAGAAATGGTGTTGCTGTTCCTGGAAATCTTGGACCCAGGCACATCAGTCCAGGTGTTGGTCCAGAAAGTAAATAAAAAAGGCATTTCCTTTTCGGAGACCCTCAAAAATTGTTTACTGCCAGCTTGCATTATTCGATAAGTCGATATCATTGATATGTCTTTGATAAAAGAAATAAAAGGTTACAGAGAGTACCCTTATACCTGTGCTCACTCCCAATTTTCAGTGGCTTCCAGGGATACTCAGTGGATTCTGGCATTGAAACAGCAAAAAGAAATATCAACAAAGGACAATTGGGCACTGTAATTGTTTTGTATGAGCTAAATAGTTTGATGACTTGTTTCTACATGCTCTGGAACACTAGTTTTGCTACTGCCTTCAAATCCAGAATAGAGCCAGGAGCTGCTTGACAGGGGGTGAGGCTTTGTGCAAAAGACGAGCTTTCCAGAGTCCTTAATAGCAAAGAAGATTGAAGTATTTTTAGGATTAGATTTTTATAAAATATCATTGAGCAAAATTCATACTAGTAACAGATAATACCTTTCCCCACTAGTACCAGTTGGGGTATTGACCAAAGGTGTCCAGCCTAGGCCCTAGAGGATCAAGGCCATGCCAGATAATCATGAAGTATGTAAATGAGCTTATTATAGATTAGCACACATCCTTCAACTCTACACAGCTAACCATCATGGCTTAACACATTATGAACGCTCACAGGATTTCCTGAAATCATTTTGCAATGGTTTACCTCAGCTGGCACAGCAGGGAATCTCAGTATCCGAGCAACAGCCATTAATCTGTGGAGCACTTCAAGCTTCCCTCTTTTGTGGCCTTTAACCTCTACATGGGGAATCTGTGAGCACTACTGAGTAAAAATCCGTCAGTACGGGCAAATGCTGAAATCTGTATAAAAATCTCCTTTATAATATTAACTGTCCATCCATCCATCCATCCATCCATCCATCCATCCATCCATCCATCCATCCATCCATCCATCCATCCATCCATCCATCCATCCATCCATCCATCCATCTATTCATCCATCCAGTCTTGGATATCTAGCATCCACCTACAACTAAACCTTAGGAAGAACAAAACCATTGTCATCACTAACAGCTCCAAACAAGTCTCAGAGAAGTTGAAGCCATTCACCCCCAGCTCCCGCCAACATGAAATTCATAGGGTTCATTATAGACCCTTAATTTAAGGCCTACATCGTCAAAAGATGCAGATGATCTGCTTCTGGCTAACAAAAATCATACCATGTGTCACTGACCATAAGTTCAGGAAAACCGCCTGGCAATTAATTGCTCTGAATTACAAAAGTGCCACTTTTATTACTGTTAGCATCTACAAGGGTGTTTATTAAGTATTGGCCTTGCTGGTAGGCGTGCCTAATGGCAGCTCTAATAAAACATTCACGTACTAGTTAGTTGAGGCCAATTCTTCCCAACAAGTTAATGCCAGAATATTGCATACAGGTATTACAATTTTCTCTGACATGACTCAACATTTACTTATTACTTCTAGCAAATGTTCCTTTCCCCTGAGATGATCACTCGAGAATTTGTGCCTTCATATGGACACTATTCTCCTAGTATACAAACTGTGCACGTTGACATTGCTGTTGAGTTTCAAAATGCCATTTCAGATTGTTTGTGTGCAGGAAGGGACACCTTCCTGCACATTAAAAATCTTTCCCTACAACGCAGGCACCCTGCCCCTTGGGTGTCTGCATTGGCACTAGGCAGGTAAAATTATCGCCAGCGCAGGGCGAAACGTAGGGCTGCACCGTATCCTTGTATATACGGTGCAGCCCAGATTTTTGGAAGTGGCAGAGCGCAGCGTTAAGCCAAGGTGACTAACGCCGCGCTCCACCACTTCCTAGTAAATATGACCTTTTGGCTTGGAGATGCTAAGCATGGCTTTGCTTATTGATTCAAAGGACCCTCCCAGTCAGAATACAATCAGAGATGGGTAGAGAATACATTTTGTCAATGCAACATTCTCGGACATGGGAAGATTCCATAAAGAAGAATACTCCTTACTGCTACTTGAAGAAGAGGACGCATTTAATGACTCAAGTATTCAAGGACTCCTGACTCCTGGTGGCACCTAAGGCCTGGAATTACTCTCCTAGAGTCAATTGGTTACCCTCATGTTTATCATCAGCACTAAAAGCAGCAGGTCTCATGACTCCATGAGGGCCTGGTTGACCAAAGAGGACCAAACCTTGCCGGAGACCTGGCTGTAGAGAGAACCGGTATCTAGAAGCCTGCCCTAAGATGCTACGAGCTGCAGGACTGACCAGGAGAAATGTTTCCACCTTTGGATGACCAGTACAAGGTTCAGAGGCTTGCCCAGAGAGGTCAAACCCTGCACAGACAAAAAAATGAGACTTGTATTGCTCTGAGCTTTTACGGTGCTGAAAACTGTTTCAGTGGTTCCTTGCAGAGATTGGATATGGCCTCATTGAGCCCAGTCCAGTCACAGCTCTACATTTGCCTTTGTTCTGCAATGTCTTTCACTACCTTTCAGATACCATTGACCTATATAAATGCCACATACTTACAATGACTGAGCTGGGAAATGATGATGGAAACTAAAAATCCAACAGTTGAGGGGGGGCGTGGCCTTCAGGGGCAGCATGGTGAACACATCTTAATACTGAGCCGCCATCCATCCCCTTAATCCAACACTTTTATCCCTCATCGCCACAATATGTGGCACAGGGTGATACCTGATGCCCATGTGACACCCCAGAGGGCCGGCGGAGGTTGAAATTGTGCCCAGACAGCAAGTTTTTTGGAATTGTAGCGGAGCTGTGATCGATCAGGTGAGGCTCTGACCCCTGTGAAAGCTGTTCCTGCGGAGTGGTAGTCCGTGAACCGGCAGGTGAGGGGGGTGCCCCCCGAGACGCGGGAGAAGGTGAGGAGTACTGAGTGCGAGGCCCTGGTGAGCACTGTTGGCATTGGCGGTGATTGGGACAGGCCCAGCCCTGCAGCAGTGAGGCGGCACCCGAAAGAAGAGTGGAGGCCGTACATGAAGTAGGAAAGCCCCGCGGGCCTAAGACAGGCCAATAGAGCGACGATGGAGCCGGGCTGAGACCGGGTGTGGCAGGTATCTGAAGACTGGACTGGAGAGCGATATCTGGCTGCATGGATGCGGGCTGATCTGGTGCACCCAGCCAGTGGCGGTATGCCGCAATGAGCATTACGAAGACTGGATATGGTCTGAGGCGTGGCGCAGCTACTGAGGAGGTCACTGCTGGGTGCAGGCCTACGGTGCTGATGCACAGGAGTGAACCACGCAAGGCCGGTGAAGTGGTGAAGCACCCTGGTACACCTACCATAGCAGGGAAGAGTGTGGTTGCTGTTGGCATCTGCTAAGGTAGTATGCGGTGAGGGGGTGAGGGACGACGCAAGGCCCATGAGTGAGGCCTGGTGTGGAGCGCGCCTGTGGTAGGCCGGGAGGCCTGGAAAGCTGTGCGGGTCCCTTCGATGCCAGAACTGATGTGGAGTGTGGATGCTGACTACTGAGGTGCTCAGCAGACACACAGTGCTGCGCAACAAGAAAAGGAATACGCGACGGGAGTGGGGCACTAGCCGCGCCTCTGTAGGCCGGTGACACGATAACAGCAGGGGTAGCTTCGGGCAGCACCCCCACGCTGGGCATGCCAAAGACGATTCAAGTATTTGAGGTGGTGCACCTGATGGAGCAAGGACTCGTTCATGTGAGACTTGCTCGGATTCAATCCACTCGTTTAACTTATTAACATGAATTACTAATTTTGTTTTGTGATTAATCCTTGCACCTTACAGTTATATATTTTAGACAGAGAAGCTTGCCTTTGTGTTTTCTATTCCTTAATACGGATAGCGGACTAAAAGTGCGGCTCTAACAGGGAAAACTTTACTGCGCATGCGTCAATTGCGTCTACGTAATGTGACGTCTAACCAGCTTTGGAGGGAACTTCTCACGCATGAGCAGAATGCACTCTTTAAGACCCACATGCATGGCACCTGGTTTAGAAAACGCTTTATTTACCAAGAGCTTATGCAGGGAAAGTATTAAATAAATTAAGGGGAATAGAGTAGATCTAGGTGAAATTATTTATTTCTTGAATTAATATTTTCTTTTTTTGATCTTTTATTAGTTCATATTTTGGGCCTTCTTGCCACAATCTGAGTGAATGAAAGAAAAGCCTTCTGCGCATGTGTGACCTCTACTTTCCCTGAAAGAATGATCCCATGATTGGACCTCATCCAAGGCCATCAACCGCTAAACCCTGGGAAATACGGATGTCAGAAGTGCAGTGGTTCACTCATATGAATAATAATGATAAATTGTTGCAAATGTGAATAAACTCGGGTGGGAATAAAATAAAATACATATTAATAAGGGGATGGGTTTGGGAACAAAGAAAAGTGCTATGCCATCATGGTGTGATGACCGAATGCACTTTGCCTGTCCAATTAGAAATCGTAAATTTGCGATATTGCAACTTTAGGGGGTGGTCTATGAATCTCAAAAGGTATAACTAAGGTAGGTAAGTTAGTTGGGTGGGTTTGATCTTGAGAGGGAAGATGCTGTCGGAGTGAGATGCTGATGAAGATTCAATAAGAAAATTACCAATCCAAAAGCAATTAATTAGAAAGAAGATCGCAGAAGAATCTCGAGGAGGAAGAGAGTGTCAGAGAGGGGTGTGGCGTGTTCGGCGGTCTAGAGAGGCTCCCTGTCCTGATTCCTGACTTGAAGTCTATGTCCCTGATCTTTCCCCGGGGCCCCTTACCAACCCTTTGGCCAGGGGGTTGGTCTTCACACCATCGGTGGTAACTATAATTACACATATTTCCTATGTAGTGCTGTCTCTATCCTCTCCTCTCTGAGCAACGTCAATCTATTGAATTTGTGAGAGTATTTGAATAGATTGATTTTTCCACCCTAATGATTGATGGTGCCCGTGGTGTGCAATTGAATGGTTCACTCACATTTAACTTTAGATAAAGGTTTTGAAAACTTCTTGAGTCTGCATTTATTATTATTATTATTATAAAATAGTTAACATTTAGTGGTTATGTACATCGTCACCATCAACTAGTTCCAACTAATTTGGTCTATCGACCAAATGGAAAGAACTTATTGATCAGTGATAAGAATTGGAAAGAAATGGATTATTGGAATATTGATCAATAGGTTTTACAAACTTTTTATATCCCCCCCCCCCCCAGCAGCTAATCAAGTGAATTTGAGTGATAAGGTGTATGTGTTTTGATGGGCCCAGATGAATATATGGTATTGGAGTATCTGTTGTTGGTGCGCCACTGGATCAGTTTTCTGGTAGCAGAGTTATGGTAATATTGACTAGTTTGGTGATGAGTATTGATTATTGATTATTAATTTATGTTTTAACAAATCCGTTCACGTTGCATTTTTATGTTGTCTGGAACACGGGTACAGTGGTACCTGGAACTCCCGTGAAGGAATAGCGGGTGGTGGAAGTAGACACACTGCTCTGAGGTTACTCATCTGTTGGAATAACACTGAGAAGCTATGCAGGGCTGGCAGTGTTAAATTAGGGACTATATTTTGTGTGTAAAGGTAAGAGTGATTGAAGGCAGAGAGTTCGCTGGTAAAACTTTAGTCGTTATATCACCTCGAAAGGGTAACACTGAAAGAGTAGCAGGTTCTTCTGAGCTAGAGTGACAGCAAAAGAGATCGCTGGTGAAGCTTTGGTCTTACATAACCTAGAAAGGGTAACACCGAAGGAGTAGCAAGTTCTTCCGAGTTTGAGTGAAGGGTAAGCGGAAGGGATTTACTTGCAGTGTATGAAGAGTAAACGGAAGCTCTTACTTTGTGAAGAGTAAGTGAAAGTAAAATCTATCCTTTATTAAGTGGAACAGGCAAATGTTTTTATGTTGTTACTAACGAAGAATGTAATGAAAGTATTGAGAAAGGGTTTTGCATTACCTTGTGAAGGGAGGGTTAGTCGCTGGAGTTAGACTGACGTCACAGTGTGCTGCGCTGGCATTGGTGGAAACAGCTGTCACAAAACTCAGGGCTGGGATTGGTCAAACCACCAGTGTAAGCCCAAGTCTGATTGGATTGGGAAAATTAACCAAATTTAGGATTGGATAAAAGAAAATTATGTGCGAAATTGGGAGAAGGCTATTGTAGGGAATCGCCCGGATAGGAGATTTTTGGGCTTTGCAGAATACAATTTTATACATCGGTACTTAACCAAAATGTATAGGGACGCGAGAAAAATGTCATTGATAAAAAGAATTAAGAATTTCTTTTAAAAAGACAAGTCCGTATTGACTAGAGAAGGGATTCTTATTCCTCCACCAATAACACTTGCTTCATTCATGATGATGGAGACAGGTTAGCATACCAATGTATGGTTAGCGAATTGGGTAGACAGAGTCTTAGCTTTTCCAGAATATGGTACATTTAATGGCAGAGTTCTTCAGAATTTGAGAATGAAAATGAATGATTTAGAACCGAGACCTGGATTAACTCAGTATGAAGCTTTAGAAGAATGGGAGACTGAGTCATTTGAGATAGAAAAGCATGGAAGAGGGAGAATGAAAGGATTTTTCCCCAGATATATGAATGGATCACAAGAAGATCAGATGAAACAATGGAGAAGAGCTATGGTATCAGAAGGGTTATATCCAGTGTTGACGGCTGAAGAACAGATAGGAGGTAAGTGCAGAGAGAAAACAAAGCATATGAATGTGACTGGGTATGATGTGATAAATTTTTAGAGGATATTTTAACTACAAATCCTCCCCCATATCAGGAAGGACTCAATAGAGTAGTTACCCTAAGTGTCAGGATGTGACTTCAAATGTGCCTACCTCATTCCAAAAGGTTCAGGCAGGAAAACTACATCTCCCAGAAGGCCATCCTTCTCAGAGGGATTTAACTTATTGAATCACGTACGACGCATGGAGCGTTGTACGTGATTCTGGATTGTGTCCTGGACATCCTGAGTGCAGAGCGGCTGCTCTGCTTTCTTCCGTTTTGTACCTCCCTCGCTCTTGCGATCTCTGTCCGAGACGCGGAGGGTGTCTTTGCTTGTTTCCGACTTTCAGGCTCAATCCGAGCCGGAAGGAGCGTTCCGCTCGGCTGGGGAGAACGCTAGTACTTTGGGATTCCTCGCTCCGGCTGCGGTGGGAGGTGTCCTCCGCGGTGCCTTTTCTCCTGGCCCGCTAGTTGTTCCTGCCTGAATCCTCCTCGAAACACGTGTCCAGGGATGGCTAACGCGACACTTACTTTCACTTAAAACTTTGGCACAGGCGTATTCGCCGATGCTACTTCATGGACCACAATTCCTTGGGGTAACACGCTGGTAGGACGAGCAGAGTGCGGCCAATCGGACTTTTGTTTATATTCACTCTCCCTTGAGCCGGTGGCGCTGACGAGCCCATGGACCAGCACCTGCGCGCCATGAGTGGTACTTTACCTGAGAATACTTTTTTGGCAGTCTACGCGGCAACCCCACACATATACCTACTCCCTGCGGACGAGAGGCAACTACCTCGAAACACGTGTCCAGGGATGGCTAACGCGACACTTACTTTCACTTAAAACTTTGGCACAGGCGTATTCGCCGACGCTACTTTATGGACCACAATTCCTTGGGGTAACACGCTGGTAGGACGAGCAGAGTGCGGTCAATCGGACTTTTGTTTATATTCAGGCTCCCTTGAGCCGGTGGGGCTGACGAGCCCATAGACCAGCACCTGCGCGCCATGAGTGGTACTTTACCTGAGAATACTTTTTTGGCAGTCTACGCGGCAACCCCACACATATACCTACTCCCTGCTGACGAGAGGCAACTACCTCGAAACACGTGTCCAATGATGGCTAACGCGACACTTACTTTCACTTAAAACTTTGGCACAGGCGTATTCGCCGATGCTACTTCATGTACCACAATTCCTTGGGGTAACACGCTGGTAGGACGAGCAGAGTGCGGCCAATCGGACTTTTGTTTATATTCACTCTCCCTTGAGCCGGTGGCGCTGACGAGCCCATGGACCAGCACCTGCGCGCCATGAGTGGTACTTTACCTGAGAATACTTTTTTGGCAGTCTACGCGGCAACCCCACACATATTCCTACTCCCTGCTGACGAGAGGCAACTACCTCGAAACACGTGTCCAGGGATGGCTAACGCGACACTTACTTTCACTTAAAACTTTGGCACAGGCGTATTCGCCGTCGCTACTTCATGGACCACAATTCCTTGGGGTAACACGCTGGTAGGACGAGCAGAGTGCGGCCAATCGGACTTTTGTTTATATTCAGGCTCCCTTGAGCCAGTGGGGCTGACGAGCCCATGGACCAGCACCTGCGCGCCATGAGTGGTACTTTACCTGAGAATACTTTTTTGGCAGTCTACGCGGCAACCCCACACATATACCTACTCCCTGCTGATGAGAGGCAACTACCTCAAAACACGTGTCCAGGGATGGCTAACGCGACACTTACTTTCACTTAAAACTTTGGCACAGGCGTATTCGCCGACGCTACTTCATGGACCACAATTCCTTGGGGTAACACGCTGGTAGGACGAGCAGAGTGCGGCCAATCGGACTTTTGTTTATATTCAGGCTCCCTTGAGCCGGTGGGGCTGACGAGCCCATGGACCAGCACCTGCGCGCCATGAGTGGTACTTTACCTGAGAATACTTTTTTGGCAGTCTACGCGGCAACCCCACACATATACCTACTCCCTGCTGACGAGAGGCAACTACCTCGAAACACGTGTCCAGGGATGGCTAAAGCGACACTTACTTTCACTTAAAACTTTGGCACAGGCGTATTCGCCGACGCTACTTCATGGACCACAATTCCTTGGGGTAACACGCTGGTAGGACGAGCAGAGTGCGGCCAATCGGACTTTTGTTTATATTCAGGCTCCCTTGAGCCGGTGGGGCTGACGAGCCCATGGACCAGCACCTGCGCGCCATGAGTGGAACTTTACCTGAGAATACTTTTTTGGCAGTCTACGCGGCAACCCCACACATATACCTACTCCCTGCTGACGAGAGGCAACTACCTCGAAACACGTGTCCAGGGATGGCTAACGCGACACTTACTTTCACTTAAAACTTTGGCACAGGCGTATTCGCCGACACTACTTCATGGACCACAATTCCTTGGGGTAACACGCTGGTAGGACGAGCAGAGTGCGGCCAATCGGACTCCTCCCCGCAGCTGCGATAGGGAACGAGTAGGTGTACCGCTAGGATTTCATCAGCAGGATATTTTCCTAACTTTAACTTTGGATTACTAAACATTTGCTTTGCTATACCAATCAGTGGATTCACACTATTGCCTTGCTAGCCTATCAATGGATTACAAAATTGTTGCTTTGCTAACCTAACTTTGGGAAAATAACTTTTGCTTGACCTTTGTTTATTTCCTTAGGAGTTCCTTGTTTTTGATGCCTTATCTGGAGATTTCAGCAAAAGGTTTTTTCCTGACTTTGCAGTATCTCTTGTTTGGTGTACTAGAATCAAGACATTTATCTGGTTCTGGAGCTGGGCTTTCTTTTTCCTTTGGATTCAAGGGGGTGTGGTAGAGGGTATGTATGTGGAATAGTACTGCGGAATGTGTTTGACTCGTAGGTGTATATACTCTCCCTACAGTGAGAGAGGTATGTTACTAGACTGAGAGAGAAAGGGTTCACACCAGGGACTATCCTATTAAGGTATTGCTATGGTTCTAGTGAGAATTATATGAGCGTAGTTAGCATTGCCTATTATATTAATCATATGCCTATTTTGTTTCGGGTCTCCCCTTTCCAACGCTGCACCTACCCTATCCCTATCCCTTGCTTGATCACCTTTATACTCTGTGTACATATTAGTCAGAGTGTGGGGGAGTCAGAAGGTGGACCCCTTTGAGCATTGTCCTGATCCTGAGGAGGCTTGCAGACGTGACACTAAGTGCCCCGGTGTTAGGAACCCCTATAATTCTGCACATTTTGCATGATAATTCACTAAATATAGTACAAGAGAAAGACATTGAGACTCTGAACAAAAAAAGAGAAGAGTTGATACAGAAAATAAATCAATTGAATTTGCCTGCAGATGCCTTGTACGTACCTGTAACCATCGGTCCAGTTATACCATTATTTGTGAATAAAGTGAATATTCAAAATTCTCAAACTGTACCTGCCCCAGTGAACAACTCCAGAACAGAATTGATAATTGGAGAGGATCAAGCCAGTGAGTGTATCTCAGTCATTTCATTAATGGATCTCCCTATAGGAGAGCCTGTGATTGGAACTCCAAAAAGAAATTTACCTGATCATAGGAGGGAAAGAGGGACCGTGGCACCTCCAATGACTAAAAGAACAACAGCGGTTCCTCCAGAAGATTTGGAAAGATGGTCAAAGGGAATACAAAGACGTAGTTTAGTCCCAAAAATTTTAAACATTTATAAATTGAAAGTGGAGTTAGGGGAAATGATTGCTGGAAATGTGTCATTAGGGAGATTGAATGATTACAATGAAGAAGAATTGTTGTTTGTATGTAGAAGTATTACTCGAAACGCAAAAGTGTATCATGAAAAATGTATGGAAATGGCTGCAGAGATTGGAATAGACATAGGGAATTCTAAGTCGTTTCAAAAACCCTATCAAGTGGAATTTACAGATAAGGATTTGTAAAATATGAATGTGTCTGGTAGAAAGTTACAAGTAAAGGAACTAATGAACATTTTGCAGAAGTGGGGAGATATGGACAAGTGGTAAACTAGGTGGACAAAAAAGAAAGAGAAAACAAAGGCTAGGGAAGCGTCGACATCTGCTTTCTTATCCAAAGACACCAAAAGTGTAGAGAGGTTGTGTCCCATGAGAGAAGTACCTGGTGGAGGATATGTTCATATCCCATGGAGCAGACAGGATATTTTGTCATTTACAAATGATTTCCCAAAATTGAGAGAAAAGCTTGTGGAGTGGTACAAGCAGGTTGAGAGATTTGTGAAGGTGTCAAAGGTTTTGTTGAAGGACCTGGATGGTTTGTTTGACATTGTGGTACCTGCAGATTTGTGGACAGAATGTAAAATTACAGTTCATTGGCCAGGTGAGGAATATCCGAGATAGACAGAACAACTGAGGAATCAAATGAATCTGTATATGCCTATTATGAAAGGCTGTTGCAGGTGTTCAAGCAGTACAGCAGTTTTGAGAATATTGGCGATAAAGATATGGGACATTTTGTGTATCGGTTTGTGTATGGTTTGAAACCAGAAATTAGTCAGATGATTCAACATATGCTTTCCTGGCAGAGCAAAAGCATAGATGATATTTTGAAGTACACCAAGTATTGTGGCAACGATATTGAAGCCAGACTTAAGAAGTTAAAGGAGAAGAAGATGTGGGCGCAAGTGAAATTAGCAGAACAGCAGGAATTAAAATTAAATTCAGAAACTGACAAGGGATTGAACCAGAGTGAACAGGGATTGAATGGTGGTAAATTGAGAGGACGAATGAATAGAGAGGATGCGAAAAAGAAGTTCCCATGTCACGGATGCGGAGAGATGGAACATTGGAGAAATGAGTGTTCAAATACTCAAAATAATAATGGGCCAAATCAAAATTTAAACCCACAGATGCAGACTGAAGGGGTTGTGAATCAGCCACCGCAGGTAGTTAATCCACAGTATCGGGTACCTCCAACTCCTATGGCAAACTTTGTTAACCCTCAAAAGCACACCACGGACGCTGGATTTCCAGGAGGAAGTGGTAAGATAAATTCTGTGATTTCACAAAATCTTTTGAAAAGTGCTGATAGTGACGCAGATGATTGATGGTGCCTGAGAGGGGAGGAAGAGGAGTGCTTACTTGGCGTATCCTTGCTGGTAGATCAGTCAGGTCCATTTATTGATGGGAAAGTGGAAGGTAATGATATCACTTTTCTCTTGGATACTGGTGCTACCCGTTCTACTGTGAGAACAGCAGACATCCCAAACCTACCCCTCTCGGGAGAAAGCATTCAAGTTGTTGGTGTTTCAAACCGACAAATTAAAACCCCACTAACAAGGCCAATGGAGGTGCATATTGGTAACTTCAAAGATATGCATCGATTTATTGTATGTTATTCTAGTCCTGTGAATTTGTTAGGAAGAGACCTGCTGTGCAAGATGAACTGCACAATCTATTGCACACTGGATGGTGTTGCTTTCCAAACTCCTGATGAAGATATTATTTATAAGGTAATGTTAGCAAAGCAAGGTACCGAAGGGAATGAAATGTTTTCTCTAATGACTTCAAATGAATTGCCAGAGAATTAAAAACTACAGTGAACCCAGAAATGTGGGACTTTACAGGAAAATAAATTGGATTAATGGCAAATGTAGATCCTGTAAAAGTAATGGTGAAAGCAGGTGCAGTCTATCCAAACACCAGACAATACAAAATGAGTCCAGAAGTGAAAGCAGGAGTTGATTTAGAAATAGAACGATTAATTGAACAAGGCATTTTAAAGGAAATACTGAGCAGCCCTTGTAATTCACCCATAATAGGAATTATAAAGCCTAATGGGAAGTACAGGGTAGCACAGGATTTACGGAAAATAAATAAAATTGTAGTGACTTGTTGTCCAGTAGTACCCAACCCTGCAATGATTTTATATCACATACCCTGGAATGCAGGCTAGTTTACAGTAATTGATTTATGCCATGCCTTTTTCTCTATTCCTTTGCACCCAGATAGTCAGTATGTGTTTGCCTTTAAATTTGATGACCATATCTTGGCATGGTGCCGAGTTCCTCAAGGGTATACTGAGAGTCCCTCAATCTTTAACCAGATCTTGAAAAGTGTTTGGAAACACTAATCATGTCCCAAGGTTTAGTCCTGGTGCAGTATATTGATGACCTACTGGTCGCATCAAGGACTCGTGAAGACTTTGTCACTGACTTAATTGCTTTATTAAATCATTTGGCAGAAGGAGGGCACAAAGTATCCCCTGACAAGTTGCAATTTTGAAAGCAAGGAGTAAAATATATAGGCCACACCTTAGAAAGAGGAGTCAGAAAAGTAACTCCAGAAAGAATACAAATAATAAAACAAATGTCCTTACCCCATACTCAAAGAGAAATGAGAATGTTTTTGGGAGTAGTTGGATATTGTAGACAATGGATTATGGGATTCTCCTTGTTAGCAAAACCATTAATCCAGATGACTCGAAAATGTGCAAATGACCCAATTGTATAGACTGATGAGTGTTTTGAAGCTTTCATGAGATTAAGACACTGTCTGTGTGAGGCACCTGCTCTAGGCATGCCCGATTACAGAATATAATTTGCATTGTTCTGTTGTGAAAGAGAAAATTGTGCACTTTCAGTTTTGACCCAAAGACACGGACTGAGCAGACATCCAGTAGCCTATTTTTCTGCTACTTTAGACCCTGTAGCTTCAGCTCTACCTGGCTGCTTACATTTTATTTATTTATTTATAAAGTTTTATATAGCGCGAACAAGATCCCGAAGGATATCAGAGAGCTTTACAATAAGTTAGGAGAGAGGACAAAATGAAATATACACAGCAATTGTGGAAAGAAAAATAAATAAATAAATAAATTAAAATAAAAAACAATGATAAACAGTAAGCAATGGTACACATAAAAGGTATAATATTATGTAGACTATACGATCCGTGACTGTTAGTTGTGCCATGGAGCCTGGAACACAGAGACAGCCGCCTTATGAGTGCCACAACCCCTTATGGTAGGGAATTGCTCATTAAGAATCTTTTGGCTTTCAGTTTGAAAGCCGTCGTCAAGGCGAGTCTGCGTACATCCGGAGGAAGAGAGTTCCATATTTTAGGGGCAGCGCCAGAGAAGGCTCGGTGACAACTTCTCTTTTTGCTAAGGATGATAGGTTTCAGGAGGAGAGTAGAGGCTCTTCTAGATGCCCTCACCCCACAGGATAATGCAAAATTTCCTAGCTAATGTGCAGGAAAGTTTCAATTCTATTAAGGAGGCGGAGGCAAGGATTAGGCTTATCTCTTTCCAACTACATTTCCCATGAACACAGGGGGAATGAAAAGTGAAAATGTCCAAAAACAACATCATCCAATCCCGTGTCAGGTTGCCTCATATCATCCCCTGCGGGCGCTCTACCCTCCTCTTTCTTCACTGCTCCAGCAGCATTCAGATGAGTGCTCTATTATTTCTTTATGTTTTGGTGTTCTAATGGTGATTGTACCAGGTTCTTGGTCTTCATAGCCTTGGTTTTCGATATCCGGCGACTGTTGTGTTGGTGATTTACCCATTGTTCTTGTGCGGCACCGCGGGAACATCTCATCGCTCCTTTCGCGGTGCCGAGTTTTCAGTCTCGCTCCGCTGCGAGCTTACCCACCGGGCGGCCGCGAGTCGTCTAGTTCCGCTCTGAGGTTACCAGCGGTTTAGACGGTCTCGGTTGCCGCGGGGGACACTTGATCGGTTTGGGCTGAGGTTTTTTGTTTCAAGAGCCCCTGCCTGGAGCCTGAACACACGCGCAGTGTGTAAGATCCCAGTGCAATTTACACCGCTTTTGAACACACGCGTTGCGTGTAAGAGTTATATTGCTATCAGGACCGGCCCAGGCAGGCTACGAGGTTTTTCTTCCCTCAGAATATAGAGGGTGATTGGTCCTGCTTTCTACAGTATTCCCACCCCGTGCTGCTAATTGTATGAGCTTAGAACAGAGTGAACCTATTGTGATAGGACACAAAGTTAAACTTTTCGTCCCACATTCAGTTGAGATTCTTTTAACCAGAACTCGAACTCAGCATCTTACTCCCAGTAGAATGACTAAATATGAAAGAGAGATTTTGGGAGCAGAAAATGTGTCAGTAGTGAGATGCACAGTATTAAACCCCGCAACTCTACTGCTCGGTCCCACCTGTGAAGAGGTGAAGGATGAAATAGAACATGATTGTTTAGATGTGACAGAACTATGTACAAAGCCCCGGCCTGACATTAGAGAAGAGCCCCTGAAAGACTCCAATCACAAGCTATTTGCAGATGGTTCGTGCCTGAGAATTAAGGGAGGAGGACTTAATGCTGAGATCCAGCGCAAAACTGGGAAAAATGGAGTACAATATACAGATATCCTCCCTGCGTCGCAGACCCGACGTCACACCAGCTCATTTACACAAACTGTCATTGGTGGGGCCAATAACACCAACACTCATACATCTTTCACACGGGTCTGCACACAGGAGGGATGATAATACATGCTGGACAAGTGGGGAAACACCTCATAACCTAAAGGGAAGAAAAGTTATTTTACAGAATATATATATTAACATTCGTCACTTATAGAGCCCTAATCTCAAACATCAAGGCACTCCACCCACTTGGTCGGCGGACCAATTAGTTGGATTGGTTGATGGTGACTTAGAACCAGCTAAAACACATTTAATACTCATAATCCTTCACCTTCTTCTTTGAATGACCACAAACTTGTATTTTCTGTTAATCAATAATTGTTTATCTAAATTATAATTCATTAAGTCCCAACATTTATATTTAATCAAAGTTTAGAAATTTTAGTCAATTTATGCAAATTACTGGACATTTATATTTACCTATTCTGGCTGTCTAGATTCTCTGTAGTTCATTTGGCTCTGCATAACCGAACTTTAGCCATTAAATTGTCCAAATAAACAGGCCAAAGTCCAAAGTCCGAAAGTCCTCTGCTCAGCACGTTACAGTCCCCAAAGATCGCCAACGGACCAAAAGTCGTGCCAACATCAGTCATCGCCTGTGGGGTCAAAGACGGTGTGCAGTCATAGTAACGGCCAAATGTTCTCTCCTCTCCCTATTCTACTACTCTTTTATAATACATTTCAGAATAACATGAAACAATTTTAGGCGGAGAAAGTCTATGATTGCCTAATCCAGAACGTCGGATTTCAGTTTGTCGGGTTTCACATGGATTTTGTCGATTCATTTCCGGAGATGACTTAGTCCTTCATGTTTTAAAATGTGGGTTTCTTACTTGTATGATTCAATTGTACTTTTAAACAAGTTTTACTGTCTGGGGTCTTGGCAGTCCACCAAGATCCTATTTTTGACCGGGAACAGTGTGGAATAGGTTATGTGGAGGTTCACGGAGCCATCCGAGTCTGCGCAGTTGAGTTCGCGCTCACGAGACGGTGGCCACTTCTGAACTCCATGTCGAGCGCCATATTTGGGTATGCCACAATTGTCAACTTAAGCGATACAAACACAAAAGAATAATTAATACAAAGAAATTAAGATTCTAATGTTAAACCCTTACTAATCCCTTTATGTATTAGTATTTTCCTAGCATATAGCGACATTTAAAGCAATATATTTACCTTTACGGTCCTCCACGAAGATGAAAACATCACAAAAAGCAACATAAATCATGCAATATCTAATTACCACATATACTACTATTAATATGCGTATGTATTTTAATTATTTGAGTTATTTCGCCATGCAAATTAGCAGTTCCCACGTGTAATTTGTGTATGCAAGGGCATGTTATTTTCACACAGCAAACCATTAGTACAATTATAATTAGTAGATTATATAGTTAATCTTTACATGCAAATAGACATGTTGCTCTACCTGCTCCATCAATCCCTCTTTGGTGATTTTTAACATCACCACACTACCTAAAATCTTTGTAAAATATTGTAAAGAAATGAATTCAGTTTTCCTAAAATTTGTTAGATCACATTACTGTTTCACCTGTCTCTTCTTCTCTTGCCTTTCTATACATACTCTCTTTCCACTCTTCTAACTCTACCGCTTCAAATTCTCTTTCTTTTCTTTCTTTTTCTCTTTTCTTTATAGTTTCTCCTTTTATGATATTTCGTCTTTTCTTTCTTTTCCAACATTAACATCCTAGTCTCAGAATTAATACTAAAAATATCACAAATGTTAATGGAAATAAGATTTTACATATCTACATATGCGCCAAGTGGTTCTAAAATTGAGCCACAGGCAGAGACGATTGGTCTGCCAGGAGGATTGGTTGTATTTTTCCCGCAATCAGTACACTAACTACACTCTCACTGCGCCGCTCGTAATGAATTGCTTCACATCCCTTAATCACTCTATCTCCCACACTTGCGCCGACAATACCTTCCTTGTGCCGTTCGCTATCCAAGGCTCCTTATCCCCCCAAACACACCACCTCGTTCCGTTTATATCCCACAATTGCGCCGCCACCCTCACTTGCTTCATTGATCACTTTCTTAACTCCGTGTCCTCCCCGTAAGCCTCAGTCGACATGTTCTAACAGGGCATGACGGCCTAAATATACATCGCTAACCCGGTATCTGATCAGTCCTAAAAATTGCACACGATACGTGTTAGTACTATCTTGCCAACCTTAATTTCGCCTGTCGTCTATGATAAATCTTGTTATAGCCCTTTGTAAGAAATTTCACCTTCGTTCTTGAGGCTCTTCACCTTGCTTGGCAACTGATGCAATTCATGCACTCGATCGCTACTGCATGTTTCACTGTGCCCCAGTCATTTCACTTTTTGCCCTCAAAATCACTTTCTCAGTCACAGACCATACATATGCTCTTCACAACTTGTAATGATGCTGACACGCTACCTTAGAAATTAATGGTGGACCTTATTATGTTTTTCTTTCCCCCTTTTTCTCCTGTTTCAATCCCACAGGCGTCCAAATCAAATCAGGCAATTGTTTATTATTTAATCCTGAGGATGATCCCATTGCATTAGGAGCTAGGGATCGAAACGTCGACTTTTCTAACAGTACCACAATTTATCCATTGTGTAAATTTTATTGTGGTTACTGCTGGTCAGAGCTTACACTTAGATTGTATTGTACTGTAAGCCACCACTTGCTCCTGAAGTGTTTGCCTGCTATTTCGTTTCCCTCTCACTCTTCCTCTTGTAAAGTTCGGTACAGGACTGTGCCCTTGTTTCACCTTTCTTGTTGTCTATTACTTTGTCTAAATCTTTTTTGCAGTGCTCTAAATAAATGTTCCTCTGTCCGGCTGGACATTGGAAGACTGTCCATAGCTCTCATTGAAGTCTATGTTGATATGTTTGATTTATTTATCCTTAAGCTAAGGACCTTTGTTCATTAAAAATAAGGCTAGCTAGCCAGGCAGGGGCTAGTAGTAATAATTAAATTATGGCCGGGGTGGCGCCGCACTAGCACGGTCTTTCTCACTAGTCACTCTGGCTGGGTCCTGTGTCGGATATCTCACCTCAATCATCACACTCACACGCACTTTTAATTGCGCTTCTGCGCAATGCGCATGACAATGTTATGGCACTAGCCCCACCCTGAAGACGCGCACACGCGGGACATCTGCGCGCCGGGCATGCGCCGTACGCACCATTTAATTCATAAAGAGGCTTGCTGGCTGAGTGAGGCGCCCCCTGCCTGGAGCACGCCCCCCCTGCAACGCAGCCCGGGGGCTTGCGCACACCATTTAATTAATGAGGACTCAGAGGCCGTGGGCACCTTTTAATTCATGAACCAACTAAGAGGCTTGCTAATGCTTGCTCCTCTGAGCTAGGGTGCCCCTGGAACGCGGGGGCTCCCCCGCAACGCGGGGGCTTCAGGGGCCTGTGTTACATCCCTGGGTCACTCACCCAAAGGAGTCCCTGTTCTGGTGCCAATGGGAGGAAGTGGCCTGATTCGGGTCACTAATGATCACCTCTTGGCCTTCCACTAAAATAAAGGGTCAGTCAGACAGTATAGAATACAAACCAATATCTGTTTATTAAAGTATACACAGAGCGGAGCACAATCGGCCCAGACGCTTAGGAGTGCTGCTGAGGGACTGAAATCAGCAATAATAACAATACATTATGTACACTTTGAAACCAATGAAAGTATGTCCACCATGGAATTTTCTAAGGAGATGCAGCTGGACAGTAAATTGCAAAGGAGTAAGTTTTGATTCCGAGGCCGGGCACACATCATCTACTATTCAAGGTCACTCTGCCTGTACCCACCACTAGGCATGTGGGAGAAGGCCTACATGTAAGGAAAGGTATGCGCTAATAAGAACAGTGCATTCATTAGCGTAGCAAAACTCAGCTCCGAAGAAACATAACCTAGAGAAGGCCATTTCTAGGAAATGGCAAAGAATTAGTTTTGATTACGATTCAAAATGGCGCCCATAGAACAAAATGACGCAGCGAACGCTAACTTACGTAAAACAATACAAAAGCATAATTTTTTATTCCAACACTACCCACTGACTGTGCTCTGTTGGTTTTCATATATTCATGTCCAATTGCTTTTCGCCTTATTCTCTATACACCAACTGTAATAATGCTTGCGTGCTGTGCGCCTATCTATAAAATCAATAAAGTATGTTCTAAAAAAACAACAATATGCACTGGCACATACTCAATTCAACCGTTACCTTCATAATCAACATGCTCTTTGCGCACACTAGCACGCCATATGAACCTCTCACTGAATTTAGCCCTCTAGAGGCCAAGCTCCTTATGGGTGACATTGACCGTGTAGGCATTTCTAAAATTTACCACACCCTCATTGTCAACTCTCCTGGCTCCCTTCATCATCTCAAATCTCCATGGGAGTGTTGGGTGGGGCCTTTCAATGAGGAGGGCTGGTGAGATACCCTGATGGTACTTACAATCTCTTCCAGGCTAGGTCTATTACAGACATATTACCTGAATTCTGCATACCTCCCCCACCCATTTACATAAAGCAGGCCTTGCCCTGAGGCAGCTCGCCCATGCTGTGAGGTAGACCCAGCAGACATCTATCATATGTTGTGGACTTTCCAGAAGATGCATCACTGCAGTAACTAGAGACCTCTAGGAGGTTTTGAGGTGGGAGGTCCCTCTTTCACCCCTTTCTGATTTTTGGGGGGGAATTGGAGGGTGTTGATGGTACACATGCTGAGAAGGCATTCCTGGGCACAGCCCCACTAGTTACAAAGCACCCATAGCCGTAAAGTGGCTCAGACTTATTCCCCCAACCCTTGCTAAATGGAGGTGGGGCATGGACTGGTACGCTCAGTAGGAGTGGGTGGTATTCGAATCGTGGGATTTCCCCCAAAAATATGTGAGGTGGGAGGAAATGGTTAGGTCATGTATTGTAATCCAACTGTTGCCTGCTGCTTTGGATCAATGTGTGCAGTGTCCGCTTTGGCATATAATTGTACAGTCATTCCTTGTGATCATGGTGTGTTAGTCTACAAAGCATTGTTCAACTGCCATACTAGCTTGTTCCTGTATGGTCAACCCCTGTGGCCTTAAAATTCAATAAAGTTTGTTTATCAAAAAACAAATCATTAAAATGTAATCTATTTTTCTAAATTGTGAGTTTTTTCTTGTGCTGTGTCTTCAATGTATTACAGTTTGTGTCCTGCATAAATACTATACCATTGCCTCTGAGTTAAGCCTGACTGCTTTTTGTGCCAAGCTATCAAGGGTTAAACACAGTTAATTTAGTGACTGTGAATGACTTTTAGCAGGGACTGTGGTTGTTGCTTGACCAGCGCTCACACCCCAGTCAGCCAGCAACCCAATTTCTCACATTCATGTTCCCACTTCATCAGCTAATAACATTTTTCTTCCATTTTCAATTTATCAGAGACAACTTTACCTGAATCAGTTTATAGGCAGCCCGGATGTTAGTCTATTAATAGCTCATGAATTACTTCCCCAGGTCTCACCACAACTTTCCACTTCCTCCACTGTCTTTTAATTTGTCATACTGCTTGTGGGTACTGCTTTTGTTTATAAAATTGAAGTATAGTACTAATGCACTGGGATCCTGCTTTTTCCCTGAAATTAAAGAGCAGCCCTTGATGTTTGCAACAAAATAGCACTAACCTTTATTATTGTCAGTGAAGCGGCTTAGTAAAGTCTATACCCAGATAATCAAACTGCTTGACACACCGCATTAATTTTCTTTTTTATCTCGCTGACGGTTTCAATGGCATTACCTTTGTTATGTGTAATTATTAGTTAAATCCTTCTCATTACAATAATCCACACATCTTCTCGGTAGTTTATTAATTTCATTTTTCAGTTACAGTTAATATGACCACATCATGAGCAAAGAGTTGGATCGAGACTTTGAGACCATCAAGTATGGGGACATCAAGAGGTGTTTGCAATAAGTAAGCTGCCACATTGTTCAAAAACAGGCTAAAAAGCAAAGGACACAATACACAGCCCTGTCTTAGACTATTTCCTATTGGAAATATGTCACCTCATTCACTCCCAGCATCATATCTTACTTTAGCTGTAGTACCAGTGTGGAGGCTTACTATCACCCTCAGAATTGATCTCTCAACTTCAGGCTTCGCTATGAGTCTGTGCGGTTAACAAGATCATATGTTGACTTCAGGTCACTAAAGGCTTAGTATAATGGCGCCGTCTTAACTACTGTGTACTTATGAAAGATCATATATAGGCAGATCGCCTGGTCTACAGTTCTAATCCAGCTTGGTATAAAGTTCTTAGAATTGACATGACGCCAGTCTGGTCCTCCGACAGGACACTTACATTATTAACACCGCCTAGGAGCCTAGTTAATAAGACTTTCCCAAAGATCTTACCCGCCCATTCCAGATGCGAGTTTGGTCGCAAGTTGGAAAGGCAGCCACACCTTTGATGCACAGCATCACTAAAATGGCAGAACACCACCAATGGGGAATGTCTGCGGTAGCAATGGCTGCATTGAAGACTCTTGCCCATCCAGGCCCAAAGTGACAAGTTTTCCTGGAACAAATGAGCTGGAAGTAGATCTGGGCCAGGAGCTTTACTCTTTCATACTGCTCAATGGTATTAAAATATTAAATGGTGGATAGCTCTCCCTGAATTTCTCACTCAAGGGTGGAGAATTATATCCACTACACATATTATCACAGTGTAACTAACTAAAATAGGGGACCAACTCTTAGGGTCCTATCCAGCATTTCTGTTTATTTATTCTCTCCTCTCTGTGTGGTTGACAATTTCTCAAAAGCGTCTGGGTTCCTTCCCAGCAGCCACCTCTTTTAGCTCTGTGCAGAGTGTGAGTTTGCGATTGGCCACAATAAGAGTAACCCTATTTTGTTTAGCATAAATGCACTAAGGATGATACATTCGAACCTTGCCAAAATGTTACCCAGAATAAGAATTTCATCATAATATTTTTTGCTGTTAAATGGTAGCTTTCCTCTTATTTATCGGAGCAATAGGAGCATGTCCAGCCTCACGTTGGCTACAAGGGAGTCGGGAGCACTCTCTTTGCTCCTTACAATGACCATATCTCCCACACTTTTCCAGCTTCCATTATATAGTCAATTAGTGAAGCCTTTTCCCAATTAACATAGAATGTTTGAACTTAGCTATTAGTGGGGGTTCGACCATTCAGGAAGCAGAGTTCTCTTGCTGTATAAGGAACGTTGAGAGGGCCTCCCTTTTCCTTTCCACTTCTATCCATCTCATATCTGTAATGGGAGGACCCCAGTAATAGTCTCTGCTAGATCCTCTTAATTGATGATCTCATTAGAGGGATATGAATTGAAGTCAACTTAGATCAACATCAAGGGCTCACCTCTGTTGAAAGTCCTGTCTTTATTAGTATTGGTATATTCCTCTCTGATGAGCTTACTTTAACGTCTTCTGTTACTCAAAATTGTCTGCACCTTAGGTTTCCACCCAGGGAGAACATATACTTTGACAATAGTAACAATTTCCTTCTTGACCGTTGTTACTCGCACATGTAGTGCATTAGGAGAAAGCTAGGCTTTGCCGAGGTGTTGAAATTCTCAGTTAAGTTTACACAATACCCATACTGAAAGGCCCCCGCAAATCTATCTTTTTAAAATGTTGTGAAGGCTTGAAAAATGTAGTAAAGCCACCTACACCATTTTCTGATTCTTTCCTGGAAATCGCAAATTAGGTGATCACTGATCAACTTGAACCATTCCCCATTCTCCAGCTTTCTATTTAACAGTGCAATATTCCATGATATAATATTTACAGGATTCCTGTTGGTACTTTTCTTTCCATTCCGTTGAGTGACCTCATGTACCCAGTTGGCACTGCCTTATTTGACGCTAATGTTCAGGCCAGTCCATCTGTGACCCTACTCCTGCTTTTACTTGCAAAGGTCGTTGCCACTCATTACTTATCTTAGCCGCAGTCCTTCCCAGCTCCCCTATCTTTGGAGTTTACTCCAGACTCAGTCAGCTGGTCTAATCCTCCTTGGGTGGTCACCCATTGTGATTTGCAGATTGTCAACTCCACCCTCATCATGCCCAGCACCTTGTTAGTTTCTGGATGCTTCCGTAAATGTGATTCTACTTTCCTTGGTTTTTCCACAACTTGACTTCTGGGCTTATCACCCACTAGCGAATTGGTATTCTGTGTTCTTACCTGATGACAAGGCAGAACATATATGCCCATAACATGAAGGTTAAAACTGATTTTATCTCCTTATTCTGAGGGATGCAAGGCCACCTTAGTTTGTAAAGTACATTGATTTGTAGCTGGATACTTTTCAAAGCTCACTTTTTTTATGCCCTGCAACGTTATTACTCTCAATGTCGGCAACCCATAAAAGAGGGTTAAGAGGTGAGACCTATTCAGGGGGTTAGAAATAATGTTGTCAAATAAACAGGAAAAAAGAAAAATAGAGCAAGATTGAAAAAAAAATCAAAAGGAAAAGAGAACAATATTGAAATAAAAAGGCAAAAGAAAGCTGTCTATCTGCTGGAGACATTGAGTTACAACAATATATTTAGCAACATCCAGGTTCATTATCTTCAGCAGCAATAAGGAAGAATAATTAGTGAGTAAGAATTTGAAACGCTGATACCTGCATCATTCTCCTTGGCCGTGTATCTGTGTGACTGCCGGATGAGCTCTCACACGTCCATCAGGTATTTGCCCAGCTCTGCCATCTTATTCCTTGAGAAGGACTGGATTCTATGAAAAAAGGAAGGTCCCAGGTTTACAGAAAATGATCACATCAACAAAAATGGTAACACTTACCAATAAGCCAGGCCCTCCTTTGGAAAGGTCTGGCATCTGGTGAGTTATGGAGCTTTCGCATAACACTATTGAGTCATGGGTGGACCCTGGAAATCTTACACACACACTGTTAATTAGGAGGCCTGGTATGCATATCACCAGCACATTGATAGAGAGGAAATGTTTTCTAATATGGTATGCTTCCTCTGGGGAATTATGTGGCACCAATGCCTTGTAGATCCTATCTATGGCACTAACAACATGTGGCATATCACCCAAACCACAGAACTCTGCCTTGATATTGTTGAATGTAGCATTACTTGTTGGCAATTGGATGAAGTTATCCATATATCTGAGCACAACATAGCCGACATGACTGAGTACAGCTGAAGATGTTGACTGCAACATCCCATTGGTGAGACTAAGCGTGTACTGGAAAAAGCCAGTAGCACCAACATGTAGCACTAGCAGTATAGGATGGTAACAGTTCCTTATGAAAAAAGGGAAAATAATCAAACAGCCAATTGGGCTGTGGAAAAATGTGAAGTGTCTCCAGGTGGGTTCGAGTGTGCCGAGAAAGAGTGAAGGTTCTCCTGTGTAGATCTAGAAGTGCCCTCACACACCCTAACAGGTGTATAGCATCATCATTGGGCTGGTGCTCCTCGTGTGGGTGGCGCTGCAGTCCCTCACGGGCCCGTTTGACGGGGCTCTTTGTCGGAGATCTTTTAGGAGTCTGCCGCACTTGTGCATGGGGGTGTGTGGGTCTAAGTGGTAGTGGTGAGTGAAATCTAAAAAGAGCCCAAGGACACTAGCAATTTATTAAGGATGTCCTTGGGGTCTGGTTTAAAATATATCACGGGGATGGAGAAGCAAAGTCAGTTGCCTGTGTGAGAGGGGAAATAGAACAAATATAATCCCTCTTCTCTCACCCGTGTGGTGAATGGTGTGGGTGTGTCAAGGGGTTGACATGTTTCGCGCTATAAGTAGTCCCTAAGGGATCTAGGAGCGCCTCATCAGGACCAAAAGAATAAGGTTAGTCAAAATGGGAATCGGGAAAGAAACACCCTATAAACCCATGAATCCTAAATATAGGAGATACTGTCGAGCAGATATATAAGGAACACGTCGTCTTTGCGTGTCCCTAGATGCGGCCTGTAAAGGAGACAAAAAACACAATAGGGGGGATGGGGGGGGGAGGGAAAAAGAAAAAAACAGGAACACAATACAAGGTCGTCAATAACAGTCTCAAGTAGTATGGATAAATAATCTGTGCATGCTAATTGTGTCACACAGTACCCCGGTGGGGAACCTAACTGGACATATGCATACATGTGGATGAAGGGGGGAAAAGGAATATCACTGGCATGCGTTATACTCAAATCCGTGGACTATGTCGAGTGCTGTGCTTGGCGATGAAAAATGCCCAATAAAGACAAAACACCACAGGTCAATGGTGCAGAGAATGTGCACACGGGCCGTAATACGGAAAAGGTGTCCATATGTTTAACCGTAAGTGGTAGAGATTGATAGTGCGCTGTGCATCTTCCTAACAGGGTGTCATGAAAGGAGACGTGACTACGGAAGGTGAATACAACGTAGGCATGGTCGTGCAGCAAAACACACAGAAATGTAAAAGAGTTCCACAATTCCTACCCTCCCTCATTCAAGGATAGACCTCATCAGCGTAGTCGAGAACCAGAGAAGGCAGCTGGGGACAAAACGGCAAGGCTGTGAAACACAAGCCGATCGGGATAGAAACGGCTAAAAGACGGGAAAGTGTACCGGTTGTAATACGATGTGACATAATGTCAGGGTGGAAAGCACTTACTTCGTACTCTTCTTCTGTGCTCCGGATCACCTACCCGGTAGCCTCGGCTGCTGGACGGCAACTAGGGCGGCAGTATCCATTATATACAAACCCATCGGGATAGGTGCAGGGGAGCGGATAGACGTAACACGTGGTAGAGCGTCATGACGGGGTAATCGTCAGGGGTTGTATGGCGGCCATATTGGAACGGGATCCAAATACGGGAATCCCAATGATACCGGGATGACAATCAGAGTTGCGCGAAATAGTGGAACATGAAGTACCATGGTCCAGAGAATGAAAATAAACAGGACAAAGGAGAGGGGGTGAGACAATGTGAACTGACCCGTAGTGTGCTGAGGATACATATCCAGTGCATGCTTATGAGAACGAGTGGTAGTCTTTAGGCTCAGAGATCGGAGTGTAGACAAGAAACATGTGGGCGAACCTCTGCTGACAAAGATGTAGGAGTGTCGACTCAGTAGTGGTGTAGTACACTGTTAGAAGGTCTAATAAGATGGTATAGGACCACTATGCAGGAGGCAAACACTTTTTGTTATATATATATTATTATTTTGCTGTAGCAGGGAACATAAAGCCATGTTGTGTCATGTGTGCAGTGAATAGGGCAGATGTTATATGATGCTACCTCTGGGTGGTTATCTAATCAGATCAACCCAGGGTATATTTTCGTTGAGGCCACCACTGTCACTTTTAAGTCTGAAGACCTATCGTTGTTCACGCTCAAACAGAGTGGTTATGGACCATTGGGGGTTGGATTCTATAATGGTCCACCTCAAACTGTCTGGGGGATGATTTTTCTCCAGGAAATGAGTCTGTAATCTCGTTGCTGAGCGTTTGCAACGGATAGTGCTTTTATGTTCTCCTATGCGTATCTTTATTGGTCGCGCTGTCATTCCTATATAATAGGAACCACAGGGGCACGTAATCAAGTATACGCAGTTCTTGGTGTTGCAATTAGTGTGGCGTTTCTGATGCCATGGTCTCGAAAGTCCAAGATCAAGTTCTTTGGTCGCAGTCGTTTGAGGACAGACTGTGCATGTACCGCATGGGTAGTGGCCCGTCACGGGGGGTAGCATCCAAAGGGTTGGTTGTGGGTTGGTTTTGTTTATTGGACGTGTATGTACCAAGATATCCCTCAGATTCTCAGTCCTTTTGAATGCGAACAGGGGTGTCGGTCCTGGTGACACATTACCTGTTTCTAATATCCTCCAATGCTTCTTGATAATTTTTTGAATTTTGTTGGAATTGGAGGTGAATGATGTAACACAGGTTAGTGTATCAGTTTCCTTCTTCTCTTTAACTTCAAGTAGAGCCCCTCTGTGGTTGTTTCTTGCTCTCTTGCCATAATCTTCACCATACATGGGAGAGTAGTTTGAATACATGTGTCTGGCAACAGTTCTAATTGAAATTATATTTCTAATGATTCAATGGTTTTCCACTTCTGCCGTACTATCATGCCTCCTCCTCAGCACCCACTTGCTTGTCAGATACGCCATCGAAGTCTGGGAACTCATGCAAGACTTTTGACCGGATTTGCTCCTTATGACCGAAACCTGGCCCCCCAAAATCGCCACAGCCAACCCCCGGGATACAAGAACATAAGAAAGGACAGAGACAGCAGACCTAGAGAAGGACAGGCCATCATCTTCAAAGAGAACAGCCACTTCTCCATCATGTCCTCTAATACTAGAGACAACATATAACACCTTGCCTTTAAACTATGCATCTCCATCCATTCAGGAGCTCCATCAGTCCCTTGCCTACACTACATCTTCTCCAACGTTTTGGAGCCCATCAGCACAGATCTTGCTCCGTTACTCAACAACTCCATCAACAGAGTCACCTTAACGGCCACCTGGATGCATGCCACTATACTCCCCCTTCTGAAGAAACCCTCATCAGACCCAAATACACTGGCAAACTACAGACCAATCTTCTTACTACCATACCCAGCCAAAATCATAGAGAAAATCATCATCAAAAGACTAGCCGACAATCTCAACTACAACCACCTCTTCAACCGCACCCATCAGGGTTTCAGTTCAAATCACAATACCAAAATTGCCCTTATTGCTGCCACAGAGGACCTTCGGCTGATAATAGACAAAGGGAACAGCACAGCCCACAATCCTCCTCAGTTTATCTGCCACTTTCGACACTGTCTCCCACCCCAACGTCATTCAATAACTTTATGCCTCCATGAAGACGGCACAGAAGGACTCCCTCCCCTTCGATCTGCTCTTTTCTCATTTCACGCACACTGTAGTTCAGCCTGGCTCCCTACACCTGGACATCCATCAACCTCATCTACAGAGTGCCCCAAGGATCATCTCACAGCCGTATGCTGTTCAACGCCTGCATCCTAAGACCCACAGAATCAACAGCATTTCCGATGCCGAATATACCCAGCTCAACTTTTCCCCTTCCTCTCTGAGGAAGCATCAGCACGTTAACCATTTCACCTCCTTCATGTCTGAAGTCACTAGTTGGATGAGACCAACTGTCTGAAGCGCAAGACCGACAAAAAAGAAGAGATACTCTTGGGATAGAAGATCTTACTATTGATGCAGCAGAGTTTACCAGCTCTACACATTCATACACACAACACTCAATTTGGGCCCATATACATTCATACATTCGATGAGCTCGTAAATATCCACTGGTCATCAATTTTGTTTACCCTAGGAAACTCTTATACCAGTATTCTTACCATTCCTGTCGCCTGAGTAAATGCACAGTCGAAAAGATCTAGTAGAGTATTAGAATAGGGAGGAAATACAATAATGCATTTAACTTCTATTCAAAGGAATCACAGACTCAGAAGGAGTTTTAAAAGTTTATCTGAATTAATACATTTTGTGAGTCAAAACAGAATACACATGGATATACCAGAATTCTCCATCAGGAAAAATAGTACAGTTATCTTATAATCAATTTGCATTAATAAGTTATTGCAATGACAGCACCTGAGGAGGGAAAGGATAGAGAACAAGAACGGAGCATTTACCCTACAACTATATTTACCTAGAAATGGTGTGAGGACCCCGACATCAGAGTGTCAAAGATTCAGGATCAGCTCAGGACAGGGAAGGTGACCTCTTCTAGTGTAACACCAGCATTACACCCCTCTCTAGTGCTACTCTCTCGGGCTCGGGCTCGTCCGGACCCCTTCCAAGATATGCCTCCTCTGTTGTTCTGCGAATTTCCCTATTGTTGGATTCTTCAGTCACATTGCAGCAAATTCGGGCAGCATCTCAGCATAGCATCAGCATCTCAGCATCAAGTGTGTCTAACTAACTAGAACTTAACTCTGTTATACCAATTCAAATGTATGATCCACCCCCAAATGTTTCAATTCCATGTTCACCCGCTATTTGATTGTGCCAAGTAGTGGTGTGAGGACATCACACCATACCAAGTGCAATATTTTACTTTAGTCTATTGTCTAACTCCCCGCCCCTTAATTTTAATATCCACAAGCTTTATTCCCACAAGCATTTCATATGTGGATCGATAAGTCTATTACAATGTAGCGTCCTCTTCCTCTCGTAGGGTCAAAAGTTGGTTTTCCCATGTCCTTGCTGGGCTTAGGGTTTGGCAGTCAGTCAATTACTTCACTTGTTCCAGGACAAGCAACCGTTGCGCATGCGTAGAAGCCACAAGGAAATAGAGACACGATCACCCTCCAAGGCCCAAATAGGAACTATTAATAAAGTCAAAGAAGAACATGATAGAATACAAATATAAATGAATTCACTGTATACCACGTACTTCTACTCTAACCCCATTTACCTAATAAATCTTTTGCATTGATGGCTTAGTAAAACTTTCATAGGTTAGTTTCAGCACAGCATGTGCGTTAGTGCGTTACTTTGAAGCAGCCATAGTAGAAGCTATTGCGCAGCTGCAGAGTTTTTCCCCCAAGCGACAGAAAACATCATACTACTGTTTTTGGCGGCCATTTTAGGACACTCGGGTTATTCACTTAGTGAAGCACATAGAAAAGCGTCCCCTAGATACAATATGTAGAATGTGGTGCAGAATTAATAATCACAAACAGGTTGATTACAATGTTAAAGGTTATTTGAGAGGATTGCATACAAGCAAGTTTCCATTTCAATGTCTTCAAATCTTTTATTCCTTCCTTCATCTTTTTTAAATTGTGATCCTTTCATTCTTTTATAGATATTTCCCTTCAATTTTTCAAGTCGTATTCAAATTTTCTTTTCCTACCTTTCTCATTCACTTCGTACCTTTTTCTTTTCCCACTGCATTTGCAGCAACACATTATCATCAAAACTAGTAAAATTATGCCCATGATTGGCAATAATATTTGACCTAAGATACTTTTACCTATTTTCGAAAACCAACTACTAATGGTGGAAAAACTATTTGTTATTTTCTTCCATACACTGTCAACCTCCAGTGGTTTCAGTTCTTCTTCCAAATGAGTAATGTTTTTAATATATCTTCCAATCTCTACACTCTTGTCAGGTATATACATGCAACAATGTTGCGCTTTCAGCATTTTACAGACTCCACCCTCTTTTGCCAATAAGATATCAAGGGCAAGTCGATTTTGCAAAACCATAGCTCTAACAGCAACTAACTCTGTATTGATCAGTAAAAATCCTCCAGCAGTGTCAGTAGATATCCGATCAACTACTGTTGACAATTGACGGATTTTTCGAGAATTCAGCAGAACCCCCACTGAAGGTATCAATGCACCAAATATATCACCTACTATTTCAGAAAAACGAGCTCTTTTATATCTTGTTAGTCCATTACTGCTTCCAGTGATTCTTTTAACATGATAGACTTTAGGAAATACTATTCCGAAATAGCAACTCCCATACCAGTGATCAGGGAACCTAAAATAGGCTTTGTTTCCACAAATATAATACATTCCAGAAAATACTGGATCAGTTTTTCCTTTTAGTCCCCAATCCCCAATTACTAGGAAGTTATGCTCACATTCACTGGAACCAATAAATACAGTGTTATATTCTGTTTTAAGTCTATGGAGACAGATTTTCCCTTTCTTTTCAAAATTCAGAGACATACCAGCATGAGTCTTGCCAGTTACTAAAAGGTCTTCCCTTTCAGTCCACTTAGGTATTTGAGGTTTCGGTTCAGAGGCCCTTCTTTGGAAATCCTGTCTTCTGTTTTCTACTAAATTTAAAAATATTTCTTCTTCATGCAATTTACATGTTAAGTTGCGTTTATGTGAGTCAGCTATATCTATTGTCTTCATTGTTAGGAAATATTCACCCATGAATTGTGAGTCTCTAGTACTAAGGACAGGGTTCATGCTTGTTCACATGGGAACTTCTGAAAATATTACATCTACATTTGAATAATAAAACTGCAGTTTTCCAGTTCTATCGAATAAGCTAGCCAGTACACTACATGAGATACCATATGTCAAGGGTAAATGATGATAAGTTACCCCTTCAGCTACTGAATTTGGCAATTTCATGCAAACATAACAATCATAGTTTCTACATAATGGACTAAGAGATTTGCAAATACATTTAAATCAGTTTCATTCTTATCTACAGTGTGGTGTAAATCTAACTCATCTGGGGCCATATGTAGGAAGCCAAATACCGGTCGGTAACGGCCGATTTTCGGTAAATATCCTGTTACCGACCGGTATTTAGGCTTTTGCTATGTAGGGGGCATATTTCAGGCCGAATCAGTAAAATTACTGATTTGGTAAATACCGAATCCTGAAATGATATGTAGGGGGAGTGTATCGTTGGTGTGGGGATTCGTTATTTACCACCAACTAAAAGTTGATGGTAAATGACGAATACCTGTAAAAAAGCATTTTTGTGCAATTTGAAGTGTGCAATGTGGCAGACATACATGCCCTTAGGGCATGTATGTGCGCCACATGTGCACACATGGACGAATCAGGGGTGCAACAGGGTGTCAATGTGACACCCTGCCACCCATGATACTGCCTCCCCCATTACCGATTCGGTATTTACCGATTCGGTAATGGCAACTGGCTTCCCATTCATTCCTATGGGCCTCCAGGCCCATAGGAATGAATGGGAAGCCAGTTGCCATTACCGAATCGGTAAATACCGATTCTAAAATACCGATATTTACCGAATCGGTAATAATTTACCTACATTACATTTACCGATTCATAAATACCGAATCGGTAAAATTCAGTATTTAAGAATCGGTAAATGTAATTTACCTACATATGGCCCCTGGTGTTTCTAGGTCTACTCTATCTCCTTTAATATTTGCTACTTCTGTGTGTGCATTAGTAATATTCTGTTTGTCAGCAACCATCAAATAGGGAATGGCTATTGCTAATATTATCCATATTACAAGGACTAATATTAAACTACATATAGAGATTCTACAACGCTTCTTTATACAGCTTTGTTTTGGGTTTCCAGTAACTTTATCATCAGACATTTTTGGCCAAGAAGATTTGTATCTTCTTTAATTCAGAACCTGATATGAGATAACACCTTAAACGTCTTTTCTCTTTCAAGTCGGTCTCACTTCTTCCTCAATTTGTTCAATATTCAGCTATTCATCACTTTCTTCATTTAAATCGAGGTTTTCAAAGTCTTCAAGAATAACATATGTCCATTCAGGACTTTTGAACTTGATATTCAAAGTCTTCAATCTTTGACTCCTCCGCTTTGGTATTACCTCGGAAGGTCCAGATTGACTAGTTACTTCATTTACTTGAGCAGGTTCTTCACTGATTGTCTTAAGACGGTATCTCAGTCGCCTGATAATTCTTGGCCAATTATCACCTTTTCGTCTTTTCTTAAATTTCACTGCACTGCCAGGTTCTTCAAGACTCCTTTTGTTTTCTTTAAATTTGAGCACAACTTAATCAGCTTCGTCTTCAGATTACCTCTCTATCTGACCTTGTCCAGGGCTTATTAATTTGGCCTGTTCTGCCTGGATGGGTTCATCTACCTCATTCTGACCCTGTTCAGGATTAGTGATGTCTGGTTTTTCTTCTGTATCCTAAACTTGCGTTTCTATGCCTATCTGGTCCTGTTCAGGTCTTTTAACCTCTTTACCTTCTTCTGCCTGAACGTTTTGTCTAAGTCCTAACTGTACCTCCTCAGATTCCGGAATGGGGCTTTGAGTTTCTTCTGTCTGAGTATATTGTTCTCTCCTTAGCTGTTCCTGCTCAGGCTTCCTAACAGTCGTTTCCCTACTTTCCTGAGCGAATTCTTCTATACCTGTCTGGTCCTCTCTCTTTTCCTGTCTATCTAACTGTGTTTGACTCCTTGTTCTTATAAGTATTTCAGGTATATCCACCACTGGGATCCAGTCGTCCTGATAGGTGCTCGATTGATCTTGGGCAGCTACCTCAGGATCTTCTATAGGAAGTTCTTCAGCTGCACAACCTTCAGCACCATCAATTTCTTTTTACAATTGCAACTCTTCTTCTTCAGGAGCTGGTACCCTTTTGGTATGACTTGCATGGATCCAATTAGGCATTCCTGCACACTTTACAGCCGTTGAGGTAGTCAATATAACTTGATGCTGTTTATCCCACCTTGGAGATAGGCACGATTCTCGTGTGTGATTCTTCACAACTACCCAGTCACCAGGATTCAGATCATGCTCAGCTGTCTGTTGAAAGCATCTTCCCCAACTTGATGAGAGATAGAACGCACTCTGTCAGCCAACTCTTTGCAATACTCCAAAACCAAGTCATCAGTTATATTCAACAGCTTGTGTCCTGGTACACATGCTTATCTCATTGCTCTTCCCATGAGTATTTCATGGGGACTCAATCCAGTATTTTTGTATGGAATACTTCTGAGTCCCATTAGAACAAGAGGCAAAGCATCAGGCCATTCCAATGGGGTGGATGCACACACCTTTCCGAGTCTTGACTTGATTGTGCCATTCAATTGTTATACCACCCCAGAAGCCTCTGGACGGTAATCGCAGTCCAATTTTGTTCGACTTTAAATGCTTCACAAATTAGTCGAATTATTTCATAATTAAAATTAGACCCTCTATCTGATTCAATCGTTACCGGAAAACCAAATCTTGGGATGAGTTCTCTCAATAAAAGTTTGGCCACTGTCAAGCTGTCATTTCTTCGGGTCGGGTATGCTTCCACCCACTTTGAAAATAAACAAACTATGACAAGTACATATTTCAACCCTCGACAAGCAGGTAGTTGAATGAAATCTAACTGCAGTCTCACGAAAGGACCCTCTGCCTTTCCAAGCTTTCCCATGCAGACCACAGTTTTCCTGCCAGGGTTCATTTGTTGACATATTAAACATCTCTGGCAAAGGCTCTCTGCTACATTTCTGAACTTTGCGTTAAACCAATCTTGTCTGAAAAGTCGAATCATTGCATCTCTACCCACATGTGTGTCTCCATGCTACATTCTAGCCATTGGTGTAAGCATACTGTCTGGCATGACAGGTCTGCCATCATAACAAACCCACACACCTTCTTCTGCCCTTCTTTGACATCCTATTTTCACCCACTCTTCCTTTTCTCCCATATCTACTGCGTCCTGCAGATCTTTCACCTCCTCCCAGGTTCCCACTCCTAAAAGTAGCATAAGTTGGCAGCTGATTCCACAAGTTTCGATTTGCTTATTTAAGGCAATCTTATGCCTTACACAGTGTTGGGCAACCTGGTCGGCATATCGGTTACCGGCTGTCACATAGTCATTTCCCGATTGGTGAGCAGCACACTTAAGCACGGCCACCTCTTTTGGTAATTGAATTGCCTCAAGTAATTCTTTCACAAAAATTCCATTTTTAATGAGTGTCCCTGAGGAGGTCAGGAAATCCCTCTGCATCCACAGCTGGCCAAAATCATGCACAACCCCATAACCATATTGACTGTCAGTGAATATGGTTATTCTCCAATTTTCCTCAATTTTGCATGCCTAATTAAGGCGATCAATTCAGCGACTTGTGCAGATTTGACTTCTGGTAAAAAGGATGCTTCGACTATTCCAGTTAATGCAGAGAATCAACAAGAGAGGAAGGGATCTACACGACTAGTCCCCTCAATGATTTATTCAAAATCAACAGAGCCAGTGTAAATTAAGTCAATAAAAATGGGAGGCACTACTGGTAGAAAGAGCACTGGTCCACAAATTCCAAGCAAATCGATCTGTTGTTGAAAAGAGTGTAGACCTCAATGACAATACCCATTTGGTATAGAAAGCCCTCACTCGCCAACCTGGTTGGTGACATGCTTCATCATCGGGCTCCACTGGGATGACCGAATGTCATTCCAGTGTGCTGCAACGCCAGGTTACTACGGAGCAGGGTTCTTGTGTGGTGATAGTGAATTTAAAATATCCAATTAAGTCAAAAAATAAAACTTTAATAATTTTGCTAATTGGAAAGGCTAAAAGGGAGTGAGGGTCAAAAAATAAAAGACCTGGTTCACTCCACGGCGGTCAACATGTTTCTGCCTCTATGAGTGTTCGTCAGGCATTCTTCAGGACCAAAGTGGATGTGCGGAGCCCCGGTGGTGTGAACGCGCTAAGGATCACCCTGCCGTGGACTGCTGTGTGAAAAATTAATTACAGTGAAAAAAATCCGCCAAAATATATTTATTTGTTCTGGGGGAGAGGAACGAGTTTATTCTGACAGTGAAAGACATACAAACAGAAAGACAAAACAAGAAGAGTCATCAATGTTTGTCGCTAGTTCGTACTTTTATACTCAAAGGTTTATGAACAATGGTGCTCAGAGAACAGGTGAGTGCCACTAGGTCTACCTCAGGTGCCAAAAAGGTGAAGAAATGTGCACCTAGGTATATCCAAGTATCAGTGTAGGATAAAGCCAATGGCTCGATATCCTATCGGATGTGACAGAAGTCATATATCGGAACGCACGTGAAATATATGCGGCGTGCCACTCACAATACGGAGAAATAGGGAGGGCTAGGGAATGATTCAGAAGTCTCCGATGCTCAATAAACAGGAATTTAGATAAAATCTTACAGGGAGGCCAATCCATTTGATGCCTCAGGGATCCCGGGAGGGGGGTGGGAGCAAAATGGCACACCCTGCATAAAGAAGAAAGAAGATAAAAAGGAAGAAAGGGCGGGTCACTACCTCGAGTGTAGAAGAGCGATCCCGCTTACCTTCTGGGGCAGGGAGCAGTATGGAAAACGTACGCCCTTGCTGCTCAACACCCGTGTGTCACCTATACAGCCTCTCGCTGCCGGGTCCGGATAATGGTGATCCGTGACCGGAGGTACGTATAAGAAGGAGTTCGAAAAGTCCCCGGTTAGGCTGGTGGTGAGAGCTTAGACGGGATTGGACAGAATCCCCAAAACTCCGTAGCTGATTGGATATGACGATATCCAATGGAAATGTTAAAAAGGAAAGAGTCGTTCCTAGAACAGAACGACGAGTCAGGTTGAAAAAAAGGGGGGAGGCACAATGCTTTATTGACAGGTTCCGTCTTGGACACTCAATCAACCAAAACAAACCACACGAAAAACGTGCAGAGGGACTAGTTGTTAGAAAACTGACCACGTGTGGGTAGAGACAAAGTGCTGTGCATTTGTGATGATATGCAGTGTTATGATGTTAGTTCTGCTGCAAAATCGGCAAACCAGCGTGTTCAAGAGGTGCCTAATTGGAACATAAGAAAATAAAGGACGGGGGTCAGGGGAACATGCTGTAACCCCAGAAATCATCAATATGGCATATGGTAAATACTACGAGCTGTATTACCAAGCAGTGTGTCGGAATAGCTGGGAACGATAATTCGGCAAAATTGCATTATGCAATAATAGCCTACAGGGTCTCCTGTCACATGAGTATGTAAACTACAGAGAGCGACGCTATCCCTCCAGGATACCATAAGTGGATTATAGAATGTTAGTCCAAGGTACATTATCATTAAGACCATGAAGGTTCGTACCCAGACGGTAAACCCACCTCTGCTCCTTTTCAAAGAGTGTCTTGGGGATATTTCTGCCTGTCGCTATCTCTTCAATAACAGTCCATTTTAAGTCGTTAGTTGTGTGGTTGACGGAAAGAAAGTGTTCGCTCAGTTTAGTAGTAGCACGTTTACACCTGATATTGCTCCTGTGCTCGCATATCCGGAGTTTGACCTTTCTCGTCGTCATCCCTACGTATCGTAGACCGCAGGGACATGTAATCAAGTAGATTACATTAGGTGTATTACAGTTCGTATGCCCTCTTTGAGTCCAGACCTTATTGGGTTCCAGATTAAGGGTTTTAGTATGTGAGGTCAGATGGCATATGCTACAGTCAGAGCAAGGAAAATGTCCCGTTACCTTGGGGAGGCCCCATGCTTCAGTTATAGTTCTTTGTGAAGTGTCAGAAAGCATCAAAGGGCGTGTGTGTACGAGACTGTTGCGTAGGCTCTGGGCGCGTTTGAATGAAAAGAGCGGTTTTTCCCACTTGCGATTGATGCTGTTAATTATCCCCCAGTGTTTGTTGATAGTCTTCTTCAATTGGTTGGATAAGGTGCTATAGGTGGTAACACATGTTAGGGGAATGGAAGCAGTATCTTTCACATAGTCAGTTAGAAGTACTTCCGTGGGTTGGTTTCTCGCTCGCTTATAGCTTCTGGAGAGGAGGGGGGAAGGGTACCCTCTGGCTATCAATTTGGTAGTCAGATCATGAGATTGGGCCTTAAAATCACTCAAGGCAGTGCAGTTCCGTCGTAGGCGGAGAAATTGTCCGTAGGGCAGATTCTCCCTCAGAGTGCGTGGATGGAAGCTAGTGAAATCGAGGAGATTGTTCCTCGAAGTAGGCTTATAATAAGTTCTTGTTTGAAGTGAGCCTTGTGTCTTAGTGATCACTACATCCAGGAAAACAACTTCAGATTGGTCAAAGGTGTATGTGAAGTTCAGGTTTGGATTCAGAGTATTGATCCACGTAAGGAAAGTCTGGAGGGCGTTGTTATTGCCATGCCAGATCAATAGCACATCGTCTATGTACCGCTTCCATAAGCCTATGGAAGAACGATGTGGATTCGAGGCAGGGAGGATAAACTCTTGCTCAAAGGCATACACGTATAGTCCAGCCACACTAGGAGCGAAGGTACTCCCCATGGAAGTACCTGTGGATTGGAGATAGAGGCGTCCCTGGTATTCAAAAAAATTCTTTTTCAATGCCAAAGTGGCACATTGGATAATGAACTCCTTTGTGGTTCTATACTCCCAAGGAGTGGAGTCAAGTGATTCCTCCAGGACCCTGATGGTTTCGTCCTGGGGGATGCTCGTGTATAGACTTTCTATGTCTAATGTCACCAGTATGGTGTTTTCTGAGCAAGTGATGTTGTCAAGTAGTTTCAGTAGGTCCTTAGTGTCCTTAAGGTAAGTAGTGGATTTTTGGACCAAAGGTTTCAGGAAGTGGTCGCAGAAACGTGATAGGGGTTCCAAAAGAGAGCCGATCCCCGAGACTATGGGACGACCAGGGGGAGGGAGTCTCTCTTTATGGATCTTTGGGAGTGTGTAAAAGTAAGGGATGTTGCCTGGGCCTTCGGTGAGGAATCGTGCTTCAGCCCTGGTGATAACACCCTGTGTCTGTGCATCTTCAACAAGACTCATGATCTGAGCAGCGAGAGGCTGTATAGGTGACACACGGGTGTTGAGCAGCAAGGGCGTAAGTTTTCCATACTGCTCCCTGCCCCAGAAGGTAAGCGGGATCGCTCTTCTACACTCGAGGTAGTGACCCGCCCTTTCTTCCTTTTTATCTTCTTTCTTCTTTATGCAGGGTGTGCCATTTTGCTCCCACCCCCCTCCCGGGATCCCTGAGGCATCAAATGGATTGGCCTCCCTGTAAGATTTTATCTAAATTCCTGTTTATTGAGCATCGGGGACTTCTGAATCATTCCCTAGCCCTCCCTATTTCTCCGTATTGTGAGTGGCACGCCGCATATATTTCACGTGCGTTCCGATATATGACTTCTGTCACATCCGATAGGATATCGAGCCATTGGCTTTATCCTACACTGATACTTGGATATACCTAGGTGCACATTTCTTCACCTTTTTGGCACCTGAGGTAGACCTAGTGGCACTCACCTGTTCTCTGAGCACCATTGTTCATAAACCTTTGAGTATAAAAGTACGAACTAGCGACAAACATTGATGACTCTTCTTGTTTTGTCTTTCTGTTTGTATGTCTTTCACTGTCAGAATAAACTCGTTCCTCTCCCCCAGAACAAATAAATATATTTTGGCGGATTTTTTTCACTGTAATTAATTTTTCACACAGCAGTCCACGGCAGGGTGATCCTTAGCGCGTTCACACCACCGGGGCTCCGCACATCCACTCTGGTCCTGAAGAATGCCTGACGAACACTCATAGAGGCAGAAACATGTTGACCGCCGTGGAGTGAACCAGGTCTTTTATTTTTTGACCCTCACTCCCTTTTAGCCTTTCCAATTAGCAAAATTATTAAAGTTTTATTTTTTGACTTAATTGGATATTTTAAATTCACTATCACCACACAAGAACCCCGCTCCGCAGTAACCTGGCGTTGCAGCACACTGGGATGACATTCGGTCATCCCAGTGGAGCCCGATGATGAAGCATGTCACCAACCAGGTTGGCGAGTGAGGGCTTTCTATACCAAATGGGTATTGTCATTGAGGTCTACACTCTTTTCAACAACAGATCGATTTGCTTGGAATTTGTGGACCAGTGCTCTTTCTACCAGTAGTGCCTCCCATTTTTATTGACTTCATTTACACTGGCTCTGTTGATTTTGAATATTCCAGTTAATGTACATACTGCGTAGGCAGCACTCAATCCTCCCTTCTCATGTCTCATACATGAGCCATCTACAAACAGTTCACGCTCAGCGTTTTCCAAGGGTTCTTCTTGTATGTCAGGACGTGGTTTGGTGCTAAATTCAGTCACATCAAGACATTCATTCTCAACCTCATCTTTTGCTTCTTCTTCGCAAGGTAGCTGGATTAAGAACAGTACACCTCACTATTGTCACATTTTCAGCCCCCAGTATTATTCTTTCATATTATGTCAGCCTACTGGGAGTAAGGTACTGTGTTCGGGTTCTGGTCAGTAAAATCACCAATGCATGAGGAACATACACCTTGACAGGGTGTCCCATCACAATTGACTCACTCTGTTCTATGCTTACACAAGTTGCAGCAACAGCTTTCAGGCAACCTGGTAATGCACAGGCCACAGGATCCAAGGTAGCAGAAAAATATGCCACTGGCCTTCTCATCAATCCATGTCTCTGTGTCAGAACCGAAAGTGCACAATTACCCCGCTCATAGCAGAATAATGCAAATTCTTTTGAATAATCTGGCATGCCCAAAGCGGGTGCTTCACATATATACTCCGGCAATTTTCTAAAAGCTTTTATATTTTCAGCATCCCATTCTATATGATCTTTCGCTCTTTTTCTGGTCATTTGTATCAGGGGTTTGGCCAGTAAAGCAAACCCTACAATCCACTGCCTACAATATTCTTCAACTCCAAGGAACATTCTTATTTCCCTTTGGGTTCGTCATAACTGCATTTGTCTTATTATTCTGATTCTTTCAGAAGTCACCCTTCTAACTCCTCTTTCTATTTAATGTCCCAGGTATTTAAAATAATTTTTACAAAACTAAGGTTTTTCAGGGTAAACTTTATGTCCACCCTTTGCCAAATGATTTAACAATGCAATTGAATCAGTAACACAGTCATCTCGGGTATTTGACACCACCAATAGGTCGTCATTATACTGCACCAGGACTGACTCTCTGGGCAATACAAAAGATTCAAGGCTTTGAGAATCTGATTAAAGATTGAAGGACTTTCAGTGTACCCCTGAGGCACACGATTCCAGACATCGACATGCTCTTCAAATTTGAACGAAAATGAAAACCCGAGAGGAGCCTAGCGCGCAACCAAGATGGCCGCGTAGGCACAGGGCTCCCGAGGGCCTCCACAACCTCCCACGTCTATCCTGAATTTATCCTGATTCTATCGACGGGCTTCTACGGGCGAACCTACGTGGAGGTGATACCTGCTGTCCAAATTCAAATCGGACATCGGGAGCCGGAATAGTATTGATTCCAAGTTGGCGGCCTACTCCGAACCTTGCCCCGGACTCGAGTTGGCATGGTGCCCGGGCAGAAAGTGAACAACAACGGCATGCAGGACTTGGGCCGGTGCGCACCCCCTACTTTCACTTTCGGTTTCGGGTCTCCTCGCTGAACCTGAGGGGCCTTGGATTCTCATCACACATTTATAGTGGGACGATTGGGTAACATGCCTGCTCTTGGACACTAGCTGGGACTACCCTTTGGGGTCTCTGAGGCTTCCTAGATTGGTTCTCCGGTGCTCGCTCATCGTGTTGGTGGCCGACACCCTTGACGGTCATCAGACAATGGCGGCTAGATTGGACGGAGATAAGCAAAAATCCAAGACGACTAGGCGGGGAGCTCATACCCATGCTAACAACATGGACCGCTATACCCAGTCGAGAGGTTCCCCTGGTGGCCCGCATAAGTCGCCGGAGAGACCCAAGGATGGCCCGGGATCGTCAACGGAGTTAACATTGCAGGACGTCATGGGTGCCATCGAAGAGATGAAAGCTGCAGTCGGCCAGCGATTCGATACATTGGCCCATAAATTGGACACAGTTTTGATCGACGTTAAACTAGTCAGAGCGGCCCTTTCACAAACGAATGAAAAGGTCAAATCCTTGGGTCTGACGACGTCGAGTCTGGTAACGGACGTGTCTGATCTGCAAGCCGAGGTCCGTAATCTGCGGACGTCCACTGCTTTGTCTGTCCGTCGACTGGAGGATTTTGAAAGTAGGGCTCGGCGGAATAATGTGCGCATAATCGGGGTGCCGGAGAAATCGGAGGTCCCTGCTGCTGACCCCTTTGTGGAAGACCTTGTGATCAACCATCTCGCACCCAAAGGCTTGAGTAAATTCTTTGCGGTTGAGCGGGCCCATAGAGTTCCGGGTGGTAAGCCCAAACCGGGCGCTCCCCCACGGCCCATCATCGCCAGAATTTTTCATTTCAGGGACAGGGACGCTATACTGCAGGCCTCGAGGGTGAGTGGGCAGACGAAGTTCGAGAACACTCATATAAGTTTCTACCCGGACTTCACACAATTGGTCCAAAAGCAGCGACAGGAGTTCATAGGTGTCAAACGGCGACTGAGAGACATGGACCTGAAATATGCGATGCTCTTTCCGGCCAGGTTGCGGGTTGAGTTTGAGGATCGGACGCACTTCTTTAATCGGCCGGAGGAGGTTGGAGATTGGCTTGATACCCTGCCTCAGCAACGACGTCGAGAGGGACAGACCGAAGGGAACGGAGCGGACTCAGCTGGACAGGAGTAGACTTTTGGTTCCTGGTGACTGACTATTGTGATGGCACTTCCATATTTTGGTTTGGTGTTTCTATTCAGCGCCTTATCCTTCAATGCCCGGGGGTTGTGGGGTGCTCAGTGAGGCTCTTTCCTCCTCTGGGGTTTTCTTTTTGTAGCATAGTTAATGTTAGGGCGACAGGCACACTGCAAGTTGGAGGGGCTACATGGGCTCACGCAGGGGTGCAGGGTGGGGGGAGTTGTAACGGGAAGGTTGGTGGGGAGGGGGGGAGTTGGGGAATGTTTGTTTGTTTCACAAGGCAATGTGAGGTTAGCTGCTGATTTGTTCTGGTTGTGTTCTCCGGGATGTGGGCATCATGCACGGGAGCGGGGTGGGGGATAAGGGATTGAGAATACTTTCGTGGAATGTGAACGGACTGGGGGATAGGATTAAGCGCGGGGTGGTGTTGCAGTTTTTTAAACGGATCTTGCCCGACATTGTTTTCCTGCAGGAGACACATCTGATTGGGAACTCCTTCCATGCCCTGAATAGGCGGGGCTATCGCCTTGCTGTTCACTCTGGATTCACTTCTGGCTCTAGGGGAGTGGGTATCTTGGTCAGGGCCTCTCTCCCGTTGGAGGTGGACGAGGTGCTCCACGATGATAGAGGGCGATATGCAGCATTGGTGGGGAGATGGGAGGGTAGAACTGTTTCGCTCGTTGCTGTTTATGTGCCACCGGGATTGCAGGCGGCTACATTTGCGGATTTGGGGCGTTTGGTCCTGGGACTCCCTGGGGGGGTTCTGGTGTTAGGGGGTGATTTTAACGCTGTTGTATCCGGTATGGAGGACCGTCAGCCCCCCAGGGATCTCCCTAGAGCCCAGGCCTGGCTGGGTGGCTTTCTAGATACTTTAGGACTTATAGATTGCTGAAGACTGATGCACCCGGGACAGGCACAATACACCTTCCACTCGGGGGCCCACGGGAGTCTCTCGAGACTTGATTATATACTTATGCCAGCGTTCCAGGCTGGAATGATCGGGGAGGTGCGTCATTTGGCCCGAGGTATTTCTGACCATTCCCCTCTATTGTTGCAGATGGAGGTTGTTCCTGGGGCAGAGGGAAGAGTAGCGCCAATTAACCCCTGGTATTTACGTAACCCTAATGTTCGCGCTGAACTGGTTAAGTCCATTGATCACTACTTCAAAGATAATGTAGGGTCAGTGTTGTCTGCTGTCTCCCTATGGGAAGGTTATAAAACGGTGATCCGGGGGCATGCCTTGTAGCTATTTCCCATGCTAGGAGGTGCAGGAAGGGAAGAGGTGGTCCGCCTGGAAACTGACATAGCTGAGATGGAGGGGGATTTGGAGCGGGGTGTCACGGATGACAAATTGCACGTTCTCATCCTTAAACAGTCAGATTATAGAGCGCTGGTCACGGATGCTGCTAAAAGGATGAGTAGAGAGCAACAAGGACGACTGTATGATCTGGGAGATAAGGCCGGAAAGTTGATTGCTTGGTTGGACAGGAAGGAGAGAGCGAGTAGAGTGGTGCCGGTTGTGGAGAGAATGGATGGCGTGTGTGTGACTGACCCGGTAAAAATTGTTGACTGCTTCGCGGATTACTTCCGTGGGGTATACTCTCCGGTCTCTGGGTGCTCGGAGGAGGACTCTCATCTGTTACTTAAAGATATTGCATTGCCGTCCCTCTCGGAGGCCGATAGCATATTGATGGAAGCGAAGTTGTCGCCGGATGAGATTGCTCTGGCCATTCGCTCGATCGCTTCTGGTAAGGCCATGGGTCCCAATGGTCTCCCCATTGAACTATATAAGTTGCGTCCAGATAAGATAGCACCATATCTCCGTGACATGTTCCTCGCTGCACGGGCGGCGGGCTCCCTCCCCCTTGACCAACGTCTCGCCACCATAGTTGTGATACATAAAGAGGGGAAGCCGCGAGACTGCTGTGCCTCCTACAGGCCTATCTCATTGTTGAACGCGGAACCCAAAATTCTGGCTAAGGTATTGGCCAATCGTCTGGTTTGGGTCGTGGGCGACTTGATTCATCAGGACCAGTCCGGTTTTATACCTCATCGTAATACCGCCCTGAACCTAAGGCGGTTGCATGGCGTGCTTGCTAGAGCGGAGTTTATGCGTGAGCCGGCCATCTTGGCGTCTTTGGACGCTACCATGGCGTTCGATACTTTAGAGTGGCCGTATATTTGGGCTGCATTAGCGAAATTCGGGTTTGGCCCTGAATTCATTGGGTGGGTAAAATTGCTATACGCTGACCCATTGGCGCAGGTTGTGGTGAATGGTAGGGCGTCGGCTCCCTTCGCGCTGGGGAGAGGTACGCGGCAGGGCTGTCCGTTGTCGCCCCTCCTCTTCGCACTTTCTTTAGAGCCTCTCGCTGCCTGGTTGCGTTGGGAGCCGTCGTTGCGGGGCATTAGATGGATGCCGGAGTTTGAGGACCGTGTCTCCCTTTATGCGGATGACATCCTTCTGTATCTCACCTCTCCTCGACAGTCGCTAATTGTATTGGTGGACGTATTGAATTCCTTCGGTCGTAACTCTGGCCTGGTTATCAACTGGGCCAAGTCATGTGTTTACGTCCTCTCGGGCGAGGCCCCCCTCTTGCCGCGGGGGTGCCCTATTCAGATTGCTACATTGGGGTTCAAATATTTGGGGATCTTCATATCACTGGACCCTGCGGTCCGCTATGAGCGAAACCTTCTCCCTCCACTCCAGCGATTGAAGGCCGACATCGCGAGGTGGCGACGGCTTCCTCTATCGCCGCTCGGACGGGCGGCATTGTTTAAAATGATGTCGCTGCTTCGCTTTTTGTACGCTTTACAAAATACGCTGGATGTCGTGCCGGCCCGTTACTTCCGTGAGGTGGAGGGTCTTCAGCGCCAACTGTTTTGGGACAGGCGACCGAGGATCGCTCTCGCCAAGTTGACACTCCCTTGGTATGATGGGGGTGTTGCCCTCCCCGATATTAAAAGATACTATCGGGCGTCTCAATTGGCGGCGGTGAACCACGGGATATATGGTCCTGCTTTGAATCCGGCCTTCGAGATGGATAAATTATTACTTCCGGGCGGGGATTACAACAGGGCACTGTATTCGGCGACTCCGGATGCACGGTTGACAGGACCAACGCAAGTTGCGGTACGCGTGTGGCATGCGGCGAATGCTGCGATGGGGTGGAGGGATCGCTTGACTCGAGCGACGCCGTTGTATGCCTCCCAGTGTTTGGGTTGTCTGTGGAAAAAGAAAGGCTTTGAGAAATGGGATATGATTGGTATAAGTAAGGTGGGTGACCTCTGGGCGAAAGGGTCCTTTAAAACGTTTGAAATGCTCAAAACTGAATACAAATTAAATGATAGGGAGTACTTTCGATATGCACAGGTCCACCATGCGCTGTGTTCGGTTTTTCCGGATTTCGCTGCTATCCCAGAATATTCCCCGTTGGAAGATAGGGTGTTAGACGGCTATGTGCCCGACAGCACTATTTCCCTGATCTATAAAAAACGTATTAATGATCGTACGGACTAGCTGATCCATCTGCGGGAGGCGTGGACGGCCGACGGATTGGAACTGGACGATGAGGATTGGGTATCGGCGGTGGCCTCCCCGAAAGAGGTGGCGATCCCGGCCCGCCTTAGATTTGTGCAGCTGAAGATACTCCATAGAGTGTATGTCACAGGGCCTGGTTTGATACGTATGGGTTATTCGAGGGATGGACTGTGTAAGCGTGGCTGTGGCTTGTTGGGTACCTTTTTTCATATCCTATGGGAATGTTCGGAGGTTGTACGATTTTGGAACGGGGTACATACTGTAATGGAGGAAGTCACGCATGTCGCTTTATTACCAGAGGCCAGGAGGTGTTTGCTGAATGTCTGGGAACCAAATGACTATAATGCGGCGCAGACGCAGTGGGTGACTTTGGGGTACATGGTGGCTAAGCGTAATATCGCACAGATGTGGGGTTCCCCGAGGCCGCCTACGATTTCGGTATGGAAGGAGAATATGGATTGGTGTATGTTCAGGGAGAAGACGGTGTATGTGGCGAGAGGCAAGCCTGGGAGGTGGACTAAGGTGTGGGGTCCATGGAATTCCTATCGTGGGAATATCTGCGCCCCGCCTCTGCCACGAGAGGTCGACGTCGCTTTGTCCCCCTAGCCGCACATTCTACGTAATTGTGCATGCTTTGTCCTCTTCTCCGCCGCCCCCCACTACCACCTCCTGTCAAGAGTTATTCTAGATAATGTGGATCTTCCCCCGTCCTGGGGAGCGCACGCTGCTATTTCGGATTCTCATTGCCTTGTTTGTGTGTTATTTTTTCTTTTTTTAGAAAATGTGAAACCGTCCTTTTCGATCGTCCTTGGACTATAGCCGCGGCCTGTTATAGGAGCTTTCGAACTTTCGGGAGCTCTTGCTTCTGACTCATTTGAATGTATGGAGTTGCCTTGCTGGCTCCCGAGCTTTCTAGCGGCCGGCCCTTGTGGTTGTAGGCCCTTGTTTGTATCTCTTTAATGTGTAATAAAGGTTTCTTCTTAAAAAAATAAATAAATAAATAAATAAAATCTTAAATGTATATCCGTGAGTAAGATATGACACCACTTTCAAAATATACCTGACTTGCAGGACCGCAGAATTGAATGCAAAATACCATTCTCCTGACCATAAACACCGACTACAAGTTTTAGCAGAAATGTACCCATAACAAATCACCAAAACAAAACTAACTATTATATTATTTCCTCACACAACTATATTTTACCATGAGGGTATTTTACCCAGTAAAGTTGGTACTTCAACACAAATATTCCACAAAAGGTCACAGGCCTCATTTTCATTCCCCCAGTCCAGAAGTCCGTATTTTTCAAATACTGCTATGTAACAGTAACAGACACCTGTGGATACAATCACAACATTGACAGTCAATACCTGTAGGACTTCCACCCATGATGCAGTAGAGAAGCTTCACCCTGAAAGTGGCGGATAATCTCTAATCCCTTGGCCAACCTGAATGCCCAGTGAGGCGTCCTCTCCATATCCTTCACAGCAGTTTTTCATTCTTTTTCATCCTTGTATATAGATTTATTGATGCTCAGACGGTATTTACTTGTAAATAAACTTACCAATAAGATCCAAATATTCTTAAAAGGGACCTTCTAAGAAACACAATTGGGCAAGCCCAGTCCTTTTCATAATGGATTCCCCACTCCAGACGTCCATGCAATGTAAACTTAATTCTAAAAATCTATATTTCTAACGTTAATCCAGATTTCTTATTCGGTATCACTCTATTAAACACCGGGCAGACACTACTCAAACAAAATGAGCAAAAGTGGTGTAATAGTCACTGTGCGATGCATGCTGTTGTTTGTTCTAGTTGGTTTGATCTTTCATCACAGTAAGATAAGGGGAACTATTGACGTGTTGACTGTAAGAGAGATGTAAGCTTGCTGACAGCAACACAATTGTACTTGTTATATGTTGTTTGAATATTTTACTGAATTAGCAGTTATTGTTATAAGTTAGTGAAACAATTTTTTTGGGGGGGAATCTTAATCCAGTGCCTCATCTCATGTAACATACACAGTTCCATCATTGTTTCGAGGAAACATTCTTAACATAATTCCAGATGGATTTGAACCAATGGCTGTTAGTCCTATTCTTGCATAGATGTCCAGCACAGAAGCCAACTAAGGTTTTAATGTGACATGGAAACAGGCTGTATCCATGTACAGGAGGGAGATAAGGCACTGGTTCAACAATGCCGAGTGCTCACGATAGAGCTTAGACAGGAGAGACTCGCAAGGTTGGAGGGGGCGGGTGATGACATGATGACGTAAATCCCGGTCTACCAAGAACTCTGTGTGCAGGTGGGGTTCTCTGACCCGAAGGCAAAATTGTGACCCTCATTGTACGATTATGCTTTTCACACTGTTTTATATTATGGGCTCCGGATGGACTGCAGATTGTAACATAGTGCCAAAAGATTGTACATCCTGCTGTGATGTCTATGTAATGTTAATAACGCTGCTGTTTTGTTTCTAATAAAAATTGTTTAAAAAAAAAAAAAGAAAATGAAAACCCACTATACTGTTTGAACACCTGTAAAAGACGTTCGTAATATGCATGTACAGACTCATTCTTTTCTTGGGTCGTTCTGTCTATCTTTACCCAATCGGTTTCTTTCGGGGGAATTTTACTCTTTAGAAAACTGATTACCTGATGATACTTTTTCATTACATCTTCTGACGGGGCTCCTGTTTTCGAGTCTCTTGGATATTCCTCGCTAGGCCAATCTACAGTAATTTTACACTCTGTCCACAAATCTGCAGGTGCCACTATGTCAAATAGACTATGCAGATCCTTTAATAAAACCTTTGAAACTTTCCCAAACCTCTCAACTTGTACCATTCCACTGGTTTCTCTCTCAATTTCGGAAAATCATTCGTAAAAGACAGAATATCCTGCCTATTCCATGGCACATGTACGCACCCCCCTCTGGGTACTTCTCTCATCGGATACAACCTTTCAGCTTTTTCTGTTTCTCTCATGACATATTCAGATGTCGTTCGATTTACGTGTGCTTCTTCCTTTTCCTTTTTCTTCGCCCATCTAACTTTCCATCTTTCAAGATCTCCCCAACAGAAATAACAATTCCCTGATCTGCAATTTCCTTCCAGACACATTCATGTTTTCCAAATCCTTATCAGAAAATTCGGCTCTATATGGTTTCTGCAATACTTTTGATTTCCCTATGTCAATTCCCATTTCCGATGCCAGATTTGTCAGCTTTTCATGGAATGCCTTTGTATTTTGTGTAATGCTTCTACAAATAAACAGTAATTCTTCTTCACTGTATGTGTTTAACCTGTCTAGACCCACATTTCCAGCAACCATTTCTTCCAATTCTACTCTTAGTTTGAAAATGTCGAATATGTTTGGCTGTGTCTTTGGCTTCTCTATTTCTTGGGACCATCTTTCTATATCTTCTGGGGTTACTATTGTGGCACTTCTAGTTCCTGATGACGTTTCTAGTCTAACTTCCTTTGAATAACTGGGCAAATTCCTTTTCGGGGTTTCCATCATCGGCTCTCTTATGGGCAAATCCATCAATGATATTACTGATTCACATTCACTTGCTTGATGATCTATTATTATCTTTTCTTTTCCAGGTTCTAGGCTTGGGGTAGGCATTACAGGAACTTTGGGACAGTTTGATTTTTCTCCATACAATGGTACTACCGGACCTATTGTCACTGGTATTGTCAATGCCTCAGGATGTGCGGTCATCTGAGCTATTTTCTGAATCAATTCATCTCTATTCTTATTTATTGCCTCCCTTTCTTTTTCTTGAAGTACCCTATCTGTGGTGTCATGTACTATCTGTGGAACCAAAGGTGCCCCTATCATTGGGCACTAGGGGTCATTCTGTTGAATCCGTCATTATAAGGTGGAGGACTTTTCATCAATATGTCTTCTAGGTATCCCTCTTCTGCTTCTCCGCTACCTAACATGGTTAAGTGCTTGGTTTTCTCTATACATTTACCTCCTATCTGCTCTTCTGCTGTGAACACAGGATATAAACCTTCTGCCACCATGGCCTGTCTCCATTGTTTCATTTGACTATCTATAGTCTCTTGGGGAAATTTGGCTTAATATTTTCTTAAGGTCCTGTTGCTTCGTGGTCTGTCAAGTTCAAAGGCTTCCATTTCCCATTCTTCTAAAGCTTCATATTGAGTCAATCTAGGTCTGGGTTCTAATTCATTCATTCGTGTTCTTAAGTTGTACAATATTCTTCCATTAAAGCTTCCATACTCAGGAAATGCTAATATTCCATCATATTTTGTGTATTCTATCCAATTGTCTAATGTTATGTTATGTTATGTTAGGGAGACTTCTAAAGAGCACGACTCACCCTGGGGCATCTCGGCGCTGTATCTAGCAGCAGACTGAGGAGGATACGAGAAAACACGTGACAGAAGAGAGAGTTCCCAAGTGATCAGAAAAAAAAGGTTTTCAGTTGTTTTCTGAAAATACTAAGGGAAGGGCATCTACGAATGGAAATAGGTAGCATATTCCAATAGCGAGGTGCAAGATATGAAAAGGCCTTTCCCCCGGAGCGGGAGAGACGAATTCGGGGGATCTTCAGGAACCCAAGAGAGTTTGACCTAAGGTTGCGGGTCGAGGTCTGTTTAGTGAGCCTGCTTAACAGGTATTGAGGACCTTTGCCAATTAAGGCCTTGTATGTAAGACAGCAGGTCCTGAAGTATGATCATTTCCCGATCGGAAACCAATGAAGATCTAGCAACAGAGGGGCTGAAGGTGAGCCAGCAGGGCGGTTTAGAATCATTCGCGCAGCGGTATTTTGAATGACCTGCAGTTTTTTTAGCAGCGTCGGCCTAATTCTGCCAGTAGGGCATTGCCGTAGTCGAGGCGACTGATCACCATGGCCTGGACTAGGGTTCTGCGATGCTTGGTAGGAAGGTAGAGAAGGATCTTCCGTAAAAGCAGAAGGCTGAAATAGCACGAACTGGAGATTGCTGCTATATGTTCCTTCATAAATAGGGCCCGGTCAAGTTTAAACCCCACGTTTTTCACTACTTGTTTAGGGGCGGGGGCGACACCCAGCTCTCGAGGCCACCAGTCATGGGCCCAAAAAAGAGGAGCTTTTCCAATTAACATAATTTCAGTTTTGCTTGGATACAATTGGAGATAATTTTCAGTCATCCAATTGGAAATGGCAAGCATACAAGCTGCGAAGCGTAGATGTTCTAGTTTTGCTTCAGGGTTTATTTTGAAGATAAGCTGGGTGTCGTCCACGTATGAGACTATCTCAAATCCACATGACTCTGCTATTTTAGCTAAAGGGGACATGTACAAATTAAACAGAGTGGGACTGAGGCAGGAACCCTGGGGTACACCTTTGTCCAAACAGCACTTATCTGAGCGGTAAGGCCCCAGCATGATTGTTTGGTTTCTGTCAGACAGAAAATTCTGCAGCCATTGTAGGGCTTGATCTTGGATGCCGCAAGAGAGCAGTCTCTCCGTCAGCTTGGAGTGTGCGATGGTGTCAAACGCTGTGGAGAGATCCAGGAAGACCTGAATAGCTGATCCTCCAGCATCCATTTCGTGCCTCAGTGAATCGGTCACCGCTAGGATTGCGGTTTCGGTGCTGAATCCCGGACGGAACCCCGATTGTGAAGGGTCCAGAAGATTGTTGGATTCTAGATAGCGGCTCAGCTGTCTGTTTATGGCCGATTTGAGTAATTTGCCCAGCAAGGGTAGCAGAGATATGGGGCGGTAGTTACTAAGTACGTGGGGGTCCGCAGCCGTTTTTTTCAGGATAGGTCGGACATGGGCTTCCTTCCAAATGGAAGGAATTTTGCCTGAACTGATGGAACAGTTGAAAATTCCTTGAATTTCCGGGGCGCAACATGAAGCTAAAAGGGCCATCATTCTGGGGGGGCACAGGTGAGCCAGATTTAGCTGAAGATAGCAGATTAATGACTTCAGTTATAGAAAGGGGTTCAAATTGTTTGAGATTGCCGAAAGTCTGCTGGTTGTTTTTTGAGGAACTTATGCATGAGGTTAAGGTCTGGGCTATTGGGGAGGAGAAGTTGGCATAGATCAAGGTAATTTTTTCATGGAAGTGAGTCGCAAGAGAGTTACAGAGTTCCTGTGACTCCATTTGAGGCAATCTGCAGGCTTGGGGTGAAACAAAATCTTTGACTATGTTAAATAATGTTTTAGATGAATTGGTGGCCTGATCAATTTGTTTTAAGATAAAAGATTTTCTTGCTATTTTTATGTTTTGATGATATTTTGATAGGGATAGTTTATAGGTCTGTCTGTCCAACAGAGTTTTGCCGGTTCTCCAACGTCTCTCCAGGACTTTACACCTGGATTTCTCAGCGCGAAGCTCCGCAGTAAACCAGGGAGCTGATAATCGCTGTTTGGAGGGAAAACATTTTTTCTCGGGGATTAGGGAGTCCCGAGACATTAAGGTTGGCCAATATATCTGCCTGTGGCTGTGCGTGACAGCCTCGAATGCCTCCAGAGATAGGTTATTCCAAGGTCTGCGAAGTTGATTTGTACGTGCTAGGGATCCAGGTTGTACGTTAGTACACTGCCGTCGAGTGGAGAATGGGACCATAAAGTGGTCGGACCATGTTAAGGGAAGGGGAGGAAGACAGAATAGGTGACCCATATTGGTAAAAATTAGGTCTAGGGCATGGCCTGCCATGTGCGTGGGGGCCGTTGCAAGTAGGGAAATCCCGATTTGGTTTAAACTATTTAAGAGGTTGTTCACATCGGGGTTCAATAGATCTTGGCCGTGAAAATTAAAGTCTACAAGCAAAATAAAGTTGCTGGATGCTAGAGCTTGCATGGTGATCAGTTCGACTAATTCATTTGAAAACTGGGACCTTGGTCCAGTAGGCCGATAAATCAGGGCCCCGTTCCAGCTGTCAGACGGTGATCTAGTAAGTTTGAAAAATCCTAGTTCCAAACAGTCAGTAATATGCGTGGCAGTCCATTGGACGTTTAGACAGTTTTTAAAAGCAATTGCAATCCCACCCCCTTGTTTTCCCTGTCTATCAAAGTGAATGAATTTGTAGCCATCAGGGATTGCTAGATTAATCTGAGGGTGGTTTGTGGGATTTAGCCAGGTTTCTGTAAAAAAGCATAGTTCCGGAGAATGGGTACTGATCATTTCCCAGATTTCGATGGGGTGTTTGGCTAGGGATCTGACGTTACAGAGGATAAATTTAGGGCTGAGATAGCCTGGGTCAGACAGGTCTGACCCGGACGACGAGTCTGGGGTGTTTAGCTTGCAATGAAAGAGACTATTGCTACTGGCCCTTCAAGGAAAGGCGTTGACGCAGCTAAACATAGGGGTGAGCTGGGCGACTTCCCTAGTTCTGATATCCAATAAGGCTTTAGAGGAGTAAGTTACCCGGGGCCGGTGGGGGGTGATAGCCCTAATTTTGGCAGCCGTTCCTGCCTTAGGGCTTGTAAGGGCGCGGACGGGCGCAGACGGGCTTGCCTTAGGCGCGCCTTAGGCGCGTCCGCTGCGCGTGCGCTCAGGCTCAGGCATTTGTAGACAATAGGATTTTAACAACTAGCCCGCTGCCTGTTTGTAGCCTCCAAAATGGCGGTCGTCCCAAGCAGAAAGTCGGGTTTCTGCCCCCCGATCCCCAAGAGCGTGGTCCCCGGGATGGCAAAAACAGCAAGATATTAAAAGTGAGTGCAAATTAGCAGTTTAACAGCGAAAAAGGATTTAGCAGCATAAATTCCAACTGTGGCGCGCGTTTCCTGGCTTCCGCCTCAGGAAATAGCTAAGTGCTGCGCGTGCTCTCAGGCTCAGGCATTTGTAGACAATAGGGTCTTAACAACTAGCCCGCTGCCTGCTTGTAGCCTCCAACATGGCGGCCGTCCCAAGCAGGAAGTCGGGTTTCTGCCCCCGATCCCCAAGAGCGTGGTCCCCGGGATGGCAAAAACAGCAAGATATTAAAAGTGAGTGCAAATTAGCAGTTTAACAGCGAAAAAGGATTTAGCAGTATAAATTCCAACTGTGGCACGCGTTTCCCGGCTTCCACCTCAGAAAATAGCTAAGCTAGCAATACATAAGTATGATAGCCTCTCTCCACCATCATGTATGATGCAGGCATATTTGGAGGAGGAATGAGAATCCCCTCTCTACTCTTAATAGGTTTGTCCTAATTCTTAATCTTTTGTATAAATGTCATTTTTCTCTTTTCTCCGTACATTTGCGTGCTTGTGCTTATTAAGGTACTGCTCGTAAGCAAACCCTACGCTGTTCGCTTACTCAGCCAATGCTTGCGTGGCTTTTCTGTGACGTCAGTTTCACTCCTTACTACTGTACCCTCCTTTACAAGACTTCACATCAACTTTTCACCCGCTGTTTCAACTAAACCCAGCGCGGCTCTCAGTGACGTCAGTGCAGCACCCTCAACTGAACCCTCCTTTACAAGGTAATGCGAAAACTTATTTTCTCACAGAATTTTCACACAATTTCATAAATTAACAACATAAAAACATTTGCTATTGTGTCTGACCCACTAATTCAAAGAACAGTAAGATTTCTTTCACTAGAGTAAAACTCTTTCTCTTACTCTGCACACACTGCAAGTAAAACCCTTCCGTTTACTCTTCACACAAGCATCAAAGAACCTGCTACTCCTTCAGTATTACCCTTTCTAGGTGATATAATACCAACATTTCCCCAGTGAACCCCTCGCTACCAATTATTCTCACTAACATACAAGAGATTTTCTCTAACTTAGTGCTTCTAGTCCTGCGATCCAGACCAATCTCCTCACTGCAGTGTGGCTTCCATTCACCACCCGCTGTTCAATATTCCCAGGAATTTCCAGACAACATGAAACAATACATAACGAGTTTTGGTTAACACATGAATCAATAATTCAAATTTCAAATACACTCCTCACCTAACTAACTATACTAACCATGCCTCTGCTACCAAGTAAAACTGATGCAGCGGAGTTTACCAGCTCTACACATTCATACACACAACACTCAATTTGGACCCATATACATTCATACATTCAGCTAGTAAATATCCACTGGTCATCAATTTTGTTTACCCTAGGAAACTCTTATACCAGTATTCTTACCATTCCTGTCTCCTGAGTAAATGCACAGTCGAAAAGATCTAGTAGTATATTAGAATAGGGAGGAAATACAATAATGCATTTAACTTCTATTCAAAGGAATCACAGACTCAGAAGGAGTTTCAAAAGTTTATCTGAATTAATACATTTTGTGAGTCAAAACAGAATACACATGGGTATACTAGAATTCTCCATCAGGAAAAATAGTACAGTTAGCTTATAATCAATTTGCATTAATAAGTTCTTGCAATGACAGCACCTTAGGAGAGAAAGGATAGAGAGCAAGTACGGAGCATTTACCCTACAACTATATTTACCTAGAAATGGTGTGAGGACCCCGACATCAGAGAGTCAAGGATTGAGGATCAGCTCAGGACAGGGAAGGTGACCTCTTCTAGTGTAATGCCAGTGTTACACCCCTCTCTAGTGCTACTCTCTCCTGCTCGGGCTCGTCCGGACCCCTTCCTCGATGTGCCTCCTCGGTTGTTCCACAAAGTTTCCTAGTGTTAAATTCTTCAGTCAGATTGCAGCAAATTCGGGCAGCATCTCAGCATAGCATCAGCATCTCAGCATCAAGTGTGTCTGTTTAATTAGAACTTACCTCTGTTATACCAATTCCAATGTATGATCCACCCCCAAATGTTTCAATTCCATGTTCACCCGCAATTTGATTGGGCCAAATAGTGGGGTGAGGACATCACACCATACTAAGTGCAATATTTTTCTTTAGTCTATTGTCTAACTCCCCGCCCCTTAATTTTAATACCCACAAGCTTTATTCCCACAAGCATTTCATATGTGGATCGATAAGTCTATTACAATGTAGCGTCCTCTTCCTCTCGTAGGGTCAAAAGTTGGTTTTCCCATGTGCTTGCTGGTCTTAGGGTTAGGCAGTCAGTCAATTACTTCACTTGTTCCAGGAAAAGCAACCGTTGCGCATGCGTAGAAGCCACAAGGAAACAGTGACGTGGTCACCCTCCAAGGCCCAAATATGAAATATTAATAAAGTCAAAGAAGAACATGTTAGAATACAATTATAAATGAATTCACTGTACACCACTTACTTCTACTCTAACCCCATTTACTTAATAAATCTTTTGCATTGATGGCTTAGTAAAACTTGCATAGGTTAGTTTCAGCACAGCATGTGCGTTAGTGCGTTACTTTGAAGCAGCCATATTAGAAGCTATTGCGCAGCTGCAGAGTTTTCCCCCCAAGAGACAGAAAACGTCACACTACGTAGATGTAGTAGACGCATGCGCAAAAGAGTTCCCGCGTTTTTGGCGGCCATTTTAAGACACTCGGTTTATTCACTTAGTGAAGCACATAGAAAAGCGTCCTCTAGAGACAATATGTAGAATGTGGTGCAGAATTAATAATCACGAACAGGTTGATTACAATGTTAAAGGTTATTTGAGAGGTTTGCATACGAGCAAGTTTCTTTTTATGCGAAACCTTGCTCCATCACTATGGCGCTCCACTTGTTGACCAGCATATCTCGGTCCTACACTCTGCCCGGCCACCCAAGACAAGAACCAACTCTTAATGACCAGCCAAGAAAACCAAGTTGTCTCCTAATGTTGCCACAACTTTAAACAACTCAAAAATTCTCTGAGTGGCTCCCAATCAACAACCGTAGAACCATCAATCAGTCCCTCATCACCAGCAAACTGGATTATGGCAACAGTCTCTAAGAAGCTATCACTGACAAGAGTTTTCACACCATACAAATCGCATTATCCAGACTCACTTTGAGACTCTTGTCCTGCACACTTCATCCTGCACCTCAGAGGTCTCCACTGGCTGCCTATTCACAAACGCACACTCTTCAAGCTCCTGACCCACACATACAAATACCTTAACAATTTGTGACTAAACAGGTGCATTGACTTCCACATGCCTACCAGAAACCTCAGCTTAGCCGGCCTCCTGCATCCTCAGATCCAGAGCCAGCGTTTCAGCCTTCTCATGCCTCATCCCCAAAGCCTGGAATGACCTCTCCCTGCATATGAAAGCCACTTCCTCTATCCTTCAGTTCCACACAAAGCTAAAGATGTGGCTCTTTACCTAAACCTCGACCTGCCCTAGCACTGGGATACAGTCATGGGTGAGAAGCATACTTTGTAGATTAACATAACATAACAAGTTACTCCTCATTTCCTCTATGCTTTGGGATTCAATGTTTTACATGCACCAGCTACAGGATTTCTCTGCAAGTCATCTTCCATTAATGCTGGATGGGAAGAAAGCCCAACCTGTAGTCGGTGCATCGCACTGTGCGTCTCCTGACAGACGCCGGGAAGACGCTGAGTAGTGTTACAAAGTCGGTGTAGTTCACCTGGGGGGTAAAGATACAGAGAATCCTCCAGATGCAGCATCCGTGTAGAGCCTGTAACAGATGGGGCTACCAAGGAGGCCAAGGTGGCTAAGGAGGCAATGCATGTTTCCAGCTCTGCCACAGCGCTTCACCAAGACAGGTCAAAATAGAAGACCATGCACTCAGCACAAGGCTTTTTGACCTCCATCCTGCCTTCAGCAACATGAAAAAGTGAGAATTAGTGATCTGCTTTCCTCAAATTCTGCTCTCTGAGGGAAGGTCAAAAGTCCCTGAACACTAGCTGAATAAGAACCAGCTTAGCTATCTGGAAGGATCTTATAGCAGACAATTATAGCAAACTGGTAGCTCGTAAGACTCTGCTACAAGAAATTAATCGCAGCAGAGACCATCCGGCACACAACAGTAATTCACCTTCATATTCATATAGGATGATGTCTTACTGCCCCTCTAATGCTCACCTCAACTCTGACTCTGTTTATTTGTCCCAATTCAATAGAAGGTAGGATCAAGTCCACTAGCTAATCAAGGGCCACCCTGGGCAGCCACCGGTGCCACTCAGGCAAGGCATCCTGGACTACTTTACTTCTATAATTTCTGCACTGATCCATTAGGCAGGGTAGCAATGTAACCACACAGGCCATGCTTAAAATAGAGGAAATGTTAGAAGTTTTCTTTTCTATCTGGGATATGTCAGAAGTGGGGAGTTTATGTTCTACATAAAGATCAGATTTTTTACAAGCACGTTTCACACCTGGGTGGTCTTCCGCATGTCCACGATGTGGAACAGACCCTGCCACGTTTCTACATATGGTCTGGAATTGTCCACGGCTGCAGTTGTACTGGCACCAGGTGGTGTTATCTCTAGGCACGGCTACAGCGGTGCGTATTGATACATCTATAAAGCACTGTATTCTGGGAGTGCTTCTGACGCCCAAGAAAGGGACTAGGATGCACTATACGTTTGCGCTTCTAGGACTGGTGCTAGCGAAACGGAGGATAGCAATCCACTGGATGCATTCCGGTCCACCTGTGTGGAAGAAATAGAGAGACAACTTGCAGGAGTGGGGAGTAGCTGAGGAATGTCGCCTCAAAGCAGTACGGAAAGATGAGAATGCGGAAAGCGATCTTCTTGAATGGGGGCAAATGTTGACTGAAGTGTCCACAACAGAATATGAGGGGGAGACCGTGAGTACGCATAGCTCGCCGAGCACTGGATCTGCTTTAACACCTCCCGATACAGCACTACCACATGCATCCATTCACACCACAAATCCATGACTTTTGAATAAGATATGAGTCTACTGCTCACTTTTTACCTAGGTCGGAGGTATTTTGCAACCTGTCTGACGCTGCCACAGGGGAGGAGGGAGTGATGGACGGTAAGGGATTGGATTCAAGAATAGAATCTATATTCCCTGTTGTGCTTATTGTTCTTATAATATTATTTGGGATGTTTGTTTAACTGTTTGGAGATGAACAGAACAAAGAAAAACAACTGTACTGCTGATATAAACGAGAGTAACTCGTACTTATGGGTATTGAACCTGTATATATACTCACAGGATAATTTATTAACAATATTGGTGATATCTTGATTGTAATTTCCGGAAATGTACATGTGCGTCCTTATCTTGGATGTAATGGAAGCAGTGTTTAATAAAAATACGTTTTTAAAAAAAAGTCAGATTTAGAGTCCGACATTGAGCAAACAGGTATACAGACCCATGTTAATAGCAACAACTGTTAATAGCAACAACTCTGTGCGAAGGAAAGACCAGAGGGATGCATGGAAAACGGGGGCAGAGGAAATGTATAAGGGGTGCTCATAAACACACCCAGAGAGAGGTAATGATTTTGAGGCAGGGGATAAGAATGAGGAGCTGCTTTAGATTACCAACAGCACTGAACTCTCCACCACTAATCTGCTGGTCTGTGATCTAGAGAATATGGGCGTAGTTTATAGTTTTGGAGGCAGCTCGTTTCTCTCTCTGCCAGCGGGATGGAGTAAATAACTCTGTCACCAAGAGCTGACGGAGATGCCGCTCACCAAATTTAGAAATGACTGCCAAAATGGCGGTCATTTCTAGAGCAGGAACAGCCATCACAGCAGTTCAGTCAATGCTTCTTTCAGATTGGTGCAGGCCTAAGTCAACATATAGGAGTCTGGCACCAAACTGTTTTATTTTTTAAAAGAAAATCCGAATGCAGGATTTTCTTTTTGAAAATGAAAAAGAAAATGCTCCCCCCACCATAGATGCTCTCTGCCAAGGCGAGGGGAGCATTTAGCAGTTTTCACTACCCATTACCACCAGGGTTTTCCTGGCGGCAACAGGCAGTGAAAGCTGACCTTTAATTCCACCCATCCAAATTAGGTGGTTGGAATTACAAGGGTGCCTCCGATGGCCCTTACTCCACAGGGGTTTGAACATGGTGGAGAGGGAGTAGTCTCCACTGCGGTTATACCAATGTCTGCCCCCATATAAATTCAGCAGTCAGACTGCATTCTTGGTGGTAAGGATACTCTGTCACGATGGAGTATCCCACCACCAAGAATAAAATCAGGCCCTGTGTATTTAGACCCCATCCCTAGCAGCAAGTGTACACTTTTCACTCCATGAAGAGGCACTTCCCGCTGTGACAACTCTATCTTCCATCTACAATATACTATTCTTTGTAGCAAAGTGCACAAGTAAGTCTGCTTAGCACTTAAAGCTTCCCACCTCAAAATGCAAGTGGAAAATGTAAACAAAATTGGTCACAATTATCAGCAGGTCTACCAGAGGCAGTACACATAACTCAAAATCAAGCCAGGCAGCAGGACATTAGGATAAATAATTTGGGGCTAGATGTACTGACATTAGCAATACCAATTTCCTAATTGTGATTCTCTCTGAATCACAATTGGGAGATTAGTATTCCTAATGTATGAAACTCTTTTGAGTTTCATTAGCGATTCATTCCTAGTAGGCCACAAATAGACCTACCTCATGCATACTTATGAGGGGAGGTCGTAATCTGCTACCTATTAGGAATTGCAGCCATCACAAGGATGGTGACCTGCTGACCACCATGTCTCTGATTGCTTTTTGATAAAGCTATTTTTTTTATGTAGATCGTTTCCTAAACGGAAAACGTGATGCATTTAAAAAAAAACAAATCAAACTTTGCAGTTTAATTTTTTTAGAGTAGGCAGTCTTAAAGATTTTTTTTATTTACATTTGCAAAAGGGAAGGGGCCTTGGGACCCCTTCCACTTTGCTAATGGGTTACTACTAGTTTTAAACTTGTGATAAAGTATTACTGTTTTGTGACCAAAACTCAGTACATACCATACTGATTTGGCATTTAGAAAGGACCCTCTAAACACGCCCCTTCCAAATAGCAAATCACGCATGCAAAATGCGATTTGGGGACAAGTTACAGAATCGCATTTTGCACATAAAGGGCCACATGTACAAACAATTCTGTTCGCGATTACCAAATAGCAAATGTTTGCAACAGCAAGCTACAAATGTGTGTTTTACAAATTTTGGGATTCCCGGTGTGTCGCAAATAGACCTACCTCATGAATATTATTGAGGCAGGTCTCGTTTTGCGACCCATTGGGAATCACAAAGATCACAGGCATGGTGACCTGATGGGGTCAGCAGACCACCATGGCTGTGATTGTTTTTCAATCGAGCCACCTATTTTTTAAATGCATCCTGTTTTCCTTAAAGGAAAATGGGATGAGTTCTTTAAAGAAACATTTTAAGTTTTCTTTTAATTTTTTAGGAGCAGGTAGTGGTCACACTTTGGGACCCCTTCCTATTTGTAAATGGGTTACCACCTACTTGAAGTAGGTGGTAAAATGCGAATGTTTTATTACCGATTTTTGATTGCAAAACATTCACACTGCGATTTGGTATAGGAAGAGACGCCCTAAACACACCCCTTCCTAATACCGAATCGCCAACCCAATTTGTGATTCGGTAATAGGTTACCAAGATGCTCTGTACATCTGAACCTTGGCTTTTAAGATAGAGGATCTGAAGAATTGCATGTCCCTACTATTCCAGAGGGGAAATGATGGTGATAATTTAAGAGTGGTTATTGTTCACCTTTTTGAACAATCATTTCCATGGTTCAGAGATTGAGCCATGGTCCGCCAAATGCAAACAGTACACAGATCTCCTTTCCGTAAGACAAGAGAGGGTCAGTATTCTCATGCTATTTCAATTCACATGGGAATTAGATCTTCTATCTGCTCATATATCCGGGTTTTTAAGATCAGACTTTTCTTATGAGACTGTGGAGTGGCATTGGAGCTTATGTGAGCTGATAACATCCTTTCGGTAAAGGTCAAATGATTTTTTTTCAAGATCCTGTATAGGCACAAAATCTGGTAAGAAAATGGCTTACAAGTGGTACTTAAAATAATGATTAGTGGGGGCAGTTTACTGTTAGGAGTTTTATTTCATTGCCTTGCTTGGTTAAGTTGCCCCCTCAAAGCAGCTTCTCATTCTTTACACATTTGTGCCTGGCACCTCCTTTTATCTACTTCTTTTATATATTCTTCCATATCCTTCTAATTTTTATTTTTATTTACTGGCACTTTTGATTAGCAGTTCAATGGCTGTAACCTCCAGTTCAAGCTCCCTCCGTCGCTATACAAAGCAAACAAATATGCTTTTGAATTCCAGGATTGAAGGACAATGGGACACTATATTAGGTCTTATTAATTCTATTCTGGAAATAGGACAGTGTTGGGTAGGAAGGCCAGAATCGAATAAGGGCAAGAAGGTTGGGGTACTTGTGAGGGTGAGTAGAGGTCATGAGGGCTGGGTACTGGTTAGCTTTAGTGTTTCTGGCCACATGTGGAGTCACACTACTCCCTCAAGACTGGGCTTGGATAGAAAGGTTGGATTGTAATGGGTCGGCCAGGACCGCCAATCGGGTGTCAGTCAGTCCCAGGACGAAATCAGGCCCTTTATATTGAAGAGCAATCATCATGTAAATTACCAATTGGAGACCTAAATCAGTGGCAATTTTAATCTATCTAATGAACTATGGTCTGATTCTACAAGGTCCCAATGCCTACAAAAAGCTTACTGCTTTTGCATGGAGAAATCTAGGAAGGTTTCAAAATAAATTGTACAATCGTATGCCTTGACAGAAGATTTCTGTCCATTAAATTAAATCCTAGTATAATATCTGAACCTTTAGATCAAGGCAAGCTACTTTAAAACTGTGGTATCTCAACACCGTTGGGCACGCAAAAAGAAGTATCTTTTATAAGTTTAATGAATGATCATCTCAGGGTAATTTATTGATGATAATGTGGGTTCGGCAGCAAAAATGGTTGTATAGAATGCCATGAAGGCTGAGGTTTGTATCTATACTTTGAGCTATGCTATGCCACAGGGGAAGGTAAAAAGGCTAGGCAAAGCATATTTACAGGCTAAAATGATCCAACTAGCAATGCACCATTCCTGAAGCATTAAATAGTTACCTTGACATGTTCAGATTGAGTAAACTAACAGCAACAGAGAGGGCACATGATTTACCAGTCGGCCAACTTGATATACAAAAGGCTCTAGATTCGCCAGTCAACCAATTTGGGATAGAAACTGCAATCTCTCAATTGGGATCAGGCAAGGCAGCAGATACCAATGTGCTCTCTACCAAGCTATCCCAAAAATGTTCTAAAATCTTGGTAACCTGCTCCAAGCCCGTACATCAGCACACTGGGCAGCCGGAAAAAGAGATCCTCTTAAAACTAGTGCATTATTGGTACTACACCCCACCCGTCTGGCCAAGTGGAAGGAAGGGTGCGAGGGCAAATGTTGGTGTAAGTGTGGCAGCTCAGGTATACTAACACACTTCCTGTGGCATTGCCCCAAACTACATTGTCACTGGGAAGAGATACTGGCCGATAAAGACCAAATGTTCAAAACCGCGATACCCCGCTTCCCTAGTTACATCCTCCTGGGGCTTCCCAATGCCTTGACGTACCCCCTTCACTCCTCTAGGGGGAGGGCCATCACCTTAGCATTGTGTGCCAAAAAACAAGTCTTGCTTTTCCGATGGGGGACCGACTCCACACCCACACACCTAGACGGGCTGTACAAGCGCTGGGATTTACTAAGTATGGAGAAACTAACAGCAGTTGTGGACCAGGCACTCCCTAAATTTGAAAATGACTAAAATATCTGTTCAACACCTTCCGGGAACTCACCTGTCTGATATACTTACGCCTCACAGCTGGCATACAACCTGACAATTACACTATGGTGGAAACAGAATTATATAGACACCATCACGGAACATACGGGCATGGCTCGAGCAGTTTATTTTATTTTTGATTTACAAGTATAAATCGTTAGTTATCACCTCTTCTCCTCCTTTCTTCCCTCTTTTCTCCGCCGGCCATTGGTTGTAGGCAGAAGATGTGTACATCCTTTTTTCTGTCTTAAAACAATAAAAAATTGATACAATCCTAAAATCTTGATAACCTAATGCATGCATTGCTTAATTTGACCGAATTTTCTAAAGCATTACCACAGTCCTGGGGTGAAACATACATATATGCTTTCCTGAAAAAAATAATGATCCTTCAGTTTGTGGAGAATACTGACAATTTTACTGATTAAATCAGATTCCAAAATATATACAAGTATTCTTTCTAATCATCCTAAAACAATTAAAACCAACTTGGTTGATCCCATGCCAAACGGGTTTATTCCAAAAAGAGACACACTCTCCGATATTAATTTGGCAATATCATCTTTGCATTCTACTGGGAAGATCCTGTTGGATTCAGAAAAGGCATTTGAAAGGGTCCCCTGGTGGATTTTTGGGCAGCATGATTTGGAATTGTTTTTGTAGCTCTGACTAGATCAATATACTGCTCATTCTCTGCCTGGACAGTGGGCATGGGAGGCATCTAAGACACTTTATTGATTTAGAGTGGCACAAGGCAAGGTTTCTTCACTGCAGCTTTTTCTCTATACCAGGAGCATTAAATCCAAGTTCTCAAAACGTTAACTACCATTCCCTCATTATACTCATGTACCGCAGGAGTTGGACAGCTAGCATTTGCAGATGACATACCAATTTTTTGCCAGCAATGGAACAGGCGGCTTCACAATTTGGCCTACTGTCGGGCAACAAGCTAAAGCTCTTGCTTTTTGAGCTCAGCCATGTGTCTAACTAGTATTGACATTTTTGGGGGATTAAACTATAGAGACTTTGAAAAAATATAGTAGAAACCGGTTGCCTGAAGGCATACTTTAAAAGGGTAGTGTCTAGCTCGAAGTGGTTTATCTGGCAGTAAAAATAAATATGATGTGTAATTCATAGAAAATTGTACAATGAATATTATCGGTCTTGAGGTTATATTATAATGCTAAAACACAGCAGTGGCAGCCGTAATTCAAGAGGTAGAGGAGCAGGCAGGTCACCCACCCACACACATACACTCATCAATGTAAATGCTTACTCATGCACACCCTCATGAATACACCAGTGTACACAGATACACCCACATTCACAAGCACACATGTGCACACACACCCATTTCTTTGTCTTTTATTCTTCCTTCTTCACATAAGTGCAGATGTCTTCCATCAATCCTGCAGCCACTTCAATCAATCCTGTAGCCAACACATGTTTCGTCATTCGGTATATAAACCACTGACTTCATCAGGGCTGCAAACGTAAACCGTAAACTAATATTACATTTAGTAAATATTTGTGCATAGCACAAATTCCAGTGTCTCCCAAATCTAACATGTATTTAGGTATTCCTAAAGAGCATGGAATGCATCGCTAGATCCCTGGCCTATATCAGATTAGTAGGTCTATAATTGCAACCATTTCTAAAGTCACAAATGTTTGCACTATTAGTTATTGCACATTTATGAAATAAGAAAAGATACAAAGTGTAGTCCCACCACATGTTAATAGATATGCTGTTCTCTAATTTGTGCAGTATTAGTGTGAATTCAAGTGGATCCTAGAAAAGTGAAGAATAATCACACCTCACATAACACGGCACATGACATGCTGTAATTTGCACTCACACCTTAGTGCCACCCTATAATCCTTGTGGCTGTTCTCATGCATTAGTCTCCTATTGCTAGCTCACCTGTTGGTAAGTCGTCACAATGTAATGTTCTGTAGTTGTATAACCTTTAAAGTCTCTGAATGTTTTTGCAAACCTAGTCATAAATAGACAGTAACTATCAACGCCAAAATTGCACAATGGCCCACATCAATGCATAATCATTTGTAACTCCTATGTCTCACCCATATTAAAATAGTCGCAATGCTCCTCTTCATATGTATATTTATGCCCCAACAGTAAGAAGAACCATCAATCTGTAATCTACAACAACAATATTGCAAGTTTAAGTCTCTTGATAATACTATCCCTCATCGTGTATGACAATGGATCACGGCCTAGCACAGTAAAGACATTTAATCGACACATCAAAAACCTCTACTATGGCCCCTCCCAAATCATGAGGTAATATTATCCTAAATCGATGACCACAAATACAGGGTCTCCGTAAATGAGGCACAATGTATGCGTTCAATCAGCAAAAATAATCACAACGCTGGTATCGGAATTAAGAACACATACAGAGATAAAGCGCGCATGAAAGCGCTTCCATTCAATCTAAAATCTGATAATCGCTACCACAGAGTAGGAAATCGGTAGTGCATACAGCAGGCAAGCGCGTATTAGCGTAACCACTGAAGAAATACTTGGCTCCATGGTCTTCATCGAGAGGAAAATACCTGCAGTGCCATCTTATGTTGGGTATATATACCTACTGAGTACCCGACTCATTGAAAACAGCAAAATATAAAAAACTGGCTTATTGGCATTCTTAAAGGGTCATCACACGGACATATATGAGGCAGACATATTGGCTATGTCAAAATGTCACTCATAACTATAATCAAATGTACATTTTTAAATACACACATTGCAATTTCTTATGTTAGTGATTGTCCCAAATTAATTTCAATTAAGGATTAAAAAAAATGATTAACATGCCTTTGAGTGTTTTTCAAAAAACCCTTTTTCAGGCCACAAAGCACAACCATAGAATTAGCCACAAGGAATCCCTGCACTCCAGCTGTAGAGCATCCAGCTCCCACTCAAAGTGCTTTGAAATATCTGGGAGCTCTCCTGGGGTCGTGGATTCAATGACCCAGGATACTCACTGATTTAAAAATGTTGTAGGGGGGCTGCTGTGCTCCCTACAGGCCCCCACAACCTTTTTTGAAAAGCTTGGTGGTGCCTGTGCCCCTTCTAGGGGTGCCACAAGCTTAAAAAACATATTTTAAAAGCCCTTGCAGGTGCAGTGATTGTGACATGAGGGGCTATTCATCCATCTCCTGGGGCCAGTCACTTTTTGAAAGGAGAGCGGGCATTCAGCTCCCTTCTAAGCCTTCTGAAAGCCTAGGGGACCCTATCCCCGCGCTCAGAAGTTTTTTAATGGAATTCAGACATGTGGCCTCCCTCTTCCAGAGCCTTCCAAAGGCCCTGGGGCCCCTATCCTTCAGGCTCAATATGTTTTTTAATGGGGATAGGGCATACATTCTTCTTTACTGAGCCGCCTGAAGACCTCTGGGATCTCATTGTTCTTTGTTAAAGCATTTAGTATTTGGGGAGGGACTGTGGAGCCCATTACACAAGTCATTTCAAGGCCCCAGGGACCCCACCTCTTGGGGTCACAGTCATTTTTGTTGGGACAGGTTTGTGGAGTCCCCTTCCTGAGCCATTTCATGCCTCTGGGCACCCAGTCCCCCTGAAGGCTCAAGGGGCCCCCATACCCCAGTAGGAATAACTCTTTGAATGGGGAGTGAGGCTTTAGCCAAGCCTTCTGGTGGCCCTGGGGACTGCCTCCTTGGGATAAAGCATTCAGTAATTGGGGAAGTATGTGGGGCCACTTATCTAAGCTCCGAAGGCCCCTGAGGACTCCATCCTCTGGGTAGAATTATTTTTTGTGGGGAGTAGAGGCCATTTCATTGTACCAGGGACCCCTTCACCTGGGGCAAAAGGCAGCAGTTTTCCTGGGATCCCAGCCCCCAGAACACTGCTGTTCCAGGCAAGGAAAACGTCAACACCCTGACCTCGCTCTTGTGGACAGGGAACACAGGTTTGCCCCCACCTGTGAGAGCAGAGAGAAAAGGATTGGTGCAGGCAGGGGAGCTGGTGGAGTTGCAGGGGCCAGAGGGCTCTACCAGAACTCCAAGGTTCACATTTGCTGAGGGTGTCACAGGTGCGACCAGGGCACCACCAGAAGTTGCAGTCCCAGGAAAAGGGGACTCTGTAGCCTTGTAATGTCTTTGGAACAGGGGCCACATACCTCTTTAATATTAAGACGTGGTCCTGGCTGACCAGGGGGAGATCCTCCGTGGATCTGTGGTTCCGGAAAACAAAACCAAAAAATCCTGGTTTTGGCCTGGACCTACCATGCTCCTTTATATATTTTTTTACTTTTCTGAAGAGAGGACACTGAGTCCCCAAATCCTAAAATTACTGCTGCTACATCTTCCTTGATGTGGTGGCAGACAATCAGTTTTTATCTTTAAGATCTGCGAGGTCCGGCATGATATATACATAAATGTTGACCTTAATTTCTCAAAAACTACTGAAGTGATTTACACCAAATTATAGAAATACACTTCCTGTGTCATGATCTAGCTGTCTGACAAACCTGCTACAATTCCTTTAAATTTTCCTATGGAATATTGCATAAGGAAAACACATTTTGGAGCCCTCCTTTTTCTCAGCACCCCCTTAATGGTTGACCCTGAAACTTTCCAGGATGTCGCTGAGGTGGATGAAACATTTAAAAAAATATTTCATAAAGATTTATTAAACAATTAACATCAAGGCGGTTCCGGCCAATGTAGTGTAACTTTGCCGTACGGCTCCGTTAAGCATGACAGAGCTGTAGGCAAAGTTATACTTTTTTTTATATATTTTGAAAAACAAAACCCCAAAGCAGTGTTTTGTTTTTCAAAATAAAACAATACCCCCATAGCCTCATGGTGAGGGGAGCATTTTCCAGTTTTCACTGCCTCTTACTGTCAGGGTTTTCCTGAATGTTTGTTCATCTAAATGAGGTTAGCAGACTTACAGGTCAACCTCTGACAACCCTTACTCTGTTGGGTCACCCATGGGGAAACGGAGAAGTCTCTGTTGTGGGTAAACGAAATACCCACCCGCATTTAAATTGGGCAGGCGTACTATTATGATGGACGTTGCAATGTTGTACCCTTTCCGCCAACATATGAATCCGGCTCTAAGTCGTTAGTGTCAGAGGGTCCAGATGGTCTAGAAAACTTAAATCTAAGCTCTGTTCTGAAAGCAGTCCAGAAAACGTGTCAAACCCAAATGTTAGCTTTATCTGGGTGGTCACTAAGGGGTGGGGGGCACCTATATTTGTGTTTGCTTCAGGAAATGTGTGTGTGTGGCGATATTCCAGATATGTGTCAGTGAAACTCATGAAGGTCCATCCCTTTAACAAAGATAAAAACTTTTACACATTCCTGCTCTGCCCACCACAAAGTTTGATTGATTCATCCATGCTGCATTTGATGAGCTAGCAGCATCCACAGCCTGCATAGTGCTCTCGCTACTGCCACCTAGTCTTCATTTAAGGATGTTTTTAGCACCAGCCCACATCATCTATAAATATAAACCAGCCCGTCTTACAACAAACCCAGCCTACACACAGGCTTGTCAGACTGGCCCATAGGGCACTGACAGATTACCCTATAGGTCTGTCAGTCCTTGGAGGCCACTGTGAACCTATATGTTTGGCTTTCCTCTACCTCATCCCATCTTAGCTGAGACTAGGAACACACTGCTGGTGTGTTTAAGTAGGGTAGTATTTCCTAACTCTAAAAGACCAATGAGGCAGCTGCTTCTTTATCCGCTCCTTCCGTCGTGCAGCGCACTTTAGATCACTGGTCCCTGGGGTGCCTCAGTTTTCTTGAGTATTTGCACAAGGACAGATGGGAAGGGATTTCAAAGCCAAGTTGCAGAAACAAATATTATTTTTAAAAAGAGTGGGTTAATAGTTTCTTGGAATTTTTGTCATAGTTTTTCTTAATGTTTATTAACCTGTTTCAGTTTGTGGTAGTTTTTTGCTTTAATTGCTGCATTATCTTCCCTTTTGGGACTGTTGGCACCTGGCAGTAACATCTTAAAAGCTAATGTAAATGTGACCTGAAACTCAGCTAGGCCAAGGACGTTTCAAGGGTTGAGGGGGATAATTGATTGAGTTTTAAATAACGTGTTGAATAAGTGTGTTTAACTTTAAAAGAAGAATACACATTAATGGGATTGAATTGCCCAATTGATCACTTTGAATATTTATTTCTTTGTTACTCAGAACAGGATCAATTTATACGTAAACTGATCCAAATATATCAGGAAAGTTTTAAATACACAAATTATCACTCCTATCGCACACATTCCAGGTTTCTAGAGGTTTTCAGAGTGGGGGGGTCACCAGCTCTGCGGGTTTAAATCTAGATGTGAGTGTTAGTGGTGTAACCACCCAAGGTTGACTCCGGTGACAACCTTATATGATGTAACCCCAAATTGGTGGAGTAGAGGGGCAAGAGGTTTCACTTAAGAATAATCTGTGATTGAGGGGTTTTAATGATCTAGGGCCAGATGTACTCACATTAGGAATACCGTTTTCCCTTCGCAATTAGGAAATCGGTATTCCTAATGCATGAAACTCTTTTGAGTTTTATTAGTGATTTCTAGTGGGTTGCAAATAGACCTCTATCATACATATTATTGAGGTAGATGGTAATTTGCGACCCATTAGGAATCGCAGCCATCACAGGGATGGTGGGCGATAGGTTTGAAAGTAAAAAGGACATTTTGCAGTTTAATTTTTTAAGAGTAGGAGGTGGTCCATAAGACCACTGCCTGCTCTTAAAAAACCTTTAAAAACATTCTCAAAGGGGGAGCCGTCCCCATGGTACCCCTTACCCTTTGCAAATGGGTTACCACAAGAATCTGGTTGCAAAACATTAATACATAACATTCAGATTCGGTATTTGGAAGGGATGCCAATTCCAAATATCAAATTGGTACTTGGTAGCAAACGCAAACTGAAATTCAGTAACAAGTTATTGAATCTCAATTTGCTTTTTGAACATTGTGAAAAGCTTTTTTGCTGTCGCAAATGGCCTGCTTCTGAGAATTGGGCCATTTGCGACTGCAAAAATAGCTTTGTACATCTGGCCTGTTAGAAATGGTTGTCTTTAATTGGCAGTGGTACGCACTCTGCCCAAGTAGGGACCCTTCTTTCCAGTCAGGATAACCCCAGGATAGCTTAGAACGAGTAATCAGGCCTATCTTAGAGGCAATGTGTAAAGCATTTGTACATGTAACACACAGTAACACAGTGAAAACACTACAAATTGACACCACACCAGTTTATTAAAATAACCGATCTTTATGTAAACCAAACAAGACAAAAACAACAAAAATCCAACATACATGAGCAAAGGTATCACTTTTCAAAGGTTTAAGCAAGTTAGTCTGTGGAACTTTATGGATGTTCTGATTTTAGCACAAAGTACTTTTGATGCGTTAACATCCAAAACAAAAAACAGCCGCAAAGGAAGGAAGCTACGGAAAACAAGCAATGGGTTGATTCTTGAGTCCAAGGGGAATGGAGGCATCAATTCTGATGCACGCAGAATAAGTGTTGCGTCGATTCCTTACTGAAAGGAGAAGCGAGGCAACTCCTTCCTGCGGGGCAATGTGTTGGAAATTTGGCATACAGGTTTGATGCGTGGAAAATCTGGATGCGCTGGGTCAATGCGGCAGCAAAACTGGCATTGATTGTCACAGACGCAGACAGGTGATGCGTTGATTCCTTCAGGCACACAGCAGAGCCTGTTCAACGGATTGGGTCTCTGGACTCGGGCTGCGGCGGTTCTTCCAGCTGTGAAAAGGCACTGCTTCGATTTTTTGGGTGCGATGTAGAAATGCATTTGTTTTTTAACCACACGCCAAACTGGAGACGGAAAAAACAGAGCTGAGGGAGCGTGCATTGATTATCAGCGCTTAAAACAGCCAAACTACCTCCCAGGGCCCAGTACTGGAGTTCTCAACACGTGACAGGTCAGAACTCCCAGCAGAGGAGTTCGGGGGGTGGGGGGTGCTGCAGATGAAGTCTTTGATGGCCCTGAGACTTCCAACAGGAGACAAGCACACACAAGCCCTTTGAGAACTTGGAAAGCAGGATTCATAACAGAAAAGTCCAGTCATTTGACTGCTCACTGACAGAAGCAGCAACTGCAAGCCAACCCAGTAAAGCAATATACCAAAGAGGTAGTACTCCCATGGACTCAACATAATCTCCCACGCAAATGATACTCAACTTATCCTCTCGCTCACCGAGAACCCTGCCAACGCCAAAACCAACTTGTGCAATGCCATGACCAACATCGACAAATGGATGAGAGACAACTGCCTCCAACTCAACTCTGACAAAAATGAGGTACTGCTCTTTGGAAAGAACACCTCCACATGGGACCACAGCTCGTGGCCTGCAGAACTCAGATCCACATCAACTGACCAGGCACGCAACCTCTGCATCATCCTCAACAGCCAACGGACCACAAAATGACAAGTTAACGCAGTCGCCTACCCCAGCTTCCACCACTGTGCATGCTCCTCAGAATCTTCAGATGGATCCCAACCAACACCAGAAAAACTTTCACTAAGGCCCTCATCACAAGCCGCCTCGCATACGGCAATGCCCTCTCTGCTGGCATCTCCATCCAGCTCCTCAGAATCAAATCAAATGAAATCAGGGACATTTGTATTGCGCACATATCACTCACATGAGTCTCATGGCGCTTGCAGACAGCTCTGATAAATGGACCAGATCTAATTTACAAAAAGCCAGGTTTTCAACTCTTTACGGAATTTACTATGTTCTGGTATGCCTCAGAAGACTCCAGACCATACAGATCAATGAATCCAGACTCATTCTGGACCTCCCCAAACGAACCCACATCGCCTCTCCCACAACTGAGAAATTTCCACTGTCCACACCCATCCAGAAAAGATGCCTGTTCAAGATCCTTACGCATGCCTACAAAGCCCTCCAGGACCTAGGAAATGCCTACCTCAAACATCGACTGAACTTCCACCAACCTGCTAGACACCTATGCTTCTCTTCACTCACCGTCGCATAAACCGCTCGCATCTGCCGCACCCGCAGCGGCAGCTGCTCCATCCCCTACATCGCAGCCAAGACCTGGAACGACCTCCTCCTTCCGCTCTGTACAACCCCTTCACTGGCAGACTTCAGAAAGAGGCTCAAGACCAAACTCTTTGACTAAGACACAGTCCCAGATACCCCTAGGGATGACAAAGATGCGCTTAACAAATGCTGATAGATTGATTGATTGGCAGCTTATCAGCTCTTCTTCTTGACAGAGTCCTTAGTTCCAGAAGTGTTCTAAAATTGTGGGGATTGAGATCCAATACTAACACCCCGTTTGGTCTATTAAGTAGGCATACTTCAAAGGAAAGTCTTTGTCCACAAGACCCTGCCTTGCCCTGCCTTGGCTTTAGACGCACTACAAGCAGGGTTGAGAAAGCATTGTGAGAGGACAGACACAACCCTATTCAGGTATCAGTGACAATTCATCCTACCACTCTGGCTCAGGAAGACCCATCAGCCTGGTGATGTGCCATCAGGATATGCAGAAACAACAGTTGATGGACAGAATGAAGAACAATGTCATACATTCACCCCAGTACAGAGATCTGGGCCTAAACCCATCGTTTTTCTGCTCACCATGTGTAACGAGGTGCCGAGTGTCCGCGAGACAGGCGCAAGTAGGTCACCCCTTTCTTCTCTCTCCCCACAGCCGCACGGGGACCAGGCAATCAGCTGTTGTTGGAACGAAGAGGCAGAGACCAGCAAGGGGGACTGTTACTTTAATTGGGCGGAGTTCGACCAGCCAAGACCCGGCCCCTCATAGGCCCGGAACCAGAAATATCCCGGAAAGACCGTACGATGGTGTGTTCGACACCTGGAGGCGTTGCGGAGGTTGGAGAGGAGCGAAGCGAGAAGCCGTGGAACGAGAGAGAGCGAGCAAACCGAAGAAGCGGAGGAGGAGACGAGGACGGGGAGGAAGACCCGACGGCAAAGCCAGGAGGCCAACGTTCCCGTGAATCCCCGTGCCACACTTCAAGGGAAGTGTGGCTTCAACAGGTACGGGGCCGAGTCAGAGCGTGGGTGGGAGGGAAGCTTTCCAAACCTCCGTGAACCATGCTGGAGCAGGGTTTTCTGTTGAAAATTTATCGGGTTTTTAAGCTCCAGTTTTGTCTATAAGTTGTGACTAAAATAACTAATTTAAAAACGATAATTATTGGTTTTGTGTGAAAGCTTTGATTAATCAACAAACTAACAAGAAAAACTACACGTGGGAATGCATATATGTTGCTTAATAATAATGTGCAGGTTTAATTAAATGAATGTTGCTAAGTGCTGTTTGTTTAAAAGCACAAAACGCTTTTGAAATAATGTGTATTTATGCTTTGGTGTGCTGCAAAAGGCTAGATAATTACATACACATAAGGGTATTAGTGGGGTTAACACTGTTTAATCACTATGCTGTGGTAACGTTGTTTTTGTCTCTTTTAATTAAGATGGTCCGTTTTGGCCTGTGACAAAATGGCTGCCTTTTACAGCCTGCACTCGAGTGATCGAATTTTGATGAGAGGGCCTTGCTGAACATGGTTGACAGTCACCTGACCATGGCTCCTGCTGGAGTTTTGAAAGTTTCCGTGATGACAGTGACTCCAGGCAAGCGTCCAAATAACCTTGGAGGACAAGAGAGCCACAATGAACTTTGTGATTACAGTGGTGGTTCCGAGGAAATGTGTGCGCGAAAGTAACATTTGCAAAACTCGAGTTTCCTTCTTCCGTCTTATTATTTTTGTGATTTTTCTGAGCGGAGATTTTCCAAATGTAGCGATGCTACATCCTTTCCTGCTCGCTCTGCTCAGTGGTTTAACGGATATTCAGAACATTTTATGTTGCTTTAATTTGTAAGATTTGCTATAAATATACTAGAGAGGGTCTAAGGCCACGTCTTCCCAAACCTGCGTTGGTGAGGATCGATGCTGTGAGGACGGCGACTCGGGAGACTTTACTGAGAGACCTGTCCTGACGCATTTATGACATTTAGCTAGAATAGGTAATTATGAGAATAATGATTTGCTTTTGATTGACTTTCATTTGAACTAATTTTAGATAAAATATCGTTTATGAATTACTGTGTTGGTGGTTATTTCTTGTCGATTATTGAGTACTCTGATGTGATTATTGTTGTTTAAATCATGACTCAGGACAGTAACAAACTGATCATATTGACCTTACTGTAGATACAGGGTGTTTAGGAGTTTTCTCTCCGCAGGTTCAGTGCTGATAGAGTAATCGAGCGTATGTTAGTGAAATGGGCCCAAGTGTGTGATGAGTGCATGTGCGTGTATCTGTGAAATTACTCTATCCGTGGAAGTAGGGAGAATTTGTATGCCCTGATCTGCAGCAATTTCCTGGTAGCAGAGTAATGGTTTTGATTATTGTCTTGATCTGATTAGATTGCTTGTGCATTGGCTTTTGATTCATTGATTTATTGATTGATGTTGGTATATGTACTAATACTATATGTTGAAGTCGTCATGTTGGGTTTTATGTAGTGCTTCTGGAACTTGGGAGCTGATGGCAGTTCCGTAGTAGGGCAGAGGGAAGTATATACTGCTCTCGGGAAAGACGGGATTGTTGGTCCTGTATGTATGCAGGAGAAACGTGTAACAATTGAAGTTGCGCGTCACATTGTCTGAGTTCGGAATCAGTGACATCGTCGTGTGTTACTATTAGGGACATATTTTCAGTATAAAAGGAGTGTGTATGATAGCGAAGGTTATCTGTGAAACTCTGGTCTTAAGTCCCAGGGATCCGTAAGGTTTGCCGTTAAAGCTTACCGCTGGAGAAGTAATAGGTATTCTCTGAGCTTGTTTGAAGGACTGGGCAGAGGTATATACTGCTTGGTTAACGTGTGTTATAATTCTGTAGTAGGGCAGACTGTTTGCTGTTCTCGGAAAAAGCAGGATTCTGTGTGTATGTACTACATTTTCTTGTATAAAAGTGCGTGAATGTATGAGCATTTAATTGATTGTAAGACTCTTTGGAGCAGTCCTAGAGGAAACAGTTAATGAATGCATGTTAGAAGGGCAGAGTAGAGGGATGTGCTACTGTGTCAACGAGAGTAATAATTCCGTGGTGGAGCAGAAGTGAGTGCTGTTTCAGGGAAAGACGGGATTCTTGTGAAAAAGATTTTCTTTACTATTCTGTGGTTAGCGAAGCAGACAATGGAGATGTTTTAATGTTGTAACTAATAGATCTTGTGGAAATTTAAACGAAGTCTACTGAGGAGATTTTGTAAAGGAGGGGTAGACGAGTGACAGGAGACAGAGCAGAAGCTGTAGTCAGCGACTGGTGACGTCAAAGAGACCGCGCTCTGATTGGGTGGTGGATCAGAACAGTGTTCGCGCTGGGATTGGTGCGTTGGTGTGAGCCGCGCAGGGATTGGAAGGAGTACAGGGTGACGTAGACGCTCCAGGATTGGTGCGTTGGTGTGAGTCGCGCTGTTATTGGACGAAAATTGTACCGTACAGTTGCGTAACCGAAGGGATTAGAAGATTTGGTAAACGCTAAAATGTATTACCAAGAAGAGAAAAAGAAGAAATCCTTGTTCGGTAAATTAAAAAGGTGGTTCGACAAGGATAAGGACATTAAAACAAGAGAAGGTGAATTGTTACCTCCAACGAAAACGCCTGCATCCTTTATGGCTGCGAAATATGGGTATCATACCTGTATATGGCTGGACAATTGGGTTAGGTACACTAGAGAGGATGGTGTTTTGGCTTTCCCGGAACATGGTTCATTTAATAGGGCTGTGTTGAGAAATTTACGGGAAAAGATGTTGTGTCTTGACCCAAGACCAAGGCCGACACAATTTGAGGCGTTGGTGGAATGGGAAGATGAAGTACATGAGCGAGAGAAACAGAGGTCTGGAGGCAACTATAGGTATATGTTTGGGAGGAAATATGATCGTGAAACTCATCATGATCGAATGAGGAGATGGCGAGATGCTAGCATGACAGAAGGATTATATCCTATGAGGGAAATTGAAGAGACGGAAGAAAGAAGGGAAACAAGAGGGGTACGTGAAGCAGAAGTGAAAAGGTATAGAGTTAATGATTATGAGGATGAGGTTTTGGATGACATGATTTACAAGAGACCACCACCATATAGGCCAGAACCAGAAGAGAGCACACCAGCTGCTACTCCAATAAGAGATACTTTGCGTATCATTGAGACAGAAGTTGTGACACCTGATTTAAAAAGTGGTAGCTCTTTCAGAGAAAAAGAGAGAAAGAATCGATGTGGTGATGAGAATACGAGAGAATTAGCCAGGACTACATCGGAGCTGACTGAAAAGATTAGAGAGCTGACAAAGAATTTGGAAGCTGTTACGGTACCTGTAACCATAGGTCCGGTTATGCTTTTTTTGATAAGCAGAGGACAGGTGAGAAGGGTTTGATGGTTCCATATGTAGGGAATACATTAACAAGTTTGGCTGGTCCTTCAGGAGAGTTAGGAATAAGGACAGAAAATAATGATTTAAGACAAACAAGACGTGACACATGTAGTGGAGGATTAGAGGTGCAGTCTAATTCAAGATTGGATACTAGTGATACTAGTAGTTCAGGGATGCCGATTTTGGAACCACAAAGGATGCCAGAGAAAGTGGGTGCAGTGAAAAAGTCTACTGAAATAACACCTGAGGATTTGAATGATTGGTTGAAAGTTCTTCAAAAGAGGGATAAAGATTCACAGGCAATTGATGTAGCCAGGTTACGCACTGAATTAGAGGAGCTTGTTGCAGGGACAATTTCTACAGACATACTCAAAAACCATCATGATGGAGAATTGTTATTTATGTGCAAAAGCATTACCTGGAGGGTGAAGAATACACATGAAAGGTTAAGAACAATAGCGAGTGAACAGGGAGTTGACATGGATAAGGTGAAAGTTTTGCAGAAACCTTACAGGGTGGATTTCACGGATAAGGATATTGAAAATCTAAATGGTGCTGGCAGAACAGGACAGATTAAAGAGATGATTGCCTTGTTGAGGAAATGGGGTGATGTAGAAAGATGGAAGGATAGGTGGTATAAGAAAAGGGAAGAATCAGTGGACAGGACTTATTCAGCATTTCCTGTGAAAGAAAAAGAGAAAACAGTGGATGCTTATCCTATGAGAGAAATACCTGGAGGAGGATATGTACATGTTCCATGGACCAGACAGGATATTTTATCATTTACGAATGATTTCCCTCGACTGAGAGAAAAGCCTGTCGAGTGGTATAGGCAGGTAGACAGGTTTGTGAAATTGTCGAAGGTGCTGTGGATTGACCTGAATAGTCTATTTGATATAATTGTTCCAGCAGACTTGTGGGCTGAGTGTAAAATAGTTGTAAGTTGGCCTACTGAGGAATATCCAAGAGATCAGAAAACAGGAGCACCAGATCCAGAAGTAATGAAAAAATATGATCAGGTAATTGTATTCCTGAAAAATAAAGTACCTCCAAAGGAGACAGACTGGGTTAAGATAGATCGAACACATCAGGAAGCAAAAGAATCAGTTCATGCTTTTTACGAAAGGCTGATACTGGCTTTCAAACAGTTCAGTGGAGATGAACACCTGGGTGACAAGGATCTGAGTCATTTTGTATACAGATTTGTATATGGCCTGAGACCTGAGATTAGTGAGAGAATTCGTGAGCATACAGTGGACTGGCAGAGTAAGAAAATAGATGAGATTCTGAGACATGCAAAGTACTTCAGTGATGAAATTGAAGCAAAACAAAGAAAGCTGAAAGAAAAGGCAATGTGGGCACAGGTGAAAGTTGCGGAGAGACAAGAAGCACAGTTAGTGGAACAGGCGAATAATCCAGGGAATAGGCCCAGATATGCAGGGAAAGGAAAGGGGAATCTTGAGGAAGCCAAGAAAAAGTTCCCTTGTCACAACTGTGGTCAACTGGGACATTGGAGATCCGAGTGTACCAATCCACCATTAGTGAATAATGAAAATAAATCATTAAATCAACAGGTGCAGACAGAGGGGTGTAATCAACAGCAGCAACAGCAGAAGGTTGTTAAACAGCAGAGTCAGGAGCCAAGACCGCCCTTGCCGCAGAATAGAGGGTCCCAAAAGTACAATCAGGATTCGGGATTCTACAATGATGAGCAGGTAAACAAACAAAGACGTTCTAACCCGGTACAACAGTATTTGTTGAAGAATGAAGGGAGTGAGTCTGAAGGTGATTATTGACGGTGCCGAAGAGAGGAGGAAGAGTGCATACTTGGTGCAACTCTAGAAATAGACCAGGCAGGACCATTTGTAGATGGGAAAATAAATGAAGAAGGTGTTACTTTTTTAGTAGACACAGGAGCAACGAGATCAACTGTCAGGTCAGCAGATATTAGAAATCTTCCTCTCTCGGATGAAGCAATCCAAGTAGTTGGTGTAGCCAATATACAAATCAAGACACGTCTTACCGAACCAGTAAGAGTAAGAATAGGGACATTTTCGGACATGCACAGATTTGTGGTCTGTGACACTAGTCCAGTGAACTTGTTAGGCAGGGACCTGCTGTGCAAGATGAATTGTACAATTTTTTGTACACCGGATGGAATAGCTTTTGAAACACCTGATGAGGATGTTTTGTACCGGATGACTCTAGATAATAGAGAGAGTGAGATGGTTGGTACATATGCTGTGTTTAATCCAGAGGATTTGCCTCAAGAGCTGAGAGACACAGTGAAAAGGACAGTTTGGGATTTTACTGGAGAAGATGTGGGATTGATGAATAATGTAGATCCTGTGAAAATCTCAGTGAAAGAGGGAATTACTTATCCTAATATCCCTCAGTACAAAATGACACCAGAAATAATTGAGGGAATAACTCCTATTATTGAGAAAATGATCCAGCAGGGAGTTTTGAGAGAACTACTGAGTAGCCCGTGTAACTCACCGATAATGGGGCTAAAGAAGCCTAATGGGAAATTCAGGATTGTACAAGATTTGAGAAAGGTTAACAAGATTGTGGTGGCATGTTGTCCCATTGTGCCAAATCCGTCAGTGATTTTGTATCAGATTCCTCATGATGCTGAGTGGTACACGGTGATTGATTTGTGTCATGCTTTCTTCTCGATACCATTGCATCATGACAGCCAGCCGATTTTTGCATTTAGATTTGGCCAGCGTATTTTAGCATGGTGTCGAATTCCACAGGGGTATACAGAGAGTCCTTCGATATTCAATCAGTTATTGAAAAAGTCGTTGGAAAGTTTGATCATGCCTGAGAGCTCAGTGCTAGTGCAGTATATTGATGATTTACTTGTGGCATCAAAGACACGTGAAGCTTGTGAAGTAGATACTATAGCTTTACTGAATCATCTGGCAGATGGAGGGTTAAAAGTATCTCCAGCCAAATTGCAATTTTGCAAGAAAGAGGTGCATTATCTTGGACACAATATTGAAAAAGGTCTGAGAAAGGTGACTGATGACAGGATCACAATTATCAGGGGAATGAAGGCCCCAAGGACCCAGAGGGAAGTGAGGATGTTTCTGGGAATGGTGGGTTATTGTCGTCAGTGGATTAGTAACTTCTCCCTGATAGCAAGACCACTGATTAAGCTGACAAAGAGTGAGGTAAAAGACCCGTTGGAACTAGATGGAGAACAAATGGCAGCATTTGAGGAGCTAAAGAGCAGAATGTGTGAAGCCCCTGCTTTGGGAATGCCAGACTATGAAAAAGAGTTTGAATTGTACTGTAGTGAGAGAAATGGATGTGCACTTGCAGTGTTAATCCAGAAGCATGGACAACTGAGAAGGCCTATTGCGTACTTCTCATCGACACTTGACCCTGTAGCTGTGGGTTTACCAGGTTGTCTGAAATCAGTAGCTGCAACATGCAGAAGCTTGGAACAGAGTGAGGGTATAATAATGGGATATCCTGTAAGGGTATTCGTACCTCATAATGTGGCAATTCTTTTGACGAGAAGCAGAACTCAATATATGTCACATAGTCGGCTGACTAAATATGAGAAAGTCATTCTGGGAGCATCAAATGTGACTCTTGAGAGATGTGTGAATGTGAATCCAGCAACATTGTTGCCAGATACTGAAAATGTGGGTGTGAAGAACGAAGATGATCATAATTGCTTGGATTTGCTTGATTACTGTACAAAGCCGAGACCAGACATAAGAGATCTTCCATTGCCTGAAAGTGACCATGTGCTGTTTGTGGATGGATCATGTCTGAGGAATGATGAGGGTGTGCTGAGTGCAGCATATGCAGTGTGCAAGGTTTCAGAAGTTATGGAAGCATCACCGTTGAAAGGAGTGAAGTCTGCTCAAGTTGCTGAATTGGTGGCATTGACGAAAGCTTGTGAGATTGGGGAGAATCTAAGAGTGACTGTAATGACTGATAGTCAGTACGGATTCAGAGTCGTGCATGATTTTGGCCAGCTTTGGCTACAGAGAGGTTTCTTGACGTCGAGTGGGACTCCAATAAAGAATGCTGAAGTGATTGGGAAATTACTTGAGGCGATACAGCTGCCTAAAGAATTAGCAGTTGTAAAATGTGCTGCTCATGGACAAGGAGATGATTTTGTTACACTTGGAAATCGTTTCGCAAACGACATTGCACAGTATTGTGCTAAAAATAATCACTCGATTAATAGGGAACGAGAAAAGGAAATGTCTTTGTGTTCTGTGATGTTTACTAATGTCCTAGAAACGTGGGATGAAGTGAAACAGTTGCAGGATGAGGCAGGAAATGAAGAGAAAAAAGATTGGATCAAGGCAGGTTGTGCCCCAAGAGAGACTGATCATGTCTGGATCTATAGAGATGGTAGACCAGTCATGCCTAACTCTATGCTGTCGACAATGGCAAGAATGTATCATGGCCAGGGACATTTGGGAAGGGATGCGATGATCAGGTCTTTTAAGCAGACTTGGTATAATGCAAAGTTCAGGATGATTGCAGAAAGCATCTGTCAAAGATGTTTGATTTGCCAGCAATTTAACACTGGGAAAAAGACAGTGGTGAGTCTGGGAACGATAGGCAGAGAAGGTGGTCCTTTTACGAGAATGCAGATTGATTTCATTGAAATGCCCCAAGTGAACAGATTGAGGTATGTTCTAGTGGTAGTATGTTTGTTCTCAAGATGGGTGGAGGCCTATCCGACTAGGAGAAATGATGGGATAACAGTGGCAAAGTTACTGTTAAGAGAGTTGATTCCTAGGTATGGGTTTCCAGTAACAATTGAGTCTGATAGAGGTGGACACTTCTATAATGAGCTCATGAGTTTGATTTGTGAAGCATTGAGCATACAGCAGAAGCTACATTGTGCATACAGACCAGAGGCTTCTGGCGTTGTGGAGCAGATGAATGGCACAATCAAGAACAGGATTGGTAAGATGTGTTTAGCCACTGGAATGAAATGGCCTGATGTCTTGCCTCTAGTGCTAATGACTATTAGATCTACTCCAGATAGAACTACTGGTTTGAGTCCACATGAGATTTTGATGGGACGTGCAATGCGTCATGCATTTGTGCCTGTCAATAAGTTGATGACAATAACTGATGACATGGTTTTGGATTACTGTAAAGGCCTGGCTGACGCAGTTCATTCTGTGTTTCACCAGGTTGGAGAAGACGCTACAACACTTGAGAAGAAGCAAGCTCATGATCTGAGTCCAGGGGACTGGGTGAGGATTAAAGTGCACAGAAGAAGAAATTGCTTGGTTCCAAGGTGGGGAAGGCCAAGACAAGTTATTCTGACTACGACAACTGCAGTAAAGTGTGCCGGTGTGAAAAACTGGGTGCATGCAAGTCATACTCTGAGAGTTCCTAATCCAAAAGATGGGACTGGTAAGGAGTATTTTGAAGAGTCAGATTCAAGCGATGATGAGGAAGCTGAGTCAGTGAGAAGAAATCGAAATTCTGAAAGAGAATCAGAGGAAGCTTCAAGAGAACCATTGAGAGTCTCAGAAGGGAGATCAGATTCTGTAAGAGTGCCTGAAGTTCCAACGAGCAGTGGAGAAAAAAGAAGAGAAAAGAGCAATTCCACAGAGACTACTCCTGAATCAGATGAAGAAGTTGAAAATCCACTTGAGATTACACCTGAAGAAGCAGGGTCAGAAGAAGCTAGAGAGGGACAGTTTGCGGAAGACCCCCGAGGAGGTGTAGGGAACATTCCTGATAAGTTAGGTGAAGGGACAAGTAGACAGCAAGAAGATTGCGTGTCGGAGACCCGAGGAGGGAAAGAGTTAGGGAAATCTCAAACGGTGGTTGGAAAAACTGTGGTGCTAAGGAAAACTACTGAAGAACAAGAGGCAAATGAGACAGAATCAGATGAAAGTGAGAATGAGAAATCAGAGGGTCGAGTTGTGAGAAAGAGAGCTTGGATTGGAGAAAGGAATAATCAAGAAGTAAGACCAAAGAAGGTTGTGAGAGGAGATCTTTGGCCTAACAACAGAATAAAGAGGCTGAGATACAGACTGATACGAGCAAATACATCAAAAGCTGAACAAGTGAACGAAGTGTCGAGTCAAAATCCAGCAAAGGGTGAAAAGCAGAAAGGGTCGAAAGAACCAGAGGAAATCAAAAGAATAAGAAAACCTAACCAGAAGTATAGGTCGCCGGAATGGACGTACGTGGCACTGTCTGAAGGTGAAGAGGCAGAAAGTCAAGGAAATCCAGAGGAGACCGTACGAGAAGTGGTTGAGGAGGATCCAGGTGAAATCCTGAAAGTTATTTTGACTGACATTGATGAAAAGTCAGATACTGAAGATGTTGTTGGAGATCTAATACAATTTGATGTCGAAGAAGTTGAAGTGAAGAGTGATGAATATCAAAATTGAGTGAACTGAAAGAGTCACTTGGAGAAAAGTGAAGAGAGGAAAGTCTGAAATTAAGCTGTTTGGAAGTGATCCAAAGTTTTAGAAGTGCCAGTAGTGAAATAATAGAGGCTAAGTCAAAAGACACGGTCAAAGTAGTAAAATGGCTAACATAGAGAATAATCAAAGTAGATGTGCCTTCTTAAAAAGATGGTGTAGAATGTGCTGCTGCTGTACTGGATTATTAATGCTATTATGGGGTGTACTAGCTTTATTAGTTACTTTTAGAGTTACGTTAGGTACATTTGAGATACACACTGAGAATGTGACTAATGCAGAGAAGAGTTCGCATAAAGTAGTTCCAACTAGAATTAGTAACGCTTACATACATAAAGATAGGTCAATTAATGATTTTTCTAGCAATGTTTTTTCAAAGTTGTTGTACGAATATGTGAAGACAATGCAAGTTAGGGATTGCTACGTATGTATGCAATTACCTGCATCCGTTTCAGAGGGTGTTACCTATCACCATTTACCAGCTACGTATGGGATTTCTTGTAGTGTGTTAAGTAGTGTTTTTTATTTGCTAGGGAAAATAGATTATGAGATGTCTAACAAAGATAACATTTTTGGGCAATTGCCTATGAATAAAAGGCTGAATCCAGCTAGGGAAACTAACATTTTTGGTGAGATTTTTGTTGAGAAAGAAGAATTAACATTAGATTACATTTTTAAGAACAATTTAACTTGCAGTTTGAAGGAAGAGGAGAAGGCTTTCCTAAATATGGTGGAGGAAAGGAGAATGAGCATGCATGAAAAGGCAGGGAAATATGGAGTGAGTGAGACAATTTGGGACATTGAGATGGGAAAAGAGTTGAAGAATGGGGCTAGTCCAACTTTGGCTCTGGATGCACCACAGAAGGGTAAACTATGTATTACTAGAAAGAAATCCCAATATGATACATATTTTGTTGGCACTAGTGAGTGTCATGATACATACTTCATTGCAACAGGATGGGGTTTCAAGGGAGGAGAGGATCCAGTTTTCCCGGGAGTGTATTATGTTTGTCGGAACAAGGCTTATTACAGGTTGCCTGACCATTGGTATGGCACGTGTTATGTGGGCCTGGTCTTTCCAAAAATCTTTCATATAGATAAGATAGAAGATGTAGAACATATTAATTTACTAACACGTTTTAAGAGAGAAACTTGGTCAGAAATTGTAGGTGATATTTTTGGAGCTTTAATTCCAGCAGTGGGAATTTCTTTAAATGCATATGGGATTCGGAAACTGTCAACAGTGGTGGATCGATTATCGACAAGTACCGCTGGAGGGTTTCTTTTGGTGAATACGGAGATGATTGCCGTACGTGCCATGTCTATGCAAAATCGACTTGCCCTTGATATTCTATTGGCCAAGGAGGGTGGAGTTTGTGGAATGCTGAAGGTACAACATTGTTGCACTTACATTCCTGACGAAAGCAAAGACCTGAAGGTCTATATCAAAAATATTACTGATTTGCATGAAGAATTAGTACCACTGGAAGCTGAAAGTATCTGGACTAAATTAGCTAATAAGGTGATAGCTGTTAAGAGTTTTATTGCTAAGATAGGTAGTATTATTATGGGTAAGATATTGTTTCTTTGTCATGTGTAATTGTTGCTTTATTGATACTAAGATTGGTGTTTTTTTGTTGTAAAAACAGGGGAGGGAAAAAGAGAAAAATTAAAAGTAATGCAGAAGAGAAACAAAAAAGGTCAAGAAGAGATCCACAAGAGATAGAATTAGAAGAATTGAGGGAGAGTGTGTACTTGGAGACGAAGAGGGATGATGAAAGGGAGTCTGGTGTGTAGTGTTGTGGAAAAAAAAAAGACATTTCCAATTTCTCCTAAAATGGGACTCAATTTTTTTTTTGGGGTTGTTTATTTGGTGATAATATCACCAAAGGGGGGATTGCTGGAGCAGGGTTTTCTGTTGAAAATTTATTGGGTTTTTAAGCTCCAGTTTTGTCTATAAGTTGTGACTAAAATAACTAATTTAAAAACGATAATTATTGGTTTTGTGTGAAAGCTTTGATTAATCAACAAACTAACAAGAAAAACTACACGTGGGAATGCATATATGTTGCTTAATAATAATGTGCAGGTTTAATTAAATGAATGTTGCTAAGTGCTGTTTGTTTAAAAGCACAAAACGCTTTTGAAATAATGTGTATTAATGCTTTGGTGTGCTGCAAAAGGCTAGATAATTACATACACATAAGGGTATTAGTGGGGTTAACACTGTTTAATCACTATGCTGTGGTAACGTTGTTTTTGTCTCTTTTAATTAAGATGGTCCGTTTTGGCCTGTGACAAAATGGCTGCCTTTTACAGCCTGCACTCGAGTGATCGAATTTTTATGAGAGGGCCTTGCTGAACATGGTTGACAGTCACCTGACCATGGCTCCTGCTGGAGTTTTGAAAGTTTCCGTGATGACAGTGACTCCAGGCAAGCGTCCAAATAACCTTGGAGGACAAGAGAGCCACAATGAACTTTGTGATTACAGTGGTGGTTCCGAGGAAATGTGTGCGCGAAAGTAACATTTGCAAAACTCGAGTTTCCTTCTTCCGTCTTTTTATTTTTGTGATTTTTCTGAGCGGAGATTTTCCAAATGTAGCGATGCTACATCCTTTCCTGCTCGCTCTGCTCAGTGGTTTAACGGATATTCAGAACATTTTATGTTGCTTTAATTTGTAAGATTTGCTATAAATATTGTTAGACTAGAGAGGGTCTAAGGCCACTTCTTCCCAAACCTGCGTTGGTGAGGATCGATGCTGTGAGGACGGCGACTCGGGAGACTTTACTGAGAGACCTGTCCTGACCCATTTATGACATTTAGCTAGAATAGGTAATTATGAGAATAATGATTTGCTTTTGATTGACTTTCATTTGAACTAATTTTAGATAAAATATCGTTTATGAATTACTGTGTTGGTGGTTATTTCTTGTCGATTATTGAGTACTCTGATGTGATTATTGTTGTTTAAATCATGACTCAGGACAGTAACAAACTGATCATATTGACCTTACTGTAGATACAGGGTGTTTAGGAGTTTTCTCTCTGCAGGTTCAGTGCTGATAGAGTAATCGAGCGTATGTTAGTGAAATGGGCCCAAGTGTGTGATGAGTGCATGTGCGTGTATCTGTGAAATTACTCTATCCGTGGAAGTAGGGAGAATTTGTATGCCCTGATCTGCAGCAACCACACGTCCTAACTCCCCTATAACTCGACACCGGCAGTCAGTTCTTTACCCCTACCTTGAGCACCTCACACCGTTTCACTGTCTGGGTCAATTAAGGAGAGCACCGTGTGATTCCTCACTCCCTTTCCCTACAACCTCAGCATATTGTCCCTGATCCTGATCCCTTCGTCTCTTCTCTTTTCTTCTTGGGCCCCCATCATCCACCTGAGACGCCAAGGACCCTGAACATCCTGGAGAAGCCCCGGAACATCAGGGAGAGACGCAGCCGTACCAGCCCAGATCCCCGCCTTCCCGAAAGTCCCCTTCCCTACTACCGGAGCCGCAGAGCTCCCAAGAGCGCTGTAAAAACAATAAAGACCCTTTTGAGTTCCCCCAGACTCCTCGTGCATCCTTCCGACCCGATACAAGTGGTGGAGAATGCGGGTACGGAAGTAGCCATCTGTACTCCAAAGATGGACGAGATGCTGCACCATTTAGTGAAAGGGCAGGAACAATTGGGCTGGATGGTTGAACAACAGCTCAACTCCGCCAAAGCTGATCGCGAAACCTTCACCCAGACGGTGTCGGCGCAGCTCGAAGGGCTACAGAAGCTAGTGACTGACTCATCCGGGACCCCTCTACCACGGGAGCCCCGCCCACCACCCACTCCTTCGGGGATCTCACTACAAAAGTATGCGCCAGGAGAAGATCCCGACGCCTTCCTAGTGAACTTTGAGAGAGCCGCCCTGGCCTGTGGATGGCCCCTGGACAAGTGGCCCTTCTTTCTCGTCCCCCTCCTGACAGGAGAGGCCCAATCGGCCTATCAAGTCGCTAACGCCACAGGCGACACCCCATACGCCTCGATTAAAACAATTATTCTTGACCATTTGGGGTTGGACTCCGAGGCCTATAGAGTACGGTTTCGCAAAGAAAGGGGGGCTATTGGCGAAAATCCTAAAACACTTTTCTTTCGCTTGAAAGCGGCGGCGGATAACTGGCTCACACCTACAAATAGCACAAAAGAAGAAATCATGGATAAGATATACTTGGAGCAATATTTGGACGCTCTCCCGTATGGAACTCAACGATGGTTGCGCCAACATTCTCGTCTGACGACCGGCCAAGCCGTCGAGATGGCTGTAACCTTCTCCCGCGCGCAGCCAAGACCGTACGCCGGGGAGTCAGACAAACCCACGTTGCCTGTTCCTAGACCGGAACGGAAACCCCGAGCTCCCCTGGACGTAAGAGTACCTCGAGCCCCCCCCAGACTGGACGTACCTTCCTTTAGGGGCCCGCAGTGTTTCGAATGTGGAACCTGGGGGCATATTGCACGCTTATGCCCCCAGAAGAAGGGAACCGAAGAACCCATGGAGGTGGGATACCTGCCAAAGACGGTCCTCTACTCGGCGGAACTAGGCGGAGCATATCACGTAAGGGTTATAGTGAATGGGAGACCCGCCAAAGCCCTGCTAGATTCCGGGTGCAAACAATCAGTGATAAAGGGGGTTTTTGTACGTTCTACTCAGGTGGTTCCCAACAGGTGGGTGTATATCAAATGTGTCCATGGGGACGTGAGAGCATATCCCCTAGCCCAGGTGCCCCTAGAAGTAGAAGAGGGGAAGAGACAGGAGGTCCGGGTGGGGGTTCTCGAAACACTGCCAGAGGAGATCATCATAGGTACGGATAATCCCCATTTCCACAGACTATTTTCAGCTTCCATTGAGGGACCCCCAACCCCCCTACACAAAGCTGTACCAACCCTACTCTCCCCTGATCCGTGGGTCAGTGACAGGAGTTTCAAATTCGCACAAACTAGCGATCCCTCGTTGTTCAACGCCTGGGAACAAGCGCATGCCGGACACGATAGGGGTTCCCTAGGTTATCCCAGGTTCATAATACAGGAGGGACTACTTTACAGACAGGGAAAGAAGGATGACCCCTTACAGTTACTGGTCCCCGTATCCTTCAGGGAACAGATAATGTTTTACGCCCATACTCACTTATTAGCCGGTCACACAGGGAGCGAAAAAACTACCCACAACGTCCTGAGGTATTTTTTCTGGCCAGGGGTACACCAAGAGATTAAAAACCACTGACTCTCTTGTGAAGTGTGCCAAAAGAAAAACACCCATCGCCCTCCCGCTGTTCCACTCCAGCCTCTGCCCATCATCGGCACCCCGTTTGAGAGAGTCGGGATGGATCTCATCGGTCCCCTCCCTAAAAGTCTCCACCTTTGATGCGTATCCCATACCCAGAGTGGATGAACTCATCGAAAAACTAGGGGACGCTAAATACATCAGTACGCTGGACCTGACCAAGGGATATTGGCAGGTCCCGCTGAGAGAAGAAGACAAAAAGAAAACAGCCTTTTCTACCCCAGACGGGCTCTATGAATTCAACGTGTTGCCGTTCGGATTGCATGGAGCACCCGCGACCTTTCAACGCCTCATGAACGAGGTCTTGCGAAGCTATCAGAACTACAGTTCCGCATACCTGGACGATATCATAATATTCAGCCCCTCCTGGGAGTCTCATTTACAACACCTAGACACCATATGCAGAGCCCTCCGCGCGGCCGGTTTGCATATCAATTCAAAGAAATCTCGCATCGGATTCCACAAAGTGAAGTATCTAGGATACGTACTAGGACATGGGTTAATAGAACCCCAAATCGAAAAGATCCGGGCCATCTCTGAAACGTCATTTCCGACCTCCAAGAAGGAGATGAGAGCCTTCCTAGGGCTCATCGGATATTATCGCCGGTTTATTCCATCCTTCTTAGCCCTCGCAGCTCCCCTCACCAATACTTTGAGCCAGACCTTTCACGCACGCCTTCTTCATACCCCTACCCAGGAGATGTGGGATGCCTTCACCGCATTAAAAAAAATCATTACCACCGCCCCGGTATTGTCTTCCCCCGACTTCACTAAACCATTTACTGTCCACACAGATGCCTCCGACTATGGGGTGGGGGCGGTTCTCTCACAAGTAGGGTCTGATGGACTGGACCACCCCATCCTATACATCAGCCGCAAATTGTTTCCCAGGGAGATGAGGTACCCGACCATAGAGAAAGAATGTCTCGCAGTGAAATGGGCAATTGACAAGCTTAGGTATTATTTGGAGGGTCACCCGTTCACGTTATATACCGATCACGCTCCGCTGCAGTGGATGAGCCGGAACGCTTCCTTAAACCCTAGGGTAATGAGATGGTTCCTCTCCCTGCAACCCTTCTCATTCACGGTACGACACCGAAAAGGGTCCGAAAACGGGAGTGCGGATTTTCTCTCCCGCTTTCCTCTCCCCGATGGGGAGCCTCCAGGGGTGGACGTGTGTGACGAGGTGCCGAGTGTCCGCGAGACAGGCGCAAGTAGGTCACCCCTTTCTTCTCTCTCCCCACAGCCGCACGGGGACCAGGCAATCAGCTGTTGTTGGAACAAAGAGGCAGAGACCAGCAAGGGGGACTGTTACTTTAATTGGGCGGAGTTCGACCAGCCAAGACCCGGCTCCTCGTCTGACGTAAGAGGCCCGGAACCTGAAATATCCCGGAAAGACCGTACGATGGTGTGTTCGACACCTGGAGATGTTGCGGCGGTTGGAGAGGAGCGAAGCGAGAAGCCGTGGAACGAGAGAGAGAGAGCGAACCGAAGAAGCGGAGGAGGAGACGAGGACGGGGAGGAAGACCCGACGGCAAAGCCAGGAGGCCAACGTTCCCGTGAATCCCCGTGCCACACTTCAAGGGAAGTGTGGCTTCAACAGGTATGGGGCCGAGTCAGAGCGTGGGTGGGAGGGAAGCTTTCCAAACCTCCGTGAACCACACGTCCTAACTCCCCTATAACTCGACACCGGCAGTCTGTTCTTTACCCCTACCTTGAGCACCTCACACCGTTTCACTGTCTGGGTCAATTAAGGAGAGCACCGTGTGATTCATCACTCCCTTTCCCTACAACCTCAGCATATTGTCTCTGATCCTGATCCCTTCGTCTCTTCTCTTTTCTTCTTGGGCCCCCATCATCCACCTGAGACGCCAAGGACCCTGAACATCCTGGAGAAGCCCCGGAACATCAGGGAGAGACGCAGCCGTACCAGCCCGGATCCCCGCCTTCCCGAAAGTCCCCTTCCCTACTACCGGAGCCGCAGAGCTCCCAAGAGCACTGTAAAAACAATAAAGACCCTTTTGAGTTCCCCCAGACTCCTCGTGCATCCTTCCGACCCGCTACACCATGCCATTCCAGTTTGAACCCAGCCATATGCAAATCAGTCTTGACCCTGTGCCTCATGGGTATAGTCCAGTCCGAACTGCCAAGCCAGGTCCTCCCTGGACTGAAAACAAGCATCCTAGGACCAGTTTCAGGGTTTCACCCCTCTTCAGCCAGGATAGCTTGATTCCAGTGGCACGGAGAGCACGGGAGCCACGTCTGGACATACCCTTGAGGCACAGGGTCAAGACTGATTTGCATATGGCCATGTCTGAACTGGGGTGGCGTGGTGAGCAAAATAGTGATGGATAAAACCCAGATCTGTGACTGGGGGTGAATGTTTTGCCAATGTGCAACATTCCGTCCATCATCTTGTGTGTTTTGCCATCAGGATATGCAGGGCACACCTTAGCTCTGTTTGTGTGACTGTCTAGACTGAACACACAAACATAGCTTTTCAAATGCAGAATTTAAAATCAATCTTCCCTAAAAGATGTATTTTTAAATTCTGAGTTCAGGGAGCCAAAACTCCAATGGCCTCTGCGCTGCTGGTGCATCACTGTTTTTGATGCACCATTGGCGAATGGGCTTGCTCATCTTTACAAGACCATGCATGACTTTTCATGGCCTTGTAAATATGGACCCCATTCACACATTACTCTGCTTGAAAGAAGTGTTCCATGGGTGTTTCTGCGGGCATTCTTAAGCAACATCCATGGAACCTGACACGTTACCAGATTTACAATGTTTTGTAAAGCTGTGAATGTGTCAGAATCATAGGCTCCCCATGCGAGCTGTAGGGGTGGCGCAACGAGGGAAAATAATTTCATTTTTACTCGTGTTTTCCTCTTTTAATGAAAGCTGCATTCTGCAGCCCGCATAGAAAGAGAAAAATGCCATCAATTATTGCTTTTATGCAGGAAGGTCTTCCTTCCTGCACAAAAACAATTATCCCTGCAACACAGGCACCCTTGCAAAGTGACGCAAGGGTGCCTGTGCTGGTGCATGGCAGCCAACTGTGCGCTAGCACTGGGTAAAGCACACGGATCCGTCGTATTGTTGTTAATGTGACACATCCGTGTTCTTTGAAAATGGCGCTGCTGGGTGAAGCAAAATTGCTTGCGCGCCCCGCTGGGTCATTTTCTTGTACATGAGATCCCAAATCACTCTCTCTTTCCTATTGAAAGTTACACTTGTAAGATGTTACAAGGCAGCTCCAATGATAACCTATGAGAGAGATACTCCTTGCAATAGTGAAAAAGAAATTAGCAGTATTTCACTCTCAGGACATGTAGAACTCACCAGTATATGTTCTACCTTTCACATACACTATACCTTACAGGTAATAAAAGGGAAGATTTGGGCTTGGCAAGTGTGTGCACTTGTCAGGTCGACATGGCAGTTTAAAACTGCACTGGCAGACACTGCAGTGGCAGGCCTATGACGTGTTTGCAGGGATACTCATGTGTGTGGCACAATCAGTGCAGGAGGCCCACGTGTAGCATTTGATGTACAGGCCCTGGGCACACAGGGCACTTTACAAGGGACTTACCAGTAAATCAAATATTTCAATCATGGATAAACAATCATAATCGCAAATTACGCAGGGAGCACTTGTACGTAAGCACTGATCAGCAGTGGTAAAGTGCCCAGAGTTCAAACACCAGCAAAAACAGTCCAGCATACAGTCAAACATACAGGTAGTAGAGGCAGAAAGACAGGGGAAACCACCCCAAGAATCCCTGGTCCAGCATGGCCCTTGTTTCCTTTAAGGTCTGATCCACACTGCTCATTTCCACCTCTTAGAATTGGAAGTAAATGAGGTTACTAGTCTTTTGGTTCATGTATTCAAACTGTAAATTTGCCCGGGCCTGGGAGGGATGCTGAGTCATAGGCCTGCTGTTATAGCTCTGGTGCAACCTTTTCTTGGGGTGGAGGTGGACAAGATGGGTCCTTGGTAGTTGGCTGTGGGCATTGAGGCTCTGTATGGGGAGTAGGGGCAGAGAAGACTCGGTATCCCTTTGGAGATGCTCTCCCAGTCATGTTATCCTCCTGGGACGAGGAGAGCCCGAAATTCACACTGTGTACATTTGGTTATCCGATGAAACAGGACAGACAGATCGCATGTATCTGGGTTGTGTCGTGAATACCCGTTAGTATGTGCATGTTATGGAGCAGCCGGAAAATAAATAGTTTTAGGACACTGTCACTGTCACTATCCACAGTCGTGGGACATTAGGGCATTGAATGTGCTACCTGGGATATAGTCTCTCAGCAAGTTTAGATGCCCTCTCAGATATGTTTTCATGCATTGCCTGTCTTCTTCTGCTCACATTCTCCCTTCTTTTCTCTTGTACTGACGTATGTGTACAGCTTTGGTGTCCAGGAAGATAGCTAGGTGACAGAGTCAACAGATTGGCATTTGAACGCATGGATGCTGGGCTGTTCTTGGTGGAAGCATGTGGAGTCTTTGCATATTCTCATAAGAATATACAGACTGCTCACGCTGTGCTGACTTGCTGGAACTCGGAGATGGAAAAGGCAGTTTGGTGGAATTTTTTAGATAGTAAAATGTCAGTGTTGTTTCCACAGACAGCGCCTTCTTGGTCTCTTGGAAGGTCCTCTCTTGCCTTCGAACATACCCATGTGGCATCCGACTTCAAGAAGCCTCACAGTGGTTTGGTTAGCAATGTTAGGTTCTGTTTGTAAATGTCACAGGGTGTCACCATGCGTAAAAAACTACAGACCTCTGAGATGTTCTTGGGCAGTGGTGTTGTCTCAACATCACTGACTTTCTTTGGGTATGTTGCTACTCTGGCAATTAATCTGTATCCCAAAATCTCAATCTACGGCTTAAACAAATTACGGTACCTTGACTTGGATTGAGTCTTCTTTCCTTTATTCTGTCCACTAGCACTCAAAGGCGTGTGTGATGTTGTTTAATGGCATGGCTGTCAACTGGAATATTGTCACTAATGTTCAGCTCTCCATAAAATTGATACAGGACCTCCTTGGTGCTGGTTTGAAGATGGTGTGGAAACTATGGGTATATAGCGAGGCGCCTTGTGCATCCCAAGTTGGTGGTACCCGGATTTCAGCTCAGTTCTGAAGCCCCATTCACTTCTTCAGTGATTTAATATACCATCACCATGCTGTGGCGCTTTAGCTGGATGACAGTGCTTGTCTTCCACTTGTCTGTCCATATCTGGACTTCTGATGGCTACTTGGGATTGCATGTCATTACTATCATCACTATTGGGGACAGCCCCTGCATGGGTCCTTCTACATTTTCAATAATTCCAGCTTCCCTCTGTGTGAAAGTGTGTGACTGGTTGAATGAAGGTGCCACAGTGTAGTTTCATGTTCTTTCATTTAAGGCATTCAGTGACTTTGAAAATTTCCGCATATTCCTCCAACATCCTCTCCACAGTTTGTTCTTTAACTTCATCGACAAATGCAATTTATTTTAGTGAGTCAGCTGACCGGGAGGTAGTTCCTCCTGTCCTAGTTGCAAAAATCGAGCAACAATGGACTGATGTTGATGAGAAATGTTTGTGATGAATGTTGTGATGGATTTCACTGCTTTCCCAAGCGGTGATGATGTGACATATGCATATATTGTCGCAGTCAATATTGTGAAATTGAGGGCGGGGATGAGACTTGAAAAGTCTTTACACAACATCACTCAACCAGTGGCCCCACTGCGGATGAGGCTGATGAGTTTGGTACCATGTACGGTAAGTTTAAAGTGAAGAAGCCAGACCTGTGGACCCTCATAAGACAGAGATGATGTACAAGAGTTCTTGGTCTGACCCTGTGTCCCCCTCTGATCCTTCTTGCTGGAGTAGTTTGGATTCTGTCAACAGTTGTATTGTTTTGTACCAGTGGTTTGGCACTTGATTATGACCTGCCGATTTTTGCAAATGGCTTGCTTTTCCATATGCAGAACAGCACTTACCTATCGAATGGCGTACTGAGTCTTGATGAGAAAGGTTGTCACAGTAATATTTTGTTAGTTTCTTCAGCATGTACACTTCCCCTCTTAGCTCATTCAAGGATTTCACTGGTTCTGCTTTGAAGGGATGTGCTGCCAGCGAGGTCTGCAATTGTGTGCCACAAGCTTCTGCTTGTTTGTGGGAGCGGCCAAGAGTGAACAAGTCTGGCAGCTTAAGTTTTTGCTTGAAAAAGGATCTCTTTCCGTACTCGAGATGAATGAGAGCCTTGTATGATTTAGGATTCCTTGTTCTGTTAGTTATACTTGCAGGTACTGGCTAGCCCTCGTAGGGAGGCATAAAATGTCTGTGTTGTTTTATTGAAGTCTTGCTTTAGTTGCCAAAATATGAATCTTTCTAAGCCTAGATTCCTTTCTGTGCTAAATTGTCAATTGAGAGCTGCATTGTAGTCCTTGTCAGGGCCCTTGTCTGATATAGTTAGGATCATCTTGGGCACTGCTGCTACTAGGTTGAGTATTATCAGTCTCTTGGTTGTTCGTTCTGTCTCCTTTGCCATGGTTGAAAGTTTTTCGAAATGAGTAACCCATGTCTTCATCTAGCTGTGACTGGTAAAGGGGCCAACAGCATGCCAAATTGCATTGTCACATGTGCTGTGTTGATAAGATAAGCATAGCTGAGTCATTTGCAGACACCTTCTATCTAACAAGATTGTTGTTTTGCTGCCAAGTTGCTATTAGATTTGTTGGTATTGGTGCTTCTGTGTGTGTCCTTTTGATCAGGGCTCTGGTTTTTATCTTGCAAAGCTGCCCAAGTTGTTGTTAGTTTCTTTTTCTTTTTTTTCAATAACGTTTTATTGACATTTATAAAACTTGACATTCCAACTGAATGCATAAGTATTCCTTCTTTCGGGTTACCACACCATAACATTTACTGTCTGACGCAGTCCGTCTTAATGGAGATATGAAACAGAGTTTTCTTTTTGCGGAGTGAGTATCAATCAACACCCCCACTACCCCCCTCCCTTCCTCCCCCTCAACATTCTGTGTCAGGTGGTCTTGTTTCTATTGTTTACCACATTATTTCCATCAACTATTATCATAAATATGGCCTGGATGTTGTTGCACTATTACTCCCTTGGTGCAGACTCTCCTCCTCCAGGGGGCCCCTGAGATGTGGATGTAGCTTCATTCTTTAAGTTCCCCCAACACAGCAGCCCATGCTAGCAAATTATCCTCTAACTTCTCATCCTTCCGAACCAACTTCATGCGTACTGCCTCCGCTATCGCCCACTTGCTGGCATCCATGAGCCAATCCGCAACATGTGGGATCCGAGGAGACATCAATGCTTTCACTATCCGTCTGCTAGCTAGCACCAGGCCCAGACTGACAAATCACCTGCTTAGTTTTTTATTCTTTAGTGTGGGTAGCTGACCTAATAATATTTGCCAAATTTCCCTAGGTATGGTCCAACCCGTAGCCTCCTGTAAAGCGCTTGAGTATGTCCTCCCAAAAGGGAAGCAGCGGAGGACAGGACCAGACCATATGCAGAAAGCCCGCTTCCTGCCCATGGCATCTGGGACACTGATCGCTCCCGGCCGGATAAATTGTGTGCAACGTGTGCGGCATGAGGTACACCTTGTGTATATTGGAGGAGCTTAAACCTTGGATTTGCACTCACTCTCTGCACTCCCCCAAGCACCTTCTTCCATTCGCACTCTGTCAGGGCCTCCGTCATGAATGTGTCCCATTTTGGTTCAATGCTCAGAGTCTCTCCCATAAGGTACTCCCTCAGAGCTTTGTAAAGATGTGAAACGAGGAGCCTACCCCTTGCCATGTATAACATTACTTCCAAGATCTTAGTTGTGGGAGGCTCCTCCGGGAACCCCAGCCACTGCACCTGAGCCACACTAGATATTTTCCCATACTGTAGAAATTGGCCCAGTCCTAAATTGAAGGTTTCCTGTGCTTCGTCACGTGTTATAAATTTCCCGTCAATGTAAAGGTCCCCTGACGTCAGGCAGCCTCACTGCCCAAGTTGGTTAATTGCACGTGTTTCCTTGTATCTCCCTCTCTGTCCTTGGTGTGTCACTTATTTTTTATTGACTTTAATTGCACAATCACCTGATCATAGCTGACTGGCGGCGCTTCACTCACCCACAGTACAATGTGTTTGTCTCTTCCAGGTTGTCTGGTTACTGTTTTCCTGCAGTATGGGGGGGCCAGAGGTGGTGACAAATGCAAAAACAACAATTGATGGACAGAATGCAGAACAATGTCATACATTCACCCCAGTACAGACATCTGGGCCTAAATCCATCGTTTTTTTGCTCACCATGCCTTTCCAGTTTGAACCCAGCCATATGCAAATCAGTCTTGACCCTGTGCCTCATGGGAACAGTCCAGCCCGAACTGCCAAGCCAGGTCCTCCCTGGAATGGAAACAAGCATCCTAGGACCGGTTTCGGGGTTTCACCCCTCTTCAGCCAGGATAGCTTGATTCCAGTGGCATGGAGAGCACGGGACCCACGTCTGGGCATACCCTTCCCACTCAGGGTGACAAATGCAAAAACAACAATTGATGGACAGAATGCAGAACAATGTCATACATTCACCCCAGTACAGAGATCTGGGCCTAAATCCATTGTTTTTTTGCTCACCATGCCTTTCCAGTTTGAACCCAGCCATATGCAAATCAGTCTTGACCCTGTGCCCCATGGGAACAGTCCAGCCCGAACTGCCAAGCCAGGTCCTCCCTGGACTGGAAACAAGCATCCTAGGACCGGTTTCGGGCTTTCAGACCTCGTCAGCCAGGATAGCTTGATTCCAGTGGCATGGAGAGCAAGGGACTCACGTCTGAGCATACCCTTCTCACTCGGGGTGACAAATGCAAAAACAACAATTGATGGACAGAATGCAGAACAATGTCATACATTCACCCCAGTACAGAGATCTGGGCCTAAATCCATCGTTTTTTTGCTCACCATGCCTTTCCAGTTTGAACCCAGCCATATGCAAATCAGTCTTGACCCTGTGCCTCATGGGAACAGTCCAGCCCGAACTGCCAAGCCAGGTCCTCCCTGGAATGGAAACAAGCATCCTAGGACCGGTTTCGGGGTTTCACCCCTCTTCAGCCAGGATAGCTTGATTCCCGTGGCATGGAGAGCACGGGACCCACGTCTGGGCATACCCTTCCCACTCGGGGTGACAAATGCAAAAACAACAATTGATGGACAGAATGCAGAACAATGTCATACATTCACCCGAGTACAGAGATCTGGGCCTAAATCCATCGTTTTTTTGCTCACCATGCCTTTCCAGTTTGAACCCAGCCATATGCAAATCAGTCTTGACCATGTGCCTCATGGGAACAGTCCAGCCCGAACTGCCAAGCCAGGTCCTCCCTGGAATGGAAACAAGCATCCTAGGACCGGTTTCGGGGTTTCACCCCTCTTCAGCCAGGATAGCTTGATTCCCGTGGCATGGAGAGCACGGGACCCACGTCTGGGCATACCCTTCCCACTCGGGGTGACAAATGCAAAAACAACAATTGATGGACAGAATGCAGAACAATGTCATACATTCACCCCAGTACAGAGATCTGGGCCTAAATCCATCGTTTTTTTGCTCTCCATGCCTTTCCAGTTTGAACCCAGCCATATGCAAATCAGTCTTGACCCTGTGCCTCATGGGAACAGTCCAGCCCGAACTGCCAAGCCAGGTCCTCCCTGGAATGGAAACAAGCATCCTAGGACCGGTTTCGGGGTTTCAGCCCTCTTCAGCCAGGATAGCTTGATTCCAGAAGCATGGAGAGCACGGGACCCACGTCTGGGCATACCCTTCCCACTCGGGGTGACAAATGCAAAAACAACAATTGATGGACAGAATGCAGAACATTGTCATACATTCACCCCACTTATTTTTTATTGACTTAGTTTTAATTGCACAATCACCTGATCATAGCTGACTGTAGGCGCTTCACTCACCCAGAGTACAATGTGTTTGTCTCTTCCAGGTTGTCTGGTTACTGTTTTCCTGCAGTATGGGGGGGCCAGAGGTGGTGCATGCTCTGAATGGTTAACCTGAGCAGGGCCTCATCCCTGGGGTGCACCTCCTGTGGCATGCCAAATGGACTGAGAGTTGTGGCCTGTTCTGATGCACCTTCTTGGCAGTGTAGACTGTGGGTGCTCGATCCTCCGTTCGCCATAGGTTTCAGTCTGTGATTGAGAAAGAGCTGCCGCAGCGGGGCTAGGGTGCTGTCATTGCCATGCGTTCCATCCTCCTTGTCGGTCTTGTGGCCCTTGCTTCTGGTTTCATGCAGGAAGAGGACCACGGGGCACTGCAGCATAATTGGGACACTCAAAAACCACTCTATTGGTCTCGGTGTGTAAACATAGGGCCATTTATTTATAACCACAGTGATGTCACAAAGGACAAACCAAAGTTCCAGAGTTTATTGTAAGATTGAGGGGCTATGTGAGTAGCAGATTCATCCTAACGGATGGTGCTACCTATCCAGTGATTTTCCCCTACCTCACTTGGCCAGTTGCAAATTGGGTATTAGCATCACCAGGCTGAAAGTTCTTTGTGTAGTTCAGGTTGAAATATCAACTCTCACCTGTTCGTCTTCATCCAGGCGTTACCGGGCCTGCTGTGAATGAGGAAATGGCATTTGTGTTACGGAAATGTAGAAGCTTACTTTAGGGGATGGGAGAGAAACTCTTCCCCTTCTATAGAAGGACTGCTGTTTTCCCCAAGCCCTAATACTATTAAACAAATGCTTGGGTTCCGTGATGACTGCTGTTAGTTTACAGAGGGACATGGCACACTGTGCCCAACTAGGCTGGATCATTTTCTCCTGAAAACTGCAATTTGCTGGCCTGACGGTAAAGATGAAGCAGCAATTTTGGAGTTGCACAGTACACCCCAGCGGGCCAGATACATACAATACACAATAAAGTCTTTATTGTTACACATACCAGTACAATATATTAAATATTAGATACTGTTATACTTGGTGTATTGCCCTTCATTGTTAAACAACGTTGTATCTTAATTAATGTGCATTGTTTCTATCTTATATGTTCTGTATGGGGGAAGATGTGTTTCATCTTGTATTCCATGCATGTTCCCATATGTATAGGTGTTGTTTTCATCTTATATTCACAACGTTGTTATGTGTTCTGTAAAGGGGGAAGATGTGTTATACTTGGCGTGTTGTTCTTTGCATCTTCCCTGGTGGTCTGGTCCTTGCTGCTCGGCCAGTATGAGTGTGCCGTGTGGAATGCTGGAGTGCATGGTGATGCGTTGGAATACTTGGGTTGCCTGTGAGTTGCTGGAGTGTCAGTTAGAGTATGGGCTGAGCAGCAGGGAGGCTGCTCCTGGTGGGGCTATCCTAAGATCTAAGCTAAGAACCTATAAATGCACTTACCTGCAGCCATGATCAATAAATCAACTTATATATTCGACACCTCGGCTAATGGACTTCATTACAACAATTACTCAATGTATGATTATTTTAATTCCATGTTATTTTGAAGTCTATTTTATGTTCTGTTCTTCTAGTGGCAAACTGAAACTATATATGGGTATTCTCAGCAGGTGTCATACAACTTAAAGGAAATAAGGGTGCCATAAAAAAAACTATTTTCTCTTGAAACATGCACCCCGATTCACATAAAGGAAGAGGGCCTAGAGAGACCCCTTACCCTATCCGAAAAGGTTACCACCCCAAGTTGAGAGTCAGTAACTTTTCAATGGTTTAGACATGGAATTCCGGGTGCAAACCACCACATCTGGTACCAAACAGCCCTGCCAAGGACCAAGTATCTTGGGTTAAAATAATACATTCTGTATGTTTTACAGCATCACTGCGAAGTCTTTGGACCCTCACACAATCCAGCGAGTTGTGTGGTCAGTTTAAAAGTGGATAGCGGTGAGTCCAAAACTGCTAATTTCTGAAGATATACAGAGATCTCACTATGGAAAGCCTTTTGTTTTGTCTGTTTTTGGATTCAGAAATTGTGGCACTGCTCACAATCTCAGTCTGCCCCCTTCAGCTTGGTTAATGTTAGCGTAAGTTCAGTCTATGTCTTCCTCCATCTTGAATTAGTGTTGCAGCATACCATGTGATTATTGTTGAAGTTACTGCTGGCTCTAATTAAAGAATTGTAAGCATTGCACGAAGAGACGGTGAGCATTCCCAGAGGCTTCTCTCTACCTTCTACCTAACCAAGCACATCTCAACTATCTCAGACAATCGTTATACACTGTGTCTATCATAGTGCTCCAATAAACTGAGTTCAATAATCTAGTATTATGAGGGAATCTTCAAATGTCTTCGGTAGTAACATTTTTCTTTTTGCTTGTCCTTCATTGGTGCATATCCTGAGAGCCGTGTACCTGTGCAGTTATGTATGACATGCTTGCTCTAAAGTCCAATAAAAAGACATACTTTTCCTATGCAACCAGGAACCCCTTTCCCCACTTCTATAAGGCAAATATATGTTCGATTTTTTAATTGAACTTCACAGAATTCTTTGTACTTGTTAATATCGGTGAATTTGATGTCAATGTATGCCATAATATACGTGCACATAACATTGTCAATACTGGTAAACATGATGTCAATGTAAGCCATGATATATGTACATGCAAAAATGTCAATGCTGGTAAATACAATGTCAATGTAGGCCATGACAAATGTACGCGCAATAATGTTAATATTGGTATACTCGATATCAATGACCACCATGTACACGTAATAATGAACTCGAGTCATTTCTGTTGAATCCACCAAAGATGACCTCTGAGACAGGCTTTTAGACCTAAACCCAAGCCTACCGGTTACACTTAGCCCGAAGCCAGACACGAGAACAGGGGAAACTGGGATCGATCCCACAGATAGGCAGCTACATCACAAAAGTTCTTAAGAGATTGACCCCAATAAAACAAGTTTGTCCAAAGGCGCACGTTTCCAAATACCACCAAGTCAGATGTCGCAAGTAGTTAGGAGTGAACAAAGCAAACACAAGGAAATGATGGACGGAGAGCTGAAACTTTTCAGACACTCAGTTAGGAACACTCAGCCAATCAGAACACAGCATATACACTACACACAGTGATCACGCACTCCCCATGCGGACATCTGAACACACACACACTGGCCTACATTCAGTGGCGTAGCTAGAGCTCGTGGTGCCCGGGGCTATTCCTCAGATTGCCGCCCCTGGGTGGGGGGAGCTGGGGAAAAAGGACAGCGAGCACTTGAAAGAGGTCCGAGAGACACGTAGTATCGCCGCTAATAGTTACCTCGATCATGCAAGTTAAATGCCCATACATGACACGGTCCAAGGCTACACAGTTGGATACACCGGTCACAGTTGAATACACACATCACTGTAACACATGTCTTCAGCTGCCTCCCAGACCCGAATATAGGCATGGCAGAACCAGGGTCTGGATAAAAAGAGTCACATTAAAGAAGTCCGGATATGAAGTAAGTTATGTGTGCATTTACGCATGTGTGTTTCAGTATGTCCACGGCTCAATCATTGGAGTGTAGTAGCTAGCTACTACTGGTATCACTCTACTCACAGACATCCAGGAATAAAGCCCTTCATCAGATCCCTTACGCATTTCAAAAGGTTCATAACCTTAGTGGTACACAGACCTGGATGCGCCTAGACAACTGCTGACTGACTGGAGCAATCGCACTGGCAACCTGCGATCACAACTGGAGCTTTCACAACCTAGGCCCTGGTGCCCTGCGATCAGAGAATACCAGGTTCTTCTCTTGTATCTTGTATCTCAATCTTTTGTGTTCCTTTCCTCTCACAAGCCAAAACTCTTAAGGTAAATAGCTCACACGCCATTCAACTCTCTCTAGAAGTCTAGGCTCTACAGATGAATGCATTATTTAGGAAGAGCGAGTAGAAAGGCTTGCCTGTGCTTTCAGGTAAATGTATCAATGAGAGAATGGAAGCAGATAGGTCAGTTTATCCCTGCTGTTTCCTGAGCAGAATTACAAGAACACATCAACATAAGGGCAGGGTACAGACTGACATTTACCCAGAGACAGGTGCAATAGCCCACATGTCTAACTGGCGCTAACAGCACAGCCACCACTTGCTCAGATCAAGACTTATTCCACACTCAGCGCTTATAGTACAAGTATCACTCATATGTCACAGATAGCAAATGTACTACTTACGTGCCACAGTGACCACAGCTATCCATCACATGTCAAAGGCAGCTGATCAGTACCATTCATCTGATCAATCCCTTGCTCTTCTGGATAATGTCTTACTCAGTGCAAACAGCAAATCTATCCTTTAAGGTCTTTGTCAACAGAGCTACTCTCACCAGACAACAGAGCAGTCCCAAACAAGTTACAGGGAGCAAAGCCATGCCTTAATCGCAGCTGAGCTAACCCTGGATAGGTGATTGTCCTTCTGACAATCTGTCTGCACTGTGTCTAAACAACTAGGGAACAGGGAACCAGTGAACAAGAGGGGTTCGGGAACTAATGCTTGCAGGATGGGGTTTGGAGAAAGAGAGCCTCTCATACTTTAGCGGGACAGGTAAAACAAAGGAACCGGGAGACACAATAGATAGGCCTTGGAGACAGAGAGACCTCAATATTGAGCGGCTTTAGGCTGGGAAACATCAGGCAGAGTAGTAATGGAAGGCTAGAACAAGACAACAGAGACAATGCAAGCAAGAGGCAGGCCAGTTCCAACTACAAGGATACAGGCAAACAAGAATCTAGGGTGGAATGTTTGTATTAGAACCTAGATGAGGAACAATGCATACCAAATGAGAAACATAAAATCCACAAATATTACACTAGAATGACTCTTACATCAACCACCTGTGTCATTTAGAAGGGCACATGGCGTTACTTTCAAACAACAACACTACCATAGCTGACACTAATTAGGGGGAATGCTTCAAGACCCTAACCTCCACTGTGAACCACCATGCGGAACCCCCAAACACACTCAACATTAACACAGGTTAGGCTGGAAAGTGTCAAGAGTCTCCCCCCCCCCAACTCCCTTTATAGAACAGCTCTATGAGGATAACCAATGTCTTCCAAGCCAGCCACTCACATTAATGTGATTCAGTTCCCCTACTGGAAAACCTCTGACGGATGAATCACAAACGCAGACTGATGTCTGCATAAAGTGCCGAGGCCAAGTAATTGGCTAACTCTGAACCATATCTGGCAGGTCAACATAACAGAACTGCTGCTACACAATGCTAAACCTCTTCTCTGTGCGTTAGGAAACGTTGCTTACCAGCTGTCCACACTGTCCCTATGCTGTGTGTGAATTAGCAAAGCGTTATGAGACCGTTCCACTTAAAAAAAAAAAAAGAAATCAAAATGGCTGTTCATGTATTTTTTTTTTATATATAGCTGTTTACAATTGTTTCCATTATTTTGTATCAAATTTCCCAAATTAAGCTTGAATATTGATGTTCAAACAGTTTGAATCAACCTTCTATGTAGGTACACCAGGAATACACTGTTGTATGTATCAAGTCCGCATCAACTAGGGCAGTAAGGGGACAGCCTGTCACCATTTCACATAAAAGTAACGAAGATAGCCTTTGTGTGCAAGGATAAATGTTTCCTGTCTGTGTCTGCACAGTGAAGCTGCTGTACCGTACAACAATGGGAGGTGGCATGCCTAGATGTACAGACCCTCAAATGAACTCCTGATAACTCTGTCTCTAAAATGTCAACAGCACTGGTTTTGCCAACTTATATACATTCTTCTGGGTAATGTTAATGTAACTGCACTCCAAACTCTAAACAATAAATTGTCTAAGGTGCATAATTGTTCACAACTTTATTTTAAAAACTTGCATAAAGAAACATCATCCTCAGCAAAAGGCTCAATATGTTTCAACATTTACAATGGCTTCAAGTGGTTTCATCCGCATCAATGCAGTAGATACAGGCAAAGCCAAATTAGTTGCAACCTTTCCACTACTTGTAATTCCCCAAAGGTAGATTGATATTGTGAGTCTATGTTTTAGAGCTCTAACAAATTCAGAGGTTACAGGCATTAGTTGTAAAAAATAACGTTGTTCACCACTAGTGTCCTTTCACCACGGTACTGGTGCACTGCTACCAGATGACAATGTTCCACTTTTTATCACTTTACTCTCTACAGGTAGTGGGCCGGCCCGGCCTACTACCTGGAGAGAGTCAAGTCCTCATTTTTACCCCATTTCTTGAGTCAAGTCCCCATTCCTACCTGGAGAGAGTCAAGTCCCCATTTTTACCCCATTTCTAGAGTCAAGTCCCCATTCCTACCTGGAGAGAGTCAAGTCCCCATTTTTACCCCATTTCTAGAGTCAAGTCCCCATTCCTACCTGGAGAGAGTCGGTCCCCATTTTTACCCCATTTCTAGAGTCAAGTCCCCATTCATACCTGGAGAGAGTCGGTCCCCATTTTTACCCCATTTCTAGAGTTAAATCCCCATTTCTACCCCATTTCTACCTGGAGAGAGTCTGTCCCCATTTCTCTCACAAGAGGAAGACTAATAGACCCTCTGCAGAGATTCACAGTTGTGGCAAGTCGGACTTCTACATCTCTAGTCAACAGGAGAATTTCACCATAATAGATTTGGCTTTGTCAGTCTTTGGAGGCTGCACTTGCTTATCCAGAACTGCAATCGGAACCTCTTTGTTCAGCTCCAGTTCGGGTGGGTCATGTGCTCGGCAATCTGTAACCTATCACTCGGCTTCTCTCTCAAATGGAGAAGAAAACTAATACCACATGAGTGGACGCCAACTCTCCATTATACTCCAAATCTCCACCAAATTCACCATCCAGAATATCTCTGATCACAGCATTCAGTGATGTGATGGGCAGTACAACAGTGCCAGTGACATCTCAAAGTATGGTCTCAGTCATATTCAACATTTTGTAACCAAGTGTTCTCCTGAATTAGGCTTTCCAGTAGGATATGGGGTGGTTCAGTTAAGTATCATGCTATTCACAGAATAGCACAAAAGGCCGTACTCAGGAGTTGCCACAAATGTCAGCAGTGCTAGAACTATTAGCCATAGCAGATCCGAACAGGAAGTCATCATAAGGCTATACATAGCCATAGAACAGACACAACTAAACAGAAGTTATTAACATGAACAAAGTGGGGAAACCTTTTTCAAAATATATTTGACATGTGGGAAGTAGCAGGAGATTCATATATATACACACGTTGTCTAGTAACCACAGATTAGACTCTAACATTTCAGTTTTGTGCATAGAACATATATTATGCAAGCAATGTTGCTTGGGTAATATATGAAAGAGGCTTGCTGCCCGATATGTAGAACGTCTCGAGTACCATTTTGCTATTTATTATGGGACTGCCCGTAAATGGCGATGTATTAGAGAACTTTTCTGTATAGGTGTGCTGCACATGCGCAAATCATAATAGTTTTTGTTACTGCCTGTATGTTTATAGGGCATAGGTACAAATAAATAGAAAAAAACTGCTCGTCTGACTAGACTAAGGCCCTTTGGAGCCCAGCCTCGCTGCCTCGAAGCCATGCCACTTTCTTGTGCTCCTTCTTTTTACTCACTCTGTTCCTTCCTCTCGTCCTTCACTCCTGTGCCCTTCTCTTTATTCTTTTCACTATGACTCACTCTTTTGCCTTCGTCCTTATTCCCGTTCTCCACTCCCTTTCTTTTTGTGCCCATTTTCCACTCTCCAGTCTCTCTTCGTGGCTCTTTTTGCCCTTGTTCCACTCTCTCTGCTCCTCGTTTTGCCCGTTTTCTTTGTGCCTGCCGTTCCTTCATGCCTGTTCTCTTTGTGTTTCTTCTTGCTCGTTTCCGCCTCCCCCTCCTGCTTATTCCAGTTTCCCCCACTCCTTACCTGCATCTTCCACACATGCTTTCTCCGGTCTCCTGTGCCCCATTCCACAATGAACCAGGACGCCTCCGCCCGGCGCACAGTCAACCTTGCAGAAGCTCGTGCGACGTCACGGTCTGATTCTGGGTGGTCGTGGCATGTGTGCGTGCGTGCGCTGCACGCTGCAGGCAGCAGTTGCAAGCAGCAGGTGGCGGTGCGCTACTGCGCTTGCACTTCAAACAGGGCTGCGCGCTGCACTGGTGGCCCGTTGCAGCGGCCTTTATGATTTATTTGGGGACACTGACACTAGTGTCAGTGTCCCCAAATAAATTATAAAGGCTACTGCAATGGGCCACAAGTGCCGCACGGCCGCCGCCCCCAAAATACTGCCGCCTGGGGCGGACCACCCCACCCCCCAGCTACGCCAGTGCCTACATTGGGTCTCTTTAAAGTCGAGAGCCACCTGTGCCCCCTTATCTAATGGTTTGATTTATGGTTCATGACCTGGATTAACATGCTCTACAAGAATGTGTAATCGGTTTATTGGAATTCAAGAACTGTATATAATGCCGGGAAAAACCTATATACATCGAGACAGTTTTCAGACACAACACTGTTGATGTTCCTCCCAGCCGCTGCGTTAAATAAAACCAACTTGTTCCTGTTTTGCCAAATGCCTCTTGTCCTTTGAGATTTTTAAGGTAAATTCATATCCAAGCAGCATACTTTTAATGTGTATTCCCTAATGCCAACTATACTGATGATATACTTGATAAATTTAGCTAAATAATTCTTTATATAAACTCATTAAAATTTTGAGCTATGTCTGTCATTCTTGGTGAGAATGTCACAGCTCTACCATTGATTTGAGATCACAAAAATTAGAGTCGGTTCCTTTCGGGGAGCAGCAAAGTCCGTATGGGGATACACCACTCCCGGTCTGAGCCGTTGGCGTGCTCTTGGTAAGGTCAAGAGAAACCAGCTGGCGCGCTGACACTACAAGTTCCAGAATGCAAAGGAACTCCACAGCTTGGATTACCAATTGACATATAGAAGTGACAAGCCAAAGACTTCACTGGTCAGTACACGAGTATATCAAGTTCCATTTATTAGTTAATTGTTTATTTAACTAGAGGGAACAGATTGGTGCAAAGTCTCTCATTGGGATAAACTCTTATTGCGGACGTCTCCTAATAGTTACATTTGCAGCTGGCAGCACTTAGAAGTGACAAATTAGCATAATGTGGAAACTGATTACAACAAAGTCGATTTCTAAATCAAAGATGAAAGGCTCTCTGCAGGCCAGTGCTGAGATGGACGCAGCTGTCATTCAGAGTGCCAGCTGCAGAATTTAAAATATTACGAAATTTTGTTGATTGAAATCTAAGGGAATGTTGGAAGATGTATATTCTTCACAGGACCTTGATCAATGAATGAAAGTGTAACCGACATTACTGACCGCTAGATGGCACTGTAGCGTCTAGTGAGATTTGTTCGACTGTCCTATGTTTCTATAATCCAAGGAAATGATGCAGGAGAAGGAAGGGGCGGAGCTTGCTTCGGCGGGCGCGAGGGCTAGTGCCAGCAGCAGGGACTGGGAGGCTGCACGATGTGTTTTAAATCCAATGCAATCCTGAAACTTTAAACGCGATTTTTCATTTTTTTACAGTAGGACCGTCTAGTGAAATATTTTTTTAGACATAAGGGTCTCTGTTTGGGGGGCATTCTTGGAGCTCCGTACGGGCCCGCCCGTTAGTCCTAAACGCAGACATGCGAATGCGCAGTGCTTGGTCCAAACGGCCCCGCAGCGCCCGTCTGTAGAAGCGTCAGTTCCCCGGGAAAGGGTTTTCGTTGGTAGTAAAAGCGAGATTTCATACCGATGCGTGGCACTTTGCCCGATTTGTTGCATAGAAAGGAAAGTGCAATTTTTTTTTCACATTGCATGTGTCTAACTGCATGAACAGACAGTCCATTTACGGGACAGACTGTTTTTAAAACTAAGTTCACGGCCGAGCTGAAGCTTCATTCAGCTTATTTCCTGCTTTGTGTTTTATTCGGTGTGGCTTTTTGGGAAATTTGCGGTAACATAACTTCCATCATTTTGTTATAACCACCGCGGAAAGTGGCTGCTTCTAAGCTCTGTTCATAATTAATTAATTAAAGGTTTTATGTCATGTCCGAAGTTTCCCTACGCTAAACTGAAGGGGAACAAAAAAGTTATATCAATGAAAATAAGTAAAAATATGTTGATGTTAATTAAAATTTATATTTATTTGAAATGTAGAACGAAGGAAATAGGCTGCACTTACAGCTTTAATTTATATTTTAATAAAAATAGTGTTATATTGATTTTTAAATGACCATTTATTAAATAATACATATGAATTTTTTTTTGTAGCATTACTTTGTATGTATTCATATTTTAACAGTTTCAACTACTCCCATTTAAATGAACATTATTTTCCATGGGTTTTAATTTAAGTTCACTCCCTCCATTATTTTCTATGAAAGAGTGTTTCCTTTCCAGTGGATTGCCATGAATGGTGCTGAACTTGCTCCAACTGAGAGCTGGAGTAAACAACAATTGTTCTGTGTTCCTTTTTAGGTCTCGTGTAGATAGCGCTTGCGCTGTCGCAAGACCTATAGTAAACAGAATATGGAGGGTAATCTGTCTTAACGCTTGCCATTGGTTAAGTGTGGCATTGCTCTTCTTAACTGTCTTATTGTTGGCTGTAGATCCGATACATCACTTCCGTTTTAGCAGGAAGCAGCACCGACCAACTATAGTTTAGTTACGCTGAAGGCTGTTATCTTTTTAGTTAGGGACTACTTGTTTTCTTTACTGCTCGCATTTCCACAACTGCCAGCTTTCCTGCCCTCACCAATGTTGCAGCTGCTGGCCATGGCGTGCTGTGCCAACTCGGCCCAACATACTCCCAGCGCCGGTTCCGGCATCCTGGGTGCCACTTAACGACCATCTGGCACTTAATCTTTCCGTAACTACAACTGACTGTCTGTCGGGAATGCAACTGGTGCTCATTCAAAGCACTGCTACCTTCGAGTGGAGTTTGCGCTGGATAAAACCAAAAAAAAAAAATCTAGTAATACTGGTTTTTTTGGGGACTGCAAATTTAGTTTATTAATGTGCTTGTTATTTACGAGGGGCACTTTGTTGGGTGCGTGTGTGGCGGTGCGCCTTTTATCAGCACGGCGACTGCTTCACAGCCTCCACGCTTCATGTTTCATGAAGCTCAGCGGATGCTGTGTTGATAAAACAATGCACATCGCTGCTGCTTCAACTGCCCAGTAAATATTTTTTTAAATCTAAAGATGACCACCAAGATGCTTTGCTTCTCCTCTAACAGCCCTCTCTCCCTCCCCCAAAGCCAGTTTCCCCACCCCCTCCTTTTTAGAGTGCTTTGTTAGCAAGTCTGTATAAAGCCAGGTGCTGGCTGTCTGTGCAGCTCATATTTCACTCTGCCTCTCACCTCCTTGTCATTCCTGGCTCACTCTGGTATTTCTGTGATTTGTTTTCTTTTTTCCTCCTTATTCTTCGCTTCATTCCCTTGTCTGCTCGCGCCGGGACTCGTGCCAGCCATGTACTTAGTAACGCTATCCTCCTACATAAGATGTGGCGATTTGCAGTGCGGCGCGCGGGCAGTGTGCGATGTGCACCAAATGATAGCCATGTTCGTGCACACGGGAGCTACCCCGCTTTTACTGGGCGCCTTGCTGCCGCTGAAAGTTTATTTTGTGCACTTTGTCTTAACCTGTCCATTGGGACTTGATCTTATGCATTTCGACCGGTTCGATCTGTTTTGCAAAAAAAAAAAAACATGTTGGTGCATTTTCCTTGCGCGAGAAAAGGAGGCATTCTTCATTTGACACCAGTGTGTCCGTATCAACAGTAACTATACACGCCATCTAGCAACTCGTAAATGATAGTGTGTGGTCAATGAGGGCAACCCTACCAGCTGCTTGTGCCAATCACCCACTTCAGGCACAATGATTTTACTGATCGATATATGGCCGTAAGCTGTTTTCATAATTTGTTTTAAAGCTGTATTTTCATTGTTGCATTAAATACCAGGACAGGTGCACAGCTTCTAGGATCGAGGCTCGCTCGACGCTCTCTTGCTATTCTGCTCAGTGGAAAGGATCTGCTTTTTTCCATTTTGGCTGATGAAGCAGCTGAGGAATTGATGTCCTATCCAAGATCTGAGGTCATTCGCGACACAATGTGTGACTATAATTTTTTTTTTTTAAAAGCCTACGTGTACTAATGTTGACGGTTAAGATACTTTCGAATGTACCCAGATTAATATAACCCATTATGCATCCTGATAGTTGTTGTTGCCTTATTTTCATGGAAGTGTGGCTCCTTGAAAATTGAGGAAACATTTTTTGCCCATGCACCTGTGCAGCGTTACTGATACAGAGGCAGGGGGTGGTCTCTGGAAGTGCACTAATTACATTGAGCCTACCTGTGCCTCCAGTACCCCAGGCCCCCATTCTGAGAGAATTTTTAGTAGGCGGTATGGAACTGGAGTCTCAAACACACCTCCCACCCACCCACCCACCCACCCACCCACCTACCCACCCACCCACCTAAAGGAGCTGCAACTGACCGACTGCTGTCTCCTGCACTGAGCAGTTTTATTTTTGTGCATTCTTGGAGCATATTATTGAAATGTCAACAGGCCCACTAGGCTCCTACCATGAAGCTATCGGGGTGGCATAAAGGGAATCCATTTTGGAAACGTGTGCTTTACTCTTCAAGGGTTGAGGTACACTTTTTTTTAAGTTCAATGAAATTTTATTAAGGAATGAAAAGGGAAGAATCAATACACAATATCAGCTATAAAGGGGAGGAGGGAGGGGAGAGGGAAAGAGAGGGGGAGGAAGGGATAACAAATGCAAAATGTAAGAGATAAGAAAATTACAATAAAGCAATAATCATGGGCATTAGAAAAAGAATCATAAAAGGCATAACCGTTATAAGTTAAACAGCAAATCGTTAAAAGAATAAAAACAAAACAATATGCTAGAAAATCTTGAATGTGAAAAGGGTATCATGGAGGTTTAGGAACTTCTTGTTGAACAGGCATTGGACGAAAAGAACGGACAGCACAGTTATTTAAATACAGCGTAATGGGAAGCCATAAGTCTGCACGTTTAGCTGCTAATTGAACAGGAAAAACAAAGGCAGTATCAAGTCTATGGTTGTGGCAAACATTATACCACCACGCTTTGAGGGAAACATTAGATGTATTTTTCCAATTAACAGTAATTTGTTGAAAAGCTACAGCCAATAATAAATCAACAATGCGAACATTCATATCTACATTATCCCAGCTAGAAGATAAGCTTCCTAAGAAGAGATGAGAGAGAGAAAAAGGAATACAAGTATGGAAAATAACATTAATTTGAGCCCACACCTGTAACCAAAAGTCATGCACATGTTTACAAAGAAATAGCATGTGGAGTAAGGTAGCATTAGGGGTATCACACGACCAGCATAAATCTGGGGTGTTTGGAAAACGCTTATTTAGTGTAGAAGGCGTGAGCAGTAATCTGTTATAAATAAAAAATAAGGATTGTGTCAGGGAAGCCGCTCTGGAGGTTTTACGGAGTTTTGCCCATATCTCATCCCATATAGATATCGGCCAGTTTATTCCGAGATCTGATTCCCATTGATGTTCAATCTCGGATTTAGGTCTGGGCAGCTCATGCGTGTGGAGGTATTTATAAATAAGAGATGCCTTGGGGGTGTTACGTAGGAGAGAGTGGAGCTGAGAGCTAGGAACGTGTGAAACAAGGGGAAGCGAAGAGTTCGATATCTGCTCGTAAGACTCGAGAATAGCAGCTTTAAGTAAAAGATACTAGGGGAAAAAGGATGAGGGTAAACCAAAAGAACAGAGATCGGAGAAAGAGAAAAAGGTGGGACCAGAAAAAAGTTGCGAGATCCAAATCAAACCCCGGGTTCTCCAAGATTTCCAGTAAAAGGGCTTATTACTAATTAAAAGATATTTATTATGTCAAATGGTGGAGGAGAGGAAATCGTCAATGGTCAGAGGTGGATTAGGGGCAGCAGACAATAAGAGCTTGAGAGTGTACTTGTGAATAGGAGTGGGAAGCGAAGAGGGTTTGCGGGAGAAAGCAAGATATTCTGCAAAAGAAAACGGAGACAGGAGATTACGCTCAACCTTAACCCACAAAGGACAGGGAGAGGTGGGATCTTGCAGCCAGAGGGAGGCTTGACGTAACAAAAAGGCCTTCTGATATGCAGGAAAGTCAGGAAAGTTGACACCCCCTTCAGAAGCAGGGCGAATTAGTCTGGCAAGAGACATTCTGGATTTTTTTGAGTTCCATAAAAATGAGGATAATATTGAGTTAAACTTTTTAAAGAATCGCGATGGGATTGATACTGGAATGTTGGACAATGTATAAAGAATAATGGGGGAAATCATCATTTTAATAGTCTCCAGGCGACCCCACCAGGACAGGTATAAAGGATGCCACCTTGCAGTGAGGTCCGCAATCTTTTGTGCGCACTTGGACATGCATAAAGAGACAGTGTCTGGAATGGAGGAAGTGATATATAACCCCAGATATTTAATATGAGAGGGACACCAAGTAAATTGGGAGACAGTAAAATCTTGTTTGAAAGTAAATTTAGTCAAGGGTAGGATCTCACATTTATCATGATTAAGCTTATATCCAGAAATGGAGGAATAATTTCGGACTTCGTCTAGGAAAGCGGGGATGGATTCTGCAGGATTGGAAAGAAAAAGTAAAATATCATCTGCATAAGCAGCGAGTTTAATTTGAGAATCTGCAATCTGGAAGCCATGGATAGCGGGATTCTGACGTAGTTTGGACAACAAAGGTTCTAAAGCAAGGTTAAAAAGAAAGGGGGAAACGGGGCAACCCTGACGGACGCCTCTGCCTAAATCAAAATAAGAAGAGATTTGACCATTTGCAAATACTGCAGCTCTAGGGTGTGAGTACAGCAGGGAGACCAAAGAAATGAATCTGGGTCCAAAACCAAACCAAGTGAGGGTATGAAAAAGATAGCGCCACTCAACCCGATCAAACGCCTTTTCGGCGTCAAGGGCAACCGCTGCAAGGGATTGTTGACAGCGGGAAGATTTTGACAATATATTAAATAGGAGTCTGGTGTTATCCGTAATATGTCGACCTTTGACAAATCCGGACTGCTCTTCACCCAGAAGATCAGGGAGAAGGTGATCTAGTCGAATCGCCAATGCTTTAGCAAAAAGTTTGTAGTCAATATTGACTAAGGATATAGGCCTGTAGTTTTTGCAATACTTAGCATCCTTCCCAGGTTTGGGTATCAAACAAATATGAGCATCTGAAAACGTCCCTGAGGAAGCACCTTGGGCAATAAAAGTATGAAGAAGGGAATGCAATCGTGGAATCAATAACTTAGAAAAATGAAGGTAAAATTCAACGGTAAAGCCGTCTGGACCAGGAGCCTTGTTGAGTTTGAGAAGTTGCAGAGCAGTGAGCAATTCCTTTTGTGTGACGTCAGATTCTAAGGAAGAAAGGTCAAGGGGGAAATTGGCGGGTGTGTGGATGGTAGAGAAAAAGTGCGCAAGGGAACTGGGAGAGGGTTGAGTCTCATAGAAACGTGAAAACTCAGCAAGAATGTCAGCATCCACATGTTTCAAATTATCATCAGAGTCATAAATAGATTCAATATTTAACTTATTATGCTTAATCTTCAAATAGTTAGCTAGGAGTTTCCCTGCTTTGTTCCTACCTCCGTAAAATTTAGCAGTCGACTTCAGCAAATACAGGGAGGCATCTTCTGTAGATTTCTCATTGAATTTCATTTTTGCTGCAACAAGGGCCGTCAAGCTATCAGCAGAGTGGGATGTGAAATATGTATGTTCCAATCTCTTAATATCTGAAAGGAGGTTTTTGGTGGACCATCGAGCAGTTTTACGCTTGTTTGCGACATAACTAATGATAAAGTCACGTGCCGCTGCTTTAAAGGCATCCCAAATAGTATGCTCCGGAAGGGTGGCGTCATCATTAGTAAAAAAAAAATCGACAGAAAAGGAGGTGAAGGCAGCTGTAAACTTGGAATCGGCAAGGAGGGAGTTATTAAAGCGCCATCTTCTGGGACCAGCAATCTTAGGGAATACATCAACACATGTGAGAACAGGGGCATGGTCTGAAAGCAAAATCGGGCCAATCTCGGAGTGTAAAAGCGATTGAGTGAGATTATGGGAAACAAAAATGTAATCTAACCGTGATTGGGAGCGGTGACAGGGAGAATAGAAAGTGTATTCCCGTAATTTTGGATTACATAGGCGCCAAGAGTCTACTAACTTATGTTGTGAAATAGCATGACTAAACAGCTTGTGGGGTTTGTTAGGAGTATAGGGGGTCTTGGATGTCCTATCAATAAAGGGATCCAGCGGTTGGTTACAGTCTCCCGCCAAAATAAAATTGTGGTCCATAAATTTAGTTAGGAGTGGAGAGAAATTGGCCCAGAAAGAAGGTTCACCCGTGGTTGGGCCATAAACGTTGAGGAGAGAGATTGGAACACCCCTAAGTGATAGCTTGGCGTAAACCCATCTACCAAAAGCGTCAGATTCTTGGGTAAGAACCTGAAAGGGGAGAGATTTACGACAAAGGACTGCCACACCATTACGTTTGCCATCACCCTGTGAATAAAAGAGTTCGCCCACCCAACCACGTTTGAGTTTAACAGATTCAGTATCAGTTAAATGCGTTTCTTGGAGGAATGCAATGTCAACGTTCAATTTGGCTAGGTGTAACAAAATCCTTTGGCGCTTAATCGGAGAATTAATACCCTTCACATTCCATGACAGTATATTTAATGACATAAAAGCAATATTCTCACAAATAATGTGGAAAACATGAGTAATGAATAAAAAACCCATGAAAAGAAGAAAAGACATAAAGAGAGAAGAGAAAATAGCGTGAAAATGTTGAAGAGAGGGAGGAAAAGAGGGCAAATAAGAGCATTCGTGTTATCAAGAAAGGACAAGTGTAAGGAAGGAGTACAAAAATTTAAGCAGAAAGCCAAAAGTAAGAAAACAGTTGAGAAACAAATGTATGTAAAGAGACAAAGGATACATCTCTTACACAAACTAAAAGTTCCGATCAGAGGTAGGAAGGGGTTGAGGTACACTTAGCAGGTAGTTGGACTCATTGCACATTACTTTGTGCACAGTAGTACTCGCATGATCTCTTGCAGGGTGATCACTTTTAACATGAATCTGACTTTCGAGTTTGGTGTCTGACTGAACGGGCTTGGAGATTAGAGTGCCCTTTTCTTTGCAAGGGTTGCGTGAGCACTGCTGTCAGTTTGTTACTCATGGCTTCCCCTCACTTCCTGGTTGCAGAAACCTACCTAGCTTCGCATATGGTCTGAAAGGTAACGTGACTTGCATGGTACCCCAGCCTGCTTCCAGAAAGGGATTGGATCTGCAATGTGCTCTTCCGAGAGCCCTCCCTAAAGGTTCTTAGTCTACGAGGGACAGGTTTGACTTCACTTCCAGATTCTTAAGGTCCTGTCTTACCTCATCTTTGCTTCGTACGTCATTGCTTTTCCACTCATGGACAGGGCGGTGAATGGGTTTACCGATGGGAAGCCTTGCAAAACTCCTTTTTATTTGACACTTTCTAGTTTTGGTAATGGACGCATTTATTATCTGTGGTATTTTGTATCTTTTATTTAGCTGCACACGGATTTTCACTTTTGGCTCACTTATCAACCAAAGATTTATTGCAGGGGACAGGCACAACTTCATTGATCAACTTTTATTATACCTGAACGGAAAAGAGTACTGGTCTATGGGTCATTCTGCCAACTGGATTCGGGAGATCAGTCTTCTAATCCCTGGCTGCATAGTGGAAAAAAACATATGATCATCACAAAATTGTTGTCTGCAGTTTGCCAGACCCCCCCCCACACACACTTCTGCGATGATTGTGTATGCTTGGAACTGGACTGGACAAGCTGGCACGTGCTACATAACCAAAACACATTGTAATTTATTTCCGCTGGAGACGGCCTAGACGCATTTCCTTTGTCTTACCTTGCTAGAGGAGTCTCCACTGACTGCGAGGTGCATTTTAGTTTGTTGCGCGAGATCCAAGTGGGCTGTACACCCACCCTGAACATCTAGTCCTCTAGAGCATCAGCTATGATTTATCCTTAAATCACTTTGAGGCTGAGGAAAAGTAGCACTGGAAGGATCAGTACCAACACTGACTAAAATATGACACCATCCTTTGAGAAGGTTTTAAGCTATAGGTACCGAATCCAAAAAATGTGAAAAACACAGCTGTGCAAGCTGGATGGCTGTGGTTGTTCCTAAATACAGAAAGAACGATTGAAGACAAGCAAACTTTTCAATTTGTTTGTTTTCAAGTTAAATGAATGTCACTGTATAAAAAAAACCCAGAACTGATGCATTGAGCAAGACTACGCAAATCACGCAAGAAAAGAACTCCATTTAAAGGGGGCAATCGTACACATTACAGCATGAACAACTCTGGTCTGAACAAGTCCACTTTGTGTATGTAGGTACCCACCTGGATAATTCTCAAGCTTGACTCCATCCTGACTGAATTTGAGCTAGTAACCTGAACGGACGTAAATGAAAAACACTTTCCGTTTTCTGTATTCTTTTTCTAGGACGCAAGCAGACTTTTTTTGCCCATCATCCTTTTCTAACCTTAAGTTGTTTCTGTGCAGTGTGTGCAAAGCATAAAACCCAACGTAAGAATACTGGTTGTGCGTGTGTGGAATGATGTGAAGTTTCTATGCTTTAATTTTGACCAGCCAGGCGGTTTGTTTAAACACTACACTGTAATGTGACTGTTGCTTATAGCATAAGGTAACAAGCATTAAAAATGCAATAGGTCTCGCCTTTCATTAAGTTAAAGCCATTTGCTTTGCTATGGAAAACCATTAGCAAAGCAAATGGCTTTGACTTAATCAAAGGCAAGACCTATTGCATTTTCAATGCTTGTTGTATCTGTATGCCAGTTGTTCCCAAACTTTTTCAACCCATGGCTCCCTTTTCTTATTGGTTGTTGGCCGCGACTCCCTATCATGTGCGAGTGGATGGATGTAAGTCCAGCCGCGGGAGTTCTTACACTTTTCTCCTCGAAAATAATTGGGATAAAGTTGGGTCATGTACCCCATGACATGCCGAACAGTCATGGGGTACTCCTGTAGTGTAGAATGGCACGCCTAGTTCAGTTGGGACATTTATCACACACAATACATGTCAATTCTTTTATATTTATGAGAAGAAAAATGACTTAGGAAGATTTACTTTATAACTTCAGGATGCCAAATATTGCAATATGTTCTGAGAGTAAATGTCTGTGGTTACTTTGTAGCTAAAACTATGCTGTGGGCTGTTATGTTATGTTATGTTATCGTAATTTATATAGCGCACGATTACCAAGTAGGTGTCCTGGCGCTGTCCATTACTCCATAACCCCCCTGAGACCGGAAATTATTTAACAGAACAGCCAGGTCTTCAGTGCTTTCCTAAATTGGAATACATTTTCCATGCAACGTAGGTGGAATGGCAAATCGTTCCACAACTTGGCTGCACTGTACGAGAAACTACGGCCTCCCCAATTAACTTTCTTTATAAAAGGGACCTTAATCAGACAGGCATCAGACGAGCGAAGATGTCGGGCAGGGACATACTTGCTAAAACTGTTGATGAGGACGTCTGGGCCTTCTCCGTGTAGGGCCTTAAAGACTAAGCAAAGGGACTTAAACTGGACCCTATGCTTAATAGGAAGCCAGTGTAGGTCTCGAATGGTTTTTGATATAGGCGAGAATTTGGGAAGGCCCGTTAGGAGTCTGGCAGCGGCATTCTGCAAAAGCTGTAGTCTATGCAACAGGCCCTCCTGAATATTGAGGCATAGACTGTTACAATAGTCCAATCTAGATGTTATCAGGGCCGCTATAACAGTCTGTCGATGCTCCTGCGGAAGCAGGAACAAAATCTTCCTCAACATTCGCAGGATGTAGCCGGTCTTAGAAACCACAGCCTTTACCTGTAATGCCATGGACAGCTTGGAATCCACTACCATTCCGAGATTCTTAACTTTGTCTACGGGAGTGGGAGGGGACCCCAGTTCCTGCGGCCACCACGTTGGGGTCCAGAAACTAGGGTTGTTACCAAATAACATAACCTCGGTTTTGTTGGAATTCAACCTAAGGCAGTTATTTGCCATCCATTGCGCCACCTCGGACATACATGACTGAAAGTTCAGGTCCAACCCTAGATCGTGGCCGGGTAAAAGAGACACCACAATTTGCGTATCATCCGCATAGGAGGTAACGCTAAAACCGTGGTTTCTGATGATGGGCGCTAATGAAGAGACGTAAATATTGAAAAGTGTGGGACTCAGCGAGGAACCCTGTGGGACTCCGCAAGGCAGCGAGAAAGGTCGGGAAGCAACATTTTCCAAGGACACAATTTGGCTGCGATCGGATAGAAAGGAGTTTAGTAGGTCCCATGCCTTTAGCTGAATTCCACTTTTCCTAAGTTGCTCCATCAACAGACCATGATAGACGGTGTCAAATGCAGCGGAGAGATCTAAAGACCATCTATGACAGAAATACAGCTTTAATGGTAAGTTTATCTTTGTAGTTAAGGCCCAAAGTCAGAGCACAGTTTTGCAAGGCTGTATCTAACTTGGTTCTGCAGTTGGAAAACACTGTTCTTGTTGTGCAGCATTGGTGGAACTGCGCTGCTCGAGCACCATCCATGCTGGTGGTCGGTTGTGCTTTTGTCTTATCTCAAATTCGTTTTAGCTCAGGGTGTGTGCTCCTGATGAGCAGATGTGTTCTGCAGTTCTGTAGAGTTGGTAGAAGCAACTGACACTGGCACTGTCAGAACTGCCAATGTAGAGGTTGAAAGTGCTACACTGGTATGAGGGACAAACTGAGGTTTATTGCAGCTGGTCATCAAACAAAGGTTCATAACTGGGTATGAATCGCTTTCTGGCCCCTCATAGGAAAACTGTTGGAGTAGGTGGTGAGGAGGTATGCAGCCCATGATGGGCTCAGCTCTGCTTGTCAGGGAAATGCAGGTGCAGCAAAAGGTGCGGTGGAATAAGGGCATATAGGGTTCTTCAGAGCAGATCTTAGTCAAGCTAAGCAATGGTCACTATCCTCCAGCCTCTTTCAGTTGATTCCCTTTACTGACACTCACCAGACTCCAGCTCTCCAGAAGCAAGGCAAATTTGCTCGATGGTGGGGCAGGTAGGGTTTTTTCTTTCTCTTTTTAATTTAAAAACAGCACTGTTTAGTCAGTTCTGGAGTAATTCCCTAATCCTCCTGGAAAAATGAATACACTTTTGCCTCCTCTTCCAAATGTATTTTGCGAACTGTATGAGCGTGGAGGGTGCTGCTTATATCCAGTATATTGATAGTTGGGCTCCAGCTACACACATTTCAAATGGGCCCTGTATGTTCTAGGGTAGCTGCATTACAAATCATTTTTCATTCCTGTGTTCTATAGCCGCCTGGTACCATGGCCACTGTCACTGAGGTTGTGGTTTGCCCACAGGTGACCTCTTGCCATGCTGAAGCTCTTGGTTGCTGGCTTCTTAAGCAGGAAATACGAGTAACCCATCTCCATCAGTAACATTCAGTTCTGCACTCTCAATAAAGAATGCTCTGCTGCCATCTGGTGGACAAAGGTTTTATGGTATTTCTAAATAACTCAGATTCAGATTTTAAAGTCTTTATTTCGATAATAAAATCATAAAAGACAACGGAATTTACGCAAACAGTTAAGATGATACATTACAAACACCACATACTGACCAATTTACACACAATAAAGACTATACATTAAAAATAATCCAAGTTAAACATCCCATTTATATTTAAACGATCCGATTATGTATACAGTTTCTTTTGTTTAAAACATAAAATCAATAAATAAAACCATCTTAAAATACTGTGCAATATCCAGCTGTAGATTAAAACTTTTAAGGACGAATCATATGATCAAGCAATTCCTTGCTATTTATGGGCTCTAATAATCCAAACCCAGCCTAAAAATTTCGCTGTGCTCACCACAAACAACTCTGAAGTATTGGTCTTTAGTGCCCGAATCGCCTCAGCGGACCTACCACAAGTAAGGCGTTGGAACAAAGGTTTTAACCATTTTTTACGAGGGTCGTAGTACTTGGGGCAGGCAAATAAAACATGACCCTCTGACTCCTTATGGCCAGGGCACCATTTGCAAAATTCAGTTACTCCTGTGCCCCAATTTTTAACAAATGTATTCAGGGGCAAGGAGCCCACCCGAAACTGATGGTAGAGTTTCTTATCCAACGGCCTGGTAATAATGTCCCAATAGTTTTCGCGTGAAGGGTCCAGCTTGTTAGCCAGGAACCTGCCTGTTAAGCTAGTGGAGCTGGAAGCGGTTACTAGGGTTTGTCGGACCGAGGCCCAGTACAATGCTTTGAATTCTTGTTTGGAGGGAAACACGTTAGTTCCAGGAGACAACCACAGCTGTTCCAGACCCATTTGGACCAAAATGGTTCTGACCGTACGTAGCCATGGAATTCTCCCGGATCCCTCCAGGGACCTAACTTCAACAAGCTCCTTAGCAAATAAGGCAAGATCAGGGGAAGACCAAATCCGTCTCCAGAAGGCAACCAATCTGTACCTTGCCATCTCATTGATTGGATTGCACCCTAGGTCCAGACAAAGGGGTATAGATGGAGTAGATTGTGGAAGCCCCACTAAATTCCGCAAGAACTTGCACTGTGCTTTAAACAGGCTAGATAAATCCACGTACGCCCAAAGATCCGCTCCATATAAAATAGCAGCGTTAATCTTTGCGTCGTAGATTTTTAGCGCGGGGTGTACTCGTTTGGTAATGGTTCTCTTTTGTTCCCTAAGTAGACAGCCAGTTAGGCGGGCCAATTTAAACTGCTGTTCGACTACCTGCTCTTTCCATCGCAGGCGAAAGTCTAATGTAACCCCTAGGTAGGACATGTGATCTACTTGTTCCAAGTTAACACCACCCATCGTTACCGAGCTCCGAACCGAGGTGTTCCTTGTGAATACCATGAACTTAGTTTTGCTCACATTTACCTTCAGATCGTTGATGACACAAAACTCCTCGAAGCGGTTCAATGCCCGTTGTAAACCGCTTCTGGTCTTAGAGAGGAGCAGAGTGTCATCGGCGAAGATGAGCATGGGGAACTTCTTCCCGGCCAGGGAGGGAGCGTCTGTTGGAAAAGTATTAAAAAAGTTTACTACCTGGTCAAAAAATAGCAGAAAGAGAGTGGGCGCCAGGACGCAACCCTGACGAACCCCGCGTAAGACTGGGAAGCTGTCCGTCACTTGTCCTTGACTACCCCACCGAACCCTTGCAAAATTGTCCTCATGCAGTTTAACAATTAGATCCAGAAGATCCAAGGGTAAACCTAGGTCTCTCAGGACGCACCACAGTTTAACCCTCGGAACCATGTCAAAAGCAGCCTTTAGGTCAATGAAAGCGGCGAAAATTTTCCGCCCGCCTAGCAGCACCACCTTCCAGTATATCAGACAAAATCTAAACACCTGGTCGATGGTGCTGATACCAGCTCTAAAGCCTGCTTGCATAGGGGACAAAATGCATTCTGAAACCATCCATCCCTGGACTCTACCTAAAATCATTCGTGCGATGACCTTTTGGAGAGAGTCAATAAGGCTGATCGGGCGGTAATTACCCGGATTTGACCGATCCCCTTTTTTATATATTGGGAGGATCTCAGCCCCCTTCCAACTCATTGGGATTCTAGCTCCTTGGGCAATTGCATTTGCTAGCCTAGTAATATACGGTATCCAGAGTCCCTGGTTGGATTTGAACAAATCAACGGGGATTAGGTCCATCCCAGGGGCCTTCCCCCGCACAGTCAAACCCAATGCTGCTTCTGTTTCCTGTTCGGAAAAGAACAGGACCCCACCGTGGTCCAACAGTGTGTGCTCATCACTTAGCAAGGTAGAGGGTACCGAAATCTCAGACCTAAATTGGGTTGCATAAAAATCCACCCAAGTTCCGGGAAGAACATGATTAGAAGGTATTTGAGAATCTGGGTCCCTACCCCATTTGACCAATTCCCAGAATTTCGTCTGGTTATTGGATGTCGATGCATCCAGAAGATCGGACCAATGCCTATCTTCCCACTGTCTTTTGGCCTCCCACTGGGTTTTTTTATACTGGGCCCTGGCTAACTTGACATCTATCATAACCCGTGACTTAACCGCCAAAACTAATTGGCTGTAGGCCTCCCTACATTTCCCATTATACCATTTCTGACGGGAACCTAGTTTTTTTGGCGGGGCTGCCAGGTATGGACTGGATAAAAGAATTTTAAGCTGTTCAAAACAACCTTCGTGGGTCTTGGTAACATGATCGGGGTCAACCCCCTCAGGCACAATGGCCATAAGATCATTCACCGTATGGGTGACCAAATGTGTAATACTTTCATGGAGGGCGACATCACCCACTATCCTAGACCATTTCAGCCGTCTTCTGTCATTTGTCAGGGTGAGATCACCTGTGGTAAGATTATCTGGGTTCTTCAATCTATCAGATCCCAGAAACCTTAAACTAAGCGACAAGGGGTTGTGGTCACTTTCTGGGCGGGATACCACTTCCATATCGATCATATAATGCCAAAGTTCCAACTTTAGCAAGATATAATCTATACGGCTTTTCCTTAAACCATTATCATAGGTATTACAGGCACGTTTATCTGATAAGGAGCGGCCATTAACTGCCCTTAAGCCCCTGGTCAAACATAGGGCCATCCAATTCAAAGCTGCCTCAGTCCCTTTGGCGATTTTATCTATTGATAGGTCAGGAATATTCCAAACTGCATCCTCTGTGGACCCCCAACTGTCCCCAACTGCCTGAAGCGGCTCAAAGGTACAGTTCAAATCGCCCGCAAGGATAAACAAATTATCGCTTCCAGAACTGTCAAGATACCTATCAACTACATCGACAATGCCAGGGCAGCGGCCTCCAGGTAGGCCTCGTGCATAAATGTTGATAATGAACAGGTCCCGGTGGGCGGCTTTGCTCAACTTAATGCCCATAAGGTCTTGGTGTTCCAGGAAAATTTCTGTTAGATGGACTCCCAAGGATTGCTTCACCCAGATCAGTTGGCCCCCTAGAGCGCGCCCTTTGCTACCTCCGATTGCAGGTTTAAAAAAATTGATGAACCCAACCCTGTGGATTGGGGCCGTGGCCCATGTTTCCTGGAGTAATATAATATCAAAGGAATCTATAAATTCCAACCACTCCTCAGAGAGTAGGCGGCCCTTGATCCCAGCCACATTCCAGGAAGCCACCTTTAGAAAATCATGGGGAGATGTTACATTATTTATATATGGTTGGATCGTTGGCGCCGTGGGGGCTAAGAATTCCACCACCTTCTCAGGTTCAGCCCGTAACTCGAGTCTTGGGGTCAAGCAAGCACCAACCGCCCCCATGATTTCTTCTGAGATATCCTCAGTAGTAGCTTCAACCGACCCCTCCATAAGATTTAACAGAGGGCCCCCCCAACAACGTGCCCCATAGAAGGTTCCACCCCGCCGAGCACAGATATTACATTCCTATGGCTCTCCACAATGCTGTGCTCCTTACTTGATAGATGTAGTCAATCGACAGCCTCAAGATCAGAAAGAGGGCCGTATCGATTGGAAAGTTGAAGATGTTGGGAGTGGCAAGGTGTTCTCACAATCGGATACCTCCTGTCTAATAATCGCTTATGGCGGGGGCCTGGTGTAAATTTAGAGTGTCTATCGGGGTAAAAATAAGCAAGATCCAGTGTTTGTACATCCCCCATTCCTGCAAACCTTGCTTCCCTTCGAATAGATTCTACTACCCAGGGATCCTTAAACGATACCAGAATGCAGTCACCCTCTAAATCTTTAGTCCCAAAACCCACCCAATCAACTCTCCTCACTAATAGGATTTCAGTTGAAATAGATGGCGGGAGAGGGCGATTTTTATTCAGCCAATATACTACTTTGTTACGTAAATCCCTATCTGTCTCTTTAACACCCTCCTTAACGGGCATTACCCCAGTTAAAACAATGGTATATTGGTTGGATTCTGGGGGTAGGTCAGTACGAGGGTGAACGCCTTTAACAATATTTCTCCCGTTATGAGTTGTAGGGTTACGAATAGTATTTGACTTTCCTAGAGGGGGCAGGGATGGAGTGCTATGTGCAACTGTTGCCCTATCGCCCACCCTCCTGGTTTGAGCTTGTTGCACTGTTGTCATGGAGGCAATTTTACTATATTCCTGCGCTAGGGAGTCAGCACCAACGGTGCTATCTATATCCTTGAGGACCACCTGTGCCGGAGATATTTTTACAGCCCCCATTGTTTTACCCAGGCACACATTGTCTGTGTTGTTAATTATATTTGGCTGAGAGATGGAGGCCCCCACCACTAAGGGGGGGCAGTTAGTTTATTAAGTAGGCGCATGTTCGAGTTTGCGACAGATTCCAAGGCTTCTAATTTAATGGACATCAACCTTGTTTGCTCCAAGACAGGGCGCAGAAGGGTTTTGAACAAGGCCTCCATTTTTACCAGAAGGATTTCATCGCTGTTGAAGCAAGTGGGGCACGGGTCTGATGAACCAATAGGGGTTAAGGAGGGGCACAATACATTGGGATGTACCAGGGGGGTGTGTGTAACATTATAGGACTGTAGAGCAGCTGCATTGATTTGATTAGAAGCAATTAATTTAGGCAGCTTATGTGCTCTCCCCCTATGATTGCTTTGGATATTTTTCCTTTTACAGGTTTTTTTTTTTATAACAGGGTCAGGCACTTCAGGTTGCTTCGACACCGGCTTATTGATTGTGTCGCCTCTGTCCGTGACACTAATATTTGACCCATTGTATTGGGTGACATCGGGGCTCAAATCAGAATTATATGACGAATGTAGAGAATCCACCCCATCTCCCACAACATGTATCAGTGCCTCTGTCATTATTGGAGTTAAATGATTAGACGGAGCTTGGACTGCAGGGCTAGGGATTGAAGCCAGGGCTCCTATAGAGGAACGCTTACCACTGACTAAATCTAGAGAGAGCCTTTTCTCGGTCAATGCTATTTCTTTTTCTAGAATCCCGGTGGCTCTGGTTATGAAGGCATCTAGTGGGCCAGAAACTATTCCCTTGGAAGTTTGGAGTTGCACAGTACGGTCTTTACCTGACCTCAGAGGCATGTTAAAAATGAATAAAAACAATCAATACCTTTGTCAAACCCCGCACTATAGTAATCAGTGAATGCCTGCAGTGATAAAGAACACAATAGAATGTGAGCGAAAGGCCAGAAAATGAAGACAAACTCAGCCTTGTCCAAACACAGGCAGGCACAGACCAGGCCCAGGCTACCCCCGGTGTAGTTACAAGTTCTCAAAATAGACCCTGTTACACAATAAACAATGGACAGTGACTACACTGACGGGGTTAAAACGAGATGAGCCAACCAGCTTGGGGGGGCCAACTGCCGCAGTGCTCTGCAGAACTGTAGCAGGAGTGAACAGAGTTGATAACCAGAGATAATGACACAATAAAAGTTAAAAAGCAAAGTCCACAGTACCTTGGGGATACCAATGTTGAAATGGCACAGTTTAGAGGGGTGGCCCCGACCCGGCCAGCACCGGGCAGTGACGGGCAAGGACGGGCCCGCCCTTGGCCCGGGCTTCGCCCGGGCGCGGCCCGCGCGCGTCCCGCGCAGCGAGGCAGCTCCCTGCCTCAAATAGTGCCCGGCGCTGCCTGATGACAGCAGCGGCAGGCGTCGGGCGCTGGGGATGCTGGGGGTGGTAGTTTACCGGGCCGTTCCCCTCACGGCGGTGTAAAGCACTGGCAACGTTGCAGGTAAGGACCTGAAGCTGGCCGTTCCCCTCACGGCGGTGTCGGATCAGTGTCAGGCGTGGCAATTACTGGTAGCGCGTCCCGCGCAGCGAGGCAGCTCCCTGCCTCAAATAGTGCCCGGCGCTGCCTGATGACAGCAGCGGCAGGCGTCGGGCGCTGGGGATGCTGGGGGTGGTAGTTTACCGGGCCGTTCCCCTCACGGCGGTGTAAAGCACTGGCAACGTTGCAGGTAAGGACCTGAAGCTGGCCGTTCCCCTCACGGCGGTGTCGGATCAGTGTCAGGCGTGGCAATTACTGGTAGCGCGTCCCGCGCAGCGAGGCAGCTCCCTGCCTCAAATAGTGCCCGGCGCTGCCTGATGACAGCAGCGGCAGGCGTCGGGCGCTGGGGATGCTGGGGGTGGTAGTTTACCGGGCCGTTCCCCTCACGGCGGTGTAAAGCACTGGCAACGTTGCAGGTAAGGACCTGAAGCTGGCCGTTCCCCTCACGGCGGTGTCGGATCAGTGTCAGGCGTGGCAATTACTGGTAGCGCGTCCCGCGCAGCGAGGCAGCTCCCTGCCTCAAATAGTGCCCGCCGCTGCCTGATGACAGCAGCGGCAGGCGTCGGGCGCTGGGGATGCTGGAGGTGGTAGTTTACCGGGCCGTTCCCCTCACGGCGGTGTAAAGCACTGGCAACGTTGCAGGTAAGGACCTGAAGCTGGCCGTTCCCCTCACGGCGGTGTCGGATCAGTGTCAGGCGTGGCAATTACTGGTAGCGCGTCCCCAGTCACATTTCTAAGATGTTACCAGCAATTTATGACTTGAATTTGAAAATCTTAAACCTTTGGAGCGCGGCGCCCCTGGCTAGTTTGGAGGGCACACAGATTGGGAACCACTGGTGCATGCCCTCCCTTAACCATCCCTAAACCCATTCTTACTCTTTCCTAAAACGCTCCCAATAACTAGTAAGTATGCAAGTTTTTCTGGCCCCTGCTCCCTGTCCCTGCTGCATTTTCTACTAAGGGTCCGATTACGATTTCGTTCAGAAAGGCTCCGAATGGGATTCGGTTTTACAGAATCTGATTTGGAACCCTCGTTTCCGAACAAATTGTACACATTTCCCAACGACCGGTTACGGTGCCCGGAAACCGTTCAAGCAGTCCGAATCGGTTACAAAAGGCATTTGGACAGCCCGAGTCTTTCAGAGCCGATTCGTACAGCTTCTTTCTGAATTATATTTTTTGATTTAAATTTTTTGTTGTTGTTTCCCAAAGAGCAAAATACATCATGTGATCTTATATACCAAGAGGTTACCATAAAATTGAATAAAACAGTCAGACGTATAACTGCATATTATTTGTAGGATTATGATTATATGTATATCTCATACAACATGGCACATGTACAAGAGAAGGGGAAAAGAGCGATGGGGAATAATAAAAGAAGAGAAGAAGAAAAAGATCCTGGGAATCTGAGTGTTGTCAATAGGCATTTGTTGCAATCAAACGAAGTTATCAATGAGGTAGATCCAAGTAGTTGTTTATTGGTTGATGATAAGATGGTAGATACATAGTAGATGAGTTAGCTCAGGTAGATATATGGTGATGTACAGTCCATATATGGTCCCACCAGGAACTGCATCTCTGCTGCACAGCCCACTCTCTCCAACTGTCATACCTCCCAGTCAGCACACCAACATTCCAATGGTCATCAGGCATTCCACTTACACACCCAAGCAGACTGGCTAAGCAGCAATACACGTAGATACAACACATCCCCTTTCTTTACAAAATCAAAACACCAGTAGAAACAAGCCTAATGAGATAATCACAACTATGCAGAAGACTTGTAGAAACATTGCATTCAGAAAATATATCTCAAGTGAAGCAATGATGTATCATCTCAAAAGATAATGAGAATGAGAAACGAAAGAAGGAAAAATAGAAAAGAATTAAAGCAAAGACAAGAGATAGTAAGAATACGAAACGAATGAAGATAAAAAGAAAATAAGTAAGTGCAAAAGAGAATATAAGAAGCACCCATCCCCTTTCCTTGGAAAAATAATCTAAAAAAAAAACCATGCAAATACAGAGAATTGGAAAAAACAAGAATGGAAAAATATGATACCAAGAATTCAGGAAAAGAAAGAGATTCACATGGAAAGAAGATTACATCTTGAAAATGAGAATAGGACGAAAACTATCCTCCAAATTAACATATTAAATTAAATTAAATTATATTGTGTATTCAATTCTTGACAATTTCAACTCCGCACATTGTGCATTCAATATTTTGACAATTTCAACTCCGCACATTGTGCATTCAATATTTTGACAACTTCAACTCCGCACATTGTGCATTCAATATTTTGACAACTTCAACTCCGCACATTGTGCATTCAATATTTTGACAATTTCAACTCCGCACATTGTGCATTCAATATTTTGACAATTTCAACTCCGCACATTGTGCATTCAATATTTTGACAACTTCAACTCCGCACATTGTGCATTCAATATTTTGACAACTTCAACTCCACACCTTGTGCATTCAATATTTTGACAACTTCAACTTAAATATTGGGATCACTGCCCATTAACCATTTCAATATAAAGTATGGGTACACTGCCCATTACATATAATAAATAAAATGTGAGTACACTGCCCATTGGCATAATCACTGATAGATAACTCACTCACTAATCAAGCTTGGCACACATGTAGCCTCTGCCCTATATTAACACTAAAAGGGCATCCCTAGACTAAGGGTACTGTAACCGTGCAATGAGCGTAAACTGAACCACATCCCTGAAACTAAAGATAAACCTGTGATTACCTGTAACACAAATACTGTATAATATCACATTCCAAATAACATCACATACATTTTGCTAATACTTAAAATGCAAAACATTTCAAAACTGTATGTCACACCGGTGAGCGATCTCTCACCCGAACACATTTACGCCGTTAATGTTGTAAAGTCTCCAACTCTCCACACAGTAATATTCAGTCCAAATGTCTCGAAACAGAAACAAACTCATTAAATTTTTTTCCAAGTTCACGTGAAGCGGGAACAAGACTCTGCATCCAGATACTTTATCCAAACTTCCACTCACCGCCGATGTGTAAACGACAATCTCTGTCCACTGAAAAGTAATCCAAAGGGCTCGCTCACACCATTGCAACGACCAACTTGCTGATCTTCCTGCTTCATAAAACTTTATTGAAAATGAAGCACTCATGGGAAAAAAACTTGGTTGGCAAAATTACAGTTAACCAAAATATTACGTGGTTGGCAGAAAATGGCTTGCGTCACCAATGACAAATACGTGGTTGGCAAAAAGTTCATCTCTTAAAATGGCGGCACGTTTTTTCTGCAGCGTCGGGTGGCTCACGGCGAGGACGTGCTCCTCAGCCTTCCGTGAGCAGGGTAAAATGCAAAACAGAGCGTGATCCATTATGTTTCCTCGCGACACCACGACCTACAAGTAAGTGGCGCATGGAAGCCTCGCGATGGATTTAAAAATTGCAGGCGCGCTCTAAAACGTTGAACAGCAAAATGTTTTAAATGGTTGGCGTTGCGCACGAATTACTGCAAATTTAATTATTTTCAGAGTTACTCCTTAAATACATTCCCACATAAATATCGCCGCAAAACTCACAGATGAATGAAACTCGTGGTTGGCTGCAACCTTCAGCAAAAACACGCAAAATATCTTCCAAGTAAGCACTACTGACAGTCCTAGAGAACGAGTGTAAGCTTCCACTTTTAGCCTTTGTTGCGTAGTAAAAACTTTCAAATGCTTAGAAAATCCATTTTCCACACGAGTAAATTCCTTGGAAGTCATAAATATCTATTATGTAAAATTAACGATGGTTTACACACCACAGGATGCTTGTAGTTTACTTGTTGTTAATGGTGTGTCCCTCCAGCATAAATCAAATAACAATTTCTTAACTGCTTTCGTGAATTTTATTCAGGAGAGTGAAGCACCCAAAGTAGGCTGTCCGGTTGATGGAGGACACTGGTGGGACAAAATTGGGTGGTGTTCTTCTCGTTTTCAAGTTTAAGTTCCTTCAAAATTTCTGTATAATTATCCTTTGCTTGTATATTCAAAATCTTCACTTCAGGTAGGCAGGAACAGTACACGCAGGGTTTTTTATCCAGATCGTCGCCAATGTTGCAATCAAACGAAGTTATCAATGAGGTAGATCCAAGTAGTTGTTTATTGGTTGATGATAAGATGGTAGATACATAGTAGATGAGTTAGCTCAGGTAGATATATGGTGATGTACAGTCCATATATGGTCCCACCAGGAACTGCATCTCTGCTGCACAGCCCATTCTTTCCAACTGTCATACCTCCCAGTCAGCCAGGCACACCAACATTCCAATGTTCATCAGGCATTCCACTCACACACCCAAGCAGACTGGCTAAGCAGCAATACACGTAGATACAACAGCATTGTATAAAACTTGTACAAGAAGTCTGTCAATACTTTGGAGCGGGTTAATCTTCTATAAACATTGATCAAGTTTGGACCATAAGAGACAATACTTTTTGTTAATTGTTGTGTATCAGGTTATCAGCACTCCTGGAAAAACATACCCGTGCATACCACGTGTTGTATGATATGTTGGTATATTTTTTCCAGTTTGCAAGAATCGTTTGGATACCCATTGCAAGCAAAATGTCAATGAGGAATAAGTCCCAAGATGACAATAGGTTTAGTGTATAGGAGTCTGATGTTTCATGTATACCCAGGGAGATAATAGAATGTGATAGTGAAATTTGTATGCTGAATATGTAAGTGCCTCTTGAATAGACTGCCAGAAGGGAGTAATGCGTTTGCAGTAGAATAACAGATCTTCTAAATCACCTGAGGGGTGTCAGCAATGCCAACAAGAAGCTGAAAAAAGGAGACCACGTTTATACAGTTGTTCTGAAGACCAGAATGCCCTATATGTTGTCCATAATTTGCATTGTAAGATGAGTGGAGAAACTTTATGCCTTAGCATAGACTTCCATTTATCTGGTCATTGCAATGGTGGTATCGGATCTATAATATGCTTAATGCATGATGCATCCCATGTTTTTGGGATTTCGGCTGTGAAAGAGGTTTTCTTGAGTGTTTTATAGATTACGGAGACATTATGGCATTTGGTTGCTAAGGTATGGAGCAAGTTGAAATCGTCAGCTTTATGTGGTTTCTTAAAATCCCTAAGAACAAATTCGAGAAACAGTAGATTAGAAAAATCAATTGGTTGGAGAGGGAATTCAGTTGTTAATGCAGCAAACGTTTATGGGTCTTCTGAGGAAATAATGTCCTTGACATATAGTAAATCTATAGAGTCCCATTGTTCCCAGAAAGACGGGTTAGGATCAAGTTTTATTGATGGCTTGAACCATAGGCAGGCAAGTTCTGAGTCTGATTCTGTGTGGAAATCATTTACCTAACCTTTTAAGAGCAGAAACTGAATCTTTATGATTTGGTAAGAATGTGCAACCTTAATGTATTTTGTTGTTAGAATGCTTATGGGTAAGTGAGGGACAGTTAAATCCAACTCTGTCCACCAAAGTAGGGAGAAGAGGAGCCGAGGTGTGTTGCCACCAAACGATTGGAGTTTGGTAAAAGAAGAAATTGGGGATGTTAATACCGCCCTGTTGTGTGCTTGATTGTGATTTACTCTAGGAATTCTTGCCTTTTTCCCTTTCTAAATGAATGTTATGGTTTGTGCATTGAGAGATGTGAAGGAGTTGGAGCAGTGCAGAGGTAACATAGTAAGATAAAAGTTGCCTCTTAACTGTTTCAGCCCTCCTCCACCAAATAATGAATTTCGGAGACAAGTCCTCAGTAACCTTTTTAATTTTTGCAAGGAGGGAGGTTTCTATATGCTTCTTAGTTTCCAAAGTAGAATTGCAAATTCGACACCCAAGTATTTATTTATTTGGTTGCCATTTAAGGTTTGCGGATGAAGCTATAAATGGAAAACAAATTGTTGAGGGGAAAGACTTCAGTTTTCGTCTTATTTAAGTAGTATCCAGCGACCTTTGCGCACTCTGTGATTGTTTAAAATATCAGGAATGACACTCTGCCAGGGTGAAATAAATTAGGACGTCATCAGCATATGCAGCTTGAAAGGGAAACTTTTGATTTTTTTCATTAATGCGAATGGAATGACTTCTAAGCACTGTTTTGGGATTTAATCTTTAAAAATTCATTTCTTGCCTTCTGTTGATTCGATTTTTGTCCTTTGGTCTTGTTTTACTCTGATAAATATTCAGTTTTCCTAAAAGTCTTTTTGTGGTGTTTTCATTGGGTTACTGTAATGTAAGTGCTGCACAAATACGTGACACATTGCCTTTTAAATTAAGCCTGACTGCTCTGTGCCAACCTACCAGAGGGTGGGCACGGGTTACTTTAGGGTGTGTGTATCTGACTTACCCTGACTAGGATTGTGGCTCCTGCTTGGACAGGGTGCATACTCTGCCAACCAGAAACCTCAATTTCTAACACCTATCTATATATCTGTCTATATATATATTCACTGAAAAAACCATAGGTTTCAGGGGTGTTATAGTTAGCTGGACATTTCACTTGTACAAAACCATTGAAATTCCCCCGTTATACTTAGTTCAGCTAACTATAACTCGCGCGCCCGCAATGCACTGCTGATGACGTCACATATTACATCACTCATGACATGGTCAGTGACACACTCATGACATCACTGATGACATCTCAAATGACATCACTGATGACATCATCCAGTGAATGTGTGTTTTTCTGAAAATTACATATGTTTTATATATGTATATCTCAAGGTCGATGGAAGAATAAATGGGTATATAAGTGTCTAAATGGATGAATTGTTTTTGAAAAATTGATTGTATAACTGACTGATTAAGTGTATCTTAGTGAATACATGGCTTAGTGAGTAATGTTTAAATATGTAAATATCTGTATCAGTCTCTCACTTTGTGTATAAGTGGCTGCATGGGTTGGTGAGTAGCTACATGAGTGTCTATATAGGTTATTAGTTGGTTTTTTGAGTATCAGTGTCTGATGTCTGTATGGTTCGGTGGGGGGTATTACGTAGTGCATAGGTGCATGAATGAATGACTCACTCTTTGTATGTGTTGAAGACAGCATGTGTGCAGGACTCTATGGGTGCATGAGTGTGTGCATGGGTGTGTTAGTGAGTGAATGACTGTCTCAATAGTGTCTCTATGAGTAACTACATATGTTTTAAACTAGTATATGTGACTATTGGTGTATATAAGTGAGTATATGTGAGAGTGAGAGATTGAAAGAGTTCCTGAATGAATAAGTATGTGTTTCTATAAGTGATTGTTTAAAAGACTAAGTATGTGTAAGTTTCCGTAGAAACAAAGTAAATGTATGTTTGATTCTTTATTAGCATGAGTGACTGTGTGTGAGTACCTCTATGGATGAGTGGCATTGTGTAACAGGATGTATACGTGTATGAGTACATATGATGAGTGAGTACATGTATGAGTGACTGTATAGGACTGTTGGTGAATGAGTGGATGTGTATTTGGATCTTAGAATTACTGTATAGGTTGTTGTAACTGGTATTGGTATGTCCATTGTTTTTAAAATTTTAATTTCTATTTTTGAATGTGTGTATCAAAGGTTATATTAGGGGAAGAGGAGGTCTGCCACTCTATAACAAGGATGATGTCATCAGTGATGTCATCAGTGATGTCATTTGAGATGTCATCAGTGATGTCATGAGTGATGTCACTGACCATGTCATGAGTGATGTAATATGTGACGTCATCAGCAGTGCATTGCGGGCGCTCGAGTTATAGTTAGCTGAACTAAGTATAACGGGGGAATTTCAATGGTTTTGTACGAGTGAAATGTCCAGCTAACTATAACACCCCTGAAACCTATGGTTTTTTCAGTGAATTTCTAAGGTTTTTCTAATGCTAATTCCTAACTATAACGTGCCTGAAACCTATGGTTTTTTCAGTGAATATATATATATATATATATATATATGTGTATATTATCTACTGGCGGTCGCCAGTAGATAGTTATAGCTAGAACCATTGCAACTTCTTCTTCTTCCAGTACCTGAAGAAAAAACATCAAAAATTCGTGTGCATCTTGCTGTTCATTTTGAGAAAACTGTGTTCGTCCTGAACATACATCTAAAAGTTTTCTAATTTCAGTAGCACTTTCTATTTTAGTTTTATCAATACTCAGCTTTTCAAAAAGGAGGCTCAGCTCAGAACAGAATCTTTTTCCCTGATTTACTATTATCTGCTCTTGCACACTTTCCAGATAAAATGCAACATTCAGCACTACATTTGCGTAGCAGTTGACACCAGAGCTATTTTCAAAATGACATCCTACAACCTGTTCTTCATTTTCCTTTTTCTAATGCTTGCAATTACATCACTCCTCTTTTTTTTCCTCCTCTCTACATCTTCATTACAGATATTCTCAAATCTCCTTTTCCGACAAACAACATGTTTTTCAATCACAGGATACTGACCTAAATGAGGAGCATAGCTTCTTCTTAATCTATTATACTCCTTTACACAATTTGTATCAGCACTAACTTTTGAATCATCAAAGTCTATCATGAATAAACCTGATAATGTTTTCACTCGTGACAAAGCAACATATGCCATACCTTCTTTGAACACAGTTGAACCAATGTTCACAAATGCACAATCTACAGTCAATCCTTGAGACTTGTGAATAGTTACAGCATATGCTAGCGAAAACGGAAACTGCTTCCTACGTACATATAAGTCTTTCACAAGCATGAAACGAACTGTACAACGACAAATGTCTTTAACTTCTTCTATCTGATCAAATTTTATTTTTAAACATTCAATTCCATCTTTTTTCTGATAATTAATAAAACCCACAACTCTTCCCATAGCTCCATTAACTAAACCTTTTTCAACATCCAAATTTCTCCTTAAAAATACTCTACAGTTCATGCAAACGTATAGATTTTTTTCTAATCCAGCTGTTTTGGAAATGTTCTTCTCTAGTGAATCCAATTTATTTTTCAGTGTGCCTGTTACTGTGACAGTAATTCTTCCATCCTCAATTTTGTCCACTGCTTGCAATTTCCTGATCTCTTCCTTTTCCAATTTCAAAAGCTCCTCATTGAATATTGAGCATTCACGTAGAGTTGGCATTAAGCAGATGACACTTTTGTTTTCTGCAATGTTCTTGTATATCTTCTCTGCAACTATTTCTTCCTTTGGAAATAAATTATGTAGCAGCCGACTCTGTAATGCTTTTTTGCCAACTTCTGTGAGTAGTCCAATTCTGATATCTTTCAGAATACTTCCATATTCTTCATCGCTTGCTTGCCTCATATTAGTAGTAAGTTCCTTGTACTCAAAGAAGGACCAAATATTTGTATTTCCGATGCTTCCCAATGACTTCTTCGTGTCTTCATGTGTGACAGTATTAAACACTGGTTGTCCTTTAACTGGAGTAAGTTGCAAAAGATCTCCAAAAACTATGACGTGTTTTCCACCAAATAACATGTCATAGTCTGTCTTCAAAATTTGCTGCATTCTTAAATGCACAAAGGCAAGCATTAAGTTTGATACCATGCTCACCTCATCAATAATGAGAACTTGCATCTTCTTCAATACTCTTGAAACTTCCAAGGATGCTTCTCCAGTTAGCTTGTTGTATTGTATTTTGTTCTCATGCTCCACTGGTAACATTAGCAAACGATGTAAAGTGATTCCTTTTATGTTATATGCTGCTAACCCAGTTGGAGCAGTAACCACACAAGACAAAGTAGAATCCGTTTTTTGCTGTAGGTAGCTTCTGATGACTTTTATAAGGAAACTTTTTCCAGTTCCAGCTTGTCCGCTTACATACATCCTGATTGGATGAAATGATGTGCATGAGCACTCTTTTTTTTCATGTAGAAATCCGTGATCAATTTTGTTTCTGATCTCTTCATAAATTTGTTGCTGCTCTTCGTTCAGTTGTCTTTCCAAATTTTGTAAGTCTATAAATTCTTCTTGAGCTTGATTCATAGCCGTTTCCACTTCATTCATGGCTATTGATGCTTCATTTTCAACGATTGGTTGTCCTAGGGGATCTTGACTGAGTGTTTCTGAACTTTGGCTGTCCTGAGAACTGTCTCTAGCTATTTCTGCTGCAATTGTAGTTTCCTGTTCAATTTCTTCATTTAACATTTGCAGATAACTTGAGAATGTACTGCATTGTATGCTGTCTTTGCAAGCATTAAAAGAATCTTCATAGCTTTGAAATTCTCCCAGTAGTTCATCCTCTGTACGCCATGGTTTAAACAACTGTAAAAGAGCCAAGTAGTAAAATTCCTTCTTGTCAGTAGTGTCGCAACTCAGCTTCCTGTGATTTATCAAACTTCCTTTTGTTTGCTTCACCAAACATCCTTCCTCACCAACGACTTTATATTTTCCATTGTTGATGTCTTCTGCGGCTTTCCGTGAATAAATGTAGTTCTGCAGCACTTCATAGAGACACATGTTCTCCAGATGTTGACTTCTCTTGGGATAATATGTGTCCAACATGTTTGATTTCAAAATATCTGTACTTTCTGGGTCATTCTCGGCCAAATATTCAATTTCTCCAACAGATTTTAGTACCCGATTTCTCATTGCTGCAAGGCCTAAACTTGCCCAAATTATTCTTCTTGACTTCGAGTAGAGACTTGCAGAAGATAACCTATCTGAACATTCGTAGGATCCAATTTCTCGATGCGATAACATCTTCAAACTGAAACTGTACAGCTTCTTACTGACAGTCTTCTCGTGAGAAATCTCTTCCCACATTTCCTTCAATTCTGTTTTTTCTGATTTCGTAATGTAAGACGTTACATATCGAGCAACAGCAATGGAATTGTCAGCTACATACTGTATATCCATGTTAGCGTTCCACATGGATAAAATGACTGGGTTGTAGTCATTTATATTTTTTGATTCTTCTTTTCTTTTAAGGTTGTAGGTATTCTTAGGTGATTTTCTTGTGATAGTATGTCTCACAGCTGACATAAAACTGTTGACTCTTCCATTTGAAAGAACAGGTCTAGGAAATCCAAATCGACATTTAGTGTAGTATTTATCTTTGCTCTTGTATTTCCGTCGACACACCGATGACTTTGGAAACGTAAAACTTGCTCCTTTAACTTTTTCTCTTCTGTGCTTTTTGGTATAGCACATGTTGCATATTCTTCAATGTAAGATAACACTGCTTCATCAGTATCTGTTCCAAACTTTGGGGCATCCTTGATCCACAACAGCATATGAATATGAGGAGCACCTCTTGCCTGGTACTCTTTTCTCCAAAAGAAATCTACTACTTCTCCAAGAGGTGGATTTTTTTTATTGCAGATGAAGGACATCATAGCCTCAAATCTATGATTGAAATATCTGCAAACATTAACCGGATCCAATGAGCACAGTTCTCCTGCTGTCTTGTATTCGATGTTTTTAATGTTTGAATTTGCCTCTCGTAGAAAATCCAGTAAATCATCCCAAGCGTACTCGGCACAGCTTAGTGTAACGAACCATGTTGGTGTTCCTAAATTCCGTAACATGCATTTTAATTCACCATGGCGTCGGTACCAATATTCATTTGTCCCACGCTGACAAGCCATCAGATTGATCAGTTGTGTTTCCAAATGATCATCTCGGTGCTGCACTTTCTCCATAAAATCCTTAGCAGACACATTTTGTAAATGTACTCCACTTTTTAAAATGTGATTTACTGCATAAGACAGTGCAGACAAGTCGCTTTCAAATAAAAGATGGAACAAATAAGGAATACTTTGTCGAAATCTGGGATCTTCAGCATATAGTCTTGTAGTCCGATACTCAGAAGCTGGAATCTGTTCCGGACGTTCATCGTATCGTCCTCCTTTTCCTTTAGGAAACAGCTGGGGAAAACATCGAGCTTCCAAGCTCTCCTCCCATACACTCACGGGAGTTCCTTTTGCTTTCTTCATCTGAAAGAGATCAATATTGTCTCCCATAACTTCTTTTGAATGAAGAGGATGTATGCTAAAATGTTCATAAATTTCTTCTTCCTTTGACTTGTCCACTTTTTCAATTTGTCCAGTTGGTGTTTCTGTGTCTTCTTGTAAATCTTCTTCTTCTTCTTCTTCTATATAAATTGATTCATAACATTTGTTATTCCTTTTCAAATACAAATTTGCTCTTTGTACTTTCCGCACATCTACCAGCTCCTGCCAAATCTTCTTATTCTTTGTAGGTACACCATTAACCAGAATAATTAATGGTTCAGTTTCCAAAGTATCCGCATCAATAGTTTCCATATTTGTTTTCAAATCCAAGGGCAAATACACCACTCTACCTTTTAAACCTCTCAGTAAATCTGAAGGAGGTAATTTACCAGTTTTGGGCTCCATACGTACTATGGTCTGGAACGGATGAACACATTGAATGAGTATAGACTCATATGTATTTAATTCAGAAAGTTCAGCAGGAATAGCATCCAATTCTAAATTATTATGTACAGCTCTGGTCGGCATTCTATTTTCCTCTAACTTGTTGTAACAGTATTTACAAATACGCTGATCTTCACCCAAATCAAAACAATTTTCAAGAAATATATATGTGGCAAAATCCTTCCACTTATAATTATCTTCATTTTCACTCTTTCTGTAGAGATCAACATTCCTAGTTTGTTTTCTATAATGAGTTCTGCGGCAACAAATACAAGTAAAATTTGGTCTTTCATTAGAGATTATTGCAAATTTTGTTATGTGATCATTAAATGTGTTACTTACAGAGGGTTCTACATTCTCTTCCACTTCTTCCTCATTTACTGTGTCCTTCTCTGCACTGTTTTGTTCAGGACCAAAGTAACAAAACTGAATTTCATCAACAACCTTCTCTACATCTGATACCGTTCCTCGGAACAGAGCCCTATTCAATTCATTTAACTTTATTGCTGGACTTTTGGCAAAATACAACCGTCTCACAAACTTTCTCATTTCAGTATGATGAACAGCCAGCATCCTAAAATGATGGAAAACACTATTACACACTTTTCTAGATAGACAAGCCAGAGAATGACCCTGCAAACCAGTATTCTCTCTCACTCTGCATGGATCCAGACTTTGAAGCACCTTAATCTTCTGTTTTATACTTTTTTTACTATATTCTCTTAGAAACTCACGAAATTTGTCAATAGATTCCTGACGCACAGTGCAAATACTACTACAATTCCAAGTGTACACTGGGGCTTTAGGACGTCTCCCCATAGCCTCATCTGCCATCACTTGTACCTCATCTCTTGGAACCATTATCTCCTTCTCCATTATGCAACCATTTTTTACTTCGTAAGCACGACCTCTGGTGTCAACTGCATGCAGCAAACTATTACTTTGAAAATAGCTCTCTTCATTAAAAAAAGGTTCACTACTTGAACTATGCATCCACTTTCCTAAAAACACTTTACAAAAGTTTGTTCTGTTCACTACTCTTTTCCTTTTGCTATGTAATTTCAGTACATTAACCATTTTGTCTAATGTACGCATCCTATTCAAAATTAAAATGAATAGTTTTCTTTTTAATTCTAATGCCTTTGCTGCAATGGCTTCAATTTCTTTTTTTCTTTTATAAAACTTTGTCTTTTGCTTATATTTCTTCACATCCTTTATCAAATTGGACATAACTCTTCTCTGAAACATTTTTCTACGTATCTCTTTAAACGCTGTTTTTCTATTTATGTAAATCTTTTCAGTTGCAGAAGGTATATTTGCATTAACTAAATTCTCAATTTTTTCCTCTCCTTTTCTTTTCAAAACATTCTTTCCAGTACAGACATTTTGTACATTTTTCATTCTTTTGAATATATTTTTTAGAAATTGTTTTTTCTGCTTACCAGAAGATTTTTTCTTTTTCCCAACATGAGCATCTTCTACTAACTTTGGTCCTCCAGTTGTCTTCAAATATAGGTTTTTTTTGTGCGTTTTTTGAACTCTGGATTTTGTAGGCATCTTAAATTTTGTTCACTGCTCTTCAGCAATACCTGAAAAAAACTAAAAAAAAAATCCTTTATTTTATTTAAATATATTACTACATTTCTTTTCACAATAGTCACAAAACGTAATTTCTTTGCCAATTTGAAAACACACTTATTACTCTTTTTTTTGGCAAGTGATAATCACTTTTACAGACTGACACATTATAAATCCAGTTTTCAGATTTTTTTAAAAGCACATGTCCAGACTGCTTTTTCAGACCACCACCATGCGTATCCTGGGTGACTGTCTACACTCCAGCAAGGGCAACCAGCCTTAGTGATGCTGAATGTATTTGCATTACAGACTGAAACCTCAAACCCCACTCGCTTGTAAATACTGTGCATGATTATACATGGAAAGGAGCTGGGTGTGTGCTAAGAGTCTGCTTCTGCACCAAAAAATCGCTCCCCCTTTTTCCTACTAATGCAACTGTGAAATCACCAGAGCAAAACGCAATAAATCTCTGCCTGTAATTCCTATTTGCACACAGAGTCATGTTTTCACATTAGTCACAAAACGAAATTTCTTTGCCAATTTGAAAGCACACTTACTGCTCTTTTTTTTTGGCAAGTGATAATCACTTTTACAGACTGACACATTATGAATCCACTTTTCAGATTTTTTTAAATGCACATGTCCAAACTGCTTTTTCAGACCAGCAACATGTGTAACCTGGGTGACTGAGTACACTCCAGCAAGGGCAACCAGCCTTAGTGATGCTGAATGTATTTGCATTACAGACTGAAACCTCAAACCCCACTCGCTTGTAAATACTGTGCATGATTATACATGGAAAGGAGCTGGGTGTGTGCTAAGAGTCTGCTTCTGCACCAAAAAATCGCTCCCCCTTTTTCCTACTAATGCAACTGTGAAATCACCAGAGCAAAACGCAATAAATCTCTGCCTGTAATTCCTATTTGCACACAGAGTCATGTTTTCACATTAGTCACAAAACGAAATTTCTTTGCCAATTTGAATGCACACTTACTGCTCTTTTTTTTTGGCAAGTGAAAATCACTTTTACAGACTGACACATTATGAATCCACTTTTCAGATTTTTTTAAAAGCCCATGTCCAGACTGCTTTTTCAGACCACCACCATGTGTATCCTGGGTGACTGCCTACACTCCAGCAAGGGCAACCAGCCTTAGTGATGCTGAATGTATTTGCATTACAGACTGAAACCTCAAACCCCACTCGCTTGTAAATACTGTGCATGATTATACATGGAAAGGAGCTGGGTGTGTGCTAAGAGTCTGCTTCTGCACCAAAAAATCGCTCCCCCTTTTTCCTTCTAATGCAACTGTGAAATCACCAGAGCAAAACGCAATAAATCTCTGCCTGTAATTCCTATTTGCACACAGAGTCATGTTTTCACATTAGTCACAAAACGAAATTTCTTTGCCAATTTGAATGCACACTTACTGCTCTTTTTTTTTGGCAAGTGATAATCACTTTTACAGACTGACACATTATGAATCCACTTTTCAGATTTTTAAAAAAGCCCATGTCCAAACTGCTTTTTCAGACCACCACCATGCGTATCCTGGGTGACTGCCTACACTCCAGCAAGGGCAACCAGCCTTAGTGATGCTGAATGTATTTGCATTACAGACTGAAACCTCAAACCCCACTCGCTTGTAAATACTGTGCATGATTATACATGGAAAGGAGCTGGGTGTGTGCTAAGAGTCTGCTTCTGCACCAAAAAATCGCTCCCCCTTTTTCCTACTAATGCAACTGTGAAATCACCAGAGCAAAACGCAATAAATCTCTGCCTGTAATTCCTATTTGCACACAGAGTCATGTTTTCACATTAGTCACAAAACGAAATTTCTTTGCCAATTTGAAAGCACACTTACTGCTCTTTTTTTTTGGCAAGTGATAATCACTTTTACAGACTGACACATTATGAATCCACTTTTCAGATTTTTAAAAAAGCCCATGTCCAAACTGCTTTTTCAGACCACCACCATGTGTATCCTGGGTGACTGCCTACACTCCAGCAAGGGCAACCAGCCTTAGTGATGCTGAATGTATTTGCATTACAGACTGAAACCTCAAACCCCACTCGCTTGTAAATACTGTGCATGATTATACATGGAAAGGAGCTGGGTGTGTGCTAAGAGTCTGCTTCTGCACCAAAAAATCGCTCCCCCTTTTTCCTACTAATGCAAATATTAAATTACCAGAGTTGTACACAATAAATCTCTGCCTATATTTCCCAACATGTGTAACCTGGGTGACTGCCTACATTCCACCAAGGGCAACCAGCCTTAGTGATGCTGAATTTATTTGCATTACTGAGTCCAACCTCAAACCCTTAAACTATTCTTTTTTTATACCAATACACCTTCATTTATCGTGAAAACATAGTCCATATTATTTTACATGTTCCTCACATTTAAATTTCTCCCAAAACAGAAAATAATAAACGCAACTTCAACAAAAAGAATTACATTTCTATTATTCATTTCTTAATTTACCATATACATCTCCTCTCAAACTCTAACCTCACCTTTAAAATTAGTTAGTTGTGAAAGAAATGTGGCACTCAAACAGCAGATTATCAGAGCCAGGATCTCTGTTCTCTACACCTCTCTCCTCTCAGCAGAACCAGATAATGGCAAAGTTTCCCTCTATTTTTCCACACATATACATGTAAGTTTCAAATCTCAGTGCTTCCCCCTTTTTTTCAAATGTAATCACACATTTCTATTGGTTGAAAACCAACCATTTTCCAAAAGTACCCTTCCCCCAACTTGACTTCTGCCTAGTACCCTTCCCCCAACTTGACTTCTGCCTGCTACCATAGCAACAGCTCATGGAACACTGCTGTGTGGAGTTAGGTCAGAAGTTCGCCAAACAATGTTTCAATTCCACAGAGCAAGAGTGCTTGACTTTTCAAACCTTACAGCAAATCCATAGTACTGTTCGTTGGTAACACATTTTTCTGTACCAATACAAAACATGCTTCTATAAATTTACACATACAGCCTAGTTTTTAGTGTAGAATGGTATGAAACAGCCAATCAGTTCTTTTTTTTTATAAAAAAATATGTATGCCTCCATTTCCAAACTGTCTTTCATTTCTTTTTACCATTCTACTGAATTACACCTCCTGAGTGCATCCAGATCTCCTTTGAAGATGTTCACAGTGTGGATTGTAGGGCACAGCTATGTCTTCTGGAGTGAAAAGTTTGCAGAGAAAACAGATATGGTGAGAGACCTTGCTTTGCCAAATGTAGACATTAAATGGATTGGTCAGAGAGGGTTAAAGTGGCACCAATTGATGCCATTGGTGAAATCCTTCATGCAAATCCAACACCCTGACCTCATAATAGTGCACTGTGGTGGCAATGACCTAGGCACTTTGACTGGGGTAGGTCTGGAAATGCTTATGAAGGACACCTTTGCACAACTGTTTTCTCTTTTCCCTAAAACTGCCTTTTTGTTTTCCAACATATGCCAAAGGCAAAAATGGAACTGGTCCAATCATTTCTGTCCGCAGATTGACAAAGCAAGAAAGCACGTCAACAAATCTGTTTCTGCTTTCCTCCGTGACTATGGTATGGGTTCCATTTACCACAACAACTTGCGTTACGACATGCAAGACATTTATAGAGGAGATGGTGTGCACTTCAATGATGAAGGGAACAGAGTCTTCCTCTTGAACCTTAGACTCTGCATCGGTACTTACTTGTAGGTACCACTAAAAATAACTTTATAAACACAACGGCTCTTTTTAGAGCCCCCTAATAACTAAAATACTTAAATCTGAATTTCATTTCTTTTATTTATTTTTTTGTTACCGTACGCTTACCGTACGCGTACCCCGTGATTTTTTTTAAAATCAATAAATGTTTTCTTTGTACTTTTCTGTCCTTCTTTGACCCCCTCACAAATGTAAGGGGGTCTGTAACTCCTCCTTGCCCCCTTTTCTTGTTATCACTCTTTTTTTTCTGAGTGAAACACACAAAATGGCGGCCGCCGCTTCCTGGTTTCGGCCGATTCGAATGTTTACTAAGATCTAAGAGCCAATCAGAATCGCGCTCGCGCACGCCACCGTACGCGTAAGCTTACGGTAAGCGTACCGTAAGCTGGCTCAGATATATATATTGATTTAAAGGCTATTTTCTCAGAATCTACTGAACAGATTTACACCAAACCTACAAAAGGCACTTCCTTGACCTGAGGACTACCTCTCTGCCAAATTTCTAGTAATTCTGTTCAGCCGTTCGGGCTGTAGCCCTGTCTAAAGGTCCTATGGAAAAATGCATGGGAAAAACGCATTTTGGGACCCCCCTTTTATCTCAGCCCCCGCTTGACGAATCCTCCCGAAACTTTCAGGGTAGGAGCGGAGCGGAGCGCCCCACCTATTTTGAGAAATTCGCGAGGATTCGTCGACCGGCGCCAAAGTTATTCAAAATAGAATGTTGCGGATTTCCTATGGAAACAGGGTCCTAACTATAACTACCTACTGGCGACCGCCAGTAGGTAATATATATATATATATATATATATATATATATTTATAAATGTTGGCCAAATATAAACATATATATATATATATATATATTCACTGAAAAAAATAGGTTTCAGGCACGTTATAGTTAGGAATTAGCATTTAAAAAACCTTAGAAATTCACTGAAAAAACCATAGGTTTCAGGGGCGTTATAGTTAGCTGGACATTTCCTTCGTACAAAATCATTGAAATTCCCCTGTTATAGTAAGTTCAGCTAACTATAACTCGCGCCCCCGCAATGCACTGCTGATGATGTCACATATTACATCACTCATGACATGGTCAGTGACATCACTGATGACATCATCCATGTGATAATTTGATGCATCTTCTCACAACCTAATATAACCTTTGATACACCCACTCTAAATTACATACTGCCAATCTCAAAACCATAGACACTCCAAGACCAGTAAGTACATACCCACTCACTGATTCTTAGGTCTACACACCCATCCACTCACTCCCCTGTACAGTCACTCATACTTATGGTCACTCAGTACAGGACTATCATATGCACTCATACACCTATATAGACACTCATACACCGCCACTCATCCATAGAGATATTCACACACCTACTCAGTCATGCAAATATTTAATCACACTGCCATTTACTCACCTATACAGTTATACATCTTCATCAAAAAAACTTTTATTTCGGTACACAATGACCATAAAAAGTGTGCACATAGCAGAAAGAACACACGTGGTAAATCACAATCAACTTAATTAATTCAATCAGTGCGTTCTGGAATTCATACATAGAATACCTAGGTAGCACAGGGAGACAAAACTTTAAAAAAAGGATCATAAAATCAAGAAAAGTTAAAACAGTAAATAAAAAAGTAAAAAAGATTAAAAACTAGCATTGAGTTACCACCAATATTAATACAAAGTAATAGTCCAATCAATATTAATAACCAGCAATATTGTTAATTAAACAAAATTTCTACGCTTGTGCCACGTAGCTGTTAAAAATTGGTAGACAGCAAATACAATACATTCGGATGTGTCAGACTTCAATATTCTTAGCGCTTGCAAACAATAACGAAACCCCATATTTTTGCATAGGGGCAGCAGCCAATATCTCCTAGATTTAACATATGCCGGACAGAAAAAAAAGACGTGAGTCTCCGTTTCTTTCTCATACTCACAGGCTGGGCAATTCATTGGGGCTATAAGTGCCCACTTACAAGTAGAGGCCCGGAGAGGGAGAACACCATGCCTATACTGAACATACAATTTTCTGGCTAGGATGGGGTATATAACGTCCAGAAAAGGCTCAAAAAGATAACAATCCTTCACAGATAAAAAAGAACAAATGGCCGAACCAGAGGAGGGATTAGATTAAGCAGCCATTTTTTTTTTTAGAGCAAAAAATAGCTACTAGCATTTGGCGTGAAATTAATGTACATTGGCTTTCTGGATCAGCCCACAAGGCAGGAACACCAATACTCGTCAGTTCATTCTTAATGTAAATGAGCCAAGGGATTTTCTGAGCTCCAGAGAAGGACAATATTTCTTTTAGTTCCTGTCTGTAGCTGGTCAGCTCTCTGGTCACTGAGAGCCTGCGCCAAAACCTAAGGGGTTTTAATGCAAGCTCGTCGTCGATTGACCTAATCCCTAGGTCAAGCCTCAACGGTAAAAGCGGGGTGCTCGATGGAAGTCCGATCAGCTGCCGCAGAAATTTATTCTCAACCTTTGTAATAGCAAGCCTATTAGAATGTCTCCAAAGCTCAGCCCCATACATACAAGACCCTCTGGCTTGTGCCTTGCAGACTTCCAACGGAGGACCAATTAGTTTACTAGAAGACTTGCTTAACAATTTGATGATTCCCCCAGAAAGTTGAGCCAGTTTAAGTTGTGTCTTAGTTATCTGGTGTCCCCACGTCAAATTTTCATTAACAGTGACTCCCAGATAATCAAAAACAACTACCCTTTCAATTCTTGTGTCCCCCAGTTTAGGGTTCGGGCGTATAGAACGGGGCGGATTAAAAATCATATATTTAGTCTTGAGAATATTAACTCAAGACCCCGGAGAGTGCAGAATTCTTCAAAGCTATCGAGTGTTCGCTGGATACCCATTGGTGTCTTAGATAGTAAAAGGGTATCATCAGGGAACATGATAACAGGCACTCTATTGCCAGCCAACTTGGGAGCGTCATTGTCCTGCACTGCATTAAGATGTGCAATAACCCCGTTGACAAAGAGGCAGAACAGGGTCGGTGCAAGCACACATCCCTGTCTTACCCCCCTGCCAACTGGGAACCCTGACGACAGAGAACCATTCTTCCCGCATCTAACCTGGGCATAATTTGCCTCATGTAATCTCGTCAGGACCTCTAATAAGTCAATGGGGATGCCCATCTCGAGGAGTACAGACCAGAGCTTACCCCGTGGCACACGATCAAAGGCTGCTCGGAGATCCACGAACACCATATAGAGGCTGCCACCCTCTATTTTCACCGTTTTCCAATATAATAGTAGTAATCGGAAAATCTGGTCCACGGTGGAGGTGTTCGCCCGAAACCTGGCCTGGTAAGGACTTAAAATTGCAAACTCCTCCATCCACAATTGAAAACGATCCAAGATGAGTCTTGCAAATAATTTCTGGGAGACATCAATTAGACTTATAGGTCTATAATTAGTAGGAGAGGAACCCTTTTTATATATACCACCTAGGACCGCGTTAAACAAAATCTGAAGGTAAGGACTCCAGACTTTGGGTTCATGCTTAAAAAGATCGCCCAGTAATTTATCGAGACCAGGAGCCTTTCCCGAGGGGAGTTTAGCAATAACATTGCAAACCTCCTCAACCGTAAACTCGGTCACCTCGCACCGCATTTTTGCAATAGATGGGATCATAAATAATTCCGGGTGACCTGGCAAAACCTCAAGAGAATACAAAGCCTGGAAGTGATTTTCCCAGACATCTGCCGCTAAGTTAGAGTCATTAGCCGGGTTTGGTTCACTACTGCCTGTGTTAATTATGGAACAAAATTTGCGAAAGTCTTTAGTGTCTAGCGCCACTGCTAACGAAGACCACTTTTCGTGCTCCCATTCTTCCCTCGCAGCCTTAGTTAATACTTTATAGTCTGTCCTTCTAGCTTTAATTTCATCCCGGTTGTTTGCTCTTACAGCCGACAGTAGTTCCTTTTTAGCCTTCTTACATGCAGTGTTATACCACAAACTAGGAAGGGCCCTCTTCCCCTTCTTGGAAACCAAGGGATTGACTATTTCAGCCATATTGGTAACTAATCGCTTGTGGAAAACCTCCAGCTGACCATAAAAATCTGCAGGCAAAGATGAATCAACAAGAAGTGCAAGATCTTCTAAAATTAGAATAGCCAAGCTGTAGAGTTTTTCAATTTTACCAGGGTTTTCCAGCAATAGCTGCCATTTAACTCTGCGCCTATCATTTGCTAGAGTTAAATCGCCTGAATTATATTCAGAAGGGAATACACCAATCTTGCTGACATTAGGTAATGCCATGTCCAGAATCAGGGCATTGTGGTCACTATCAATTCTAGGAACAACCGCAAAATCTAGAATTCTCGACCATGACCTAACTTCTACCATGATATAATCAAGGAGAGACATTTGCCCAAATTTATTGTACGTCAATTTAGCAGGGATATCAGAGGAAAAGCGACCATTGCACGCTCGTAGAGAGTGGGTTAAAGTCAAGGCCATTATCTGTATTGCTAAAGGTGTCCAGACTTTCACCGGGTTTGCCTGCGCCATAGGTATGACCCCATAAAGATCTTCTTCCATATGGTCAGTATCATTAAAGCCTACCAAGGGCTCATATTGGCAGTTCAGGTCACCTCCCAGCAATACATGGATGTTACTTGATACATTTGAAATAAAAGTAGTCAGGTCCTCTATAGGTTTGGACTCTTAAGCTACACCAACAGGACAAGAGTATACATTAATTAGTGCTATCCTGTAATCATCTGGGAAGACAAGAACAACACACTGGATATCCACAGAGGCTGGATTTAGTATTTTGCACGTACATCCCAAGTGGGAACCAATCCAGATGGTTAAACCCCCCGAGGGGCGACCTCGCCCACCCCACACTGCTGGTACAGAAAATGAAGCGAAACCCACCCGATGCTGCTCCGTACGGGCCCAGGTCTCTTGGAACAAACAAACATCACAGTCATCCACAAAGGAACCCCAACTTACTGGTTAAGCCCGCAACATTCCATGAGAGAATTCTAAGTTTTTCCACGTTTCCACCCACACGCCTTCGCAACACCTGCGCTGAGGCAAGCCTACTGCAGTGCGGTTTACTATGTGCCCCATCCACTGGGCAGGATGTTACCGACTCATTGGTATGGAAACTAGTATCTGCGGCATGGATGGTAGTGTGGGTATTACTGTTGTTATTAGGGCTGGTGGCTAGAACACTAAGAACCTCTTGGTGGACGCGTTCCAAACACTCCGCAACGTTTCTTGTCCCTTCACTGTGATCTGAGGCCCTGGTGCCTGGTTCCTGACTAATACTACACGCGTGGTGTGGACTCAAAGTTGCCCCACCGGCTATCTCCCCACTTTTGGGCTCGCTATTTGTTTGTGGCACCAGAAAAAGCGGTGGCAGAGTTACATCAGTTGCCCCTTTTCTCAATTTAACAATCAGAGGTCGGCCACTGGTAGTAGTAGTCAAAGTCCCACTGGCTAGGCTACCCCTAGTGGTAATTCTACCACTCCCTACAAGATTCTGGTTGCAAATACCAATACTCCCTAAGCCACCCTTCTTTTCATACCCGACTATATTTTCAGCTGCAATTGGTAGTTGCAAGCTCCCAAAATACAGTCAGTCAACCAAATCCAGAGGACTGTATCTATTGTTCTGACTAAAAGCTGTATTAGGGGGTGGTTCGCAGTGTCTCCCTCTGCTATATATACCACTTATCACTGTCCCTACAGCATCAATAGCCCGATCAGAGCCCGGATTAGGTTGCGATTGAGTGGTGGGATAGAAATAGGACAATGGGTGGGACTCAATGCCTTCCACAGACCTAGACTGGCCCCATCCACAAACATAATTCACCAGCCAAGTATTCCTAAAATTAATCAAAATACAATCCCTCCTTTATCTTATGGCCCACCCATGCTACCCTCGTGACAAACAATACTTCACTGGTTACGTGTGGTGGCAATGGTCTATACTTGTTAAGCCAGAACGTAACCTTGTTCTTAAGTGATGGGTATGACTCCTGAGTATCATTCCCCAAATGTGGTACACCAGTCAAAACAACTACACACGGATTAGATTCAGGGGGTAAATCAACTCTTGCAAGCAGTATTTTATTATTGCTGCAGGGTGATACAGCAGGGTGACGGGTAGTTTCAGCGAGGTGTAAGTTGGCAGTGCTGGTCACTGCCACCGCTAGTGTTTATCGTAGCTGAGCCTGCATACTTTAATGGTACCCCCCCGGCTGGATAATTAGTTTGGATCATAGCCGATGGCCGCAACCTCTCCGAATTGATTGCATCATTTGAAGTAGAAGGACAATCAACAGTTGGAGGAGATGGTATTTGGGGCGTTGATTCAGCATTGGAATGACTCTTGCTTCCCACACCCCCACAGGTTTGAGCAGCAGTATTAGCAATAATTTCCAATTGTTCTTCAATATTTGCCAATCTCTTAATAAGTGTTGACAAGCAGCCAGTAATTAAGCCCCCTAGTTTTTTAAGAGTGCATCATTAAATGTTGGAACTGGGGCCTCTGGCTCCATGAGATTCACCGGACATACTGCAATAGGCTCAGTCTGGGTCCCCACACTCTCCACAAACCCTGCGGTCTCCATAGTCAATTCCCGAGATGTCATTCCTCCCCCATCACACCTTGGTGTTTTAGAGTTTTTAGAGTTGTTTTTCTTAAGCTGGCCACCTTTACAGTTTTTCTTCTTGGCAGCAACCACATTTTTTGATATTTTCTTACTTCTCGTGGGGGTAGTAGATATCGGAATCGACTTCGACCTAGTTGCGGTGTTCATCGCTTTTTCTTGAGTTATCCCATCCAGCCCACCTTCATCTTGGGCATGGCTATTGGGACCGTCCCCCAAAGTTGTTGCTGTTGGTGATACTACCACACAGAAATCCGTATCAGATGTACCAGCGGTCCTTTCCTCGTCAAAACAAGGGATTGGCGTACGTGTGTTCATAATGGGCCCAGGGAGGAACGTTTTGCAAATATTGGCTCAGTGGACAGCCGTCGTTCTGTATCCGCTATTTCACGCGCTAGAACACTAGAGGCTCGCGTGATAAATTGATCTGGAGTTAGCCCCAGACGAGCTGCACAGGTTAGGGAGATTGAGCAGCACACAGCCTCCTGGGCAATGAAGTCCTGTCTTCCCCTCACAGGCAAAAGTCGAAGGCGCAGCGGCTCCCGCGAAGCGTGAGCGGCAAGATGTTTTGTAGCCCCAGACGAGCTGCACAGGTGAGGGAGATTGAGCAGCACACAACCTCCTGGGCAATGAAGTCCTGTCTTCCCCTCACAGGCAAAAGCCGAAGGCGCAGCGGCTCCCGCGAAGCGGGAGCGGCAAGATGTTTTGTAGTCCCAGACGATCTGCACAGGTGAGGGAGATTGAGCAGCACACAGCATCTTGGGCAATGAAGTCTTGTCTTCCCCTCACAGGCAAAAGCCGAAGGCGCAGCGGCTCCCGCGAAGCGGGATCGGCAAGATGTTTTGTAGCCCCAGACGAGCTGCACAGGTGAGGGAGATTGAGCAGCACACAGCTTCCTGGGCAATAAAGTCCTGTCTTCCCCTCACAGGCAAAAGCCGAAGGCGCAGCGGCAGATTATGTTTAAAATATCAGGAATGACACTCTGCCAGGGTGGAATAAATTAGGACGTCATCAGCATATGCAGCTTGAAAGGGAAACTTTTGATTTTGTTCATTAATGCGAATGGAATGACTTCTAAGCACTGTTTTGGGATTTGATCTTTATAAATTCATATCTTGCCTTCTGTTGATTCGATTTTTGTCCTTTGGTCTTGTTTTACTCTGATAAATATTCAGTTTTCCTAAAAGTCTTTTTGTGGTGTTTTCATTGGGTTACTGTAATGTAAGTGCTGCACAAATACGTGACACATTGCCTTTTAAATTAAGCCTGACTGCTCTGTGCCAACCTACCAGAGGGTGGGCACGGGTTACTTTAGGGTATGTATCTGACTTACCCTGACTAGGATTGTGGCTCCTGCTTGGACAGGGTGCATACTCTGCCAACCAGAAACCTCAATTTCTAACATCTATCTATATATCTGTCTATATCATCTACTGGCAGTCGCCAGTAGATAGTTATAGTTAGGACCGAGTTCCAATAGGAAATCTGAAAATTCTATTTTGAATAACTTTGGCGCCGGTTGACGAATCCTCGCGAAATTTTCAAAACTAATGGGGTGCTCCGCTCAGCTCCTACCCTGAAAGTCTCGGGGTGATTCGTCAAGCGGGGGCTGTGAAAAAAGGGGGGTCCCAAAACGCATTTTCCCCATGCATTTTCCCATAGGACGCTTAGTCGAAGGTACAGCCCGAATGGATGAACAGAATTACTTGAAATTTGGCAAAGAGGTAGTCCTCAGGTCAGGCATGTGCCTTTTGCATATATGGTGTCAATCTGTTCAGTAGTTCCTGAGAAAATTGCAGTTAAAAGTACATAAATATCTATAGGCGCGCACAGTGCGCGCACCGAGCACGCACTGTGCGCGCACCCTAACGTGCGCGAGCGTAATTCTGATTGGTGGTTAGATGTCAGTCAACATTCGAATCGGTCGAAATCAGGAAGTGTCGGACGCCATTTTGTGTGTGGCAGTGAAAAAGAAAGGTGGAGAACGTAAAAAGGGGGCAGGGTAGAGAGTTCCTGACCCCCTAGCCTTTGTCAGGGGGTCCCTGAAGGATCCCGAAGAGTGAAAAAAACATTTTATTTTTTTTCAAAAATTCACGGGGTGCGCACGGCGGCAAAAAATTCATTAAAAAAATAGAATCAAAAATCAAGTTTAAGTGTTTAGATGTTGGTTGGCTCTAAAAAGAGCCGTTTTGTTCATTGAGTGTTTTTTTGTACCTACAAGTAAGTACCGATGCAGAGTCTAAAGTTCAAGAGGAAGACTGTTCCCTTCATCTGTGAAATGTACACCGTCTCCTCTATAAATGCCTTGCATGTTGTAATGCAAGTTGTTGTGGTATATAGAACCCATACCATAGTCTCTGAGGAAAGCAGAAACAGACTTATTGACGTGCTTTCTTGCTTTCTCAATCTGCGGACAATATTGATTGGAACAGTTCCACTTTTGCCTTTGGCATATATTAGAATATACAAAAGTAGTTTGTGGAAAAAGTGACATCAATTGCACAAAGGTGTCCTTAACAAGCATTTCCAGACGTACCCCAGTTAAAGTGCCTAGGTCATTTCCACCACAGTGCACAATTATAAGGTTAGGCTGTGGGAGATGTAGAAAGGATTTCACCAAAGGCATTAATTGGTGCCACTTTACCCTCTCTGACCAATCCATTTAATGTCTACATTTGGCAAAGAAAGGTCTTTCACAATACCTCTTTTTTCTGCATACTTTTCACTCCAGAAGACATAGCTATGACCTACAATCCACCCTGTGAACGTCTTTCAAGGAGATCTGGATGCACTCAAAAGGCGTCTTTCAGTAGAATGGCAATATGAAAAGAAAGATAGTTGTAAAATGGAGGCTTACATACTTTTTTTTTAATAAAAAGAACTCATTGGCTGTTTCACGCCATTCTACACTAAAAACTAGGCTGTATGTTTACATTTTTACAAGCATGTTTTGTATTGGTTCAGAAAAATGTGTTCCCACAGAACATTACTTTGGATTTGCTTTTAGGTTTGAAAAGTCAAGCACTCTTGCTCTTTGGATTAGAAACATTGTGTGCTGAACTTCTGACCTCTCTGCTCACACCAGTGTTCCATGACCTGTTGCTATGCTAGCAGGCAGAAGTCATGTTGGGGGTAGGAATCATTTGGAAAGGGTTGAAATTTGCAACCAATAGAAATGTGTTTCCATTTTAAAAAATGTGGCAAGCAATGTGATTTGAAGTTAACATGTATATGTGTGAAAAAAGAGAGGGAAAGTTTGCCGTTTACTGGTTCTGGTGAGAGGTGTACAGCTCAGAGATTCTGGCTCTGATAATCTGCTGTGTGAGTGCCACATTTCTTTCTCAACTAACTACTTTTAAAGGTGAGTTATGAATTTGAGAGGAGATGTATGTGGTGCATTTTGTCAAAGGTGTTTTTTATTGATAGTCAAACAGAGGAGGAAAAAACATGCGACAGTCCCGCACAACTTCCCTCGCAGGGGGTACGCCAAATATGAGGGGAGGCCGTAGAGAGTAAAGAGTGTCCAGTCCTCCGGCCCTGCCAAGCAACAAGCCACAAAAATACAGAGGGTCCAAATCTAAGCCATAAATACAAAGCTAGTAGAGGAGCCCAGCTCCCGCTCATTGTTAAGGCTCAGCAGAGTTCAAGCTACTGGGGCCGGTCACTCCAAACCTAGCACGATCAGGCTCCCCCCTCCGTCGTCCAGGGGTGCCACAATGAACCAAAACCAAAAAAGAAACCCCCTACCCCCAACTACCCCCAACCACCCCACCCTCCCCCCAGTGGTGGTAGCTCTCAGTCATACTTACTACGATCCTCTGCCAACACTCACACCTGAAACAGATGGAGGGCTCAAACCGAGGGTGGACACACCGCTGCCGGTAATCCCTTGGAAAGAAAGCGAACCAATGTTCCCTAACGGAAAACAAAATTCTTAAAGTTTCCCACAAAGATGTCCGCCATCCGTTCCATGCTCAACAACTTCCACAATCGCGCATGCCACAAAGAGATCGCCAGGGCCTCCCTTTTCTTCCAGGCCGCCGCCAGGGTTATCTTGGCTGCCCCCACACAAAGCCAGAGGATCTTTTTGTCCGCTCGCGTCTGATGTTCGAGGAGTGGCTCCCGAAGGCCCAACAACACGTGAGTCAAGGAGTCCACAATCGGGTACCCCAGGATCTCCTTAATATGGGACAAGATCTCTTCCCAGTAGGGGCGGATGATCGGGCAGTCCCACCAGATATGGCGAAAGTCCCCCAGTAGACCACAGCCCCTCCAACACCTGTCCGAAGAGTTAGGGAAGATGCGGTGTAACTTGGCGGGGGAGAGGTACCAGTCCATCATGGTCTTGAGATGCGCCTCCCGCAGTTCCACCGAGTGATTATGCTTGGCCATGTCCCTCCACAAATGGGACCACTCTTCATCTGTGATGGCGTGACCAAGGATGTCCTCCCATAGGCCCATGTAGCGCGGTTTTGGGGAGATAGCAGTGGCTAAGAGGTGGCTGTAAATAAAGGAAATGGCACTGCGCATGGTCGAGGTGCGGGAAAGAAAGGCCTCAAAGGGGTGAGCGGCCTAGTCGCCGCTTCTCGAACTGACGAGGACAATGCCCAGTGCAGCATTTGAGTGTGGCGGAACTGTTCCAACTGGGGGACCCCATAATCCCGCCCACAATTGGCAAACGTTAGCGGGGCATAGCCATGAAACAGATGCGTGAGAGCGAGGCAGCCCCCTTCTCTCCAGGCACCAAAAGGCCCCTCTCGCAGTGCAGGCGGGAAGGCCGGGTTGAAGTGTAGGGGAGTAAAGGGCGACGGGAACGTAGTCCACCGCTCATCTCCAGAAACCGAATCCCAGACCTTAAGGGTGGTACCGGTAGGTGTGCTGATGTACGCATTCCTGGGCCTATCCCCCTTGGGCTTCCACACCAAGTCCCATATCGTTCGCCCCGCCACACTTCTATCCATGTGCAGCCAGTGTTTCTCCGAGAGGGGTTGGGTCCATTCTACCAATATCCTCAGTTGCGCTGCCTTGTAATAGAGGTGCAGGTCCGGAAGGCCCACTCCACCCTCCCCCCGAGGACGCCGGAGAGCGGCAAAGGAAAATCTAGCCCGTCCCCCTTGCCAAACGAAATGGAGCATAAGAGTCTTTATGCGTCGAAAGAAATCACTGTCCAAGACAATAGGGAGAGCCTGGAATAAATATATAAGCTTCGAGAGGAGCGTCATTTTATTCGCATGGATCCTACCCAACCAGGAGATAAATAACTGCTTCCAGCGATTCAAATCAGCCTGGATTGTAGCCAGTAGAGGGGGGAAATTGGCCGAATACAGTTTCCCCACCGTGGGGGTCAAGTGGACCCCTAAATACAGTAAAGAGGAATGGGTACACGGCAGGGGCGAAAGCGGTCGGAGGCGGTCCACCTCTGCCGAGGAAAGCGTGAGGTTAAGAATATAAGATTTGTCGTAGTTCACCTTGAAACCTGCTACCGCCTCGAAACACGCCAGAGCCGTCTGCACATGGGGGAGGGAGTGCGCAGGGTCTGCAAGAGAGAGCGAGACGTCGTCCGCAAACAGGGAGATCTTGTGTTGTTTGCCCGTGAAGGGCAATCCTCGTATGTCCGGGTGCTCCCGTATCGCCAACGCCAGGGGTTCAATACTCAGAGCAAATAACAAGGGGGAGAGGGGACACCCCTGCCGTGTGCCCCGCGAGTGCGAAAAGAAAGACGATAAATATCCGTTGACCGTGACTCTAGAACGGGGGTCGCTATAATTGGCCTTGAGCATGGTCAAGAATCTGTCCGAGAATCCAAATGCTTCCAAGGTTCGGAATAGAAACTGCCAATCCACCCGGTCAAATGCCTTCTCGGCGTCCAGGCCAATCAATACCGCCGGGATGTTAAAGCGGTTGGCCTTCTCGATGAGGGGGATCACCCTCCTAGTGTTATCATGGGTTTGACGCCCCTTGATAAAACCTGATTGATCAGGGTGAATAAGAGCCGGCATCAGGTCCTGCAAGCAAGTCGCAAGAATGGAAGAGTAAAGTTTGGCGTCGATATTAAGCAGGGCTATCGGCCTATACGACGAACATGCAGAGGGGTCCTTACCAGGCTTGGGGATAACCGAGATGACCGCTTCCGCCATGGAGACCGAGGAAACCCCCGAGTCGGCCATAGCATTGAACAGTCGAACCAAGAAGCCACTAATGTCAGCGGCAAAGGATTGGTAGAAGAGGGCCGTGAACCCGTCCGCACCAGGCGCCTTATGGGGTTTCAAGGACCTGATGGCACCCAGCACCTCCTCCCTAGAGATGGGGGCGGAAAGCAGGTCATTCCATTCGTCAGAGACACGAGGGAGCGGGAGCGCGCTCAGATAGTCCTTTTGGGCGACCGAGTCCAGGGTATCTCCTGAGTACAATGTCGCATAGAACTCCCCGAAGAGTTCAGCCTTGGCAGCATCACAATGCTGCAACGAGCCGGTTGCATCTCGAACGCCCCCTATGTAATCCTTCTCCAGTTTATAGCGAAGTTGGCGGGCCAAATGCCTCCCTACCTTGTTTCCCTGAGAGTAGGAGAGATGGCGGAGCTTCAGGAGAGTGAACTCCGCCCTGTTGTTGTAGTGAGCCCGGAGATTGTCCCTAAGGGCAGTCAGCGGCCGCAACTTTTGTCTGGAAGGTTTGGCCTTATGTGCTTGCTCCAGCGCAGAGATTTCCAACTCCAACGCCTCCTGTTCCGTCCTCCTCAATCTATTGAGAGCCACGTTAAGGGCCAAGCAGCTACCCCTCACGGACGCCTTGAAGGCGCCCCAGATAGTGAAAACCGAGGTGTCCTGCACAGGGTTGAGCTCGAAGAATTCCTGAATCGCCTTACGGAGCTCCTTGCATGAGGACTCGTCCCTCACCAGGGAAGCCGGAAAGTACCACCTGCGCGGGGCATTCCCCTCCGGCGAAAGATCTTGGCCTCTCTCAGGGACCCCCGGAGGGATTGACTATAAAAAATATGATCTAAGCGGGAATAAGAGTGGTGCACATGAGAGAAGAAAGTGTAGTCCTGAGGGGGGGTGCAGAGAGCGCCATCCATCTAACAAGCCCAGTTCTTCAAACCTCCGGCGCGTCTCGTCGGAGAAGAGACCGGCCTCTGCTCTCTGCTGGTGAGAGCTGTCTAAGTCCTTATCCCATACCAAATTGATATCTCCCATCACGAAGAGTGCCCCTCCACAAAGTCCTCCACGGTTCGCAGCAGATCCAGGAGGAACCTATTTTGCCCCACATTGGGGGCATATATCACAAGGAACGAGCAAGTCTTACTGAGTAGCACCAACTTGACAATAAGCCACCTACCCTCCCTGTCGCCCCGGACCCCCAGAGGCTGAAAGTGAAGCGTCGAGCGGAACAATAGAGCCACTCCTCTATGCTTTGAAGCCGCAGAGGACCTATAAATAAGGGGGAATTGCTTATGTTTCAATCGGGACTCATCCTTCCAGGCCGGGTGGGTCTCCTAAAGGCCAACCACATCAAGGTGGTGATCCAGGATGTACTTCCAGACCTTTTGGCGTTTCTGGGGAGATTTCAGCCCCTTCACATTCCAAGTTCCTAGGGTAACAGGCATTATGCACACATCACGTCCCCCAGCTCCTCCAGGCCCCCCCATACAAAGTACATCCCCTTCTCCCGATCCCTACCGCATCCACAAATGCCTCCTCCAACGCAGGCCAGTAGCGCACCCCAGGACTGTAACCCCCGGACCATCCAGCACAGGGACCTCGGACAATGCCCCCAGTCGTCTCACAGCCTAGTCGTCTCGCCACACAACAGCAGCCCCTCATCCCGCCACATCGCCCAGAACAGAAGCCCCCTCCGAGCAGATCACAAGTCCCAGCCCGCGCCGCTAGACATCCCACATCCACCCTCCCCAGCCCTCCCCTCAGTCCCCCCCGCAAGTCGAGCCTCACATACAACACCCCCAGGCAACATCTGGCTACCACCACTGACCCCTCCCCACCCAACCCCCCCCCTTCCCTCTCTCAAGACCACCCCAACAAGGACCCACAGAAAGACAAAATGCAAAAGATAAGAGAACAAGCAAACCCCAAAGAGGGAGAAACAATAGAACAAATAGTTCCACAGAGAGGGCTGGTAACAGTCAGTGTCCCATTTGCTCTCCGGCCCGGGGCGTCTTCCCCAAAAGTACATAATTACCCACGGTACCTGAATGGAGGGGGGGTGTCCCTCCGACGCCAATCAGCCTTCCCTCTATGCTCAAGCCGCCGACGAGCTGTCCTGTGATAGCGCCACCGTCACACACACCACGGAGGCCACTGCACCATTTCTTTCTTGCTGGCTGGCCGTGGGATCCGGCCTATTCTGCGCCGGAGGTCGCCCCACTCTTTGCCAGGAGGAAGAGCGCCGTCGTCGCCGCGATGGTGCACGTCCATGCCTCGGAGAAGGGGCAGCGTCGTCCAACCCAAGGAGGTCCGTAGCAGCCTGCAGGGATCTAAGTTAGACCAGTCTATTCTGCCATCTGAATATGAGGCGAAAGGGATGGCCCCAGGAGTACGCCACGTTACGGTCGCTCAGGAAGGTCGTCACTGGCTTAAAGGGGCGCCTCTTCTGTAGCGTCGACGCCGCCAGATCCTGGAAAAGTTGGGGATGATGATCTCTGAATAGCAAATCGGTAATACCCCTCGCCTTCGGAAGAATACGCTCCTTGAGCTGAAAATCATGTACGCAGACCAGGATGTCCGGAGGCAGAGCCCCCGTACCTCTCGGCAGTCCCACTCTATGGACCCTGTCCATCCTGACCTCGTGGAGATCGTCTTCGCCAAGGATCTGCAGAAAGAGAGCTTCCACATAGCCACGCAGGTCTTCCGCCTCTCCATCCCAGGACACCGCGCGAATGCGGATGATGTTCCGGCGAGACTGGTTTTTTAGGTCCTCCGCATGGGCCTGGAGATCTAGGTTCTGCTCCGTCAGTCTAAGCACATCCTGTTGGAGCTGATGCACGTCGCCCGCTAGACCCAGATCATGCTCCTCCAGGGTTGCCACCCGCTCGCCGATGCCATCCACCTCCCTCCTCACCTCTCTGAGAACCGAGGCAAGTTGCGAGCGGAGCTCCGAGATGTCCTCTTTGATGGCAGAGAAGAGCTCCAACATAAAGGCCTTGGTGGCCGGCGCCTCATCGTCCTTCTGCCGGGGGGAAGTTCTGGTACCCGGGGGCGTCGTCGGCTGCGCACCCCTCGGAGGCCCCTCCCTGCCCGGCTTTTCCTTGCGGGGCCTGTTAGACATCGTGTCCGGTACGGTGGATATATGCCGTGCAAGACTGTAGGCAGACTTCACCACTCCCGGCTTGACGCCCTCGCGCTGGGTAGGCCCTCCTCTACTCCTCCTCTGGCGCAGTTGCGAGTCTAGAGCCCCGGGTCAGTGGCCCCACTCCGCACCGCACCTCAGATCTTCCTCCTCAGGTGCGCACTTCCGCCACCGAACCAGGGACGGGAGCGTCCACTCAGGCATCCGCCTGTTGCAGCGCCCGCCGGTTCGCCACTCCTGGCCGCCACCAGCTCCAAGGCTTCTCCACTAGGCTGCACTGTCCCAGACCGGGTGTGGAGATCGCCCGCAGGTCCCGCCACCGGGCACCATCCCCCGGGTTCCACCACCGTGCAGTCCGGTGCTCCACAAGTATGTTGGCGCACTCCACGGGTGGCCCCAGGCACGTGCATCCACTTTCCAGGGCTCCTTCACCCCCTCCGCTCATCACCAGACCCCACCTCCTTTCGGCTACGGAGCTCGGGACCAGAACAGGCCGTCTGCTCCAAGGATGCCCCTCACGTCACCAGCAGCCAGGACGTGAATAGTGAGCACAGGGGCAGAGCGGCACCACCGCAAACCTCAGGCCAAGTCAGCGCCTGCACTTTCCCTATGCGTCGCACCAGAGTCCGTGGCTCAAGCATCGCCAGGCCCCAATCCAGCCGACCAGACAACGCTCGTAGTCGCGATGGAGGCAGGGAGCGACTGTCCCCCCTTCTGCGCTCAGGCCCACATCCGCTCAGTCACCAGGCCGCTTTGTCTGGGCAGTCAGCAGCGCTAGGAGTGCTCATCACTCAACCCCATGGGCCTCCTGGTCCAGATATAATCCAACGGGGTGGGGGGGAGGTCTCCGGGGGGCCAGCGACAATCAGGGAGGCAGATCAGAACTTACCTCAGCGGGGGTTACCCAGGCATGTGTTCAACTCGGGGGATCACACCTCACCCCTGCGGGTCCCCAGCGCAGCACACAGTAGCACGGGGAGCCTCCAACAGGCCACCAGCACCCCAGGGCAGGCGGCACCCCCCAGCGACAGCTCACCTCGGGCCCGGTTAGTCCAAGGTCCCTATGGACCAGCGCTGCACCTCAGGTCCCGGCCTCCGGCCCGCTCGACGCAACTCCGCAACTCTTCGTGGGCGGGGCCTCTGCTCAGCCCGTCCGCCTCAGGCCTTCGGGGCACTCTCCTCTAGAACGGGGGGAAGGCTCAATACAGTCCCCACACCGTCCGCTGCTGGGGCAGAGGCAGGCCCACCACCATATCTGCGCCGCGGTCCCGGCTAGCAGCCTCTCGGGAGGGCACTCTGTGAAGGTCGTGGTCCGGACCTAGGCCCAAGCCTCCGGCCTCTAGTGCGGCTCAGCGGTCCGTCCGCCTTCCACCCCAGGGCTCCTCCCACGCTTCTTGCACTTCAGCGGGTCCAGCAAGGCACACTCCACCCGCGGGGGTGCCGGGTCTCGCTCCGCAGGGGTCGTTCCCCGCTCTGCAGACAGCGGCTCCGTTACCGCGGCGCGGCAGATGGTACCGCCCCCAGCCGTGTCTCCACGCAAGGCTCCCGGCTCCTGCCGTCCGGCCACGCCGCAGGCCTCAAGGCTGCCGGGGGTCCACCTCTCCGCCACCAGGTCCGCAAACGACACCGGACCTCCTCTAGTGCATCCGGAGGAAAAGCGCTAAATCTGGATCAGCCGGCAGGGTCTAGGGAAGGCGCTGGACAAGGCTGAGCAATCACTGCGGCAGAGGGACAGAAAGCACGTCCTACTCCGTCGCCATCTTAGACACGCCCCCTGTGGTGCATTTTGATATAAATAATAGAAATGTGTTTTTTCTTTTAAAGTTGTGTTTTACATTTTATGTTTTGGAAGATTTTTAACTGCCTTGAACTTGTAAGATATTATGGAGTATGTCTTCACCATAAGTTAAGGTGTACTGGTATCACTCAGGAATACTGTTTTGTGCCTAGAATCACATCATGAGTCTGTGTGCACAAAGGAATTGTTGTCAGAGATTTAATTTGTGTTGCTCTTATTCTGTAAGACTTGCACTCGCAGGAAAGGGGCAGCTTGTTTTCTTGAACTCTGATGGTTAGCATTCAGCACAAATCTATCTCAGATGAGAGGCAAATTCTAACACATTTGAAATCAACAGGGTAGATTTTCCTTCCACTCCTGCAATGGGTGAGGTAGTCCCTACATGTTCAAAACTCCAAATAACCCTTACCACACATGTACTCTTACATATATCTCTGCAGTCTTCATGCAGTTGTGCAAGTGTCCATGCAGATCTCTCTTGCACCTGACAATACACAGTCTCCAGAAACACACTCTTAGCACACAGCCAGCTGCTTCTCCTGCACTCCCATGCTTACTATTCAGCACTGTGTGTTATTTCAGGTAGCAGTGTGTAACGCTAACACATTCAACGTCACCAAGGCTCATTTCCTTTGCCCTAGTCTAATCACTCACCCAGTTTCCACATGCTCATGGTCTCAAGTAGCTGTTAGGACATGTGCTCTTTTCTGCCTCTCTAAACTTTAAGGAAAATGTGTCAGGCTGTTACATTAATTATCACTTGCTCTACCACAGTAGTAAATGTGCTTTGAAATTGCCAATCAAATATCGTTTTCTGCCTAGAATCACACCATGAGTCTGTCTGCACACAGGAATTGTTGTCAGAGATTTAATTTGTGTTGCTCTTGTTCTGTAAGACTTGCACTCGCAGGAAAGGGGCATCTTGTTTTCTTGAACTGTGATGGTTAGCATTCAGCACAAATCACTATCTCACAAATGAGAGGCAAATGCTAACACATTTGAAATCAACATGGTAGATTTTCCTTCCACTCCTGCAATGGGTGAGGTAGTTCCTACATGTTCAAAACTCCAATTAACCCTTACCACACAAACTCTTACATACATCTCTGCAGTCTTCATGCAGTTGTGCAAGCGTCCATGCAGATCTCTCTTGCACCTGACAATACAGTCTCCAGAAACACACTCTTAGCACACAGCCAGCTGCTTCTCCTGCACTCCCATGCTTACTATTCAGCACTGTGGTATTTCAGATAGCAGTGTGTAACGCTAACACATTCAACATCACCAAGGCTCATTTCCTTTACTCTAGTCTAATCACTCACTCAGGTTCCCATGGTCTCAAGTAGCTGTTAGGACATGTGCTCTTTTCTGCCTCTCTAAACTATAAGGAAAATGTGTCACAAATAAATAAATAAATAAACAATTGGTGACGTTGATACTTGTGATTGTTTTTGTGCAGGAAGGTGTCCCTTCCTGCAGAAGAACAATCTCCCCACCACGCAGGCATCCTTGCAGCATGGTGCACGGGAGCCTGCGCCGGCGCATGGCTGCAGTTTGTGCGCCAGCGCAGGGGAAGCATAGAGATGCGACATATTCTTGTAACTATGTCGCATCTCTGTGCTTCGAAACTAACGCAGCACGGCGTAGCAAAATTACTCGCTGCACCGTGCTGCGTTAGTTTGTTATAAATCTGCCCCTCTGTTTCTACCACTCCTCCTCTCTCCATCGCTCATTTTCCATCTATGTTAATTTTTTAACCTTCTCCGTCATTCTCCTTCCCTCACCTTCCCTAACTGTCACTATCCTTTACTCATAGTCACTCCTATTCTCCTACTTCACTTCCTCCTGTCTATCTCACACCCCTTCACCTTTTCGCATTCTTTCCTTCACTCTCCCTCACTCTGCTTTGCTCATTGAAATCCTGACTCCCTTTCTCTCACTCCAGTTTCCTAAATCCCTCCATCCCCTCACTCCCCATCTCTCACTTTCTCTTACCCCCTTTTTTAATCCTCATACCTGTTATCTCACCATCACTCCACTTCTCTTACTTTCAATCCCTTTACCCTGCTGTACTTCATCCGCTTCGTCTGTTACTCCCTTTTCCTATCTCCGTCCCTTACTCTCCTTTTCTCACTCCCCCCTCCTCTCTCCATTACTCACTGCCATTCCCTTACTCATTTACTCTTCTTACCTGTATCCTCTACCCTTAGACAAATACAGATATTTTAAACTTACCTGACCAACAAAATAACTTATTTGGAAATAAATGGGGTTTTTTAATTACAAGAAAAATGGATTCAATTTCCTAAATTTTCTTTCTCGATCTGAAAAAAAGAAAAAAAGTACTAATATTTATCAATACATTTTAGAATACAGTACACATATTTTCATATTTAACAAAGTAATTTTTTCCCCTTTTTTTGCTGTTTTCAGAATATATTGAATTTCACTGAAAATAGTGATATCAATTGCATTCATCACTTAACAGCAGGCAAAAGTTTTAAAAAGCCCTGAATCTATCCTCAGTAAAACATACCTTGATAGAAATGTAATATATATATTCAAAATATCTTCTAAGAACAATAACTATTTACAATACATAACGTCTGTAAATCTTGTTGCTTAAGCACATACACCAAAATAATATCTGTCAAAGAAGTCCACATTAGAAACAGTTACCTTTCCATGAGGCTAAATGGGAATTTTTAAATTCTTTTTTGGTGAAATATCCAATGTTAATCCTATATAATCGAAATAATGGTTTCTTCAGATGCTGCAATTTGTATCTAAAATGTTGGTTTTAGAAAAATTAAGTAGGAATTTGGTAATTCTGCAGGCAAACGTTGCTTGAAAATCAATTGAGAATCATTACACAGTGTCCAGCCTTTTTCTCATTTTAGATAAACTGTGTAATGACCAGAAGTTATAGAAGGTCCATCATGGAAAATTATTGCAACTGCAACAAAAGTCTTTCCTGATATTGATAATTGATTTACTACAAACTTCTTTATTAATGTGTCCAATTTTGTTCCATCAGATCTAAAACGTTGCATCATTAAAATTATATACTGTCCATATTTCTTTAAAAATAACGTTGATAACATTTCTGATTTACATTGAGAACATTCCATGTTGTGATTTGCATCTTTTTTTTTTTTATTTCAAAAGTTTTTTATTGGTTGTTACAGCATAGACATATATAAAGCAAGTCCATTAGTGTAATATGAGTCATAAATTTACGAATCAAAATTACTGTACGCTACAGTACATCATAGTAAATGTCAGTACAAAAGTACAACAGTAGAGCACGTATCACATACTCACAACAATTCAGTAACAGACATTGTATTTCAACAGCATTTTACTCATTCATTAAGGACAATTATTTACGGTGGCTAGGAGTGCAATGAAGGCAGTCGGGCAGCATATATATGTTGGTGAGTCGTGGACGGTGTGTGGGCCCATCTAAGGTGGCTTACGTGTCGTGAAGTAGTTATCAAGAGTCGACCATAGTTTTCTCGTGGCAGGACGCCACGGTGTCTGAAGGAGTGTAATATTGTCTGCTCCACGTAAGCTAATTATCCAATTTAACCACCCTGCGTAGTTGGCCTTGCTGGTATCTTTCCAGTTGCTGAGGACTGTCTTAACTGCAGCCGAGAGGAGGAGGTCAAGTAATGCCCTATCATCTGCATCAAGGGATGGGTTCTGGGTGAACCCGAAAACTAGGTAAGGGAGCTCTTTCACCGGTGAGATGTGGAATAGCTTTGAGATCAAGTCGAATATATTCTCCCAGAATTGCGCCACGCAGTCGCATTCTAGGATGATGTGTGATAAGTCCCCCCCTCGCGCGTTTGCAATTCCAGCAAAAGGCATCTGGGGAGAGGTTGTGTGCAAATAATCGTGCAGGGGTCCAGAAGGCTTTGTGTAAGAGCCAGTATTTTGTCTGTGATAGTGTAGGGCTGATTTTGTGTCTCGTGCAGGATATCCATGCGTTGGTCCAATCTGAGTCTGTGATTGGCCTAGATGAAAGGTTATTCCAGAATTGTATGATTGGGGCAGTAAGGCCAGATTGTTGGGGACGGCTGAGTTTATAGAGAAAGGAAACCTGGTGTCCTAGTCTGTTTAGTCTGGCAAGGTATGGTGGGAGTGAGGGCGGTGTCGGGGAGAGTTTGAGTTTGGACAAAGCCGTTTTTACGTTTAGGAAGTTATAGAATTCAATTGGTGCAAGATCGTATTTGATTTGTAGGTCGCTGAAGGGAATAGGGTATTCCCCCGCGTACAGCTGGTGTGGGAACAGTATGCCTTTTTTGATCCATGTCTCGTTGTGCATGGGCTTACCCTTGTACAGAATGTTACGGTTGTCCCAAAGGGATTCCCATCGTGAGCCCCAGATGTTGATTTCTAGGATTCTATCAAACTTTAGGAGAGCAGATTTTGTGTTATGAAATATCGATTTAGAATGGGTCAGTTTGTTCAGGTTGGATGAGAGGGCCGCGCTAGGGGAGATACCGTTAAGAATTTCCTCCTCAATTTCTAGCCATACTGGGGTGTATTCAGGTGAGGGAGCGAGCCAGTGGGCTCCTTGTTTGGCTAGGAAAGCGGTCTCATATCTCTTAAAGTCTGGTAAATTGACCCCTCCCGCGGATTTGTCTAAGCGAAGCTTTATTATGCTGATTTTTGCCCTTTTCCCTTTCCATAGGAAACTAGAGATGGCCATGTCTAGTTTGTGATAGAAGTCTGGTGTGAGGGTTAGTGGGAGCATAGATATGAGGTAATTAACTAGAGGTGAAATCATCATCTTGATGGTTTCCACCCTACCCCACCAAGTGATGAAACGGGGGGTGATTTGCATCTTTAACTAATTTACTAAAAGTCACTGATTTACTCTCTGGTAATGTTAAATATATGTTCCTTTCAGAATCAACATTACTGCTGCATGTGTTCAAACAGTTTTCACAACAATGTTCCCATTTATAAGAGAGACCAAACATATTTTCTATTTCTACCCCTTCATCTTCCAGTACCATAAGCATATACATTAAGAATTCCTGTGCATCTTGCTGGACATTTTGTGTAAACTGTGTCCATCCGGAACATACATCTAAAAGATTTCTAACATCAGAAGCACTTTCTATTTTAGTTTTATCATTACTCAACTTCTCATAAAGGAAACTCAGCAGAGAACAAAATCTTTTTTCATGATTTAGTATTATCTGCTCTTGCAAACTTTCAAGATAAAATACAACATCCAACACTACATTAGCGTAGCAGTTGACACCAGAGCTATTTTCAAAATGACAACCAACAACCTCTTTAACATTGTCCTTTTTCTTTTTGCTTGCAATCACATCACTCTCCTTTTGTTTTCTCTTCTGTACATCCTCATTACAGATATTCTCAATTCTCCTTTTCCGACAAACAACACGTTTTTCAAACACAGGATACTGACCTAAATGAGGAGCATAGCTTCTTCTTAATCTATTATACTCCTTTACACAATTTGCATCAGCACTAACTTTTGAGTCATCAAAGTCTATCATGAATAAACCAGATAATGTTTTCACTCGTGACAAAGCAACATATGCCTTCTTTAAACACACTAGATCCAATGTTTCCAAAAGCACTATCTACAGTTAATCCTTGAGATTTGTGAATAGTTACAGCATATGCTAGAGAAAACTGAAACTGCTTCCTACGTACATATAAGTCTTTCACAAGCAAAAAACGAACTGAACAACGACTAATGTCTTTAACCTCTTCAATCTGATCAAATTTTATTTTTAAAAATTCAATTCCATCTTTTTTCTGGTAATTAACAAAACCCACAACTTTACCCATAGCTCCATTCACTAAACCTTTTTCTACATTCAAATTACGTCTTAAAATTACTCAACAGTTAATACATACATAAAGATTCTTTTCTAAACCAGCTGTTTTCGATATGTTTTTCTCTAGAGAATCCAATTTAGTTTTCAATGTACCTGTCAATGTAATAGTTATTCCTTCATGCTGTATTTTGTTCACTGCTTCCATTTTCATAATCTCTTCATTTTCCAATTTCAAAAGTTCTTCATTGAACATAGAGCATTCATGTAGTGTTGGCATTAAGCAGATTACAGTATTTTTTTTCTGATATTTTCTTGTATATTTTCTCTGGAACTATTTGTTCTGTTGGAAACAAATTACATAGCAATCGACTCTGTGAAGCTTTTCTGCCATGTTCTGTGAGTAGTCCAATTCTGATATCTTTGAGAATACTTGCATAATCATCATCATTTGCTTGCCGCATATTGGTAATGAGTTCTTTGTACTCAAAGTATGACCAAATATTCACATTACCTATACTTTCTAATGACTTTTTCGTGTCTTCATGTGTAACAGTATTAAATACTGGTTGTCCTTTAACTGGAGTGAGCTGCAGTAGATCCCCAAAAACTATAACATGTTTTCCTCCAAATAACACGTCATAGTCTCTCTTTAGAATTTGCTGCATTCTTAAATGCACAAAGGCAAGCATTAAGTTTGATACCATGCTTACCTCATCAATAATGAGAAGTTTCATTTTCTTCAACACTCTTGAAACTTCAAAACATGCTTCTCCAGTTAGCTTGTGGTATTCTATTTTGTTCTCATGCTCTACTGGTAACATTAGGAAACGATGTAAGGTAATTCCTTTTATGTTATATGCTGCTAACCCAGTTGGAGCAGTAACAACACAAGACAAAGTTAAATCAGTTTTTTTCTGTAGGTAGCTTCTAATTACTTTAATTAAGAAACGTTTTCCAGTTCCAGCTTGTCCACTCACATACATTCTGATTGGTTCAAATGATGTGCATGAGCACTCTTTATTTTCATGTAGTAATCCATGATCAATTTGTTTTGTGACTTCTTCATAAATTTGTTGTTGTTCATCATTCAGTTGTTGTTCCAAATTTTGGAAGTCTATAAAATCCTCCTGAGCTTGATTCATAGCTGTTTCCACTTCAGTCATGGCTATTGCAGCTTCATTTTCTACGATTGGTTGTCCTAGGGGATCTTGACTGAGCGTACAAGAACTTTGACTGTCTTGAAAACTGTCTCTAGCTACTTCAGCTGCAATTGTAGCTTCTTGTTCAATTTCTTCATTGAACATTTGTACATAATTTGTGAAAGTACTGCATTCTATGCTATCTTTACATGCATTAAAGGAATCTTCATAGCTGAAACTCTCCAAGTAATTCATCCTCTGAACGCCATGGTTTAAACAGCTGTAAAAGTGCTAAGTAGTAAAATTCCTTTTTGTCAGTAGTGTCGCAACTCAGCTTCCTGTGATTAATCAAACTTCCTTTTGTTTGTTTCACCAAACATCCTTCCTCACCAATGACTTTATATTTTCCATTGTTGATGTCTTCTGTGGCATTCCGTGTACAAATGTAGTTCTGCAGCACTTCATAGAGACACATGTTCCCAAGATGATGACTTCTGTTTGGGTAATATGTGTCCAACATATTTGTTTTCAAAATGTGTGTACTTTCTGGTTCGTTCTCTGCTAAATATTCAATTTCTCGAACAGATTTCAGTACCCTATTTCGCATTCCTGCAAGGCCTAAACTTACCTAAATTATTCTTCTGGGTTTGGAGTACAGACTTGCAGATGATAATCTATCTGAGCATTCGTATGACCCAATTTCTCGATGCGATAACATCTTTAAACTGAAACTGTATAGCTTTTTACTGACAGTCTTCTCGTGAGAAATCTCTTCCCACATTTCTTTCAATTCCGTTTTCTAAGATTTAGTGATGTAAGATGTGACATACCGAGCAACAGCAATAGAATTGTCAGCTACATACTGAATATCCATGTTAGCATTCCACATGGATAAAATGACTGGGTTGTAGTCATTTATAAATTTTGACTCTTCTTTTCTTCTTAGGTTGTAAGTATTTTTCGGAGATTTTCTTATAATGGTATGTCGCAAAGCTGACATAAAACTGTTTACTGTTCCTTTTGAAAGAACAGGTCGTGGAAATCCAAATCGACATTTTGTGTAGAATTTATTTTTAATCTTGTACTTTCGTCGACAGTATTTTCCACACCGATGACTTTGGAAAACTTGCTCTTTTAAGTTTTTTTCTTCTGTGCTTTTAGGTATAGCACATGTTGCATATTCTTCAATGAAAGTTAAAACTGCATCATCAGAATCTGTTCCAAATTTTGGGGCATCCTTGATCCACAACAGCATATTAATATGAGGAGCACCTCTTGCTTGGTACTCTCCAAAAGAAATCCACAACTTCTCCAAGAGGTGGATTTTTTTTTATTGCAGATGAAGGACATCATAGCCTCAAATTTATGATTGAAATATCTGCAAACATTAACCGGATCCAATGAGCACAATTCTCCTGCTGTCTTGTATTGGATGTTTTCAATTTTTGAATTTGCCTCTCGAAGAAAATCCAATAAATCATCCCAAGCGTACTCAGCACAGCTTAGGGTAAGGAACCATGTAGGAGTTCCTAAATTCCGTAACATACATTTCAATTCTCCATGGCGTCGGTACCAATATTCATTAGTTCCACGCTGACAAGCCATCAGATTAATCAATTGAGATTCCAAATGATCATCTCGCTGTTGCACTTTGTTCATAAAATCCTTTGCAGACACATTATGTAGATGTACTCCACTTTTTAAAATGTGATTTACTGCATAAGATAGTGCAGACAAGTCACTTTCAAATAAAAGATGGAACAAATAAGGAATACTTTGACGAAATCTTGGATCTTCTGCATATAATCTTGTAGTCCGATACTCAGAAGCCGGAATCTGTACTGGACGTTCATCATATCGTCCACCTTTTCCTGTAGGAAACAGCTGGGGAAAACATACACTCACGGGAGTTCCTTTTGCTTTTTTCATCTGAAACAGATCAATAGTGTTTGCCATAACTTCTTTAGAATGAAGAGGATGTATGCTGAAATGTTCTTAAATTTCTTCTTCTTTTGACTTGTACACTTTTTCAATTTGCCCAGTTGGTATTCCTGTGTCTCCTAGTAAAACTTCTTCATCTTCATCCATATAAATTGATTCATAGTACTTATTATTTCTTTTCAAATATAAATTTGCTCTTTGTACTTTTCGTACATCTACTAGCTCCTGCCAAATTTTCTTATTCCTTGTAGGTACACCATTAACCAGAATAACTAATGGTTCAGTTTCCAAACTATCTGATGATAGTAAATTTTGTCATTTTATCTTCAAAATTTTTACTAACAGTGAGTTCTACATTCTCTTCCACATTTTCCTCAATAACTGTGTCATTTCCTGCACTTTCTTGCTCTGGACCAAAGTAACAAAACTGAATATCATCAATAACCTTCTCTACATCTGATACAGATCCACGGAACAGAGCACTATTCAACTCATTTAACTTTAGTGCTGGACTTTTAGCAAAATACAATCTTCTCACAAACTTTCTCATTTCAGTATGATGTACTGCCAGCATCCTAAAATGGTGAAAAACACATTGACAAACTTTCCTAGAAAGACAAGCCAGAGAATGTCCTTGCAAACCAGTATTTCTCACTCTGCATGGATCTAGTCTTTGAAGCACCTTAATCTTCTGTTTAACACTTTTTTTTACTATATTCTCTTAGAAAGTCACGTAGTTTATCAATAGATTCTTGTCGTACAGTACAAATACTGCTACAATTCCAAGTGTACACTGGGGCTTTAGGACGTTTCCCCATAACCTCATCAGCTAACACTTCTTCCACATTTCTTGGAACCATTTTCTCCTTTTCCATTACACAACCATCTTTAACTTCATAAGCACGACCTCTGGTGTCAACTGCATGCAGCAAACTATTACTTTGAAGATAACTCTCTTCATTAAAAAATGGTTCAGTACTTGAACTATGCTTCCATTCTCCTAAGAACACTTTACAAAAGTTATTTTTTTTCACTACTCTTTTCCTTTTGCTTTTTGACTTGATTGCATTGACTATTTTATCTAATGTACGGATCCTGTTCAAAATTAAAATGAACAGTTTTCTTTTTAATTCCAAAGCCTTTGCAACAATTGATTCAATATGTTTCTTTTATTTATAAAATGTTGCTTTCTTCCTATATTTTTTCACATCCTTTAGCAAATTGAACATCACTCTTCTCTGAAACATTTTTCTACGAATGTTTTGAAATTCTGTTTTTCTTTTTAAGTCATTCTTTATTGCTTCTGATTGTACATTACCATTTACTATTTTCTTTCTATGGTCTTGTTGTTTTCTACTTGAAACACTATTTGCAGTGGATATATTTTTTACATTTTTTCTTTGTTTGAGAATATTTTAAAAAAAATCCTTAGTCTGCTTACCAGAAGACTTTTTCTTTTTTCCAACATGAGGTTCTTCAACTAATTTGTGTTGTCCAGATGCGACCGCCAGTAGATAATAAATGTTGCCCAAATATAAACATTATCTACTGGCGGTCGCCAGTAGATAGTTATAGTTAGGACCGAGTTCCCATAGGAAATCTGAAAAATCTATTTTGAATAACTTTGGCGCCGGTTGACTTATCTTGACTTAGGGTTATCTTGGCCGCCCCCACACAAAGCCAGAGGATCTTTTTGTCCGCTTGCGTCTGATGTTTGAGGAGTGGATCCCGAAGGCCCAACAACACGTGAGTCAAGGAGTCCACAATCTGGTACCCCAGGATCTCCTTAATATGGGACAAGATCTCTTCCCAGTAGGGGCGGATGATTGGGCAGTCCCACCAGATATGGCGAAAGTCCCCCAGTAGACCACAGCCCCTCCAACACCTGTCCGAAGAGTTAGGGAAGATGCGGTGTAACTTAGCGGGGGAGAAGTACCAGTCCATCATGGTCTTGAGATGCGCCTCCTGCAGTTCCACCGAGTGATTATGCTTGGCCATGTCCCTTCACAAATGGGACCACTCTTCATCCATGATGGCGCGACCAAGGATGTCCTCCCATAGGCCCATGTAGTGCGGTCTTGGGGAGATAGCAGCGGCTAAGAGGTGGCTGTAAATAAAGGAAATGGCACCGCGCATGGTCGAGGTGCGGGAAAGAAAGGCCTCAAAGGGGATGAGCGGCCTAGTCGCCGCTTCTCGAACTGACAAGGACAATGCCCAGTGCAGCATTTGAGTGTGGCGGAACTTTTCCGACTGGGGGACCCCATAATCCCGCCCACAATTGGCAAACGTTAGCGGGGCATAGCCATGAAAGAGATGCGTGAGAGCGAGGCAGCCCCCTTCTCTCCAGGCATCAAAAGGCCCCTCGCAGTGCAGGCGGGAAGGCCGGGTTGAAGTGTAGGGGAGTAAAGGGCAACGGGAACGTAGTCCACTGCTCATCTCCAGAAACCGAATCCCAGACCTTAAGGGTGGTACCGGTAGGTGTGCTGATGCACGCATTCCTGGGCCTATCCCCCTTGGGCTTCCACACGGGAAACAACCTTTACAACGCAACTTTTACAATGCAATGCTATTACAACGCATTTTTTACAACGCAAAAGCTTTTACAACGCATGCATTTACAACGCATGCTTTTATATGGTAAGTACTTTTACAACGCATATACCATTACAACGCATTTTTTTAATTTTTTTATTTTTTAGTAAAATGATGTTTGAAATATAATTAATTAATTTCTTATTATTAATATTAAAAACTATATTTGAAAAATATGAAAGAGTAATTATTGAGTATAAATTATTTATTATTTAAGAAAAATTTAAAAATATGAGTAGTATAATAAAAGATTAATACTAGAGTATTTTTAAAATATGAAAGACTATTTTTTAAGTTTAATTAAAAAAAATTAAAAAGTATAAAAAATGAGTAGTATTATGAGGGATTAATACTTGAGTATTTTTATCTTTCTTATTAAAAATGTAATTAATAATATAAAATATTTAAAAAAAAGAAAGAGTACTTTTGGAGTATTTAAAAAAAAATTAATTAATATTTTATTATATAGATAAAAAACTATATTTTAAAAAAATGAAAGAGTATTTTAATAATTAAGAAAAATTTAAAAATATGAAAAAAGAAAGAGTACTTTTGGGGTATTTAAAAAATAATTAATTAATATTTTATTATATAGATAAAAAACTATATTTTAAAAAAAATGAAAGTATTTTAATAATTAAGAAAAATTTAAAAATATGAGTAGTATAATAAAAGATTAATACTTGAGTATTTATAAAATATGAAAGAGTATTTTTTAAGTATAATTAAATAAATTAAAAACGTATAAAAAATGAGTAGTATTCGGAGAGATTAATACTTGAGTATTTTTATCTTTCATATTAAAAATTTAATTAATAACAAAAAAATATTTTAAAAAGAAAGAGTACTTTTGGAGTATTTAAAAAATAATTAATTAATATTTTATTATTTATATTAAATACTATATTTTAAAAATATGAAAGAGTAATTATTGTGTATAAATTAATTAATTAATTTTGAAAAATTAAAATATGAGTAGTATTATGAAAGATTATTACTTGAGTATTTTTTAAATATGAAAGAGTATTTTAAAAATTAAAAAAAAAAAGATTAATAAATGAGTAGTATTATGAATGATTAATACTTGAGTATTTTTAACCTTCAAATTTAAAATGTAATTAATGAAAAAAAATATTTTAAAAAAGAAAGAGTACTTTTGGAGTATTAAAATATGAAATATGAATAATGTTAAAAAAAATATATAAAAAAAATATTATATTTAAAATATTAATAGAGTTATTAAAAATTAATTTAACATGAAATTATATCAAAAGAAAATAGAACTAAGAAAATAGAACTTACTTTAAAAAAATTCCCACGCTTTTGCATTGAGGTCTATGTGCTAAATTGTCCTTCATTTATTTTGGCAGCTTAAGAACAAAAAAAGAATGAGCGAAAAGAGAAGAAAAAGCATGTTTGAAAGGAAAAAGAAAATAGAGTCGAACATATTTAGTAAATTTACAATTTAAAATTTACATTTTACATGTTTAAATAACAAAAAAAAAAAATAACAGTAAACAAATAAGGTTTATTAAATATTTCTTTATTAGAAAAAACATAGAAAAAACATTTTTGATTTTTTGTTTTTTATAACATAATGTACATATTTTAGAAAACATATACATAATTTATTACTATTTTTAAACATTTATTTATTGAAATAGTAAATAAAATAGTCCTTTTTTAACGTGAACGTAAACGTAAGACGCCATTTTGAAGAGCATCGGAGGAGGAAGCAGCAGGAAGCTGATCTGCGTCCAGGTAGGAAACATTTTCACATTTATTTATAGATATAACGTTAAAACAAGATACATATATAGTAATAAAGGAATAAGGAGAGGTTGCGGAATAACTAATTGATGTTGAAAATGTAAAAAAGCATGTTCACGTTAAGGTCATTAGTGTATGCCTATGTCGGGTCGCAAAAATGTATTTGTTCATAAAAAAATGTAAGTAACTATAACTGTAATTAAAGTTACTATTAAAAATGTTTATTTCAAAACTTCGGAACGATTACAAATGATTTATATCTTCATTTAAAAAAAAAATTGCGTATTCATAATTTATGAAAAAAAAGATTGTTATTAATTTGGTGTTTATGCAGCAATGTGCATTTCGGAAAATGGATTGACTTTTGAAAATTTAAATAGGTAGAGTTTTTTTGGATTTTATGGGTGGTAGTTACTTAGGAAGTTTTCAAATAATTATTTACTTGCAATTGATTTATGGAAAGTTGGTCGAATATTATGGAAAAGTTGCTTTAGATACATTGGTTGTTTGGAAAAAAATGAAGATTGGGAAAGAAAATACAAAAATTAGGAGACCCGACTTGTAATTTTGAAAAAATGTTTAAAAAATAATTGTATGCCAATTGTAATTAAAGGATATTTAAATTTGAAGCAAAGCAGGAAAGTAAGTACATAACTATTTTTAGAAAGAAAGAATGTTAGCAAGATTTTCCAGGTAGTCTAGAGCCACACACAACCTAAATTGTTGTAATATAGCCAATAGTCTCTCAGACATTTCCTTAGTTTTGACAGTTACTCGTGGGTTTAGACTACCTGCAAGTGTTTGGGCAAGTCTCATTTCTTGAAAACTTTGCTCCTTCTTCAAAGTTTCCAAGAAAGAGTAGAAATTTGGATGAGGTTTGCCAATAGTATGGTTGGAGGAGTTATGCCATCCCTCAATGGCATTATTTGTTTTTGCTTCTCCCTCTAAACAGCTCGTGTAGCAGTTCCACCACTCCACATGGAATCGTGGCTTCCTCCTGCGACCCGATCTGCTTAGGTGCCCAATCCATGTGTCCTCGAAATAATTTAGGATGGGTGCCAATTTCTCTTCATTACTTGTATAAAAAACAGATTCTATAATAGCAGTGTAGTACTCGTCCACACTATCGGGAGGAACAAAACAAAGTGCTGTTAATTTTTTTAGTTCAAACTGTAGTTTGCTATCACGAGAATATTCTGCAACTAGGGATGTTTTTTGTAATTTACGCGTAAAAGCCTGGGAAAAATGGAAAAAACATCCCTGAATTTGTGTATCCGTGTACGTTTTATTGATCACATTGATCATGCTCAATTCAAAATCTATTATTATTTTCCTAGGACTTTGAGAAGTTTTACTTTTAATAACTGATAAAAGTTCAGAGTATGTTGCAGAAGTCTTATCAGGTAGCAAACTATATACTAAGGGGATTACATTATTGTTAATTTTGGCATGTATAGTGTAAATTTGAGTGAAAGGATGGGGTGTACTTTTAAACGTCCCATCCATCATCCAAATTTCACTATTTTCTAACTTTGCGAGGTTACGTCGGGTACTAAAAATAAGAATTCGTTTCTGAGGGTTTTGGTTATCATGCAGAAGGAAAGGTTCATCAGAAAAAGAAATAGAAAGATCATGTGGAATTCTAATATCAGAAAAAGTATGTGGTGTAGATAATTGGATGTTACTTGCCTGCTTTTGTCTTTGAATAATTCGTCTCAAATTAGGAATTATAGGCATGTTACTAGCAACATGACTGGGGACATGCTGTGCAACCTCTCGTAAAATTGATCCTGTAGAATCATTGGAGGTGCTTGCAATAGCTTTCATTTCATTAACAGTTTCTCTTATTTCTACCTCCATTGCAGAGGCAGAGTGGTTATGTTCTGTTGTTTTTACAACTAAATTATCAAGTGTAACCGCTCTGCCACTGCAATGGGTAGTGTAGTATTGCACACACCTCCAATGATTTCTAGGAAAACTTATTCTTTCCTTACTATATATGGATCCTGCATGGTTTAATAAATTTTTCCCTTTCCTCGATTTTATGTATTTAGCTGCTTCAAGAGTAGACATTATCTGTGAAGAGAAGAGAAGAAAAACAAATAAGGATTAAAAAATAAATACACTAGCTCTAATGTTACCCCTACACCATCTAACACTTTCCCTACTGCTGCACCTTCCTGGAGTTAGAATAGTAAATTATACCCCTACACCATCCTACACTTTCCCTACTGCTGCACCTTCCTGGAGTTAGAATAGTAAATTATACCCAAACACCATCCAACACTTTCCCTACTGCTGCACCTTCCTGGAGTTAGAATAGTAAATTTTACCCCTACACCATCCAACACTTTCCCTACTGCTGCACCTTCCTGGAGTTAGAGTAGTAAATTATACCCGTACACCATCCAACACTTTCCCTACTGGTGCACCTTCCTGGAGTTAGAATAGTAAATGATACCCCTACACCATCCAAAACTTTCCCTACTGCTGCACCTTCCTGGAGTTAGAATAGTAAATTTTACCCCTACACCATCCAACACTTTCCCTACTGCTGCACCGTCCTGGAGTTAGAGTAGTAAATTATACCCCTACACCATCCTACACTTTACCTACTGCTGCACCTTCCTGGAGTGAAAATAGTAATAGTTATTCAAAATACAACCCATATTTTATGCATTTTGGGATCTTATTTCAATTAATAAATAAAAGGTTTGACTAATATATTGATGGATTTATAACAGTGTTGATTTAAAATACCTTTTGTTTTTGGGTTTTTTTCCTTGGTGAGGCTTCTGTTGTGGTATTGGCCTGCTGGCTGGAGTTTTGAGTTATGTGTTTAACAGATTTTTTCCTCAAAGTTGCAAACAATTGTCTGGGAAAATCCTACACTTTCCCTACTGCTGCACCTTCCTGGAGTTAGACTAGTAAATTTTACCCCTACACCATCCAACACTTTCCCTACTGCTGCACCTTCCTGGAGTTTGAATAGTAAATTATACCCCTACAGCATCCAACACTTTCCCTACTGCTGCACCTTCCTGGAGTTAGAATAGTAAATTATACCCCTACACCATCCAACACTTTCCCTACTGCTGCACCTTCCTGGAGTTAGAATACTAATAGGTTTTATTATTACATTGTTGGATTTATAACAGTGTTAATTTAAAATACCTTTTGTTTTTGGTGTTTCTTATCTTGGTTTGGCTGCTGTTGTGGTTTTGGCCTGCTGGCTGGAGGTTTGAGTTATTTGTTTAACAGATTTTTTCCTCAAAGTTGCAACCAATTGTCTGTGAAAATAAAAAAAAAAATTAAAACAACTTTGACAACGTTGGTGAATAAAGCAAAATGTGAAAAATTGTTTGTAATTCTGACATTTTATTTCAGTGTAACTACATAACATATCATATTTTCCATGGTGCTGTACCACACTTCAGTTACAAAAAAAATTGGTACCCCTAAACATACTACACTTTCAATAATGCTGCACCATTATGAACTTAGAGTAGTAATGGATACCCCTACACCATCCCTCACTTTCCCTACTGCTGCACCTTCCTGGACTTAGAATAGTAATTGTTACCCCTGCACCATCAAACACTTTCTCTACTGCTGCACCTAAGTGCAGTAATATTAGTAATTGTTACCCCTGCGCCATCGCACAATTTCTTTTATGATGCACCTTCAATGTTTAAAAAAAATATATTATTTACCCCTACACCATACAACACTTTTGCTAATGCTAAAAATATATTTTTAAATTAAAAAATTAAAAAAAAGAAATATTAAATCATTTACCTTCACAATAGCAAAGGTGAGTCGAGTAGGTTGAGGTGAAGATAAATTAGGCAAACGATATGTTGCTTTTGATAGAAAAACAAATTTCTGTTTTAGGAACAAAAAAAAGATGTTTTAAGTTGGTATATATTAAAGTTACTTCAGAGAAAAAAAATTGGTTAGAGTATATTTTATAAAATATTAAAATTATTTTTAAAGCACTGTTTGTATGGAAATAAAACTTGATTTAGGACAAAACAAGGTGTTAAAATATAATAGTGACTTACTAGTAGTTGGAAAGTAAGAATGCTTCTCCAAAGGATTGCAGTGTTCTCTCAGTCGAGGTCACAGTCTAGGTGTCAGAGGGTCAGGTTTTTGCGACTGGTCTCTCTGGTAGTTGATAATCAACTGATTGCAAAATGGTGTCTTGCTGGTATTTATAAGTTTTAGTCAGTGTCACTATTATTTTTTTTAAAAACAGCGTTCGTTGCGTTTTTTTAGTATATTTCATTTTGCTGTGGAAAATGATAATTTAAAAAATCATTAAAAGATGTATTGTTTTCATTTATTTGCTCCGTTTTGGCATCCATTTTGGAACATGTCTTTTGCTATTGTTTTCATAGAAAGTGTTGTAGGACAAGTTTTAGAAGTGAGATGGATAAAATGGCGACTATGTGTATGTGTCTTCTGTTTTAATCCGTTTACTTATTTTCTGATATCATGATTTAAATGTATATGAACTGTTGTTTAATTATTCGTTATTTGTGTAAAACTTTTAAATGTGTTAAAATGGATTTTTTGGGAAATAGGAGTATTAATTTTAATACTCGCGCATTTATTTGGTAATGCATTTCAGTAGATTTACGTTCAGTTTTGCTCCACATTTTAATACACTTCCCCACCCTAAAACCCCTAATTTCCCTGCATCCCGTGCCAGATTTTATTTAACTTTTTAATAAAAAATATATATTTTTTGGCGTTGTAATGGTATGCGTTGTAATGGTTTTCGTTGTAAAAGCTGTTTTAATTATTTTACTTAGTTTTGCGTTGTAACACTATTCGTTGTAAAATATTGCGTTGTAATAGTGTTTGCGTTGTAAAAAATGCGTTGTAAAGGTCGGCGTTGTAATAGCATGCGTTGTAACGTCATACATCCCTTCCACACCAAGTCCCATATCGTTCGCCCCGCCACACTTCTATCCATGTGCAGCCAGTGTTTCTCCGAGAGGGGTTGGGTCCATTCTACCAATATCCTCAGTTGCGCTGCCTTGTAATAGAGGTGCAGGTCCGGAAGGTCCACTCCACCCTCCCCCCGAGGGCGCCGGAGAGCGGCAAAGGAAAATCTAGCCCGTCCCCCTTGCCAAACGAAACGGAGCATAAGAGTCTTTATGCGTCGAAATAAATCACTGTCCAAGACAATAGGGAGAGCCTGGAATAAATATAAAAGCTTCGGGAGGAGCGTCATTTTAATCGCATGGATGCTACCCAACCAGGAGATAATGTCGGCTTCCAGCGATTCAAATCAGCCTGGATTGTAGCCAGTAGAGGGGGGAAATTGCCCGAATACAGTTTCCCCACCGTGGGGGGTCAAGTGGACCCCTAAATACAGTAAAGAGGAATGGCTCCACGACAGGGGCGAAAGCGGTCGGAGGCGGTCCACCTCTGCCGAGGAAAGCGTGAGGTTAAGAATATAAGATTTGTCGTAGTTCACCTTGAAAGCTGCTACCGCCTCGAAACACGCCAGAGCCGTCTGCACATCGGGGAGGGAGTGCGCAGGGTCTGCAAGAGAGAGCAAGACGTCGTCCGCAAACAGGGAGATCTTGTGTTGTTCGCCCATGAAGGGCAATCCTCGTATGTCCGGGTGCTCCCGTATCGCCAACGCCAGGGGTTCAATATTCAGAGCAAATAACAAGGGGGAGAGGGGACACCCCTGCCGTGTGCCCCGCGAGTGCGAAAAGAAAGACGATAAATATCCGTTGACCGTGACTCTAGAACGGGGGTCGCTATAATTGGCCTTGAGCATGGTCAAGAATCTGTCCGAGAATCCAAATGCTTCCAAGGTTCGGAATAGAAACTGCCAATCCACCCGGTCAAATGCCTTCTCGGCGTCCAGGCCAATCAATACCGCCGGGATGTTAAAGCGGTTGGCCTTCTCGATGAGGTGGATCACCCTCCTAGTGTTATCATGGGTTTGACGCACCTTGATAAAACCCGATTGATCAGGGTGAATAAGAGCCGGCATCAGGTCCTGCAAGCGAGTCGCAAGAATGGAAGACTAAAGTTTGGCGTCGATATTAAGCAGGGCTATCGGCCTATACGACGAACACGCAGAGGGGTCCTTACCAGGCTTGGGGATAACCGAGATGACCGCTTCCGCCATGGAGACCGAGGAAACCCCCGAGTCGGCCATAGCATTGAACAGTCGAACCAAGAAGCCACTAATGTCAGCGGCAAAGGATTGGTAGAAGAGGGTCGTGAACCCGTCCGCACCAGGTGCCTTATGGGGTTTCAAGGACCTGATGGCACCCAGCACCTCCTCCCTAGAGATGGGGGCGGAAAGCAGGTCATTCCATTCGTTAGAGACACGAGGGAGCGGGAGCGCGCTCATATAGTCCTTTTGGGCGACGGAGTCCAGGGTATCTCCCGAGTACAACGTCGCATAGAACTCCCCGAAGAGTTCAGCCTTGGCAGCATCACAATGCCGCAACGAGCCGGTTGCATCTCGAACGCCCCCTATTTAATCCTTCTCCCGTTTATAGCGAAGTTGGCGGGCCAAATGCCTCCCTACCTTGTTCCCCTGAGAGTAGGAGAGATGGCGGAGCTTCAGGAGAGTGAACTCCGCCCTGTTGTTGTAGTGAGCCCGGAGTTTGTCCTAAGGGCAGTCAGCGGCGTTTGTCTGGAAGGTTTGGCCTTATGTGCTTGCTCCAGCGCAGAGAGTTCCAACTCCAACGCCTCCCGTTCCGTCCTCCTCAATCTATTGAGAGCTGCGTTAAAGGCAAAGCAGCTACCCCTCACGGACGCCTTGAAGGCGTCCCAGGTAGTGAAAACCGAGGTGTCCTGCACAGGAAACTCAGCAGAGAACAACATCTTTTTTCATGATTTAGTATTATCTGCTCTTGCAAACTTTCAAGATAAAATACAACATTCAGCACTACATTAGCGTAGCAGTTGACACCAGAGCTATTTTCTAAATGAGAACCAACAACCTCTTCAACATTGTCCTTTTTGTTTTTGCTTGCAATCACATCACTCTCCTTTTGTTTTCTCTTCTGTACATCCTCATTACAGATATTCGCAATTCTCCTTTTCCGACAAACAACACGTTTTTCAAACACAGGATACTGACCTAAATGAGGAGCATAGCTTCTTCTTAATCTATTATACCCCTTTACACAATTTGCATCAGCACTAACTTTTGAGTCATCAAAGTCTATCATGAATAAACCAGATAATGTTTTCACTCGTGACAAAGCAACATATGCCTTCTTTAAACACACTAGATCCAATGTTTACAAAAGCACTATCTACAGTTAATCCTTGAGATTTGTGAATAGTTACAGCATATGCTAGAGAAAACGGAAACTGCTTCCTACGTACATATAAGTCTTTCACAAGCAAAAAACGAACTGAACAACGACTAATGTCTTTAACCTCTTCAATCTGATCAAATTTTATTTTTAAAAATTCAATTCCATCTTTTTTCTGGTAATTAACAAAACCCACAACTTTACCCATAGCTCCATTCACTAAACCTTTTTCTACATTCAAATTACGTCTTAAAATTACTCGACGGTTCATACATACATAAAGATTCTTTTCTAAACCAGCTGTTTTGGATATGTTTTTCTCTAGAGAATCCAATTTAGTTTTCAATTTGCCTGTCAATGTAATAGTTATTCCTTCATGCTGTATTTTGTTCACTGCTTCCATTTTCATAATCTCTTCATTTTCCAATTTCAAAAGTTCTTCATTGAACATAGAGCATTCATGTAGTGTTGGCATTAAGCAGATTACAGTATTTTTTTCTGCAATTTTCTTGTATATTTTCTCTGGAACTATTTGTTCTGTTGGAAACAAATTACATAGCAATCGACTCTGTAAAGCTTTTCTGCCATGTTCTGTGAGTAGTCCAATTCTGATATCTTTGAGAATACTTGCATAATCATCATCATTTGCTTGCCGCATATTGGTAATGAGTTCTTTGTACTCAAAGTATGACCAAATATTCCCATTACCTATACTTCCTAATGACTTTTTCGTGTCTTCATGTGTAACAGTATTAAATACTGGTTGTCCTTTAACTGGAGTGAGCTGCAGTAGATCCCCAAAAACTATAACATGTTTTCCTCCAAATAACACGTCATAGTCTCTCTTTAGAATTTGCTGCATTCTTAAATGCACAAAGGCAAGCATTAAGTTTGATACCATGCTTACCTCATCAATAATGAGAAGTTTCATTTTCTTCAACACTCTTGAAACTTCAAAACATGCTTCTCCAGTTAGCTTGTGGTATTCTATTGTGTTCTCATGCTCTACTGGTAACATTAGCAAACGATGTAAGGTAATTCCTTTTATGTTATATGCTGCTAACCCAGTTGGAGCAGTAACAACACAAGACAAAGTTAAATCAGTTTTTTTCTGTAGGTAGCTTCTAATTACTTTAATTAAGAAACTTTTTCCAGTTCCAGCTTGTCCACTCACATACATTCTGATTGGTTCAAATGATATGCATGAGCACTCTTTATTTTCATGTAGTAATCCATGATCAATTTGTTTTGTGACTTCTTCATAAATTTGTTGTTGTTCATCATTCAGTTGTTGTTCCAAATTTGGTAAGTCTATAAAATCCTCCTGAGCTCGATTCATAGCTGTTTCCACTTCAGTCATGGCTATTGCAGCTTCATTTTCTACGATTGGTTGTCCTAGGGGATCTTGACTGAGCGTACCAGAACTTTGACTGTCTTGAGAACTGTCTCTAGCTACTTCAGCTGCAATTGTAGCTTCTTGTTCAATTTCTTCATTTAACATTTGTACATAATTTGTGAAAGTACTGCATTCTATGCTATCTTTACATGCATTAAAGGAATCTTCATAGCTGTGAAAATCTCCAAGTAATTCATCCTCTGAACGCCATGGTTTAAACAGCTGTAAAAGAGCTAAGTAGTAAAATTCCTTTATGTCAGTAGTGTCACAACTCAGCTTCCTGTGATTAATCAAACTTCCTTTTGTTTGTTCCACCAAACATCCTTCCTCACCAATGACTTTATATTTTCCATTGTTGATGTCTTCTGTGGCATTCCGTGTACGAATGTAGTTCGGCAGCACTTCATAGAGACACATGTTCTCAAGATGATGACTTCTGCTTGGGTAATATGTGTCCAACATATTTGTTTTCAAAATGTCTGTACTTTCTGGTTCGTTCTCTGCTAAATATTCAATTTCTCGAACAGATTTCAGTACCCTATTTCGCATTCCTGCAAGGCCTAAACTTACCCAAATTATTCTTCTGGATTTGGAGTACAGACTTGCAGATGATAATCTATCTGAGCATTCGTATGACCCAATTTCTCGATGCGATAACATCTTTAAACTGAAACTGTATAGTTTTTTACTGACAGTCTTCTCGTGAGAAATCTCTTCCCACATTTCTTTCAATTCCGTTTTCTAAGATTTAGTGATGTACGATGTGACATACCGAGCAACAGCAATAGAATTGTCTGCTACATACTGAATATCCACGTTAGCATTCCACATGGATGAAATGACTGGGTTGTAGTCATTTATAAATTTTGACTCTTCTTTTCTTCTTAGGTTGTAAGTATTTTTCGGAGATTTTCTTGTAATGGTATGTCGCACAGCTGACATAAAACTGTTTAGTCTTCCTTTTGAAAGAACAGGTCGTGGAAATCCAAATCGACATTTTGTGTAGAATTTATCTTTAATCTTGTACTTTCGTCGACAGTATTTTCCACACCGATGACTTTGGAAATGTAAAACTTGCTCTTTTAAGTTTTTCTGTTCTGTGCTTTTAGATATAGTACATGTTGCATATTCTTCAATGAAAGTTAAAACTGCACCATCAGAATCTGTTCCAAATTTTGGGGCATCCTTGATCCACAACAGCATATTAATATGAGGAGCACCTCTTGCTTGGCACACTTTTTTCCAAAAGAAATCCACAACTTCTCCAAGAGGTGGATTTTTTTTATTGCAGATGAAGGACATCATAGCCTCAAATTTATGATTGAAATATCTGCAAACATTAACCGGATCCAATGAGCACAATTCTCCTGCTGTCTTGTATTGGACGTTTTCAATATTTGAATTTGCCTCTCGAAGAAAATCCAGTAAATCATCCCAAGCGTACTCAGCACAGCTTAGGGTAAGGAACCATGTAGGAGTTCCTAAATTCCGTAACATACATTTCAATTCTCCATGGCGTCGGTACCAATATTCATTAGTTCCACGCTGACAAGCCATCAGATTAATCAATTGAGATTCCAAATGATCATCTCGCTGTTGCACTTTGTTCATAAAATCCTTTGCAGACACATTATGTAGATGTACTCCACATTTTAAAATGTGATTTACTGCATAAGATAGTGCAGACAAGTCACTTTCAAATAAAAGATGGAACAAATAAGGAATACTTTGACGAAATCTTGGATCTTCTGCATATAATCTTGTAGTCCTATACTCAGAAGCAGGAATCTGTACTGGACGTTCATCATATCGTCCACCTTTTCCTGTAGGAAACAGCTGGGGAAAACATACACTCACGGGAGTTCCTTTTGCTTTTTTCATCTGAAACAGATCAATAGTGTTTGCCATAACTTCTTTAGAATGAAGAGGATCTATGCTGAAATGTTCTTAAATTTCTTCTTCTTTTGGCTTGTACACTTTTTCAATTTGCCCAGTTGGTATTCCTGTGTCTCCTAGTAAAACTTCTTCATCTTCATTCATATAAATTGATTCATAGTACTTATTATTTCTTTTCAAATATAAATTTGCTCTTTGTACTTTTCGTACATCTACTAGCTCCTGCCAAATTTTCTTATTCTTTGTAGGTACACCATTAACCAGAATAACTAATGGTTCAGTTTCCAAACTATCTGATGATAGTCAATTTTGTCATTTTATCTTTTAAATTTTTACTAACAGTGAGTTCTACATTCTCTTCCAAATTTTCCCCAATAACTGTGTCATTTCCTGCACTTTCTTGCTCTGGGCCAAAGTAACAAAACTGAATATCATCAATAACCTTCTCTACATCTGATACAGATCCACGGAACAGAGCACTATTCAACTCATTTAACTTTAGTGCTGGACTTTTAGCAAAATACAATCTTCTCACAAACTTTTTCATTTCAGTATGATGTACTGCCAGCATCCTAAAATGGTGAAAAACACTTTGACAAACATTCCTAGAAAGACAAGCCAGAGAATGTCCTTGCAAACCAGTATTCTTTCTCACTCTGCATGGATCTAGTCTGTGAAGCACCTTAATCTTCTGTTCAACACTTTTTTTACTATATTTTCTTAGAAAGTCACGTAATTTATCAATAGATTCTTGTCGTACAGTACAAATACTGCTACAATTCCAAGTGTACACTGGGGCTTTAGGACGTTTCCCCATAACCTCATCAGCTAACACTTCTTCCACATTTCTTGGAACCATTTTCTGATTTCCATTACACAACCATCTTTAACTTCATAAGCACGACCTCTGGTGTCAACTGCATGCAGCAAACTATTACTTTGAAGATAACTCTCTTCATTAAAAAATGGTTCAGTACTTGAACTATGCTTCCATTCTCCTAAGAACACTTTACAAAAGTTATTTTTTTTCACTACTCTTTTCCTTTTGCTTTTTGACTTCATTACATTGACTATTTTATCTAATGTACGGATCCTGTTCAAAATTAAAATGAATAGTTTTCTTTTTAATTCCAAAGCCTTTGCAACAATTGATTCAATATGTTTCTTTTATTTATAAAATGTTGCTTTCTTCCTATATTTTTTCACATCCTTTAGCAAATTGAACATCACTCTTCTCTGAAACATTTTTCTACGAATGTTTTGAAATTCTGTTTTTCTTTTTAAGTCATTCTTTATTGCTTCTGATTGTACATTACCATTTACTATTTTCTTTCTATGGTCTTGTTGTTTTCTACTTGAAGCACTATTTGCAGTGGATATATTTTTTACATTTTTTCTTTGTTTGAGAATATTTTTAAAAAAATCCTTAGTCTGCTTACCAGAAGACTTTTTCTTTTTTCCAACATGAGGTTCTTCAACTAATTTGTGTTGTCCAGATGCAACCGCCAGTAGATAATAAATGTTGCCCAAATATAAACATTATCTACTGGCGGTCGCCAGTAGATAGTTATAGTTAGGACCGAGTTCCCATAGGAAATCTGAAAATTCTATTTTGAATAACTTTGGCGCCGGTTGACTTATCTTCGTGAAATTTTCAAAACTAATGGGGCGCTCCACTCAGCTCCTACCCTGAAAGTCTCGGGGTGATTCGTCAAGTGGGGGCTGAGAAAAAAGGGGGGTCCCAAAACGCGTTTTCCCCATGCATTTTCCCATAGGACCTTTAGTCGAAGGTACAGCCCGAACGGCTGAACAGAATTACTTGAAATTTGGCAAAGTGGTAGTCCTCAGGTCAGGCATGTGCCTTTTGCATATATGGTGTCAATCTGTTCAGTACTTGAGTATTTTTCAAAATAGAATGAGTTTTTTAATATTTAATTTTATACATATTACATTGAATAGTGAGTATTTTTACAGTTAAATAAATAATTGAGAATTAATCTAAATTGAAAGAGTATTTAATATTTTATTTAAAATAAATAAGAGTGAGTAACTAAATTTTATTACTTGAGTATTTTTAAAATATTAAAGTGTATTTCTTAAATTAATTCAGTTCATTGGTTTTTTCAAATTAAGAAACAGCATATTTTTAATTTAATTTATTTAAAGTTTGTGAGTACTTTTTAAAAATATTAATACTACAGTATCTATCAAAAATTTAAGTAATCAGATATGTAAATACTAGAGTATTTATAAGTTCCAAAAATAGAGAACATTTTTTTTAAAAAAAGGAAGAGTACTTTTGGATTATTTATTATAAAAATTAGAAAAATGTATAAAAAAAAAAATATATATAATAATAGTTGAAATATTAAAAGAGTAATAAAAAATGCATTTTAAAAACAATAATAGTTTATAAAAAAAAAAAAGAAAATAATTACTTACTTTTAAAAAAAAATTCCCACGCTTTTCCATTGAAGTCGATGAGCGTCTTTGTCCTTTATTTATTTTGGCAGCATCAGAATATACAACCCGCGGAACAAGAAAAGAAGGATCAGAAAGTGAAGAAAGAGAAAGTTTTGAAGGGAAAAGACAATAGAGTCGAGGTAAGGAACATATTTAGTAAATTAACATTTAATTAGTTACAATTTTGAAGTTTAAATAACTATTTAAAAAATAATGACAGCAAACAATTTTTGTTTTCACATTTTTTATTTATAGAAAAATCATGAAAAAATAAACCATATTTTTAATGAATTTTGCAATGTAAGTAACATTTTTAAAACAAAATATAAATATTTTATTAACATTTATAAACATTTATTTACAGATTAGTTAAAAAAAGTAGTCCGCTATAAATTTAGATGCACGCGATGACGTAATGACGTGAGCGTCGACGTAATACGCCATTTTGCAGAGCATCGGAGGAGGAAGCAGCAGGAAGCTGATCTGCGGCCAGGTAGGAAATATTTTCATTTGTAATTGTAGAATAAACCTTTAAAAGGGATACATATATAGTGAGGAAAGAATAAGGGGAGGTTGCGGGAAAACTAATTGATTACTTAATTGTTTTTAAACATGTCCACATTAATGTCATTAATGTATGCCTATGTCGGGTCGCTAAAAGTTATTTATTTAGTTAAAAAAAGTATGTAACTGTTAAAAAATTAAAAGTTACTGTTCAGAAAGTTGATTTGTTTATTTAGGAAGTAAAAAAAGTAATGTCGATCTTCATTTCTAAGTGCAAAAAAGTTGCGTACTTTGAAATTTTGAAAAATAACGATTGTTATAAAAATGATGATTAAGCTGCAAAGTGCATTTCGGAATATGGTTTGAATTGTAGAATTTACATATGTTTGAGTTTTGGTGATTTGTTTTGACGGAAATTAAATTGGAATTTTTCGGTAATTTAATTAATGGAGTTCCGATGTCGAACAATAGTTCAAATACTATGGGACAGTAAATTTGTAGACATTGGTAGTTTTTGCTTGAAATGAAGATTTGTTTTAAAAAAAAAGAACCCGACTTGTTTGTTGGAAAACATTTTTAGAAAATACCTTGGTATGCCAATTGTAATTTGAAAATTAGTAAAATTTAAAGCAAAGCAGGAAAGTAAGTAATTACATTATTTCAAAAAGAAAGAATGTTAGAAAGATTTTCAAGGTAGTCTATAGCCACACACAACGAAAATTGTTGTAGAATTGCCAATAGTCTCTCAGACATTTCCCTTGTTTTGACTGTTACTCGTGGGTTTAGACTACCTGCGAGTGTTTGTGCTATTCTCATTTCTTGGAAACTTTGCTCCTTCTTCAAAGTTTCCAAAAATGAGTAGAAGTTAGGATGTGGTTTACCAATTGTATGGTTGAAGGAGTTATGCCATCCCTCAATGGCATTGTTTGTTTTTGCTTCTCCCTCTAAACAACTCGTGTAGAAGTTCCACCACTCCACATGGAATCGTGGCTTCCTCCTGCGACCCGATCTGCTTAGGTGTCCAATCCATGTGTCCTCAAAATAATTTAGAATGGGTGCCAATTTTTCTTCGTTACTCGTATAATAAACAGATTCTATAATTGCAGTGTAGTACTCGTCCACACTATCGGGAGGAACAAAACAAAGTGCAGTTAATTTTTTTAGTTCAAATTGTAGTTTGCTATCCCGAGAATATTCTGCAACTAGGGATGTTTTCTGTAATTTACGCCAAAATGCCTGCGAAAAATGGAAAAAACATCCCTGAATTTGGGTATCCGTGTACGTTTTAGTGATCACATTGATCATGCTCAATTCAAAATCAATAATTATTTTTCGAGGACTTGAAGATGTTTTACTTTTAATCACTGATAAAAGTTCAGTGTATGTTGCAGAAGTCTTATCAGGTAGCAAACTATAAACTAAGGGAATTACACTATTGTTAATTTTAGCATGTATAGTGTAAATTTGAGTGAAAGGATGGGGTGTACTTTTAAACGTCCCATCCATCATCCAAATTTCACTACTTTCTAACTTAGCAAGGTTACGTGGGGTACTAAAAATTAGAATACGTTTCTGAGGGTTTTCGTTGTCATGCAGAAGGAAAGGTTCATCAGAAAAAGAAATAGAAAGATCATGAGGAATTCTAATGTCAGAGAAAGTATGTGGTGTAGATAATTGAATGTTACTTGCCTGCTTTTGTCTCTGAATAATTCTTCTCAAATTAGGTATTATAGGCATGTTACTAGCAACATGACTGGGGACATGCTGTGCAACCTCTCTTAAAATTGATCCTGTAGAATCATTGGAGGTGCTTGCAATAGCTTTCATCTCGTTTATTGTTTCTCTAATTTCTACATCCATTGCAGAGGCAGAGTGGTTATGTTCTGTGGTTTTCACAACCAAATTATCAACAGTAACCGCTCTGCCACTGCAATGGGTAGTGTAGTATTGCACACACCTCCAATGATTTCTAGTTAAACTTATTCTTTCCTTACTATATATGTATCCACCATGGTTTAATAAATTTTTGCCCTTCCTGGATTTAATAAAGTTGGCAGCTCCCAGGCTAGACATTATCTGAAAAGAGGAGAAAACACAAAAAAATTAGCCTGAATAAATTTATTAATTAGCTAAAACATAACATTTACACCATCCAACACATTCCCTACTGATGCACCTTCCTGGAGTTAGAATAGTAAATTGCACCCCTACACCATCCAACACTTTCCCTACTGCTGCACCTTCCTGGAGTTAGAATAGTAAATTGCACCCCAACACCATCAAACACATTCCCTACTGATGCACCTTCCTGGAGTTAGAATAGTAAATTGCACCCCTACACCATCCAACACTTTCCCTACTGCTGCACCTTCCTGGAGTTAGAATAGTAAATTGTTACCCCTACACCATCCGACACTTTCCCTACTGATGCACCTTCCTGGAGTTAGAATAGTAAATTGAACCCCAACACCATCAAACACATTCCCTACTGATGCACCTTCCTGGAGTTAGAATAGTAAATTGCACCCCTACACCATCCAACACTTTCCCTACTGCTGCACCTTCCTGGAGTTAGAATAGTAAATTGCACCCCTACACCATCCAACACATTCCCTACTGATGCACCTTCTGGAGTTAGAATAGTAAATTGTTACCCCTACACCATCCGACACTTTCCCAACTGCTGCACCTTCCTGGAGTTAGAATAGTAAATTGCACCCCTACACCATCCAACACATTCCCTACTGCTGCACCTTACCGGAGTTAGAATAGTAAATTGTTACCCCTACACCATCCAACACATTCCCTACTGATGCACCTTCCTGGAGTTAGAATAGTAAATTGCACCCCTACACCATCCAACACTTTCCCTACTGCTGCACCTTCCTGGAGTTAAAATAGTAAATTGCACCCCAACACCATCCAACACATTCCCTACTGCTGCACCTTGCTGGAGTTAGAATAGTAAATTGCACCCCTACACCATCCAACACATTCCCTACTGATGCACCTTCCTGGAGTTAGAATAGTAAATTGCACCCCTACACCATCCAACACATTCCCTACTGATGCACCTTCCTGGAGTTAGAATAGTAAATTGCACCCCTACACCATCCAACACTTTCCCTACTGCTGCACCTTCCTGGAGTTAGAATAGTAAATTGCACCCCAACACCATCAAACACATTCCCTACTGATGCACCTTCCTGGAGTTAGAATAGTAAATTGCACCCCAACACCATCCAACACATTCCCTACTGCTGCACCTTGCTGGAGTTAGAATAGTAAATTGCACCCCTACACCATCCGACACTTTCCCTACTGATGCACCTTCCTGGAGTTAGAATAGTAAATTGCACCCCTACACCATCCAACACATTCCCTACTGATGCACCTTCCTGGAGTTAGAATAGTAAATTGCACCCCTACACCATCCAACACTTTCCCTACTGTTGCACCTTCCTGGAGTTAGAATAGTAAATTGCACCCCAACACCATCAAACACATTCCCTACTGATGCACCTTCCTGGAGTTAGAATAGTAAATTGCACCCCTACACCATCCAACACTTTCCCTACTGCTGCACCTTCCTGGAGTTAGAATAGTAAATTGTTACCCCTACACCATCCGACACTTTCCCTACTGATGCACCTTCCTGGAGTTAGAATAGTAAATTGAACCCCAACACCATCAAACACATTCCCTACTGATGCACCTTCCTGGAGTTAGAATAGTAAATTGCACCCCTACACCATCCAACACTTTCCCTACTGTTGCACCTTACCGGAGTTAGAATAGTAAATTGCACCCCTACACCATCCAACACATTCCCTACTGATGCACCTTCCTGGAGTTAGAATAGTAAATTGCACCCCTACACCATCCAACACTTTCCCTACTGCTGCACCTTCCTGGAGTTAGAATAGTAATTGTTACCCCTACAGCATGGTACATTTTTAAAACAGCTTCACCTTACAATGTTTGATAAAATTACCTTTTTCTTTCGAAGTTGCTTTTCTTGCTGACTCTTCTTAAGTGGGAATGGCGTGTAGGCTGGAGTAGACACGTATGAGGTGATTGGATTTCGAATGGAAAAATAAATGTCTGGAAAAGTGAAAAAAGAAAAGAATGAGAAAACTGAACGATGTTGAGAAATGCGATTTTACAATAATTTTTTAAAAATTGTATATTTGTTATAAGTTGCATTAGATAACACTTTCCCGAATGCTACACCATCCTTTAGTCATGAAATAAAATTCTGAATTCTGCAAATGTAACCATAATTAAATTGGGTTTTTTTTCAACATTAGCAATGAGATAGCTAGTCTAATATATTGAAGGTTAAGAAACCATCATGAAAATCGATACCTTGTTTTGTAGAACTTGCTTTTCTGGATGAGGCTTCTGAAGATGATTTGGTCTGTTGGTTCAAGATTTAACGTGTGTGGTGGAAAGAATCTTTCTGTAAGGAATCAAATTGTTGTGTTTTGAAAAAAAAGAGGATAAAAAAAAATTTAACGTTGGTTTGAAATGTAAAATCTGAGTATATTTAAATTAATAATGACATACAATATAACTAATACTACATGACACTGTACTAACCAATGCACCTTCCTGTGGTTGAAATAGAGATATGTACCCCTACACTATAAAAAAATTTCCTTAATGTTGCACCTTCCTGGAGTAGAAATACTATATTGTTACTCTAAACTATCCATTATTTTTCTAATTTGGTACGTTAGAGGAGTAATAATTGCAAAAGGAAGGATTAAAAATTGTATAGTAAAAATAGTACTGAAAAGGTAACATACCTTTTTCTGTTATTGTTTGTTTTCGTGCCTTCAAGGTAATGCTTGCAGCAGGATAAAGTTTTTTTTTGGTTCAGATGTACTCTGGGAAAAAAAAAAGTTGAATAAATTAATGTTCCTTAGCCAACGTTGGTTGGAAAAAAAAATACAATTTATAAACAATTTGATATATGACAAAGGAGTATGATTAACAATTGGTGAAAGAAAACATATTACACATTTAATGCATTTTTCTTAAAAAAAAAAAGTTAATCCGATACTATCACTAAATTACTATAATGCAGAACATTCTAGGACTTTGAATAGAAATAGTTGCCCTAGTAATATGAATCGCTTTTCCAGATGTAGTACCCAACTGAAGTCTTATTAGTAATTGTTACTCCTGCATCATGGTATTTTTTCGTTTATGATGTAGTGAGATTGAGGTTTAAAAAAAACACACCATTGCCATACATCACTTTAGGTAATTTTTAAAAATATATTTTACAAGTAAAACCATTACAAATAAATTACATTTACCTTCACAATTTTATATGGCAGTCGTTAACGTGGTGGTGATGCTCAATTAGGTATACCAATTGTTGAATCTCAATATATTCCGAGTTTCTGTTTTTGGAAAATAAAATACTTGTTTTAAGTTGGTGTATATTTTTAGTGATAATAAATTAGAAACAGTACATTTTAAAAGTTATTATTAAGAATTTTATTTAAATTTTTTTTGGGTTAAGAAAATATATTTTCCTCAAAACCAACGTTTAGAAATATTATAATGACTTACTAGTAGTTGCTCTATTGTAATTCTTTTACGAATGAATTCCGTGCTCTCTCTGAGGAGGTCGCAGTGGAGGTGACAGAGGGTCAGCTTTTCACGTCTGGTCTCTCTGCTAGTTGATAATCAACTGAGTGCAAAATGGTGTCTTCCTTGTATTTATAAGTTTTACTCTGTGTCACTATTAATTTTTTTAAAAACTGCGTTCGTTGTGTTTTTTTAAATGCTTTGTTTTACTGTGGAAAATGATAATTTAAAAATGCTTTTTAAAAAATATTGTTTTGATTCATTTGCTCCGTTTTGGCATCCATTTTGAAACATGTCTTTTGGTATTGTTTACATAGAAACTGTGGTAGGACAAGTTTTACAAGTGAGATGGTTAAAATGGCGCCTATGTGTATGTGTCTTATGTTTTACTTTGTATACTTACTTTCCGATCTAATCATGATAAAAATGTCTATGTACTGTTATTTAAATTTTCGTTATTTTTGTAAAACTGTGAAATGTGTGAAAACTGAATTTTATGGGGGATTTTGAGTATTAATTTTAATACTCGAGTATTAATTTTAATACTCGAGTATTAATTTGGTAATGCGTTTCAGTCGATTTACGTACAGTTTTTCTCCACATTTTAATACACTTCCCCACCCTAAAACCCCTAATTTCCCTGCATCCCGTGCCAGATTTTATTGAACTTTTAATTTAAAAAAAAAAAAACGCGTTGTAATGGTATGCGTTGTAATAGATTTCGTTGTAATAGCACTTTTCAGTATTTTAATAGGTTTTGCGTTGTAAGAGTATTCGTTGTAAAGTAATGCGTTGTAGTAGTACTTGCGTTGTAAAAAATGCGTTGTAAAGGTATGCGTTGTAATAGCATGCGTTGTAACGTCATACATCCGTTTTTTTGTACCTACAAGTAAGTACCGATGCAGAGTCTAAAGTTCAAGAGGAAGACTCTGTTCCCTTCATCTGTGAAATGTACACCGTCTCCTCTATAAATGCCTTGCATGTTGTAACGCAAGTTGTTGTGGTATATAGAACCCATACCATGGTCTCTGAGGAAAGCAGAAACAGACTTATTGATGTGCTTTCTTGCTTTCTCAATCTGTGGACAATATTGGTTGGACCAGTTCCACTTTTACCGTTGGCATATATTAGAATATACAAAGGTAGTTTGTGGAAAAAGTGACATCAATTGCACAAAGGTGTCCTTAACAAGCATTTCCAGACCTACCCCAGTTAAAGTGCCTAGGTCATTTCCACCACAGTGCACAATTATAAGGTTAGGCTGTGGGAGATGTAGAAAGGATTTCACCAAAGGCATTAATTGGTGCCACTTAACCCTCTCTGACCAATCCATTTAATGTCTACATTTGGCAAAGCAAGGTCTTTCACAATACCTCTTTTTTCTGCATACTTTTCACTCCAGAAGACATAGCTATGACTTACAATCCACACTGTGAACATCTTTCAAGGAGATCTGGATGCACTCAAAAGGCGTCTTTCAGTAGAATGGCAATATGAAAAGAAAGATAGTTGTAAAATGGAGGCTTACATACTTTTTTTTAATAAAAAGAACTCATTGGCTGTTTCACACCATTCTACACTAAAAACTAGGCTGTATGTTTACATTTTTACAAGCATGTTTTGTATTGATTCAGAAAAATGTGTTCCCACAGAACATTACTTTGGATTTGCTGTTAGGTTTGAAAAGTCAAGCACTCTTGCTCTTTGGATTAGAAACGTTGTGTGCTGAACTTCTGACCTCTCTGCTCACACCAGTGTTCCATGACCTGTTGCTATGCTAGCAGGCAGAAGTCATGTTGGGGGTAGGAATCATTTGGAAAGGGTTGAAATTTGCAACCAATAGAAATGTGTGTTTCCATTTGAAAAAATGTGGCAAGCAATGTGATTTAAAGTTAACATGTATATGTGTGAAAAAGAGAGGGAAAGTTTGCCATTTACTGGTTCTGGTGAGAGGTGTACAGCTCAGAGATTCTGGCTCTGATAATCTGCTGTGTGAGTGCCACATTTCTTTCTCAACTAACTACTTTTAAAGGTGAGTTATGAATTTGAGAGGGGATGTATGTGGTGCATTTTGTCAAAGGTGTTTTTTTATTGATAGTCAAACAGAAGAGGAAAAAACATGCGACAGTCCCGCACAACTTCCCTCGCAGGGGGTACGCCAAATATGAGGGGAGGCCGTAGAGAGTAAAGAGTGTCCAGTCCTCCGGCCCTGCCAAGCAACAAGCCACAAAAATACAAAGGTTCCAAATCTAAGCCATAAATACAAAGCTAGTAGAGGAGCCCAGCTCCCGCTCATCGTTAAGGCTCAGCAGAGTTCAAGCTACTGGGGCCGGTCACTCCAAACCTAGCACGATCAGGCTCACCCCCTCCATCGTCCAGGGGTGCCACAATGAACCAAAACCAAAAAAGAAACCCCCCTACTCCCCAACTACCCCCAACCACCCCACCCTCCCCCCCAGTGGTGGTAGCTCTCAGTCATACTTACTACGATCCTCTGCCAACACTCATACCTGAAACAGATGGAGGGCTCGAACTGAGGGTGGACACACCGCGGCCGGTAATCCCTTGGAAAGAAAACGAACCAATGGACCCCAACGGAAAATGAAATTCTTAAAGTTCCCCAGAAAGATGTCCGCCATCCGTTCCATGCTCAACAACTTCCACAATCGCGCATGCCACAAAGAGATCGCCGGGGCCTCCCTTTTCTTCCAGGCCGCCGCCAGGGTTATCTTGGCCGCCCCCACACAAAGCCAGAGGATCTTTTTGTCCGCTTGCGTCTGATGTTTGAGGAGTGGATCCCGAAGGCTCAACAACACGTGAGTCAAGCAGTCCACAATCTGGTACCCCAGGATCTCCTTAATATGGGACAAGATCTCTTCCCAGTAGGGGCGGATGATCGGGCAGTCCCACCAGATATGGCGAAAGTCCCCCAGTAGACCACAGCCCCTCCAACACCTGTCCGAAGAGTTAGGGAAGATGCGGTGTAACTTAGCGGGGGAGAGGTACCAGTCCATCATGGTCTTGAGATGCGCCTCCCGCAGTTCCACCGATGCGTGAGAGCGAGGCAGCCCCCTTCTCTCCAGGCATCAAAAGGCCCCTCTCGCAGTGCAGGCGGGAAGGCCGGGTTGAAGTGTAGGGGAGTAAAGGGCAACGGGAACGCAGTCCAGTGCTCATCTCCAGAAACCGAATCCTAGACCTTAAGGGTGGTACCGGTAGGTGTGCTGATGCACGCATTCCTGGGCCTATCCCCCTTGGGCTTCCACACCAAGCCCCATATCGTTCGCCCCGCCACACTTCTATCCATGTGCAGCCAGTGTTTCTCCGAGAGGGGTTGGGTCCATTCTACCAATATCCTCAGTTGCGCTGCCTTGTAATAGAGGTGCAGGTCCGGAAGGTCCACTCCACCCTCCCCCCGAGGGCGCCGGAGAGCGGCAAAGGAAAATCTAGCCCGTCCCCCTTGCCAAACGAAACGGAGCATAAGAGTCTTTATGCGCCGAAAGAAATCACTGTCCAAGACAATAGGGAGAGCCTGGAATAAATATAAAAGCTTCGGGAGGAGCGTCATTTTAATCGCATGGATGCTACCCAACCAGGAGATAATGTCGGCTTCCAGCGATTCAAATCAGCCTGGATTGTAGCCAGTAGAGGGGGGAAATTGCCCGAATACAGTTTCCCCACCGTGGGGGGTCAAGTGGACCCCTAAATACAGTAAAGAGTAATGGGTCCACGACAGGGGCGTAAGCGGTCGGAGGCGGTCCACCTCTGCCGAGGAAAGCGTGAGGTTAAGAATATAAGATTTGTCGTAGTTCACCTTGAAAGCTGCTACCGCCTCGAAACACGCCAGAGCCGTCTGCACATCGGGGAGGGAGTGCGCAGGGTCTGCAAGAGAGAGCAAGACGTCGTCTGCAAACAGGGAGATCTTGTGTTGTTCGCCCATGAAGGGCAATCCTCGTATGTCCGGGTGCTCCCGTATCGCCAACGCCAGTGGTTCAATATTCAGAGCAAATAACAAGGGGGAGAGGGGACACCCCTGCCGTGTGCCCCGCGAGTGCGAAAAGAAAGACGATAAATATCCGTTGACCGTGACTCTAGAACGGGGGTCGCTATAATTGGCCTTGAGCATGGTCAAGAATCTGTCCGAGAATCCAAATGCTTCCAAGGTTCGGAATAGAAACTGCCAATCCACCCGGTCAAATGCCTTCTCGGCGTCCAGGCCAATCAATACCGCCGGGATGTTAAAGCGTTTGGCCTTCTCGATGAGGTGGATCACCCTCCTAGTGTTATCATGGGTTTGACGCACCTTGATAAAACCCGATTGATCAGGGTGAATAAGAGCCGGCATCAGGTCCTGCAAGCGAGTCGCAAGAATGGAAGACTAAAGTTTGGCGTCGATATTAAGCAGGGCTATCGGCCTATACGACGAACACGCAGAGGGGTCCTTACCAGGCTTGGGGATAACTGAGATGACCGATTCCGCCATGGAGACCGAGGAAACCCCCGAGTCGGCCATAGCATTGAACAGTCGAACCAAGAAGCCACTAATGTCAGCGGCAAAGGATTGGTAGAAGAGGGTCGTGAACCCGTCCGCACCAGGCGCCTTATGGGGTTTCAAGGACCTGATGGCACCCAGCACCTCCTCCCTGGAGATGGGGGCGGAAAGCAGGTCATTCCATTCGTTAGAGACACGAGGGAGCGGGAGTGCGCTCATATAGTCCTTTTGGGCGACGGAGTCCAGGGTATCTCCCGAGTACAACGTCGCATAGAACTCCCCGAAGAGTTCATCCTTGGCAGCATCACAATGCCGCAACGAGCCGGTTGCATCTCGAACGCCCCCTATGTAATCCTTCTCCCGTTTATAGCAAAGTTGTTCCCCTGAGAGTAGGAGAAATGGCAGAGCTTCAGGAGAGTGAACTGCGCCCTGTTGTTGTAGTGAGCCCGGAGTTTGCCCCTAAGGGCAGTCAGCGGCGTTTGTCTGGAAGGTTTGGCCTTATGTGCTTGCTCCAGCGCAGAGAGTTCCAACTCCAACGCCTCCCGTTCCGTCCTCCTCAATCTATTGAGAGCTGCGTTAAGGGCCAAGCAGCTACCCCTCACGGACGCCTTGAAGGCGTCCCAGGTAGTGAAAACCGAGGTGTCCTGCACAGGAAACTCAGCAGAGAACAAAATCTTTTTTCATGATTTAGTATTATCTGCTCTTGCAAACTTTCAAGATAAAATACAACATTCAGCACTACATTAGCGTAGCAGTTGACACCAGAGCTATTTTCAAAATGACAACCAACAACCTCTTCAACATTGTCCTTTTTGTTTTTGCTTGCAATCACATCACTCTCCTTTTGTTTTCTCTTCTGTACATCCTCATTACAGATATTCGCAATTCTCCTTTTCCGACAACACATTTTTCAAACACAGGATACTGACCTAAATGAGGAGCATAGCTTCTTCTTAATCTATTATACTCCTTTACACAATTTGCATCAGCACTAACTTTTGAGTCATCCAAGTCTATCATGAATAAACCAGATAATGTTTTCACTCGTGACAAAGCAATATATGCCTTCTTTAACCCCTTCCATGCTCATGACGGAACGATTCCGTCATGAGCATCGGTTGAGCTGTGCTCATGACGGAACCGTTCCGTCATGGCCCCGCCCGCGCTCGAACCCTTCAGCACTGCGGGTGAATCCGCGCAGCGCTGAAGGGGTTAAACACACTAGATCCAATGTTTCCAAAACCTCTATCTACAGTTAATCCTTGAGATTTGTGAATAGTTACAGCATATGCTAGAGAAAACGGAAACTGCTTCCTACGTACATATAAGTCTTTCACAAGCAAAAAACGAACTGAACAACGACTAATGTCTTTAACCTCTTCAATCTGATCAAATTTTATTTTTAAAAATTCAATTCCATCTTTTTTCTGGTAATTAACAAAACCCACAACTTTACCCATAGCTCCATTCACTAAACCTTTTTCTACATTCAAATTACGTCTTAAAATTACTCGACGGTTCATACATACATAAAGATTCTTTTCTAAACCAGCTGTTTTGGATATGTTTTTCTCTAGAGAATCCAATTTAGTTTTCAATTTGCCTGTCAATGTAATAGTTATTCCTTCATGCTGTATTTTGTTCACTGCTTCCATTTTCATAATCTCTTCATTTTCCAATTTCAAAAGTTCTTCATTGAACATAGAGCATTCATGTAGTGTTGGCATTAAGCAGATTACAGTATTTTTTTCTGGAACCATTTGTTCTGTTGGAAACAAATTACATAGCAATCGACTCTGTAAAGCTTTTCTGCCATGTTCTGTGAGTAGTCCAATTCTGATATCTTTGAGAATACTTGCATAATCATCATCATTTGCTTGCCGCATATTGGTAATGAGTTCTTTGTACTCAAAGTATGACCAAATATTCACATTACCTATACTTCCTAATGACTTTTTCGTGTCTTCATGTGTAACAGTATTAAATACTGGTTGTCCTTTAACTGGAGTGAGCTGCAGTAGATCCCCAAAAACTATAACATGTTTTCCTCCAAATACCACGTCATAGTCTCTCTTTAGAATTTGCTGCATTCTTAAATGCACAAAGGCAAGCATTAAGTTTGATACCATGCTTACCTCATCAATAATGAGAAGTTTCATTTTCTTCAACACTCTTGAAACTTCAAAACATGCTTCTCCAGTTAGCTTGTGGTATTCTATTGTGTTCTCATGCTCTACTGGTAACATTAGCAAACGATGTAAGGTAATTCCTTTTATGTTATATGCTGCTAACCCAGTTGGAGCAGTAACAACACAAGACAAAGTTAAATCAGTTTTTTTCTGTAGGTAGCTTCTAATTACTTTAATTAAGAAACTTTTTCCAGTTCCAGCTTGTCCACTCACATACATTCTGATTGGTTCAAATGATGTGCATGAGCACTCTTTATTTTCATGTAGTAATCCATGATCAATTTGTTTTGTGACTTCTTCATAAATTTGTTGTTGTTCATCATTCAGTTGTTGTTCCAAATTTGGTAAGTCTATAAAATCCTCCTGAGCTTGATTCATAGCTGTTTCCACTTCAGTCATGGCTATTGCAGCTTCATTTTCTACGATTGGTTGTCCTAGGGGATCTTGACTGAGCGTACCAGAACTTTGACTGTCTTGAGAACTGTCTCTAGCTACTTCAGCTGCAATTGTAGCTTCTTGTTCAATTTCTTCATTTAACATTTGTACATAATTTGTGAAAGTACTGCATTCTATGCTATCTTTACATGCATTAAAGGAATCTTCATAGCTGTGAAAATCTCCAAGTAATTCATCCTCTGAACGCCATGGTTTAAACAGCTGTAAAAGTGCTAATTAGTAAAATTCCTTTATGTCAGTAGTGTCGCAACTCAGCTTCCTGTGATTAATCAAACTTCCTTTTGTTTGTTCCACCAAACATCCTTCCTCACCAATGACTTTATATTTTCCATTGTTGATGTCTTCTGTGGCATTCCGTGTACGAATGTAGTTCTGCAGCACTTCATAGAGACACATGTTCTCAAGATGATGACTTCTGCTTGGGTAATATGTGTCCAACATATTTGTTTTCAAAATGTCTGTACTTTCTGGTTCGTTCTCTGCTAAATATTCAATTTCTCGAACAGATTTCAGTACCCTATTTCGCATTCCTGCAAGGCCTAAACTTACCCAAATTATTCTTCTGGATTTGGAGTACAGACTTGCAGATGATAATCTATCTGAGCATTCGTATGACCCAATTTCTCGATGCGATAACATCTTTAAACTGAAACTGTATATTTTTTTACTGACAGTCTTCTCGTGAGAAATCTCTTCCCACATTTCTTTCAATTCCGTTTTCTAAGATTTAGTGATGTAAGATGTGACATACCGAGCAACAGCAATAGAATTGTCAGCTACATACTGAATATCCATGTTAGCATTCCACATGGATAATATGACTGGGTTGTAGTCATTTATACATTTTGACTCTTCTTTTCTTCTTAGGTTGTAAGTATTTTTCGGAGATTTTCTTGTAATGGTATGTCGCACAGCTGACATAAAACTGTTTACTCTTCCTTTTGAAAGAACAGGTCGTGGAAATCCAAATCGACATTTTGTGTAGAATTTATCTTCAATCTTGTACTTTCGTCGACAGTATTTTCCACACCGATGACTTTGGAAATGTAAAACTTGCTCTTTTAAGTTTTTCTCTTCTGTGCTTTTAGATATAGTACATGTTGCATATTCTTCAACGAAAGTTAAAACTGCACCATCAGAATCTGTTCCAAATTTTGGGGCATCCTTGATCCACAACAGCATATTAATATGAGGAGCACCTCTTGCTTGGTACACTTTTCTCCAAAAGAAATCCACAACTTCTCCAAGAGGTGGATTTTTTTTATTGCAGATGAAGGACATCATAGCCTCAAATTTATGATTGAAATATCTGCAAACATTAACCGGATCCAATGAGCACAATTCTCCTGCTGTCTTGTATTGGATGTTTTCAATATTTGAATTTGCCTCTCGAAGAAAATCCAGTAAATCATCCCAAGCGTACTCAGCACAGCTTAGGGTAAGGAACCATGTAGGAGTTCCTAAATTCCGTAACATACATTTCAATTCTCCATGGCGTCTGTACCAATATTCATTAGTTCCACGCTGACAAGCCATCAGATTATTCAATTGAGATTTCAAATGATCATCTCGCTGTTGCACTTTGTTAATAAAATCCTTTGCAGACACATTATGTAGATGTACTCCACTTTTTAAAATGTGATTTACTGCATAAGATAGTGCAGACAAGTCACTTTCAAATAAAAGATGGAACAAATAAGGAATACTTTGACGAAATCTTGGATCTTCTGCATATAATCTTGTAGTCCGATACTCAGAAGCAGGAATCTGTACTGGACGTTCATCATATCGTCCACCTTTTCCTGTAGGAAACAGCTGGGGAAAACATACACTCACGGGAGTTCCTTTTGCTTTTTTCATCTGAAACAGATCAATAGTGTTTGCCATAACTTCTTTAGAATGAAGAGGATGTATGCTGAAATGTTCTTAAATTTCTTCTTCTTTTGACTTGTACACTTTTTCAATTTGCCCAGTTGGTATTCCTGTGTCTCCTAGTAAAACTTCTTCATCTTCATCCATATAAATTGATTCATAGTACTTATTATTTCTTTTCAAATATAAATTTGCTCTTTGTACTTTTCGTACATCTACTAGCTCCTGCCAAATTTTCTTATTCTTTGTAGGTACACCATTAACCAGAATAACTAATGGTTCAGTTTCCAAACTATCTGATGATAGTAAATTTTGTCATTTTATCTTCAAATTTTTACTAACAGTGAGTTCTACATTCTCTTCCAAATTGTCCTCAATAACTGTGTCATTTCCTGCACTAATATCATCACTAACCTTCTCTACATCTGATACAGATCCACGGAACAGAGCACTATTCAACTCATTTAACTTTAGTGCTGGACTTTTAGCAAAATACAATCTTCTCACAAACTTTCTCATTTCAGTATGATGTACTGCCAGCATCCTAAAATGGTGAAAAACACTTTGACAAACTTTCCTAGAAAGACAAGCCAGAGAATGTCCTTGCAAACCAGTATTCTTTCTCACGCTGCATGGATCTAGTCTGTGAAGCACCTTAATCTTCTGTTCAACACTTTTTTTACTATATTTTCTTAGAAAGTCACGTAATTTATCAATAGATTCTTGTCGTACAGTACAAATACTGCTACAATTCCAAGTGTACACTGGGGCTTTAGGACGTTTCCCCATAACCTCATCAGCTAACACTTCTTCCACATTTCTTGGAACCATTTTCTCCTTTTCCATTACACAACCATCTTTAACTTCATAAGCACGACCTCTGGTGTCAACTGCATGCAGCAAACTATTACTTTGAAGATAACTCTCTTCATTAAAAAATGGTTCAGTACTTGAACTATGCTTCCATTCTCCTAAGAACACTTTACAAAAGTTATTTTTTTTCACTACTCTTTTCCTTTTGCTTTTTGACTTCATTACATTGACTATTTTATCTAATGTACGGATCCTGTTCAAAATTAAAATGAATAGTTTTCTTTTTAATTCCAAAGCCTTTGCAACAATTGATTCAATATGTTTCTTTTATTTATAAAATGTTGCTTTCTTCCTATATTTTTTCACATCCTTTAGCAAATTGAACATCACTCTTCTCTGAAACATTTTTCTACGAATGTTTTGAAATTCTGTTTTTCTTTTTAAGTCATTCTTTATTGCTTCTGATTGTACATTACCATTTACTATTTTCTTTCTATGGTCTTGTTGTTTTCTACTTGAAACACTATTTGCAGTGGATATATTTTTTACATTTTTTCTTTGTTTGAGAATATTTTAAAAAAAATCCTTAGTCTGCTTACCAGAAGACTTTTTCTTTTTTCCAACATGAGGTTCTTCAACTAATTTGTGTTGTCCAGATGCAACCGCCAGTAGATAATAAATGTTGCCCAAATATAAACATTATCTACTGGCGGTCGCCAGTAGATAGTTATAGTTAGGACCGAGTTCCCATAGGAAATCTGAAAATTCTATTTTGAATAACTTTGGCGCCGGTTGACTTATCTTCGTGAAATTTTCAAAACTAATAGGGCGCTCCACTCAGCTCCTACCCTGAAAGTCTCGGGGTGATTCGTCAAGTGGGGGCTGAGAAAAAAGGGGGGTCCCAAAACGCGTTTTCCCCATGCATTTTCCCATAGGACCTTTAGTCGAAGGTACAGCCCGAACGGCTGAACAGAATTACTTGAAATTTGGCAAAGTGGTAGTCCTCAGGTCAGGCATGTGCCTTTTGCATATATGGTGTCAATCTGTTCAGTACTTGAGTATTTTTCAAAATAGAATGAGTTTTTTAATATTTAATTTTATACATATTACATTGAATAGTGAGTATTTTTACAGTTAAATAAATAATTGAGAATTAATCTAAATTGAAAGAGTATTTAATATTTTATTTAAAATAAATAAGAGTGAGTAACTACATTTTATTACTTGAGTATTTTTAAAATATTAAAGTGTATTTCTTAAATTAATTCAGTTCATTGGTTTTTTCAAATTAAGAAACAGCATATTTTTAATTTAATTTATTTAAAGTTTGTGAGTACTTTTTAAAAATATTAATACTACAGTATCTATCAAAAATTTAAGTAATCAGATATGTAAATACTAGAGTATTTATAAGTTCCAAAAATAGAGAACATTTTTTTAAAAAAAAGGAAGAGTACTTTTGGATTATTTATTATAAAAATTAGAAAAATTTATATAAAAAAAATATATATATAATAATAGTTGAAATATTAAAAGAGTAATAAAAAATGCATTTTAAAAACAATAATAGTTTAAAAAAAAAAAAAAGAAAATAATTACTTACTTTTAAAAAAAAATTCCCACGCTTTTCCATTGAAGTCTATGAGCGTCTTTGTCCTTTATTTATTTTGGCAGCATCAGAATATACAACCCGCGGAACAAGAAAAGAAGGATCAGAAAGTGAAGAAAGAGAACGTTTTGAAGGGAAAAGACAATAGAGTCGAGGTAAGGAACATATTTAGTAAATTAACATTTAATTAGTTACAATTTTGAAGTTTAAATAACTATTTAAAAAATAATGACAGCAAACAATTTTTGTTTTCACATTTTTTATTTATAGAAAAATCATGAAAAAATAAACCATATTTTTAATGAATTTTGCAATGTAAGTAACATTTTTAAAACAAAATATAAATATTTTATTAACATTTATAAACATTTATTTACAGATTAGTTAAAAAAAGTAGTCCGCTATAAATTTAGATGCACGCGATGACGTAATGACGTGAGCGTCGACGTAATACGCCATTTTGCAGAGCATCGGAGGAGGAAGCAGCAGGAAGCTGATCTGCGGCCAGGTAGGAAATATTTTCATTTGTAATTGTAGAATAAACCTTTAAAAGGGATACATATATAGTGAGGAAAGAATAAGGGGAGGTTGCGGGAAAACTAATTGATTACTTAATTGTTTTTAAACATGTCCACATTAATGTCATTAATGTATGCCTATGTCGGGTCGCTAAAAGTTATTTATTTAGTTAAAAAAAGTATGTAACTGTTAAAAAATTAAAAGTTACTGTTCAGAAAGTTGATTTGTTTATTTAGGAAGTAAAAAAAGTAATGTCGATCTTCATTTCTAAGTGCAAAAAAGTTGCGTACTTTGAAATTTTGAAAAATAACGATTGTTATAAAAATGATGATTAAGCTGCAAAGTGCATTTCGGAATATGGTTTGAATTGTAGAATTTACATATGTTTGAGTTTTGGTGATTTGTTTTGACGGAAATTAAATTGGAATTTTTCGGTAATTTAATTAATGGAGTTCCGATGTCGAACAATAGTTCAAATACTATGGGACAGTAAATTTGTAGACATTGGTAGTTTTTGCTTGAAATGAAGATTTGTTTTAAAAAAAAAGAACCCGACTTGTTTGTTGGAAAAATTTTTTAGAAAATACCTTGGTATGCCAATTGTAATTTGAAAATTAGTAAAATTTAAAGCAAAGCAGGAAAGTAAGTAATTACATTATTTCAAAAAGAAAGAATGTTAGAAAGATTTTCAAGGTAGTCTATAGCCACACACAACGAAAATTGTTGTAGAATTGCCAATAGTCTCTCAGACATTTCCCTTGTTTTGACTGTTACTCGTGGGTTTAGACTACCTGCGAGTGTTTGTGCTATTCTCATTTCTTGGAAACTTTGCTCCTTCTTCAAAGTTTCCAAAAATGAGTAGAAGTTAGGATGTGGTTTACCAATTGTATGGTTGAAGGAGTTATGCCATCCCTCAATGGCATTGTTTGTTTTTGCTTCTCCCTCTAAACAACTCGTGTAGCAGTTCCACCACTCCACATGGAATCGTGGCTTCCTCCTGCGACCCGATCTGCTTAGGTGTCCAATCCATGTGTCCTCAAAATAATTTAGAATGGGTGCCAATTTTTCTTCGTTACTCGTATAATAAACAGATTCTATAATTGCAGTGTAGTACTCGTCCACACTATCGGGAGGAACAAAACAAAGTGCAGTTAATTTTTTTAGTTCAAATTGTAGTTTGCTATCCCGAGAATATTCTGCAACTAGGGATGTTTTCTGTAATTTACGCCAAAATGCCTGCGAAAAATGGAAAAAACATCCCTGAATTTGGGTATCCGTGTACGTTTTAGTGATCACATTGATCATGCTCAATTCAAAATCAATAATTATTTTTCGAGGACTTGAAGATGTTTTACTTTTAATCACTGATAAAAGTTCAGTGTATGTTGCAGAAGTCTTATCAGGTAGCAAACTATAAACTAAGGGAATTACACTATTGTTAATTTTAGCATGTATAGTGTAAATTTGAGTGAAAGGATGGGGTGTACTTTTAAACGTCCCATCCATCATCCAAATTTCACTACTTTCTAACTTAGCAAGGTTACGTGGGGTACTAAAAATTAGAATACGTTTCTGAGGGTTTTCGTTGTCATGCAGAAGGAAAGGTTCATCAGAAAAAGAAATAGAAAGATCATGAGGAATTCTAATGTCAGAGAAAGTATGTGGTGTAGATAATTGAATGTTACTTGCCTGCTTTTGTCTCTGAATAATTCTTCTCAAATTAGGTATTATAGGCATGTTACTAGCAACATGACTGGGGACATGCTGTGCAACCTCTCTTAAAATTGATCCTGTAGAATCATTGGAGGTGCTTGCAATAGCTTTCATCTCGTTTATTGTTTCTCTAATTTCTACATCCATTGCAGAGGCAGAGTGGTTATGTTCTGTGGTTTTCACAACCAAATTATCAACAGTAACCGCTCTGCCACTGCAATGGGTAGTGTAGTATTGCACACACCTCCAATGATTTCTAGTTAAACTTATTCTTTCCTTACTATATATGTATCCACCATGGTTTAATAAATTTTTGCCCTTCCTGGATTTAATAAAGTTGGCAGCTCCCAGGCTAGACATTATCTGAAAAGAGGAGAAAACACAAAAAAATTAGCCTGAATAAATTTATTAATTAGCTAAAACATAACATTTACACCATCCAACACATTCCCTACTGATGCACCTTCCTGGAGTTAGAATAGTAAATTGCACCCCTACACCATCCAACACTTTCCCTACTGCTGCACCTTCCTGGAGTTAGAATAGTAAATTGCACCCCAACACCATCAAACACATTCCCTACTGATGCACCTTCCTGGAGTTAGAATAGTAAATTGCACCCCTACACCATCCAACACTTTCCCTACTGCTGCACCTTCCTGGAGTTAGAATAGTAAATTGTTACCCCTACACCATCCGACACTTTCCCTACTGATGCACCTTCCTGGAGTTAGAATAGTAAATTGAACCCCAACACCATCAAACACATTCCCTACTGATGCACCTTCCTGGAGTTAGAATAGTAAATTGCACCCCTACACCATCCAACACTTTCCCTACTGCTGCACCTTCCTGGAGTTAGAATAGTAAATTGCACCCCTACACCATCCAACACATTCCCTACTGATGCACCTTCTGGAGTTAGAATAGTAAATTGTTACCCCTACACCATCCGACACTTTCCCAACTGCTGCACCTTCCTGGAGTTAGAATAGTAAATTGCACCCCTACACCATCCAACACATTCCCTACTGCTGCACCTTACCGGAGTTAGAATAGTAAATTGTTACCCCTACACCATCCAACACATTCCCTACTGATGCACCTTCCTGGAGTTAGAATAGTAAATTGCACCCCTACACCATCCAACACTTTCCCTACTGCTGCACCTTCCTGGAGTTAAAATAGTAAATTGCACCCCAACACCATCCAACACATTCCCTACTGCTGCACCTTGCTGGAGTTAGAATAGTAAATTGCACCCCTACACCATCCAACACATTCCCTACTGATGCACCTTCCTGGAGTTAGAATAGTAAATTGCACCCCTACACCATCCAACACATTCCCTACTGATGCACCTTCCTGGAGTTAGAATAGTAAATTGCACCCCTACACCATCCAACACTTTCCCTACTGCTGCACCTTCCTGGAGTTAGAATAGTAAATTGCACCCCAACACCATCAAACACATTCCCTACTGATGCACCTTCCTGGAGTTAGAATAGTAAATTGCACCCCTACACCATCCAACACTTTCCCTACTGCTGCACCTTCCTGGAGTTAGAATAGTAAATTGTTACCCCTACACCATCCGACACTTTCCCTACTGATGCACCTTCCTGGAGTTAGAATAGTAAATTGAACCCCAACACCATCAAACACATTCCCTACTGATGCACCTTCCTGGAGTTAGAATAGTAAATTGCACCCCTACACCATCCAACACTTTCCCTACTGTTGCACCTTACCGGAGTTAGAATAGTAAATTGCACCCCTACACCATCCAACACATTCCCTACTGATGCACCTTCCTGGAGTTAGAATAGTAAATTGCACCCCTACACCATCCAACACTTTCCCTACTGCTGCACCTTCCTGGAGTTAGAATAGTAATTGTTACCCCTACAGCATGGTACATTTTTAAAACAGCTTCACCTTACAATGTTTGATAAAATTACCTTTTTCTTTCGAAGTTGCTTTTCTTGCTGACTCTTCTTAAGTGGGAATGGCGTGTAGGCTGGAGTAGACACTTATGAGGTGATTGGATTTCGAATGGAAAAATAAATGTCTGGAAAAGTGAAAAAAGAAAAGAATGAGAAAACTGAACGATGTTGAGAAATGCGATTTTACAATAATTTTTTAAAAATTGTATATTTGTTATAAGTTGCATTAGATAACACTTTCCCGAATGCTACACCATCCTTTAGTCATGAAATAAAATTCTGAATTCTGCAAATGTAACCATAATTAAATTGGGTTTTTTTTCAACATTAGCAATGAGATAGCTAGTCTAATATATTGAAGGTTAAGAAACCATCATGAAAATCGATACCTTGTTTTGTAGAACTTGCTTTTCTGGATGAGGCTTCTGAAGATGATTTGGTCTGTTGGTTCAAGATTTAACGTGTGTGGTGGAAAGAATCTTTCTGTAAGGAATCAAATTGTTGTGTTTTGAAAAAAAAGAGGATAAAAAAAAATTTAACGTTGGTTTGAAATGTAAAATCTGAGTATATTTAAATTAATAATGACATACAATATAACTAATACTACATGACACTGTACTAACCAATGCACCTTCCTGTGGTTGAAATAGAGATATGTACCCCTACACTATAAAAAAATTTCCTTAATGTTGCACCTTCCTGGAGTAGAAATACTATATTGTTACTCTAAACTATCCATTATTTTTCTAATTTGGTACGTTAGAGGAGTAATAATTGCAAAAGGAAGGATTAAAAATTGTATAGTAAAAATAGTACTGAAAAGGTAACATACCTTTTTCTGTTATTGTTTGTTTTCGTGCCTTCAAGGTAATGCTTGCAGCAGGATAAAGTTTTTTTTTGGTTCAGATGTACTCTGGGAAAAAAAAAAGTTGAATAAATTAATGTTCCTTAGCCAACGTTGGTTGGAAAAAAAAATTTCAATTTATAAACAATTTGATATATGACAAAGGAGTATGATTAACAATTGGTGAAAGAAAACATATTACACATTTAATGCATTTTTCTTAAAAAAAAAAAGTTAATCCGATACTATCACTAAATTACTATAATGCAGAACATTCTAGGACTTTGAATAGAAATAGTTGCCCTAGTAATATGAATCGCTTTTCCAGATGTAGTACCCAACTGAAGTCTTATTAGTAATTGTTACTCCTGCATCATGGTATTTTTTCGTTTATGATGTAGTGAGATTGAGGTTTAAAAAAAACACACCATTGCCATACATCACTTTAGGTAATTTTTAAAAATATATTTTACAAGTAAAACCATTACAAATAAATTACATTTACCTTCACAATTTTATATGGCAGTCGTTAACGTGGTGGTGATGCTCAATTAGGTATACCAATTGTTGAATCTCAATATATTCCGAGTTTCTGTTTTTGGAAAATAAAATACTTGTTTTAAGTTGGTGTATATTTTTAGTGATAATAAATTAGAAACAGTACATTTTAAAAGTTATTATTAAGAATTTTATTTAAATTTTTTTTGGGTTAAGAAAATATATTTTCCTCAAAACCAACGTTTAAAAATATTATAGTGACTTACTAGTAGTTGCTCTATTGTAATGCTTTTACGAATGAATTCCGTGCTCTCTCTGAGGAGGTCGCAGTGGAGGTGACAGAGGGTCAGCTTTTCACGTCTGGTCTCTGCTAGTTGATAATCAACTGAGTGCAAAATGGTGTCTTCCTTGTATTTATAAGTTTTACTCTGTGTCACTATTAATTTTTTTTTAAACTGCGTTCGTTGTGTTTTTTTAAATGCTTTGTTTTACTGTGGAAAATGATAATTTAAAAATGCTTTTTAAAAAATATTGTTTTGATTCATTTGCTCCGTTTTGGCATCCATTTTGAAACATGTCTTTTGGTATTGTTTACATAGAAACTGTGGTAGGACAAGTTTTACAAGTGAGATGGTTAAAATGGCGCCTATGTGTATGTGTCTTATGTTTTACTTTGTTTACTTACTTTCCGATCTAATCATGATAAAAATGTCTATGTACTGTTATTTAAATTTTCGTTATTTTTGTAAAACTGTGAAATGTGTGAAAACTGAATTTTATGGGGGATTTTGAGTATTAATTTTAATACTCGAGTATTAATTTTAATACTCGAGTATTAATTTGGTAATGCGTTTCAGTCGATTTACGTACAGTTTTTCTCCACATTTTAATACACTTCCCCACCCTAAAACCCCTAATTTCCCTGCATCCCGTGCCAGATTTTATTGAACTTTTAATTTAAAAAAAAAAAAAAAAAAGTTGTAATGGTATGCGTTGTAATAGATTTCGTTGTAATAGCACTTTTCAGTATTTTAATAGGTTTTGCGTTGTAAGAATATTCGTTGTAAAGTAATGCGTTGTAGTAGTACTTGCGTTGTAAAAAATGCGTTGTAAAGGTATGCGTTTTAATAGCATGCGTTGTAACGTCATACATCCGTTTTTTTGTACCTACAAGTAAGTACCGATGCAGAGTCTAAAGTTCAAGAGGAAGACTCTGTTCCCTTCATCTGTGAAATGTACACCGTCTCCTCTATAAATGCCTTGCATGTTGTAACGCAAGTTGTTGTGGTATATAGAACCCATACCATGGTCTCTGAGGAAAGCAGAAACAGACTTATTGACGTGCTTTCTTGCTTTCTCAATCTGTGGACAATATTGGTTGGACCAGTTCCACTTTTACCGTTGGCATAGATTAGGATATACAAAGGTAGTTTGTGGAAAAAGTGACATCAATTGCACAAAGGTGTCCTTAACAAGCATTTCCAGACCTACCCCAGTTAAAGTGCCTAGGTCATTTCCACCACAGTGCACAATTATAAGGTTAGGCTGTGGGAGATGTAGAAAGGATTTCACCAAAGGCATTAATTGGTGCCACTTAACCCTCTCTGACCAATCCATTTAATGTCTACATTTGGCAAAGCAAGGTCTTTCACAATACCTCTTTTTTCTGCATACTTTTCACTCCAGAAGACATAGCTATGACCTACAATCCATACTGTGAACATCTTTCAAGGAGATCTGGATGCACTCAAAAGGCGTCTTTCAGTAGAATGGCAATATGAAAAGAAAGATAGTTGTAAAATGGAGGCTTACATACTTTTTTTTAATAAAAAGAACTCATTGGCTGTTTCACACCATTCTACACTAAAAACTAGGCTGTATGTTTACATTTTTACAAGCATGTTTTGTATTGATTCAGAAAAATGTCTTCCCACAGAACATTACTTTGGATTTGCTGTTAGGTTTGAAAAGTCAAGCACTCTTGCTCTTTGGATTAGAAACATTGTGTGCTGAACTTCTGACCTCTCTGCTCACACCAGTGTTCCATGACCTGCTGCTATGCTAGCAGGCAGAAGTCATGTTGGGGGTAGGAATCATTTGGAAAGGGTTGAAATTTGCAACCAATAGAAATGTGTGTTTCCATTTGAAAAAATGTGGCACGCAATGTGATTTAAAGTTAACATGTATATGTGTGAAAAAGAGAGGGAAAGTTTGCCATTTACTGGTTCTGGTGAGAGGTGTACAGCTCAGAGATTCTGGCTCTGATAATCTGCTGTGTGAGTGCCACATTTCTTTCTCAACTAACTACTTTTAAAGGTGAGTTATTAATTTGAGAGGGGATGTATGTGGTGCATTTTGTCAAAGGTGTTTTTTTATTGATAGTCAAACAGAAGAGGAAAAAACATGCGACAGTCCCGCACAACTTCCCTCGCAGGGGGTACGCCAAATATGAGGGGAGGCCGTAGAGAGTAAAGAGTGTCCAGTCCTCCGGCCCTGCCAAGCAACAAGCCACAAAAATACAAAGGTTCCAAATCTAAGCCATAAATACAAAGCTAGTAGAGGAGCCCAGCTCCCGCTCATCGTTAAGGCTCAGCAGAGTTCAAGCTACTGGGGCCGGTCACTCCAAAACTAGCACGATCAGGCTCACCCCCTCCATCGTCCAGGGGTGCCACAATGAACCAAAACCAAAAAAGAAACCCCCCTACTCCCCAACTACCCCCAACCACCCCACCCTCCCCCCCAGTGGTGGTAGCTCTCAGTCATACTTACTACGATCCTCTGCCAACACTCATACCTGAAACAGATGGAGGGCTCGAACTGAGGGTGGACACACCGCGGCCGGTAATCCCTTGGAAAGAAAACGAACCAATGGACCCCAACGGAAAATGAAATTCTTAAAGTTCCCCAGAAAGATGTCCGCCATCCGTTCCATGCTCAACAACTTCCACAATCGCGCATGCCACAAAGAGATCGCCGGGGCCTCCCTTTTCTTCCAGGCCGCCGCCAGGGTTATCTTGGCCGCCCCCACACAAAGCCAGAGGATCTTTTTGTCCGCTTGCGTCTGATGTTTGAGGAGTGGATCCCGAAGGCTCAACAACACGTGAGTCAAGCAGTCCACAATCTGGTACCCCAGGATCTCCTTAATATGGGACAAGATCTCTTCCCAGTAGGGGCGGATGATCGGGCAGTCCCACCAGATATGGCGAAAGTCCCCCAGTAGACCACAGCCCCTCCAACACCTGTCCGAAGAGTTAGGGAAGATGCGGTGTAACTTAGCGGGGAGAGGTACCAGTCCATCATGGTCTTGAGATGCGCCTCCCGCAGTTCCACCGATGCGTGAGAGCGAGGCAGCCCCCTTCTCTCCAGGCATCAAAAGGCCCCTCTCGCAGTGCAGGCGGGAAGGCCGGGTTGAAGTGTAGGGGAGTAAAGGGCAACGGGAACGCAGTCCAGTGCTCATCTCCAGAAACCGAATCCCAGACCTTAAGGGTGGTACCGGTAGGTGTGCTGATGCACGCATTCCTGGGCCTATCCCCCTTGGGCTTCCACACCAATCCCCATATCGTTCGCCCCGCCACACTTCTATCCATGTGCAGCCAGTGTTTCTCCGAGAGGGGTTGGGTCCATTCTACCAATATCCTCAGTTGCGCTGCCTTGTAATAGAGGTGCAGGTCCGGAAGGTCCACTCCACCCTCCCCCCGAGGGCGCCGGAGAGCGGCAAAGGAAAATGTAGCCCGTCCCCCTTGCCAAACGAAACGGAGCATAAGAGTCTTTATGCGCCGAAAGAAATCACTGTCCAAGACAATAGGGAGAGCCTGGAATAAATATAAAAGCTTCGGGAGGAGCGTCATTTTAATCGCATGGATGCTACCCAACCAGGAGATAATGTCGGCTTCCAGCGATTCAAATCAGCCTGGATTGTAGCCAGTAGAGGGGGGAAATTGCCCGAATACAGTTTCCCCACCGTGGGGGGTCAAGTGGACCCCTAAATACAGTAAAGAGGAATGGGTCCACGACAGGGGCGTAAGCGGTCGGAGGCGGTCCACCTCTGCCGAGGAAAGCGTGAGGTTAAGAATATAAGATTTGTCGTAGTTCACCTTGAAAGCTGCTACCGCCTCGAAACACGCCAGAGCCGTCTGCACATCGGGGAGGGAGTGCGCAGGGTCTGCAAGAGAGAGCAAGACGTCGTCTGCAAACAGGGAGATCTTGTGTTGTTCGCCCATGAAGGGCAATCCTCGTATGTCCGGGTGCTCCCGTATCGCCAACGCCAGGGGTTCAATATTCAGAGCAAATAACAAGGGGGAGAGGGGACACCCCTGCCGTGTGCCCCGCGAGTGCGAAAAGAAAGACGATAAATATCCGTTGACCGTGACTCTAGAACGGGGGTCGCTATAATTGGCCTTGAGCATGGTCAAGAATCTGTCCGAGAATCCAAATGCTTCCAAGGTTCGGAATAGAAACTGCCAATCCACCCGGTCAAATGCCTTCTCGGCGTCCAGGCCAATCAATACCGCCGGGATGTTAAAGCGTTTGGCCTTCTCGATGAGGTGGATCACCCTCCTAGTGTTATCATGGGTTTGACGCACCTTGATAAAACCCGATTGATCAGGGTGAATAAGAGCCGGCATCAGGTCCTGCAAGCGAGTCGCAAGAATGGAAGACTAAAGTTTGGCGTCGATATTAAGCAGGGCTATCGGCCTATACGACGAACACGCAGAGGGGTCCTTACCAGGCTTGGGGATAACTGAGATGACCGCTTCCGCCATGGAGACCGAGGAAACCCCCGAGTCGGCCATAGCATTGAACAGTCGAACCAAGAAGCCACTAATGTCAGCGGCAAAGGATTGGTAGAAGAGGGTCGTGAACCCGTCCGCACCAGGCGCCTTATGGGGTTTCAAGGACCTGATGGCACCCAGCACCTCCTCCCTAGAGATGGGGGCGGAAAGCAGGTCATTCCATTTGTTAGAGACACGAGGGAGCGGGAGCGCGCTCATATAGTCCTTTTGGGCGACGGAGTCCAGGGTATCTCCCGAGTACAACGTCGCATAGAACTCCCCGAAGAGTTCATCCTTGGCAGCATCACAATGCCGCAACGAGCCGGTTGCATCTCGAACGCCCCCTATGTAATCCTTCTCCCGTTTATAGCAAAGTTGGCGGGCCAAATGCCTCCCTACCTTGTTCCCCTGAGAGTAGGAGAGATGGCAGAGCTTCAGGAGAGTGAACTGCGCCCTGTTGTTGTAGTGAGCCCGGAGTTTGCCCCTAAGGGCAGTCAGCGGCGTTTGTCTGGAAGGTTTGGCCTTATGTGCTTGCTCCAGCGCAGAGAGTTCCAACTCCAACGCCTCCCGTTCCGTCCTCCTCAATCTATTGAGAGCTGCGTTAAGGGCCAAGCAGCTACCCCTCACGGACGCCTTGAAGGCGTCCCAGGTAGTGAAAACCGAGGTGTCCTGCACAGGAAACTCAGCAGAGAACAAAATCTTTTTTCATGATTTAGTATTATCTGCTCTTGCAAACTTTCAAGATAAAATACAACATTCAGCACTACATTAGCGTAGCAGTTGACACCAGAGCTATTTTCAAAATGACAACCAACAACCTCTTCAACATTGTCCTTTTTGTTTTTGCTTGCAATCACATCACTCTCCTTTTGTTTTCTCTTCTGTACATCCTCATTACAGATATTCGCAATTCTCCTTTTCCGACAACACGTTTTTCAAACACAGGATACTGACCTAAATGAGGAGCATAGCTTCTTCTTAATCTATTATACTCCTTTACACAATTTGCATCAGCACTAACTTTTGAGTCATCCAAGTCTATCATGAATAAACCAGATAATGTTTTCACTCGTGACAAAGCAATATATGCCTTCTTTAACCCCTTCCATGCTCATGACGGAACGATTCCGTCATGAGCATCGGTTGAGCTGTGCTCATGACGGAACCGTTCCGTCATGGCCCCGCCCGCGCTCGAACCCTTCAGCACTGCGGGTGAATCCGCGCAGCGCTGAAGGGGTTAAACACACTAGATCCAATGTTTCCAAAACCTCTATCTACAGTTAATCCTTGAGATTTGTGAATAGTTACAGCATATGCTAGAGAAAACGGAAACTGCTTCCTACGTACATATAAGTCTTTCACAAGCAAAAAACGAACTGAACAACGACTAATGTCTTTAACCTCTTCAATCTGATCAAATTTTATTTTTAAAAATTCAATTCCATCTTTTTTCTGGTAATTAACAAAACCCACAACTTTACCCATAGCTCCATTCACTAAACCTTTTTCTACATTTAAATTACGTCTTAAAATTACTCGACGGTTCATACATACATAAAGATTCTTTTCTAAACCAGCTGTTTTGGATATGTTTTTCTCTAGAGAATCCAATTTAGTTTTCAATTTGCCTGTCAATGTAATAGTTATTCCTTCATGCTGTATTTTGTTCACTGCTTCCATTTTCATAATCTCTTCATTTTCCAATTTCAAAAGTTCTTCATTGAACATAGAGCATTCATGTAGTGTTGGCATTAAGCAGATTACAGTATTTTTTTCTGGAACCATTTGTTCTGTTGGAAACAAATTACATAGCAATCGACTCTGTAAAGCTTTTCTGCCATGTTCTGTGAGTAGTCCAATTCTGATATCTTTGAGAATACTTGCATAATCATCATCATTTGCTTGCCGCATATTGGTAATGAGTTCTTTGTACTCAAAGTATGACCAAATATTCACATTACCTATACTTCCTAATGACTTTTTCGTGTCTTCATGTGTAACAGTATTAAATACTGGTTGTCCTTTAACTGGAGTGAGCTGCAGTAGATCCCCAAAAACTATAACATGTTTTCCTCCAAATACCACGTCATAGTCTCTCTTTAGAATTTGCTGCATTCTTAAATGCACAAAGGCAAGCATTAAGTTTGATACCATGCTTACCTCATCAATAATGAGAAGTTTCATTTTCTTCAACACTCTTGAAACTTCAAAACATGCTTCTCCAGTTAGCTTGTGGTATTCTATTGTGTTCTCATGCTCTACTGGTAACATTAGCAAACGATGTAAGGTAATTCCTTTTATGTTATATGTTGCTAACCCAGTTGGAGCAGTAACAACACAAGACAAAGTTAAATCAGTTTTTTTCTGTAGGTAGCTTCTAATTACTTTAATTAAGAAACTTTTTCCAGTTCCAGCTTGTCCACTCACATACATTCTGATTGGTTCAAATGATGTGCATGAGCACTCTTTATTTTCATGTAGTAATCCATGATCAATTTGTTTTGTGACTTCTTCATAAATTTGTTGTTGTTCATCATTCAGTTGTTGTTCCAAATTTGGTAAGTCTATAAAATCCTCCTGATCTTGATTCATAGCTGTTTCCACTTCAGTCATGGCTATTGCAGCTTCATTTTCTACGATTGGTTGTCCTAGGGGATCTTGACTGAGCGTACCAGAACTTTGACTGTCTTGAGAACTGTCTCTAGCTACTTCAGCTGCAATTGTAGCTTCTTGTTCAATTTCTTCATTTAACATTTGTACATAATTTGTGAAAGTACTGCATTCTATGCTATCGTTACATGCATTAAAGGAATCTTCATAGCTGTGAAAATCTCCAAGTAATTCATCCTCTGAACGCCATGGTTTAAACAGCTGTAAAAGTGCTAATTAGTAAAATTCCTTTATGTCAGTAGTGTCGCAACTCAGCTTCCTGTGATTAATCAAACTTCCTTTTGTTTGTTCCACCAAACATCCTTCCTCACCAATGACTTTATATTTTCCATTGTTGATGTCTTCTGTGGCATTCCGTGTACGAATGTAGTTCTGCAGCACTTCATAGAGACACATGTTCTCAAGATGATGACTTCTGCTTGGGTAATATGTGTCCAACATATTTGTTTGCAAAATGTCTGTACTTTCTGGTTCGTTCTCTGCTAAATATTCAATTTCTCGAACAGATTTCAGTACCCTATTTCGCATTCCTGCAAGGCCTAAACTTACCCAAATGATTCTTCTGGATTTGGAGTACAGACTTGCAGATGATAATCTATCTGAGCATTCGTATGACCCAATTTCTCGATGCGATAACATCTTTAAACTGAAACTGTATATTTTTTTACTGACAGTCTTCTCGTGAGAAATCTCTTCCCACATTTCTTTCAATTCCGTTTTATAAGATTTAGTGATGTAAGATATGACATACCGAGCAACAGCAATAGAATTGTCAGCTACATACTGAATATCCATGTTAGCATTCCACATGAATAATATGACTGGGTTGTAGTCATTTATACATTTTGACTCTTCTTTTCTTCTTAGGTTGTAAGTATTTTTCGGAGATTTTCTTGTAATGGTATGTCGCACAGCTGACATAAAACTGTTTACTCTTCTTTTTGAAAGAACAGGTCGTGGAAATCCAAATCGACATTTTGTGTAGAATTTATCTTCAATCTTGTACTTTCGTCGACAGTATTTTCCACACCGATGACTTTGGAAATGTAAAACTTGCTCTTTTAAGTTTTTCTCTTCTGTGCTTTTAGATATAGTACATGTTGCATATTCTTCAACGAAAGTTAAAACTGCACCATCAGAATCTGTTCCAAATTTTGGGGCATCCTTGATCCACAACAGCATATTAATATGAGGAGCACCTCTTGCTTGGTACACTTTTCTCCAAAAGAAATCCACAACTTCTCCAAGAGGTGGATTTTTTTTATTGCAGATGAAGGACATCATAGCCTCAAATTTATGATTGAAATATCTGCAAACATTAACCGGATCCAATGAGCACAATTCTCCTGCTGTCTTGTATTGGATGTTTTCAATATTTGAATTTGCCTCTCGAAGAAAATCCAGTAAATCATCCCAAGCGTACTCAGCACAGCTTAGGGTAAGGAACCATGTAGGAGTTCCTAAATTCCGTAACATACATTTCAATTCTCCATGGCGTCTGTACCAATATTCATTAGTTCCACGCTGACAAGCCATCAGATTAATCAATTGAGATTTCAAATGATCATCTCGCTGTTGCACTTTGTTCATAAAATCCTTTGCAGACACATTATGTAGATGTACTCCACTTTTTAAAATGTGATTTACTGCATAAGATAGTGCAGACAAGTCACTTTCAAATAAAAGATGGAACAAATAAGGAATACTTTGACGAAATCTTGGATCTTCTGCATATAATCTTGTAGTCCGATACTCAGAAGCAGGAATCTGTACTGGACGTTCATCATATCGTCCACCTTTTCCTGTAGGAAACAGCTGGGGAAAACATACACTCACGGGAGTTCCTTTTGCTTTTTTCATCTGAAACAGATCAATAGTGTTTGCCATAACTTCTTTAGAATGAAGAGGATGTATGCTGAAATGTTCTTAAATTTCTTCTTCTTTTGACTTGTACACTTTTTCAATTTGCCCAGTTGGTATTCCTGTGTCTCCTAGTAAAACTTCGTCATCTTCATCCATATAAATTGATTCATAGTACTTATTATTTCTTTTCAAATATAAATTTGCTCTTTGTACTTTTCGTACATCTACTAGCTCCTGCCAAATTTTCTTATTCTTTGTAGGTACACCATTAACCAGAATAACTAATGGTTCAGTTTCCAAACTATCTGATGATAGTAAATTTTGTCATTTTATCTTCAAATTTTTACTAACAGTGAGTTCTACATTCTCTTCCAAATTGTCCTCAATAACTGTGTCATTTCCTGCACTTTCTTGCTCTGGGCCAAAGTAACAAAACTGAATATCATCAATAACCTTCTCTACATCTGATACAGATCCACGGAACAGAGCACTATTCAACTCATTTAACTTTAGTGCTGGACTTTTAGAAAAATACAATCTTCTCACAAACTTTCTCATTTCAGTATGATGTACTGCCAGCATCCTAAAATGGTGAAAAACACTTTGACAAACTTTCCTAGAAAGACAAGCCAGAGAATGTCCTTGCAAACCAGTATTCTTTCTCACTCTGCATGGATCTAGTCTGTGAAGCACCTTAATCTTCTGTTCAACACTTTTTTTACTATATTTTCTTAGAAAGTCACGTAATTTATCAATAGATTCTTGTCGTACAGTACAAATACTGCTACAATTCCAAGTGTACACTGGGGCTTTAGGACGTTTCCCCATAACCTCATCAGCTAACACTTCTTCCACATTTCTTGGAACCATTTTCTGATTTCCATTACACAACCATCTTTAACTTCATAAGCACGACCTCTGGTGTCAACTGCATGCAGCAAACTATTACTTTGAAGATAACTCTCTTCATTAAAAAATGGTTCAGTACTTGAACTATGCTTCCATTCTCCTAAGAACACTTTATAAAAGTTATTTTTTTTCACTACTCTTTTCCTTTTGCTTTTTGACTTCATTACATTGACTATTTTATCTAATGTACGGATCCTGTTCAAAATTAAAATGAATAGTTTTCTTTTTAATTCCAAAGCCTTTGCAACAATTGATTCAATATGTTTCTTTTATTTATAAAATGTTGCTTTCTTCCTATATTTTTTCACATCCTTTAGCAAATTGAACATCACTCTTCTCTGAAACATTTTTCTACGAATGTTTTGAAATTCTGTTTTTCTTTTTAAGTCATTCTTTATTGCTTCTGATTGTACATTACCATTTACTATTTTCTTTCTATGGTCTTGTTGTTTTCTACTTGAAACACTATTTGCAGTGGATATATTTTTTACATTTTTTCTTTGTTTGAGAATATTTTTAAAAAAATCCTTAGTCTGCTTACCAGAAGACGTTTTCTTTTTTCCAACATGAGGTTCTTCAACTAATTTGTGTTGTCCAGATGCAACCGCCAGTAGATAATAAATGTTGCCCAAATATAAACATTATCTACTGGCGGTCGCCAGTAGATAGTTATAGTTAGGACCGAGTTCCCATAGGAAATCTGAAAATTCTATTTTGAATAACTTTGGCGCCGGTTGACTTATCTTCGTGAAATTTTCAAAACTAATGGGGCGCTCCACTCAGCTCCTACCCTGAAAGTCTCGGGGTGATTCGTCAAGTGGGGGCTGAGAAAAAAGGGGGGTCCCAAAACGCGTTTTCCCCATGCATTTTCCCATAGGACCTTTAGTCGAAGGTACAGCCCGAACGGCTGAACAGAATTACTTGAAATTTGGCAAAGTGGTAGTCCTCAGGTCAGGCATGTGCCTTTTGCATATATGGTGTCAATCTGTTCAGTAGTTCCTAAGAAAATTGCAGTTAAAAGTACATAAATATCTATAGGCGCGCACCGTGCGCGAGCGTAATTCTGATTGGTGGTTAAATGTCAGTCAACATTCGAATCGGTCGAAATCAGGAAGTGTCGGACGCCATTTTGTGTGTGGCAGTGAAAAAGAAAGGTGGAGAACGTGAAAAGGGGGCAGGGTAGAGAGTTTTTGACCCTCTAGCCTTTGTCAGGGGGTCCCTGAAGGATCCCGAAGGGTGAAAAAAACATGTTATTTTTTTTCAAAAATTCGCGGGTGCGCACTTCGGCATAAAATTCATAAAAAAAATAGAATCAAAAATCAAGTTTAAGTGTTTAGATGTTGGTTGTCTCTAAAAAGAGCCGTTTTGTTCATTGAGTGTTTTTTTGTACCTACAAGTAAGTACCGATGCAGAGTCTAAAGTTCAAGAGGAAGACTCTGTTCCCTTCATCTGTGAAATGTACACCGTCTCCTCTATAAATGCCTTGCATGTTGTAACGCAAGTTGTTGTGGTATATAGAACCCATACCATGGTCTCTGAGGAAAGCAGAAACAGACTTATTGACGTGCTTTCTTGCTTTCTCAATCTGTGGACAATATTGGTTGGACCAGTTCCACTTTTACTGTTGGCATATATTAGAATATACAAAGGTAGTTTGTGGAAAAAGTGACATCAATTGCACAAAGGTGTCCTTAACAAGCATTTCCAGACCTACCCCAGTTAAAGTGCCTAGGTCATTTCCACCACAGTGCACAATTATAAGGTTAGGCTGTGGGAGATGTAGAAAGGATTTCACCAAAGGCATTAATTGGTGCCACTTAACCCTCTCTGACCAATCCATTTAATGTCTACATTTGGCAAAGCAAGGTCTTTCACAATACCTCTTTTTTCTGCATACTTTTCACTCCAGAAGACATAGCTATGACCTACAATCCACACTGTGAACATCTTTCAAGGAGATCTGGATGCACTCAAAAGGCGTCTTTCAGTAGAATGGCAATATGAAAAGAAAGATAGTTGTAAAATGGAGGCTTACATACTTTTTTTTAATAAAAAGAACTCATTGGCTGTTTCACACCATTCTACACTAAAAACTAGGCTGTATGTTTACATTTTTACAAGCATGTTTTGTATTGATTCAGAAAAATGTGTTCCCACAGAACATTACTTTGGATTTGCTGTTAGGTTTGAAAAGTCAAGCACTCTTGCTCTTTGGATTAGAAACATTGTGTGCTGAACTTCTGACCTCTGCTCACACCAGTGTTCCATGACCTGTTGCTATGCTAGCAGGCAGAAGTCATGTTGGGGGTAGGAATCATTTGGAAAGGGTTGAAATTTGCAACCAATAGAAATGTGTGTTTCCATTTGAAAAAATGTGGCAAGCAATGTGATTTAAAGTTAACATGTATATGTGTGAAAAAAGAGAGGGAAAGTTTGCCATTTACTGGTTCTGGTGAGAGGTGTACAGCTCAGAGATTCTGGCTCTGATAATCTGCTGTGTGAGTGCCACATTTCTTTCTCAACTAACTCCTTTTAAAGGTGAGTTATGAATTTGAGAGGGGATGTATGTGGTGCATTTTGTCAAAGGTGTTTTTTTATTGATAGTCAAACAGAAGAGGAAAAAACATGCGACAGTCCCGCACAACTTCCCTCGCAGGGGGTACGCCAAATATGAGGGGAGGCCGTAGAGAGTAAAGAGTGTCCAGTCCTCCGGCCCTGCCAAGCAACAAGCCACAAAAATACAAAGGTTCCAAATCTAAGCCATAAATACAAAGCTAGTAGAGGAGCCCAGCTCCCGCTCATCGTTAAGGCTCAGCAGTGTTCAAGCTACTGGGGCCGGTCACTCCAAACCTAGCACGATCAGGCTCCCCCCCTCCATCGTCCAGGGGTGCCACAATGAACCAAAACCAAAAAAGAAACCCCCCTACTCCCCAACTACCCCCAACCACCCCACCCTCCCCACCCTCCCCCCAGTGGTGGTAGCTCTCAGTCATACTTACTACGATCCTCTGCCAACACTCATACCTGAAACAGATGGAGGGCTCGAACTGAGGGTGGACACACCGCGGCCGGTAATCCCTTGGAAAGAAAGCGAACCAATGGTCCCCAACGGAAAATGAAATTCTTAAAGTTCCCCAGAAAGATGTCCGCCATCCGTTCCATGCTCAACAACTTCCACAATCGCGCATGCCACAAAGAGATCGCCGGGGCCTCCCTTTTCTTCCAGGCCGCCGCCAGGGTTATCTTGGCCGCCCCCACACAAAGCCAGAGGATCTTTTTGTCCGCTTGCGTCTGATGTTTGAGGAGTGGATCCCGAAGGCTCAACAACACGTGAGTCAAGCAGTCCACAATCTGGTACCCCAGGATCTCCTTAATATGGGACAAGATCTCTTCCCAGTAGGGGCGGATGATCGGGCAGTCCCACCAGATATGGCGAAAGTCCCCCAGTAGACCACAGCCCCTCCAACACCTGTCCGAAGAGTTAGGGAAGATGCGGTGTAACTTAGCGGGGGAGAGGTACCAGTCCATCATGGTCTTGAGATGCGCCTCCCGCAGTTCCACCGAGTGATTATGCTTGGCCATGTCCCTTCACAAATGGGACCACTCTTCATCCATGATGGCGCGACCAAGGATGTCCTCCCATAGGCCCATGTAGTGCGGTCTTGGGGAGATAGCAGTGGCTAAGAGGTGGCTGTAAATAAAGGAAATGGCACCGCGCATGGTCCAGGTGCGGGAAAGAAAGGCCTCAAAGGGGGTGAGCGGCCTAGTCGCCGCTTCTCGAACTGACGAGGACAATGCCCAGTGCAGCATTTGAGTGTGGCGGAACTTTTCCGACTGGGGGACTCCATAATCCCGCCCACAATTGGCAAACGTTAGCGGGGCATAGCCATGAAAGAGATGCGTGAGAGCGAGGCAGCCCCCTTCTCTCCAGGCATCAAAAGGCCCCTCTCGCAGTGCAGGCGGGAAGGCCGGGTTGAAGTGTAGGGGAGTAAAGGGCAACGGGAACGCAGTCCACTGCTCATCTCCAGAAACCGAATCCCAGACCTTAAGGGTGGTACCGGTAGGTGTGCTGATGCACGCATTCCTGGGCCTATCCCCCTTGGGCTTCCACACCAAGTCCCATATCGTTCGCCCCGCCACACTTCTATCCATGTGCAGCCAGTGTTTCTCCGAGAGGGGTTGGGTCCATTCTACCAATATCCTCAGTTGGGCTGCCTTGTAATAGAGGTGCAGGTCCGGAAGGTCCACTCCACCCTCCCCCCGAGGGCGCCGGAGAGCGGCAAAGGAAAATCTAGCCCGTCCCCCTTGCCAAACGAAACGGAGCATAAGAGTCTTTATGCGCCGAAAGAAATCACTGTCCAAGACAATAGGGAGAGCCTGGAATAAATATAAAAGCTTCGGGAGGAGCGTCATTTTAATCGCATGGATGCTACCCAACCAGGAGATAATGTCGGCTTCCAGCGATTCAAATCAGCCTGGATTGTAGCCAGTAGAGGGGGGAAATTGCCCGAATACAGTTTCCCCACCGTGGGGGGTCAAGTGGACCCCTAAATACAGTAAAGAGGAATGGGTCCACGACAGGGGCGAAAGCGGTCGGAGGCGGTCCACCTCTGCCGAGGAAAGCGTGAGGTTAAGAATATAAGATTTGTCGTAGTTCACCTTGAAAGCTGCTACCGCCTCGAAACACGCCAGAGCCGTCTGCACATCGGGGAGGGAGTGCGCAGGGTCTGCAAGAGAGAGCAAGACGTCGTCCGCAAACAGGGAGATCTTGTGTTGTTCGCCCATGAAGGGCAATCCTCGTATGTCCGGGTGCTCCCGTATCGCCAACGCCAGGGGTTCAATATTCAGAGCAAATAACAAGGGGGAGAGGGGACACCCCTGCCGTGTGCCCCGCGAGTGCGAAAAGAAAGACGATAAATATCAGTTGACCGTGACTCTAGAACGGGGGTCGCTATAATTGGCCTTGAGCATGGTCAAGAATCTGTCCGAGAATCCAAATGCTTCCAAGGTTCGGAATAGAAACTGCCAATCCACCCGGTCAAATGCCTTCTCGGCGTCCAGGCCAATCAATACCGCCGGGATGTTAAAGCGGTTGGCCTTCTCGATGAGGTGGATCACCCTCCTAGTGTTATCATGGCTTTGACGCACCTTGATAAAACCCGATTGATCAGGGTGAATAAGAGCCGGCATCAGGTCCTGCAAGCGAGTCGCAAGAATGGAAGACTAAAGTTTGGCGTCGATATTAAGCAGGGCTATCAGCCTATACGACGAACACGCAGAGGGGTCCTTACCAGGCTTGGGATAACTGAGATGACCGCTTCCGCCATGGAGACCGAGGAAACCCCCGAGTCGGCCATAGCATTGAACAGTCGAACCAAGAAGCCACTAATGTCAGCGGCAAAGGATTGGTAGAAGAGGGTCGTGAACCCGTCCGCACCAGGCGCCTTATGGGGTTTCAAGGACCTGATGGCACCCAGCACCTCCTCCCTAGAGATGGGGGCGGAAAGCAGGTCATTCCATTCGTTAGAGACACGAGGGAGCGGGAGCGCGCTCATATAGTCCTTTTGGGCGACGGAGTCCAGGGTATCTCCCGAGTACAACGTCGCATAGACCTCCCCGAAGAGTTCAGCCTTGGCAGCATCACAATGCCGCAACGAGCCGGTTGCATCTCGAACGCCCCCTATGTAATCCTTCTCCCGTTTATAGCAAAGTTGGCGGGCCAAATGCCTCCCTACCTTGTTCCCCTGAGAGTAGGAGAGATGGCGGAGCTTCAGGAGAGTGAACTCCGCCCTGTTGTTGTAGTGAGCCCGGAGTTTGCCCCTAAGGGCAGTCAGCGGCGTTTGTCTGGAAGGTTTGGCCTTATGTGCTTGCTCCAGCGCAGAGAGTTCCAACTCCAACGCCTCCCGTTCCGTCCTCCTCAATCTATTGAGAGCTGCGTTAAGGGCCAAGCAGCTACCCCTCACGGACGCCTTGAAGGCGTCCCAGGTAGTGAAAACCGAGGTGTCCTGCACAGGAAACTCAGCAGAGAACAAAATCTTTTTTCATGATTTAGTATTATCTGCTCTTGCAAACTTTCAAGATAAAATACAACATTCAGCACTACATTAGCGTAGCAGTTGACACCAGAGCTATTTTCAAAATGACAACCAACAACCTCTTCAACATTGTCCTTTTTGTTTTTGCTTGCAATCACATCACTCTCCTTTTGTTTTCTCTTCTGTACATCCTCATTACAGATATTCGCAATTCTCCTTTTCCGACAACACGTTTTTCAAACACAGGATACTGACCTAAATGAGGAGCATAGCTTCTTCTTAATCTATTATACTCCTTTACACAATTTGCATCAGCACTAACTTTTGAGTCATCCAAGTCTATCATGAATAAACCAGATAATGTTTTCACTCGTGACAAAGCAACATATGCCTTCTTTAAACACACTAGATCCAATGTTTCCAAAACCTCTATCTATAGTTAATCCTTGAGATTTGTGAATAGTTACAGCATATGCTAGAGAAAACGGAAACTGCTTCCTACGTACATATAAGTCTTTCACAAGCAAAAAACGAACTGAACAACGACTAATGTCTTTAACCTCTTCAATCTGATCAAATTTTATTTTTAAAAATTCAATTCCATCTTTTTTCTGGTAATTAACAAAACCCACAACTTTACCCATAGCTCCATTCACTAAACCTTTTTCTACATTCAAATTACGTCTTAAAATTACTCGACGGTTCATACATACATAAAGATTCTTTTCTAAACCAGCTGTTTTGGATATGTTTTTCTCTAGAGAATCCAATTTAGTTTTCAATTTGCCTGTCAATGTAATAGTTATTCCTTCATGCTGTATTTTGTTCACTGCTTCCATTTTCATAATCTCTTCATTTTCCAATTTCAAAAGTTCTTCATTGAACATAGAGCATTCATGTAGTGTTGGCATTAAGCAGATTACAGTATTTTTTTCTGGAACCATTTGTTCTGTTGGAAACAAATTACATAGCAATCGACTCTGTAAAGCTTTTCTGCCATGTTCTGTGAGTAGTCCAATTCTGATATCTTTGAGAATACTTGCATAATCATCATCATTTGCTTGCCGCATATTGGTAATGAGTTCTTTGTACTCAAAGTATGACCAAATATTCACATTACCTATACTTCCTAATGACTTTTTCGTGTCTTCATGTGTAACAGTATTAAATTTAAATACTGGTTGTCCTTTAACTGGAGTGAGCTGCAGTAGATCCCCAAAAACTATAACATGTTTTCCTCCAAATAACACGTCATAGTCTTTCTTTAGAATTTGCTGCATTCTTAAATGCACAAAGGCAAGCATTAAATTTGATACCATGCTTACCTCATCAATAATGAGAAGTTTCATTTTCTTCAACACTCTTGAAACTTCAAAACATGCTTCTCCAGTTAGCTTGTGGTATTCTATTGTGTTCTCATGCTCTACTGGTAACATTAGCAAACGATGTAAGGTAATTCCTTTTATGTTATATGCTGCTAACCCAGTTGGAGCAGTAACAACACAAGACAAAGTTAAATCAGTTTTTTTCTGTAGGTAGCTTCTAATTACTTTAATTAAGAAACTTTTTCCAGTTCCAGCTTGTCCATTCACATACATTCTGATTGGTTCAAATGATGTGCATGAGCACTCTTTATTTTCATGTAGTAATCCATGATCAATTTGTTTTGTGACTTCTTCATAAATTTGTTGTTGTTCATCATTCAGTTGTTGTTCCAAATTTGGTAAGTCTATAAAATCCTCCTGAGCTTGATTCATAGCTGTTTCCACTTCAGTCATGGCTATTGCAGCTTCATTTTCTACGATTGGTTGTCCTAGGGGATCTTGACTGAGCGTACCAGAACTTTGACTGTCTTGAGAACTGTCTCTAGCTACTTCAGCTGCAATTGTAGCTTCTTGTTCAATTTCTTCATTTAACATTTGTACATAATTTGTGAAAGTACTGCATTCTATGCTATCTTTACATGCATTAAAGGAATCTTCATAGCTGTGATAATCTCCAAGTAATTCATCCTCTGAACGCCATGGTTTAAACAGCTGTAAAAGTGCTAAGTAGTAAAATTCCTTTATGTCAGTAGTGTCACAACTCAGCTTCCTGTGATTAATCAAACTTCCTTTTGTTTGTTCCACCAAACATCCTTCCTCACCAATGACTTTATATTTTCCATTGTTGATGTCTTCTGTGGCATTCCGTGTACGAATGCAGTTCTGCAGCACTTCATAGAGACACATGTTCTCAAGATGATGACTTCTGCTTGGGTAATATGTGTCCAACATATTTGTTTTCAAAATGTCTGTACTTTCTGGTTCGTTCTCTGCTAAATATTCAATTTCTCGAACAGATTTCAGTACCCTATTTCGCATTCCTGCAAGGCCTAAACTTGCCCAAATTATTCTTCTGGATTTGGAGTACAGACTTGCAGATGATAATCTATCTGAGCATTCGTATGACCCAATTTCTCGATGCGATAACATCTTTAAACTGAAACTGTATATTTTTTTACTGACAGTCTTCTCGTGAGAAATCTCTTCCCACATTTCTTTCAATTCCGTTTTCTAAGATTTAGTGATGTAAGATGTGACATACCGAGCAACAGCAATAGAATTGTCAGCTACATACTGAATATCCATGTTAGCATTCCACATGGATAATATGACTGGGTTGTAGTCATTTATAAATTTTGACTCTTCTTTTCTTCTTAGGTTGTAAGTATTTTTCGGAGATTTTCTTGTAATGGTATGTCGCACAGCTGACATAAAACTGTTTACTCTTCCTTTTGAACGAACAGGTCGTGGAAATCCAAATCGACATTTTGTGTAGAATTTATCTTCAATCTTGTACTTTCGTCGACAGTATTTTCCACACCGATGACTTTGGAAATGTAAAACTTGCTCTTTTAAGTTTTTCTCTTCTGTGCTTTTAGATATAGTACATGTTGCATATTCTTCAATGAAAGTTAAAACTGCACCATCAGAATCTGTTCCAAATTTTGGGGCATCCTTGATCCACAACAGCATATTAATATGAGGAGCACCTCTTGCTTAGTACACTTTTCTCCAAAAGAAATCCACAACTTCTCCAAGCGGTGGATTTTTTTTATTGCAGATGAAGGACATCATAGCCTCAAATTTATGATTGAAATATCTGCAAACATTAACCGGATCCAATGAGCACCATTCTCCTGCTGTCTTGTATTGGATGTTTTCAATATTTGAATTTGCCTCTCGAAGAAAATCCAGTAAATCATCCCAAGCGTACTCAGCACAGCTTAGGGTAAGGAACCATGTAGGAGTTCCTAAATTCCGTAACATACATTTCAATTCTCCATGGCGTCTGTACCAATATTCATTAGTTCCACGCTGACAAGCCATCAGATTAATCAATTGAGATTTCAGATGATCATCTCGCTGTTGCACTTTGTTCATAAAATCCTTTGCAGACACATTATGTAGATGTACTCCACTTTTTAAAATGTGATTTACTGCATAAGATAGTGCAGACAAGTCACTTTCAAATAAAAGATGGAACAAATAAGGAATACTTTGACGAAATCTTGGATCTTCTGCATATAATCTTGTAGTCCGATACTCAGAAGGAGGAATCTGTACTGGACGTTCATCATATCGTCCACCTTTTCCTGTAGGAAACAGCTGGGGAAAACATACACTCACGGGAGTTCCTTTTGCTTTTTTCATCTGAAACAGATCAATAGTGTTTGCCATAACTTCTTTAGAATGAAGAGGATGTATGCTGAAATGTTCTTAAATTTCTTCTTCTTTGGACTTGTACACTTTTTCAATTTGCCCAGTTGGTATTCCTGTGTCTCCTAGTAAAACTTCGTCATCTTCATCCATATAAATTGATTCATAGTACTTATTATTTCTTTTCAAATATAAATTTGGTCTTTGTACTTTTCGTACATCTACTAGCTCCTGCCAAATTTTCTTATTCTTTGTAGGTACACCATTAACCAGAATAACTAATGGTTCAGTTTCCAAACTATCTGATGATAGTAAATTTTGTCATTGTATCTTCAAATTTTTACTAACAGTGAGTTCTACATTCTCTTCCACATTTTCCTCAATAACTGTGTCATTTCCTGCACTTTCTTGCTCTGGACCAAAGTAACAAAACTGAATATCATCAATAACCTTCTCTACATCTGATACAGATCCACGGAACAGAGCACTATTCAACCCATTTAACTTTAGTGCTGGACTTTTAGCAAAATACAATCTTCTCACAAACTTTCTCATTTCAGTATGATGTACTGCCAGCATCCTAAAATGGTGAAAAACACTTTGACAAACTTTCCTAGAAAGACAAGCCAGAGAATGTCCTTGCAAACCAGTATTCTTTCTCACTCTGCATGGATCTAGTCTTTGAAGCACCTTAATCTTCTGTTCAACACTTTTTTTACTATATTCTCTTAGAAAGTCACGTAATTTATCAATAGATTCTTGTTGTACAGTACAAATACTGCTACAATTCCAAGTGTACACTGGGGCTTTAGGACGTTTCCCCATAACCTCATCAGCTAACACTTCTTCCAAATTTCTTGGAACCATTTTCTGATTTCCATTACACAACCATCTTTAACTTCATAAGCACGACCTCTGGTGTCAACTGCATGCAGCAAACTATTACTTTGAAGATAACTCTCTTCATTAAAAAATGGTTCAGTACTTGAACTATGCTTCCATTCTCCTAAGAACACTTTACAAAAGTTATTTTTTTCACTACTCTTTTCCTTTTGCTTTTTGACTTTATTACATTGACTATTTTATCTAATGTACGGATCCTGTTCAAAATTAAAATGAATAGTTTTCTTTTTAATTCCAAAGCCTTTGCAACAATTGATTCAATATGTTTCTTTTATTTATAAAATGTTGCTTTCTTCCTATATTTTTTCACATCCTTTAGCAAATTGAACATCACTCTTCTCTGAAACATTTTTCTACGAATGTTTTGAAATTCTGTTTTTCTTTTTAAGTCATTCTTTATTGCTTCTGATTGTACATTACCATTTACTATTTTCTTTCTATGGTCTTGTTGTTTTCTACTTGAAACACTATTTGCAGTGGATATATTTTTTACATTTTTTCTTTGTTTGAGAATATTTTAAAAAAAATGCTTGGTCTGCTTACCAGAAGACTTTTTCTTTTTTCCAACATGAGGTTCTTCAACTAATTTGTGTTGTTCAGATGCGACCGCCAGTAGATAATAAATGTTGCCCAAATATAAACATTATCTACTGGCGGTCGCCAGTAGATAGTTATAGTTAGGACCGAGTTCCCATAGGAAATCTGAAAATTCTATTTTGAATAACTTTGGCGCCGGTTGACTTATCTTCGTGAAATTTTCAAAACTAATGGGGCGCTCCACTCAGCTCCTACCCTGAAAGTCTCGGGGTGATTCGTCAAGCGGGGGCTGAGAAAAAAGGGGGGTCCCAAAACGCGTTTTCCCCATGCATTTTCCTATAGGACCTTTAGTCGAAGGTACAGCCCGAACGGCTGAACAGAATTACTTGAAATTTGGCACAGTGGTAGTCCTCAGGTCAGGCATGTGCCTTTTGCATATATGGTGTCAATCTGTTCAGTAGTTCCTAAGAAAATTGCAGTTAAAAGTACATAAATATCTATAGGCGCGCACCGTGTGCGAGCGTAATTCTGATTGGTGGTTAGATGTCAGTCAACATTCGAATCGGTCGAAATCAGGAAGTGTCGGACGCCATTTTGTGTGTGGCAGTGAAAAAGAAAGGTGGAGAACGTGAAAAGGGGGCAGGGTAGAGAGTTTTTGACCCCCTAGCCTTTGTCAGGGGGTCCCTGAAGGATCCAGAAGGGTGAAAAAACCATTTTATTTTTTTTCAAAAATTCGCGGGGTGCGCACGTCGGCAAAAAATTCATTACAAAAATAGAATCAAAAATCAAGTTTAAGTGTTTAGATGTTGGTTGTCTCTAAAAAGAGCCGTTTTGTTCATTGAGTGTTTTTTTGTACCTACAAGTAAGTACCGATGCAGAGTCTAAAGTTCAAGAGGAAGGCTCTGTTCCCTTCATCTGTGAAATGTACACCGTCTCCTCTATAAATGCCTTGCATGTTGTAACGCAAGTTGTTGTGGTATATAGAACCCATACCATAGTCTCTGAGGAAAGCAGAAACAGACTTATTGACGTGCTTTCTTGCTTTCTCAATCTGCGGACAATATTGGTTGGACCAGTTCCACTTTTACTGTTGGCATATATTAGAATATACAAAGGTAGTTTGTGGAAAAAGTGACATCAATTGCACAATGGTGTCCTTAACACGCATTTCCAGACCTACCCCAGTTAAAGTGCCTAGGTCATTTCCACCACAGTCCACAATTGTAAGGTTAGGCTGTGGGAGATGTAGAAAGGATTTCACCAAAGGCATTAATTGGTGCCACTTTACCCTCTCTGAGCAATCCATTTAATGTCTACATTTGGCAAAGCAAGGTCTTTCACAATACCTCTTTTTCTGCATACTTTTCACTCCAGAAGACATAGTTATGACCTACAATCCACACTGTGAACATCTTTCAAGGAGATCTGGATGCACTCAAAAGGCGTCTTTCAGTAGAATGGCAATATGAAAAGAAAGATAGTTGTAAAATGGAGGCTTACACACTTTTTTTTTAATAAAAAGAACTCACTGGCTGTTTCACACCATTCTACACTAAAAACTAGGCTGTATGTTTACATTTTTACAAGCATGTTTTGTATTGATTCAGAAAAATGTGTTCCCACAGAACATTACTTTGGATTTGCTGTTAGGTTTGAAAAGTCAAGCACTCTTGCTCTTTGGATTAGAAACATTGTGTGCTGAACTTCTGACCTCTCTGCTCACACCAGTGTTCCATGACCTGTTGCTATGCTAGCAGGCAGAAGTCATGTTGGGGGTAGGAATCATTTGGAAAGGGTTGAAATTTGCAACCAATAGAAATGTGTGTTTCCATTTGAAAAAATGTGGCAAGCAATGTGATTTAAAGTTAACATGTATATGTGTGAAAAAAGAGAGGGAAAGTTTGCCATTTACTGGTTCTGGTGAGAGGTGTACAGCTCAGAGATTCTGGCTCTTATAATCTGCTGTGTGAGTGCCACATTTCTTTCTCAACTAACTACTTTTAAAGGTGAGTTATGAATTTGAGAGGGGATGTATGTGGTGCATTTTGTCAAAGGTGTTTTTTTATTGATAGTCAAACAGAAGAGGAAAACACATGCGACAGTCCCGCACAACTTCCCTCGCAGGGGGTACGCCAAATATGAGGGGAGGACGTAGAGAGTAAAGAGTGTCCAGTCCTCCGGCCCTGCCAAGCAACAAGCCACAAAAATATAAAGGTTCCAAATCTAAGCCATAAATACAAAGCTAGTAGAGGAGCCCAGCTCCCGCTCATCGTTAAGGCTCAGCAGAGTTCAAGCTACTGGGGCCGGTCACTCCAAACCTAGCACGATCAGGCTCCCCCCTCCATCGTCCAGGGGTGCCACAATGAACCAAAACCAAAAAAGAAACCCCCCTACTCCCCAACTACCCCCAACCACCCCACCCTCCCCACCCAGTGGTGGTAGCTCTCAGTCATACTTACTACGATCCTCTGCCAACACTCATACCTGAAACAGATGGAGGGCTCGAACTGAGGGTGGACACACCGCTGCCGGTAATCCCTTGGAAAGAAAGCGAACCAATGGTCCCCAACGGAAAATGAAATTCTTAAAGTTCCCCAGAAAGATGTCCGCCATCCGTTCCATGCTCAACAACTTCCACAATCGCGCATGCCACAAAGAGATCGCCGGGGCTTCCCTTTTCTTCCAGGCCGCCGCCAGGGTTATCTTGGCCGCCCCCACACAAAGCCAGAGGATCTTTTTGTCCGCTTGCGTCTGATGTTTGAGAGGTGGATCCCGAAGGCCCAACAACACGTGAGTCAAGCAGTCCACAATCTGGTACCCCAGGATCTCCTTAATATGGGACAAGATCTCTTCCCAGTAGGGGCGGATGATCGGGCAGTCCCACCAGATATGGCGAAAGTCCCCCAGTAGACCACAGCCCCTCCAACACCTGTCCGAAGAGTTAGGGAAGATGCGGTGTAACTTAGCGGGGGAGAGGTACCAGTCCATCATGGTCTTGAGATGCGCCTCCCGCAGTTCCACCGAGTGATTATGCTTGGCCATGTCCCTTCACAAATGGGACCACTCTTCATCCATGATGGCGCGACCAAGGATGTCCTCCCATAGGCCCATGTAGTGCGGTCTTGGGGAGATAGCAGTGGCTAAGAGGTGGCTGTAAATAAAGGAAATGGCACCGCGCATGGTCGAGGTGCGGGAAAGAAAGGCCTCAAAGGGGGTGAGCGGCCTAGTCGCCGCTTCTCGAAGTGACGAGGACAATGCCCAGTGCAGCATTTGAGTGTGGCGGAACTTTTCCGACTGGGGGACCCCATAATCCCGCCCACAATTGGCAAACGTTAGCGGGGCATAGCCATGAAAGAGATGCGTGAGAGCGAGGCAGCCCCCTTCTCTCCAGGCATCAAAAGGCCCCTCTCGCAGTGCAGGCGGGAAGGCCGGGTTGAAGTGTAGGGGAGTAAAGGGCAACGGGAACGCAGTCCACTGCTCATCTCCAGAAACCGAATCCCAGACCTTAAGGGTGGTACCGGTAGGTGTGCTGATGCACGCATTCCTGGGCCTATCCCCCTTGGGCTTCCACACCAAGTCCCATATCGTTCGCCCCGCCACACTTCTATCCATGTGCAGCCAGTGTTTCTCCGAGAGGGGTTGGGTCCATTCTACCAATATCCTCAGTTGCGCTGCCTTGTAATAGAGGTGCAGGTCCGGAAGGTCCACTCCACCCTCCCCCCGAGGGCGCCGGAGAGCGGCAAAGGAAAATCTAGCCCGTCCCCCTTGCCAAACGAAACGGAGCATAAGAGTCTTTATGCGCCGAAAGAAATCACTGTCCAAGACAATAGGGAGAGCCTGGAATAAATATAAAAGCTTCGGGAGGAGCGTCATTTTAATCGCATGGATGCTACCCAACCAGGAGATAATGTCGGCTTCCAGCGATTCAAATCAGCCTGGATTGTAGCCAGTAGAGGGGGGAAATTGCCTGAATACAGTTTCCCCACCGTGGGGGGTCAAGTGGACCCCTAAATACAGTAAAGAGGAATTGGTACACGACGGGCGAAAGCGGTTGGAGGCGGTCCACCTCTGCCGAGGAAAGCGTGAGGTTAAGAATATAAGATTTGTCGTAGTTCACCTTGAAAGCTGCTACCGCCTCGAAACACGCCAGAGCCGTCTGCACATCGGGTAGGGAGTGCGCAGGGTCTGCAAGAGAGAGCAAGACGTCGTCCGCAAACAGGGCGATCTTGTGTTGTTCGCCCATGAAGGGCAATCCTCGTATGTCCGGGTGCTCCCGTATCGCCAACGCCAGGGGTTCAATATTCAGAGCAAATAACAAGGGGGAGAGGGGACACCCCTGCCGTGTGCCCCGCGAGTGCGAAAAGAAAGACGATAAATATCCGTTGACCGTGACTCTAGAACGGGGGTCGCTATAATTGGCCTTGAGCATGGTCAAGAATCTGTCCGAGAATCCAAATGCTTCCAAGGTTCGGAATAGAAACTGCCAATCCACCCGGTCAAATGCCTTCTCGGCGTCCAGGCCAATCAATACCGCCGGGATGTTAAAGCGGTTGGCCTTCTCGATGAGGTGGATCACCCTCCTAGTGTTATCATGGGTTTGACGCACCTTGATAAAACCCGATTGATCAGGGTGAATAAGAGCCGGCATCAGGTCCTGCAAGCGAGTCGCAAGAATGGAAGACTAAAGTTTGGCGTCGATATTAAGCAGGGCTATCGGCCTATACGACGAACACGCAGAGGGGTCCTTACCAGGCTTGGGGATAACCGAGATGACCGCTTCCGCCATGGAGACCGAGGAAACCCCCGAGTCGGCCATAGCATTGAACAGTCGAACCAAGAAGCCACTAATGTCAGCGGCAAAGGATTGGTAGAAGAGGGTCGTGAACCCGTCCGCACCAGGCGCCTTATGGGGTTTCAAGGACCTGATGGCACCCAGCACCTCCTCCCTAGAGATGGGGGCGGAAAGCAGGTCATTCCTTTCGTTAGAGACACGAGGGAGCGGGAGCGCGCTCATATAGTCCTTTTGGGCGACGGGGTCCAGGGTATCTCCCGACTACAACGTCGCATAGAACTCCCCGAAGAGTTCAGCCTTGGCAGCATCACAATGCCGCAACGAGCCGGTTGCATCTCGAACGCCCCCTATGTAATCCTTCTCCCGTTTATAGCAAAGTTGGCGGGCCAAATGCCTCCCTACCTTGTTCCCCTGAGAGTAGGAGAGAAGGCGGAGCTTCAGGAGAGTGAACTCCGCCCTGTTGTTGTAGTGAGCCCGGAGTTTGCCCCTAAGGGCAGTCAGCGGCGTTTGTCTGGAAGGTTTGGCCTTATGTGCTTGCTCCAGCGCAGAGAGTTCCAACTCCAACGCCTCCCGTTCCGTCCTCCTCAATCTATTGAGAGCTGCGTTAAGGGCCAAGCAGCTACCCCTCACGGACGCCTTGAAGGCGTCCCAGGTAGTGAAAACCGAGTTGTCCTGCACAGGAAACTCAGCAGAGAACAACATCTTTTTTCATGATTTAGTATTATCTGCTCCTGCAAACTTTCAAGATAAAATACAACATTCAGCACTACATTAGCGTAGCAGTTGACACCAGAGCTATTTTCAAAATGACAACCAACAACCTTTTCAACATTGTCCTTTTTGTTTTTGCTTGCAATCACATCACTCTCCTTTTGTTTTCTCTTCGGTACATCCTCATTACAGATATTCGCAATTCTCCTTTTCCGACAAACAACACGTTTTTCAAACACAGGATACTGACCTAAATAAGGAGCATAGCTTCTTCTTAATCTATTATACTCCTTTACACAATTTGCATCAGCACTAACTTTTGAGTCATCAAAGTCTATCATGAATAAACCAGATAATGTTTTCACTCGTGACAAAGCAACATATGCCTTCTTTAAACACACTAGATCCAATGTTTACAAAAGCACTATCTACAGTTAATCCTTGAGATTTGTGAATAGTTACAGCATATGCTAGAGAAAACGGAAACTGCTTCCTATGTACATATAAGTCTTTCACAAGCAAAAAACGAACTGAACAACGACTAATGTCTTTAACCTCTTCAATCTGATCAAATTTTATTTTTAAAAATTCAATTCCATCTTTTTTCTGGTAATTAACAAAACCCACAACTTTACCCATAGCTCCATTCGCTAAACCTTTTTCTACATTCAAATTACGTCTTAAAATTACTCGACGGTTCATACATACATAAAGATTCTTTTCTAAACCAGCTGTTTTGGATATGTTTTTCTCTAGAGAATCCAATTTAGTTTTCAATTTGCCTGTCAATGTAATAGTTATTCTTTCATGCTGTATTTTGTTCACTGCTTCCATTTTCATAATCTCTTCATTTTCCAATTTCAAAAGTTCTTCATTGAACATAGAGCATTCATGTAGTGTTGGCATTAAGCAGATTACAGTATTTTTTTCTGGAACTATTTGTTCTGTTGGAAACAAATTACATAGCAATCGATTCTGTAAAGCTTTTCTGCCATGTTCTGTGAGTAGTCCAATTCTGATATCTTTGAGAATACTTGCATAATCATCATCATTTGCTTGCCGCATATTGGTAATGAGTTCTTTGTACTTAAAGTATGACCAAATATTCACATTACCTATACTTCCTAATGACTTTTTCGTGTCTTCATGTGTAACAGTATTAAATACTGGTTGTCCTTTAACTGGAGTGAGCTGCAGTAGATCCCCAAAAACTATAACATGTTTTCCTCCAAATAACACGTCATAGTCTCTCTTTAGAATTTGCTGCATTCTTAAATGCACAAAGGCAAGCATTAAGTTTGATACCATGCTTACCTCATCAATAATGAGAAGTTTCATTTTCTTCAACACTCTTGAAACTTCAAAACATGCTTCTCCAGTTAGCTTGTGGTATTCTATTGTGTTCTCATGCTCTACTGGTAACATTAGCAAACGATGTAAGGTAATTCCTTTTATGTTATATGCTGCTAACCCAGTTGGAGCAGTAACAACACAAGACAAAGTTAAATCAGTTTTTTTCTGTAGGTAGCTTCTAATTACTTTAATTAAGAAACTTTTTCCAGGTCCAGCTTGTCCACTCACATACATTCTGATTGGTTCAAATGATGTGCATGAGCACTCTTTATTTTCATGTAGTAATCCATGATCAATTTGTTTTGTGACTTCTTCATAAATTTGTTGTTGTTCATCATTCAGTTGTTGTTCCAAATTTGGTAAGTCTATAAAATCCTCCTGAGCTCGATTCATAGCTGTTTCCACTTCAGTCATGGCTATTGCAGCTTCATTTTCTACGATTGGTTGTCCTAGGGGATCTTGACTGAGCGTACCAGAACTTTGACTGTCTTGAGAACTGTCTCTAGCTACTTCAGCTGCAATTGTAGCTTCTTGTTCAATTTCTTCATTTAACATTTGTACATAATTTGTGAAAGTACTGCATTCTATGCTATCTTTACATGCATTAAAGGAATCTTCATAGCTGTGAAAATCTCCAAGTAATTCATCCTCTGAACGCCATGGTTTAAACAGCTGTAAAAGAGCTAAGTAGTAAAATTCCTTTATGTCAGTAGTGTCACAACTCAGCTTCCTGTAATTAATCAAACTTCCTTTTGTTTGTTCCACCAAACATCCTTCCTCACCAATGACTTTATATTTTCCATTGTTGATGTCTTCTGTGGCATTCCGTGTACGAATGTAGTTCTGCAGCACTTCATAGAGACACATGTTCTCAAGATGATGACTTCTGCTTGGGTAATATGTGTCCAACATATTTGTTTTCAAAATGTCTGTACTTTCTGGTTCGTTCTCTGCTAAATATTCAATTTCTCGAACAGATTTCAGTACCCTATTTCGCATTCCTGCAAGGCCTAAACTTACCCAAATTATTCTTCTGGATTTGGAGTACAGACTTGCAGATGATAATCTATCTGAGCATTCGTATGACCCAATTTCTCGATGCGATAACATCTTTAAACTGAAACTGTATAGTTTTTTACTGACAGTCTTCTCGTGAGAAATCTCTTCCCACATTTCTTTCAATTCCGTTTTCTAAGATTTAGTGATGTAAGATGTGACATACCGAGCAACAGCAATAGAATTGTCAGCTACATACTGAATATCCACGTTAGCATTCCACATGGATGAAATGACTGGGTTGTAGTCATTTATAAATTTTGACTCTTCTTTTCTTCTTAGGTTGTAAGTATTTTTCGGAGATTTTCTTGTAATGGTATGTCGCACAGCTGACATAAAACTGTTTAGTCTTCCTTTTGAAAGAACAGGTCGTGGAAATCCAAATCGACATTTTGTGTAGAATTTATCTTTAATCTTGTACTTTCGTCGACAGTATTTTCCACACCGATGACTTTGGAAATGTAAAACTTGCTCTTTTAAGTTTTTCTGTTCTGTGCTTTTAGATATAGTACATGTTGCATATTCTTCAATGAAAGTTAAAACTGCACCATCAGAATCTGTTCCAAATTTTGGGGCATCCTTGATCCACAACAGCATATTAATATGAGGAGCACCTCTTGCTTGGCACACTTTTCTCCAAAAGAAATCCACAACTTCTCCAAGAGGTGGATTTTTTTTATTGCAGATGAAGGACATCATAGCCTCAAATTTATGATTGAAATATCTGCAAACATTAACCGGATCCAATGAGCACAATTCTCCTGCTGTCTTGTATTGGACGTTTTCAATATTTGAATTTGCCTCTCGAAGAAAATCCAGTAAATCATCCCAAGCGTACTCAGCACAGCTTAGGGTAAGGAACCATGTAGGAGTTCCTAAATTCCGTAACATACATTTCAATTCTCCATGGCGTCGGTACCAATATTCATTAGTTCCACGCTGACAAGCCATCAGATTAATCAATTGAGATTCCAAATGATCATCTCGCTGTTGCACTTTGTTCATAAAATCCTTTGCAGACACATTATGTAGATGTACTCCACATTTTAAAATGTGATTTACTGCATAAGATAGTGCAGACAAGTCACTTTCAAATAAAAGATGGAACAAATAAGGAATACTTTGACGAAATCTTGGATCTTCTGCATATAATCTTGTAGTCCTATACTCAGAAGCAGGAATCTGTACTGGACGTTCATCATATCGTCCACCTTTTCCTGTAGGAAACAGCTGGGGAAAACATACACTCACGGGAGTTCCTTTTGCTTTTTTCATCTGAAACAGATCAATAGTGTTTGCCATAACTTCTTTAGAATGAAGAGGATCTATGCTGAAATGTTCTTAAATTTCTTCTTCTTTTGACTTGTACACTTTTTCAATTTGCCCAGTTGGTATTCCTGTGTCTCCTAGTAAAACTTCTTCATCTTCATCCATATAAATTGATTCATAGTACTTATTATTTCTTTTCAAATATAAATTTGCTCTTTGTACTTTTCGTACATCTACTAGCTCCTGCCAAATTTTCTTATTCTTTGTAGGTACACCATTAACCAGAATAACTAATGGTTCAGTTTCCAAACTATCTGATGATAGTCAATTTTGTCATTTTATCTTTTAAATTTTTACTAACAATGTGTTCTACATTCTCTTCCAAATTGTCCTCAATAACTGTGTCATTTCCTGCACTTTCTTGCTCTGGGCCAAAGTAACAAAACTGAATATCATCAATAACCTTCTCTACATCTGATACAGATCCACGGAACAGAGCACTATTCAACTCATTTAACTTTAGTGCTGGACTTTTAGCAAAATACAATCTTCTCACAAACTTTCTCATTTCAGTATGATGTACTGCCAGCATCCTAAAATGGTGAAAAACACTTTGACAAACTTTCCTAGAAAGACAAGCCAGAGAATGTCCTTGCAAACCAGTATTCTTTCTCACTCTGCATGGATCTAGTCTGTGAAGCACCTTAATCTTCTGTTCAACACTTTTTTTACTATATTTTCTTAGAAAGTCACGTAATTTATCAATAGATTCTTGTCGTACAGTACAAATACTGCTACAATTCCAAGTGTACACTGGGGCTTTAGGACGTTTCCCCATAACCTCATCAGCTAACACTTCTTCCACATTTCTTGGAACCATTTTCTGATTTCCATTACACAACCATCTTTAACTTCATAAGCACGACCTCTGGTGTCAACTGCATGCAGCAAACTATTACTTTGAAGATAACTCTCTTCATTAAAAAATGGTTCAGTACTTGAACTATGCTTCCATTCTCCTAAGAACACTTTACAAAAGTTATTTTTTTTCACTACTCTTTTCCTTTTGCTTTTTGACTTCATTACATTGACTATTTTATCTAATGTACGGATCCTGTTCAAAATTAAAATGAATAGTTTTCTTTTTAATTCCAAAGCCTTTGCAACAATTGATTCAATATGTTTCTTTTATTTATAAAATGTTGCTTTCTTCCTATATTTTTTCACATCCTTTAGCAAATTGAACATCACTCTTCTCTGAAACATTTTTCTACGAATGTTTTGAAATTCTGTTTTTCTTTTTAAGTCATTCTTTATTGCTTCTGATTGTACATTACCATTTACTATTTTCTTTCTATGGTCTTGTTGTTTTCTACTTGAAACACTATTTGCAGTGGATATATTTTTTACATTTTTTCTTTGTTTGAGAATATTTTTAAAAAAATCCTTAGTCTGCTTACCAGAAGACTTTTTCTTTTTTCCAACATGAGGTTCTTCAACTAATTTGTGTTGTCCAGATGCAACCGCCAGTAGATAATAAATGTTGCCCAAATATAAACATTATCTACTGGCGGTCGCCAGTAGATAGTTATAGTTAGGACCGAGTTCCCATAGGAAATCTGAAAATTCTATTTTGAATAACTTTGTCGCCGGTTGACTTATCTTCGTGAAATTTTCAAAACTAATGGGGCGCTCCACTCAGCTCCTACCCTGAAAGTCTCGGGGTGATTCGTCAAGTGGGGGCTGAGAAAAAAGGGGGGTCCCAAAACGCGCTTTCCCCATGCATTTTCCCATAGGACCTTTAGTCGAAGGTACAGCCCGAACGGCTGAACAGAATTACTTGAAATTTGGCAAAGTGGTAGTCCTCAGGTCAGGCATGTGCCTTTTGCATATATGGTGTCTATCTGTTCAGTAGTTCCTAAGAAAATTGCAGTTAAAAGTACATAAATATCTATAGGCGCGCACCGTGCGTGAGCGTAATTCTGATTGGTGGTTAGATGTCAGTCAACATTCGAATCGGTCGAAATCAGGAAGTGTCGGACGCCATTTTGTGTGTGGCAGTGAAAAAGAAAGGTGGAGAACGTGAAAAGGGGGCAGGGTAGAGAGTTTTTGACCCTCTAGCCTTTGTCAGGGGGTCCCTGAAGGATCCCGAAGGGTGAAAAAAACATGTTATTTTTTTTCAAAAATTCGCGGGGTGCGCACGTCGGCAAAAAATTCATAAAAAAAATAGAATCAAAAATCAAGTTTAAGTGTTTAGATGTTGGTTGTCTCTAAAAAGAGCCGTTTTGTTAATTGAGTGTTTTTTTGTACCTACAAGTAAGTACCGATGCAGAGTCTAAAGTTCAAGAGGAAGACTCTGTTCCCTTCATCTGTGAAATGTACACCGTCTCCTCTATAAATGCCTTGCATGTTGTAACGCAAGTTGTTGTGGTATATAGAACCCATACCATGGTCTCTGAGGAAAGCAGAAACAGACTTATTGACGTGCTTTCTTGCTTTCTCAATCTGTGGACAATATTGGTTGGACCAGTTCCACTTTTACCGTTGGCATATATTAGAATATACAAAGGTAGTTTGTGGAAAAAGTGACATCAATTGCACAAAGGTGTCCTTAACAAGCATTTCCAGACCTACCCCAGTTAAAGTGCCTAGGTCATTTCCACCACAGTGCACAATTATAAGGTTAGGCTGTGGGAGATGTAGAAAGGATTTCACCAAAGGCATTAATTGGTGCCACTTAACCCTCTCTGACCAATCCATTTAATGTCTACATTTGGCAAAGCAAGGTCTTTCATAATACCTCTTTTTTCTGCATACTTTTCACTCCAGAAGACATAGCTATGACCTACAATCCACACTGTGAACATCTTTCAAGGAGATCTGGATGCACTCAAAAGGCGTCTTTCAGTAGAATGGCAATATGAAAAGAAAGATAGTTGTAAAATGGAGGCTTACATACTTTTTTTTAATAAAAAGAACTCATTGGCTGTTTCACACCATTCTACACTAAAAACTAGGCTGTATGTTTACATTTTTACAAGCATGTTTTGTATTGATTCAGAAAAATGTGTTCCCACAGAACATTACTTTGGATTTGCTGTTAGGTTTGAAAAGTCAAGCACTCTTGCTCTTTGGATTAGAAACATTGTGTGCTGAACTTCTGACCTCTCTGCTCACACCAGTGTTCCATGACCTGTTCCTATGCTAGCAGGCAGAAGTCATGTTGGGGGTAGGAATCATTTGGAAAGGGTTGAAATTTGCAACCAATAGAAATGTGTGTTTCCATTTGAAAAAATGTGGCAAGCAATGTGATTTAAAGTTAACATGTATATGTGTGAAAAAGAGAGGGAAAGTTTGCCATTTACTGGTTCTGGTGAGAGGTGTACAGCTCAGAGATTCTGGCTCTGATAATCTGCTGTGTGAGTGCCACATTTCTTTCTCAACTAACTACTTTTAAAGGTGAGTTATGAATTTGAGAGGGGATGTATGTGGTGCATTTTGTCAAAGGTGTTTTTTTATTGATAGTCAAACAGAAGAGGAAAAAACATGCGACAGTCCCGCACAACTTCCCTCGCAGGGGGTACGCCAAATATGAGGGGAGGCCGTAGAGAGTAAAGAGTGTCCAGTCCTCCGGCCCTGCCAAGCAACAAGCCACAAAAATACAAAGGTTCCAAATCTAAGCCATAAATACAAAGCTAGTAGAGGAGCCCAGCTCCCGCTCATCGTTAAGGCTCAGCAGAGTTCAAGCTACTGGGGCCGGTCACTCCAAACCTAGCACGATCAGGCTCACCCCCTCCATCGTCCAGGGGTGCCACAATGAACCAAAACCAAAAAAGAAACCCCCCTACCCCCCAACTACCCCCAACCACCCCACCCTCCCCCCCAGTGGTGGTAGCTCTCAGTCATACTTACTACGATCCTCTGCCAACACTCATACCTGAAACAGATGGAGGGCTCGAACTGAGGGTGGACACACCGCGGCCGGTAATCCCTTGGAAAGAAAACGAACCAATGGACCCCAACGGAAAATGAAATTCTTAAAGTTCCCCAGAAAGATGTCCGCCATCCGTTCCATGCTCAACAACTTCCACAATCGCGCATGCCACAAAGAGATCGCCGGGGCCTCCCTTTTCTTCCAGGCCGCCGCCAGGGTTATCTTGGCCGCCCCCACACAAAGCCAGAGGATCTTTTTGTCCGCTTGCGTCTGATGTTTGAGGAGTGGATCCCGAAGGCTCAACAACACGTGAGTCAAGCAGTCCACAATCTGGTACCCCAGGATCTCCTTAATATGGGACAAGATCTCTTCCCAGTAGGGGCGGATGATCGGGCAGTCCCACCAGATATGGCGAAAGTCCCCCAGTAGACCACAGCCCCTCCAACACCTGTCCGAAGAGTTAGGGAAGATGCGGTGTAACTTAGCGGGGGAGAGGTACCAGTCCATCATGGTCTTGAGATGCGCCTCCCGCAGTTCCACCGATGCGTGAGAGCGAGGCAGCCCCCTTCTCTCCAGGCATCAAAAGGCCCCTCTCGCAGTGCAGGCGGGAAGGCCGGGTTGAAGTGTAGGGGAGTAAAGGGCAACGGGAACGCAGTCCAGTGCTCATCTCCAGAAACCGAATCCCAGACCTTAAGGGTGGTACCGGTAGGTGTGTGTTAGACCTGGCACCTTGGCGTGAGTTTCCCTTCCACTTTTTGATGGTGTGCCTCGATTGTTTTGCTGGTGTTGTCCGCTCAGGGCACTGCGCCACGGCTAATCCGTGCCGCAGTGCAAGTGCTCCCTAGGTAAAGTGTACCTGTAATTGATGTCCACGATTGGTTTATTGGATTCACTGTCAGTCCCCAGTAAAGTGCACCAGGGGTGCCAGGGCTCATGAATGCCAATGCTGCTGGTGGGCTTGCAGCGCTGGTTGCGCCACCCACGGAAGCGGCCTTGTAAAGTGTGTCTAGGGTCTGCCACCGCAGACCCTGTGCGCGGTCCGGGACCGTCGCGCTGACTGCGCAAGTGCCCCCACTTGCCAGTCCCTAAACCTTCCCTTACCTACATATTAGCCACCCCTCTGGTAGGCCCAAGGGCAGGGTGCATTGGAGGCATAAGGTAAGACATGCCCTGGTGTGTGTGGCATGTCTTAGTAGTGAATTACAGCCCTTGTCGTTTTTCACTATTGAAGGCTACCTGCTCTCCATAGGCCAGAATGGGCTGCTGGGATCACGCCAACGCTGTGACCCCAGTGGACTCAGAGAGCATGGTAGAAGTGTCAAGTTTAGGATGCCTGAACTCAGGATGATAAAATACTTCTTGTGGTCAAGTTTATTTTGATATCCTGGGTTTGTAAATACTACTTTTAGAAAGTTAGTATTTACTGACCTGACCATCTCAGTCCGCCTCTGCTGTGTGTGTGTGTTCTGCCTAGCAACAGTAAGGAGCAGGGTGGGGGGATCCCCAGAGACAGGTTGGCTGCCAGGTGGTGGGTAGAGAGATTACACCTGGATGGGTGGGAGGAGTACACCTTGACTCTTGAATAGACCTGTGCTCTGCCACCACAAAGCCGGCGCCACCCCCTGTGGGGCGGCTGATGTCTCTGCCCTGCTGCTGAAAGGAAAGAGCAGAGTCACCATAACAAAGTGCTCCAGAACTGGACTGAGCCAGGCCTAGGCCCCCTGGCGCTAAAGAACAAAAGAATCATGGTATAAAAGTAGGAGCCTGGCTCCTAAGAAATCAGAATCCTGTTTACCACAAAGAACCTCTGCCCGACTAGAAGGAGAAGAAGACGCTGGAGGAGCTGGCCTGCTGCTTGCCTTGCTGAGAAAGGAGAGGAAGAGACTTACTGAGAAGACTTTGCTACTTTGTGCTTGAACATTCTCCAAGGGCTTGATCTGAGCTTGCCCCCTGAACTGAACCCCAGGAACAGTGGGTTCTCTGTGCTTTTGCTCGTCCTCCAATTCGAGCCGTGTGTGCATCCCGCTGGAAAGAGACTGCGCCCCTCATCGTCCCTCCTAGGGCCGTGACACTCAGAAGCTCGCCTGCCTCAAACCCGTGAGAGCCCCGCTCCGTCCCGAGCCGCTCTCTGTCCCCGGGCCAGGCCGCCTGCATCCCTGTCACCGCCTGCTACTGGAGCGCGCTGACCGCGCTATCACCCCTCCCGCCGGAAGCCGTCCGACGACTGTGATCTACGCCGGGTCATCCAGCTGCACTGACCGTGCCCTGCGACCCCGCTTCGCTATCCCCGGACATCTCAGGCCGCGCCGCCCCCGCTGTGGAGACCCTCCGGCACCGCCGTGCTAAAGGGTCGCTGGCCGCGCCTGCCTACGTGCCCACACCTGCTGATTGAGGACCCAAGAACACTTCCCAAGCTGAGAGTCGCACCGACCTGTGCCGACTCTCCACATCACGAAAGAAGTTCCAGTATCGGGCTCGGGGCCCGCAACGCCTTATTTCCCCCGTTCGCAGGAACCGATCTCTGTGAGTACTGGAACTACAAGTAAAGAGACTACAAAGTATCCATTTGAAACTACGAACCCAGAACATTTGCCTGCTGTATAACCTGGCGGCCTAGCGAAAACGTTATTGGTCTTGTGATAAGTCTGTTGAGATATATATACCTTATTTTTACATAAAGAATCGTATTTTTATATATATCCAAGTCTGGTGTCCGTTTCTGGGGGGGATTGATGTATTTACTGTGTGTACGATTGTAAGTGCTTAACCAACAACGCCTGAGGAATCGCCTTGGCTGCTCACGCCACGCACCTAGAGGGTGAGCAAGGGTCATTCGCGAGGGGTTATCCTGCGCCCTGACGTGGAGGAGAGGGTTCCTGCTTGACACAAGGGCAACCTTGCGCCAACCAGAGATCCCCGACTCTAACATTGTTGGCAGCGGGTGGGATTTCGGATTTGCACTTGTAATTTGCATACAGTGAATTATTAATCACCAGATAGTGAGAGCAGACCAAATAACGCAGCCACAGGTTTGTAATTGTTGAACTTTGTTGAGACATCTGCCATTACTGCAACCATGCCTGGCTCACACTCCGCTGGGAGAGCACTCTCTGTGATTTCTGGAATCGATGAGGTGGATTGGGAGAGACTGGAAGGCTACTCGATGGAGCAATTGAAAGGCTACAGTGTAAAATTCCGAGTCCCCCATGCTGGATTCAAGAGGAGAACCCAGTACGCCAAGGCGCTGAGAGCCTGGAAGGAGTCACGAGACCCACGGAATGCGGGGGACATCGTTCCACCCGACAACCTTGAGGAGCCCAGCAGAGTCCGGTCGCCAGAGGAGCTGGCAGACAGGGCAGCAGACAGGGCACATGCAATGGAGATGGCAAAGTTGGCAGGACAGATGGAAATGGAAAAGCAGAAGTTGGCCCTGGAGGCACAACAACGCCAAATGGATCATGATATCAGATTGAAGGAGTTGGAGCTGAAGGCGAAAAGTTTGGATACCGCTCCTTCTGGTGGCAGCACTCCACCAGCGCAGGTAGAGTCCAAGGTGTACATCCCCAAAGATGTAGTAAAGGAGTATTTTAGAAAGGATGACATAGGGCAGTGGTTTAGAGCCTACGAGGTGGCCATGTCCTCGCACCGGGTCCCTGAGAAAGACTGGGGAGCGGGGTTGTGGGGAAGGTTCCTTGCGGAAGGGCGGGACACCCTGTTAGATTTGCCCTTGGAAGTCCAGACCTCATACCCCCATATGAAGGAAGCTTTAATGACCAGGTATGGGTTAACTCCGGAGCTATATAGACAGCGGTTCAGGGAGACGAAGAAGATCCCTGAGAGTACGTATGTGGAATATGTGACCTTTTTCTGCAGAGCGCTGGATGGTTGGGTGAAGGGTAGCAAAGTGAATGATTATCAAGGGCTGCTTGATTTAATTGCATGGGAGCACTTGTCCAGTCAATGTTTTCCTGAGCTACGCCAGCACCTGATAGATAGCAAGCTGTCCAACCCGAGGAAGCTTGCTGAGGAGGCGGACCGCTGGCTCAGCACCAGGGTCCACAAGGGTCAAGTGGGAGACTCCGCCAAAGGTGGGCAGGGTCCCCAGCAGAAGAGTGGGGGGGACAAGGGTAAACAGAAGGGGTTCCAAAAAGGCCCCCAAAGTAATTCCCAAGGGAACCAGCAGAAGGGTTCTCAGCCTCCCCCAACCCCGCAGCAGAACGGGGCCCCGACAGGTAGACCTGTTCCAAAGGGGCCCTTCAATTGTTATAGGTGTGGTGAACCGGGTCACATTGCCTCTGATCCTAAGTGTCGCCTGTTTGGTAAGACCGCACCCACTGGTGCTCCACCCCGGCAAGTAGCTAGTGTTAACTTTGGGGAGGAAGTAGCAGTCCAGGAGGGTGGGGGTCCCGGGCAGATGACCCTAGTCTCGCTAGGAGACAGTGAGATGGTCCCTGTAACCTACCTGCCCTCTAACACTAAGAAATATGGGCAGGTGGTGACCATCAATGGAAGGAAGGTGGAGGCTCTTAGAGATACAGGAGCCAGCGTGACCTCGGTGAGGCAACACCTGGTGTCTCAAGAGCAGATTGTACCCAATGCCTACTGTAGGGTTGTCAATGCTGACAACATAGAGAGTCGTTGTCCAATGGCTCAAGTTCCCTTTGAGTGGGGGGAGGTCTCTGGTACTCTACAAGTCGCTGTGAGAACCGACATGCCTGTAGACTGTCTGCTAGGGAACGACCTGGAGAGTTCCCCTTGGGAAAAGGTGGAGAAGACCACGCATCTGAGGATGGTGGGTCTACCCGACTGGGCGTGCGTGACCACCCGGTCCATGGCAGCCAGTAGGGGTGTTGAGAGGGTCCTGGAGCCTGAGGGAGAGGTCCAGGAACCGGCCTTAGGGAGAAGGCGCAGGAGGCGCGGGAAACCGGCCCCCGAAGTTCCCACGGCCCAGGAGGAAGTAGACCCTGAGGGGGATACTCTGGAGCCTACCGGGGAACAGATTGCCGAACTGGGAGATCTGCCTGAGCTGACCCATTGGCAGCAAGAAGGAGGTCCCTCCAGGGAGGAATTCTGCAGGGAGCAGAAAGAATGCCCTTCTCTCGTGGGTATGCGGCAGCAGGCTGCAGACCAGGCCAATGGTGTTCAGGCCAAAACACACTACGTGTACTGGGAGAGTGACCTCCTGTATTCCGAGCCTAAGGCTGCTGAACCTGGGTCAGCCCGTGTGCTGGTGGTACCCCAGAAGTTCAGAACCTTCCTACTGGGGCTGGCTCATGATGTGCCGTTAGCAGGACATTTGGGGATGGACAAGACCTATGACAGGCTTGTCACCCACTTTTACTGGCCCCAAATGCATAAGAATTCAGATTCCTACTGCAGAACCTGTCAGACTTGCCAGGCAAGTGGTAAGAGCGGAGGGAAGCACAAGGCTCCTCTGCAACCTTTCCCTGTGGTCGGTACGCCATTCCAACGAGTGGGTATTGATATTGTGGGGCCTCTGGATCCCAAGACAGCCCTGGGCAACAGGTTCATCCTGGTCTTGGTGGACCATGCCACCCGGTACCCTGAAGCCATCCCTCTGAGGACAGTGACGGCCCCCGTGGTGGGACGGGCACTGATGGGAATTTTCTCCCGAGTGGGATTCCCTCTAGAGGTGGTGAGCGACAGGGGGACCAATTTCATATCCACATATATGAAATCCCTGTGGAAGGAGTGTGGGGTAACGTACAAGTTCACCACTCCTTACCATCCCCAAGGAAATGGGTTGGTTGAGAGATTCAACCGAACCCTCAAAGGCATGATCATGGGCCTGGACGGTCCAATGAGGCGTAAGTGGGACGTCCTCTTGCCATGCCTGCTCTTCGCTTACCGAGAGGTGCCACAGAAGTCTCTAGGATTCAGCCCCTTTGAGCTTCTGTATGGTCACCCGGTAAGAGGACCTCTGAGTTTGGTAAAGGAAGGCTGGGAGCAATCTCCCAGGAAACCTCCCCAGAATGTATATAGTTACATGCTGGCCTTCCGAAACCAGACTCGGCGTTTCAGGCAACTTGCTGAGGCAAATCTGGAAGCCAGCCAGGAGGAGATGAAGCGGTGGTACGACCGGAATGCCACTCTGGTAGAGCTTCAACCTGGACAAAAGGTGTGGGTCTTGGCCCCAGTGGAGCCTTGTGCACTTCAGGATAAGTGGACAGGTCCATTTGAGGTTGTGGAGCGCAAAAGTCCTATCACCTACTTGGTGGACATGCAGACTCCCAGGAACCCTTTGAGGGTCCTACATGTTAACCGCCTTAAGCCCCACTTAGAGAGGACCGAAGTGGGCATGCTGCTGGCCACTGATGATGGAGTGGAAGAGGAGACCGAGCCTCTTCCTGACCTCTTAGTGGCCTCTGAGAAAGATGGGTCAGTGGATGGAGTTAACCTCTCACCCACCCTGACGCCCGAACAACAGGAAGACTGCCTCCACTTGCTGGGACAATTTTCCGACCGATTCTCCCTGGTTCCTGGTGTCACCGATTGGTGCGTCCATGATGTGGACACAGGAGACAGCTTACCTGTGAAGCACAAGGCTTACAGGGTAACTGACAGGGTCAGAGCTTGCATTAAGGAGGAGGTCTCCAAAATGCTTGCGCTAGGGGTGGTTGAGTCCTCCAGCAGTCCTTGGTCCAGCCCCGTGGTCTTGGTCCCCAAAGCTGCTGCGCCGGGAGCCACACCTGAACTCCGGTTCTGTGTGGACTACAGAGGACTCAATTCAGTAACAAAGACTGACGCGCACCCCATCCCCAGAGCTGATGAGCTCATTGATCGGCTGGGGGCTGCCCGGTTCCTCAGCACGTTTGATTTAACGTCTGGGTACTGGCAGATCGCCTTGACCGATGGGGCCAAAGAGAGGTCAGCATTCTCTACACCAGATGGGCACTTCCAGTTCCGAGTCATGCCATTTGGGATGAAGAATGCCCCTGCCACCTTTCAGAGGTTGGTCAACCAGGTACTGGTTGGGCTGGATGCGTTCAGTGCCGCCTACCTGGATGACATCGCAGTGTTCAGTGCCACCTGGCCTGAACACCTGCGCCACCTCTGGGAAGTGTTGATGGCGCTGCGCCGAGCAGGCCTCACGATCAAGGCAAGCAAGTGCCAGATCGGGCAGGGTTCCGTGGTGTACTTGGGACACCAAGTGGGGAGCGGCAAGGTGGCACCCTTGCAACCCAAAATTGAAACCATCCTGGCTTGGGAACCCCCCAAGACGCAGACCGCAGTGAGGGCCTTCCTGGGGCTCACTGGGTACTACAGGAGGTTTGTCAAGGGCTATGGAACGATCGTTGCCCCCTTGACAGAGCTGACTTCGAAGAAGCAGCCCAGGAACGTGATTTGGACTGACACCTGTCAGAAAGCTTTCGACACCCTGAAGACTGCCATGTGCACGGCGCCCGTGCTCTTGGCCCCTGACTTCTCCAAGGAATTCCTAGTCCAGACAGACGCTTCAGAGCATGGTGTAGGGGCTGTTCTTTCACAGATGACTGAGGAGGGCTGGGACCAACCCGTAGCCTTCATCAGTAGGAGGTTACTTCCACGGGAAAGTAGGTGGAGTGCAATTGAGCGAGAAGCATTTGCTGTGGTCTGGGCGCTGAAGAAGCTAAGACCCTACTTGTTTGGGTCTCACTTCCGGGTTCAGACGGACCACAGGCCCCTCAGATGGTTGATGCAAATGAGGGGTGAAAACCCGAAGCTGTTGAGGTGGTCCATCTCCCTACAGGGTATGGACTTTACGGTGGAACACCGTCCTGGTACAGATCACGCCAACGCTGACGGTCTGTCCAGGTATTTCCGCCTTAGTGACGAGGAACCCCCTGGGCAAGGGTAGTTCTCCCCACATTTCAGCTGGAGGGGACACGTGTTAGACCTGGCACCTTGGCGTGAGTTTCCCTTCCACTTTTTGATGGTGTGCCTCGATTGTTTTGCTGGTGTTGTCCGCTCAGGGCACTGCGCCACGGCTAATCCGTGCCGCAGTGCAAGTGCTCCCTAGGTAAAGTGTACCTGTAATTGATGTCCACGATTGGTTTATTGGATTCACTGTCAGTCCCCAGTAAAGTGCACCAGGGGTGCCAGGGCTCATGAATGCCAATGCTGCTGGTGGGCTTGCAGCGCTGGTTGCGCCACCCACGGAAGCGGCCTTGTAAAGTGTGTCTAGGGTCTGCCACCGCAGACCCTGTGCGCGGTCCGGGACCGTCGCGCTGACTGCGCAAGTGCCCCCACTTGCCAGTCCCTAAACCTTCCCTTACCTACATATTAGCCACCCCTCTGGTAGGCCCAAGGGCAGGGTGCATTGGAGGCATAAGGTAAGACATGCCCTGGTGTGTGTGGCATGTCTTAGTAGTGAATTACAGCCCTTGTCGTTTTTCACTATTGAAGGCTACCTGCTCTCCATAGGCCAGAATGGGCTGCTGGGATCACGCCAACGCTGTGACCCCAGTGGACTCAGAGAGCATGGTAGAAGTGTCAAGTTTAGGATGCCTGAACTCAGGATGATAAAATACTTCTTGTGGTCAAGTTTATTTTGATATCCTGGGTTTGTAAATACTACTTTTAGAAAGTTAGTATTTACTGACCTGACCATCTCAGTCCGCCTCTGCTGTGTGTGTGTGTTCTGCCTAGCAACAGTAAGGAGCAGGGTGGGGGGATCCCCAGAGACAGGTTGGCTGCCAGGTGGTGGGTAGAGAGATTACACCTGGATGGGTGGGAGGAGTACACCTTGACTCTTGAATAGACCTGTGCTCTGCCACCACAAAGCCGGCGCCACCCCCTGTGGGGCGGCTGATGTCTCTGCCCTGCTGCTGAAAGGAAAGAGCAGAGTCACCATAACAAAGTGCTCCAGAACTGGACTGAGCCAGGCCTAGGCCCCCTGGCGCTAAAGAACAAAAGAATCATGGTATAAAAGTAGGAGCCTGGCTCCTAAGAAATCAGAATCCTGTTTACCACAAAGAACCTCTGCCCGACTAGAAGGAGAAGAAGACGCTGGAGGAGCTGGCCTGCTGCTTGCCTTGCTGAGAAAGGAGAGGAAGAGACTTACTGAGAAGACTTTGCTACTTTGTGCTTGAACATTCTCCAAGGGCTTGATCTGAGCTTGCCCCCTGAACTGAACCCCAGGAACAGTGGGTTCTCTGTGCTTTTGCTCGTCCTCCAATTCGAGCCGTGTGTGCATCCCGCTGGAAAGAGACTGCGCCCCTCATCGTCCCTCCTAGGGCCGTGACACTCAGAAGCTCGCCTGCCTCAAACCCGTGAGAGCCCCGCTCCGTCCCGAGCCGCTCTCTGTCCCCGGGCCAGGCCGCCTGCATCCCTGTCACCGCCTGCTACTGGAGCGCGCTGACCGCGCTATCACCCCTCCCGCCGGAAGCCGTCCGACGACTGTGATCTACGCCGGGTCATCCAGCTGCACTGACCGTGCCCTGCGACCCCGCTTCGCTATCCCCGGACATCTCAGGCCGCGCCGCCCCCGCTGTGGAGACCCTCCGGCACCGCCGTGCTAAAGGGTCGCTGGCCGCGCCTGCCTACGTGCCCACACCTGCTGATTGAGGACCCAAGAACACTTCCCAAGCTGAGAGTCGCACCGACCTGTGCCGACTCTCCACATCACGAAAGAAGTTCCAGTATCGGGCTCGGGGCCCGCAACGCCTTATTTCCCCCGTTCGCAGGAACCGATCTCTGTGAGTACTGGAACTACAAGTAAAGAGACTACAAAGTATCCATTTGAAACTACGAACCCAGAACATTTGCCTGCTGTATAACCTGGCGGCCTAGCGAAAACGTTATTGGTCTTGTGATAAGTCTGTTGAGATATATATACCTTATTTTTACATAAAGAATCGTATTTTTATATATATCCAAGTCTGGTGTCCGTTTCTGGGGGGGATTGATGTATTTACTGTGTGTACGATTGTAAGTGCTTAACCAACAACGCCTGAGGAATCGCCTTGGCTGCTCACGCCACGCACCTAGAGGGTGAGCAAGGGTCATTCGCGAGGGGTTATCCTGCGCCCTGACGTGGAGGAGAGGGTTCCTGCTTGACACAAGGGCAACCTTGCGCCAACCAGAGATCCCCGACTCTAACAGTGTGCTGATGCACGCATTCCTGGGCCTATCCCCCTTGGGCTTCCACACCAAGTCCCATATCGTTCGCCCCGCCACACTTCTATCCATGTGCAGCCAGTGTTTCTCCGAGAGGGGTTGGGTCCATTCTACCAATATCCTCAGTTGCGCTGCCTTGTAATAGAGGTGCAGGTCCGGAAGGTCCACTCCACCCTCCCCCCGAGGGCGCCGGAGAGCGGCAAAGGAAAATCTAGCCCGTCCCCCTTGCCAAACGAAACGGAGCATAAGAGTCTTTATGCGCCGAAAGAAATCACTGTCCAAGACAATAGGGAGAGCATGGAATAAATATAAAAGCTTCGGGAGGAGCGTCATTTTAATCGCATGGATGCTACCCAACCAGGAGATAATGTCGGCTTCCAGCGATTCAAATCAGCCTGGATTGTAGCCAGTAGAGGGGGGAAATTGCCCGAATACAGTTTCCCCACCGTGGGGGGTCAAGTGGACCCCTAAATACAGTAAAGAGGAATGGGTCCACGACAGGGGCGAAAGCGGTCGGAGGCGGTCCACCTCTGCCGAGGAAAGCGTGAGGTTAAGAATATAAGATTTGTCGTAGTTCACCTTGAAAGCTGCTACCGCCTCGAAACACGCCAGAGCCGTCTGCACATCGGGGAGGGAGTGCGCAGGGTCTGCAAGAGAGAGCAAGGCGTCGTCTGCAAACAGGGAGATCTTGTGTTGTTCGCCCATGAAGGGCAATCCTCGTATGTCCGGGTGCTCCCGTATCGCCAACGCCAGGGGTTCAATATTCAGAGCAAATAACAAGGGGGAGAGGGGACACCCCTGCCGTGTGCCCCGCCAGTGCGAAAAGAAAGACGATAAATATCCGTTGACCGTGACTCTAGAACGGGGGTCGCTATAATTGGCCTTGAGCATGGTCAAGAATCTGTCCGAGAATCCAAATGCTTCCAAGGTTCGGAATAGAAACTGCCAATCCACCCGGTCAAATGCCTTCTCGGCGTCCAGGCCAATCAATACCGCCGGGATGTTAAAGCGGTTGGCCTTCTCGATGAGGTGGATCACCCTCCTACTGTTATCATGGGTTTGACGCACCTTGATAAAACCCGATTGATCAGGGTGAATAAGAGCCGGCATCAGGTCCTGCAAGCGAGTCGCAAGAATGGAAGACTAAAGTTTGGCGTCGATATTAAGCAGGGCTATCGGCCTATACGACAAACACGCAGAGGGGTCCTTACCAGGCTTGGGGATAACTGAGATGACCGCTTCCGCCATGGAGACCGAGGAAACCCCCGAGTCGGCCATAGCATTGAACAGTCGAACCAAGAAGCCACTAATGTCAGCGGCAAAGGATTGGTAGAAGAGGGTCGTGAACCCGTCCGCACCAGGCGCCTTATGGGGTTTCAAGGACCTGATGGCACCCAGCACCTCCTCCCTAGAGATGGGGGCGGAAAGCAGGTCATTCCATTCGTTAGAGACACGAGGGAGCGGGAGCGCGCTCATATAGTCCTTTTGGGCGACGGAGTCCAGGGTATCTCCCGAGTACAACGTCGCATAGAACTCCCCGAAGAGTTCATCCTTGGCAGCATCACAATGCCGCAACGAGCCGGTTGCATCTCGAACGCCCCCTATGTAATCCTTCTCCCGTTTATAGCAAAGTTGGCGGGCCAAATGCCTCCCTACCTTGTTCCCCTGAGAGTAGGAGAGATGGCAGAGCTTCAGGAGAGTGAACTGCGCCCTGTTGTTGTAGTGAGCCCGGAGTTTGCCCCTAAGCGCAGTCAGCGGCGTTTGTCTGGAAGGTTTGGCCTTATGTGCTTGCTCCAGCGCAGAGAGTTCCAACTCCAACGCCTCCCGTTCCGTCCTCCTCAATCTATTGAGAGCTGCGTTAAGGGCCAAGCAGCTACCCCTCACGGACGCCTTGAAGGCGTCCCAGGTAGTGAAAACCGAGGTGTCCTGCACAGGAAACTCAGCAGAGAACAACATCTTTTTTCATGATTTAGTATTATCTGCTCTTGCAAACTTTCAAGATAAAATACAACATTCAGCACTACATTAGCGTAGCAGTTGACACCAGAGCTATTTTCAAAATGACAACCAACAACCTCTTCAACATTGTCCTTTTTGTTTTTGCTTGCAATCACATCACTCTCCTTTTGTTTTCTCTTCTGTACATCCTCATTACAGATATTCGCAATTCTCCTTTTCCGACAACACGTTTTTCAAACACAGGATACTGACCTAAATGAGGAGCATAGCTTCTTTTTAATCTATTATACTACTTTACACAATTTGCATCAGCACTAACTTTTGAGTCATCCAAGTCTATCATGAATGAACCAGATAATGTTTTCACTCGTGACAAAGCAACATATGCCTTCTTTAACCCCTTCCATGCTCATGACGGAACGATTCCGTCATGAGCATCGGTTGAGCTGTGCTCATGACGGAACCGTTCCGTCATGGCACCGCCCGCGCTCGAACCCTTCAGCACTGCGGGGGAATCCGCGCAGCGCTGAAGGGGTTAAACACACTAGATCCAATGTTTCCAAAACCTCTATCTACAGTTAATCCTTGAGATTTGTGAATAGTTACAGCATATGCTAGAGAAAACGGAAACTGCTTCCTACGTACATATAAGTCTTTCACAAGCAAAAAACGAACTGAACAACGACTAATGTCTTTAACCTCTTCAATCTGATCAAATTTTATTTTTAAAAATTCAATTCCATCTTTTTTCTGGTAATTAACAAAACCCACAACTTTACCCATAGCTCCATTCACTAAACCTTTTTCTACATTCAAATTATGTCTTAAAATTACTCGACGGTTCATACATACATAAAGATTCTTTTCTAAACCAGCTGTTTTGGATATGTTTTTCTCTAGAGAATCCAATTTAGTTTTCAATTTGCCTGTCAATGTAATAGTTATTCCTTCATGCTGTATTTTGTTCACTGCTTCCATTTTCATAATCTCTTCATTTTCCAATTTCAAAAGTTCTTCATTGAACATAGAGCATTCATGTAGTGTTGGCATTAAGCAGATTACAGTATTTTTTTCTGGAACCATTTGTTCTGTTGGAAACAAATTACATAGCAATCGACTCTGTAAAGCTTTTCTGCCATGTTCTGTGAGTAGTCCAATTCTGATATCTTTGAGAATACTTGCATAATCATCATCATTTGCTTGCCGCATATTGGTAATGAGTTCTTTGTACTCAAGGTATGACCAAATATTCACATTACCTATACTTCCTAATGACTTTTTCGTGTCTTCATGTGTAACAGTATTAAATACTGGTTGTCCTTTAACTGGAGTGAGCTGCAGTAGATCCCCAAAAACTATAACATGTTTTCCTCCAAATACCACGTCATAGTCTCTCTTTAGAATTTGCTGCATTCTTAAATGCACAAAGGCAAGCATTAAGTTTGATACCATGCTTACCTCATCAATAATGAGAAGTTTCATTTTCTTCAACACTCTTGAAACTTCAAAACATGCTTCTCCAGTTAGCTTGTGGTATTCTATTGTGTTCTCATGCTCTACTGGTAACATTAGCAAACGATGTAAGGTAATTCCTTTTATGTTATATGCTGCTAACCCAGTTGGAGCAGTAACAACACAAGACAAAGTTAAATCAGTTTTTTTCTGTAGGTAGCTTCTAATTACTTTAATTAAGAAACTTTTTCCAGTTCCAGCTTGTCCACTCACATACATTCTGATTGGTTCAAATGATGTGCATGAGCACTCTTTATTTTCATGTAGTAATCCATGATCAATTTGTTTTGTGACTTCTTCATAAATTTGTTGTTGTTCATCATTCAGTTGTTGTTCCAAATTTGGTAAGTCTATAAAATCCTCCTGAGCTCGATTCATAGCTGTTTCCACTTCAGTCATGGCTATTGCAGCTTCATTTTCTACGATTGGTTGTCCTAGGGGATCTTGACTGAGCGTACCAGAACTTTGACTGTCTTGAGAACTGTCTCTAGCTACTTCAGCTGCAATTGTAGCTTCTTGTTCAATTTCTTCATTTAACATTTGTACATAATTTGTGAAAGTACTGCATTCTATGCTATCTTTACATGCATTAAAGGAATCTTCATAGCTGTGAAAATCTCCAAGTAATTCATCCTCTGAACGCCATGGTTTAAACAGCTGTAAAAGAGCTAAGTAGTAAAATTCCTTTATGTCAGTAGTGTCACAACTCAGCTTCCTGTAATTAATCAAACTTCCTTTTGTTTGTTCCACCAAACATCCTTCCTCACCAATGACTTTATATTTTCCATTGTTGATGTCTTCTGTGGCATTCCGTGTACGAATGTAGTTCTGCAGCACTTCATAGAGACACATGTTCTCAAGATGATGACTTCTGTTTGGGTAATATGTGTCCAACATATTTGTTTTCAAAATGTCTGTACTTTCTGGTTCGTTCTCTGCAAAATATTCAATTTCTCGAACAGATTTCAGTACCCTATTTCACATTCTTGCAAGGCCTAAACTTACCCAAATTATTCTTCTGGATTTGGAGTACAGACTTGCAGATGATAATCTATCTGAGCATTCGTATGACCCAATTTCTCGATGCGATAACATCTTTAAACTGAAACTGTATAGTTTTTTACTGACAGTCTTCTCGTGAGAAATCTCTTCCCACATTTCTTTCAATTCCGTTTTCTAAGATTTAGTGATGTAAGATGTGACATACTGAGCAACAGCAATAGAATTGTCAGCTACATACTGAATATCCATGTTAGCATTCCACATGGATAAAATGACTGGGTTGTAGTCATTTATAAATTTTGACTCTTCTTTTCTTCTTAGGTTGTAAGTATTTTTCGGAGATTTTCTTGTAATGGTATGTCGCACAGCTGACATAAAACTGTTTAGTCTTCCTTTTGAAAGAACAGGTCGTGGAAATCCAAATCGACATTTTGTGTAGAATTTATCTTTAATCTTGTACTTTCGTCGACAGTATTTTCCACACCGATGACTTTGGAAATGTAAAACTTGCTCTTTTAAGTTTTTCTGTTCTGTGCTTTTAGATATAGTACATGTTGCATATTCTTCAATGAAAGTTAAAACTGCACCATCAGAATCTGTTCCAAATTTTGGGGCATCCTTGATCCACAACAGCATATTAATATGAGGAGCACCTCTTGCTTGGCACACTTTTCTCCAAAAGAAATCCACAACTTCTCCAAGAGGTGGATTTTTTTTATTGCAGATGAAGGACATCATAGCCTCAAATTTATGATTGAAATATCTGCAAACATTAACCGGATCCAATGAGCACAATTCTCCTGCTGTCTTGTATTGGACGTTTTCAATATTTGAATTTGCCTCTCGAAGAAAATCCAGTAAATCATCCCAAGCGTACTCAGCACAGCTTAGGGTAAGGAACCATGTAGGAGTTCCTAAATTCCGTAACATACATTTCAATTCTCCATGGCGTCGGTACCAATATTCATTAGTTCCACGCTGACAAGCCATCAGATTAATCAATTGAGATTCCAAATGATCATCTCGCTGTTGCACTTTGTTCATAAAATCCTTTGCAGACACATTATGTAGATGTACTCCACATTTTAAAATGTGATTTACTGCATAAGATAGTGCAGACAAGTCACTTTCAAATAAAAGATGGAACAAATAAGGAATACTTTGACGAAATCTTGGATCTTCTGCATATAATCTTGTAGTCCTATACTCAGAAGCAGGAATCTGTACTGGACGTTCATCATATCGTCCACCTTTTCCTGTAGGAAACAGCTGGGGAAAACATACACTCACGGGAGTTCCTTTTGCTTTTTTCATCTGAAACAGATCAATAGTGTTTGCCATAACTTCTTTAGAATGAAGAGGATCTATGCTGAAATGTTCTTAAATTTCTTCTTCTTTTGACTTGTACACTTTTTCAATTTGCCCAGTTGGTATTCCTGTGTCTCCTAGTAAAACTTCTTCATCTTCATCCATATAAATTGATTCATAGTACTTATTATTTCTTTTCAAATATAAATTTGCTCTTTGTACTTTTCGTACATCTACTAGCTCCTGCCAAATTTTCTTATTCTTTGTAGGTACACCATTAACCAGAATAACTAATGGTTCAGTTTCCAAACTATCTGATGATAGTCAATTTTGTCATTTTATCTTTTAAATTTTTACTAACAATGTGTTCTACATTCTCTTCCAAATTGTCCTCAATAACTGTGTCATTTCCTGCACTTTCTTGCTCTGGGCCAAAGTAACAAAACTGAATATCATCAATAACCTTCTCTACATCTGATACAGATCCACGGAACAGAGCACTATTCAACTCATTTAACTTTAGTGCTGGACTTTTAGCAAAATACAATCTTCTCACAAACTTTCTCATTTCAGTATGATGTACTGCCAGCATCCTAAAATGGTGAAAAACACTTTGACAAACTTTCCTAGAAAGACAAGCCAGAGAATGTCCTTGCAAACCAGTATTCTTTCTCACTCTGCATGGATCTAGTCTGTGAAGCACCTTAATCTTCTGTTCAACACTTTTTTTACTATATTTTCTTAGAAAGTCACGTAATTTATCAATAGATTCTTGTCGTACAGTACAAATACTGCTACAATTCCAAGTGTACACTGGGGCTTTAGGACGTTTCCCCATAACCTCATCAGCTAACACTTCTTCCACATTTCTTGGAACCATTTTCTGATTTCCATTACACAACCATCTTTAACTTCATAAGCACGACCTCTGGTGTCAACTGCATGCAGCAAACTATTACTTTGAAGATAACTCTCTTCATTAAAAAATGGTTCAGTACTTGAACTATGCTTCCATTCTCCTAAGAACACTTTACAAAAGTTATTTTTTTTCACTACTCTTTTCCTTTTGCTTTTTGACTTCATTACATTGACTATTTTATCTAATGTACGGATCCTGTTCAAAATTAAAATGAATAGTTTTCTTTTTAATTCCAAAGCCTTTGCAACAATTGATTCAATATGTTTCTTTTATTTATAAAATGTTGCTTTCTTCCTATATTTTTTCACATCCTTTAGCAAATTGAACATCACTCTTCTCTGAAACATTTTTCTACGAATGTTTTGAAATTCTGTTTTTCTTTTTAAGTCATTCTTTATTGCTTCTGATTGTACATTACCATTTACTATTTTCTTTCTATGGTCTTGTTGTTTTCTACTTGAAACACTATTTGCAGTGGATATATTTTTTACATTTTTTCTTTGTTTGAGAATATTTTTAAAAAAATCCTTAGTCTGCTTACCAGAAGACTTTTTCTTTTTTCCAACATGAGGTTCTTCAACTAATTTGTGTTGTCCAGATGCAACCGCCAGTAGATAATAAATGTTGCCCAAATATAAACATTATCTACTGGCGGTCGCCAGTAGATAGTTATAGTTAGGACCGAGTTCCCATAGGAAATCTGAAAATTCTATTTTGAATAACTTTGGCGCCGGTTGACTTATCTTCGTGAAATTTTCAAAACTAATGGGGCGCTCCACTCAGCTCCTACCCTGAAAGTCTCGGGGTGATTCGTCAAGTGGGGGCTGAGAAAAAAGGGCGGTCCCAAAACGCGCTTTCCCCATGCATTTTCCCATAGGACCTTTAGTCGAAGGTACAGCCCGAACGGCTGAACAGAATTACTTGAAATTTGGCAAAGTGGTAGTCCTCAGGTCAGGCATGTGCCTTTTGCATATATGGTGTCAATCTGTTCAGTAGTTCCTAAGAAAATTGCAGTTAAAAGTACATAAATATCTATAGGCGCGCACCGTGCGCGAGCGTAATTCTGATTGGTGGTTAGATGTCAGTCAACATTCGAATCGGTCGAAATCAGGAAGTGTCGGACGCCATTTTGTGTGTGGCAGTGAAAAAGAAAGGTGGAGAACGTGAAAAGGGGGCAGGGTAGAGAGTTTTTGACCCTCTAGCCTTTGTCAGGGGGTCCCTGAAGGATCCCGAAGGGTGAAAAAAACATGTTATTTTTTTTCAAAAATTCGCGGGGTGCGCACGTCGGCAAAAAATTCATAAAAAAAATAGAATCAAAAATCAAGTTTAAGTGTTTAGATGTTGGTTGTCTCTAAAAAGAGCCGTTTTGTTAATTGAGTGTTTTTTTGTACCTACAAGTAAGTACCGATGCAGAGTCTAAAGTTCAAGAGGAAGACTCTGTTCCCTTCATCTGTGAAATGTACACCGTCTCCTCTATAAATGCCTTGCATGTTGTAACGCAAGTTGTTGTGGTATATAGAACCCATACCATGGTCTCTGAGGAAAGCAGAAACAGACTTATTGACGTGCTTTCTTGCTTTCTCAATCTGTGGACAATATTGGTTGGACCAGTTCCACTTTTACCGTTGGCATATATTAGAATATACAAAGGTAGTTTGTGGAAAAAGTGACATCAATTGCACAAAGGTGTCCTTAACAAGCATTTCCAGACCTACCCCAGTTAAAGTGCCTAGGTCATTTCCACCACAGTGCACAATTATAAGGTTAGGCTGTGGGAGATGTAGAAAGGATTTCACCAAAGGCATTAATTGGTGCCACTTAACCCTCTCTGACCAATCCATTTAATGTCTACATTTGGCAAAGCAAGGTCTTTCATAATACCTCTTTTTTCTGCATACTTTTCACTCCAGAAGACATAGCTATGACCTACAATCCACACTGTGAACATCTTTCAAGGAGATCTGGATGCACTCAAAAGGCGTCTTTCAGTAGAATGGCAATATGAAAAGAAAGATAGTTGTAAAATGGAGGCTTACATACTTTTTTTTAATAAAAAGAACTCATTGGCTGTTTCACACCATTCTACACTAAAAACTAGGCTGTATGTTTACATTTTTACAAGCATGTTTTGTATTGATTCAGAAAAATGTGTTCCCACAGAACATTACTTTGGATTTGCTGTTAGGTTTGAAAAGTCAAGCACTCTTGCTCTTTGGATTAGAAACATTGTGTGCTGAACTTCTGACCTCTCTGCTCACACCAGTGTTCCATGACCTGTTCCTATGCTAGCAGGCAGAAGTCATGTTGGGGGTAGGAATCATTTGGAAAGGGTTGAAATTTGCAACCAATAGAAATGTGTGTTTCCATTTGAAAAAATGTGGCAAGCAATGTGATTTAAAGTTAACATGTATATGTGTGAAAAAGAGAGGGAAAGTTTGCCATTTACTGGTTCTGGTGAGAGGTGTACAGCTCAGAGATTCTGGCTCTGATAATCTGCTGTGTGAGTGCCACATTTCTTTCTCAACTAACTACTTTTAAAGGTGAGTTATGAATTTGAGAGGGGATGTATGTGGTGCATTTTGTCAAAGGTGTTTTTTTATTGATAGTCAAACAGAAGAGGAAAAAACATGCGACAGTCCCGCACAACTTCCCTCGCAGGGGGTACGCCAAATATGAGGGGAGGCCGTAGAGAGTAAAGAGTGTCCAGTCCTCCGGCCCTGCCAAGCAACAAGCCACAAAAATACAAAGGTTCCAAATCTAAGCCATAAATACAAAGCTAGTAGAGGAGCCCAGCTCCCGCTCATCGTTAAGGCTCAGCAGAGTTCAAGCTACTGGGGCCGGTCACTCCAAACCTAGCACGATCAGGCTCACCCCCTCCATCGTCCAGGGGTGCCACAATGAACCAAAACCAAAAAAGAAACCCCCCTACTCCCCAACTACCCCCAACCACCCCACCCTCCCCCCCAGTGGTGGTAGCTCTCAGTCATACTTACTACGATCCTCTGCCAACACTCATACCTGAAACAGATGGAGGGCTCGAACTGAGGGTGGACACACCGCGGCCGGTAATCCCTTGGAAAGAAAACGAACCAATGGACCCCAACGGAAAATGAAATTCTTAAAGTTCCCCAGAAAGATGTCCGCCATCCGTTCCATGCTCAACAACTTCCACAATCGCGCATGCCACAAAGAGATCGCCGGGGCCTCCCTTTTCTTCCAGGCCGCCGCCAGGGTTATCTTGGCCGCCCCCACACAAAGCCAGAGGATCTTTTTGTCCGCTTGCGTCTGATGTTTGAGGAGTGGATCCCGAAGGCTCAACAACACGTGAGTCAAGCAGTCCACAATCTGGTACCCCAGGATCTCCTTAATATGGGACAAGATCTCTTCCCAGTAGGGGCGGATGATCGGGCAGTCCCACCAGATATGGCGAAAGTCCCCCAGTAGACCACAGCCCCTCCAACACCTGTCCGAAGAGTTAGGGAAGATGCGGTGTAACTTAGCGGGGGAGAGGTACCAGTCCATCATGGTCTTGAGATGCGCCTCCCGCAGTTCCACCGATGCGTGAGAGCGAGGCAGCCCCCTTCTCTCCAGGCATCAAAAGGCCCCTCTCGCAGTGCAGGCGGGAAGGCCGGGTTGAAGTGTAGGGGAGTAAAGGGCAACGGGAACGCAGTCCAGTGCTCATCTCCAGAAACCGAATCCCAGACCTTAAGGGTGGTACCGGTAGGTGTGCTGATGCACGCATTCCTGGGCCTATCCCCCTTGGGCTTCCACACCAAGTCCCATATCGTTCGCCCCGCCACACTTCTATCCATGTGCAGCCAGTGTTTCTCCGAGAGGGGTTGGGTCCATTCTACCAATATCCTCAGTTGCGCTGCCTTGTAATAGAGGTGCAGGTCCGGAAGGTCCACTCCACCCTCCCCCCGAGGGCGCCGGAGAGCGGCAAAGGAAAATCTAGCCCGTCCCCCTTGCCAAACGAAACGGAGCATAAGAGTCTTTATGCGCCGAAAGAAATCACTGTCCAAGACAATAGGGAGAGCATGGAATAAATATAAAAGCTTCGGGAGGAGCGTCATTTTAATCGCATGGATGCTACCCAACCAGGAGATAATGTCGGCTTCCAGCGATTCAAATCAGCCTGGATTGTAGCCAGTAGAGGGGGGAAATTGCCCGAATACAGTTTCCCCACCGTGGGGGGTCAAGTGGACCCCTAAATACAGTAAAGAGGAATGGGTCCACGACAGGGGCGAAAGCGGTCGGAGGCGGTCCACCTCTGCCGAGGAAAGCGTGAGGTTAAGAATATAAGATTTGTCGTAGTTCACCTTGAAAGCTGCTACCGCCTCGAAACACGCCAGAGCCGTCTGCACATCGGGGAGGGAGTGCGCAGGGTCTGCAAGAGAGAGCAAGGCGTCGTCTGCAAACAGGGAGATCTTGTGTTGTTCGCCCATGAAGGGCAATCCTCGTATGTCCGGGTGCTCCCGTATCGCCAACGCCAGGGGTTCAATATTCAGAGCAAATAACAAGGGGGAGAGGGGACACCCCTGCCGTGTGCCCCGCCAGTGCGAAAAGAAAGACGATAAATATCCGTTGACCGTGACTCTAGAACGGGGGTCGCTATAATTGGCCTTGAGCATGGTCAAGAATCTGTCCGAGAATCCAAATGCTTCCAAGGTTCGGAATAGAAACTGCCAATCCACCCGGTCAAATGCCTTCTCGGCGTCCAGGCCAATCAATACCGCCGGGATGTTAAAGCGGTTGGCCTTCTCGATGAGGTGGATCACCCTCCTACTGTTATCATGGGTTTGACGCACCTTGATAAAACCCGATTGATCAGGGTGAATAAGAGCCGGCATCAGGTCCTGCAAGCGAGTCGCAAGAATGGAAGACTAAAGTTTGGCGTCGATATTAAGCAGGGCTATCGGCCTATACGACAAACACGCAGAGGGGTCCTTACCAGGCTTGGGGATAACTGAGATGACCGCTTCCGCCATGGAGACCGAGGAAACCCCCGAGTCGGCCATAGCATTGAACAGTCGAACCAAGAAGCCACTAATGTCAGCGGGAAAGGATTGGTAGAAGAGGGTCGTGAACCCGTCCGCACCAGGCGCCTTATGGGGTTTCAAGGACCTGATGGCACCCAGCACCTCCTCCCTAGAGATGGGGGCGGAAAGCAGGTCATTCCATTCGTTAGAGACACGAGGGAGCGGGAGCGCGCTCATATAGTCCTTTTGGGCGACGGAGTCCAGGGTATCTCCCGAGTACAACGTCGCATAGAACTCCCCGAAGAGTTCATCCTTGGCAGCATCACAATGCCGCAACGAGCCGGTTGCATCTCGAACGCCCCCTATGTAATCCTTCTCCCGTTTATAGCAAAGTTGGCGGGCCAAATGCCTCCCTACCTTGTTCCCCTGAGAGTAGGAGAGATGGCAGAGCTTCAGGAGAGTGAACTGCGCCCTGTTGTTGTAGTGAGCCCGGAGTTTGCCCCTAAGCGCAGTCAGCGGCGTTTGTCTGGAAGGTTTGGCCTTATGTGCTTGCTCCAGCGCAGAGAGTTCCAACTCCAACGCCTCCCGTTCCGTCCTCCTCAATCTATTGAGAGCTGCGTTAAGGGCCAAGCAGCTACCCCTCACGGACGCCTTGAAGGCGTCCCAGGTAGTGAAAACCGAGGTGTCCTGCACAGGAAACTCAGCAGAGAACAACATCTTTTTTCATGATTTAGTATTATCTGCTCTTGCAAACTTTCAAGATAAAATACAACATTCAGCACTACATTAGCGTAGCAGTTGACACCAGAGCTATTTTCAAAATGACAACCAACAACCTCTTCAACATTGTCCTTTTTGTTTTTGCTTGCAATCACATCACTCTCCTTTTGTTTTCTCTTCTGTACATCCTCATTACAGATATTCGCAATTCTCCTTTTCCGACAACACGTTTTTCAAACACAGGATACTGACCTAAATGAGGAGCATAGCTTCTTTTTAATCTATTATACTACTTTACACAATTTGCATCAGCACTAACTTTTGAGTCATCCAAGTCTATCATGAATGAACCAGATAATGTTTTCACTCGTGACAAAGCAACATATGCCTTCTTTAACCCCTTCCATGCTCATGACGGAACGATTCCGTCATGAGCATCGGTTGAGCTGTGCTCATGACGGAACCGTTCCGTCATGGCACCGCCCGCGCTCGAACCCTTCAGCACTGCGGGGGAATCCGCGCAGCGCTGAAGGGGTTAAACACACTAGATCCAATGTTTCCAAAACCTCTATCTACAGTTAATCCTTGAGATTTGTGAATAGTTACAGCATATGCTAGAGAAAACGGAAACTGCTTCCTACGTACATATAAGTCTTTCACAAGCAAAAAACGAACTGAACAACGACTAATGTCTTTAACCTCTTCAATCTGATCAAATTTTATTTTTAAAAATTCAATTCCATCTTTTTTCTGGTAATTAACAAAACCCACAACTTTACCCATAGCTCCATTCACTAAACCTTTTTCTACATTCAAATTACGTCTTAAAATTACTCGACGGTTCATACATACATAAAGATTCTTTTCTAAACCAGCTGTTTTCGATATGTTTTTCTCTAGAGAATCCAATTCAGTTTTCAATTTGCCTGTCAATGTAATAGTTATTCCTTCATGTTGTATTTTGTTCACTGCTTCCATTTTCATAATCTCTTCATTTTCCAATTTCAAAAGTTCTTCATTGAACATAGAGCATTCATGTAGTGTTGGCATTAAGCAGATTACAGTATTTTTTTCTGCAATTTTCTTGTATATTTTCTCTGGAACTATTTGTTCTGTTGGAAACAAATTACATAGCAATCGACTCTGTAAAGCTTTTCTGCCATGTTCTGTGAGTAGTCCAATTCTGATATCTTTGAGAACACTTGCATAATCATCATCATTTGCTTGCCGCATATTGGTAATGAGTTCTTTGTACTCAAAGTATGACCAAATATTCCCATTACCTATACTTCCTAATGACTTTTTCGTGTCTTCATGTGTAACAGTATTAAATACTGGTTGTCCTTTAACTGGAGTGAGCTGCAGTAGATCCCCAAAAACTATAACATGTTTTCCTCCAAATAACACGTCATAGTCTCTCTTTAGAATTTGCTGCATTCTTAAATGCACAAAGGCAAGCATTAAGTTTGATACCATGCTTACCTCATCAATAATGAGAAGTTTCATTTTCTTCAACACTCTTGAAACTTCAAAACATGCTTCTCCAGTTAGCTTGTGGTATTCTATTGTGTTCTCATGCTCTACTGGTAACATTAGCAAACGATGTAAGGTAATTCCTTTTATGTTATATGCTGCTAACCCAGTTGGAGCAGTAACAACACAAGACAAAGTTAAATCAGTTTTTTTCTGTAGGTAGCTTCTAATTACTTTAATTAAGAAACTTTTTCCAGTTCCAGCTTGTCCACTCACATACATTCTGATTGGTTCAAATGATGTGCATGAGCACTCTTTATTTTCATGTAGTAATCCATGATCAATTTGTTTTGTGACTTCTTCATAAATTTGTTGTTGTTCATCATTCAGTTGTTGTTCCAAATTTGGTAAGTCTATAAAATCCTCCTGAGCTTGATTCATAGCTGTTTCCACTTCAGTCATGGCTATTGCAGCTTCATTTTCTACGATTGGTTGTCCTAGGGGATCTTGACTGAGCGTACCAGAACTTTGACTGTCTTGAGAACTGTCTCTAGCTACTTCAGCTGCAATTGTAGCTTCTTGTTCAATTTCTTCATTTAACATTTGTACATAATTTGTGAAAGTACTGCATTCTATGCTATCTTTACATGCATTACAGGAATCTTCATAGCTGTGAAAATCTCCAAGTAATTCATCCTCTGAACGCCATGGTTTAAACAGCTGTAAAAGTGCTAAGTAGTAAAAATCCTTTATGTCAGTAGTGTCGCAACTCAGCTTCCTGTGATTAATCAAACTTCCTTTTGTTTGTTCCACCAAACATCCTTCCTCACCAATGACTTTATATTTTCCATTGTTGATGTCTTCTGTGGCATTCCGTGTACGAATGTAGTTCTGCAGCACTTCATAGAGACACATGTTCTCAAGATGATGACTTCTGTTTGGGTAATATGTGTCCAACATATTTGTTTTCAAAATGTCTGTACTTTCTGGTTCGTTCTCTGCAAAATATTCAATTTCTCGAACAGATTTCAGTACCCTATTTCACATTCTTGCAAGGCCTAAACTTACCCAAATTATTCTTCTGGATTTGGAGTACAGACTTGCAGATGATAATCTATCTGAGCATTCGTATGACCCAATTTCTCGATGCGATAACATCTTTAAACTGAAACTGTATAGTTTTTTACTGACAGTCTTCTCGTGAGAAATCTCTTCCCACATTTCTTTCAATTCCGTTTTCTAAGATTTAGTGATGTAAGATGTGACATACTGAGCAACAGCAATAGAATTGTCAGCTACATACTGAATATCCATGTTAGCATTCCACATGGATAAAATGACTGGGTTGTAGTCATTTATAAATTTTGACTCTTCTTTTCTTCTTAGGTTGTAAGTATTTTTCGGAGATTTTCTTGTAATGGTATGTCGCACAGCTGACATAAAACTGTTTAGTCTTCCTTTTGAAAGAACAGGTCGTGGAAATCCAAATCGACATTTTGGTGCCGATCACGATCCGGTAAAAACCGGGTACGAACCGTCGGACGGAGCATATTCTCCGTCCGACGCGTACCCGGTCGTCAAAATGTACAAACAAGGAATTACGATTCGCACGGAACACCATTTCCGTACGATTCGTAAAAAAGCCCGACCGAACAAAATAAACCTACCAATGCGATCCGGGAAAGGGCCGACCTGACGTCGGGACGCTCGCAGCCTGCCATTCACGAACCAGGAATCACGATTCGCACCGACGTCATCCCGCACGGTGAATATTTTCCGGCTGCCAAAAACTGCCGGGAAATCAGGACGACGCGAACAAGGACCACCAGTACGCGACGGACACACAGGACGCCGCGAACAAGGAGGACCAGTACGCGACAGGACGACGTGAACAAGGAGTACCAGTACGCGACGGACAGACAGCACGACGCGAACAAGGAGGACCAGTACGCGACAGGACGACGCGAACAAGGAGGACCCGTACGCGACGGACAGACATGGACCCGAACCTACGGGTCATCCCGGCCCTCATAGCAGTCCACCTCCTCTACAGGTTACGACGCAGACGCCGCAGAAGGTCAGAACAACTAAGGGAGGGGGGAACGGGGGGGGGTGGGGGTGGCAGGACCAGGGCAGGCCACAAAACCCCCACCAAAGTCACACACCACACATGCCCAGGACATACCTGACACCCATGCCCTGGTCACTACGAGGGGGTGGGGGCGTGTCCAGCTAAGCCAGCGACCGCCACAACGGAAGTCCGTCACCACGCGAACCGGCAACACAACCAGACCGGTACGTCCCGTACCACGCCCACACCCACGTCACCCCAACAATGGCGGGACGGATCGTACCCACGTGGCAAAGGCCTGGGTACGGCCCGCACAAGCATCACATAGCGTGGGGATAGAGATGTACGGACCCTACCCCCACCCCCCCTATGCATGGAACGTACCCCCACCCCAACAGTGTAAGTACGACCCGTACCCTCACCCGCGTATGCATGGAGCGTACCCCCACCCCAACCGCGTATGTACGTACCGTACCCCCACCCCAACAGTGTAAGTACGACCCGTACCCTCACCCTCGTATGCATGGAGCGTACCCCCACCCCAACAGTGTAAGTACGACCCGTACCCTCACCCGCGTATGCATGGAGCGTACCCCCACCCCAACCGCGTATGTACGTACCGTACCCCCACCCCAACAGTGTAAGTACGACCCGTACCCTCACCCTCGTATGCATGGAGCGTACCCCCACCCCAACAGTGTAAGTACGACCCGTACCCTCATCCGCGTATGCATGGAGCGTACCCCCACCCCAACCGCGTATGTACGTACCGTACCCCCACCCCAACAGTGTAAGTACGACCCGTACCCTCACCCGCGTATGCATGGAGCGTACCCCCACCCCAACCGCGTATGTACGTACCGTACCCCCACCCCAACAGTGTAAGTACGACCCGTACCCTCACCCGCGTATGCATGGAGCGTACCCCCACCCCAACCGCGTATGTACGTACCGTACCCCCACCCCAACAGTGTAAGTACGACCCGTACCCTCACCCGCGTATGCATGGAGCGTACCCCCACCCCAACCGCGTATGTACGTACCGTACCCTCACCCGCGTATGCATGGAGCGTACCCCCACCCCAACAGTGTAAGTACGACCCGTACCCTCACCCGCGTATGCATGGAACGTACCCCCACCCCAACAGTGTAAGTACGACCCGTACCCTCACCCGCGTATGCATGGAGCGTACCCCCACCGTGTATGTTCCAAGCGTACATATCCAGAAATAGGAGGTGTGTGTGCAGAGTCCTCCCAGCAGTGCCCTGAGACAGGAGGGGTGGGTGCAGAGTCCTCCCAGCAGTGCCCTGAGACAGGAGGGGTGGGTGCCTAACACTCCCAGCAGTGCCCTGAGACAGGAGGGGTGGGTGCAGAGTCCTCCCAGCAGTGCCCAGACACAGGAGGGGTGGGTGCCTAACACTCCCAGCAGTGCCCTGAGACAGGAGGGGTGGGTGCTGAGTCCTCCCAGCAGTGCCCTGAGACAGGAGGGGTGGGTGCCTAACACTCCCAGCAGTGCCCTGAGACAGGAGGGGTGTGTGCCTAACACTCCCAGCAGTGCCCTGAGACAGGAGGGGTGGGTGCAGAGTCCTCCCAGCAGTGCCCTGAGACAGGAGGGGTGGGTGCCTAACACTCCCAGCAGTGCCCTGAGACAGGAGGGGTGTGTGCCTAACACTCCCAGCAGTGCCCTGAGACAGGAGGGGTGGGTGCAGAGTCCTCCCAGCAGTGCCCTGAGACAGGAGGGGTGGGTGCCTAACACTCCCAGCAGTGCCCTGAGACAGGAGGGGTGTGTGCCTAACACTCCCAGCAGTGCCCTGAGACAGGAGGGGTGGGTGCCTAACACTCCCAGCAGTGCCCAGACACAGGAGGGGTGGGTGCCTAACACTCCCAGCAGTGCCCTGAGACAGGAGGGGTGGGTGCTGAGTCCTCCCAGCAGTGCCCTGAGACAGGAGTGGTGTGTGCCTAACACTCCCAGCAGTGCCCTGAGACAGGAGGGGTGGGTGCAGAGTCCTCCCAGCAGTGCCCTGAGACAGGAGGGGTGGGTGCCTAACACTCCCAGCAGTGCCCTGAGACAGGAGGGGTGTGTGCCTAACACTCCCAGCAGTGCCCTGAGACAGGAGGGGTGGGTGCCTAACACTCCCAGCAGTGCCCTGAGACAGGAGGGGCGGGTGCCTAACACTCCCAGCAGTGCCCTGAGACAGGAGGGGTGGGTGCTGAGTCCTCCCAGCAGTGCCCTGAGACAGGAGGGGTGGGTGCCTAACACTCCCAGCAGTGCCCTGAGACAGGAGGGGTGTGTGCCTAACACTCCCAGCAGTGCCCTGAGACGGGAGGGGTGGGTGCAGAGTCCTCCCAGCAGTGCCCTGAGACAGGAGGGGTGGGTGCCTAACACTCCCAGCAGTGCCCTGAGACAGGAGGGGTGGGTGCCTAACACTCCCAGCAGTGCCCTGAGACAGGAGGGGTGGGTGCAGAGTCCTCCCAGCAGTGCCCAGACACAGGAGGGGTGGGTGCCTAACACTCCCAGCAGTGCCCTGAGACAGGAGGGGTGGGTGCTGAGTCCTCCCAGCAGTGCCCTGAGACAGGAGGGGTGTGTGCCTAACACTCCCAGCAGTGCCCTGAGACAGGAGGGGTGGGTGCTGAGTCCTCCCAGCAGTGCCCTGAGACAGGAGGTGTGCAACACATGTGTGTGAGGCTGGAAGTACCCACATGCATACTGCCTACAAGTGAACATGTCCCCATGAACTCATGTCAACAGACTCCACACACAAGTACAGTGATCACCAAGGATGCCACGAATGTTGCAGGTGGAGACATGGCCCTGCATGCATGGCCAAAGTAGAAGGGCTCCGTCACACACACAGCTCATGTAGACACAGCTCTGCGCTAAACATTGGGAACACCCTGCAGGGAAGATATCAGGGTACACAGAGGGAGGAATACACCCTGGGACAATTGCACCATGCAGTAACTGCTGACATGAACAAAGAAAGTTAGCTAACACCTTGTGATGGCACACAGATCCCAGGGTCCCCCCAATGAGCAGCCCACTACTACATTTCCCACACACCCAACACATAAACACCACCCAAAACCATGTAGCAGCCCCACCAACACCAATACCAGCATAGCAGTAGTGTCAGAATGGAAAAAAAATTAAGCTTTATTCAGCATGATCACAGTGTCCGTGGATTGCAGGCAGTTAAATATTCACAAAGCCCATAGGGCAGTCAATACGTCTCAGCTGGATGGGGGACACAGTGGGATGCGTGTCCCCTAGCTTGCCTGCACAGTTACATGCCGTCGTCTTCCACAGGGGTGAGGCCATCAGGGGGGGGGAAGCACCAGGCACCGCAGGGACATCAGGGCAAAGGGGAGGCGTTGTGGGTGCAGGGATGGAGGACTCCACCACAGGGGGTGGGGCAGGGCCAAAGGCGGAGGCCAGGATGGCACTACACACCTTTGCAAGGTCCTCCAGGGAGTCCCCTGCACCCGAAGGATCCACCGGCCCCAAGGAGGGGGGGGGGTCAGAGGGATGGGCGCAGCGCCACCGGGGGAGGGCGTAGACAGGGGGGGAGAATCAACCACCGTGACCGAGGACTTCCTTGACCGCTTGCGGGGTGGTGTCACTGTGGGGCTCAGGGACAGAGCGGCCATGAAGGAGTCCTTGGGGGAGATGTGGCCAGGAGAGCTTAGGGGAGGGGATTTGGAGGGAGTGGACTGGGTGGAATGCGGACTCCCACTATGGCTGCGTGTCACACGTTTGCCCCCCGACCCAGTGGGTGTGCCTACCTCACCCTGTGTGTGCGTGTCAGGAGGAGTGCGGTGGACCTTCCCTGCTGGTGTGGTGCCTGTGTCTGTTGATGTGGGTGCATGCCGACGTCTGAGTGTATGTGGGACAGGCATGGGAGTGGGAAGTGTGGATGGGGCAGGGGTAGGTGGGGGGAGGTCGCGCTGCAGGAGACCCACTGCTGCAGTCAGTGTCGAGTCTATGGACCTCAGCAAGTTGCGTTGGTCAGCCTGCGATGAATGAATGCCCTCCAAGTATGCCTCGATGTTGTTGAGTGTCTGCCCGTGGGCATGGAGGACATTAAGGATCGCAGCCTGACCAACCTGCAGTTGCCGCTGGATGTCCACAGACTCAGCATTGGCGGCAGCAGTGGAGACAGGGGCAGGGGGTGCGGTGCCTGGCATGAAGGAGACATGCGGTGACCGGGCACGCTGGGAAGGGACACGAGCAAGTGGGAGGCGGCTGATGGGAACTGAGGGGGCGGTGCGAGGTGTTGTTCCGCTGTCAGCTGCTGGTGCAGCCTCCGCCCACTCGGAGACATCCTCCTCGGACCTGTCAGCTTCGTATTCTGATGTGCCAGTCGACAGGTCCTCGGCCACACTCTACTCCGCCTCTGTCCCACTCGATGTGCCAGCCCCGATGTCACGGCTGGCACTGGTGCTCGGTCCCTCCGCCTGGTCTGTGTCCATGTCTCCCTCTGTGTCCCCCGACGATGCTGTGGGCAGGGTGGAGAGACAGAAATTAATCAGACACCTGTACACATCTGTCACATGAGTCCAATCTACATAGGTAACATTGCATAGCCTGAAAAGGAAGATCCCTAACATCTACTAAACAAGGTACCGATGTAGGGCATAAAACACACAGTTGGTTGAGCCACCATGCCACTGAAATACCATGGAGAGCATGAGACAATAGCTAAAGACAGGAAACGGAGTCTGACATAGCACCCAGGCCCCGGGGACAATCCAGCACTGCATCTGCACCACACAGCGTTGGCGAAAATACCGATGACCAGGGACCATATCCATGAACTTGAGACACATGCTGCATAGGTAATGCAGAAAACATGCACAACATGACTCGGTCACTGCACCTTGCGTGTGTGTCCAGACAAACATCACACACTGCCCAGACCCAGCAAGTAAAAATCTGGATTTGACATATAGGCTTTGCCCGCCCCAACCACCCCCTACACGAGGCAAATAGTTGAGACACAGGTGGCACCAACATCTCATAGTCTGGGTGATAAACACAGGGGCAGGCAAAATGCAAGATTGGACGCCAAACAGCCAAGGTGCGCCTGTACAAATAATGAGGCACCAGTGCCCATCCTCAGATGAGTATAACAAGACACACAGGCACTAGCAACTGTGAGTATGAAGAAGGACATTCAGGTCAGGCTGCACAGTGGACACCTGTACAAAATAGCACGTCTATATACATGGTGCCAGGGGACAATGGCACAGAGCACAACCTACGCTGTAGACACTGAGAGTGTCCACGTTTATGATGACACATACAACACCGATGAAAAGGTGCCCCAGGGGACAGTAGTGGGCACGCAACTCCATGCTCCTGAATGGTAATGACTGCAACACACGCCACCATCCCTGCACTATGTGTATCGCACACTCATGCACATCATGTCACAGGCCACCACATAGGACATGCGCGCTGTAAGGCATGACACATGAGAGACCAACTCCCATGCCTGGAGTCGGCATCAGTGCCAACTGACATGGAACCCACATGCAGTGAACTTGACAGGGCACAGCCAAGGTCCCAAAACCTGTTACCCACCACCCCCACACATGATGCTACAGGCATAGTTCTCGTGGACAAAGCGCCAGCCTACATTACCTTGTGAAGGAGTGGCTACACACAGACCAGGGAACACTTTGCAAGGAGGGGAAGGGTGGCAGGGGCGCAGCGCTATACTGGGGCAAAATGGATCTGCACAGCACCTTTAAACCCTGGCAGTGAATTCATGCTACTGTGCCCTTACAAATGCCGGTGACACACAACACACACATGTACCTACCCCCTTCCGGCTGCTGCTTCGCCTGTAAGCGCCGATCCAAGTCTGGAAAGACCACCGGCAGCACACGCCTGTGGAGGTGGCTCAGACGGCGGCGCCCGCGGTTCTTGTGGCTCTCAGGTGAGTCCCCCAGCAGGACCCGTGCAATCCTCCGCGTCCAGCACCGGATATCCTGCCAGCGTTTCCTCACCTGGGACATGCTCCGCCTCCGACCATCCACACTCCTCACGGCACTGACGGCGGTCAGCCAGATCTGCTCCTTGGCAGTGGCGCCTACCTGTGAGGAAGTACAAGTGACTCCACATCAATACACCAGCCACATGTCACAGAGAGACATTTTATAACAAATTAGCTGGTAACAACAAGGCATGTCATGCAGCCAACGCATTGCACCTTTGTCATAGGGACATGATCCTCTGGTGAGGGAAAAAGCAGTACGTGCCATAGTGGGTACACAGGTGGAATGATGGCAATGTCACAATCAATGATCAAGGCTCAGACTGTGCATCAAACCCACCCCTCCTGTCTCAGGGCACTGCTGGGAGCACTCTGTACCCACCCTTCCTGTCTCAGGGCACTGCTGGGAGCACTCTGTACCCACCCCTCCTGTCTCAGGGCACTGCTGTTAGTGATAGGCACACACCCCTCCTGTCTCAGGGCACTGCTGTTAGTGATAGGCACACACCCCTCCTGTCTCAGGGCACTGCTGTTAGTGATAGGCACACACCCCTCCTGTCTCAGGGCACTGCTGGGAGCACTCTGTACCCACCCCTCCTGTCTCAGGGCACTGCTGGGAGCACTCTGTACCCACCCCTCCTGTCTCAGGGCACTGCTGTTAGTGATAGGCACACACCCCTCCTGTCTCAGGGCACTGCTGTTAGTGATAGGCACACACCCCTCCTGTCTCAGGGCACTGCTGGGAACACTCTGTACCCACCCCTCCTGTCTCAGGGCACTGCTGGGAGCACTCTGTACCCACCCCTCCTGTCTCAGGGCACTGCTGGGAGCACTCTGTACCCACCCCTCCTGTCTCAGGGCACTGCTGGGAGCACTCTGTACCCACCCCTCCTGTCTCAGGGCACTGCTGGGAGACATCAGGCATCCCCCCCCCCTGGGACCCCCCCAACAGTACATGGCATGTGTGTCACACCAGGACACAATGGCAGAAGTCACAGTCACAACATAGGGACAGTCTGTGCCACTGGCTTATGCACTCACCTGATACCCTGGTCGCCCATACAGCATGGGGTACTGTGGGAGGATCACATCCAGCAATGCCATGTTCTCCTCCAGGGTGAATGGCTGTGACCTCTCCACAGCCCTTGACATGGTTCCAGGGAATCAGTAGCAGCAGCTGGGTCGACGAATTCAAAGATGTGCAGGCAAGTACTCCCTCATGGGACCTGGCTGCCTTATATGTGCCTTTCTGCCCTGTCTCATGCACAGGAGTACAGAGTGATTGGTCACTCACATTTGCATCCTATGTTTCCACCAATCCCTTCAAACCTAGCAGTCTGTGTGTACTCCATCGGTTTCATTCTCCTGCATGATGTCAGCTCCACAAACACATTGCAACAAAGTATTTTTATTCCAACTGACTTCTGCTGTTCACCTTCCAGAAGAAATTCGAATTTTGAACTTGGTCTCCATGACAACCAGCATGCATGTAGGCCTTAATACTTGTCCCTCATGTGTCCCCTATGTAATTCTGAGCTCCACACACAGGTACGGTGCGTTCCAGGGCCCTAGGGCACCCCAAATGCATTGCAACGGCCCGTACACGCGTGACTACGTTCACTATCAGTATGTGTGGCCTCGCGTATGCGTACTCGTAGTGGTACGGGCCGTACACACGCCTGTACGCTCCCCATCAGTATGTGTGGCCTCGCGTATGCGTACTCGTAGTGGTACGGGCCGTACACACGCCTGTACGCTCCCTATCACTACGAGTACGCATACGCGAGGCCACACATACTGATGGGGAGCGTACAGGCGTGTGTACGGCCCGTACTACTACGAGTACGCATACGCGAGGCCACACATACTGATGGGGAGCGTACAGGCGTGTGTACGGCCCGTACCACTACGAGTACGCATACGCGAGGCCACACATACTGATGGGGAGCGTACAGGCGTGTGTACGGCCCGTACCACTACGAGTACGCATACGCGAGGCCACACATACTGATGGGGAGCGTACAGGCGTGTGTACGGCCCGTACCACTACGAGTACGCATACGCGAGGCCACACATACTGATAGGGAGCGTACACACGCCTGTGTACGCTCCCTATCAGTATGTGTGGTTCGCGTATGCGTACTCGTAGTGGTACGGGCCGTACACATGCCTGTACGCTCGCCATCACGATGGGTACACATACGGCTGCACTCCCATAGTGATATGGGAACGTACACAGGCCCTCTTTGCAGCAGTACAGCGGGATTCACACATCACAGTGGTGACAGGCGGCACACAGGTAGGGATAGGGCGGACATACTTGTCCATGGATGGACATACTTGTCCATTAATTGACATTGAGGCATCGTCTGTGCATCACTACATGTGTGGGGCACAGGTGTGAAAGGCCTGTGATGTGGAACATTACTCCTGAGTCGAGAAGGCACCAGATGTAGGATGAGATGTGTACAGATGTACTGTGTGATGGTGCGATGTGTGCCAGGCATGCCCTTGACTCCTTTGACATGTGTGCATGTCGTACTGCGCACTTGGGGTGAGCGTCACTGGCATGGCACGGACACCAACACACGGAAGTGTCCCCTGATGCCCGGTACAGGGGTTATGACACCTGACTTGTCACTACCCACGGTGCACAATGTGACTATGTCATGTATGTGTGGGGGCTTCACATCAGGTTGATGTGGGAGCACCCTCAAAAGCTGCAGCCGTTGCAGCAACAAACATGTGTCTGTGTGTAGATTGTCATTGCACACTGTTCCGCACCCCATGCCACATGTGGTATCGGATGTGAGGTGCACATGTATGCATGGGACACGGAGTAGCGTGACAAGGACATGTCAGCATCCTCACAAGGTATGTGTGGTGAGTCATGACATGTGCACCTTCATGGCAAGGTATGTGGGCTGGCCTAGTGTAATGTCATGTGACCTGTGGCTCCAGTGTTCCGCTACAAATCTCTGCAATCGGCATCCTACTGCTGCTGATGTGTGGGCGTATGTCACTCCTGTGTTGCGTCTGGCTGTTCACTTGCACTGGGACACAGCTATTCCCATGGCGTGGCATGGGGAGGTTCTCAATCTCCGTGTGTAGCTGTCACCTTGCATCCATACGTGTCCTGGCCATGTAGCACATACCTGACTCCCTATGTAGCATGTGTGTATTGCCAGATTAACATGTGCTCAGTACACATGAGTTGTTGTCGTAGTGCACTCACTCTTCCTTGTCACTTCCAAATTACTGCAGAGCGCCGCCTCTTGCCCGAAGAATTCCAGACTTGGCTGCCATGCAGGAGAATGACAGCATCCGGCTCTACCGCTTCACCCAACCATTGATTCTGGAGTTGACGGCGAGACTGGCACCACACCTGCAACCGCAGCACAGGTATCCCACGGCACTGACACCCCAGCTGAAGGTAATGGCTGCCCTACATTTTCTTGCCACGGGTACCTTTCAAAATACCATAGCTCATGTTGGTGGCATGTCCCAGAGCACGTTCAGTGGTGTGCTGCATGATTTCTTAGAGGCCATGTTGATTCACCTGGATGACTTCATCAAGTTCCCAACCCCTGAACAGATGACTGAGGTCAAACGTGGATTCTATGCCCTGGGAGGGATGCCCCATGTCATTGGGTCCATTGATGGGACACATGTAGGTTTGGTACCACCACACGCACGGGAGGTGGCGTACCGCAATCGGAAGCACTACCACTTCATCAATGCCCTTGTGGTGTGTCTGTCCAACATGGTGATTTCACATGTCTGTGCTCGTTTTCCAGGATCAGCACACGATGCCTACATCATGAGGCGTAGCGGGATGCCTGATATGATGATGCAGCTGCGCAACGAACGGGCATGTGTTGTTGGTGGGTACAGTCTGTCCTGTATTCAGTATAGCCTACCAGCACGACCGCTTCACCACTTCTAACGATGACCATGTGCTTTCCATGTAGGGGACGCTGGCTATCCCAACATGCCTTGGCTGCTCACACCTCTCCGCAACCCCATCACGCCGGCCCAGCTCCGCTACAACACCGCCCATGGCCGGACAAGGCGAGTGATAGAGAGGACGTTTGGCATGCTGAAGAGCCGATTCAGGTGCCTCCACAAGACCGGCGGCGCACTCCCATATGCCCCGGCAAAGGTCTGCAAGATCTTCATGGTCTGCTGCATGCTGCACAACATGGCAGTTGAAAGAGCTGTGCCACTCATCCTGAATCAACATGACGAGGACCATCCACCCGTGGAGGACGAAGGGCTTGGCAATGGGGCTAGTGATGTTGAGGATGTGGAGCCGCAAGAGGACATCCGGACTCGGCTCATACGCGACTTCTTTGCATAGTGGTGAGTACCAGTGTCTGAGTGTGCACGCATTGGTCCCCGTGTGGCATGCGTTGTGATGTGTGTCTCCACCTGCATGTATGGCACGTGAGTCAGAGGTGTGTGTGGGTGTGTCACTGGAGTGATGGTGCCAGTGATGGTTGTACTTCCGCAGTCATAATTGTGACCTAGCATGTTGTCATCCATACATGTGTCGAGTAAATGCCAATGCAAGTGGCTGTGCTTTTTGTGGCTGACTTCTTGTGTGTTTCTCTTCCCCAGGTACCTGCGCATGCCGTCTGCTGGTTGCATTGTTGTGGCACTGCTATTCCTCATGGACATGACATCGTGGGCTGACTCAGCGTTACAGGCACGGACACGTTTGGAAGTCTCCATGGGGTAAGGGATGCATCTGGGGTGTATTGGGTGTGGCAGTTGTTCACGATGTGTGCACACTGCCCCTGTCGGTGTTTGGTTCCTCTGCAGCCATGTCGCATCCCCATGGGACACGACATGCAGCTGTGTACACCTGAATAGATGGTCTGCCTGGTTGACAGTCATCAGTGATGGGATAGGGGATTGTGATGATGGCATCAATGTGTGTGACACTGCCCTCGGACACATTCGGTTAGCATTGGCTTGACATGGTGTGGGACTTCGACATCCGCGGATCTATGGTGTATGGCAGGCTCTCCGTGTGCAGCTGTGGGTATTTAGCTGTTAGCCGACGCTTGTGTGCCAGTTCCATGGCGAACACGCATGTGTGCTGCTGAAGGGGGGTGCCAGTGTTGGACCCACATGTTACTCCACATGATGTGTTCATGTGTACTTCGAGATGCCTCTGCAATCCCGAATACATGACTAATAAAGGTGTCCCTATGCCTCCAAGGTGCCTCTTCTCAGTCAATGCTGGTGTGTTGCCATGGTGCATCCTGCTTGTCTGGCATGGTATTCCCTGATTGTGGCTATGTGTCAATGTGTCGAGTGGCAAGATGCAAGCTGTGTGTGTGGGCTGAGACTGTATTGGGCATGATGTCCATGACTGTGTGGGTATTGTGACATGTGCCATCCCCATGCATCTAACGTTGGCCAGGCCCCCATTCTCTGCATCCACCGGACTCAAGCTTGCAGGACATGTTTCTGCCTCCTGTCTACACATACCTGGGTGCCCCCCAGGACACTGGACTGGATCCCTGACCTCTGCGCATGACTGTTGCTGTACTCAATGTGTCTGTCAGCACGGTTGTTCGGTAACCCCCTCAGCTGGTTGGGCCCATCACGGGTGTGTATGGTGCTCCATGTCTGTCTTGCCTAATACACTGTGACCCATGTGTCCTGTGCCAGACTCAGGCCCCCGGGTGTGGGTGGTTGAAGACAAAAGATGACTCAGGCATGTTTTGACTTTACATGACACATGTTAGGTAATAATGCTACCAGCAGCCATCTACTCTTCATAGTGTGATTTATTATGGGGGGGGGGGGGGAAACAAAGTGAGTGTCTTTCCGGGTAGTTTGAATCCAAAGTTCAGTAGGGGAGTTGGTGTCCTTGCCATTGGATGTCCTCAGAGTCCATGCCACAGTCTTTGTCAACATTGGTCAGCCAGTGACCAGCAGGGCCATGTGGCAGAGAATGTCTCTTGATGCTGTGATGCTGTTGCTCCAGTGGGCCAGGTGCCAGGCCAGGTGTCCTGGGAGATGGTGATGTAGCGCCGACCCTCACGGTCCTTTCCGTGGACGACCCGGCCTCCTGCGGGGAACCTCACCAGCAGGCCGTGACGACATCTGGGATGCTCCGTCGGATGTTTCCTCCTCCTCCTCCTGATCCCTCCCTGTGGGTGGTGATGTTCTCCGCCTTCTGGCACAGGGAGGGTCGGCCATGTTGTCGGCCATCCGACGGAGTGTAGCGTGAATCCCCTGGAATGCCGTCACTTGCTCAGCCTGTCTGTCCTCCATCCTCCGTTGGTGTACCAGTAGACAGGCATGTAGCTCCGCATGTTGCTGGGCCTGCTGGGTCTTTATCTCATCGAGGCTCCCCTTGATCTCATTGAGGGTGGACACAACCTGGGCCATGCCCGTGGTGTCCTGCCGGTATGAGTCCAGGATGTTACGGACATGGGAAAATACCGGATCCCCAGCCAACTGGTCAGGCTCGTGCCTCCGCCGTCCTCCACTCCCACCACCCCTGCCCACTTGCGCCTGGCCTGCCCTTGCGGGCACATCGGGTCTCCAGGACCCCTGAGGGGTGGCATTGGTGTTGTCGCCTGCCTCCTCCTGGGTGCCCGGGACACCGTGTCCCTCCTGGCCAGCCTGGCTGCATTGTGGTGTTGGGGCAGGGATCCTGGGTGTCTCCTGGGATGTGGCAGGAGTGGGGGTGGTGGTTGGCACAGTTGTACCTGACGCAGGTGCTGCAGGAGGTTGGACACCAGAGGGGCCAGGTTGGTCGGGGTCGTCCACAGAGTGGTGAGAGTGGTCGCTGCTGGTGGGATCGGGCTCCTGCAGATCCGGGTCCTGTGAGTGTTCCCCCCCAGTGTTGGGGGGTGCACCACGACGTTGACCTGTGTGTAAGAGAGACAATGTTAATTTTGGTCCATGCAACATCCATGTTTCATCATTTCATAAGTTGGCACATTTCCTCTTGTAATTAGGATCTGTCTTGCATTCCACTCACAGTGCACTTGTGCATGGGTGTGTCCCTTGGGCACCACTTTGGCACCTTTAACTAAGTGTGGCACAGTCTTATTTGCTGCGTCAAGTGTGACTGCAGTCAGCAGTGGGGTGGGCCGGTGTTGCGAGCCATGCATTGGCGCCTTCCGTGTAGCACTGTACATGTGCACATGGATTTGTTCCACACACTTATGTGATGCAGGTAGCTGTCATTGTGCTCGTGCACAGGTTGTGACATGGCCCTGTGTTTTGCCATGGTGAAGAGGGGGGTTCTGGCACGGGCCACCCTTGGCTACATGCACGCAGTCTACCTGCTGACGAGCAGACATTCCCACACACCACACGGCTGATTTGCTCTCCCTGTGTCTCGCTCCCTCTCTGTCCCCCTCTCCCTCCCTCTCTGTCCCCCTCTCCCTCCCTCCCTGTCACCCTCTCCCTCCCTCTGTGTGTCAGCCTCCTCCCTCTGTCCGTCTCCCTGTGTCTCCCTCCCTCTCTGTCCCCCTCTCCCTCCCTCTCTGTCCCCCTCTCCCTCCCTCTCTGTCCCCCTCTCCCTCCCTCTGTGTGTCAGCCTCCTCCCTCTGTCCGTCTCCCTGTGTCTCCCTCCCTCTCTGTCCCCCTCTCCCTCCCTCTCTGTCCCCCTCTCCCTCCCTCTCTGTCCCCCTCTCCCTCCCTCTCTGTCCCCCTCTCCCTCCCTCTGTGTGTCACCCTCTGTCACCTCAGCCCAGCTTCCTGGGCACACACTGTTAGCAGATCTTTGAGTGGCCCTTGGCTTGTTGATGTGAGTTTGTTTCTGATCTCCAGGCACCCATTGGGTGTGATGTGTGTCTGTGCGCTGCTGCTGTGGTGGTGTGTGCTGCCACTCTTTCACAATGTTGGCTGTTCATTAGCTGCTGTCATGTGCAAAACAGTGCCTTCACCCCCATGTGTTGATGCAAGGCGTCCGCCATTTGCTGGCAAGTCATTCCTGTGTTGGGACACACTGTTTGTCTGGCTGTGACCTAGGCCATATGGGCAGAGTGCATAGTTGTCTGCTTCGGAGTCGCACTATGTGATTTTTGGGGTCCAGCCTCCCGCCATCCGGGTTACCGTGTCATGTGTTGTTGTCTTCTGTGACTTGCCATTGTCCAGCAGGGTGCATGGGGCATGGTGGCAGCAGTGGCATGTGCGTGCTCATGGAGTGTGGTTGAGTAATGCGATGGCTTGTGGTGGTTGCGTGCCTGTTAGTGATTTTGGTTGTGGATGCCATGTGAGGTGCGTTGTTTGTGTACTCACCCGGGTCTCGGAGTCCTTCTAATCCTTCGACTGCCTCCACCGGCAGTATGGCCATCACCCTCTCCTCCCAGGGATGGTACTGTACGGGTCTGCGGGAGGGCCCTCCTCCGGTGGCGTTGGCCTGGTCGTGTTCCTCCTGCCTCTTGGCTCTGACCCTCCTCCGCAGATCGTACCACCTGTTCTGGCATTCCTGCCTGGTCCTCCTGGTGTCCGCAACAGCATTCACAGCATCGACGATGGTCTGCCACATGGCTGTTTTTGCTGCCTGGCTGGTGTTTCTGACCAATGTTCCAAAGATCTGTGGCTCGACTCTGAGGATTTGATCAACAAGGACCTCCAACTCTCGGTTACTGAACTTTGGATTCTTGGTAGTGGGCATGGTGAGGGGTGTGGGTGGGGATGGTGGGGGGGGTTTGGATGGTTGTGTGTGTGTGTGTGTGAATGTGATGAGGGGGTGTTTGTGAGGGTGGTTGTGTGAAGGTGTGCAAGTGTAAGGTGTGGTGTAGCTTGTTGTATGGTTCTGTGGTGTCTGGCAGCAGTGAGTCTGTTGGAAAGGCTCATGGTTTGTGTGTGTGGGCCCTTTTTATTGGTCCATGGGTGGGTGTGGCAGTGTTTGAAAATTGGGTGGGTGTGTTATAAGTAGTGGTGGTGTTTTGGCCCTCTGTTTGTCTTTGGCAGTTGCAGGTCAGTGAAGGTGTATTTGTAGTGTTTGTTGGCCATGTTTAGTGGCTTTGTGCCATTCGAATAGTGTCTTCTTGTGTTGTTTTGTTTTCTCCTGGTTGTGTACGTGCGTTTTGAGCGTGTCTACGGTGTGTAGATGGGCCATTTGGTTGTACGGTGCTGTCCTTGTGTGTGGGTTGGTACGACTCGTACATGCGGTTGTGCTGTTGGGCCCTGGGGTGCGCTCCGTACTTAGGAGGTTGTGTTGGGGGTAGGACCGGAACGTACTGGGGTGTACATAGACGGTGGTACGACACGTACTGGGGTGGGGGTACGACTGGAACGTACTGGGGTGTAGGTACACGGGGGGTATGACACGTACTGGGGTGGGGGTGGGGCTCGAACGTACTGTGGTGTACATAGACGGTGGTACGACACGTACTGGGGTGGGGGTACGACTGGAACGTACTGGGGTGTAGGTACACGGGGGGTATGACACGTACTGGGGTGGGGGTGGGGCTCGAACGTACTGGGGTGTACATAGACGGTGGTACGACACGTACTGGGGTGGGGGTACGACTGGAACGTACTGGGGTGTAGGTACACGGGGGTATGACACGTACTGGGGTGGGGGTACGACTGGAACGTACTGGGGTGTAGGTACACGGGGGTATGACACGTACTGGGGTGGGGGTACGACTGGAACGTACTGGGGTGTAGGTACACGGGGGGTATGACACGTACTGGGGTGGGGGTGGGGCTCGAACGTACTGTGGTGTACATAGACGGTGGTACGACACGTACTGGGGTGGGGGTACGACTGGAACGTACTGGGGTGTAGGTACACGGGGGTATGACACGTAATGGGGTGGGGGTGGGGCTCGAACGTACTGGGGTGTACATAGACGGTGGTACGACACGTACTGGGGTGGGGGTACAACTGGAACGTACTGGGGTGTAGGTACACGGTGGTACGACACGTACTGGGGTGGGGGTACGACTGGAACGTACTGGGGTGTAGGTACACGGGGGGTATGACACGTACTGGGGTGGGGGTGGGGCTCGAACGTACTGGGGTGTACATAGACGGTGGTACGACACGTACTGGGGTGGGGGTACGACTGGAACGTACTGGGGTGTAGGTACACGGGGGTATGACACGTACTGGGGTGGGGGTACGACTGGAACGTACTGGGGTGTACCTAGACGGGTGGGGGTATACATACACGGGGGGTACGTGTCGGACGTACGGGGGCTGGGGGGAGTGTTGGGCGCGTATGCGGGCACATGTCTCCATGGTTGCTATAGGAGTTCGGTGCGGACGGTGTTTTTTCCATACGGTTGTAAGCTCGGACGCACGGGATGGATCGTGATTCCTCGGTCGGACTTGGCTTTTCACGTTTGTAAGGTAATTCGTCCGAGGACGTGTCGGACACATTTTCCGACCCGAGGACGCGTGGGGAATGATTCCCAGTGCGGTTCGTATGGACTTTTTACCATGCGAATCGTGATTGCCAGTTCGTACGGCACTTGTACGATTCGTACGGTAAAAAGACCAGATACGAGTCGTACGGGGACATTTTTTACCGGATCGTGATCGGCACCTTTGTGTAGAATTTATCTTTAATCTTGTACTTTCGTCGACAGTATTTTCCACACCGATGACTTTGGAAATGTAAAACTTGCTCTTTTAGGTTTTTCTCTTCTGTGCTTTTAGATATAGTACATGTTGCATATTCTTCAATGAAAGTTAAAACTGCACCATCAGAATCTGTTCCAAATTTTGGGGCATCCTTGATCCACAACAGCATATTAATATGAGGAGCACCTCTTGCTTGGCACACTTTTCTCCAAAAGAAATCCACAACTTCTCCAAGAGGTGGATTTTTTTTATTGCAGATGAAGGACATCATAGCCTCAAATTTATGATTGAAATATCTGCAAACATTAACCGGATCCAATGAGCACAATTCTCCTGCTGTCTTGAATTGGACGTTTTCAATATTTGAATTTGCCTCTCGAAGAAAATCCAGTAAATCATCCCAAGCGTACTCAGCACAGCTTAGGGTAAGGAACCATGTAGGAGTTCCTAAATTCCGTAACATACATTTCAATTCTCCATGGCGTCGGTACCAATATTCATTAGTTCCACGCTGACAAGCCATCAGATTAATCAATTGAGATTCCAAATGATCATCTCGCTGTTGCACTTTGTTCATAAAATCCTTTGCAGACACATTATGTAGATGTACTCCACTTTTTAAAATGTGATTTACTGCATAAGATAGTGCAGACAAGTCACTTTCAAATAAAAGATGGAACAAATAAGGAATACTTTGACGAAATCTTGGATCTTCTGCATATAATCTTGTAGTCCTATACTCAGAAGCAGGAATCTGTACTGGACGTTCATCATATCGTCCACCTTTTCCTGTAGGAAACAGCTGGGGAAAACATACACTCACGGGAGTTCCTTTTGCTTTTTTCATCTGAAACAGATCAATAGTGTTTGCCATAACTTCTTTAGAATGAAGAGGATGTATGCTGAAATGTTCTTAAATTTCTTCTTCTTTTGACTTGTACACTTTTTCAATTTGCCCAGTTGGTATTCCTGTGTCTCCTAGTAAAACTTCTTCATCTTCATCCATATAAATTGATTCATAGTACTTATTATTTCTTTTCAAATATAAATTTGCTCTTTGTACTTTTCGTACATCTACTAGCTCCTGCTAAATTTTCTTATTCTTTGTAGGTACACCATTAACCAGAATAACTAATGGATCAGTTTCCAAACTATCTGATGATAGTACATTTTGTCATTTTATCTTTTAAATTTTTACTAACAGTGAGTTCTACATCCTCTTCCAAATTGTCCTCAATAACTGTGTCATTTCCTGCACTTTCTTGCTCTGGGCCAAAGTAACAAAACTGAATATCATCAATAACCTTCTCTACATCTGATACAGATCCACGGAACAGAGCACTATTCAACTCATTTAACTTTAGTGCTGGACTTTTAGCAAAATACAATCTTCTCACAAACTTTCTCATTTCAGTATGATGTACTGCCAGCATCCTAAAATGGTGAAAAACACTTTGACAAACTTTCCTAGAAAGACAAGCCAGAGAATGTCCTTGAAAACCAGTATTCTTTCTCACTCTGCATGGATCTAGTCTGTGAAGCACCTTAATCTTCTGTTCAACACTTTTTTTACTATATTTTCTTAGAAAGTCACATAATTTATCAATAGATTCTTGTCATACAGTACAAATACTGCTACAATTCCAAGTGTACACTGGGGCTTTAGGACGTTTCCCCATAACCTCATCAGCTAACACTTCTTCCACATTTCTTGGAACCATTTTCTGATTTCCATTACACAACCATCTTTAACTTCATAAGCACGACCTCTGGTGTCAACTGCATGCAGCAAACTATTACTGTGAAGATAACTCTCTTCATTAAAAAATGGTTCAGTACTTGAACTATGCTTCCATTCTCCTAAGAACACTTTACAAAAGTTATTTTTTTTCACTACTCTTTTCCTTTTGCTTTTTGACTTCATTACATTGACTATTTTATCTAATGTACGGATCCTGTTCAAAATTAAAATGAATAGTTTTCTTTTTAATTCCAAAGCCTTTGCAACAATTGATTCAATATGTTTCTTTTATTTATAAAATGTTGCTTTCTTCCTATATTTTTTCACATCCTTTAGCAAATTGAACATCACTCTTCTCTGAAACATTTTTCTACGAATGTTTTGAAATTCTGTTTTTCTTTTTAAGTCATTCTTTATTGCTTCTGATTGTACATTACCATTTACTATTTTCTTTCTATGGTCTTGTTGTTTTCTACTTGAAACACTATTTGCAGTGGATATATTTTTTACATTTTTTCTTTGTTTGAGAATATTTTTTAAAAAATCCTTAGTCTGCTTACCAGAAGACTTTTTCTTTTTTCCAACATGAGGTTCTTCAACTAATTTGTGTTGTCCAGATGCAACCGCCAGTAGATAATAAATGTTGCCCAAATATAAACATTATCTACTGGCGGTCGCCAGTAGATAGTTATAGTTAGGACCGAGTTCCCATAGGAAATCTGAAAATTCTATTTTGAATAACTTTGGCGCCGGTTGACTTATCTTCGTGAAATTTTCAAAACTAATGGGGCGCTCCACTCAGCTCCTACCCTGAAAGTCTCGGGGTGATTCGTCAAGCGGGGGCTGAGAAAAAAGGGGGGTCCCAAAACGCGTTTTCCCCATGCATTTTCCCATAGGACCTTTAGTCGAAGGTACAGCCCGAACGGCTGAACAGAATTACTTGAAATTTGGCAAAGTGGTAGTCCTCAGGTCAGGCATGTGCCTTTTGCATATATGGTGTCAATCTGTTCAGTAGTTCCTAAGAAAATTGCAGTTAAAAGTACAAGAATATAAAAACATGGCTATTCCAATAATACTCTCCGTCTCTCCCGACTGTCTGTTTAAGCTGTCCTATAGCGCCGAGACACCTCCGGGTAGTTGCGCACTCAATAAATTGCCTAAATAAATAAAATAAATAAATAAATATCTATAGGCGCGCACCGTGCGCGAGCGTAATTCTGATTGGTGGTTAGATGTCAGTCAACATTCGAATCGGTCGAAATCAGGAAGTGTCGGACGCCATTTTGTGTGTGGCAGTGAAAAAGAAAGGTGGAGAACGTGAAAAGGGGGCAGGGTAGAGAGTTTTTGACCCCCTAGCCTTTGTCAGGGGGTCCCTGAAGGATCCCGAAGGGTGAAAAAAACATGTTATTTTTTTTCAAAAATTCGTGGGGTGCGCACGTCGGCAAAAAATTCATTAAAAAAATAGAATCAAAAATCAAGTTTAAGTGTTTAGATGTTGGTTGTCTCTAAAAAGAGCCGTTTTGTTCATTGAGTGTTTTTTTGTACCTACAAGTAAGTACCGATGCAGAGTCTAAAGTTCAAGAGGAGCCTCTGTTCCCTTCATCTGTGAAATGTACACCGTCTCCTCTATAAATGCCTTGCATGTTGTAACGCAAGTTGTTGTGGTATATAGAACCCATACCATAGTCTCTGAGGAAAGCAGAAACAGACTTATTGACGTGCTTTCTTGCTTTCTCAATCTGCGGACAATATTGGTTGGACCAGTTCCACTTTTACCGTTGGCATATATTAGAATATACAAAGGTAGTTTGTGGAAAAAGTGACATCAATTGCACAAAGGTGTCCTTAACAAGCATTTCCAGACCTACCCCAGTTAAAGTACCTAGGTCATTTCCACCACAGTGCACAATTATAAGGTTAGGCTGTGGGAGATGTAGAAATGATTTCACCAAAGGCATTAATTGGTGCCACTTTACCCTCTCTGACCAATCCATTTAATGTCTACATTTGGCAAAGCAAGGTCTTTCACAATACCTCTTTTTTCTGCATACTTTTCACTCCAGAAGACATAGCTATGACCTACAATCCACACTGTGAACATCTTTCAAGGAGATCTGGATGCACTCAAAAGGCGTCTTTCAGTAGAATGGCAATATGAAAAGAAAGATAGTTGTAAAATGGAGGCTTACATACTTTTTTTTAATAAAAAGAACTCATTGGCTGTTTCACACCATTCTACACTAAAAACTAGGCTGTATGTTTACATTTTTACAAACATGTTTTGTATTGATTCAGAAAAATGTGTTCCCACAGAACATTACTTTGGATTTGCTGTTAGGTTTGAAAAGTCAAGCACTCTTGCTCTTTGGATTAGAAACATTGTGTGCTGAACTTCTGACCTCTCTGCTCACACCAGTGTTCCATGACCTGTTGCTATAATAGCAGGCAGAAGTCATGTTGGGGGTAGGAATCATTTGGAAAGGGTTGAAATTTGCAACCAATAGAAATGTGTGTTTCCATTTGAAAAAATGTGGCAAGCAATGTGATTTAAAGTTAACATGTATATGTGTGAAAAAAGAGAGGGAAAGTTTGCCATTTACTGGTTCTGGTGAGAGGTGTACAGCTCAGAGATTCTGGCTCTGATAATCTGCTGTGTGAGTGCCACATTTCTTTCTCAACTAACTACTTTTAAAGGTGAGTTATGAATTTGAGAGGGGATGTATGTGGTGCATTTTGTCAAAGGTGTTTTTTTATTGATAGTCAAACAGAAGAGGAAAAAACATGCGACAGTCCCGCACAACTTCCCTCGCAGGGGGTACGCCAAATATGAGGGGAGGCCGTAGAGAGTAAAGAGTGTCCAGTCCTCCGGCCCTGCCAGGCAACAAGCCACAAAAATACAAAGGTTCCAAATCTAAGCCATAAATACAAAGCTAGTAGAGGAGCCCAGCTCCCGCTCATCGTTAAGGCTCATCAGAGTTCAAGCTACTGGGGCCGGTCACTCCAAACCTAGCACGATCAGGCTCCCCCCTCCATCGTCCAGGGGTGCCACAATGAACCAAAACCAAAAACCCCCAACTACCCCCAACTACCCCCAACCACCCCACCCTCCCCCCCAGTGGTGGTAGCTCTCAGTCATACTTACTACGATCCTCTGCCAACACTCATACCTGAAACAGATGGAGGGCTCGAACTGAGGGTGGACACACCGCTGCCGGTAATCCCTTGGAAAGAAAGCGAACCAATGGTCCCCAACGGAAAATGAAATTCTTAAAGTTCCCCAGAAAGATGTCCGCCATCCGTTCCATGCTCAACAACTTCCACAATCGCGCATGCCACAAAGAGATCGCCGGGGCCTCCCTTTTCTTCCAGGCCGCCGCCAGGGTTATCTTGGCCGCCCCCACACAAAGCCAGAGGATCTTTTTGTCCGCTTGCGTCTGATGTTTGAGGAGTGGATCCCGAAGGCCCAACAACACGTGAGTCAAGCAGTCCACAATCTGGTACCCCAGGATCTCCTTAATATGGGAAAAGATCTCTTCCCAGTAGGGGCGGATGATCGGGCAGTCCCACCAGATATGGCGAAAGTCCCCCAGTAGACCACAGCCCCTCCAACACCTGTCCGAAGAGTTAGGGAAGATGCGGTGTAACTTAGCGGGGGAGAGGTACCAGTCCATCATGGTCTTGAGATGCGCCTCCCGCAGTTCCACCGAGTGATTATGCTTGGCCATGTCCCTTCACAAATGGGACCACTCTTCATCCATGATGGCGCGACCAAGGATGTCCTCCCATAGGCCCATGTAGTGCGGTCTTGGGGAGATAGCAGTGGCTAAGAGGTGGCTGTAAATAAAGGAAATGGCACCGCGCATGGTCCAGGTGCGGGAAAGAAAGGCCTCAAAGGGGGTGAGCGGCCTAGTCGCCGCTTCTCGAACTGACGAGGACAATGCCCAGTGCAGCATTTGAGTGTGGCGGAACTTTTCCGACTGGGAGACTCCATAATCCCGCCCACAATTGGCAAACGTTAGCGGGGCATAGCCATAAAAGAGATGCGTGAGAGCGAGGCAGCCCCCTACTCTCCAGGCATCAAAAGGCCCCTCTCGCAGTGCAGGCGGGAAGGCCGGGTTGAAGTGTAGGGGAGTAAAGGGCAACAGGAACGCAGTCCACTGCTCATCTCCAGAAACCGAATCCCAGACCCATATCGTTCGCCCCGCCACACTTCTATCCATGTGCAGCCAGTGTTTCTCCGAGAGGGGTTGGGTCCATTCTACCAATATCCTCAGTTGCGCTGCCTTGTAATAGAGGTGCAGGTCCGGAAGGTCCACTCCACCCTCCCCCCGAGGGCGCCGGAGAGCGGCAAAGGAAAATCTAGCCCGTCCCCCTTGCCAAACGAAACGGAGCATAAGAGTCTTTATGCGCCGAAAGAAATCACTGTCCAAGACAATAGGGAGAGCCTGGAATAAATATAAAAGCTTCGGGAGGAGCGTCATTTTAATCGCATGGATGCTACCCAACCAGGAGATAATGTCGGCTTCCTGCGATTCAAATCAGCCTGGATTGTAGCCAGTAGAGGGGGGAAATTGCCCGAATACAGTTTCCCCACCGTGGGGGGTCAAGTGGACCCCTAAATACAGTAAAGAGGAATGGGTCCACGACAGGGGCGAAAGCGGTCGGAGGCGGTCCACCTCTGCCGAGGAAAGCGTGAAGTTAAGAATATAAGATTTGTCGTAGTTCACCTTGAAAGCTGCTACCGCCTCGAAACACGCCAGAGCCGTCTGCACATCGGGGAGATAGTGCGCAGGGTCTGCAAGAGAGAGCAAGACGTCGTCCGCAAACAGGGAGATCTTGTGTTGTTCGCCCATGAAGGGCAATCCTCGTATGTCCGGGTGCTCCCGTATCGCCAACGCCAGGGGTTCAATATTCAGAGCAAATACCAAGGGGGAGAGGGGACACCCCTGCCGTGTGCCCCGCGAGTGCGAAAAGAAAGACGATAAATATCTATTGACCGTGACTCTAGAACGGGGGTCGCTATAATTGGCCTTGAGCATGGTCAAGAATCTGTCCGAGAATCCAAATGCTTCCAAGGGTCGGAATAGAAACTGCCAATCCACCCGGTCAAATGCCTTCTCGGCGTCCAGGCCAATCAATACCGCCGGGATGTTAAAGCGGTTGGCCTTCTCGATGAGGTGGATCACCCTCCTAGTGTTATCATGGGTTTGACGCACCTTGATAAAACCCGATTGATCAGGGTGAATAAGAGCCGGCATCAGGTCCTGCAAGCGAGTCGCAAGAATGGAAGACTAAAGTTTGGCGTCGATATTAAGCAGGGCTATCGGCCTATACGACGAACACGCAGAGGGGACCTTACCAGGCTTGGGGATAACCGAGATGACCGCTTCCGCCATGGAGACCGAGGAAACCCCCGAGTCGGCCATAGCATTGAACAGTCGAACCAAGAAGCCACTAATGTCAGCGGCAAAGGATTGGTAGAAGAGGGTCGTGAACCCGTCCGCACCAGGCGCCTTATGGGGTTTCAAGGACCTGATGGCACCCAGCACCTCCTCCCTAGAGATGGGGGCGGAAAGCAGGTCATTACATTCGTTAGAGACACGAGGGAGCGCGCTCATATAGTCCTTTTGGGCGACGGAGTCCAGGGTATCTCCCGAGTACAACGTCGCATAGAACTCCCCGAAGAGTTCAGCCTTGGCAGCATCACAATGCCGCAACGAGCCGGTTGCATCTCGAACGCCCCCTATGTAATCCTTCTCCCGTTTATAGCAAAGTTGGCAGGCCAAATGCCTCCCTACCTTGTTCCCCTGAGAGTAGGAGAGATGGCGGAGCTTCAGGAGAGTGAACTCCGCCCTGTTGTTGTAGTGAGCCCGGAGTTTGCCCCTAAGGGCAGTCAGCGGCGTTTGTCTGGAAGGTTTGGCCTTATGTGCTTGCTCCAGCGCAGAGAGTTCCAACTCCAACGCCCCCCGTTCCGTCCTCCTCAATCTATTGAGAGCTGCGTTAAGGGCCAAGCAGCTACCCCTCACGGACGCCTTGAAGGCGTCCCAGGTAGTGAAAACCGAGGTGTCCTGCACAGGAAACTCAGCAGAGAACAAAATCTTTTTTCATGATTTAGTATTATCTGCTCTTGCAAACTTTCAAGATAAAATACAACATTCAGCACTACATTAGCGTAGCAGTTGACACCAGAGCTGTTTTCAAAATGACAACCAACAACCTCTTCAACATCGTCCTTTTTCTTTTTGCTTGCAATCACATCACTCTCCTTTTGTTTTCTCTTCTGTACATCCTCATTACAGATATTCGCAATTCTCCTTTTCCGACAAACAACACGTTTTTCAAACACAGGATACTGACCTAAATGAGGAGCATAGCTTCTTCTTAATCTATTATACTCCTTTACACAATTTGCATCAGCACTAACTTTTGAGTCATCAAAGTCTATCAGATAATGTTTTCACTCGTGACAAAGCAACATATGCCTTCTTTAAACACACTAGATCCAATGTTTACAAAAGCACTATCTACAGTTAATCCTTGAGATTTGTGAATAGTTACAGCATATGCTAGAGAAAACGGAAACTGCTTCCTACGTACATATAAGTCTTTCACAAGCAAAAAACGAACTGAACAACGACTAATGTCTTTAACCTCTTCAATCTGATCAAATTTTATTTTTAAAAAATTCAATTCCATCTTTTTTCTGGTAATTAACAAAACCCACAACTTTACCCATAGCTCCACTCACTAAACCTTTTTCTACATTCAAATTACGTCTTAAAATTACTCAACGGTTCATACATACATAAAGATTCTTTTCTAAACCAGCTGTTTTCGATATGTTTTTCTCTAGAGAATCCAATTTAGTTTTCAATTTGCCTGTCAATGTAATAGTTATTCCTTCATGCTGTATTTTGTTCACTGCTTCCATTTTCATAATCTCTTCATTTTCCAATTTCAAAAGTTCTTCATTAAACATAGAGCATTCATGTAGTGTTGGCATTAAGCAGATTACAGTATTTTTTTCTACAATTTTCTTGTATATTTTCTCTGGAACTATTTGTTCTGTTGGAAACAAATTACATAGCAATCGACTCTGTAAAGCTTTTCTGCCATGTTCTGTGAGTAGTCTAATTCTAATATCTTTGAGAATACTTGCATAATCATCATCATTTGCTTGCCGCATATTGGTAATGAGTTCTTTGTACTCAAAGTATGACCAAATATTCACATTAGCTATACTTCCTAATGACTTTTTCGTGTCTTCATGTGTAACAGTATTAAATACTGGTTGTCCTTTAACTGGAGTGAGCTGCAGTAGATCCCCAAAAACTATAACATGTTTTCCTCCAAATAACACGTCATAGTCTCTCTTTAGAATTTGCTGCATTCTTAAATGCACAAAGGCAAGCATTAAGTTTGATACCATGCTTACCTCATCAATAATGAGAAGTTTCATTTTCTTCAACACTCTTGAAACTTCAAAACATGCTTCTCCAGTTAGCTTGTGGTATTCTATTGTGTTCTCATGCTCTACTGGTAACATTAGCAAACGATGTAAGGTAATTCCTTTTATGTTATATACTGCTAACCCAGTTGGAGCAGTAACAACACAAGACAAAGTTAAATCAGTTTTTTTCTGTAGGTAGCTTCTAATTACTTTAATTAAGAAACGTTTTCCAGTTCCAGCTTGTCCACTCACATACATTCTGATTGGTTCAAATGATGTGCATGAGCACTCTTTATTTTCATGTATTAATCCATGATCAATTTGTTTTGTGACTTCTTCATAAATTTGTTGTTGTTCATCATTCAGTTGTTGTTCCAAATTTGGTAAGTCTATAACATCCTCCTGAGCTTGATTCATAGCTGTTTCCACTTCAGTCATGGCTATTGCAGCTTCATTTTCTACGTTTGGTTGTCCTAGGGGATCTTGACTGAGCGTACCAGAACTTTGACTGTCTTGAGAACTGTCTCTAGCTACTTCAGCTGCAATTGTAGCTTCTTGTTCAATTTCTTCATTTAACATTTGTACATAATTTGTGAAAGTACTGCATTCTATGCTATCTTTACATGCATTAAAGGAATCTTCATAGCTGTGAAAATCTCCAAGTAATTCATCCTCTGAACGCCATGGTTTAAACAGCTGTAAAAGTGCTAAGTAGTAAAATTCCTTTATGTCAGTAGTGTCGCAACTCAGCTTCCTGTGATTAATCAAACTTCCTTTTGTTTGTTCCACCAAACATCCTTCCTCACCAATGACTTTATATTTTCCATTGTTGATGTCTTCTGTGGCATTCCATGTACGAATGTAGTTCTGCAGCACTTCATAGAGACACATGTTCTCAAGATGATGACTTCTGTTTGGGTAATATGTGTCCAACATATTTGTTTTCAAAATGTCTGTACTTTCTGGTTCGTTCTCTGCTAAATATTCAATTTCTCGAACAGATTTCAGTACCCTATTTCGCATTCCTGCAAGGCCTAAACTTACCCAAATTATTCTTCTGGATTTGGAGTACAGACTTGCAGCTGATAATCTATCTGAGCATTCGTATGACCCAATTTCTCGATGCGATAACATCTTTAAACTGAAACTGTATAGATTTTTACTGACAGTCTTCTCGTGAGAAATCTCTTCCCACATTTCTTTCAATTCCGTTTTCTAAGATTTAGGGCCTCATGTAGGTAGCATACCAGTTACCACTTCTAAAATACCGAACGATACCGAATCGGTATTTTAGAAGTGGTAACTGGTATGTAGGTAATGAGTCGGTATTTTTTACCGAATCGTTACTAGTCGGTAATTACCGAATCGGTATTTACCGATTCGGTAATGAGGCATACCTTCCCATTGATGGGAAGGTATGCCTCATTACCGAATCGGTAAATACCGATTCGGTAATGGGGGGAACACATACAAGGGTGGCAGGGTGTCACATTGACACCCTGTTGCACCCCTGATTCGGCCATGTGTGCACATGTGGCACACATACATGCCCTAAGGGCATGTATGTATGCCACATTGCACACTGCTACGCGCGTAAAAATGCATTTACACATACATTCATTATTTACCACCAACTATAAGTTGGTGGTAAATACCGACTCTTAAACACACACACACACTCCCCCTACATCTCGATTTTGCTTTCGGAATTTACCGAATCGGTAAAATTACCGATTCGGAAAAGTTACCGATTCGGTAACATTACCGATTCGGTATTATTACCGAATCGGTAATTTTACCGATTCGGTAAATTCCGAAAGCAAAGTTTGTCCCCCTACATACCAATGGCCAAAATACCGGTCGGTAACGGTATAATTACCGAAAATCGGCCGTTACCGACCGGTATTTGGCTTCCTACATGAGGCCCTTAGTGATGTAAGATGTGACATACCGAGCAACAGCAATAGAATTGTCAGCTACATACTGAATATCCATGTTAGCATTCCACATGGATAAAATGACTGGGTTGTAGTCATTTATACATTTTGACTCTTCTTTTCTTCTTAGGTTGTAAGTATTTTTCGGAGATGTTCTTGTAATGGTATGTCGCACAGCTGACATAAAACTGTTTACTCTTCCTTTTGAAAGAACAGGTCGTGGAAATCAAAATCGACATTTTGTGTAGAACTTATCTTTAATCTTGTACTTTCGTCGACAGTATTTTCCACACCGATGACTTTGGAAATGTAAAACTTGCTCTTTTAAGTTTTTCTCTTCTGTGCTTTTAGATATAGTACATGTTGCATATTCTTCAATGAAAGTTAAAACTGCACCATCAGAATCTGTTCCAAATTTTGGGGCATCCTTGATCCACAACAGCATATTAATATGAGGAGCACCTCTTGCTTGGTACACTTTTCTCCAAAAGAAATCCACAACTTCTCCAAGAGGTGGATTTTTTTTATTGCAGATGAAGGACATCATAGCCTCAAATTTATGATTGAAATATCTGCAAACATTAACCGGATCCAATGAGCACAATTCTCCTGCTGTCTTGTATTGGATGTTTTCAATATTTGAATTTGCCTCTCGAAGAAAATCCAGTAAATCATCCCAAGCGTACTCAGCACAGCTTAGGGTAAGGAACCATGTAGGAGTTCCTAAATTCCGTAACATACATTTCAATTCTCCATGTCGTCGGTACCAATATTCATTAGTTCCACGCTGACAAGCCATCAGATTAATCAATTGAGATTCCAAATGATCATCTCGCTGTTGCACTTTGTTCATAAAATCCTTTGCAGACACATTATGTAGATGTACTCCACTTTTTAAAATGTGATTTACTGCATAAGATAGTGCAGACAAGTCACTTTCAAATAAAAGATGGAACAAATAAGGAATACTTTGACGAAATCTTGGATCTTCTGCATATAATCTTGTAGTCCGATACTCAGAAGCAGGAATCTGTACTGGACGTTCATCATATCGTCCACCTTTTCCTGTAGGAAACAGCTGGGGAAAACATACACTCACGGGAGTTCCTTTTGCTTTTTTCATCTGAAACAGATCAATAGTGTTTGCCATAACTTCTTTAGAATGAAGAGGATGTATGCTGAAATGTTCTTAAATTTCTTCTTCTTTTGACTTGTACACTTTTTCAATTTGCCCAGTTGGTGTCTCCTAGTAAAACTTCTTCATCTTCATCCATATAAATTGATTCATAGTACTTATTATTTCTTTTCAAATATAAATTTGCTCTTTGTACTTTTCGTACATCTACTAGCTCCTGCCAAATTTTCTTATTCCTTGTAGGTACACCATTAACCAGAATAACTAATGGTTCAGTTTCCAAACTATCTGATGATAGTAAATTTTGTCATTTTATCTTCAAAATTTTTACTAACAGTGAGTTCTACATTCTCTTCCACATTTTCCTCAATAACTGTGTCATTTCCTGCACTTTCTTGCTCTGGGCCAAAGTAACAAAACTGAATATCATCAATAACCTTCTCTACATCTGATACAGGTCCACGGAACAGAGCACTATTCAACTCTTTAACTTTAGTGCTGGACTTTTAGCAAAATACAATCTTCTCACAAACTTTCTCATTTCAGTATGATGTACTGCCAGCATCCTAAAATGGTGAAAAACACTTTGACAAACTTTCCTAGAAAGACAAGCCAGAGAATGTCCTTGCAAACCAGTATTTCTCACTCTGCATGGATCTAGTCTTTGAAGCACTTTAATCTTCTGTTCAACACTTTTTTTTACTATATTCTCTTAGAAAGTCACGTAATTTATCAATAGATTCTTGTCGTACAGTACAAATACTGCTACAATTCCAAGTGTACACTGGGGCTTTAGGATGTTTCCCCATAACCTCATCAGCTAACACTTCTTCCACATTTCTTGGAACCATTTTCTGATTTCCATTACACAACCATCTTTAACTTCATAAGCACGACCTCTGGTGTCAACTGCATGCAGCAAACTATTACTTTGAAGATAACTCTCTTCATTAAAAAATGGTTCAGTACTTGAACTATGCTTCCATTCTCCTAAGAACACTTTACAAAAGTTATTTTTTTTCACTACTCTTTTCCTTTTGCTTTTTGACTTCATTACATTGACTATTTTATCTAATGTACGGATCCTGTTCAAAACTAAAATGAATAGTTTTCTTTTTAATTCCAAAGCCTTTGCAACAATTGATTCAATATGTTTCTTTTATTTATAAAATGTTGCTTTCTTCCTATATTTTTTCACATCCTTTAGCAAATTGAACATCACTCTTCTCTGAAACAATTTTCTACGAATGTTTTGAAATTCTGTTTTTCTTTTTAAGTCATTCTTTATTGCTTCTGTTTGTACATTACCATTTACTATTTTCTTTCTATGGTCTTGTTGTTTTCTACTTGAAACACTATTTGCAGTGGATATATTTTTTACATTTTTTCTTTGTTTGAGAATATTTTTAAAAAAATCCTTAGTCTGCTTACCAGAAGACTTTTTCTTTTTTCCAACATGAGGTTCTTCAACTAATTTGTGTTGTCCAGATGCGACCGCCAGTAGATAATAAATGTTGCCCAAATATAAACATTATCTACTGGCGGTCGCCAGTAGATAGTTATAGTTAGGACCGAGTTCCCATAGGAAATCTGAAAATTCTATTTTGAATAACTTTGGCGCCGGTTGACTTATCTTCGTGAAATTTTCAAAACTAATGGGGCGCTCCACTCAGCTCCAACCCTGAAAGTCTCGGGGTGATTCGTCAAGCGGGGGCTGAGAAAAAAGGGGGGTCCCAAAACGCGTTTTCCCCATGCATTTTCCCATAGGACCTTTAGTCGAAGGTACAGCCCGAACGGCTGAACAGAATTACTTGAAATTTGGCAAAGTGGTAGTCCTCAGGTCAGGCATGTGCCTTTTGCATATATGGTGTCAATCTGTTCAGTAGTTCCTAAGAAAATTGCAGTTAAAAGTACATAAATATCTATAGGCGCGCACCGTGCGCGAGCGTAATTCTGATTGGTGGTTAGATGTCAGTCAACATTCAAATCGGTCGAAATCAGGAAGTGTCGGACGCCATTTTGTGTGTGGCAGTGAAAAAGAAAGGTGGAGAACGTAAAAAGGGGGCAGGGTAGATAGTTCCTGACCCCCTAGCCTTTGTCAGGGGGTCCCTGAAGGATCCCGAAGGGTGAAAAAAACATTTTATTTTTTTCCAAAAATTCGCGGGGTGCGCACGTCGGCAAAAAATTCATAAAAAAAATAGAATCAAAAATCAAGTTTAAGGGCCATATGTAGGTAGCTAAATACCGGTCAGTAACGGCCGAAATTCGGTAAATATCCCGTTACCGACCGGTATTTAGTCAAGTGAGATGTAGGAGGCCAAAAACCAGTTTTCGGTAAATATGAATCGGTAAATACCGATTCATATTTACCGAATTCTAAAATACCGATTCATATTTACCGAATACATATTTTCCGATTCGGTAAATATGAAGTGGTAAATATGAAGTGGTAAAACGGAAAAAGACATGTAGGTAAAATCGGTAATTTAGAAATCCATGAAATTCGGTAATTAAGAGTCGGTAATTAACACAGATTGAAAGCAGGTGGTAATCATCAACAGTGCATAAAAGAAATCCCAAAATGCATCAGCGTGGACAACATGGTCGCTCTGTATGTCATTGCAAGGCGTCTACGTCTACAGGCAGCAGGACTGAGGATTTGGAGACGGGAGGAACGCATTTACAGACAGCGCATCACACTATTCCAACTGACTGAGGATGAGATACATGAAAGGTACAGGCTACACCCCCAAACCATCATGGACCTGATAAGGGACCTGCACCCACTCCTGGACCAGCCAACACCAAGGGCGCATGCCATACCACCACATGTGCAGGTACTCTGCAGCCTACATCTCCTCGCATCTGGCAGTTACCAGGGGGTGATAGCTGCGGTGGGCGGTGTATCCCAGAGTTGCCTGTCCTGTTTCTTCAGGAAGTTCCTGGATGCCATGATGCAGAGAATGCACCACTACATCAGCTTCCCAAACACACAGGCTGAACTGCAGAAAACTAAAACTGACTTTTATCGCATGGCACAGTTCCCCCATGTAATTGGCTGTATTGATGGCACACACATCCCAATCTGCCCACCAGCTGCCACTGAGCACATCTACAGGAACAGAAAGTCCACCCACTCCATCAATGTGCAGGTTATCTGCGATGCAGGGAACATCATCACTGACATTGTTGCCAAGTTTCCTGGGAGCACCCACGACTCCTACATCTTCCAGAACAGTGGGAGCTACACACGACTGCTTGCCGGAGAATTTGGAGAGGGATACCTGCTAGGTAAGTAACAGTGACGCACCATGAAACTTGCAAATCAAAGTGTATTGAGCCATGTGACTGATGGTTCCCTTTCACTCACCTAGGCGACAGTGCATATGCTGTGCGCTCATTCATCCTCACTCCCTACCTACACCCATCAACCCAGAGTGAGAGACGATACAACGTGGCACACAAATCAACACGCAACGTGGTGGAGCGCACGTTTGGACTATTGAAAAGCAGGTTCCGCTGCCTCCACAAGAGCGGAGGCGCACGCCAGTACACACCCATCATCTGTTGCAAGATCATCGCCACTTGTGCAACGCTGCACAACCTTGCCACGAAGAGAGGTACAGAGGTGGAACTAACAGATTTTGAGGACAATGAGGATGATTCAGGACAGCCAGAGGCCAACGCAGATGGAGTGCCAACAGCAACAGATGGGAGAGTGAGACGGGCAGAGATCACTTGCAACTATTTCTGAGTAAGTAAGGGGACACAGGCAGTTGTTGGTTGTCATGTAGTAGTTTAATAATGCGCCACTACGCCACAAAACCAAGATTATGCCATTTTGGCAACATTGCTTATTCACAAGTGTGAAGTCCAGGGTTACGTCACCCAATAGTCTATTGCTACGCGGTGCAGCATCAAAGTTTGTGGCCACGCGCTACATTGTGGGATGGCACGGATTCAGCCTCCTCACTGGTGCCAGCCCCATGCCGCCTGCTGCTCCTGCGTGTTTCTGGGACGGGGGGTGTGATGCTGCTCCTGCTGCTGGTGTCCATGCTTTCAGCAGCATCCCCTGCACCACTTGTGGCCGCCTGACTGGTCAATAGGACCTCCAGGGCACTGGTGACCTGCACCATCCCCCTAGTAACGTCGCTGCTGCAGTGTGTCAGGCCCTCCTGCATGTTCACTGAGCGCCGGCAGAGTAGTGATGTTGCAGTTGCCAGGCGGTTGAGTGCCCTGGTGTGCCTGTCTCCCCTCTGCCGTTCCCGGCGCCTTGCAGCTCTATCTGCGTCCAACTTGCTGCACAACAGCTGCATGGACTGTGACACGTCCCGCAGGCCCGCTGCCGTGTCAGTAATCCCCGCCGCCATTGCGCAGATGTTCCTGTCCATGTGTTTGAATTTGGTTCTCAGTCCCCGCACATGCCGCTGTACTGAAATGACTGCCTTTGTTTGCAGGCGCTGTTGTTTTAACATATTGGCCTCAAGGCCCCCAAAGACCCCATGGCTGTGATCGATTGGTGGTGGACTTTGCTCACGCGACCTGCGGCGCCGTCCTGCACCCGTGTCTTCTCCCTGTGAGGTGGAGGGCACAGTGGTATGTCTCCCATCCTGGGCCATAGTATTTGGCTCCGGGCCCCTGCTGTCATCAGATGATGTGTGTAACACGCGCAGCCTGGCAGCCGCACGCCTCCTCGACCTCACTATTGCAGGCGGTTATGTGGCCGGTGACTCCAGCATGAGTGGTGATGCTGGCTCAGGTACTGGGGATGCTGGCTCAGGTACTGGGGATGCTTGCTCCGGTCCTGGGGATGCAGGCTCAGGTACTGGGGATGCTGGCTCAGGTACTGGGGATGGTGGCAGTGGCAACGCTCTCTGGCCAGAACTTGTGCTGCCCGTAGCTGAACTGGATTGACGGTGTGCCCCCTCTCCTGTGCCATGTGCAGTCCTGCGCGATGTTACGTCTGTGGACAGAAATGCAACATCAGCTCAGTGTACCTAAAGGCATGCATTGCAAGCATGACAATAAATTGATGTAACACTCTCACATTGTCCTCTGTCTGCTTTAGGCTAATGTGTGTACCATGCATCATTGTTCTGTGCTATTCTGTTCATGGTGGGGGATCCCTGACTACATCTCCCATAATGCATTGCCTGTCTGCAGTAACACATGGACTGGAGTGGGATACTCATTTCATTCACTATGGGGGATGTGGGATAGGGGTAGGGGGGGCTACATTGCAGTCCATTCCTCTTACCTTGTTGGGTGGCGGCTCTGGCAGAGCTGTCGGCATCCCCAAGGCCCACGACACTCTCGCGCTCGATTGTCGACTGCACCAGCTCCTCCAGTTCGGTGAGGGCAGGTGCCCTGTTACTTCCATCTCCTGTCCGGCTGGCCTCCTTCTGGATGTCCCCCATCTTCCTCTTAGTCACGATCCGCAGGTCGTACCAGCGTTTTTTTAGTATGTCAATGTCCCTGTGGGTCACTCCCACAGCATTTACCTGCGCCTGGATTGCCAGCCAAATAGTGCGCTTCTCACACTCTGCCACTTGCAGGGATTGCCTCCCAAAAAGCTTCTGGTGCTGCTTCACCACCTCCTCCACTAGCACCTGGAGTTACTTGGGGCTGAATTTCACCTTGCGCCTCCTTTCCCCTCCTTCTCTCTGTGTCCTCTGGCTGGACATAGTGAAGTTTGATCTCAACAATCAGGCACTGGCTCCCTGCCTCTCCTCTGCACTCCCAGCCTCTCCTGAGTCTGTTGATTGAGTGCACCTGCCTGGGTGTGGCCACTTCCTACTTGGGTGGGGTTTGGTTGCACAGGATTGGCTGTTTCAAACAGTCATGTGATGTCGTTTTTCCGATTCGGTATATACCGAATCGGTATTTACCGAATCGGTAAATTCCACCTCGGTATTTACCGATTCTTAAATTCCACCTCGGTATTTACCGATTCGGTAAATACCACCGTGGTATTTTCCGAATCGGTAAATTCCGATTCTTGAATACCGAATGTTACCGATTCGGTAAATATTACCGAATCATTACCTACATATAACTTACCGATTCTTAAATACCGATTCGGTACGGTTCGGTATTTTAGAATCGGTAAATTTTATTTACCTACATGAGGCCCTAAGTGTTTAGATGTTGGTTGTCTCTAAAAAGAGCCGTTTTGTTCATTGAGTGTTTTTTTGTACCTACAAGTAAGTACCGATGCAGAGTCTGAAGTTCAAGAGGAAGACTCTGTTCCCTTCATCTGTGAAATGTACACCGTCTCCTCTATAAATGCCTTGCGTGTTGTAACGCAAGTTGTTGTGTTATATAGAACCCATACCATAGTCTCTGAGGAAAGCAGAAACAGACTTATTGACGTGCTTTCTTGCTTTCTCAATCTGCGGACAATATTGGTTGGACCAGTTCCACTTTTACCTTTGGCATATATTAGAATATACAAAGGTATTTTGTGGAAAAAGTGACATCAATTGCACAAAGGTGTCCTTAACAAGCATTTCCAGACCTACCCCAGTTAAAGTGCCTAGGTCATTTCCACCACAGTGCACAATTATAAGGTTAGGCTGTGGGAGATGTAGAAAGGATTTCACCAAAGGCATTAATTGGTGCCACTTTACCCTCTCTGAGCAATCCATTTAATGTCTACATTTGGCAAAGCAAGGTCTTTCACAATACCTCTTTTTTCTGCATACTTTTCACTCCAGAAGACATAGGTATGACCTACAATCCACACTGTGAACATCTTTCAAGGAGATCTGGATGCACTCAAAAGGCGTCTTTCAGTAGAATGGCAATATGAAAAGAAAGATAGTTGTAAAATGGAGGCTTACATACTTTTTTTTAATAAAAAGAACTCATTGGCTGTTTCACACCATTCTACACTAAAAACTAGGCTGTATGTTTACATTTTTACAAGCATGTTTTGTATTGATTCAGAAAAATGTGTTCCCACAGAACATTACTTTGGATTTGCTGTTAGGTTTAAAAAGTCAAGCACTCTTGCTCTTTGGATTAGAAACATTGTGTGCTGAACTTCTGACCTCTCTGCTCACACCAGTGTTCCATGACCTGTTGCTATGCTAGCAGGCAGAAGTCATGTTGGGGGTAGGAATCATTTGGAAAGGGTTGAAATTTGCAACCAATAGAAATGTGTTTCCATTTGAAAAAATGTGGCAAGCAATGTGATTTAAAGTTAACATGTATATGTGTGAAAAAAGAGAGGGAAAGTTTGCCATTTACTGGTTCTGGTGAGAGGTGTACAGCTCAGAGATTCTGGCTCTGATAATCTGCTGTGTGAGTGCCACATTTACTTTTAAAGGTGAGTTATGAATTTGAGAGGGGATGTATGTGGTGCATTTTGTCAAAGGTGTTTTTTATTGATAGTCAAACAGAAGAGGGAAAAACATGCGACAGTCCCGCACAACTTCCCTCGCAGGGGGTATGCCAAATATGAGGGGAGGCCGTAGAGAGTAAAGAGTGTCCAGTCCTCCGGCCCTGCCAAGCAACAAGCCACAAAAATACAGAGGTTCCAAATCTAAGCCATAAATACAAAGCTAGTAGAGGAGCCCAGCTCCCGCTCATCGTTAAGGCTCAGCAGAGTTCAAGCTACTGGGGCCGGTCACTCCAAACCTAGCACGATCAGGCTCCCCCCTCCATCGTCCAGGGCTGCCACAATGAACCAAAACCAAAAAAGAAACCCCCCTACCCCCAACTACCCCCAACCACCCCACCCTCCCTCCCAGTGGTGGTAGCTCTCAGTCATACTCACTACGATCCTCTGCCAACACTCATACCTGAAACAGATGGAGGGCTCGAACTGAGGGTGGACACACCGCTGCCGGTAATCCCTTGGAAAGAAAGCGAACCAATGGTCCCCAACGGAAAATGAAATTCTTAAAGTTCCTCAGAAAGATGTCCGCCATCCGTTCCATGTTCAACAACTTCCACAATCGCGCATGCCACAAAGAGATCGCCGGGGCCTCCCTTTTCTTCCAGGCCGCCGCCAGGGTTATCTTGGCCGCCCCCACACAAAGCCAGAGGATCTTTTTGTCCGCTTGCATCTGATGTTTGAGGAGTGGATCCCGAAGGCCCAACAACACGTGAGTCAAGGAGTCCACAATCTGGTACCCCAGGATCTCCTTAATATGGGACAAGATCTCTTCCCAGTAGGGGCGGATGATCGGGCAGTCCCACCAGATATGGCGAAAGTCCCCCAGTAGACCACAGCCCCTCCAACACCTGTCCGAAGAGTTAGGGAAGATGCGGTGTAACTTAGCGGGGGAGAGGTACCAGTCCATCATGGTCTTGAGATGCGCCTCCCGCAGTTCCACCGAGTGATTATGCTTGGCCATGTCCCTTCACAAATGGGACCACTCTTCATCCATGATGGCGCGACCAAGGATGTCCTCCCATAGGCCCATGTAGTGCGGTCTTGGGGAGATAGCAGTGGCTAAGAGGTGGCTGTAAATAAAGGAAATGGCACCGCGCATGGTCCAGGTGCGGGAAAGAAAGGCCTCAAAGGGGGTGAGCGGCCTAGTCGCCGCTTCTCGAACTGACGAGGACAATGCCCAGTGCAGCATTTGAGTGTGGCGGAACTTTTCCGACTGGGGGATCCCATAATCCCGCCCACAATTGGCAAACGTTAGCGGGGCATAGCCATGAAAGAGATGCGTGAGAGCGAGGCAGCCCCCTTCTCTCCAGGCATCAAAAGGCCCCTCGCAGTGCAGGCGGGAAGGCCGGGTTGAAGTGTAGGGGAGTAAAGGGCAACGGGAACGTAGTCCACTGCTCATCTCCAGAAACCGAATCCCAGACCTTAAGGGTGGTACCGGTAGGTGTGCTGATGCACGCATTCCTGGGCCTATCCCCCTTGGGCTTCCACACGGGAAACAACCTTTACAACGCAACTTTTACAACGCAATGCTATTACAACGCATTTTTTACAACGCAAAAGCTTTTACAACGCATGCATTTACAACGCATGCTTTTATATGGTAAGTACTTTTACAACGCATATACCATTACAACGCATTTTTTTAATTTTTTAATTTTTTAGTAAAATGATGTTTGATATATAATTAATTAATATTTTATTATTAATATTAAAAACTATATTTGAAAAATATGAAAGAGTAATTATTGAGTATAAATTATTTATTATTTAAGAAAAATTTAAAAATATGAGTAGTATAATAACAGATTAATACTAGAGTATTTTTAAAATATGAAAGACTATTTTTTAAGTTTAATTAAAAAAATTTAAAAAGTATAATAAATGAGTAGTATTATGAGAGATTAATACTTGAGTATTTTTATCTTTCTTATTAAAAATGTAATTAATAATATAAAATATTTAAAAAAAAGAAAGAGTACTTTTGGAGTATTTAAAAAATAAGTAATTAATATTTTATTATATAGATAAAAAACTATATTTAAAAAAATTAAAGAGTATTTTAATAATTAAGAAAAATTTAAAAATATGAGTAGTATAATAAAAGATTAATACTTGAGTATTTATAAAATATTAAAGAGTATTTTTTAAGTATAATTAAATAAATTAAAAAAGTATAATAAATGAGTAGTATTAGGAGAGATTAATACTTGAGTATTTTTATCTTTCATATTAAAAATGTAATTAATAACAAAAAAATATTTACAAAAGAAAGAGTACTTTTGGAGTATTTAAAAAATAATTAATTAATATTTTATTATTTATATTAAATGCTATATTTTAAAAATATGAAAGAGTAATTATTGTGTATAAATTAATTAATTAATTTTGAAAAATTAAAATATATGAGTAGTATTATAAAAGATTATTACTTGAGTATTTTTTAAATATGAGAGTATTTTAAAAATTTAAAAAAAAAAAGATTAATAAATGAGTAGTATTATGAAGGATTAATACTTGAGTATTTTTAACCTTCAAATTTAAAATGTAATTAATGAAAAAAAATATTTTCAAAAAGAAAGAGTACTTTTGGAGTATTAAAATATGAAATATGAATAATGTTAAAAAAAAAAAAATTTACATTTAAAATATTAATAGTTATTAAAAATTAATTTAACATGAAATTATACTAAAAGAAAATAGAACTAAGAAAATAGAACTTACTTTAAAAGAAGCAAGAAAGGGAAGAGGCAAGATGGCCGCCGACTGCCCGTAGGAAGCGGCAGCCCCTGGACCTGCTCCCGATGATTTCTGTTTGAGACACACTGATGCGATGGATTCTCGATTGGAAAGCTGGTGATTAAGGGAGAGTGAACTGAGTGAATTGAGCGAAAGAAAGCGAGAGGATACGATATTGAAGAGATGCTCTGGGAGCCAAATATCCTTACATCATGGCTGATTAAGAGATTGGGCGAGAGGCAAACTACGCGAAGCAAGTTGACGGTGCTGATAAAGCTGGTGGCTAACTGTGTCTCAGATTACCGCCCAAAGAGCAGAAGCGACCTGAGGCGTGACAGACGCAGTATGGCTCCGAAATTGCAGAGGACTGTGAAGGAGGTTGCAGGAAGACAAGAGCTACTGGAGAGTGACTCTGACATACCAGCCGCAAACCTAAGCTAAAAATCATCGGAAGGGACAGGCGCGAAAAGAGGCCGCAAGACAGCGTGAGGAGGAGCGCTTGGCTGCTAGCGAGAGGCGAAGACAGGATCATGAGGTCGAGCACAGGAGGAAGGCGGTGCCTGGGAAAGGAGCAGCTAACAGTGTTACGAGTGGCGAGAGGCAGAGGCAGAAAGATAGCTCCTTTCGACAGTCAACACTGTATGAGTCTTTTACCTTGGTTCACCCGGAGTTAACTGTAGTAACTGCTCCTGTCAACGTATTTCCAGAAGGGGATGTTCCAGGAGAGATGTCGGCGGTAACGGCGGTTCAACTGGAGGCCCCAGCAGCGCCTGTAGTAGTGGTGGAAGGTATGCTGGTGTCAGCAGCTGCTCCATTACTGACAGAAGTTACAGAGCTGGTCAATAACACTCCTCTCATAGGAGGAGTAGGCGGGGGTGACGTGATTGACGCGTGAGCTGTCAGCGCGCTGTCAGATTGGGTGGAGACCCAAACACCGGCACTGATACCAACAGCTGCAGCGGTTGTCAGGGGAGTAGGAGAATCGCCTGGCGAGGTCAATCTATTAGAAGCAACGAAGACCTTGGAGGTGGAAATAAGCTTGTCGGAGGGTGGCCTCAGGCAAATAGATGCAAGTGAAGGAAGGAAAGAGGAGGCGGAGACGGAGACAGAGGGCTGGAAGGATGGAGCACCCGTCATAAATATTAACCAGTCTGGCTATGAAGAGAATGGGGCAACTCCTAAGAATCAAGACACACTGTTTAATTCTCATGAGAAGCGAAGGAAAGAGGATGACGGCAAAAACGGTAAAAACGGTGGGAATAGTGGAGTTATGGCCGCTGCACAAGGAGATGTTCAAGCTGTGAGTAGTTCTACATTTCATGATAATTTAACTAATGGAGATGGCGTGATTAACCAGACACAGCCAGCAAATGGTTGCGCATTAGCAGCAAGGAGCAAGTTTATGAGAGACACACATGCAGGAAAGAAAGGTATCAGAGATACTCAGCTGAGATCTACGGGCTCACCTAGCGACGAGTGCTTCTACACAGGTATTGATGAAAAGGATGGGGGACTAGAGGATACAGATTCATCTACAGACTTCTCAGTGGAGAGCTGTTCAGAGGAGCTAGAATCAGAGGCCTCGGAGATGTCAGAGGCAATGGTGGGAAAAAATTCTGCTTCAGGAAAGACTCAAGCAGCGAAGTCGAAGTTAAAGGCAATTCCCAATAGATCAAGGGGTGGGCCACGAAGGAGAGCAAAAAAGTCGGGATATCTGCCACAAGGAGGTATCGCAAAGAGGTTAGTGTGGGAGGCGTCGGCTACCTCGCAGCCGATGTTGGAGGGGTTCTCAGGCGGGAACCAACTGCACCCAACCCAGGAAAAAGCCGGAGGGCAAATTGCTGGACAAATGGAGGGGCATACAGATAAGTTTGAGCTGTTACTTACAACTCTGAAACAGATTCAGGGAGAGGCTCGTCTGGAGAGCAAAAGGGCAAAACATGCGAATAAAAAAATCCAGTCTTCGCTTTGTAAGGTTGACAAGCTATATGAAGAAGTAGCTAAAAGACTTGATGAGGTTGAAGAGAGAACTTGCAAGGTGGAGGAGGATGTGGTGTTGCTGCAAGAGTTTAGACAAAAACAGGAGAAAACAGCATTGGATGTCCTCTGGAAGCTAGAAGATCTTGAGAATAGGCAGAGGCGCAACAATATAAGAATTCTTGGTGTGGAGGAAGGGAGGGAAGAAGGAGATATGCAGGCTTTTGTGGTGGAGTTGTTGAAAGGTGCATTCCCGGAGATGGATAATTGGGATTGGGACAAGGAGGTACAGCGCGCACATAGATTCCCGCTAGTTCAGAGGAAGAACAATTCAGGAGCCAAATCGAGAGCCATATTAGTTTCCGTGGGGAGCTACCTGCTGAGGGAAGAGATAATCATGAAAGCCAAACCAATGAAGAAACGAACATATAAAGATATCTCCTTCTTTGCTCGCCCAGATTTTTGCCACAAAACAGTTGAGAGAAGATGGCAAATGAGGCAACTTATTACACCGTTTCAGAACACTGGGTGTGAAGCGTATTTGATGTTCCCATCACGTCTTAAAGTTATCATTAACGGACAGACTAGGGTGTTCTACTCGGAAATTGTGGCACAGGAATATCTAACTTTTTTGAAGGAAGAGAAGGGGCGAAGGGGGGAAAGGGAACAAAGCAGGCAAAACGATCGAGGTGCAGCTATTAGAAACACAGAACGCCTAACATAGTGTCATTATTTGCGGTATAGTAATACTCCCCAAAAAAAAAAAAAAAAAAAAAAGGGTGTGAAGAGTTAAAAGAAATGAAACTAAATGGAAAGAGGGGAGATTAGATTTGACTACAAAAAGGTGGGGTCATTGCATCAGCAATATGAAGATTTATGAGGTATGGGCAGGCTGGGGGTGCTTCCTTGGAGGGCCGGTCGTCACATTTAGGTCGGGATTGACCTAATTGCCAGTAAGGGGGGGGGAGGGGAGAGTGGGTTGGGGCACTTAGGGGGGGACAAGGCACGGTGCGCATTGGACAGGTAGAGCTGAAGAAAGTGAGGCAAAACAGGCAAGGAGGATTTAATGAGAGGGTAAGAAAGGTATCAGTAGGTCTAGTAGGCTCAAGTAACTGGGAAAAGGCGGGTGTTTGTGTACAGAGGGAGGCTGATCTAAGGGAGGCAAGTCAGGAAGCAAAAAAAGATAAATCAAGGAAAAAGAAAGAAATGAGAGAAGCTGTGAGCAACGATATCCATGGGTTCTTATGGGTTTTAGGTGTGTAACGTGGAATGTGTGTGGGCTAAATGATCCACAAAAAAGAATGAGAATCTCTATTGCTTTAAGGCAAATGAATGTTGATCTGGTTTTTATACAGGAGACACATATAATGGACACGCAGGTGTACCTTGTGGAATCAGCTGGGATTTTACTTATTGGTGAGCTCCAAACAGGGGGTGAAGAAGAGAGGGGTAGCTATTCTTGCTAGAAACAGGAATATTGTGGTAAGGAAGAAAGCGCAGGATCAGTGGGGAAGGTGGGCCATGGTAGAGTGTCTTTTGGATGGGGTTTGGACCACTCATATCAGTGTACGGTTCCACGGAAGATGATCCGGAAATCTTTCAATTTTTAGATGTGGAGATGGCTACTTGGGCCCCTAGAGTTATTATAGCAGGAGATTTTAATATTAACGGGTCAGATGGGCTAGGGCAAGGCTCCTTTGGTAAATATAAAGGAAGAAAGAAAAGAGTGAGTCGGGCATTGGAAAATCTAATTGTAAATAATGCCCTAATAGACGTTTGGGGGACTAAACGGGTGGCTGACAAGGGGTACACGTACTATTCAGCCCCGCATCAAGTGTGTGTCAGGTTGGATTATTTTTTGATCCCTAGCTCAGACGTGTCGAATGTACAGATAGGTAAATTACCGAGGCTATTTAGCGACCACAACCCATTAATACTTACTTTTTTAAGTAAATGAGAGACAACGCACTAATTGGACATTCGAAAGGAGATTGTTAAAAGATGAGGGCTATGTAGGGCACATGACTAGGTGGATTAAAGATTTCTTTCTGATTAATAGAGGTAGTGCGGCAGAGGGAGTGGTCTGGGATGCCTTTAAGGCAGGAATCCGAGGCGAGACAGCGAGTTTTAGTTCCTATAAACAGAAGCAAGAACGCTCTAGGGGCGAGGAGGCAAGGGGAAAGGTGATTGTGGCTGAGGTAGAACTAGAAGGCTGTCTCTTGAATGGTATTCAAATTGACAATGCATGGAATGAGCTACTTAAGGTAAAAGGGGAGGCTGAAAGGGATGTGTCTATCAAAGCGGCAGAATTGCTCACATCAAAAAGGGAGAAGTGTTATGAGTGTAGTGAAGCCGTAGGCAGGCATCTTGCTGTGCGGGCAAGACAACAAGAGTCTGTGGGAATATTAAGGGAGATAAGGGATACTGCGGGTAGGTTACATACGGATTCAGAGGAAATGCGGGACGTATTCAGGAGTTTTTATGAGAAGCTATATACTGAGGATCTCGGGGATTTTGATAAACGGGCTTTTAATGAGTATTTTGAAGGGATGCCTGGGGCAGCACTGGAGGAGGAGGCTTCGGAGCGCTTAGAGGGGACATTGCAACTAGAAGAAATAAAAGAGGCAGTCTGGAATTTGCCGGCGGGCAAGGCAGCAGGACCGGATCAAATCCCGGTGGAGTTTTATCGGGTTTTTTGGGGGGCACTGAAGGAGGTTATAACAAACATAATGCAACAGGCGCAAACAGGATCCTCAATCCCTGCATCATGGGGGGGTGCGGTGATAGTGTTAACACTTAAAAAAGGGAAACCTCCGGAGGAGCCTGGGTCTTACAGACCAATCACTTTAATGAACTCCGACGCTAAAGTATTTTCTAAGGCATTGGCAACAAGGCTAGCAGGAGTGATTGCGAACATTGTGAGTAGAATGCAACATGGTTTCATTCCAGGAAGGGGGACAACTCATCATATTCGTAAAGTGATCACGCTATTTGATGCGATGGAAGTTGCAGGGGACCCGATGGCTGTTATGCTTTTGGATGCGGAAAAGGCTTTCGATCGGGTCTCCTGGGGCTATTTATGGGGGGCTTTGGAAAGGTCCGGTGTAAAACAGGGATTTATCAAATCAATTAAGGCCTTGTATTTGAGTCATGTTGCCTCCATTCGGGTTAATACAGGGTGTACTAGGCAATTCCAAATAAGTCGCGGAACAAGGCAGGGGTGTCCCTGCTCGCCATTGTTGTTTGCCATTTACATGGATCCATTTATTTGGCGAGTCGAGGCATGTGGGTTGGTCAGCGCTCTCCCTACTTTAACTGGGCAATGTAAAGTGTTAGCTTATGCTGACGATGTGGCAGTGGTCACACCAACTCCAACGGAGTCCATTAACCAAATTGAAATTGAGGCCACAAAATTTGGGTATATATCGGGGTATAGGTTGAACACGGGAAAAACACAAATAATTAAAAATAGATTTGCTATTTGTACTGATAATCGTGTTACTTGCTCAGGAACATATTTAGGAATCTCAATATCGGCTGATTTGGATTCCTTAGTGGAAAAGAATATTGTCCATTAATGGGAAAAGTAGAAAAAGACCTGGACAGATTGGAGAATCTGCATCTGAGCTTAGTGGGGAAAACAAATATAATCAAAATGTTAATTCTCCCTAAATTCTTATATTTATTTAGGGCAAATCCCCTTGCTGTTTGACGCTAGGTGGTTCAAAAAGATAGAACACATGCTTAATAGATTTATTTGGGGAAAAGGGAAGACAAGAAGGGCACTTAGATTCATGACATTGCCAAAGGAAAGGGGAGGGTGGGCAGTGCCCGACTTGAAATTGTATTATTGGGCTGCAACGTTCCAAAACATGCTAGGGTTGGTGGGGGGTGCGGAGGCTGAAGGGGGTAGCGATTTAGGCACGGTTGCAATATACGGATTGGTTCTGGGCATGGAGGTAGAAAATGTGTTACTAAAATTCACGGAGGCCAGCTATTACAAGCGAACAAAATTCAAGACTCTCATGGCAGCATTTGCAGTGTGGAAAGCATTTCGGAAAAGGGCAGGCTTGGGGAGGTTTAACCGCTACACTAGACTCAAAGATAATCCTAATATTCCTGAAGAGATCTTCGCAGATTCGGTGTTTACAGAGTGGGTAGCTAAGGGGGTGAAGAGCATAGGGGACGTTATGAGGGATTCAAGTGTTTGCCAATTCTTTGAAATCCAGAATAGGTACAATTTGCAAAATAATCACTTCTTTAAGTTTTTGCAAATTAGGAGTTTCTTGATGAATAAAGTGGGTGGATCTTTGGGGTTTGATAAGGATTCGGTAATGGAACTGATATGGATAGGGAAAGAGTGTACGATTAAACGATTTTACTCTGAATTAATGAAAGGAAAGCAGGATGATTTAGTGAAGTGGAGTGATAAGTGGAAGGATAGTCTTAGTGTTAGTCAGGATTGTTTCGAATTATCCCTGGAAGAGGGGCATAGACTTCTGTGTTCTGCATCATTGCAGGCACAGCATTTTAAAACGCTATATCGTCTGTACTATACCCCATTTAAAATAGCTCAGTGGGGAGGAACTGTAGGAACAAATTGTTTCAGATGTGGAAGTGATGAGGCAGATTTAGAACATGTATTTGCTACATGCCCTCATTTACACTTGCTAAAGAAGGACATTGGGAATTTCATAAAGACTGTACTAGGAATAAATAACTTTTCGTTAACTCCCCCAATTATTCTATTAGGCATAAATGAGGAGGAAGGAGGGATGCAGTCAGGGGGGGAGTTCTTGTGTGTAGCGGTAGCAGTTCTTAGATTGTGCTTAGCCACTGCATGGCTAGACCCTCTACCGCCTACATATCATCAATGGCTTGCTAAACTACTCTTTGTGTATCATCTGGAGAAAGAGATATATGCTAGGAAAGGTAAAAATGGGAGGAAATTGGGCAGGGTAATTTGGGATCCCATCACTAGATGGAAAAAGGGAATCTCTAATTTAGTTTAATGAATTAAATAGGCCTGCCAATATATATACATTTTCTTTGCTGCCTAGAAGTTGCATAGTTTGTACTCTGTTAGAGTGGATGATACTGTTTATGGCAATTAACGAATGAAATTTTCTTTTGCCCTGTTTGTATTTATTGTTGACCGGATATCTCACTGCTGTTTTCTCTCTCTTTTGTAATAACGCACTGTGCCTTGTACATAAATGTCAAAATATTTAATAAAAAGATTAAAAAAATATATATATATATTAATAGAGTTATTAAAAATTAATTTAACATGAAATTATACCAAAAGAAAATAGAACTAAGAAAATAGAACTTACTTTAAAAAAATTCCCACGCTTTTGCATTGAGGTCTATGTGCTAAATTGTCCTTCATTTATTTTGGCAGCTTAAGAAGATACAACCCGCGGAACAAGAAAAGAATGAGCGAAAAGAGAAGAAAAAGCAAGTTTGAAAGGAAGAAGAAAATAGAGTCGAACATATTTAGTAAATTTACAATTTAAAATTTACATTTTACATGTTTAAATAACAAAAAAAATAATAAATAACAGTAAACAAATAAGGTTTATTAAATATTTCTTTATTAGAAAAAACATAGAAAAAGCATTTTTGATTTATTGTTTTTTATAACATAATGTACATATTTTAGAAAACATACATAATTTATTACTATTTTTAAACATTTATTTATTGAAATAGTAAATAAAATAGTCCTTTTTTAACATTGATGCACGCGATGACGTCATGACGTGAACGTAAACGTAAGACGCCATTTTGAAGAGCATCGGAGGAGGAAGCAGCAGGAAGCTGATCTGCGTCCAGGTAGGAAACATTTTCACATTTATTTATAGATATAACGTTAAAACAAGATACATATATAGTAATAAAGGAATAAGGAGAGGTTGCGGAATAACTAATTGATATTGAAAATGTAAAAAAGCATGTCCACGTTCAGGTCATTAGTGTATGCCTATGTCGGGTCGCGAAAATGTATTTGTTCATAAAAAAATGTAAGTAACTATAACTGTAATTAAAGTTACTATTAAAAATGTTTATTTCAAAACTTCGGAACGATTACAAATGATTTATATCTTCATTTAAAAAAAAAAAAATTGCGTATTCATAATTTATGAAAAAAAAGATTGTTATTAATTTGGTGTTTATGCAGCAATGTGCATTTCGGAAAATGGATTGACTTTTGAAAATTTAAATAGGTAGAGTTTTTTGGGATTTTATGGGTGGTAGTTACTTAGGAAGTTTTCAAATAATTATTTACTTGCAATTGATTTATGGAAAGTTGGTCGAATATTATGGAAAAGTTGCTTTGGATACATTGGTTGTTTGGAAAAAAATGAAGATTGGGAAAGAAAATACAAAAATTAGGAGACCCGACTTGTAATTTTGAAAAAATGTTTAAAAAATAATTGTATGCCAATTGTAATTAAAGGATATTTAAATTTGAAGCAAAGCAGGAAAGTAAGTACATAACTATTTTTAGAAAGAAAGAATGTTAGCAAGATTTTCCAGGTAGTCTAGAGCCACACACAACCTAAATTGTTGTAATATAGCCAATAGTCTCTCAGACATTTCCTTAGTTTTGACAGTTACTCGTGGGTTTAGACTACCTGCAAGTGTTTGGGCAAGTCTCATTTCTTGAAAACTTTGCTCCTTCTTCAAAGTTTCCAAGAAAGAGTAGAAATTTGGATGAGGTTTGCCAATAGTATGGTTGGAGGAGTTATGCCATCTCTCAATGGCATTATTTGTTTTTGCTTCTCCCTCTAAACAGCTCGTGTAGCAGTTCCACCACTCCACATGGAATCGTGGCTTCCTCCTGCGACCCGATCTGCTTAGGTGCCCAATCCATGTGTCCTCGAAATAATTTAGGATGGGTGCCAATTTCTCTTCATTACTTGTATAAAAAACAGATTCTATAATAGCAGTGTAGTACCCGTCCACACTATCGGGAGGAACAAAACAAAGTGCTGTTAATTTTTTTAGTTCAAACTGTAGTTTGCTATCACGAGAATATTCTGCAACTAGGGATGTTTTTTGTAATTTACGCCAAAAAGCCTGGGAAAAATGGAAAAAACATCCCTGAATTTGGGTATCCGTGTACGTTTTATTGATCACATTGAGCATGCTCAATTCAAAATCTATTATTATTTTCCTAGGACTTTGAGAAGTTTTACTTTTAATAACTGATAAAAGTTCATAGTATGTTGCAGAAGTCTTATCAGGTAGCAAACTATATACTAAGGGGATTACATTATTGTTAATTTTGGCATGTATAGTGTAAATTTGAGTGAAAGGATGGGGTGTACTTTTAAACGTCCCATCCATCATCCAAATTTCACTATTTTCTAACTTTGCGAGGTTACGTGGGGTACTAAAAATAAGAATTCGTTTCTGAGGGTTTTGGTTATCATGCAGAAGGAAAGGTTCATCAGAAAAAGAAATAGAAAGATCATGTGGAATTCTAATATCAGAAAAAGTATGTGGTGTAGATAATTGGATGTTACTTGCCTGCTTTTGTCTTTGAATAATTCGTCTCAAATTAGGAATTATGGGCATGTTACTAGCAACATGACTGGGGACATGCTGTGCAACCTCTCGTAAAATTGATCCTGTAGAATCATTGGAGGTGCTTGCAATAGCTTTCATTTCATTAACAGTTTCTCTTATTTCTACCTCCATTGCAGAGGCAGAGTGGTTATGTTCTGTTGTTTTTACAACTAAATTATCAAGTGTAACCGCTCTGCCACTGCAATGGGTAGTGTAGTATTGCACACACCTCCAATGATTTCTAGGAAAACTTATTCTTTCCTTACTATATATGTATCCTGCATGGTTTAATAAATTTTTCCCTTTCCTCGATTATATGTATTTAGCTGCTTCAAGAGTAGACATTATCTGTGAAGAGAAGAGAAGAAAAACAAATTAGGATGAAAAAATAAATACACTGGCTCTAATGTTACCCCTACACCATCTAACACTTTCCCTACTGCTGCACCTTCCTGGAGTTAGAATAGTAAATTATACCCCTACACCATCCTACACTTTCCCTACTGCTGCACCTTCCTGGAGTTAGAATAGTAAATTATACCCAAACACCATCCAACACTTTCCCTACTGCTGCACCAACCTGGAGTTAGAATAGTAAATTGTACCCCTACACCATCCAACACTTTCCCTACTGCTGCACCTTCCTGGAGTTAGAATAGTAAATTTTACCCCTACACCATCCAACACTTTCCCTACTGCTGCACCTTCCTGGAGTTAGAGTAGTAAATTATACCCCTACACCATCCAACACTTTCCCTACTGGTGCACCTTCCTGGAGTTAGAATAGTAAATTATACCCCTACACCATCCAACACTTTCCCTACTGCTGCACCTTCCTGGAGTTAGAATAGTAAATTTTACCCCTACACCATCCAACACTTTCCCTACTGCTGCACCTTCCTGGAGTTAGAGTAGTAAATTATACCCCTACACCATCCTACACTTTCCCTACTGCTGCACCTTCCTGGAGTTAAAATAGTAATAGTTATTCAAAATACAACCCATATTTTATGCATTTTGGGATCTTATTTCAATTAATAAAAAAAAGGTTTGACTAATATATTGATGGATTTATAACAGTGTTGATTTAAAATACCTTTTGTTTTTGGGTTTTTTTCCTTGGTGAGGCTTCTGTTGTGGTATTGGCCTGCTGGCTGGAGTTTTGAGTTATGTGTTTAACAGATTTTTTCCTCAAAGTTGCAAACAATTGTCTGGGAAAATAAAAAAAAACAAAAAATAAAAATTTAAACACTTTGACAACGTTGGTGACAAATGCAAATTTTAAAAAAATGTTTGAAATCATGACATTGTATTTAAGTATTACTACATAACAATTTCCCTACTGCTGCACCATCCTGGAGTTAGAATAGTAAATTGTACCCCTACACCATCCAACACTTTCCCTACTGCTGCACCTTCCTGGAGTTAGAATAGTAAATTATACCCCTACACCATCCTACACTTTCCCTAATGCTGCACCTTCCTGGAGTTAGAATAGTAAATTTTATCCCCTACACCATCCAACACTTTCCCTACTGCTGCACCTTCCTGGAGTTAGAATAGTAAATTGTACCCCTACACCATCCAACACTTTCCCTACTGCTGCACCTTCCTGGAGTTAGAATAGTAATAGGTTTGACTATTACATTGTTGGATTTATAACAGTGTTAATTTAAAATACCTTTTGTTTTTGGTGTTTCTTATCTTGGTTTGGCTGCTGTTGTGGTTTTGGCCTGCTGGCTGGAGGTTTGAGTTATTTGTTTAACAGATTTTTTCCTCAAAGTTGCAACCAATTGTCTGTGAAAATGAAAAAAAAAAAAAAATTAAAACAACTTTGACAACGTTGGTGAAAAAAGCAAAATGTGAAAAATTGTTTGTAATTCTGACATTTTATTTCAGTGTAACTACATAACATATCATATTTTCCATGGTGCTGTACCACACTTCAGTTAGAAAAAAAATTGATACCCCTAAACATACTACACTTTCAATAATGCTGCACCATTATGAACTTAGAGTAGTAATGGATACCCCTACACCATCCCTCACTTTCCCTACTGCTGCACCTTCCTGGACTTAGAATAGTAATTGTTACCCCTGCACCATCAAACACTTTCTCTACTGCTGCACCTACGTGCAGTAATATTAGTAATTGTTACCCCTGCACCATCGCACAATTTCTTTTATGATGCACCTTCAATGTTTAAAAAAAAATATTATTTACCCCTACACCATACAACACTTTTGCTAATGCTAAAAATATATTTTTAAATTAAAAAAAAGAAATATTTAATCATTTACCTTCACAATAGCAAAGGTGAGTCGAGTAGGTTGAGGTGAAGATAAATTAGGCAAACGATATATTGCTTTTGATAGAAAAACAAATTTCTGTTTTAGGAACAAAAAAAAGATGTTTTAAGTTGGTATATATTAAAGTTACTTCAGAGAAAAAAAATTGGTTAGAGTACATTTTATAAAATATTAAAATTATTTTTAAAGCACTGTGTGTATGGAAATAAAACTTGATTTAGGACAAAACAAGGTGTTAAAATATAATAGTGACTTACTAGTAGTTGGAAAGTAAGAATGCTTCTCCAAAGGATTGCAGTGTTCTCTCAGTCGAGGTCACAGTCTAGGTGTCAGAGGGTCAGGTTTTTGCGTCTGGTCTCTCTGGTAGTTGATAATCAACTGATTGCAAAATGGTGTCTTGCTGGTATTTATAAGTTTTAGTCAGTGCCACTATTAATTTTTTTTAAAACAGCGTTCGTTGTGTTTTTTAGTATATTTCATTTTGCTGTGGAAAATGATAATTTAAAAAATCATTAAAAGATGTATTGTTTTCATTTATTTGTTCCGTTTTGGCATCCATTTTGGAACATGTCTTTTGCTATTGTTTTCATAGAAAGTGTTGTAGGACAAGTTTTAGAAGTGAGATGGATAAAATGGCGACTATGTGTATGTGTCTTCTGTTTTAACCCGTTTACTTATTTTCTGATATCATGATTTAAATGTATATGAACTGTTGTTTAATTATTCGTTATTTGTGTAAAACTTTTAAATGTGTTAAAACGGATTTTTGGGGAAATAGGAGTATTAATTTTAATACTCGAGTATTAATTTTAATACTCGCGCATTTATTTGGTAATGCATTTCAGTAGATTTACGTTCAGTTTTGCTCCACATTTTAATACACTTCCCCACCCTAAAACCCCTAATTTCCCTGCATCCCGTGCCAGATTTTATTTAACTTTTTATTAAAAAATGTATTTTTTTTGGCGTTGTAATGGTATGCGTTGTAATGGTTTTCGTTGTAAAATATTGCGTTGTAATAGTGTTTGCGTTGTAAAAAATGCGTTGTAAAGGTCGGCGTTGTAATAGCATGCGTTGTAACGTCATACATCCCTTCCACACCAAGTCCCATAGCGTTCGCCCCGCCACACTTCTATCCATGTGCAGCCAGTGTTTCTCAGAGAGGGGTTGGGTCCATTCTACCAATATGCTCAGTTGCGCTGCCTTGTAATAGAGGTGCAGGTCCGGAAGATCCACTCCACCCTCCCCCCGAGGGCGCCGGAGAGCGGCAAAGGAAAATCTAGCCCGTCCCCCTTGCCAAACAAAATGGAGCATAAGAGTCTTTATGCGTCGAAAGAAATCACTGTCCAAGACAATAGGGAGAGCCTGGAATAAATATAAAAGCTTCGGGAGGAGCGTCATTTTAATCGCATGGATGCTACCCAACCAGGAGATAATGTCGGCTTCCAGCGATTCAAATCAGCCTGGATTGTAGCCAGTAAAGGGGGGAAATTGCCCGAATACAGTTTCCCCACCGTGGGGGGTCAAGTGGACCCCTAAATACTGTAAAGAGGAATGGGTCCACGACAGGGGCGAAAGCGGTCGGAGGCGGTCCACCTCTGCCGAGGAAAGCGTGAGGTTAAGAATATAAGATTTATCGTAGTTCACCTTGAAAGCTGCTACCGCCTCGAAACACGCCAGAGCCGTCTGCACATCGGGGAGGGAGTGTGCAGGGTCTGCAAGAGAGAGCAAGACGTTGTCCGCAAACAGGGAGATCTTGTGTTGTTCGCCCATGAAGGGCAATCCTCGTATGTCCGGGTGCTCCCGTATCGCCAACGCCAGGGGTTCAATATTCAGAGCAAATAACAAGGGGGAGAGGGGACACCCCTGCCGTGTGCCCCGCGAGTGCGAAAAGAAAGACGATAAATATCCGTTGACCGTGACTCTAGAACGGGGGTCGCTATAATTGGCCTTGAGCATGGTCAAGAATCTGTCCGAGAATCCAAATGCTTCCAAGGTTCGGAATAGAAACTGCCAATCCACCCGGTCAAATGCCTTCTCGGCGTCCAGGCCAATCAATACCGCCGGGATGTTAAAGAGGTTGGCCTTCTCGATGAGGTGGATCACCCTCCTAGTGTTATCATGGGTTTGACGCACCTTGATAAAACCCGATTGATCAGGGTGAATAAGAGCCGGCATCAGGTCCTGCAAGCGAGTCGCAAGAATGGAAGACTAAAGTTTGGCGTCGATATTAAGCAGGGCTATCGGCCTATACGACGAACACGCAGAGGGGTCCTTACCAGGCTTGGGGATAACCGAGATGACCGCTTCCGCCATGGAGACCGAGGAAACCCCCGAGTTGGCCATAGCATTGAACAGTCGAACCAAGAAGCCACTAATGTCAGCGGCAAAGGATTGGTAGAAGAGGGTCGTGAACCCGTCCGCACCAGGCGCCTTATGGGGTTTCAAGGACCTGATGGCACCCAGCACCTCCTCCCTAGAGATGGGGGCGGAAAGCAGGTCATTCCATTCGTTAGAGACACGAGGGAGCGGGAGCGCGCTCATATAGTCCTTTTGGGCGACGGAGTCCAGGGTATCTCCCGAGTACAACGTCGCATAGAACTCCCCGAAGAGTTCAGCCTTGGCAGCATCACAATGCCGCAACGAGCCGGTTGCATCTCGAACGCCCCCTATGTAATCCTTCTCCCGTTTATAGCGAAGTTGGCGGGCCAAATGCCTCCCTACCTTGTTCCCCTGAGAGTAGGAGAGATGGCGGAGCTTCAGGAGAGTGAACTCCGCTCTGTTGTTGTAGTGAGCCCGGAGTTTGCCCCTAAGGGCAGTCAGCGGCGTTTGTCTGGAAGGTTTGGCCTTATGTGCTTGCTCCAGCGCAGAGAGTTCCAACTCCAACGCCTCCCGTTCTGTCCTCCTCAATCTATTGAGAGCTGCGTTAAGGGCCAAGCATCTACCCCTCACGGACGCCTTGAAGGCGTCCCAGGTAGTGAAAACCGAGGTGTCCTGCACAGGAAACTCAGCAGAGAACAAAATCTTTTTTCATGATTTAGTATTATCTGCTCTTGCAAACTTTCAAGATAAAATACAACATTCAGCACTACATTAGCGTAGCAGTTGACACCAGAGCTATTTTCAAAATGACAACCAACAACCTCTTCAACATTGTCCTTTTTGTTTTTGCTTGCAATCACATCACTCTCCTTTTGTTTTCTCTTCTGTACATCCTCATTACAGATATTCACAATTCTCCTTTTCCGACAAACAACACGTTTTTCAAACACAGGATACTGACCTAAATGAGGAGCATAGCTTCTTCTTAATCTATTATACCCCTTTACACAATTTGCATCAGCACTAACTTTTGAGTCATCAAAGTCTATCATGAATAAACCAGATAATGTTTTCACTCGTGACAAAGCAACATATGCCTTCTTTAAACACACTAGATCCAATGTTTACAAAAGCACTATCTACAGTTAATCCTTGAGATTTGTGAATAGTTACAGCATATGCTAGAGAAAACGGAAACTGCTTCCTACGTACATATAAGTCTTTCACAAGCAAAAAACGAACTGAACAACGACTAATGTCTTTAACCTCTTCAATCTGATCAAATTTTATTTTTAAAAATTCAATTCCATCTTTTTTCTGGTAATTAACAAAACCCACAACTTTACCCATAGCTCCATTCACTAAACCTTTTTCTACATTCAAATTACTCGACGGTTCATACATACATAAAGATTCTTTTCTAAACCAGCTGTTTTGGATATGTTTTTCTCTAGAGAATCCAATTTAGTTTTCAATTTGCCTGTCAATGTAATAGTTATTCCTTCATGCTGTATTTTGTTCACTGCTTCCATTTTCATAATCTCTTCATTTTCCAATTTCAAAAGTTCTTCATTGAACATAGAGCATTCATGTAGTGTTGGCATTAAGCAGATTACAGTATTTTTTTCTGCAATTTTCTTGTATATTTTCTCTGGAACTATTTGTTCTGTTGGAAACAAATTACATAGCAATCGACTCTGTAAAGCTTTTCTGCCATGTTCTGTGAGTAGTCCAATTCTAATATCTTTGAGAATACTTGCATAATCATCATCATTTGCTTGCCGCATATTGGTAATGAGTTCTTTGTACTTAAAGTATGACCAAATATTCACATTACCTATACTTCCTAATGACTTTTTCGTGTCTTCATGTGTAACAGTATTAAATACTGGTTGTCCTTTAACTGGAGTGAGCTGCAGTAGATCCCCAAAAACTATAACATGTTTTCCTCCAAATAACACGTCATAGTCTCTCTTTAGAATTTGCTGCATTCTTAAATGCACAAAGGCAAGCATTAAGTTTGATACCATGCTTACCTCATCAATAATGAGAAGTTTCATTTTCTTCAACACTCTTGAAACTTCAAAACATGCTTCTCCAGTTAGCTTGTGGTATTCTATTTTGTTCTCATGCTCTACTGGTAACATTAGCAAACAATGTAAGGTAATTCATTTTGTTATATGCTGCTAACCCAGTTGGAGCAGTAACACAAGACAAAGTTGAATCAGTTTTTTTCTGTAGGTAGCTTCTAATTACTTTAATTAAGAAACTTTTTCCAGTTCCAGCTTGTCCACTCACATACATTCTGATTGGTTCAAATGATGTGCATGAGCATTCTTTATTTTCATGTAGTAATCCATGATCAATTTGTTTTGTGACTTCTTCATAAATTTGTTGTTGTTCATCATTCAGTTGTTGTTCCAAATTTGGTAAGTCTATAAAATCCTCCTGAGCTTGATTCATAGCTGTTTCCACTTCAGTCATGGCTATTGCAGCTTCATTTCCTACGATTGGTTGTCCTAGGGGATCTTGACTGAGCGTACCAGAACTTTGACTGTCTTGAGAACTGTCTCTAGCTACTTCAGCTGCAATTGTAGCTTCTTGTTCAATATCTTCATTTAACATTTGTACATAAATTGTGAAAGTACTGCATTCTATGCTATCTTTACATGCATTAAAGGAATCTTCATAGCTGTGAAAATCTCCAAGTAATTCATCCTCTGAACGCCATGCTTTAAACAGCTGTAAAAGTGCTAAGTAGTAAAATTCCTTTTTGTCAGTAGTGTCGCAACTCAGCTTCCTGTGATTAATCAAACTTCCTTTTGTTTGTTTCACCAAACATCCTTCCTCACCAATGACTTTTTATTTTCCATTGTTGATGTCTTCTGTGGCATTCCGTGTAAAAATGTAGTTCTGCAGCACTTCATAGAGACACATGTTCTCAAGATGATGACTTCTGTTTGGGTAATATGTGTCCAACATATTTGTTTTCAAAATGTCTGTACTTTCAGGTTCGTTCTCTGCTAAATATTCAATTTCTCGAACAGATTTCAGTACCCTATTTCGCATTCCTGCAAGGCCTAAATTTACCCAAATTATTCTTCTGGATTTGGAGTACAGACTTGCAGATGATAATCTATCTGAGCATTCGTATGACCCAATTTCTCGATGCGATAACATCTTTAAACTGAAACTGTATAGCTTTTTACTGACAGTCTTCTCGTGAGAAATCTCTTCCCACATTTCTTTCAATTCCGTTTTCTGAGATTTAGTGATGTAAGATGTGACATACCGAGCAACAGCAATAGAATTGTCAGCTACATACTGAATATCCATGTTAGCATTCCACATGGATAAAATGACTGGGTTGTAGTCATTTATAAATTTTGACTCTTCTTTTCTTCTTAGGTTGTAAGTATTTTTCGGAGATTTTCTTGTAATGGTATGTCGCACAGCTGACATAAAACTGTTTACTCTTCCTTTTGAAAGAACAGGTCTTGGAAATCCAAATCGACATTTTGTGTAGAATTTATCTTTAATCTTGTACTTTCGTCGACAGTATTTTCCACACCGATGACTTTGGAAATGTAAAACTTGCTCTTTTAAGTGTTTCTCTTCTGTGATTTTAGGTATAGCACATGTTGCATATTCTTCAATGAAAGTTAAAACTGCATCATCAGAATCTGTTCCAAATTTTGGGGCATCCTTGATCCACAACAGCATATGAATATGAGGAGCACCTCTTACTTGGTACTCTTTTCTCCAAAAGAAATCCACAACTTCTCCAAGAGGTGGATTTTTTTTTATTGCAGATGAAGGACATCATAGCCTCAAATCTATGATTGAAATATCTGCAAACATTAACCGGATCCAATGAGCACAATTCTCCTGCTGTCTTGTATTGGATGTTTTCAATATTTGAATTTGCCTCTCGAAGAAAATCCAGTAAATCATCCCAAGCGTATCAGCACAGCTTAGGGTAAGGAACCATGTAGGAGTTCCTAAATTCCGTAACATACATTTCAATTCTCCATGGCGTCGGTACCAATATTCATTGGTTCCACGCTGACAAGCCATCAGATTAATCAATTGAGATTCCAAATGATCATCTCGCTGTTGCACTTTGTTCATAAAATCCTTTGCAGACACATTATGTAGATGTACTCCACTTTTTAAAATGTGATTTACTGCATAAGATAGTGCAGACAAGTCACTTTCAAATAAAAGATGGAACAAATAAGGAATATTTTGACGAAATCTTGGATCTTCTGCATATAATCTTGTAGTCCGATACTCAGAAGCAGGAATCTGTACTGGACGTTCATCATATCGTCCACCTTTTCCTGTAGGAAACAGCTGGGGAAAACATACACTCACTGGAGTTCCTTTTGCTTTTTTCATCTGAAACAGATCAATAGTGTTTGCCATAACTTCTTTAGAATGAAGAGGATGTATGCTGAAATGTTCATAAATTTCTTCTTCTTTTGACTTATACACTTTTTCAATTTGCCCAGTTGGTATTCCTATGTCTCCTAGTATAACTTCTTCATCTTCATCCATATAAATTGATTCATAGTACTTATTATTTCTTTTCAAATATAAATTTGCTCTTTGTACTTTTCGTACATCTACTAGCTCCTGCCAAATTTTCGTATTCTTTGTAGGTACACCATTAACCAGAATACCTAATGGTTCAGTTTCCAAACTATCTGCATCAATTGTTTCAATATATTTTTTTCAAATCTAACGGCAAATAGACAACTCTTCCTTTTAAACCTCTTTGTAAATCTGAAGGAGGTAATTTACCTCTTTTGGGCTCCATACGAACTATAGTCTGAAACGGATGGACACATTGAATGAGTATAGACTCATACGTATTTAAATCACTAAGTTCTGCAGGAATATCAACCAATTTTAAATTATTATGTACAACTCTAGCTGGCATTTTATTTTCTTCTAACTTGTTATAACAGTATTTACAAATACGCTGATCTTCACCCAAATCAAAACAATTTTCCAGAAACAAATATGTAGCAAAATCCGTCCACTCATAATTATTTTCTTTTTCACTTTTTTTTATAGAGATCAACATTCCTTGTTTGAGTTTTATAATGGGTTCTCCCGCAACAAATACAAGTAATATTTGGTCTTTCATTAGAGATGGTAGTACATTTTGTCATTTGATCTTCAAAATTTTTACTAACAGTGAGTTCTACATTCTATTCCACATTTTCCTCAATAACTGTGTCATTTCCTGCACTTTATTGCTCTGGACCAAAGTAACAAAACTGAATATCATCATTAATCTTCTCTACATCTGATACAGATCCACGGAACAGAGCACTATTCAACTCATTTAACTTTAGTGCTGGACTTTTAGCAAAATACAATCTTCTCACAAACTTTCTCATTTCAGTATGATGTACTGCCAGCATCCTAAAATGGGGAAAAACACTTTGACAAACTTTCCTAGAAAGACAAGTCAGAGAATGTCCTTGCAAACCAGTATTCGTTCTCACTCTGCATGGATCTAGTCTTTGAAGCACCTTAATCTTCTGTTTAACACTTTTTTTTACTATATTCTCTTAGAAAGTCACATAATTTATCAATAGATTCTTGTTGTACAGTACAAATACTACTACAATTCCAAGTGTACACTGGGGCTTTAGGACGTTTCCCCTTAACCTCATCAGCTAACACTTCTTCCTCATTTCTTGGAACCATTTTCTCCTTTTCCATTACACAACCATCTTTAACTTCATAAGCACGACCTCTGGTGTCAACTGCATGCAGCAAACTATTACTTTGAAGATAACTCTCTTCATTAAAAAATTGTTCAATACTTGAACTATGCTTCCATTCTCCTAAGAACTCTTTACAAAAGTTATTTTTTTTCACTACTCTTTTCCTTCTGCTTTTTGACTTCATTACATTGACTGTTTTATCTAATGTACGGATCCTGTTCAAAATTAAAATGAATAGTTTTCTTTTTAATTCCAAAGCCTTTGCAACAATTGATTCAATATGTTTCTTTTATTTATAAAATGTTGCTTTCTTCCTATATTTTTTCACATCCTTTAGCAAATTGAACATCACTCTTCTCTGAAACATTTTTCTACGAATGTTTTGAAATTCAGTTTTTCTTTTAAGTCATTCTTTATTGCTTCTGATTGTACATTACCGTTTACTATTTTCTTTCTATGGTCTTGTTGTTTTCTACTTGAAACACTATTTGCAGTGGATATATTTTTTACATTTTTTCTTTGTTTGAGGATATTTTTTTAAAAATCCTTAGTCTGCTTACCAGAAGACTTTTTCTTTTTTCCATCATGAGGTTCTTCAACTAATTTGTGTTGTCCAGATGCGACCGCCAGTAGATAATAAATGTCGCCCAAATATAAACATTATCTACTGGCGGTGGCCAGTAGATAGTTATAGTTAGGACCGAGTTCCCATAGGAAATCAGAAAATTCTATTTTGAATAACTTTGGCGCCGGTTGACTTATCTTCGTGAAATTTTCAAAACTAATGGGGCGCTCCACACAGCTCCTACCCTGAAAGTCTCGGGGTGATTCGTCAAGCGGGGGCTAAGAAAAATGGGGGGTCCCAAAACGCGTTTTCCCCAAGCATTTTCCCATAGGACCTTTAGTCGAAGGTACAGCCCGAACGGCTGAACAGAATTACTTGAAATTTGTCAAAGAGGTAGTCATCAGGTCAGGCATGTGCCTTTTGCATATATGGTGTCAATCTGCTCAGTAGTTCCTGAGAAAATTGCAGTTAAAAGTACATAAATATCTATATGCGCGCACTGTGCACGCACGGTGTTCGCACGGGGCGCGCACCAAATGTCCGCGAGCGTAATTCTGATTGGTGGTAAGATGTCAGTCAACATTCCAATCGTTCAAAATCAGGAAGTGTCGGACGCCATTTTGTCTGTGACAGTGAAAAAGAAAGGTGGAGACCGTGAAAAGGGGGCAGGGTAGAGAGTTCCTGAACCCCTAGCCTTTGTCAGGGGTCCCTGAAGGACCCCGAAGGGTGAAAAAAACATTTTATTTTTTTTCAAAAAATCGAGGGGTGCGCGCACCCTCCAGCAGAAGAGAGCTAAAAACACAAGTGGAGAAGGTGTAAAGGGGAATATAGCTCTTCTTGGAGAAGTAAAGTGAATTCTGAAAAGAACTGTTTTTTTGTCTTTTTTGTTTTGTTTTTTTTTTTTAGTTTTTTAACAATTTTTTTTTGTTGATTTTTTTAGAGCACCAAAAAAAAACTGGTAATGAAAAAGTGTTCAACAGGAACAAAAATAATAAATGAAAAAAATTATGGGCTGGAGCATGTGTGCTGCTGTATTTTGTTTTCGATGAAGTTAATACTGCTCTCACCGTAGCAAAGAACAGCATTGCACACATTACAATGTATGTGCACCTTCTGGGGGCGGATGTCCAGTGACCTGGTACACGGAGAATCTGCGGCCGCAGATGATGTGCTCGGCTGAGCAGGTGGAGTGTTGTCTCTTAGGGCTCTAGTTGACTCTCGAGCATAAGGTGTCTTGAAGTGTCTCAACATTAAATAAATACTAAACGAGCATTTCTTGGTGGGATCTCCTCTGGATAACACAGTTCCACAAATAGTGAATGTCACCTTCGGGGCATTGACTTTCTTTTGGCCCTCTGGAAAGGTGAAGAATTTCCAGATATAAGAGTCTTTTTGTTTGGTCTGCCTTGGTGGTACCACAAAGGTCTCCTCCTCACTCCCTGAAGTAGACTGCTGTTCTGCCATTTTCAAGTAAAATTGTACTTCAGCTCCTTGTCCCAGGAAATAAGAAGAAATAGTGAGGGGAGTGGGTGTGGTGTTTGAAGATTCTGGAACAGAAACTACTATGAACAAATGAAAAGTGTTGTTTCATAATCACATGACTTGCCGTGCGCGAACGGTGCTCGCACACATGCGCGCACGTATGCACGCACTGTGCACGCACGAATCAGAAATGAATTACTTTTAACCCTATTTCTAAAACATGAAAAGGAGGCAGGGAAGACACTCCCTGACCCCCTAGACCTTCTCAGGGGGTCCCTAAAGGACCTCGTAAATAAAAAAAAACATTTTGTTTAATAAAAAAAATTGCCGGTGCGCGCATTGTAAAAAACCCTTAAAAATTTTTTTTTTAAACTGTTTATAAGTTTATAGAAGATATTAACTATGCTGTTCAACTTTATCCAAATAAAAAAAAAAAGAACTGAGCCATTCCATATTACAGGATACAGTCAATCTATAACTATATACATAGGTAGTTTATTGTAAAATAAATATATAAAAAATATAATAATACATACATAAATTAGCATTTAAAAAACCTTACAAATTCACTAAAAAAACCATAGGTTTCACACACGTTATAGTTAGGAATTAGCATTTAAAAAACCTTGCAAATTCACTGAAAAAACCATAGGTTTCACACATGTTATAGTTAGCTGGACATTTCACTCGTACAAAACCATTGAAATTCCCCCGTTATAGTTAGTTCAGCTAACTATAACTCGCGCGACCGCAATCCACTTCTGATGACGTCACATATTACATCACTCATGACAGTCCATCACAGATCTAGTCTTGAAACCATGCACCCAGTGAATCACCCACTCACATATCTATGCACAGAGTCACACATCCCCCACTCACACAAACACTCAGGCACCCATACAGATACTCAGACAACCGATCTATAACCCATATAGACAATCATGTAGCAATTTGCAAACCCATGCAGCCGCTTACACACCAGCAGTCAGATGGCTACAGACATTCACACAGTTTAGTCACTAACCCTTGCATTCAGTAAGATACGTTTAATCACTCACTTATAGTCAGTCACTCACCTACAAAATCATCCATTCACACACTTATACATCCACTCATTCTTCAATATGCCTTTCCCTATATATAATAAACATATTTAAAGTTTATAGAAACACACAGACACTGGATGCTCAAAGATGAATGATCAAAATGATTGCGGCCCTTCAATAGGTACAAGGGAAATATTATGAACCACTCAAATCAGTTTATTTTTTTGTTTCACATGATATCCTATGACAGGGACATTCCATAACTACATAGGTATAAACAGGGTGTTTAGAAAAACGTATTCAAACGTTGTAGCTTCTTGCAGATCTGCCCCTTGTGCATATTAATACTTAGTTAAACTTATCTTCACAGTAATAGAAATAAAAAATGGTACACATTTTTTCCAGATGTTTTTGTAATGTAAATTGGGGTAAATTGCTTATTTTAGAATTAGGATCTGTGAAAGAAAAGAAAAAATAGTTATAACATGTAATAATACATTATAACAACACAGCATAATTTAAACAAAGTAATTTGTTTGCCTTATTTGCTGTTCTCAGAATATATTGAATTTCACTAGAAATAGTGATTTCAATCGTACTCCTCACTTGACAGCGGCCAAAAAATACCAATCAAAAATATTGTTTAAAAAAAAACAACATTCTATTCTCAGTAAAATACCAGAAAATACAAATCACACAAATGTAAAATGCTTACTGCTAACAAAATTTTATAACTTCAATTTATAAAAACTGTAAATGTTGTTGCTTTAAAATATTCACAGTCAATAAGTAAGAAAAAGTCCATAATTCAAACATATACCTTTCCTTGAGGCCAAATGGTATTTTTGCACTGTTTTTTATGTAAATTGTCCAATGGTAAACCTAATGAATTATAATAAATTCCTCAGAGACTGAATTATCTTCCTAAAACTTTGGCTTCAAAAATATTAGGTAGGAATTTGGTAATTCACTAGGCAAACGTTGTTTGAAAACCAACTAGGCATCATTACAAAGTGTCCAGCCTTTGTCACATTTTAGATAGGCAGTGTAATGTCCAGATGTTGTGGAAGGACCATCATGGAAAATTATTGCAATTGCTACAAAAGTCCTTCCTGATATTGATAGTTGTGATGCTACAAATTGCTTTATTAAAGTGTCCAATTTTCTTCCATCAGCTGTACAATGTTGCATCATTAAAATTATATGTTGTCCATATTTTTTTTTAAATAAAGTTGATAACATTTCTGATTTACATTGGCTACACTCCATGTTTTGATTTGCAGCTTTAACTAATTTATTGAAAGACACTGATTTACAGTCCGGTAATGGTAAATTTAGAAATCTTTCAGTGTCTACATTAGTGCTAGATGTATACATACAATTTTCACAATGATGTTCCCATTTGAAACAAAGGCCAAAAATATTTTCTATTTCTACACCTTCATTTTCAAAAACAGTAGGCATATACATTAAAAATTCCTGAGATTCTTGTTGGGTACTTTGCGTAAATTGCGTAGAACCAGAACATACATCGAAAAGATTACGAACATCTGAAACTGTTTGTATTTTACTTGTATCCGTTCTCAATTTTTCATAAACAGAATGCAACAAGGAACAAAATCTTTTTTCCTGATTCTGCATAATTTGTTTTTGCAAACCTTCAAGATAAAAAACAACATTGACCTACATTAGCATAGCAGTTGACACCTGAATTATTTTCTGATAACCAACAATCTCTTCAACAGTGTCCTTTTTCTTTTTGCTTGCAATGACAACATTATCTTGTTTTTTTCCCTTCTCTACACCTTCAGTACAGATATTCTCATACCTTCTTTTTCGACCAACTACACGCTTATCAAATACAGGATATTGACCTAAATTGGGAGCATACGCTCTTCTTAACCTATTATACTCTTTTACACAGTTTGCATCTGCAGTAACCTTTGTGTCATCAAAATCAATCAAAAACAAACCAGATAATGTTCTGACTCGCGACAAAGCAACATATGCCATACCCTCTTTAAACTCAGTAGATCCAATATTCACCAATGCACTGTCTACACTTAATCCTTGAGATTTATGAATAGTCACTGCGTATGCCAGAGAAAATGGAAATTGTTTCCTTCGGACATATAAATCTTTAACAAGCAAAAAATGAACTGAACAACAACCAATTTCTTTAACTTCTTCAATCTGATCAAATTTAATTTTTTAAAAATTCAATTCCATCTTTTTTCTGATAATTAACAAAATCCACAACTTTACCCATTGCTCCATTAACTAAACCTTTTTCTACATCCAAATTACGCCTTAAAATTACCCGACAGTTTATATATGCATATAGTCTTTTCTAAACCAGCCATTTTAGATATCATTTTTTCTAAAGAATCCAGTTTTGTTTTAAATTTTCCCGTCAAAATATTAGTGATTCCTTCATGCTCTATTTTATCGATGGCTTCCATTTTTATAATTTCTTCATTTTCCAGTTGCAATAGTTCTTCGTTGAATATAGAGCACTCGCGCAGTGTTGGCATTAAGCAGATCACTGATTTATTTTCTGCAATTTTCATGTATATTTTCTCAGGAACATCATTTTCATTTGGAAACTAATTGGAAAGTAATCGACTCTGCAAAGCTTGTTTGCCATTTCTGTCAGAAGTCCAATTCTTATATCTTGAAGAATACTTCCATATTCAGCATCATTTGCCTGTCGCATATTTTTCGTCAGTTCTTTGTATTCAAAATTAGGCCTGGGCCAAAATTCCGTTCCGTTCGCGGAAATTGCGATATTTTGGCATTTTCGCGTTCCGCGGAAAGCGCGAAAATGTCAAAATTTCCGCATTCCGCAGCTTAGCGATAATTTTTTTCTTGCTCGCGCTGTAAAACAATACATTCTCGCGCGCGCGCGATCGCCTTACCTGAATCCCTGCGTTCTCCGACAAGTTTTCTTGACCCGGTCGCGTTCTCCACGAGATGTTGGATTTTGGTAGCCATTTTGCGCTGTCTCGCGAGAGTTCGCGGCCGCATTCAAGTCATTTTTCACGCGATCACGTCATTTGTCGCGCGATCACGTCTTTCTTCTCGCGATCATGCACCGCGCGAGTATGAGAAGATTGAGATCTCGAACATGTCATTCTACATCGCGAGCCAGAGGATGAGGACGCGGGCACATGAAATCGAACGCGAACAGGAGAAAGAGACCGCGAACACGTCATATCCAACGCGACAGGGACAAAGAAGAGAACGCGATCATATCGTTTTAGACACGCCGGCGGAAGTAATGTGAAGCTCGAGAACTCAACAACGTAAAATTTACAATGTGGAGAGGAATATCGGCTCTAGCAGCATGAAACCATCTGCAAATACTGATTTTGGATGAAAAGAACTCCTTACATCCACATTTGGCTTTCCTTTTTTGTGCAAGGAGTCATTTTTTTACAAGGTGGAGAGAGGGAGGAAGTGACACAGATTCTCCAACTTCCTGTTCCTGTCCAGCAGGCTCCTCCCAGTGCTTTGTCCATCTCCTGCTCATTCTGCCTTTGGATTTGGAGCTGGAAAGATCACTCTTTTTGTCTGCTGCATCATTGCAATTGGATTTCAGGATTTTTGGAATAGGATATTTTACAAGTAAGTGGTTGTTGTGTTTGATTGTGGGCATTGCAGTTGTTGTGTAACTACAATATATTTTTGATAATTAATTATCATCATCTCTTTTTTTTTTTTTTGTGGGTTGTAGTAGTAGGCCCGAGCTAGCCATGGGCATGGCCTCATGGGTGTGTGTGTGCATGATGAAGCAACTGTTCCTTTTGTTTTTTGAATATATTTCATTTTCAAGCACATTTAGGGCATGGATGGCATTGGATTGAGTTGGGGAAGTGTGTTTTTTGGGCTGACCTTGCTGATGTTGTTGGGCATGGCCATGTGGCTGGTGGCCATTTTTAGGCCTAGGCCTGCAAGCTTGCCTGGCCTTGTCTGCCAACAGGCCTGCTTTCATCCACTGCTACCAGAGCAGGTAGCCACAGCTTTAGTAATCTACTGTTTTCTGTGTGCTCTGTTGAATTTAGACATCATTTAGGTCATGGATGGCATTGGATTGAGTTGGGGAAGTGTGTTTTTTGGGGTGGCCTTGCTGATGTTGTTGGGCCTGGCCATGTGGCTGGTGGCCATTTTGAGGCCTAGGCCTGCAAGCTTGCCTGGCCTTGTCTGCCAACAGGCCTGCTTTCATCCACTGCTACCAGAGCAGGTAGCCACAGCTTTAGTAATCTACTGTTTTCTGTTTGCTCTGTTGAATTTAGACATCATTTAGGGCATGGATGGCATTGGATTGAGTTGGGGAAGTGTGTTTTTTGGGCTGGCCTTGCTGATGTTGTTGGGCATGGCCATGTGGCTGGTGGCCATTTTGAGGCCTAGGCCTGCAAGCTTGCCTGGCCTTGTCTGCCAACAGGCTTCATCCACTGCTACCAGAGCAGGTAGCCACAGCTTTAGTAATCTACTGTTTTCTGTTTGCTTTGTTGAATTTAGACATCATTTAGGGCATGGATGGCATTGGATTGAGTTGGGGAAGTGTGTTTTTTGGGCTGGCCTTGCTGATGTTGTTGGGCCTGGCCATGTGGCTGGTGGCCATTTTGAGGCCTAGGCCTGCAAGCTTGCCTGGCCTTGTCTGCCAACAGGCCTGCTTTCATCCACTGCTACCAGAGCAGGTAGCCACAGCTTTAGTAATCTACTGTTTTCTGTTTGCTCTGTTGAATTTAGACATCATTTAGGGCATGGATGGCATTGGATTGAGTTGGGGAAGTGTGTTTTTTGGGCTGGCCTTGCTGATGTTGTTGGGCCTGGCCATGTGGCTGGTGGCCATTTTGAGGCCTAGGCCTGCAAGCTTGCCTGGCCTTGTCTGCCAACAGGCCTGCTTTCATCCACTGCTACCAGAGCAGGTAGCCACAGCTTTAGTAATCTACTGTTTTCTGTTTGCTCTGTTGAATTTAGACATCATTTAGGGCATGGATGGCATTGGATTGAGTTGGGGAAGTGTGTTTTTTGGGCTGGCCTTGCTGATGTTGGGCCTGGCCATGTGGCTGGTGGCCATTTTGAGGCCTAGGCCTGCAAGCTTGCCTGGCCTTGTCTGCCAACAGGCCTGCTTTCATCCACTGCTACCAGAGCAGGTAGCCACAGCTTTAGTAATCTACTGTTTTCTGTTTGCTCTGTTGAATTTAGACATCATTTAGGGCATGGATGGCATTGGATTGAGTTGGGGAAGTTTTTTTTTGGGGCTGGCCTTGCTGATGTTGTTGGGCCTGGCCATGTGGCTGGTGGCCATTTTGAGGCCTAGGCCTGCAAGCTTGCCTGGCCTTGTCTGCCAACAGGCCTGCTTTCATCCACTGCTACCAGAGCAGGTAGCCACAGCTTTAGTAATCTACTGTTTTCTGTTTGCTCAGTTGAATTTAGACATCATTTAGGGCATGGATGACATTGGATTGAGTTGGGGAAGTGTGTTTTTTGGGCTGGCCTTGCTGATGTTGTTGGGCCTGGCCATGTGGCTGGTGGCCATTTTGAGGCCTAGGCCTGCAAGCTTGCCTGGCCTTGTCTGCCAACAGGCCTGCTTTCATCCACTGCTACCAGAGCAGGTAGCCACAGCTTTAGTAAACTACTGTTTTCTGTTTGCTCTGTTGAATTTAGACATCATTTAGGGCATGGATGGCATTGGATTGAGTTGGGGAAGTGTGTTTTTTGGGCTGGCCTTGCTGATGTTGTTGGGCCTGGCCATGTGGCTGGTGGCCATTTTGAGGCCTAGGCCTGCAAGCTTGCCTGGCCTTGTCTGCCAACAGGCCTGCTTTTTCATCCACTAGGATCAGAGCAGGTAGCCACAGCTTTATTGATCAAGTGTTTTCTATGTGATCTGTTGAATTTTTAGACATCACCTTCCTGAGAGTGTAGTGTGTGGCTGTACACAGTACTAGTAGTATAACATAGCTCTAGTTAAAAAAAAGTCATAAATGGCTAGACTATCTTTTGTTACTAGTACAGTACTAAGTAACTGAACCACAAAAACAAATGCAACATTTCACTGATGTTCTTCTCCTGTCTTCTTTGCTTTTAGGTGCACAAAAGACAGAGTAGGAGGTGTCATCGGCATCACCTGGCTACCCGTTGTACTGCCAGCCAGCCAGAAGTCCTGCTGCGCATCACGCCCACGTGTGACCAGAACTTGTTGTGCATCTGCCTCCTGCCTGACATGGGAATAAGATGGCCCCAAAGAAAGGTACCAGGTCCAGTACCAAGAAAGTTGCTGGTGAGAAGAAGGAACAGAAAAAGGAAGTGCCATTAACCACGACTGGTGGTGTGCCGGCCAAGGTTTTTTTTGGCACCAAAGCGTTGTCCTGGAACCAAGCTGGGACCAGCACAGCGGTCCAGCAACCCCACCAACCTAGGCCCAAGGGCTTTACTGTCGCAGAGGTAGCCAGTCTACTAACGGGCAGCGATGTTGAAGAAATGTCATTACCGCAAAGTAGTACACAGTCAAGTTCAACGCAGGCGCAAACTCAGCATATCAGTGTCAAGCCGCCGCAACCAGAACAGCAGCAGCCGCCGCAACCAGAACAGCAGCAGCCGCCGCAACCAGAACAGCAGCAGCCTCCGCAACCAGAACAGCAGCAGCCGCCGCAACCAGAACAGCAGCAGCCGCCGCAACCAGAACAGCAGCAGCCGCCGCAACAGCCCACCATAGTAGTTGTTGCTCCTGAGGTAGGGGCATTTCAGGAAATCGAGCTTCCTGCAGACAAAGCGGAGCGAAGTCAAACCACTGTTTCAGAACATCTATTGTCTTCCAGACCACCAGCAAGGAAAAGGAGGCTTAGTCCATCATCTTCTTCTTCAAGCCCCGCTTCTGATGATCGTGATGACACTTGGGTCCCACCAGCTCGGTCTGAGAGTGAAGTACGCCACAAGACATTGCTTCTGAAAAGGAAGGTCCCAGAAAAACTTAGAGTTATGGAGGTAGATGTAGAAGAGGGGGGTGATGATGTTGATGAAGACGAGCCAGTCATCACACACATTACTCCCGCCCCAAAGGGATTGGAGACCGACATTCTCACCCTATCCAGAAAGGCTGCTACTGAGCGGGATGTAGCATGGATCTCACCAACACAGGTTACACCACCACTACCTCCAGCTGCCATATTTTCCAAGGCCCGGCAGGGACCTACATCCAGCTCAACCATCTCAGTAGGAAGTGGTAGTAAAAGTCACAGTGTAGGTGGACAGGGTCACATATTTTCAAGCACCCCCTCAAGTTCATCTGGTGTTGAAAGTGGCACATCCAGCAGTGCCAGAAAGTTCTCCTCCCCAGTTTGGGACTTCTTTTCTGTTAGCGCCAAGGAGGAGAACGTTGCTATATGCGCAATTTGTCGGCAAGGTGTTCGGCGTGGTAAGCTTGGTACAAACTATGGTACTGGAGGACAAGCAAGTCATCTAAAAATACACCACAATATCGTGTGGGAGGATCACCTACGTAAGTTAAAAGAAAGTAGGAAAACTAAACCCTTTGAACTTGGTCAGGAATCAGGGAGCGATATTATTGTGGTGGCAGGTGAAGAACAGGGAGGCATTTCTAGCCCTGTCTCCAGTAGTGCAGTCACTGCAGTGGTAACGCCCACATCCTCCTCAGTAACATCAGAGTGGCACCGCAGTAAGAGCTATACTCAGAGTGTGGGTGAGACACCAAGGCGACCGGCGAGTACCTCAATGAGACAATCTGTGTCGTTGGGCCTTAGTGGGTTAATGAAAACAGCACCACTAAGGAAAGTAAGCCAGCCTACCATTGACAGCATGTTTAGGTTGGAGGGGCAGTTCCAACGCAACCACCCAACGGCACGATTGTACAATGCGAAGCTGGCTAAAATGTTAGCGCTGGACCTTCTTCCTTTTTCATTTGTGGAAGGGGTGGGTTTCCTTGAATTTGTGTCTGCCATCTGCCCGAAATGGAAAGTTCCCAGCCGGTCCTATTTCGCAAGAATTGCTGTTCCGGCACTACATCATGATGTGCTGGAATTGGTTGGTCACGGTTTGCAGCAGAGTGCTGTGCACAATATCCACCTGACAACAGACATGTGGACCAGTTGCCAAGCCACAGATTACATGTGCATCACTGCACACTGGATCTCTTTTGTGGGGGTTAGAGATCAACTATCTGCACGAGGTGTTGTTGACACAGCTGCGATTTTTGAAGGTACTCGGAAACATGCAACTGTAGCCATGTTCGCCATGGAGAAATCTCATACGGCTGAAAACATTTTAGAAGAGTTTCGCACCAAGGTTTTGGAATGGCTGCGGCCCAGAGGGCTTGGTATTGGTTTTGTTGCCACAGACAATGGCAGTAATGTACTTAAGGCCATGGAACTTGGTTCCTATTTCAGGGTTCCGTGTTTGGCACACTGCATAAACATTATAGTGCAAGACTTTCTGAAAAAAGAACCCATAGTAAGCAATTTACTGGCCATCTGCCGAAGAATATGCACTCATTTCAGCCATTCTTTTAAAGCTCGGAAGCAGCTGAGGATCCTCCAACGTGAGCGTAGGATGCCAGTCAAGGCACTCATCCAGGAGGTGGCAACACGTTGGAACTCAACGTATTACATGCTTGATCGTCTGTACGAACAGCAGAGGTCACTCAATGAATATGTCTGGTACAGAAGCAGTGATGCTAGTGTTAAAGGCATGACCCTTCAGAGGGAGCAATGGACCCTAATTCAATGCCTGACTGAGATGCTGTCCCCTTTTGAGGTCTTCACACGTGAAGTCAGCAAGGAGGACTGTACAATGGGCCAAGCTATCCCATTGTTGCAAATGCTAGAGCATGAGCTGAATAATGTGTCTGAATCCTACAAAGGTGTAGAGGACAGAAGGCAAGCCCATGACTTGGTGGAGAGCTTATCCAGGCGCTTATCAGAAAATGTAAGGATACAAAATAAAATTTTGTCACAAGAACATTACATTTGTGCCACAATTCTGGATCCACGTGCAAAATTAGGACTATTCCTTTCTTTTTCCGACAATGATGTTGCCCACTACAAAAGTTGTATAGCTGAAGCAGCCATCAAGTTTGAAAACGAAGGGCTGCTAATTAAAAGCCCGCCACATCAACCCACAACAAGTACTGATACTGAAGCAGGCCATGCAGAATCAAGTGCAACTTCGTCGGCTGAGGGCAGTGCGGTTGGCTCACAATCGCAACACTCACCATCACCATCGACTGCAAAAACAATAACTGGATCATTCCGCCGAGTACAATCATTATCAGATTGGTATGTAAAGATGGGCCGTAAGCACAGTGCTGATGCACAGAAAAAACAGCACAAAAGCTTACCAGCAGAAACCCTGAACATTGAGCGGATGGTCCAGGCCTATCTGGACGACCCAACAGAGGTGTACGTTGATCAAAACCCAGTGCAGTATTGGTATAGGAAAAGGTATGAATGGCCACATGAATGGCCACAGCTCAGCAGGCTGGCGATAAGCTATCTGGCTTGCCCTGTCGCAAGTGTCTCTTCCGAACGTGTTTTCAGTGCTGCTGGTTCCATTGTAACCTTGAGAAGGACCAGTCTATCTCCCAAAAACGTGGAGAGGTTAACAATGATCAAAATGAATCAGCACTTCATACCACCGAATTACACAATGCATGAATCAACAGAGGAAGATGAGGACAGCGGCTCAGGTGACGGAAGTATTGTGTCAGATGATTACCTACTACTGGAAGATCCCCCAGAGTTTGAGGACAAGCTATACTTCCCTGACAATTAGGCTCGCACTTACTGTCTTCCTCCCTTTTTTCCCCCTTTGTTTGTGTCTGTTGTTCCGGTTATAAACTTGTGAATCGCAACCAATGCATTATCACCATCTTCTAATCTTCTAATTTAAGATACAAGTTTCAGGTGTCTGCCATTTGACACTACAGTCCTCAGAATCCAGCTCCTCCGCTCGATCATACTGCATCTCCTGGTCAATTCCATTTCCCTCATGAATGATGATTGGATGATGGTAACAACAAATTCAAACTTTCCTCGTCCTTCCAAAACAAGTGGACCATGAATCTGATGACTTCTATAGCTATCCTCCTTCAGAGCCGAGAGAGACTGGCCATTAACTGAAAATAAGATGCAACAGGTAATGATTGATGCCATGCATTGGCCGCAGAATAGCAGACTGAATGATGTAGATTTTGTTGTGTGTGTTGCGCATGAATGAATTGATGTAATTGTGCACTGCCACTAATCAACATTCTACAGAACACACTAATTTTCCCCTTCTGGCAAACAAGAAATGTGTACTTCTCCTGCATCTTGGTGATACATTGCTTTTAATTCAATACAGGAAGGGGACTCACTCAATCTGCGCAATGCAAATGACTGTGACTTAACAACACCGTCCATCATGATGATGGCGAAAGAGACGGCCTGCAGCGTTAACGAGATGAGATGCAACAGGTAATGATTGATGCCATGCATTGGCCGCAGAATGGCAGACTGAATGATGTAGATTTTGTGGTGTGTGTTGCGCATGAATTGATGTAATTGTGCACTGCCACTAATCAACTTTCTACAGAACACACTAGTAATTACTAATTTTCCCCTTCTGGCAAACAAGAAATGTGTACATCTCCTGCATCTTGGTGATACATTGCTTTTAATTCAATACAGGAAGGGGACTCACTCAATCTGCGCAATGCAAATGACTGTGACTTAACAGCACCGTCCATCATGATGATGGCGAAAGAGACGGCCTGCAGCGTTAACGAGATGAGATGCAACAGGTAATGATTGATGCCATGCATTGGCCGCAGAATGGCAGACTGAATGATGTAGATTTTGTGGTGTGTGTTGCGCATGAATTGATGTAATTGTGCACTGCCACTAATCAACTTTCTACAGAACACACTAGTAATTACTAATTTTCCCCTTCTGGCAAACAAGAAATGTGTACTTCTCCTGCATCTTGGTGATACATTGCTTTTAATTCAATACAGGAAGGAGACTCACTCAATCTGCGCAATGCAAATGACTGTGACTTAACAGCACCGTCCATCATGATGATGGCGAAAGAGACGGCCTGCAGCGTTAACGAGATGAGATGCAACAGGTAATGATTGATGCCATGCATTGGCCGCAGAAGGGCAGACTGAATGATGTAGATTTTGTGGTGTGTGTTGCGCATGAATTGATGTAATTGTGCACTGCCACTAATCAACTTTCTACAGAACACACTAGTAATTACTAATTTTCCCCTTCTGGCAAACAAGAAATGTGTACTTCTCCTGCATCTTGGTGATACATTGCTTTTAATTTAATACAGGAAGGGGACTCACTCAATCTGCGCAATGCAAATGACTGTGACTTAACAGCACCGTCCATCATGATGATGGCGAAAGAGACGGCCCGTTAACTTAAGATGAGAAGGAACAGGTAATGAATGATGATAATTAATAGCATGCATTGGACACCTGACTCTGAGGTATTGGTCTTTGTGTTTGCGTTGTTTGTTGTGCACAAAGTGATGTCAAAGTGTACTAGTGGTAATCTATCTTTCTGTACACAATAAAGAATGACTCAAGTCAGTAATATTTATATTTCTACTCTTGTTGTGTTATAAAAATTACACTTGTACTGCAGGCCGATCTTCAGTCAGTAGAAGTATCAGAGCTGATGATGAAGTCAGGAGGATGTTTCATGAGTGGCATAAAACGGAAAAGCCTAAAGGTAAACACGTCAACAACAACTACAGCACACCCAAATGTCTGTGTAGAAGTTGAATAGAGTGTAGCGGTGGGATGACTGCAGTGCATTGATTTTACTAACTTTAACTGTAAAATGCTATGTCTGGAATGGATAATGTGCTTTGCGTTTGTCCAACTCTTTGAGAGAAAAAAAAAGGACTCTAAAGTGTTAACGTAGGATGTGCTAATGGTAAGCACTGTGGGCCTGATCTCTCCTGTTACTGTTGAAGGTCTATGCTGGAAACAGACTACAGTAGAGATGATGCATATGCATACATGCCACCTCGGAAAGTGTTCTTGTTGCACTACACCATCACTTGTGCATTTGTTTTCACTTTCTTTCTGAATATCCCCTTTGGTTTTCAATCTAAAATTACAGGCCGGGCCTTGTCCAAAACTTTGTAAAACATTACAATGCATATTAATTACCTTACCAATCAATCACCTTTTTATTCCAGCCGGGCAGTGGCGAGTGGTGAGGCGACACACCCAAGATTGATGGACGAGAGGAGCAAGAGGAATGCCGAGATGCAAAAAACCAGTCCACATTTTTGACCAGGATAAGACAGTAACAGTATCCACTTTTCACTTCTTTTAAATAATTTGATTAATATCTTGTATACATTCTTTACAACAGTGTGTTCTTGGAGTTGTTATTATCAATCATCATTACGTTTGCTCTGTGTTTATGATTATTCACTACCAATATTTAAAATTTCTATTTGCTATCTGTTAAAGTATTAAGGCCGGAACAGAACAAGAAATAGAAGTGTATGTAATCCGGGTCTCATCATGCATGCATTTCCTTTTTCTACCTTAACATATGGAATGGATATGGTATGGTAGTCTTCAATGATTGTCGTTTGTTTGTCTATGTATGCATACTGTTTTTCTATGTCAAACCTTTCCCAAAATCCCCCTTCCCATCCAATCAACGGACCCTAACCCTCTTCCCCCGGGCTGTGTGACTTATTGTCGAGGTGTAACTAAATTAAATGTACACCAATACTTAATCACACACTTGCTGGGGCGGATGTGGTGAAAGCAACACTACTTCAATTTCAATGCAGAGCGATGATCTACTTCTGCTTGCCCACCCATGAGTAGGATATTTCAGAGGTTATTTTATTTAACAAAGGAACATATACCTCAGCATGAATTGCCGGCATTGATTGGATTTGTTTGTTGTCATTCCTCATATACAGCACTAACTGTTAGACTGTAGGCATAGTCAAGTCGACAAAACTATAGTTTGTAACTCTGTCTAGTAGGCTATCCTCATAATAACCAGCATTCAGTTTTTTTGTCAAATATTTGAGCATATAATTGTTGCTCGGTAAATTCTGTGATGTACTTCATTCAACTACTCCTCTAACAGTCTCTCAAAGGCGATTGACTATCTCCTTTTCCTTTTTTGGAAATGCTGCCACCCTGCCAGTGTATACTACTACTACTATACTACCACCACCACCCCAATCATGGCATGTATGAAAAAGGAAACCATCTTCACCATGCAGCCAGTGCTGTGCCACAGTTGGACATAAACATCAAGCACGGGTAAGAGAGAAGTTTGGGGGAGGCAGAATCAATAATGGATATGTTGTCAATGATTTCAGTTTCAAACACCACTCCAAAAAATGCATAGTAGGACCAGTCAATGAGTGAGGTGTGTCGCATCTATCTGTTTGTGTCTTATACAGTCAGCAAATTATTGAAATCAAACACACGCTATGGGCGGCCATGCACCAGCAAGGAAACAGTGTGATGTAAAACAGTTACCCCACCTACAAAACATTAACAACATTGCATGTAACATAGAAAAATATATTTAATTGACCCTAACAAATAAACTAAACCCACAAAAGCTGACCCACCCACCTCCCTAACCCCAACGACTGTCCATAGAAGTAGAGAACGCCCAAACGAGTGAAGAACGAACAGGAATTAAAAAAGGGGCAGTGACAGGGACTAACTGGTGGGGCGGGACTGGAGGAGGACACGCATCTGGTCCTCTAAATGGGCGACGCGGCGTCTAAGGCCGCGGCAGTTGCAGCCACAGTGGGGGGGGGGGCACTGGAGATGACACGGTGGCGGCGGGCCGTCCGGCGTTGGCGCTGTACCGCTGGAGGGCGGTGGCTGGGGCCCGGGGCACTGGAGGAGCCTTCAATAGCTGCAGCAGCCTCCTCCTCCTCCTCGGCTAGGACCACCAGCCGCCGGTATTCCTGCTGGATTGCCTCCAGCTTCCGGCGCCGTGCCTTGGCGGCCAACTCCTTACGGTTGAGTTTCGGAGTTGCTGTGTATCAAAAAGAAAAAAACAAGACAATTGTAAAATATAGTCTTAATAAAACAGTAGGACAAGGTAATTATTTATACACATAGTGGCATGGTAGAGTAGCACTATAAAATAAAGCACAGTAGTACATAACATTTTAAATGTCGCCCGTCCTTCTTCCTTCCACCTGTCTTACACTTTTTAGTTGAACAGTGCACCAGGTGCTCTTCTCCATAAAACTTTCAAAGCGGAGTTGAAATCCGATAGATGAGGACATTGGTTACTCAATACTCCGGCTCCTAGTCCTATACCAATTAAAGGGAATTCTAGTCTTCCGACTGCTAAAAAGGGTGGGGGTCCCGTGGGGACAATTAATTAGGATGATGCGCCCGGCACAGTGGCGGGCGCACCCTGTTTTTTTAAATTTAAATTCTGGTTGGCTTTGCTGAAAGCAATGCTAAAATGTTGTGCTGCTTTTCCAAGCACAACATGACGGGCCTCGCACGGAGCCTGTCACGTTTTGCTTTGAAAGTCGGGGGGGTACCATAGTATCGGTAGGTACCCTCCATGGGGGCCCCCAAGCATACTCTGCAATGTGTACAGGCCTTTCCGTGGCGGACGGCAATTCCGCCACGCAAAGGCATTCCAATATGCAGATTATATGGCTGCCGGTGTGGTGAGAGAGACACCACCGCCATATTGAACCCTTTTCCGCCTGGACATGTCTGAATATTTTCTACAGGGATGGCGGGAGGTTTGCCCCTGCGGTGACGGCAGTGAATTCCAGCCAGCCCGGCGGGGGCAATACGCCCACCATCCTAATGGGGCCCTAATTCACAACTGTACAGTATACATATACATACAGTACACCTTTGCAGTGAGTGTGCTGTCAAGTTCAACAATAGTTAAAGATTATGAATCTAACTTACCACCGCCTGCCACTGGTGCTGCCACTCCCCCTCCGTTGCTATCTGCAACTGCCGCATCCTCGGCGTCGCCTTCGCTGGCCCCAGCAATGGTGGTCGGTAGTGCGCCTAGAAAACATTACACATTTATTAGGCGACATATACACCTCCCCCCTATTGATCAGTAGCAAGGTTGAAAAATGAGTTAATACTAACATACATCACTAGTACAAATCAGGTAGTAGTAGAGTAGACACTAAGTTATATGATCATTGTAGCATTTGCTTGATTAGCCCTAGCCATGCACATGTGACGTTACCTTTACCTTGCAGCTTCTTAAGACACCTTTGAGCCCACATGACCTGCCTCACACTGCTACTGTCTAGTCTACGCGCTGCGTACAAGCGGTCAACAAACATTAACAAGCCACTTTTTTAGGAAGAACTGGTGTACTACTGTTACTGTTAGTCCATATTGCTTATCCATAGATGCTACACTTTTTGGCACGGCTGAGAAATGCTTGCAAGTTGCAATATACTAACGCACACCATTTCTTTTTTCGCATTACAGACGCAAGATTCCCTTCTACGAACCAGAGCTTCTGAACGATGCACCAACTACCAGTACTAGGTTCTTCTGAGGTGAGGGGTCCCTTCACTCACATCTTCATTTATAAATGTATATAAACTAAATTGCTATGGGATGGTGGTGCTGCCTTCCACCACTGTTCAGTTATCATGATTTAATTCCCAACTGTATAAGTGTAACAATGTATATTGTTTTAATGTTATTGATTTGCCGGTTGGTGCTGCTAAGAAAACAGTGTACAGACCTTCTCAAATTGAAATAAACATTTTAAACTTACATAGACTTCGTGGTATTTGGTGTGGAGTGGACTAACTTACACGAGTGAGCAAATTAAAGTAAGGGTGTGCATGTGAATTGCTTCCACGACAGAGGTTGGGTGTGTTATGTTCTGGGTTGTCTACTTGTTGGTTATCTTGGGGGGAGGGTTCCGAGACCTAATAGGTATGACAAGACAGTACTATAGTCAAGCAGTGGAATTGTGGTGGGTGCGGAATTTCTGATTGAGGTGTGCAAGGAAGGTCCAACCTACCATCACCAACATCCTATTTTCTGGTGCAAATGTATGTGCAAGATCCCTACAACAGTGGTATGTCCTATAGGGTATCATATCAAAATATTAAGAAATCTGGTAGGGCTGTTGTTGCTGTGAATTTTCAAAGCCTCAACATCAATAAGAGTAAAAAGTAGTACAAGACAACGACCCAACGGATTGTACGAGCTACTGGTGAATATGAGTTTTATATTACAACCTTTCACAAAGAGTGGCACTGGCCAACTGGGCAAGACTAGCTACTACAGTACAGACAGACAGACTGATAGTATGTAGTAGTACTCAGTCATCATAGCGGAGGCAGGGATAAGCTTTTTGAAACCGTACAGATCGAAGGATAATTGGTGGTAAAAAAATAGCATTTGGAAACACACTATAGTTCGGGAGAAATGGGGCAGTAAAAGTTATGGAATAAGAAATATTATTGAAAACAAGAAGACTTACTGGGGCCAGCAGAGGAGCCCTCAGCGGTGTCCTCCTGGTGGTGTTCCTGTCCCGCCGACTGTCCAGTCCCTGTCGGTCTGCCCCTGGGTGCTGATGGACAGGAGAGATATAAGAATTAAGAAAGAGACAAACATTGATGGAGGGTGTCAAACAAATACAATATTTTTCAACAACGGTCAAAAAACACTTATGTAAACAACAATTGCAATAACTACATTGACCGATCTCATCTGGTCAACATGTAATATCGTGGGATTCGCAGTTCGACTACTTAAGTCACTATTTATCAACAGTAATCCATTCTTCCATTCTGATTCCAGAAAACTAAGTTACAAGTAAGCCTAAGTATTAGTACAACGTACCACCCAACCTAGCCCACCTATTCCAGGCATGCCAATTGTACATTAAGTATGCATTTCCACTGTATTCCTCAACAATGTGTATGATCCAATCATGGAGGACACATGAACATGACTACATTTTTTGTATACACCAAATTTTGGTTTGATTGATGCTGATCTGCTACTGCTAAGTAACTGCAAAGCCTACCTCCACTCATTGAACAAACTAGAAAGGTTCTAAAGACTGCCGTACTAGCAGCACATCACGTAACTGAGTGAGGGGGGGCATCACGCATACCACTAACCAATTAGAAGCTCATACAAAGTACCTAAACCTATGTATCAATCCGCCCCTATCTATTAGTGACAGGACAAAGTAAGGAGTGGACGTGAGTCACTGTAGCATTACGTAACTTAATTTCTCTAAAATAAACTCGTAAAGAATCACGCTAAGCAAGCGCAAACGCAAAGCTGCAAACAAGTAAGATTAGTAGTAGCGCAGAAGCACCTGTGTCATAATCACAAAAGACTTTTAAACGTTATTAACCTGGAATGTATTGCAAGCAGCAACATTCTAGCTGGTTGGAAGGAAAAAAAGATATTCGCAATATATAACATAGAGCAGAAGAACAGACACAAAGTTGTAATAATTAAATAGGTACTCACCAAGCCCCGGGACCTCCACTCCTAGCAGGTCCAGCAGGTCCTGCTCACGGTCCAGGATGTCGGAACACCGGTGCGTCAGCTGTGCCTGGGTGCGCCGGACCCCAGAGATGCGCGACACTGCCCGGCGCACCTTCCCCCACCGCTGCCGACGCTCCCGGAGGCCGTACCCGGACCCAGGCCTGCCACCTGCTGCCAGGGTTGAGGGGAGGTGGCGCTGCACAAAGAAAATTAGTGCAGCCAACTCCGCCTCCCCAAATAAGGCCCGTGCATGCACCCCCTGTGGGCGCCGCCTTCCGCAAGGAAGGCGGTCGCGGCTCTGGCTGCGCCGGCGAACAGCCCTGCCCTTGGACATGGTTCTGGGGACGGGGCGGGAAAGAAAAGGTAAAATAAATAAAGGAGTAAAGGAAATAAATAGCGGGCAATACAAAGAGAAAAAGTAGCTAAAAAACAAAAAAAAAGTAGACAAAAACAAAAAATATAGAGGCAGGAAAATAGTTAGAGAAATAATAAGTAATAAAGATCCAAAAAAAGTGGCTATAAACAAAGGATTGAAAAGATTTAGGGAGGATTGAAAATCAGGCCCCAGAACCATGCAATAGAGTGGAAAACAAGATGGCCGCGCCCATTGCGACCACGTGCGCAAGTTCGCGCGATATTTTCTCCCTGAGCAAGCAAAAAGCAACGCGATCAAGTAAAAGCGATCGCGAACAGGAAATATCGACCGCGAACATGCATTGCGCGACCCGGAACAGGAAGTAAACAACGCCAGAGGGCGGGACAAGTGAAAACAAGATGGCCGCGCCCGTGAGCAACCGCATGGGTAAGTTGGCGACCCGCGAACACGCAAAAAATACCGCGAACAGGCGGCAAAAAAACTTCTGCGTCTTCGCGATATTTCCGGCGTGTTTGCGGAGATTTTCTGCATTCTCGCGATAATTTGCGGAAGTTAATTCCGCAAATTCCGCCCACCCCTATTCAAAATATGTCCAAATGTTCACGTTTCCAACACTACCCAGATACTTTCTGGTATCTTCATGCGCACGTGTTTTAAATACTTGTCCTTTTACAGGAGTCAGTTGCAGTAGATCTCCAAAAACTATGACGTGTTTTCCTCCAAATAACATGTCATACTTTGTTTTAAGAATTTGCTGCATTCTTAAATACACAAAGGCAAGCATCAAGTTTGAGACCATGCTTACCCCATCAATAATGAGAGGTTTCATTTTCTTCAGGACTCTTGAAACTTCACAACAAGCTTCTCCAGATAGCTTGTGGTATTCCAATTTGTTCTCATGCTCTACTGGTAACATTAGTAAACGATGTAAAGTAATTCCTTTAATGTTATATGCTGCCAACCCAGTGGGAGCAGTGACAACACAGACAAATGCTACTCAGTTATTTTCCTCAGATAACTTGTAATTACTTTAATTAAGAAACTTTTTCCTGTTCCAGCTTGACCACTCACATACATTCGGATAGGTTGAAATGATGTGCATGAGCACTCTTTCTTTTCATGAAGTAATCCATGGTCAATCTGTTCTTTCACTTGCTGATATATTTGTTTCTGTTCCACATTTAGTTGTTCTTCCAAGTTTCCTAACTCCATTACATCTTCTTGAGCTTGATGCATTGCTGTTTCTACCTCATTCATGGCAATTGCTGCTTCATTTTCAACAATTGGTTGTCCTAGTGGATCTTGACTCAGTGCAGCAGAACTGTGACTGTCTTGAGAACTGTCTCTAGCAATCTCAGCTGCAATTGTAGCTTCTTGATCAATTTCATCATTCAACATTTTCACATTATGTGCAAAAGCACTGCATTGTATGCTATCTTTACAAGCATTAAATGAATCTTCATAGCTCTGAAAATCTCCAAGTAATTCCAGTTCTGAACGCCACGGTTTGAACATTTGCAAAAGGGCTAAATAGTAAAATTCCCTTTTAACAGCAGTGTCGTAACTCAGTTTCCTGGTATTAATTACATTTCCTTTCCTTTGTTTCACCAAACATCCTTCTGAACCAATCACTGCATATTTTCCATCATTGATGTTCTCTAGTATTCCGTTTAAAAGTGTAGTTTTGCAGCACTTCATAGAGACACATGTTCTCAAGATGATGACTTCTGTTTGGGTAATATGTGTCCAATATATTTGTTTTCAAAATATCAGTACTTTCTGGTTCTTTTTCTGCTAAATATTCAATTTCTTGAACAGATTTCAGTACCCGATTTCGCATTGCTGCAAGACCTAGACTCACCCAAATGATTCTTCTACTTTTGGAGTATAGACTTGCAGATGATAACCGATCTGATCATTCATATGGTCCAATTTCACGATGCGATAACATTTTCAAACTGAAACTGTACAATTTCTTACTTAGTCTTCTCGGGAGAAATCTCTTCCCACATTTCTTTCAATTCCGTCTTTTCTGATTTAGTAATGTAGGACGTTACATATCGAGCAACAGCAATTGAATTGTCATCTTCGCTTCTTAAGTTGTAGGTATTTTTCGGAGACTTTTTTGTGATGGTATGTCGCATAGCTGACATAAAACTGTTCACTCTTCCTTTGGATAATACAGGACGTGGAAATGAAAAACGACATTTGGTATAGAACTTATCCTTAGACTTGTACTTTTGTCGACAGTATTTTCCACATCTATGAATTTGGAATCGTAAGACTTGGTGTTTTAAGTTTTTATCTTCTCTGCTATTGGGTACAGCACATGTGGCATATTCTTCAATAAAAGACAAAACAGTATCATCTGAATCTGTTCCAAATTTGGGGGCGTCCTTGATCCATAACAACATATGTATATGAGGAGCACCTCTTGCTTGATACTCCTTTCTCCAAAAGAAATCCACAACTTCTACAAGAGGAGGATTCTTTTTATTGCAGATGAAAGACATCATAGCTTCAAATCGATGATTGAAATATCTGCATACATTAACAGGATCCAAAGAGCACAATTCTCCAGGTGTCTTGTATTCAATATTTTTTATATTGGAATTTGCCTCTCGAAGAAATTCGAATAAATCATCTCAAGCATACTCAGCATGGCTTAGTGTAAGGAACCATGTAGGAGTTCCTACGTTCCGTAGCATACATTTCAGTTCTCCATGATGACGGTACCAATATTCATTAGTCCCATGCTGACATGCCATCAGATTAATCAACTGAGATTCTAAATGATCATTTCTCTGATGCACTTTATCCATAAAATCCTTTGCAGTTACATTTTGCAGATGCATTCCAGTTTTTAAAATGTGATTTACTTCATGTGAAAGTCCAGACAAGTCCCTTTCAAACAGAAGATGAAACATATAAAGGGATACATTGTCGAAATCTTGGATCTTCTGCATATAATCTTGTTGTCCGATATTCAGATGCAGCAATGTGCACAGGACGTTCATCCTATCGTCCACCTTTTCCTGTTGGAAAGAACTGCGGGAAACAACGAGCTTCCAAGCTCTCTTCTCATACACTCATGGGACTTCCTTTTGCTTTTTTCATTTGGAACAACTCAATCGTAATCCCCATTACTTCTTTGGAATGAAGTGGATGTACACTGTAATGTTCATAGATTTCTTCACATCTGGACAGGTCCACTTTTTCAATTTGTCCACTTAATGTTTCAGTATCTTCTGCTAAATCTATTTCTTCTTCTCCTACAAACACATTTCTATAGTACTCATTTTTTATCAGATACAATGTTGCCTTTTGCACTTTTCTAACATCCACTAACTCTTGCCAGATTTTCTTATTCTTAGTAGGAACACCGTTAACTAGAATAACTAGTGGTTCATTTTCTGCACGGTCTACACCAATAGATTAAATGTTTTTCTTTAAATCTAATGGTAAATACACAACTCTTCCTTTCAATCCTCTTTGTAAGTCTGATGGAGGCAATTTACCTTTTTTAGGCTCCATACGAACAATAGCCTGAAACGGGTGCACACATTGAATGAGAAAAAACACTCGTAGGTATTTAAATCTATCAGCTCTGGAGGAATAGCAACCAACTCTAGATTATTATGAACAGCTCTAGCAGGCATTTTATTCTCATCTAATTTGTTATAACAATATTTGCAAATACGCTGCTCAGAACCCAAATCAAATCAGTCCTCTACCAACAAATAAGTTGCAAATTCCTTCCACTTATCATTATTTTCTGTTTCAGTTTTTAAATACAGATTGACACTCCTAGTCTGATTTTTATAGTGAGTTCGCCGACAACAAATACAAGAAACATTTGGTCTTTCTCCTGAAATCACCTTAAACTTTGTGATTGGATCTTCAAAATGTTTTGTAATCATGGGTTCTACATTGTCTTCAACAGTTTGTTCTATTAATGTGTCCGTTTCTGCACTCTTGCTGAGGACCAAAGTAACAAAACTCAATATCATCAGAAACCTTCACATCTGATACTGACCCACGCAAAAGAGCACTGTTTAACTCATTTAACTTTAGTGCTGGACTTTTTTCATAATACGATCTTCCCACTAACTTCCGGATTTGAGTATGATGTACTGCCAACATCCTGAAATGATGAAAAACACTTTGACAAACTTTCCTAGAAAGACAAGCCAGAGAATGACCTTGCAAACCAGTATCTTTCTAACTCTGCAAGGGTCTAGTCCTTGCAACACCTTAATCTTTTTTAACACCGTTTTTACTATATGCTCGTAAGAAACTGCATAATTTGTGAATAGATTCTTGTCGTACACTACAAATACTACTGCAATCCCAAGTGTACACAGGGTCTTTTGGACGTCTCTCTAGAACTTCATCAGCTATCACTTCTTCTGCATTTCTTTGAACCATTTTCTCTTTGTAAATTGGACAACCATTTCTAACCTCATAACCTCGACCACTGGTGTCAACTGCATGCAATAGATTATTGCTCTGTAAATAACTCTCTTCATTAAAGAAAGACTCTGAACTTGAACTGTGTTTCCATTCACCCAAAAAAAAATCACAAAAATGTGTTCTGTTAATTACTCTTTTCCTCTTACTTTTGGCCTTCATTAAATGGATTGGTTTATTTAGTGATCGAATTCTGTTTAATACTAAAATGAATAGTTTCCTTTTTACTTCAAAAGCCTTTTCAACAATGGTTTAAATATGGTTCTTCTTTTTATAAAATAGAGCTCTCTTTTTATATTTCTTCACAGCTTTCAGCAAATTATGTACTACTCTCTTGTAAAATAATTTTTTGCATATTTCTTTATTCTGATTTTGTCTTCTTTTACTATACTTCGTCTCCTTTGACTGTCCATTTGCTTTTTTTGCTTTTCCTATTATTTTGAATATTTTTTCTAGTTAAAGCATTCTCAGAGGTTTCAGGATTCTGTACATTCTGGCGCCGATCACGATCCTGTAAAAACCGGGTACGAACCGTCGGACGGAGCATATTCTCCGTCCGACGCGTACCCGGTCGTCAAAATCTACCAACATGGAATTACGATTCGCACGGAAACACCATTTCCGTACGAATCGTACAAAACCCCGACCGACGAAAATAAACATACAAATGCGATCCGGGAAAGCGCCGACCTGACGTCGGGACGCTCGCAGCCTGCCATTCACGAACCAGGAATTACGATTCGCACCGACGTCATCCCGCACGGTGAATATTTTCCGGCAGCCAAAAACTGCCGGGAAATCAGGACGACGCGAACAAGGAGTACCAGTACGCGACGGACAGACATGGACCCGAACCTACGTGTCATCCCGGCCCTCATAGCAGTCGACCTCCTCTACAGGTTACGACGCAGACGCCGCAGAAGGTCAGAACAACAAAGGGAGGGGGGAAAGGGGGGGGGAGGACCAGGGGCAGGCCACAAAACCCCCACCATAGTCACACAGCACACATGCCCTGGACATACCTGACCCTCAGGCCCTGGTCACTACGAGGGGGTGGGGGCGTGTCCAGCTAAGCCAGCGACCGCCACAACGGAAGTTCTTGACGACGCGAACCGGCAACACAACCAGACAGGTACGTCCCGTACCCACGCCTCAAGAGCGTGGGTACGAGTCGTACCACGCCCACACCTATGTCACCCCAACAATGGCAGGACGGCTCGTACCCACGTGGCAAAGGCCTGGGTACGGCCCGCACAAGCATCACATAGCGTGGGGACGGATATGTACGGACCGTACCCCCACCCCGTATGCATGGAGCGTACCCCCAACCCCAACAGTGTAAGTACGACACGTACCCCACCCGCGTATGCAAGGAGCGTACCCCCCACCCCAACAGTGTAAGTACGACCCGTACCCCTACCCGCGTACGTATGGAGCGTACCCCCACCCCAACAGTGTAAGTACGACCCGTACCCTCACCCGCGGACGTATGAAGCGAACCCCCACCCCAACAGTGTAAGTACGACCCGTACCCCCACCCGCGTACGTATAGAGCGTACCCCCACCCCAACAGTGTAAGTATGACCCGTACCCCCACCCGCATACGTATGGAGCGTACCCCCACCCTAACAGTGTAAGTACGACCCGTACCCTCACCCGCGTTCGTATGGAGCGAACCCCCACCCCAACAGTGTATGTACGACCCGTACCCTCACACGCGTACGTATGGAGCGAACCCCCACCCCAACAGTGTAAGTACGACACGTACCCCCACCCGCGTATGCAAGGAGCGTACCCCCCATGCCAACAGTGTAAGTACGACATGTCCCCCCACCCGTATGCATTGAGCGTACCCCCCACCCCAACAGTGTAAGTACGACCCGTACCCCCATGGAGCGAACCCACACACGTGTATGGACAAAGCATACATATTGTTAAATAGGAGGGGTGTGTGCAGAGTCCTCCCAGCAGAGCCCAGAGACAGGAGGGGTGGGTGCAGAGTCCTCCCAGCAGTGCCCAAACACAGGAGGGGTGTGTGCAGAGTCCTCCCAGCAGAGCCCAGAGACAGGAGGGGTGGGTGCAGAGTCCTCCCAGCAGTGCCCAGACACAGGAGGGGTGGGTGCAGAGTCCTCCCAGCAGTGCCCAGACACAGGAGGGCTGTGTGCAGAGTCCTCCCAGCAGTGCCCAGAGACAGGAGGGGTGGGTGCCTAACACTCCCAGCAGTGCCCAGAGACAGGAGGGGTGTGTGCAGAGTCCCCCCAGCAGTGCCCAGAGACAGGAGGGGTGGGTGCCTATCACTCCCAGCAGTGCCCAGGGACAGGAGGGGTGCGTGCCTATCACTCCCAGCAGTGCCCAGGGACAGGAGGGGTGGGTGCCTATCACTTCCAGCAGTGCCCAGAGACAGGAGGGGTGGGTGCCGAGTCCTCCCAGCAGTGCCCAGAGACAGGAGGGGTGTGTGCAGAGTCCTCCCAGCAGTGCCCAGAGACAGGAGGGGTGGGTGCCCAACACTCCCAGCAGTGCCCAGAGACAGGAGGGGTGTGTGCAGAGTCCCCCCAGCAGTGCCCAGAGACAGGAGGGTGGGTGCCTATCACTCCCAGCAGTGCCCAGGGACAGGAGGGGTGGGTGCAGAGTCCTCCCAGCAGTGCCCTGAGTCAGGAGGGGTGGGTGCAGAGTCCTCCCAGCAGTGCCCTGAGGCAGGAGGGGTGGGTGCCTAACACTCCCAGCAGTGCCCTGAGACAGGAGGGGTGGGTGCAGAGTCCTCCCAGCAGTGCCCTGAGACAGGAGGGGTGTAACACGTGTGTGAGGCTGGAAGTACACACATGCATACTGCCTACAAGGGAACATGTCCCCATGAACTCATGTCAACAGACTCCATACACATGTACAGTGATCACCAAGGATGCCACGAATGTTGCAGGTGGAGACATGGCCCTGCATGCATGGCAAAAGTAGAAGGGCTCCGTCAGACACACAGCTCATGTAGACACAGCTCTGCGCTAAATATTGGGAACACCCTGCAGGGAAGATATCAGGGTACACAGAGGGAGGAATACACCCTGGGACAATTGCACCATGCAGTAACTGCTTACATGAACACAGAAAGTTAGCTAACACCTTGTGATGGCACACAGATCCCAGGGTCCCCCCAATGAGCAGCCCACTACTACATTTCCCACACACCCAACACATAAACACCACCCAAAAGCATGTAGCAGCCCCACCAACACCAATACCAGCATAGCAGTAGTGTCAGAATGAAAAAAAAAAAAAAGCTTTATTCAGCATGATCACAGTGTCCGTGGATCGCAGGCAGTTCAATATTCACAAAGCCCATAGGGCAGTCAATAAGTCTCAGCTGGATGGGGGACACAGTGGGATGCGTGTCCCCTAGCTTGCCTGCACAGTTACATGCCGTCGTCTTCCACAGGGGTGAGGGCATCAGGGGGGGGGGAAGCACCAGGCACCGCAGGGACATCAGGGCAAAGGGTAGGCGTTGTGGGTGCAGGGATGGAGGACTCCACCACAGGGGGTGGGGCAGGGCCAAAGGCGGAGGCCAGGATGGCACTACACACCTTTGCAAGGTCCTCCAGGGATTCCCCTGCACCCGAAGGATCCACAGGCCCCAAGGAGGGGGGGGGTCAGAGGGATGGGTCGCAGCGCCACTGTGGGAGGGTGTAGACAGGGGTGGGGAATCAAGCACCCTGACCGGGGACCTCCTTGACCGCTTGCGGGGTGGTGTCACTGTGGGGCTCAGGGACAGAGCGGCCATGAAGGAGTCTTTGGGGGAGAGGTGGCCAGGAGAGCTGAGGGGAGGGGATTTGGAGGGAGTGGACTGGGTGGAATGCGGACTCCCACTCTGGCTGCGTGTCACACGTTTGCCCCCCGACCCAGTGGGTGTGCCTACCTCACCCTGTGTGTGCGTGTCAGGAGGAGTGCGGTGGACCTTCCCTGCTGGTGTGGTGCCTGTGTCTGTTGATGTGGGTGCATGCCGACGTCTGGGTGTACGTGGGACAGGCATGGGAGTGGGAAGTGTGGATGGGGCAGGGGTAGGTGGTGGGAGGTCGCACTGCAGGAGACCCACTGCTGCAGTCAGTGTCGAGTCTATCGACCGAAGCAAGCTGCGTTGGTCAGCCTGCGATGAATGAATGCCCTCCAAGTATGCCTCGATGTTGTTGAGGGTCTGGCCGTGGGCATGGAGGACATTAAGGATCGCAGCCTGACCAACCTGCAGCTGCCGCTGGATGTCCACAGACTCGGCATAGGCGGCAGCAGTGGAGACAGGGGCAGGGGGTGCGGTGCCTGGCTTGAAGGAGACATGCGGTGACCGGGCACGCTGGGAAGGGACACGAGCAAGTGGGAGGCGGCTGATGGGAACGGAGGGGGCGGTGCGAGGTGTTGTTCCGCTGTCAGCTGCTGGTGCAGCCTCCGCCCACTCGGAGACATCCTCCTCGGACCTGTCAGCTTCGTATTCTGACGTGCCAGTCGACAGGTCCTCGGCCACACTCTCCTCCGCCTCTGCCCCACTCGATGTGCCAGCCTCGATGTCACGGCTGGCACTGGTGCTCGGTCCCTCCGCCTGGTCTGTGTCCATGTCTCCCTCTGTGTCCCCCGACGATGCTGTGGGCAGGGTGGAGAGACAGAAAGTAATCAGACACCTGTACACATCTGTCACATGAGTCCAATCTACATAGGTTACATTGCATAGCCTGAAAAGGAAGATCCCTAACATCTACTAAACAAGGTACCGATGTAGGGCATGAAACACACAGTTGGTTGAGCCACCATGCCACTGAAATACCATGGAGAGCATGAGACAATAGCAAATGACAGGAAACGGAGTCTGACATAGCACCCAGGCCCTGGGGACAATCCAGCACTGCATCTGCACCACACAGCGTTGGCGAAAATAGGGATGACCTGGGACCATATCCATGAACTTGAGACACATGCTGCATAGGTAATGCTGAAAACATGCCCAACATGACTGGGTCACTGCACCTTGAGTGTATGTCCAAACAAACATCACACACTGCCCAGACCCAGCAAGTAGAAATCAGGATTTGACATATAGGCTTTGCCCGCCCCAACCACCCCCTACACGAGGCAAATTGTTGAGACACAGGCGGCACCAACATCTCATAGTCTGGGTGATAAACACAGGGGCAGGCAAAATGCAAGATTGGACGCCAAACACCCAAGGTGCGCCTGTACAAATAATGAGGTACCAGTGCCCATCCTCAGATGAGTATAACAAGACACACAGGCACTGGCAACTGTGAGTATGAAGAAGGACATTCAGGTCAGGCTGCACAGTGGACACCTGTACTAAATTTCACGTCTATATACATGGTGCCAGGGGACAATGGCACAGAGCACAACCTACGCTGTAGACACTGAGTGTCCACGTTTTGGGATGACACATACAACACCGAGGAAAAGGTGCCCCAGGGGACAGTAGTGGCCACACAACTCCATGCTCCTGAATGGTAATGACTGCAACACACGCCACCATCCCTGCACTATGCGTATCGCACACTCATGCACATCATGTCACAGGCCACTACATAGGACATGCGTGCTGTAAGGCATGACACTTGAGAGAGTAACTCCCATGTCTGGACTCAGCATCAGTGCCAACTGACATGGAACCCACATGCAGTGAACTGGACAGGGCACAGGCAAGGTCCCAAAACCTGTTGCACACCACCCCCACACATGATGATACAGGCATTGTTCTCGTGGACAAAGCGCCAGCCTACATTACCTTGTGAAGGAGTGACTACACACAGACCAGGGAACACATTGCAAGGAGGGGAAGGGTGGCAGGAGCGCAGTGCTATACTGGGGCAAACTGGATCTGCACAGCACCTTTAAACCCTGGCAGTGAATTCATGCTACTGTGCCCTTACAAATGCCGGTGTCCCACAACAAACACACATGTACCTACCCCCTTCCGGCTGCTGCATCTCCTGTAAGCGCCTCTCCAAGTCTGGAAAGACCACCGGCAGCACACGCCTGTGGAGGTGGCTCAGACGGCGGCGCCCGCGGTTCTTGTGGCTCACAGGTGAGTCCCCCAGCAGGACCCGTGCGATCCTCCGCGTCCAGCACCGGATATCCTGCCAGCGTTTCCTCACCTGGGACAGGCTCCGCCTCCGACCATCCACACCCCTCACGGCACTGACGGCGGTCAGCCAGATCTGCTCCTTGGCAGTGGCGCCTACCTGTGAGGAAGAACAAGTGACACCACATCAATACACCAGCCACATGTCACAGAGACACATATGAGAACAAATTAGCTGGTTACAACAAGGCATGTCATGCAGCCAACGCATTGCACCTTTGTCATAGGGACATGATCCTCTGGGGAGGGAAGAAGCAGTATGTGCCATTGTAGGTACACAGGTGGAATGATGGCAATGTCACAATCAATGATCAAGGCTCACACTGTGCATCACACCCACCCCTCCTGGCTCAGGGCACTGCTGGGAGGACTCTGCACCCACACCTCCTGTCTCAGGGTACTGCTGGGAGGACTCTGCACCCACACCTCCTGTCTCAGGGTACTGCTGGGAGGACTCTGCACCCACCCCGCCTGTCTCAGGGCACTGCTGGGAGGACTCTGCACCCACCCCTCCTGTCTTAGGGCACTGCTGGGAGGACTCTGCACCCACCCCTCCTGTCTCAGGGCACTGCTGGGAGGACTCTGCACCCACCCCTCCTGTCTCAGGGCACTGCTGGGAGGACTCTGCACCCACCCCTCCTGTCTCAGGGTACTGCTGGGAGGACTCTGCACCCACCCCTCCTGTCTCAGGGCACTGCTGGGAGGACTCTGCACCCACCCCTCCAGTCTCAGGGCACTGCTGGGAGGACTCTGCACCCACCACTCCTGTCTCAGGGCACTGCTGGGAGGACTCTGCACACACACTTCCTGTGTCTGGCCAGCACCTCAAAGCAGTCACATGCCACAGGCCACTGAGGCCACCTCAGCAGAGTACACAGACATAGGACATTCACCTGCCATTGCCAAATGCAGATACAAACCTCACTACACATGTGCCACTAGATCGGGGGGGCCACAGGTGTGGGGCTGGCACTGCACGTCAGACACACAGCACTGCTCCCTGCTCACATGAGATGTGCAGGGCATATCCAAGCCTCATGCATCTGGGGTGTTCCACTACACATATGCACCCACACAAATGACATTGGACTTACACACACAGATGTCCAGGGGATGAACACATCATGTGGACACTCTCAGCATAGGTACAGTGGACAAACACACATCTGTAGGTACAGTCACCTGTCACACTGGGGTAACCACAGTATCACAGGAGGACTGTAGTAGCTCCATACCCTGGAGGATTGGACAGGCACAATGTGTAATGCCACATGCAGTGAATGTCACAGTAAACACAATGCAGGTGAGGAGAGCAGACATGCACCACAGCATGCTCTGGCTGGGAGACATCAGGCATCCCCCCCTGGGACCCCCCCACAGTACATAGCATGTGTGTCACACCAGGACACAATGCCAGAAGTCACAGTCACAACAAAGGGACAGTCTGTGCCAGTGGCCTATGCACTCACCTGATACCCTGGTCGCCCATACAGAAGGGGGTACTGTGGGAGGATCACATCCAGCAATGCCAGGTTCTCCTCCAGGGTGAATGGCTGTGTCCTCTCCACAGCCCTTGACATGGTTCCAGGGAATCAGTAGCAGCAGCTGGGTCGACGAATTCAAAGATGTGCAGGCAAGTTCTCCCTCATGGGACCTGGCTGCCTTATATCTGCCTTTCTGCCCTGTCTCATGCTCAGGAGTACAGAGTGATTGGTCACTCACATTTGCATCCTATGTTTCCACCAATCCCTTCAAACCTAGCAGTCTGTGTGTACTCTATCGGTTTCATTCTCCTGCATGATGTCAGCCCCCCAAACACATTGCAACAAAGTAGATTAATTCCAACTGACTTCTGCTGTGCACCTTCCAGAACAAATTCAAAATTTGAACTTGGTCTCCATGACAACCAGCATGCATGTAGGCCTTAATACTTGTCCCTCATGTGTCCCCTATGTAATTTGGAGCTTCACACACAGGTACGGTGCGTTCCGGGGCCCTAGGGCACCCCAAATGCATTGCAACGGCCCGTACACGCGTGCCTACGTTCACTATCACTATGGGTGTCCTCGCGTATGCGTACTCGTAGTGGTACGGGCCGTACACATGCCTGTACGCTCACTATCACAACGTGTACGCATACGCGAGACCACCCATAGTGATAGGGAGCGTACAGGCGTGTGTACGGCCCGTACCACTAGGAGTACGCATACGCGAGGCCACCCATAGTGATAGGGAGCGTACAGGCGTGTGTACGGCCCGTACCACTAGGACTACGCATACGCGAGGCCACCCATAGTGATAGGGAGCGTACAGGCGTGTGTACGCTCCCTATCACTATGGGTGGCGTCGCGTATGCGTACTCGTAGTGGTACGGGCCGTACACACGCCTGTACGCTCACTATCACAACGTGTACGCATACGCGAGGCCACCCATAGTGATAGGGAGTGTACAGGCGTGTGTATGGCCCGTACCACTAGGAGTACGCATACGCGAGGCCACCCATAGTGATAGGGAGCGTACAGGCATGTGTACGGCCTGTACCACTAGGAGTACGCATACGCGAGGCCACCCATAGTGATAGGGAGCGTACAGGCGTGTGTACGGCCTGTACCACTAGGAGTACGCATACGCGAGGCCACCCATAGTGATAGGGAGCGTACAGGCATGTGTACGGCCTGTACCACTAGGAGTACGCATACGCGAGGCCACTCATAGTGATAGGGAGCGTACAGGCGTGTGTACGGCCTGTACCACTAGGAGTACGCATACGCGAGGCCACCCATAGTGATAGGGAGCGTACAGGCGTGTGTACGGCCCGTACCACTAGGAGTACGCATACGCGAGGCCACCCATAGTGATAGGGAGCGTACAGGTGTGTGTACGGCCCGTACCACTAGGAGTACGCATACGCGAGGACACCCATAGTGATAGGGAGCGTACAGGCGTGTGTACGGCCCGTACCACTATGGGTGTTCTTGCTTATGCGTACTCGTAGTGGTACGGCCCGTACACATTATTATTATTATTATTTATAAATTTATAAAGCGCCTGGTGACCCGGAGGCATCCCCGCGCTATAGAACTGTGATATCCCAAGAGGAGGGGGGACCGGAGGATTATTTGGGGAATAAGAAAGTTTTTAGTTTTTTCCGGAAGAGGGCGTGGCAGGGTTCCAGACGCAAGTGGCGAGGCAGTGCGTTCCAGCCTGAGGAGGCTTTGACCGAAAAGCGACGGCCACCGGTCCGAGCCTTCTTAAATTTAGGGACGATGGCCAAATGCTCGTCGTCCGAGCGCAGTGCCCTAGGGGCTTTGTAGGGGGCGACAAGGTCTTTCAGGGCGGCAGGGCCGGCACCATTAATGAGTTTGTGACTGGTGCACATTGCCTTAAACTCAACTCGTTGGCGGACAGGGAGCCAGTGCAGGGCCTTGAGGGCTGATTTGGCAGAGGCTCTGGGGGGGAGGTCCATTATAATCCTTGCCGCGGCGTTTTGTGCCCGTTGGAGTTTGGCTAAGGTAAACTCCGGTGCACCGAGGTAGACAGCGTTGCTGTAATCGAGTCTGGCTAGGATGAGCCCTTGAACCAGCAGTTTCCTGGATATTGGAGGAAGGAGAGGGAGAATTTTTCGGGTTGACCGCAGGAGGCCAAAGCATGATCCAGCGGTCTTGGTTGCCTGGGTCTTCATGGTGAGGCTTGGTTCCAGCCAAACGCCTAGCGTTTTGACTTCTGACTTTGGAGTGGGTATCTCACCAAAGGTGTCCGGCCACACCGAAGCGGGGATTGATGACCATTTGTTGCCCAGGAGCATAATTTCGGTTTTAGAACCGTTCAATTTTAGGGAAGATTCGCACATCCAGGAGTAGATGTCTTGGAGGCAGTTCCGCAGGCTGTCTGGGTGTTTGTCCAGCTGGGAGAGGGAGACGACAAGTTGGGTGTCGTCAGCGTAGTTGACAATTTTGATCCCATAGGGGGTCACGACGTCTTCCAGGGGGGCCATGTAAACATTAAACAGGGTGGGACTAAGCGAGGACCCCTGCGGGACTCCACAAGTCAGTGGGAGGGGGTCTGAGCGAGAGTTGCCGTCCCACACCTGAAATGAACGGCCTGATAGGAAGGAGTTAATCCAGGCGTGTGCTGAGCCCACAATTCCTGCCCTGGCCAGGCGATGTAGAAGGACACGGTGATCCACCGTGTCAAAGGCGGCACTGAGGTCCAGGAGGATCACTGCCACTGATCCTCCTGAATCCAGAATGCGCCTTGATTCCTCAATGACGGAGAGGAGGGCTGTGTCCGTGCCCTGGCCGGGCCTAAAGCCAGTTTGAGATGGGCGCAGGATTTTGTTGGTCTCAAGGAATTGGGAGAGTTGGGAATTAACTAGTTTCTCCGCCATCTTGCTGATGCAGGGAAGGAGTGATATGGGTCTATAGTTAGACATATCGTCAGGATTCAGATGGGGTTTCTTTAGCAGGGCTTTGACAACCGCATTTTTCCAGTTGGGCGGCACTGTGCCTTGGCGCAAGGAGATGTTAATGAGATCCCTGATGGTGGAGGCTATGCTGGGGGCGGCAGCTTTTAATAGTCTGGCCGGGGCTGGGTCAAGAGGAGAGCCGCTTTTCATTTTGGCTAACGTGGCGGAGACCTCAATGAGGGAGGTTGCTCTAAAGGAGGACAGCCGCGGGCTGTTGATACAGACCTCAGTATCAGTGGAGATGTGGGGGGTGATGCTGGGGAGAGAGTCCAATATTCGCGAGATTTTAGAGTCGAAGAAGGAGGCAAAGTCATTACTTCTGTCTGGGGGGGCATGGGAAACGGTGGGTGCTGATGGAATGTTGAGGAGTTCTTTGACAATCAGGTACGCTTCTTTTGTGGAATTGGTGGCGTTTTGTATTCTGTTGTCATAGAATCCTGCCTTAGCAAGTTTGAGAGCTGATTTGTAGCGTCTAACTGCACTATTGTAGAGGTCTTTGTTACTGTGGAGCCAGTCCTTTCTCCACTGCCTCTCGGCCTTTTTGCACTCTTTGCGTAGATCCCTGAGGTCAGGAGTATACCAGGGGGCCTGGCCTTTTATCCTGTTTTTGATCTCCCGATTTTTTATGGGGATAAGATTATCGAGAGTGGAGGATATCCAGTCTCTGACTTGGGAGTCGGCGGTGGAGGGGTCCTCAGAAAGACTGGGGGTCGAAGCGTCCAGGGCTGTGGACCAATCCTCCACCGAGAGTCTGGCCCACGCTCTGTCTCTGGTGAAGGTGGGGGGTTTTTGAGGCTTTTTGAAAGCTCCAGGGAGATGGGTCGTGACTAGAAAGTGGTCCGTCCACGGGAGGGGTTGGGAGTTAATGAAAAGGAGGGAAGGGATGTTGGAAAACACCGGGTCGAGAAGGTGCCCTTTCGTGTGAGTTGGTTCAGAGTTGGCGAGAAGCAGACCCAAGGCCGCTAGGTCGTCAATAAAGTCGGTTGCCCCAGTGTCAAGGGGATCCTCGAGATGGATGTTTAGGTCACCTGTTATAAGGAAGTTAGGTGTCAGGTGTGCCGCGGAGGAAACGGTTTCCAGGAGGGCGGCTGTGAAGGGGCCAGAGTGGCCGGGCGGCCGATACACCAGAAGGCCTGACAGGGAGTTCGTCGAAGACAGCTGAATCGTGAAGAGGCAGCTCTCTGAGTCTTGGATCGCGCAGTCTTTGGATCGACAGATAAAGTGGTCCCTGTGGATAATGGCTAATCCACCTCCTCTACCTAGGGGACGGGGTTGAGACATGATGAGGAAGCCCGGGGGGAGAGCTAGGACGACGTCAGCGTTGGAATGCTCCGTAATCCAGGTTTCTGTGAGGAAAAGTATGTCCAGTTTAAGGTCGACAATAAGATGGTTGATAAGCAGGGCATGTTTGGGAAGTGATCTGCAGTTAAGGGTCGAGATTTTAAGGACAGGGGGAGGGACGGGGGGTTTTGGAAGGGAGAGATTGCCTGGTTTGCATTTGTCACAGCGGCGAAAAGGGACAGTGGGGTCGTGTAGTGCCAGACATGAGCTGTTTTTAGTGGGTCTAAGGCTGAGGAGCTCTCTGCGGGAATAGCTTACCTTAGAGGCGGCTGGGACAGGCATATAGTCTGGCCCTAGGCCCGGTCGTGCGCGGACGGGCGCAGACGGGCTTGCCTTAGGCGCGCCTTCGGCGCGCAAACGGCGCTCCCGCTGCGCTCGTCCGCTGCGCTGGAATGGCCGACACATTTGAAGTAGATGTTAAGGGCGTGGCCTCGCAGTGGGCGTGGCTTCGCCTTCGACCGCGCTGGCGGTGTGGGCGTTTTCCTCTCAGGCAGCGTGGGCTCGCTGTGTTTTGGAGGGTCTAGGAGGGCAGGCTGAGCGCTTGACTGCAGCGCTTCTGCTCAGGGGAGCTTCGTGGTCAGTTACCGAAATTAAAAACAACAGTAAGTGAAAAATAGTGGTGACAGCGTTAAAATACAATTTTTTGATGCAGCGTGCTAACCTCCGGCTTTCCGCCTCAGAGGGAGTATAATCAGAAGTGGGTGTTGCGCTCTCGGGAGCGTTTAAGTAGTCCGGTGGGCGTGGCCTCGCAGTGGGCGTGGCTTCGCCTTCGACCGCGCTGGCGGTGTGGGCGTTTTCCTCTCAGGCAGCGTGGGCTCGCTGTGTTTTGGAGGGTCTAGGAGGGCAGGCTGAGCGCTTGACTGCAGCGCTTCTGCTCAGGGGAGCTTCGTGGTCAGTTACCGAGATTAAAAACAACAGTAAGTGAAAAATAGTGGTGACAGCGTTAAAATACAATTTTTTGATGCAGCGTGCTAACCTCCGGCTTTCCGCCTCAGAGGGAGTATAATCAGAAGATGCCTGTACGCTCGCCATCACGATGGGTACACATACGGCAGCACTCCCATAGTGAAATGGTAACGTACACAGGCCCTCTTCGCAGCAGTACAGTGGTTTTCACACATCACAGTGGTGATAGGCGGCACACAGGTAGGGATAGGGCGGACATACTTGCCCATGGATGGACAGACTTGTCCATGGATGGACATACTTGTCCATGAATGTACATACTTGTCCATTAGTTGACATCGAGGCATCGTCTGTGCATTACTACATGTGTGGGGCACAGGTGTGACGGCCTGTGATGTGGAACATGACCCCTGAGTCGAGAAGGCACCAGATGTATGATGAGATGTGTACAGATGTACTGTGTGATGGTGCAATGTGTGCCAGGCATGCCCTTGACTCCTTTGACATGTGTGCATGTCGTACTGCACACTTGGGGTGAGCGTCACTGGCATGGCACGGACACCAACACACGGAAGTGTCCCCTGATGCCCGGTACAGGGGTTACCACACCTGACTTGTCACTACCCACGGTGCACAATGTGACTATGTCATGTATGTGTGGGGGCTTCCCATCAGGTTGATGTTGGAGCACCCTCAAAAGCTGCAGCCGTTGCAGCAACCAACATGTGTCTGTGTGTAGATTGACATTGCACACTGTTCCGCACACCATGCCACATGTGGTATCGGATGTGAGGTGCACATGTATGCATGGGACACGGAGTAGCGTGACAAGGACATGTCTGCATCCTCACAATGAACGTGTGGTGAGTCATGACATGTGCACCTTCATGGCAAGGTGTGTGGGCTGTCCTAGTGTGATGTCATGTGACCTGTGGCTCTAGTGTTCCGCTACCAGTCTCTGCAATCGGCATCCTACTGCTGCTGATGTGTGGGCGTATGTCACTCCTGTCTTGCGTCTGGCTGTTCACTTGCACTGGGACACAGCTATTCCCATGGTGTTACATGGGGAGGTTCTCAATCTCCGTGTGTAGCTGGGTCTTGGTAGGAGTGTCACCTTGCATCCATACGTGTCCTGGGCATGTAGCACATACCTGACTCCCTATGTAGCATATGTGTATTGACAGATTAACATGTGCTCAGTACATATGAATTGTTGTCGTAGTGCACTCACTCTTCCTTGTCACTTCCAAATTACTGCAGAGCGCCGCCTCTTGCCCGACCAATTCCGGACTTGGCTGCCATGCAGGAGAATGACAGCATCCGGCTCTACCGCTTCACCCAACCGTTGATTCTGGAGTTGACGGCGAGACTGGCACCACACCTGCAACCGCAGCACAGGTATCCTACGGCACTGACACCCCAGCTGAAGGTAATGGCTGCCCTACATTTTCTTGCCACGGGTACCTTTCAAAATACCATAGCTCATGTTGGTGGCATGTCCCAGAGCATGTTCTGCCGTGTGCTGCATGATTTCTTAGAGGCCATGTTGATTCACCTGGATGACTTCATCAAGTTCCCAACCCCTGAACAGATGACTGCGGTCAAGCGTGGATTCTATGCCCTGGGAGGGATGCCCCATGTCATTGGGTCCATAGATGGGACACATGTAGCTTTGGTACCACCACACGCACGGGAGGTGGCGTACCGCAATCGAAAGCACTACCACTCCATTAATGCCCTTGTGGTGTGTCAGGCCAACATGGTGATTTCACATGTCTGTGCTCGTTTTCCAGGATCAGCACACGATGCCTACATCATGAGGCGTAGCAGGATGCCTGAAATGATGATGCAGCTGCGCAACGAACGGGCATGTGTTGTTGGTGGGTACAGTCTGTCCTGTCATTTTGCATAACCTACCAGCACGACCGCTTCACCAGTTCTAACGATGTCCATGTGCTTCCCATGTAGGGGACGCTGGCTATCCCAACATGCCTTGGCTGCTCACACCTCTCCGCAACCCCATCACGCCGGCCCAGCTCCACTACAACACCGCCCATGGCCGGACAAGGCGAGTGATCGAGAGGACGTTTGGCCTGCTGAAGAGCCGTTTCAGGTGCCTACACAAGACCGGCGGCGCACTCCCATATGCCCCGGCGAAGGTCTGCAAGATCTTCATGGTCTGCTGCATGCTGCACAACATGGCAGTTGAGAAAGCTGTGCCACTCATCCTGGATCAAGATGACGAGGACCATCCACCCGTGGAGGACGAAGGGCTTGGTAATGGGGCTAGTGATGTGGAGGATGTGGAGCCGCAAGAGGACATCCGGACTCGGCTCATACGCGACTTCTTTGCTTAGTGGTGAGTACCAGTGTCTGAGTGTGCACGCATTGGTCCCCGTGTGGCATGTGTTGTGATGTGTGTGTCCACCTGCATGTATGGCACGTGAGTCAGAGGTGTGTGTGGGTGTGTCACTGGAGTGATGGTGGCAGTGATGGACCCACATGTTACTCCACATGATGTGTTCATGTGTACTTCAAGTTGCCTCTGCAATCCCGAAAACATGACTAATAAAGGTGTCCCTATGCCTCCAAGGTGCCTCTTCTCAGTCAATGCTGGTGTGTTGCCACGGTGCATCCAGCATGTCTGGCATGGTATTCCTTGATTGTGGCTATGTGTCAATGTGTCGAGTAGCAAGATGCAAGCTGTGTGTGTGGGCTGAGACTGTGTATTGGGCATGATGTCCATGACTGTGTGGGTATTGTGACATGTGCCATCCCCATGCATCCAACGTTGTCCAGGACCCCATTCTCTGCATCCACCGGACTCAAGCTTGCAGGACATGGTTCTGCCACCTGTCTACACATACCTGCATGCCCCCCAGGACACTGGACTGGATCCCTGACCTCTGCACATGACTGTTGCTGTACTCAATGTGTCTGTCAGCACGGTTGTTCGGCCACCCCCTCAGCTGGTTGGGCCCATCACGGGTGTGTATGGTGCTCCATGTCTGTCTTGCCTAATACACTGTGACCCATGTGTCCTGTGCCAGACTCAGGCCCCAGGGTGTGGATGGTTGAAGACAAAAGATGACTCAGGCATGTTTAGACTTTACATGACACATGTTAGGTAATAATGCAACCAGCAGGCATCTACTCTTCATAGTGTGATTTATTATTGGGGGGGGGGGGGGGACAAAGTGAGGGGCTTTCCGGGAGTTTGGAATCCAAAGTTCAGTAGGGGAGTTGGTGTCCTTGCCATTTGAAATCCTCAGAGTCCATGCACAGTCTTTGTCAACATTGGTCAGCCAGTGACCAGCAGGGCCATGCGGCAGATAATGTCTCTTGATGCTGTGATGCTGTTGCTCCAGTGGGCCAGGTGCCAGGCCAGGTGTCCTGGGAGTTGGTGATGTAGCGCCGACCCTCGCGGTCCTTTCCGTGGACGACCCGGCCTCCTGCGGGGACCCTCAGCAGCAGGCCGTGACGACGTCTGGGATGCTCCGTTGGATGTTTCCTCCTCCTGATCCCTCCCTGTGGGTGGTGATGTTCTCCGCCTTCTGGCACAGGGAGGGTCGGCCATGTTGTCGGCCATCCGACGGAGTGTATTGTGAATCCCCTGGAACGCCGTCACTTGCTCAGCCTGTCTGGCCTCCATCCTCCGTTTGTGTTGCAGTAGACAGGCATGTAGCTCCGCATGTTGCTGGGCCTGCTGGGTCTTGATCCCCTTGAGGACAGACACAACCTGGGCCAGGCCCGTGGTGTCCTGCCGGTATGTGTCCAGGATGTTACGGACATGGGAAAATACCGGTTCCCCAGCCAACTGGTCAGGCTCGCGCCTCCGCCGTCCTCCACTCCCACCACCCCTGCCCACTTGCACCTGGCCTGCCCTTGTGGGTACATCGGGTCTCCGGGACCCCTGAGGGGTGGCATTGGCGTTGTCGCCTGCCTCCTCCTGGGTGCCCGGGACACCGTGTCCCTCCTGGCCAGCCTGGCTGCATTGTGGTGTTGGGGCAGGGATCCTGGGTGTCTCCTGGGATGTGGCAGGAGTGGGGGTGGTGGTTGGCACAGTTGTACCTGACGCAGGTGCTGCAGGTGGTTGGACACCAGAGGGGCCAGGTCGGTCGGGGTCGTCCACAGAGTGGTGAGAGTGGTCGCTGCCGGTGGGATCGGGCTCGATCACGATCGGGGGTGATCGTGGTTCACCCCCCAGTGTTGGGGGGTGAACCACGATGTTGACCTGTGTGTGAGAGAGACAATGTTAATTTTGTTCCATGCAACATCCATGTTTCATCTGTTTCAAAGTTGGCACATTTCCTCTTGGAATTGGGATCTGTCTTGCATTCCACTCACAGTGCACTTGTGCATGGGTGTGTCCCTTGGGCACCACTTTGGCCCCTTTAACTATGTGTGGCACGGTCTTACTTGCTGCGTCAAGTGTGACTGCAGTCAGCAGTGGAGTGGGCAGGTGTGGCGAGCCATGCATTGGTGCCTTCCGTGTAGCACTGTACATGTGCACATGGAGTGGATCCACACACTTATATGATCCAGGTAGTTGTCGTTGTGCTCGTGAACAGGTTGTGACATGGCCCTGTGTCTTGCCATGGTGAAGAGGGGGGGTTCTGGGACTGGCCACCCTTGTCTACATGCACGCAGTCTACCTGCTGACGAGCAGACATTCGCACACGCCACATGCCACACGGCTGATTTGGTCTCCAAGTGTCTCGCTCCCTCTCTGTCCCCCTCTCCCTCCCTCTCTGTCCCCCTCTCCCTCCCTCCGTGTGTCAGCCTCCTCCCTCTGTCCGTCTCCCTCCCTCTGTGTCCCCCTCTCCCTCCCTCTGTGTGTCACCCTCTGTCACCTCCGCCCAGCTTCCTGGGCACACACTGTTAGCAGATCTTTGAGTGGCCCTTGGCTTGTTGATGTGAGTTTGTTTCTGATCTCCAGGCACCCATTGGGTGTGATGTGTGTCTGTGCGCTGCTGCTGTGGTGGTGTGTGCTGCCACTCTTTCACAATGTTGGCTGTTCATTAGCTGCTGTCATGTGCAAAACAGTGCCTTCACCCCCATGTGTTGATGCAGTCAGCAGTGGAGTGGGCAGGTGTGGCGAGCCATGCATTGGCGCCTTCCGTGTAGCACTGTACATGTGCACATGGAGTGGATCCACACACTTATATGATCCAGGTAGTTGTCGTTGTGCTCGTGAACAGGTTGTGACATGGCCCTGTGTCTTGCCATGGTGAAGAGGGGGGGTTCTGGGACTGGCCACCCTTGTCTACATGCACGCAGTCTACCTGCTGACGAGCAGACATTCGCACACGCCACACGGCTGATTTGGTCTCCCTGTGTCTCGCTCCCTCTCTGTCCCCCTCTCCCTCCCTCTCTGTCCCCCTCTCCCTCCCTCCGTGTGTCAGCCTCCTCCCTCTGTCCGTCTCCCTCCCTCTGTGTCCCCCTCTCCCTCCCTCTGTGTGTCACCCTCTGTCACCTCCGCCCAGCTTCCTGGGCACACACTGTTAGCAGATCTTTGAGTGGCCCTTGGCTTGTTGATGTGAGTTTGTTTCTGATCTCCAGGCACCCATTGGGTGTGATGTGTGTCTGTGCGCTGCTGCTGTGGTGGTGTGTGCGGCCACTCTTTCACAATGTTGGCTGTTCATTAGCTGCTGTCATGTGCAAAACAGTGCCTTCACCCCCATGTGTTGATGCAAGGCGTCCGCCATTTGCTGGCGAGTCTCTCCTGTGTGGGGACACACTGTTTGTCTGGCTGTGACCTGGGCCATATGGGCAGAGGGCATTGTTGTCTGCTTCTGAGTTGCACTATGTGATTTTTGGGGCCCACCCTCCCGCCATCCGGGTTACCGTGTCATGTGTTGGTGTCTTCTGTGGCCTGTGACTTGACATTGTCCAGCTGGGTGCATGGGGCATGGTGGCAGCAGTGGCATGTGCGTGCTCATGGAGTGTGGTTGAGTCATGCGATGGCTTGGGGTGGTTGCGTGCCTGTTAGTGATTTTGGTTGTGGATGCCGTTCCCCCCATGTGAGGTGCGTTGTTTGTGTACTCACCCGGGTCTCGGAGTCCTTCTAATCCTTCAACTGCCTCCACCGGCAGTATGGCCATCACCCTCTCCTCCCAGGGCTGGTAGTGTACGGGTCTGCGGGAGGGCCCTCCTCCGGTGGCGTTGGCCTGGTCGTGTTCCTCCTGCCTCTTGGCTCGGACCCTCCTCCGCAGATCGTACCACCTGTTCTGGCATTACTGCCTGGTCCTTCTGGTGTCCGCAACAGCATTCACAGCATCGACGATGGTCTGCCACATGGCTGTTTTAGCTGCCATGCTGGTGTTTCTGACCAATGTTCCAAAGAGCTGTGGCTCGACTCTGAGGATTTCGTCGACAAGAACCTCCAACTCTCGGTTACTGAACTTTGGATTCTTGGTAGTGGGCATGGTGAGGGGTGTGGGTGTGGATGGTGGGGGGGTGTGTGGATGGTGGGGGGGGGTGTGGAGGGTTGTGGGTGTGTGGGTGTGGTTGTGCAGGTGTGTGTGTGAATGTGATGAGGGTGTGTTTGTGAAGGTGGTTGTGTGGAGATGTGCAAGTGTAAGGTGTGGTGAAGCTTGTAGTAAGGTGCTGTAAGTTGTCTGTGGTGTCTGGCAGCAGTGAGTCTGTTGCAAAGGCTCATGGTTTGTGTGTGTGGGCCCTTTTTATTGGTCCATTGGTGGGTGTGGCTGTGTTTGCAGTTTGGGTGGGTGTGTTATAAGGAGTGGTGGTGTTTAGGGCCTCTGTTTGTTTTTGGCAGTTGCAGGTCAGTGAATGTGTGTTTTATGAGTGTTTGTTGGCCATGTTTAGTGGCTTTGTGCCATTCGAATAGTGTATTCTTGTGTTGTTTTGTTTTGTCCTGGTTGTGTACGTGCGTTTTGAGCGTGTGTACGGTGTGTAGATGGGCCATTTGGTTGTACGGTGCTGTCCTTGTGTGTGGCTTGGCACGACTCGTACATGCGGTTGTGATGTTGGGGCATGGGGTGCGCTCCGTACTTAGGAGGTTGTGGTGGGGGTGCGACTGGAACGTACTGGGGTGTACTTAGACGGTGGTACGACACGTACAAGGGTGGGGGTACGACTCGAACGTACTGGGGTGTGGGTACACGGGGGTACGACACGTACAGGGGTGGGGGTACGACTCAAACGTACTGGGGTGTACTTAGACGGTGGTACGACACGTACTGGGGTGGGGGTACGACTCGAACGTACTGGGGTGTGGGTACACGGTGGTACGACACGTACAGGGGTGGGGGTACGACTCGAACGTACTGGGGTGTACTTAGACGGTGGTACGACACGTACAGGGGTGGGGGTACGACTCGAACGTACTGGGGTGTACTTAGACGGTGGTACGACACGTACTGGGGTGGGGGTACGACTCGAACGTACTGGGGTGTGGGTACACGGTGGTACGACACGTACAGGGGTGGGGGTACGACTCGAACGTACTGGGGTGTACTTAGATGGTGGTACGACACGTACAGGGGTGGGGGTACGACTCGAACGTACTGGGGTGTACTTAGACGGTGGTACGACACGTACTGGGGTGGGGGTACGACTCGAACGTACTGGGGTGTGTGTACACGGTGGTACGACACGTACAGGGGTGGGGGTACGACTTGAACGTACTGGGGTGTGGGTACACGGGGGTACGACACGTACAGGGGTGGGGGTACGACTCGAACGTACTGGGGTGTGGGTACACGGGGGTACGACACGTACAGGGGTGGGGGTACTACTCGAACGTACTGGGGTGGGGGTACACGGGGGTGTGACACGTACAGGGGTGGGGGTATGACTCGAACGTACTGGGGTGTGGGTACACGGTGGTACGACACGTACAGGGGTGGGGGTACGACTCGAACGTACTGGGGTGTGGGTACACGGGGGTACGACACGTACAGGGGTGGGGGTACGACTCGAACGTACTGGGGTGTGGGTACACGGTGGTACGACACGTACAGGGGTGGGGGTACGACTCGAACGTACTGGGGTGTGGGTACACGGTGGTACGACACGTACAGGGGTGGGGGTACGACTCGAACGTACTGGGGTGTGGGTACACGTGGTACGACACGTACAGGGGTGGGGGTACGACTCGAACGTACTGGGGTGTGGGTACACGGTGGTACGACACGTACAGGGGTGGGGGTACGACTCGAACGTACTGGGGTGTACATACACGGGTGGGGGTTCGACACGTACACGGGTGTACATACGGGGGGTGTACATTAACGGGGAGTACGACTCGAACGTAAGGGTGCTGGGGGGAGTGTTTGGCGCGTATGCGGGCACATATCTCCATGGTTGCAATGGGAGTTCGGTGCGGACGGTGTTTTTTCCATACGGTTGTAACATCGGACGCACGGGATGGATCGTGATTCCTCGGTCGGACTTGACTTTTCACATTTGTACGGTAAATCGTCCGAGGACGTGTCGTACACATTTTCCGACCCGAGGACGTGTGGGGAATCATTCCCAATGCGGTTCGTATGGACTTTTTACCATGCGAATCGTGATTGCCAGTTCGTACGGCACTTGTACGATTCGTACGGTAAAAAGTCAGGATACGAGTCGCACAGGGAATTTTTGGGCCGGATCGTAATCGCCACCTTAATCCTTGAGATTTATGAATAGTCACTGCGTATGCCAGAGAAAATGGAAATTGTTTCCCACGGACATATAAATCTTTAACAAGCAAAAAATGAACTGAACCAATTTCTTTAACTTCTTCAATCTGATCAAATTACATTTGTAAAAATTCAGTTCCATCTTTTTCTGATAATTAACAAAATCCACAAAAACCCATTGCTCCATTAATTAAACCTTTTTCTACATCCAAATTGCGCCTTAAAATTACCCGACAGTTGATACATGCATATAGAGTCTTTTCTAAACCAGCCGTTTTAGATATCTTTTTTTCTAAAGGATCCAGTTTTTTAAAAAAAAATCCCGTCAAAATAATAGTGATTCCTTCATGCTCTTTTTTATCGGCATCATTTGCCTGTCGCATATTTTTTGTCAGTTCTTTGTATTCAAAATATGTCTAAATTTTCACGTTTCCAACACTACCCAGAGACTTTCTGGTATCTCTATGCGCAAGTGTTTTAAATACTGGTTGTCCTTTTACAGGAGTCAGTTGCAGTAGATCTCCAAAAACTATGACGTGTTTTCCTCCAAATCACATGTCATACTCTCTGTTTTAAGAATTTGGTGCATTCTTAAATGCACAAAGGCAAGCATCAAGTTTGAGACCATGCTTACCTCATCAATAATGAGAAGTTTCATTTTCTTCAGGACTCTTGAAACTTCACAACAAGCTTCTCCATATAGCTTGTGGTATTCCAATTTGTTCTCATGCTCTACTGGTAACATTAGTAAACGATGTAAAGTAATTCCTTTAATGTTATGTGCTGCCAACCCAGTGGGAGCAGTGACAACACAGACAAATGCTACTCAGTTATTTTCTGCAGATAACTTGTAATTACTTTAATTAAGAAACTTTTTCCTGTTCCAGCTTGACCACTCACATACATTCGGATAGGTTGAAATGATGTGCATGAACACTCTTTCTTTTCATGAAGTAATCCATGGTCAATCTGTTCTTTCTTTTCCACATTTAGTTGTTCTTCCAAGTTTCCTAACTCCATTACATCTTCTTGAGCTTGATGCATTGCTGTTTCCACCTCATTCATGGCAATTGCCGCTTCATTTTCAACAATTGGTTGTCCTAGTGGATCTTGACTCAGTGCAGCAGAACTGTGACTGTCTTGAGAACTGTCTAGCAATCACAGCTGCAATTGTAGCTTCTTGATCAATTTCATCATTCAACATTTTCACATTATTTGCAAAAGCACTGCATTGTATGCTATCTTTACAAGCATTAAATGAATCTTCATAGCTCTGAAAATCTCCAAGTAATTCCAGTTCTGAACGCCACGGTTTGAACATTTGCAAAAGGGCTAAATAGTAAAATTCCCTTTTAACAGCAGTGTCGCAACTCACTTTCCTGTTATTAATTAGATTTCCTTTCCTTTGTTTCACCAAACATCCTTCTGAACCAATCACTGCATATTTTCCATCATTGATGTTCTCTAGTATCCTGTTTAAAAGTGTAGTTTTGCAGCACTTCATAGAGACACATGTTCTCAAGATGATGACTGCTGTTTGGGTAATATGTGTCCAATATATATGTTTTCAAAATATCTGTACTTTCTGGTTCTTTTTCTGCTAAATATTCAATTTCTTGAACAGATTTCAGTACCCGATTTCGCATTGCTGCAAGCCCTAGACTCACCCAAATGATTCTTCTACTTTTGGAGTATAGACTTGCAGATGATAACCGATCTGAGCATTCATATGCTCCAATTTCACGATGCGATGACATTTTCAAACTGAAACTGTACAATTTCTTACTTAGTCTTCTCGGGAGAAATCTCTTCCCACATTTCTTTCAATTGACCACTCACATACATTCCGATAGGTTGAAATGATACCACGCCCACCCCTACGTCACTCCAACAATGGCGGTATGGCCCGTACCCACGCTCTTCAGGCCTGGGTACGGTGCGGACCCCGAATGGTGTGCCGTAGGGGTACGAACCATACCCAGGCCTGAAGAGCGTGGGTACGGGCCGTACCGCCATTGTTGGAGTGACGTAGGGGTGGGCGTGGTACGACCCGTACCCACGCCCTTAAAGCCTGGGTACGATGCGGACCCCTACGGCACCCCAACAATGGTGGTACGCACCGTACCCACGTTCCAAAGGCATGGGTACGGCCCGTACCCAGGCCTGCAGAGCGTGGGTACGGGAATGAACGGAGCGTACCCCCACCCGTGTATGTATGGAGCATACCCCCACCCGTGTATGAATGGAGCGTACCCACACCCCACCAGTGTATGTACGGAGTGTACCTCCACCCGTGTATGAATGGAGCGTACCCACACCCCACCAGTGTATGTACGGAGCGTACCCACACCCCACCCGTGCATGTACGAAGCGTACCCCCACCCGTGTATGTCCCGAGCGTACATGCCCAGACACAGGAGGGGTGGGTGCCTATCACTCCCAGCAGTGCCCAGACACAGAAGGGGTGGGTGCAGAGTCCACCCAGCAGTGCCCAGACATAGGAGGGGTGGGTGCAGAGTCCTCCCAGCAGTGCCCAGACATAGAAGGGGTGGGTGCAGAGTCCTCCCAGCAGCGCCCAGACATAATGGGGTGGGTGCCTATCACTCCCAGCAGTGCCCAGACATAGGAGGGGTGGGTGCAGAGTCCTCCCAGCAGTGCCCATGGAAAGAAAAGGGTGGAGTACCCACAGATACAATGGCCACAAATGTCAGTCAGGTACCCAAAGACCCTGCAGAACACGTAACACATGTGTGTGAGGCTGGGAGTACACACATGCATAGTGTGTAAAAGGGAACATGTCCACATGAAGTAATGTCAATAAACTCCATAGACAAGTACAGTGACCACCAAGGATGCCACTAATGATGCAGGTGGAGACATTGCCCAGCATGCATGGCCAAAGTTGAACGGATCCGTCACACACCAAGGAAATGTAGACACAGCTCAGCACAACATTATGGAAACACCCTGCAGGGAAGATGTCAGGGTCCACAGAGGGAGGAACACACCTTGAGATAATTTCACCATACAGTAAGAACACACATGAGCAAAGATTATTTGCAGAGCCCTTGTGATGGCACACAGATACCAGGGTCCACCCCATGATCAGCACACCACAACATTTCCCAGACACCTAACACATTATCACCACCCAAAATCATGGAGCAGCACCTCCAACAGCAATACCAGAAAAGCAGTAGTGTACAAAGGAAAAAAAACCATTGCTTTATTCAGCATGAAAAAATGAAATTGTCAATAAAAGTGCAATATGTACAAGGCCGATAGGGCAGTCCATAGTCCAATTCCTGGTGGGGGACACATAGGGACGCGTGTCCCCTAGCTTGCCTGCACAGTTTATACCTCCTTTGCTTCCACAGGGGGGGGCATCATGTGGGGGGGAAGGACCAGGCACCGCAGGGACAGGAGGGGCAAGGGCAGGTGTTGTGGGTGCAGGGACGGAGGACTCCACCACAGGGGGTGGGGCAGCGCCAAAGGTGGTGGTGAGAATGGCGCTGCACACGGTTGCAAGGTCCCCCAGCGTCTCCCCTGCACCCGAAGGAACCACAGGCCCCAAGATGGGGGGGGGGTTGGAGGGATGGGTCGCAGCGCTACTGGGGGGAGGGTGTGGACAGGGGGGGGACTCAACTACCCTGACCGGGGACTCCTTTGACCGCTTGCGGGGTGGTGTCACTTTGGGGCTCAGGGACAGAGCGGCCATGAAGGGGGAAACATCCTGAAGGGGGAACTACCTTTACAACGCAACTTTTACAACGCTATGCTATTACAACGCATTTTTTACAACGCAAAAGCTTTTACAACGCATGCTTTTACAACGCATGCTATTATATGGTAAGTACTTTTACAACGCATATACCATTACAACGCATTCTTTGAAAATGCCTTTACAACGCATGCATTTACAACGCATGATGTTATATGGTAAGTACTTTTACAACGCATATACTATTACAACGCATTTTTTAATTTTGGGATTTTAACTTAAATAAATATATACCGTATAATTTAATGTTTTTTAAAAAAAAAAAAAATTAAAAATGTGAGTAGTTTAACAAAATATTAATACTTGAGTATTTTTCTAATATAAAAGTATTTTTTAAGTTAAAATAATACTTGAGTATTTTTCAAAATGCAAAGAGTATATTTTAATTTAAATTTAAAAATATAAGTGTGAGTAGTTTATCAACATATTAATACTTGAGTATTTTTCTAATATAAAAGAGTATTTTTTAAGTTAAATTAATACTTGAGTATTTTTCAAAATACAAACAGTATATTTTAATTTAAATTTAAAAATATAAGATTTAAAAATGAGTATTTTAGTAATATGAAAGAGTATTATTAAAGTTTAATAAAATAAATATAGTTTAAAAAATAAAATGATTTGGCTTATGACAAATAAATAATTGAGTATTTTTATTTTAATTATAATTTGTTAATAATTTAAAAAAAGATTTATTAATAATTATTTTTACTAGAGCTTTCTGAAAAATATATTTAAAAATGTATTTAAAAATTAGTCTTAAGAAAGAATTATACTTGAGTTTTTTTTAAAAGTTACAGAGTATTTTTTAAGTAAATTTAAAAAAAAATAATATTAATAATAAAAGAATTGTATTATGAGAAATTAATAATTGAGTAATTTTAATTTAAATAAAATATGTAATTAAAAGTTAAATAAGGATTATTATTAAATATTAATAATAGACCAATTATTTAAAATTAATAACAGTAAATTAAAAAAAAAATAAGTATTAAGAAAGATTAATACTAGAGTATTTTTAAGTTTCTTATATAAAGTTTAATGATTGTCAAAAAAAAGGAAGAGTACTTTTGGAGTATTATAATAAAAAATTAGAGAAATGTTTAAAAAAAAGGAAAAAAAAGTAAAAATATTTTTAATATTAAAAGAGTAATAAGAAATGCATTTCAGAAATAATAATACCTAAAGAAAATAGAGCAGGAAAAAAAGAACTTACTTTAAAAAAAAATTCCCACGCTTTTGCATTGAAGTCTATGAGCTTATTTGTCCTTCATTTATTTTGGCAGCTTCAGAATATACAACCCGCGGAACAAGAAAAGAAGGATCAGAAAGAGAAGAAAGAGCAAGTTTTGAAGGAAAAAGACAATAGAGTCGAGGTAAGGAACACATTTAGTAAATTTACATTAAAAAAGTTACATTTTAAAAGAATAAATTACAATTTAAAAAATAATAACAGTAAACAAATAATGTTTTCAAAATATTTATTTATTGAAAAAACCTTAAAAAATAAACCATATTTTTATTTATTTTTGCAAAGCAAGTAACATTTTTTAGAAAACATATAAATATTTTAATTACATTTTTAAACATTTATTTACAGATTAGTTAAATAAAGTAGTCCGTTTTAAATATTGATGCACGCGATGACGTATGACGTGAGCGTCGACGTAATGCGCCATTTTGAAGAGCATCGGAGGAGGAAGCAGCAGGAAGCTGATCTGCGTCCAGGTAGGAAATATTTTCACTTTAAATTATAGATTAAACCTTTAATAGTGATACATATATAGTGAGGAAAGAATAAGGAGAGGTTGCGGGAAAACTAATTGATGTTTTAAATGTTTTTAAACATGTCCACAATAATGTCATTAATGTATGCCTATGTCGGGTCGCGAAAAGTTATTTGTTTATTTAAAAAATGTATGTAACTGTTAAAAAATGTAAAGTTACTGTTCACAAAGTTTATTTCTTTACTTCGGAACTAAATAAAGTGATTTTGATCTTCATTTCTAAGTGAAAAAAAATAGCGTACTCGTAAATTTTGGGAATTAATGATTGAATACAAATTGGTGTTTATGCAGCAATGTGCATTTTGGATTATGGCTTGACATGTACAATTTAGATTGGTTTGAGTTTTGGTGATTTTTTAGGTCGGAAATAAAAAACGAAGTTTTCTGTAATTAAATTAATGGCGTTCGGATGTTGAAAAATTGGTCCAATACTATGGGACAGTAAATTTGATGACATTGGTAGTTTTGCTAGAAATGAAGATTTGAAAAAAAAAAAAAAGGACCCGACTTGTTTGTTTGAAAACTTTTTTAGAAAAAACATTGTATGCCAATTGTAATTTGAAAAATATTTAAATTTGAAGCAAAGCAAGAAAGTAAGTAAAAAACTAATTTTAGAAAGAAAGAATGTTAGAAAGATTTTCCAGGTAGTCTATAGCCACACACAACGAAAATTGTTGTACAATAGCCAATAGTCTCTCAGACATTTCCCTTGTTTTGACTGTTACTCGTGGGTTTAGACTACCTGCGAGTGTTTGGGCTATTCTCATTTCTTGAAAACTTTGCTCCTTCTTCAAAGTTTCCAAAAAAGAGTAGAAGTTTGGATGAGGTTTGCCAATTGTGTGGTTGAAGGAGTTATGCCATCCCTCAATGGCATTGTTTGTTTTTGCTTCTCCCTCTAAACAACTCGTGTAGCAGTTCCACCACTCCACATGGAATCGTGGCTTCCTCCTGCGACCCGATCTGCTTAGGTGTCCAATCCATGTGTCCTCGAAATAATTTAGAATGGGTGCCAATTTTTCTTCGTTACTCGTATAATAAACAGATTCTATAATTGCAGTGTAGTACTCGTCCACACTATCGGGAGCAACAAAACAAAGTGCAGTTAATTTTTTTAGTTCAAATTGTAGTTTGCTATCACGAGAATATTCTGCAACTAGGGATGTTTTTTGTAATTTACGCCAAAATGCCTGGGAAAAATGAAAAAAACATCCCTGAATTTGGGTATCCGTGTACGTTTTAGTGATCACATTGATCATGCTCAATTCAAAATCAATATTTATTTTCCTAGGACTTTGAGATGTTTTACTTTTAATCACTGATAAAAGTTCAGTGTATGTTGCAGAAGTCTTATCAGGTAGCAAACTATATACTAAGGGAATTACACTATTGTTAATTTTGGCATGTATAGTGTAAATTTGAGTGAAATGATGGGGTGTACTTTTAAACGTCCCATCCATCATCCAAATTTCACTACTTTCTAACTTAGCAAGGTTACGTGGGGTACTAAAAATGAGAACTTGTTTCTGAGGGTTTTCGTTGTCATGCAGAAGGAAAGGTTCATCAGAAAAAGAAATAGAAAGATCATGTGGAATTCTAATGTCAGAGAAAGAATGTGGTGTAGATAATTGAATGTTACTTGCCTGCTTTTGTCTTTGAATAATTCTTCTCAAATTAGGAATTATAGGCATGTTACTAGCAACATGACTGGGGACATGCTGTGCAACCTCTCTTAAAATGGATCCTGTAGAATCATTGGAGGTGCTTGCAATAGCTTTCATTTCGTTCACTGTTTCTCTAATTTCTACCTCCATTGCAGAGGCAGAGTGGTTATGTTCTGTGGTTTTCACAACTAAATTATCAACAGTAACCGCTCTGCCACTGCAATGGGTAGTGTAGTATTGCACACACCTCCAATGATTTCTAGTTAAACTTATTCTTTCCTTACTATATATGTATCCTCCATGGTTTAATACATTTTTGCCCTTCCTGGATTTAATATACTTCGCAGCTTCCAGACTAGACATTATCTGAAAAGAGAAGAGAAGAAAAACAAATTAGCCTGAAAAATTAAATGAAATACCTAAAATGTAACAGTTACACCATCCAAAACTTTCCCTACTGCTGCACCTTCCTGGAGTAGGAATAGTAAATTGCACCCCTACACCATCCAACACTTTCCCTACTGCTGCACCTTCCTGGAGTTGGAATAGTAAATTGCACCCCTACACCATCCAACACTTTCCATACTGCTGCACCTTCCTGGAGTTGGAATAGTAAATTCCACCCCTACACCATCCAACACTTTCCCTACTGCTGCACCTTCCTGGAGTTGGAATAGTAATTATTAGCCCTACACCATCCAACACTTTCCCTACTGTTGCACCTTCCTGGAGTAGGAATAGTAAATTGCACCCCTACACCATCCAACACTTTCCCTACTGCTGCACCTTCCTGGAGTTGGAATAGTAAATTGCACCCCAACACCATCCAACACTTTCCCTACTGCTGCACTTTCCTGGAGTTGGAATAGTAAATTGCACCCCTACACCATCCAACACTTTCCCTACTGCTGCACCTTCCGGGAGTTGGAATAGAAAATTGCACCCCTACACCATCCAACACTTTCCCTACTGCTGCACCAACCTGGAGTTATGAAAAAAAATTCTTCAAACTGCAACTCTTTTTTTAATTATTTTGGGATTATATTTACATGTTATGTTATGTTAAATTAAATTTATTAAGCGCACGTACGCCCGTAGGCTTCATGGCGCTGTGGAAGACTAGCAAACATAACATGTGACAGAAAGAAAGAAAATTTAACTAAGGATAAGCTTGCTTAAAGAGCCAAGTCTTAAAAGCCTGTCTAAAGGCTAACAGATCTTCGTGGAGTCTTAGTGGCAGTGGCAAGGAGTTCCACAGGGAGGAAGCCAGGAAGTGGAAAGATCCTCCTCCCTGGCGTTGTTTCCTGATCCGGGGCACGACTAACAAATTCTTTTGGCCAGAACGGAGAGCACGGGAGGGAGTGTAACTGACCAGCAGGCAGCTAATGAATCCAGGGCCCTTACCTTGTAGAGCCCTGAAGATAATGCATCCCGCTTTAAATGCTGCTCTCTGCGCTACAGGCAGCCAGTGGAGACTGGCCAGTCCAGGTCTAATAGACTGCCACTTAGGAATTTTACAGATCAACCTGGCCGCTTGGTTCTGAACCAGTTGGAGTCTCTTGAGCTGCCCCGCCGGTAGGCCCAGATATAAACTATTGGAATAATCCAAACGGGACAGCACAAGAGCAATGATGACCTGAATCAGAGCAGGGTGGGTTAAAAGGTGGGCGATCTTCTTAATCTTGCAAAGTTGGAAGAAACTTGCAGATACCACAGTCCCTACCTGGCTTTTGAGCGAAAGATCTTCATTAAAAGTGATACCTAAGCTCTTAACTGTTTGGGATTTAGCTGGAGGATCTCCCATTTCTGGAGGCCAGAAGTGTGGTCCCCAATGCAGTTCACTCTTCCCGGGCAAAATCAGTTCAGTTTTGCCTGGGTTGAGTTTCAGATGATTTAGGCCCATCCATCTCTGAATGTGAACCATGACCTCCCGAAATTCGGTGGCAGCGCCAGGGGAGTCCAGACAGAAGATCAGTTGCAGATCATCTGCATAGTTAAAAATTACGGCGCTAAACTTTTTTAATGAAAATAACAAGGGTCGTAAGTACAAATTAAACAAAAGTGGGGACAGGGACGAGCCTTGGGGGACTCCACATTCATTTTTGATTTTGGGCGCTGTAAAAGTTCCCAATCTCACTGCCTGGGTACGCTCCGAGATAAATGACTTCAGCCATCTAAGTGCCGAGCCTCTCAGGCCAGCCTGTTCGACACGGTCGACCAAGATGGTGTGGTCGACCGTGTCGAATGCGGCCGATAGGTCGAGAAGTACCAATGCTTGGTGAATGTCCCTATCTGCATTGCTTCTTAGTACATTCTGGACCGCCAGTGTCACCATCTCGGTTGAATGCCCTGGTCGAAACCCAGCTTGGTTATGCTCCAGATATCCAGTGGTTTCAACGAAGCTAGAAAGACAGCTAGCAACGTGTGCCTCCAGGATTTTTGATAGGAATGGCAGCAGGGATATCGGGCGGTAATTAGATGGATCGTGAGGATCAAGACTGGGTTTTTTGATCAGGGGAATCAATAGAGCATGCTTAAATCCTGCCGGTACCTTTCCCTGGTTAAGTGAGTCGTTAAGCAGAGAGAGGATCCCGTGAGGGATAGAGTGCCCAATCTCTGTAAAAATGTGGGGTGGGCAGATGTCATCGGGTGATCCAGACTTAACCCGTGCCAGGAGAGTTGAAAAAGTTTTAGCATCTATAGCAGGAAGGGTGTCTAATGTAGTGGGGTTATTAAAAATATCATCTAAAGGAGACGATTTAGGAGAGCTAGCAATGTTGCGTTTTATATTTACAATTTTCTCTCTGAAAAAATCATTCAGAGAGTCACACAACTTCTGGGTAGGGGCTATTGATGGGGCTGTCCTATCATCGTCACAGAGCTCGTTGACTATGTTAAAAATATCTTTAGTTTTATTTGAGGAATTTAAAATTTTTTGAGAAAAATAGTCAGATTTATGTTGGAGCAAGATTTTTTGGAACTCCTTTCTTGCGGAACAGTACACTGTCCTGGCTTGAGGGGAGTAGCTTTGTCTCCATTTCCGTTCCTTCTGTCGAACGCCCAGTTTAAGATCTTTCAGTTCTTGGGAGAACCATTTGTGTGCTTCATTTCCTCTAACATTAGGGACCCGTACTAAGGGGGCTGAGAGGTCAGCTGCGTTAAGTAACCAGTTAGACAGCGCTCTCTCGCTAATGTCCAGATCATCGTACGGTGGTGGTACGGTTTTGTTTAAAATGTCAATAAATCCCGGAAGGTCCATAGATTTCCATTTGCGGAATTCTTTGCTCTTGCATGGCTTGGGTTTGACATTTCCGCCTACTTCTAGTGTGAAATAGATGATGAAATGATCCGACCAGATACATGGGCTGATGACTGGATTGGATAAAGATAGATTATGCGTCCATATCTGGTCCAAGCTGTGACCTTTCTGGTGAGTGGGTACATGGATGTGCTGATTTAGATTCAGGTCTGTTAGCAAATCTATCAATTCAGCAGCTTGAGTATCTGTGCCTATGCTATCAAGCCAGTAATTTAGGTCCCCAATAAGGATGATTTTAGAGTAGCTGACTACATATGAAGCCAGCTGCTCTGCCAGAATGGATGGATATTTGGCCATGTATTGGGGGGGTCGGTAAATCAGGACCAGAATGAGGGACCCACTTTCAGTGTCGAGATTAATCACCAAGTTCTCAGTGTCCGGAAGGATCAAAGAAGGCAGTTGCCTGACCTGAAGGGATTTCAAGATTATAGCTGCTACTCCACCTCCAGCCTTCCCAGGTGTACGGTTGGCCGTCAGAATATAGTATTCTGCAGGAAGAGCCACGAGTACGTCGGGGAGGGAGTGAGGGGTTAGCCAAGTTTCAGCTAATAAGAAGATGTCAGGTTTTACCTCCTTCAGGAAAAGAAAAATGTCTATCTGGTTTTTGACCAGGGACCGAGTATTGAGGTAGTAACAGCGCAAGCTGTGTTTTACAGAGGGTGCAGTTTGAGGCTCAGGAAAAGGTTGTTTTAAAGGCTGAGCATGAGGCACAGCATTGATGGAAGAGGAAAGCCCTAGGCTTTGAATGCAAGTCAATGTGCGTGGGGCTAGGGAGTGCTTACAGGGACCATCAGGATTGTGAGGGCGTAAAAGCAGGAGTTCCTGAGATGAGTATTTATAAAAATGGCCAGGAGGAGTGGGCTCGGGTCCCGGTCGGCCGCGGACATTAACAATTAAATGGTTAGTCTAACATATTGAAGGTTTAAAAACAATGCTGTATAACAATACCTTGTTTTTTTGAAATTGCTTTTCTTGGTGAGGCTTCTTAAGTTGAATTGGCCTGTTGGCTGGAGTTGTAACGTATGTGATGGACTGAATCTTTCAGCAACGAAACAAACAATTGTCTTTGGAAAAAAAAGAGGAAATAAAATAAGTTAACGTTGTTTAAAAATGTAAATTCTGATTAACTTTTATAAATTATGACATAGAATATAACTAATACTACATAACACTTTCCTAACTACTGCACCTTCCTGGAGTTAAAATAGAGAAATGTACCCCTACACCATCCAACACTTTCCCTACTGCTGCACCTTCCTGGAGTTAGAATACTTAATTGTACCCCTACACTATCCATCAGTTATCCTATTTCTGCACTTTACTGGAGTAACAATAGCAAAAGGAATGACTATTAAATTGTGGAAATTATAACACTGAAAATGTAAAATACCTTTTTCAGTTCTTGTTTGTTCTCGTGCCTTTAAGGTAATGCTGGCTGCAGGATAAAGTTATTTTTTTGTAACCGATTTACTCTGGAAATAAAAAAAGTTTTATAAATTAATGTTACTTAGCCAACGTTGGTTAAAACAAAATAACCAATTTTTGAAAAATATGATATTTGACAAATGAGTATGAGTAACAATTGGTTAAGCAAAACATAATACACATTGAATGCATTTTAAAATAAGAGTAATAATGGATACACCTACACTATCACTCAATTACTCTACTGCTGAACATTCTGGGACTTAGAATACTAATAGTTACCCCAGTAACATGAAACGCTTTTTCAGATGTAGTACCTAACTGAAGTCTTATTAGTAATTGTTACCCCTGCAACATGGTATAATTTCGTTTATGATGTAGTGAGAATGAGGAAAAAAAAAATCACCTTTGCCATACAACACTTTAGCTAATGCTAAAAATATATTTTTAAAGTAAAATAATTAAAATTAAATAACATTTACCTTCACAATAGTAAAGGTGAGTCGATTACGTGGAGGTGATGCAAAATTAGGTACACCAATTCTTGATTCTCAATATATTGCAAGTTTCTGTTTTTGGAAAAGAAAGTAGTTGTTTTAAGTTGGTATATATTTTTAGTGATAACAAATTAGAAACAGTACATTTTAAAAGTTAATATTAAAAATTTTAAAATATATTTTGTATGGAAAGCAATCATATTTTACGCTAAAGCAAGGTGTAAAAATATTTTACTGACTTACTAGTAGTTGCAAACTAATAATGCTTTTCCGAACGAATTCAGTGCTCTCTCTGAGGAGGTCGCAGTGGAGGTGACAGAGGGTCAGGTTTTGACGTCTGGTCTCTCTGGTAGTTGATAATCAACTGATTGCAAAATGGTGTCTTCCTGGTATTTATAAGTTTTACTCTGTGTCACTATTAATTTTTTTAAAAACTGCGTTCGTTGTGTTTTTTTTTATACTTTAGTTTACTGTGGAAAATGATAATTTAAAAAAGCATTTAAAAATGTATTGTTTTCATTCATTTGCTCCGTTTTGGCATCCATTTTGGAACATGTCTTTTGGTATTGTTTTCATAGAAAGTGTTGTAGGACAAGTTTTACAAGTGAGATGGATAAAATGGCGCCTATGTGTATGTGTCTTCTGTTTTACTCTGTTTACTTACTTTCCGATGTAATCATGATAAAAATGTGTATGTACTGTTGTTAAATCTTTCGTTCTTTTTGTAAAACTTTGAAATGTGTGAAAACGGAATTTTAGGGGGGATTTTGAGTATTAATTTTAATACTCGAGTATTAATTTTAATACTCGAGTATTAATTTGGTAATGCATTTCAGTAGATTTACGTACAGTTTTTCTCCACATTTTAATACACTTCCCCACCCTAAAACCCCTAATTTCCCTGCATCCCGTGCCAGATTTTATTGTACTTTTAAATAAAAAAATTAAAAATTCGCGTTGTAATGGTATGCGTTGTAATAGATTTCGTTGTAACAGCACTTTTCAGTATTTTAATAGGTTTTGCGTTGTAAAAGTATTCGTTGTAAAGTAATGCGTTGTAGTAGTATATGCGTTGTAAAAAATGCGTTGTAATGGTATGCGTTGTAATAGCATGCGTTGTAACGTCATACATCCCCATGAAGGAATCTTTGTTGGAATCATGGCCAGGAGAGCTGAGGGGAGTGGATTTTGAGGGAGTGGGTTGTGAGGAATGTGGACTCCCACTGTGGCTGCGTGTCTTCCGTTTGCCCCCCGACCCAGTGGGTGTGCCTACTTCACCCTGTGTGTGCGTGAGAGGAGGTGTGCGCTTGGCCTTCCCTGGTGGTGTGGTGCCTGTGTCTGGTGGGGTGCCTGCATGGGGACGTCTGGGTGTGCGTGGGACAGGCATGAGAGTGGGAAGTGTGGATGGTGCAGGGGTAGGGGGGGACGCAGCGCTGCAGGAGATCCACTGCTGCAGTCAGTGTTGAGTCTATGGACCTCAGCAACTGGCGTTGGTCAGACTGCGCAGCTGAGATGCCCTCCATGTATGCCTCCATCTGGGTGAGCACTCGGGTGTGGGCATGGAGGACATTAAGCATCGCAGTCTGACCAACCTGCAACTGGCGCAGGATGTCCACAGACTCGGCATTCACGGCAGCAGTGGAGACAGGGGCAGGGGGTGCGGTGCCTTGCAAGAAGGAGACACGTGGTGACCTAGCACGGCGGGAAGGGACCCGAGCAAGTGGGAGGCCGGTGATGGTAATGGAGGGGGCGGGTTGAGATGGAGTGCTGCTTTCAGCTGTGGGAGCTGCCTCCGCCCCCTCTGGGAGCTCAGCCTCGGACCTGTCAGCGTCATAGTCGGTGGTGGGACTGGACAGGTCCTCCACCTCACTCCTCTCGGCCTCCGTGCCACTCGATGCGCCAGACAAGACAGCACTGGTGGCACTGGTGCTCGCTCCCTCCTCACGGTCCGTGCCCGTGTCTCCCTCGGAGTCCCCCGACGATGCTGTGGGCAAGGTGAAGAGACAGGAAATAATCAGACACCTGTATACATATGTCACATGAGTCAAATCTACATAGGTCACAGTGCATAGCCTGAAAAGCAACATGAGTAACATCTACAATACAAGGTACATATGTAGGCCCTGCAACACACAGTTGGTTGACCCACCATGCCACTGAGAAACAATGGAGAGCATGACACAACAGCAAATTACTTGATATTAAATTGGACAGAGGAGCCAGGCTCTGGGTACAATCGTGCACAGCATCTGCACCACACAGCATTGCCAAAAAAGGGATGAGCAGGAACCATGTATATCAACTTTTTGCATATGCTGCAAAGCTAATACATTAAACCATGCCCAACATGACTGGGTCACTGCACCTTGAGTGTATGTGCAGACAAACATCACACACAGGCCAGACCTAGCAAGGAGACTCCATATTTTGACATGTAGGCCTTGCCTGCACAAACCACCCCCTACCTGAGACAATGTGATTGAGACAGAGGAAGTACTTACACCTCTTACTCTGGGATGAAAACACATGGCCTGCACTAAATCCTGATTGTACACAAACTACCCCTGGTGCGCCTGTCCACATATATCATTGACAATCAACCATCATCAGATTGTCGTACCAATACACACAGGCACTGCCCACTGTGAGTATGCACAAGCAAAATTAGGTTACACTGTACAGTGGACACATGTAGCACAGTTTATGTAAATACAGATGAGGCCAGGGTACAATGCCACAGAGCCCAACCTATGCCGAAGACCCAGAGAATGTCCACATTGTTGGAAGACACACATGATACCTAGGGAAAGGTGCCCCAGGGCACGGTAGTGGCCACACTCCTCCATGGTCCTGAATGGATATGACTGCAACTGAAGCAACCGTCCCTGCACTATGCATTACTCCCACTCATGCACATCATGTCAGAGGGCACAACATTGGACATGCATGCTGTTAGGCAGTACACTTTTAAGACACACTCCTATGTCGGGACTCACCATCAGTGCTAACTGACATGGACCCCACAATGACTGAACTGGGTGTCTCCTGGGATGTGGCAGGAATGGGGGTGGTGGTTGACACAGTTGTACCTGACGCAGGTGCTGCAGGTGGTTGGACACCAGAGGGGCCAGGTTGGTCTGGGTCATCCACGGAGTGGTGAGAGTCGTCGCTGCCGGTGGGGTCCTCTTCACGCAGAGCCTGGTCCTGTGAGTCTTCCCCCCCCCCCCAGTGTTGGGGGGAGATCGACGACGTTGACCTGTGTGTGAGAGAGACAATGTTAATTGTGTTACATGCGACATCCATGTTTCATTCATTTTTGAGTTGGCACAGTTCCTCTGGGTGGTTGGATTTGGCTTGCATTCCTCTCACAGTTCACTTGTGCAGGGGTATGTCCCTTGGCCACAGATTTCGACACTTTACCTATGTGTGACACAATCTTAGTTGATGCATCTTTTTTGAACGCAGTCAGCAGTGTAGTGAGCGGGCGTAGCAAGCCATGCAGAGCCGCCTTACGTGTTGCACTGTACGTGGCCAAATGGTGTTTTTCCATGCTATTTGAGAATGCACGTAGGTAACTTAAGCATTTGTGACAGGGTTCTGACAAACACAGTGGGTGGGTATACTGGGTGTAAGGTTAGGTTTGTGCCTGCAGCACGGATGTACTCGTGCACAGATTGACACATGGCCTAGTGTTTATCAAAGGTTGAAGGGGGGGTTCAAGCACTGCCAAACCTTGTCTACATGCACACAGTCCACCTGCTGACGAGCGGACATGGCCACATCACCCAAGGGTGATTTGGTCTCCCTCTGTCTCCCTTTCTCCCTCCCTCTGTCAGCCTCCTCCCTCCGTCCGTCTCCCTCTGTCTCTCTTTCCCCCTCCCTCTGTCAGCCTCCTCCCTCTGTCCGTCTCCCTCTGTCTCCCTTTCTCCCTCCCTCTGTCAGCCTCCTCCCTCTCCCTCTGTCTCCCTTTCTCCCTCCCTCTGTCAGCCTCCTCCCTCTGTCCATCTCCCTCTGTCTCCCTTTCTCCCTCCCTCCGTCAGCCTCCTCCCTCTGTCCGTCTCCCTCTGTCTCCCTTTCTCCCTCCCTCTGTCAGCCTCCTCCCTCTGTCCGTCTCCCTCTCTCCCTCCCTCTGTCAGCCTCCTCCCTGTCTCCCTTTCTCCCTCCCTCTGTCAGCCTCCTCCCTCTGTCCGTCTCCCTCTGTCTCCCTTTCCCCCTCCCTCTGTCAGCCTCCTCCCTCTGTCCGTCTCCCTCTGTCTCCCTTTCTCCCTCCCTCTGTCAGCCTCCTCCCTCTGTCCGTCTCCCTCTGTCTCCCTTTCTCCCTCCCTCTGTCAGCCTCCTCCCTCTGTCCGTCTCCCTCTGTCTCCCTTTCTCCCTCCCTCTGTCAGCCTCCTCCCTCTGTCCGTCTCCCTCTGTCTCCCTTTCTCCCTCCCTCTGTCAGCCTCCTCCCTCTGTCCGTCTCCCTCTGTCTCCCTTTCTCCCTCCCTCTGTCACCCTCCTCCCTCCCTCTGTCTGTCTCCCTGTGTCCACCTCTGTCTCCCTCCCTCTCTCTCCCCCTCTCCCTCCCTCTGTGTGTCACCCTCTGTCACCTCAGCCCAGCTTCCTGGGCACTCACAGTTTGCAGGTCTTTCAAATGCCATTGGCTTGTTCATGTGGGTTTGTTTCTTATCTGCGGGCACCCATTGGGCGGAGTATCTGAGTCTGCGCTGCTGCTGTGGTGGTGTGTGCTGACACTCTTTCAGAGTGATGCGTCTTCATTAGCTGCTGTTATGTGCCAATAGTGCCTTCATACCCATGTCATCCTGCAACGCGGCCACCATTTGCAGGCAACACAGTACTGTGTGGGGACACACTGTTTGTATGGCTGTGCCCTAGGCCATATGGGCTGAGGGCATTGTTGTGTGCTTCAGAGTTGCTCTATGTTAGTTTTGAGGCCCACCCTCCCGGCATCGGGGACCTCCTGTCTTGTGGTGGTGTTTTGTGTGGCCTGTGACTTGGCATGGCCTTGCTTGGGGCATGGGGCATGGAGGCGCTAGTGGCATGTGTGTGTTTTTGGAGTGTGGTTGTGTCCGGTGCTGGTTTTGGGGGGGTTGCGTGCATGATTGGTATTTTGGTTGTGTATGGCGTTCCCCCCCATGTGAGGTGAGTTGTTTGTGTACTCACCAGGCTCTCGGACTCCTTCTACTCCGTCTACTCCCACCGGCGGCAGCGTGGCCATCACCTTTTCCTCCCAGGGATGGTAGTGTACCGGTCTGCGGGGCGGCCCTCCTCCAGTGATGTTCCCCTGGTTGTGATCGTCCGTCATTTTGCGGCGGATCGTCCTCCGCAGATTGTACCACCTGGCTTGGCACTCATGCCTGGTCCTTCTGGTGGACCCAACAGCATTCACAGAATTGACAATCCTCTCCCACATGGCTGATTTTTCGGATATGCTGGTCCGTCTGACCAATGTTCCAAAGAGCTGAGGCTCGACTCTGACGATTTCGTCGACAAGGACCTCCAGCTCCTGTTGCAGGGATTCTGCTTATACACAGAACTATGCGTAGAACCCCAGGACCTCATTGAATTGTGGTGTACCAGAAACTCACCTCAGAACCCAGAACCCAGTATCCGGCTAGCATAAGTGTCCCATTCGTTATCCGAGATTTGGCTCGGCGGTCCCAATGAAAAGACAACCCAGAACAAGCGACTCAGTGTACTCTCAGGAATGGTGGGAATCGGAAATACCTGTTCGTATATTATTCTCACATCAGTCCACAACAAGAATCAACAGAGACACGGTGAAAATAAAAAGAGTTTATTTTTATAGACCACGTGTCCTCAGATGCAGTACTTTGGCTAATACAAGCAGACAAATGATTATAATTAAAACCATCAGCATCATTACAATACCATAGAATATAAAAGGAGTGATCATGTTATAATGACAGTGGATACTACCACCTTCCCTTTACTAAGAAGCTAATATTATTATTATGCTAATAGAAGGTCTCTTAGGCTTGAATAGGGGACCCCATACCTCAAAGATCAGCTTAGTGAAATCACATCACAGGAGCATCAGGAGTCTTCTCGCAGGAAGGCTCGTCTTCGGTCTGAATATTAAACATGATGTCTGCAATATTAAAAGCACCAACTTTCAGGTATTCGCAGCTGCCTGTGTGTTATGGCTAAATAGTGGGTCGATCAACCTAGAGTGGAAAACATGCATTGTCTAACAACCCAGACTGTTTGTCACACCATGTACAGACCAAGGTCGCCGCGCAGAGCTCGGGATGGTAACAACAGATTGCTCTCGTGTGAGGCAAAGCGCGAGTCAGCAGTTTGTTTAAACAATAACATGTAGACGCAGTGTCGTGTGCAAAAGCAGCAAGATGGCTTTCTAACATCTAACGTGGTTATGCTAACTTAACAATGTATGTACGTATTAAGGGAGTCCTTACTACATGCCCCCTTGATCGAAGCACTAACCAGTAGGGAAGAAATGAGAGAACGCAGAGTTCAGATTCGACAGAGCAGAACAAGGCGTATTCAATTTGAAACCAATTATCGGTCCAGTGTTAGTTCGAAAAAGTACAAAAGTAGAAGGGAAGAGAAAAAAAAACGAAAAAATGCTGTACTGGCCAGTAATCCAAAGGCACAGGGAGCACCCAAAAAAAAAAAAAACACAGCGAACAACAGTTCACTCAATCCATGAACGTGTATGCAGCATACGTGGCAACTGCTTCCAACAGAAAATGGTTTGCAGAGCCACTAAAAGTTTCAGCCATCCAGTTAAGCAAAGAAAAGGAACATACATGTTCTTCAATAAGCGGAGCCTCTAGCACGATCAGAGGGCAACCGACGTGTTCCTCCAAATAGCTCATATCCAAGAAGTCATAGGCAGCCCTTGCGATGTCCCAATTACCCAGGATACCATGCGCCGCACCACAGGCCATAATCCGAACACCAGAACAGGCAAACTCGTGAGACACTAAGGGCCTCATCAGTCGATCATAATCCGGCACCGGAGACACCGTGTTGGTTAAGCACAAATCCAGAGGCCATTCAAAGGGACAATCTAGGCAGTGAAAAACAGGTTGTACGCAGGTGAAGTAGGAATACCGGAAGGATAATCCATACGCCAGGCTCAAAGTCGCCAATGTCAATGTACCATAATAGTCAAGCATCCTGTCACGAAGTAGATGCAGACGGGACAGGCTGTCGTGTGGCACAGAAAGAGCAGCCATTCCGTAGTATGAAAAGTAAAAGTAGCACACCTGCCACCAGCGCCAGAATCAGCGGGACACCTCCAAAGACGCTCGAGAAAATAGAATGAAAAAATGCCAGAATCACACCAAAAATAGTTTGGAAGGAGGTCACGAGGCCCGAGCCCACAAGTTTAAAAAAATTAGCCAGGCCGGTTGTGGACGAGGCATTGAAAATTGTTTGGATCAAAGCTCCAAAATGCAGGGGGAGGTCAGTATTCAAAAGCGCCTGTACCTCAGTGCGCGTATTTGCTACGTGAAGGACAAATGTTTCTCGGGGGGAAGTCAATGGCACCTCCTTTTGGGACAATAGAGCTCTTATTCTGCTCATCTTGTTGAACTCTGCTTTCAAGGTCGGAATCGAAGGCCAGATGGAAACATCCAGCCGCCCATGCAGGGGTGGAAAGAGAACATTATTGCAGCAGACTACTCTCTGTGATACAGTTACTATATATGGGATCCCCACTAACATCCCGCAGCAAGCTTCATTATTCAAAATCAAATAACTACCGTTTGCAAGCAGCGTGAAAGATGGTGTAATCACTGGCACTGGGATACCTTTGAGGACGCAGGCCAAATTCGGGGCGTGTACATTGCAAGCACCGTGCAACTGAATGTGCCTACATACTACAGAATGATCAGGTGTCGTGGTACATTCCTCACCTTTCAGATAAACCTCAGTACCGTCTCTTGTACATCTATACGTAAAAGGGAGGGACCAAACCTCATGTATGAAAGCGGTACCCAGCTGTTCATATCTACCCAGAGCATAGTGTTTCATACAGGACGTAAACTTAAAAAGCGCGAACGGAAGAGTGATCAACCCATGTACTAACCACACGGCCGAATTCAATTCCGCCACAGAGAAAGGTAACGGCTCCAACTTTTCAATATGTAACAAGGAATATGTAGCATCTTTCATGGACATGAACTGCTGTTTTTCAGTAAGGTTAAACGGAAGAAATAATGATGTTGTATTCAGATAGTCCCAGGGGACCTTTCCTGCCTTTAACGTTTGTAATGTCCATGCAAACTGCATAACAGAACGCAACTGGTTTTGCCCATGATACAATACAGACATATCATCATGTACAATATCAACAATTGAAGAAACAATATTATCTAATGTATAAATTCTTGAAGAAAGAGTGTTAATGCTGTTATCAATAACTGCTAATACCTTTTCCATATTCGCTTAATCAATAGCTCTCAATCTGGAAGCCGCCTCAATTTGCGACAATTTCCATACTTCGTTGTAAATAGCATACGCCCACCTTTTGGATCTGCCACCCACAGGACCTTTAACAAAATCATTCAAATCTATTTTGTCATGTAATCTTGATAAATGAACTTTGACAGATGCCAAGGTGGAATGTCGCAGCAAGGACTGACATAATTTCCCTACAGAGTAGGTAGTTACTGTATGAGATGACTCAAACCGAGGGTCCACGCGTTGCTGCGTATACCCCGGTTTCAGACCTAGAAAACGGCGTTGACAGGTATCTGAACTGCTTTGCCAAATCAACCATCCGTCACTACTAAATTTCGAAATATTGAAAGATGTATTAGACACTAATGACTGCAAAGCAGGAAGGGACAGATCAGTGTGGTTATCCCAATTTGGGTAAGCGCCCAGATCTGGAACAGAAGGGGAATTTAGTTTTTTAGAAGTGGCCAATCCGAAACAGGTGGTCTGGAAAATGGTTGAACTTAAAAACAACATATGATTTGGTACAAGACAGGCACGATGTAAAGCTTCAGTTCCCTGAACCTGCCATGGTTTGGAACCCCAAACCGATTTAAGATCAATAGTAGCCTTCCACAGTTCATAACCCTTGATTGACAACTCATCCATAAAGGACTTAGAATAGAGTAGTTTGGTGTGTGTCAGTCTAACCTTCGAGGCAGACTCAGGCATAACTTTAAAATAAAAGGATGCCGGGTCGGAAACACTGAAATCAGTAAAATAAGTATACTTATCAACTAATGTAGGTGAACTGCCGAAAGAGGGGGTGGGACAGTGTTCCCATTGGGTAAAATTTACAAAATTACGAAAAGTGTTTGCTTTATGCAGGAAGTGATTGCCATAATGCTGAAAACAATACTGTTCTGCATAGTTAGCCGCATTCTCATACAAATCTTCTGCATCAAAAGCGGCATAATATTTCAAATCAGAAAACAGTGCTTCAATGGCATGAACATCCCAATCATCAGAACGAATGTTCTGCTTAACCACATCACCCATAGAAACACGAAATACATTAGGTACATTGATGACCTCTGTAGGACCATGAATTTGGAATTTAACAGCATCCCACGCAATTCCATCCAAAACGGGCCAGGCAGTAATATTCACAAAAGTCTGGTCCCTTTTCATGATGTGGGACGATGAGTGGGGGGCCAAAGTTCCATTGATAAGTCTAATTGTAGATCTTTCTTTAACCCCTTCAGTGCCCATGACGAGCTGGACTCGTCATGGGCTGCGGTGGCGCTGTGCCCATGACGAGTCCAGCTCGTCATGAACTCCGCCCGCTAATGCAAGGCGCGGCACTGGGCGGGGAAAGGGGCGGGCATGCAAGGGGTTAAGATAGTGGCCATCCACCAGACGGAAAAACACTATTACAAATCCAATGGACATAAACAAAAAAATACTGAAAAGCAACAGCCAGATGTATGTCCAAGGGGTAACCAAAAAATGTCTTTTAAACCAACTAGCAAAAACAGCAATGTTCGAAGGGGGAGTGGAGGGCAATGAGTTAGTGTCAAAGGAGAAACGGTACTGTTCAACCGCCGTAGATTGTAAAACAGGCGAGTGTCCATTTGTAGGATAAGCATACTCAGTCTCTTCGGGCAGACCACCAGCCGGTGGTATTAACAAGGGATCAGTAACTGACTGCATCTCGATGGCAACATCAGACAAGGTGTTAGAAGCAGGAACCAACATTGAATTTCTTTGCATCGTCTGGCATGAAACTGCTGGAGTCAGACTAAGAAGTATCGGCCACTCGCTGAAGTTTGACATTGTCAATAGAGATGTACCTGTTTTCTTTTCGACCAGGAAGTGGAGGTAAAATGACTGTTCGTGTACCCTGCACTCCAAGCACTGGAACCGGTGCACGATAAGAGGGGCCGAACTCCTTCTTGTTCTCCACCTTCTCACGGACCAGGTCTCCAACTCGGGGTAGCCAGCCGACTACCGGAATCTGAACCTCAGCTTCAGACGTGGAGGGCAAGTGTTCCTTCGAAAGAGTGTCTCTGGCATCTTGTAGAGTCTGCAAAACAGCACAGTGATCATCTACGTCAAAGGGTGCGGTCGACGCCGCCATGTCTAGACCATCAAGGTCTGGAACAAACATTCTGATTCCGAAGAGCATCATGTACGGGGTCCGCCCACCCAGAGACCTTCTAGGGAGATTATTAAGAGCTCGTTGGACGTTATACAAATGGGCTAACCAGTTCCGGCCTGTGCCTAAAACACGTGCTGTCAATGATTGCTTTAAGTCACGGTTCATTCGCTCCACCACACTATTACCCTCAGGTCGGTAGGGGGACGAAAATTTGACTAGGACCCCCAAATTTCTCATAGCCTCCTTGTAAGCCTTAGAGGCGAACGCAGGGCCCTGATCAGAATGGAAGGTACCACACGCAAAAGTTTGCACAAAGACACGCAAATCCCTGATGACAGTCCGCGAGTCAGCACTTCTTTGTGGCCATACCCAGAGAAAACGTGTGCACGAATCCACTGCAACCAAGATATACTTGTACGCAGTATCAGAAGAAAAAGGACCGCAGTGATCTAAATAAACACAACCAAATGGCTTATTTGATATGTACAACTGTGTTTGTGGTGGGCGCGCAACAGTGGAAGGTTTAATTTGTTGGCAAATGTCACAATCAAGAACATAAGCGCGCGCTTGTTTCTATAAACCAAACCACCAGTAACGCTGTTGTAACAGAGATATAGTAGCGGACACGCCGGCGTGGGCTGACGCCAACCCCTCGTGCGCTGCTAGTATCAGAGCTGGTCTGCAGTCCGCGTTGGGAATAATTCTGTCACCAACGTCGTTAATCCTCACTAACGGGACGTTATCAGGACTTAAGTGATAAAAATAACGAGAAGGAAAACCCTTCGGGTAATCACTTCCCTTCTCTGTAGCAGCAATAGCTGCCAAGATGTCATCATCAATCTTACTTTTGGATCTTGTAACTGCTGCCACTAAATATGTAGCCACTGCGGTTTTTGCTGCCTCGTCAGCCAAGCTGTTACCGACAGCATGGACACCAAGTCGTTGGTGACCAAGAGTGTGAATAACATTCACGAGAGGGAGACGGTCTTTAAAGTCTTCCACTCGAACCCAAAGCAGTTTATGCTTAATTGTGCTACCTTTGGTATCTCGATAATCGTTTTGAGACCAGAAGTGTAAGTTGTCATTGTAGGACTGGACACAATAAAAGGAGTCACTCACTATAAGAGTCGTGACTCGGGGATCAGCAAACTCCAGTGCAAGCACCAGAGCCCGAAGCTCCGCCAATTGCGCGGTACAATCACCCAATGACTGCGTATGCACTGCATCAGATTGGAATTCACCATTTACGAATGTACCCACAACAATTGCGCAAGCCGCAGAATAGGCGTGCTTTGATCCAATCGCGGGCTGCGCCGAGCCGTCAGTGTATATGACACAATGGTATTTCTCGAGCGGGCGCAAGGAGAGAGGAGCTGGATGAACGAATTCATACTGCAAGTACTCCTGAGTCTGCAATGAGGCGTCAAAGATATAAGTGACATCTGGTGATGACAGAGTTGTGGCCCATTGTATCCACCGTGGATGCAAAGCTTTAGAATTTGGTACACTTGCTTTAGTCACTGCCTCTAGGGCAGGATACGGTGTTACAACCAGAATCTGTTTTCCATGCGACAGTGCGCGTTCCTTAAGGATCGCCATCTGTACTGCCGTCAGAACTTTCTGGACTGTGGAAAAACGTAATTCAGCAGAGGTGTACAAGTGTGATTTATACGCAATGGGGACTGTATCGCCCTCATTAAACGTCAAATACGTGAAACCCACGGCGCCTGGTACTATTCTTATTACCAGGTTAGTGCGGTTATCACGCGTCAGCAAGTATTGTGAAGCAAGAAGATCACCCTGTAAAGACTGTAAAATAGCAGAGTGTTCTAGCTGCCAGCTAGACCTCGAAAAAGAAGGTTGTACCAAGGCGTAAAGCGGCTTGATACGCTGGGCATAATGAGGAATATACGTACGTCCGAAATTCAGAAAGCCCAGGAGAGATTGTAATTTTTTCAGCGTTGTAGGAGCGCGCAAGCATGCGCCCTTCTCCAGAAAGTGGGGAGCTAACCCCTTACCTTCATTGTTGAGCTCGTAGCCCAAAAACAACACTGTATATTCCGCGATGTGAGACTTCGCAAAATTAAATTTGTAGCCATAGTCCGCAAAACTCACAATAATATTGTCGACTCGAGACAGATGTGGCATCAGCTCATCATCCGTGAGATAGATATCGTCAACATAGGAGTATGCGTCGGGGTCTATTCTCTCTAAGAGAGAGACCACGCGAGCGGAAAAGACGCCAGGGCTGTTTTTGTAGCCCATGGCTAATCTCGTAAACTGTTTTTGTTTGCCGCCCGAAGTAAACGCCGTCCACTGGCTACTCAGTGTGGACAGGTTATGGCTAAAAAAGCCATTGGAGATGTCAAGTGTCGTTTTAAATCTCTTACGCACGAGACTGTCGACAAGAGCCGAGCTGTGTGTATTTTGTACCGCGCAGGTCCGGCAATGTGAATTTAGGTGCCGGTAATCCAAAACTAAACGGTACGAGCCGTCAGGCTTCGTTACAGTGAATAAAGGGTTATTCATAGGGGACACACAAGTTTCAATAACACCCTGATATTCCAATTGTTCAAGGATCGCCGCGACGTGCGGTCTAGCTTCACGACGCATGGGATATTGGGGTTGAGGCTGGGGCATAGACCGCAATGGAATCTCATGGCAGGGGGACAACCTGTCCCATCCCACCTGAGTACGATACACCGCCGGCGCAAGCGCCAGCGCCCACTCCTCAGCGTACACTTCAGCCTGGTCCTTAGGCACTGTGTGCGCAAAGGACGGGAGGATCACCTCCTCCCCTCTAGGAGCTTCTAAAATGAAAGCTGGGGGCCAATCTGCCTCCGCTAGGAGGATATCATAAGTCGTAGTCAGATTATCCCAAAAAATCCCCTTTATTGTACGTTGAATGTCACCCTCAATTAGTAAGACTATTTCATAAAGTCTGTCAGGGGGAGCCACTCTGGTGTCAGCTGTTTCAACAGTAACCAATATATCAGTTGCTGTCGCCGCCAGAAATGGACGCAGAGCTTGACGGACTATGGTAATTTCCGCTGCGCTGTCCAGTAGCGTCAGTGCCCATGTCCGGTTCCGAAGCTGTGTCCGCACTATCTGAGGCATACCTTGCCGTCAGAGCAGCCACTTTCTTCTTCTGAAACGGGGGTCTTTGTCGTGCAAATTCGTCCTGCTTGCCTTTACCCTCAGTCTGCCGGGGCTGGTCACGTGTTTGTGGAGCACCCCGACCTTTGCCACCGCCTCCGCCACCGGACTGTGAAGCCGATGTTTCCTGTGAAGAACGAGGAGAACGTTGTTCAGAAACCTGAAATCTATCAGGAGACTTAATAGTAGCACGATCTCGCAGATCATAAGTGCGTTCACTACCTGACTGAACGGGAGAGGCAGGCCGAGAGCCCTGTTTCTGCTGCTGCTTTCCCTGTTGTTTTGACCGCCAATTCTGTTTCTGAAAGTTTGGACGGTCATCCTTACCAGAGGCTTCCGCCTTACCCTGCTGCTTAATATTGGGAGTTTTGATCACAGGCTTAACTCCTAAAGAGCTACGACCCAAATCTCTGTACGCAGACGAGATTATTTTCGCAAATTCCCGCGGCTTATCCTCATCAGCAACTTTCTTCAGTTCATTACGAACTTGGAACTGCATAGCATCACCCTTAAGGTTACACATTATCATGGTAGCCACCAGGTCAAACTGTCCGAGGAGCCGCATTCCTAATTCTATCGCAGACTCCGCACCGTGGTTATCTTGAACACGTTTAATAACGGAGGGCAGCACCGACATAGACGGAGTGCCAAAGCACTGTGAGTACGTCGCTGCAAAGACCTTGCCCCAGTTTAAACAATCATCAATGTCGGGGACCAAGTCTTTAGGCAAACTAATGGTAAGGATCCTGTGTTTCTCCACAGGAGTAGTATTCGGGTAAACCGCTTCTATTTGGTCAAATTTTTCAGCAAGCCAAAAGGGGAAATCATCCCGCGTTTGGGGGCGCTTGCCCATAACAGAATTAAGCATAACAGGACTAATGACCACCGCGTGATGGTCAGTAGGCTGTCCCGCAACAGCAGGTGTTCCCGCCTGCATATTGCACGACATGTACTGCACCAACGCCCTATATACTGTAATAAGGGCAGTGTGTAGTACACGCAACTCAGCCACCGTCATCGTGAGGTAACGGGGATGAGGCGTAAATCCGGCTAGTACCGGCCAAGTGGCCCCTGCAATCGATAAAGGGCCCATTCTCGGCGGTATAACCACATGGGGAAGGGCGCCATTAAACCAAATAAGATGCTGCCAAGCAGATATTGGTATTTCCTGTGTCCTATACGGTGTATAGTTCGCTGGCACGGCAGTGGCAGTGTAAGAATGAAAGGTATTATCGTCCTCACTCACTGCTGGAATCGTCACCCAAGAGTAGAACAACTCATAAGGATGAGCCGCATCGGCTCCTACGTTCATACCAGTGTCCGGCACCCCATACTGCGTCAAATGACGTTTCAGAGCTGCACGGCTATGCGCCGCAATATCTACCGCCATAAGGACAAGCTACACTCGAAGTAATCAGTAGCACAAGGGTTCATTAACCTTTTTAATGATCAAGCTTGAAGAAACCTATATCAAAAGAAATAGGTAGGTTTAAATCCGTCAGACTTGTTATCCGGAAACACGAATGAGGGTGTTGTGGACTAATATAAGCACTACTAAGGCGTTTCAACTCATAGACCAAACGTTAGGTGCGCCATGTTGCAGGGATTCTGCTTATACACAGAACTATGCGTAGAACCCCAGGACCTCAGTGAATTGTGGTGTACCAGAAACTCACCTCAGAACCCAGAACCCAGTATCCGGCTAGCATAAGTGTCCCATTCGTTATCCGAGATTTGGCTCGGCGGTCCCAATGAAAAGACAACCCAGAACAAGCGACTCAGTGTACTCTCAGGAATGGTGGGAATCGGAAATACCTGTTCGTATATTATTCTCACATCAGTCCACAAAAAGAATCAACAGAGACACGGTGAAAATAAAAAGAGTTTATTTTTATAGACCACGTGTCCTCAGATGCAGTACTTTGGCTAATACAAGCAGACAAATGATTATAATTAAAACCATCGGCATCGTTACAATATCATAGAATATAAAAGGAGTGATCATGTTATAATGACAGTGGATACTACCACCTTCCCTTTACTAAGAAGCTAATATTATTATTATGCTAATAGAAGGTCTCTTAGGCTTGAATAGGGGACCCCATACCTCAAAGATCAGCTTAGTGAAATCACATCACAGGAGCATCAGGAGTCTTCTCGCAGGAAGGCTCGTCTTCGGTCTGAATATTAAACATGATGTCTGCAATATTAAAAGCACCAACTTTCAGGTATTCGCAGCTGCCTGTGTGTTATGGCTAAATAGTGGGTCGATCAACCTAGAGTGGAAAACATGCATTGTCTAACAACCCAGACTGTTTGTCACACCATGTACAGACCAAGGTCGCTGCACAGAGCTCGGGATGGTAACAACAGATTGCTCTCGTGTGAGGCAAAGCGCAAGTCAGCAGTTTGTTTAAACAATAACATGTAGACGCAGTGTCGTGTGCAAAAGCAGCAAGATGGCTTTCTAACATCTAACGTGGTTATGCTAACTTAGCAATGCATGTACGTATTAAGGGAGTCCTTACTACACTCCTCCTTTGTGAACTTTTGATTCTTGTTAGTGGGCATGGTGTGGGGTGTGGGTGTGGATGGTTGTGGGGGTGTTGGTGTGGATGGTTGTGGGTGTGTGAGTGTGGTTGTGAAGGTGTGTGTGTGTGAATGTGATGAGGGGGTGTTTGTGATGGTGGTTGTGTGAAGGAGTGCAAGTGTAAGGTGTATTGATGGATGTAGTATGGTGCAGTGCGTTGTCTCTGTGGTCTGGCAGTAGTGGATCTGTTGCAAAGGATCATGGTTTGTATGTGTTGGGCGTTTTTATTGGTCCATTTGTGGGTGTGGCTGTGTTTGAACTTTGGGTGGGTGTGTTATAAGGAGTGGTTGTGTTTTGGGCCTCTGTTTAGCTGTTTGGCAGTTGCAGGTCAGTGTATAGGATGTATTTGGGCTTGTTGGACATGTTTTGTGGTGTTGTGTGCATCGAATTGACTCTCCTTGTGTTGTTTTGGTTTGTCCTGTTTCAGTACGAGTGTTTTTGGCATCTGTACGGTGCGTACATTGGCCATGTTGTTGTACAGTGCTGTCCTTTGCTATGGCTTAGTACGACTCGTACATGCGCGATGTTGGGTGAGGGTGCTGGTGTAGGGGCTTGGGGTAGGGTGTGTACAGACACGGGCAGGGTGTTGGTCCGCACCGTCCATCGGTGGTGGTGTTTCGCACCGTACATACAGGGGGGCTGGGTGTACGCTCCGTACATACACGGGTGGGGGTACGCTCCATACATACACGGGTGGGGAGTTGGTACGCTCAATGCATACACGGGTGGGGGTACGCTCCGTACATACACTGGTGGGGTGTTGGTACGCTCCATTCATACTCGGGTGGGGGTACGCTCCGTACATACACTGGTGGGGTGTTGGTACGCTCCGTACATACACGGGTGGGGGTACGCTCCGTACATACACTGGTGGGGTGTGGGTACGCTCCAATCATACACGGGTGTGGGTATGCTCCGTACATACACTGGTGGGGTGTTGGTACGCTCCGTACATACACGGGTGGGGGTACGCTCCGTACATACACTGGTGGGGTGTGGGTATGCTCCATTCATACACGGGTGGGGGTACGCTCCGTACATACACTGGTGGGGTGTTGGTACGCTCCCTACATACACGGGTGGGAGTACGCTCCGTACATACACTGGTGGGGTGTTGGTACGCTCCATACATACACGGGTGGGGGTACGCTCCGTACATACACGGGTGAGGGTACGCTCCGTACATACACTGGTGGGGTGTGGGTACGCTCCATACATACACGGGTGGGGGTACGCTCCGTACATACACTGGTGGGGTGTTGGTACGCTCCGTACATACACGGGTGGGGGTACGCTCCATTCATACACAGGTGGGGGTACGCTCCGTACATACACTGGTGGGGTGTGGGTACGCTCCATACATACACGGGTGGGGGTACGCTCCGTACATACACTGGTGGGGGTTCGGCGCGTAAATCTGCGGCCGGGGGGGCATTTGGCGCGTACATGCGGGGGCTGGGGGGGGTGTTCGGCGCGTACATACGAGGGCTGGGGGGGTGTTCTGCGCGTACATACGGGGTCTGGGTTGGGGTGTTCGGCGCGTATGCGGGCACATGTCTCCATGGTTGCTATAGGAGTTCGGTCCGTACGGTGTTTTTTCCATACGGTTGTAAAATCGAAAGGACGGGACTGATCGTACTTACGCGGTCGGACTTCATTTTTCCGATTTGTATGGTAAATCATCCGGGGATGTGTCGGACACATTTTCCGACCCGAGGACGTGTGGGGAAATTTTCCCAATGCGATTGGTATGGACTTTTTCCCATGCGAATCGTACTTGGCAGTTTGTACGCTACTTGTACGATTCGTACGGTAAAAAATCCGGATACGATTCGTACGGGGGACATTTTTAACGGATCGGAATCGGCACCTTAGTTGTTCTTCCAAGTTTCCTAACTCCATCACATCTTCTTGAGCTTGATGCATTGCTGTTTCCACCTCATTCATGGCAATTGCCGCTTCATTTTCAACAATTGGTTGTCCTAGTGGATCTTGACTCAGTGCAGCAGAACTGTGACTGTCTTGAGAACTGTCTCTAGCAATCTCAGCTGCAATTGTAGCTTCTTGATCAATTTCATCATTCAACATTTTCACATTATTTGCAAAAGCACTGCATTGTATGCTATCTTTACAAGCATTAAATGAATCTTCATAGCTCTGAAAATCTCCAAGTAATTCCAGTTCTGAACACCACGGTTTGAACATTTGCAAAAGGGCTAAATAGTAAAATTCCCTTTTAACAGCAGTGTCGCAACTCAGTTTCCTGTTATTAATTAAATTTCCTTTCCTTTGTTTCACCAAACATCCTTCTGAACCAATCACTGCATATTTTCCATCATTGATGTTCTCTAGTATTCCGTTTAAAAGTGTAGTTTTGCAGCACTTCATAGAGACACTTGTTCTCAAGATGATGACTGCTGTTTGGGTAATATGTGTCCAATATATTTGTTTTCATAATATCTGTACTTTCTGGTTCTTTTTTTGCTAAATATTCAATTTCTTGAATAGATTTCAGTACCCGATTTTGCATTGCTGCAAGACCTAGACTCACCCAAATGATTCTTCTACTTTTGGAGTATAGACTTGCAGATGATAACCGATCTGAGCATTCATATGCTCCAATTTCGCGATGCGATGACATTTTCAAACTGAAACTGTACAATTTCTTACTTAGAGTCTTCTCGGGAGAAATCTCTTGCCACATTTCTTTCAATTCCGTCTTTTCTGATTTAGCAATGTAGGACGTTACATATCGAGCAACATACTGAATATCCATGTTAGCGTTCCACATGGATAAAATAACTGGATTGTAGTCATTTATGTATTTTGACTCTTCGCTTCTTCTTAAGTTGTAGGTATTTTTCGGAGACTTTCTTGTGATGGTATGTCACATAGCTGACATAAAACTGTTCACTCTTCCTTTGGATAATACAGGACGTGGAAATGCAAAACGACATTTGGTATAGAACTTATTCTTAGACTTGTACTTTCGTCGACAGTATTTTCCACATCTATGGCTTTGGAATCGTAAGACCTGGGGGCATATGTATCAACATCACCATTTGCGATTCTCAAATAGCGATTTTTAAGGAATCGCGATTTGAGAATTGCAAAACGGGATGTATTTAAAAAATTGCAAACTTTTTGCGATTTCTTAAAATTCCTTAATTGCGATTAGCAAATTGCGAAATCGCAATTAAGGAATACCTGCCCATTCATTCCTATGGGCCAGGAGACCCATAGGAATGTATGGGAAGTAATTCTCAAATTGCGAATCACAATTTGCTAATCGCAATTTGAGAATAATTTCAAAGGTGCAAGGGTGTCAAGATGACACCCTGATACACCCCTGAAATTAGCATGTGTGGTCATATGGCGCACATACATGCCCTAAGGGCATGTATGTGCGTCACGTGGCACTTTGTAAAATTACAAAACGTGCATTTTTAAAAGAAATCGCAAATGAACACCAACTAGTAGTTGGTGGTAATTTGCGATTTCTTAAGGATTAATCGCAATCCTTTGGTGAGTGTTACATTTCATTTAAGAAATCACAATTTGCGATTTCTTAAATGCTTACGCAAACTTAAGAAATCGCTAAATTTGCGTTGGGAATTTGCCTAATACATCCCGTTTTGCGAATTTTTAATCGCAAACGCTGTATTTTGCGAATCGCAGCGTTTGCGACTAAAAATTCGCTTGATACATATGCCCCCTGGTGTTTTAAGTTTTTATCTTCTCTGCTATTGGGCACAGCACATGTGGCATATTCTTCAATAAAAGACAAAACAGTATCATCTGAATCTGTTCCAAATTTGGGGGCGTCCTTGATCCATAACATCATAGCTTCAAATCTATGATTGAAATATCTGCATACATTAACAGGATCCAAAGAGCACAATTCTCCAGGTGTCTTGTATTCAATATTTTTTATATTGGAATTGGCCTCTCGAAGAAATTTAAGTAAATCATCCCAAGCATACTCAGCACAGCTTAGTGTAAGGAACCATGTAAGGAGTTTCTAAGTTCCGTAGCATACATTTCAGTTCTCCATGACGATGGTACCAATATTCATTAGTCCCACGCTAACATGCCATCAGAGTAATCAACTGAGAATCTAAATGATCATCTCTCTGATGCACTTTATCCATAAAATCCTTTGCAGTTACATTTTGCAGATGCATTCCAGTTTTTAAAATGTGACTTACTTCATATGAACGTCCAGACAAGTCACTTTCAAACAGAAGATGAAACATATAAAGGGATACATTGTCGAAATCTTGGATCTTCTGCATATAATCTTGTTGTCCGATATTCAGATGCAGGAATCTGCACTGGATGTTCATCCTATCGTCCACCTTTTCCTGTTGGAAAGAACTGTGGGAAACAACGAGCTTCCAAGCTCTCTTCTCATACACTCATGGGACTTCCTTTTGCTTTTTTCTATTCACTATGCATGCAGGCCTCTAACCAGCTACACAATTGTCTTTCACACCTTCAATTGACCAGTCAGTGTCTATAAACTCCAATAAACACTTTAACACTCCCGTTGCACACCTCCAGTGACTCATTTAGCACCATGTACTAATCTATTCACTGCGCAAAAACCCAAACCCTTAAAAGATTGATTCAGGCACTCTCCTTGCATTACTCTAATGTTTCAGTCAGTACCCAGGTACTCATGCATTGAACCATGCCTTTTCACAAGGACTGCATGAAATAACTATCAACTATGCATGTAGTGGTCTAACCAATTTCACACTTGTGCTTCAGGCCTACATTTCCACAGTCACTATGCATACACTCCAGCAAACACACTGTAACTACTGTTGCGTTTGAAGTACTCCATGTGCTAAGGTCACGTTCACTACATAAGTACCTGGGTACTGACTGAATCATTAGAGTACTACAAGGAGAGTGTCTCGCTGAATTTATAAGTGGTTGGCTTTTGGTGCACTCAATGGATTAGTACATGATGTTGAATGGGTCAGTGGAGGATTGTAAAGGGACTGACAGGGTGTTTGCGGGAACTGTATGAATACTGACTGGGGTATTGAAGGTCTGAAAGACAAGTGTGTAGGTGGCTAGAGGCCTGTATACATAGTGCGTAGATGTTTGAAGCAGTGCATGTACTAAAGCTGGGTTCACTACAAAAGTACCTCAGTACTGACTCAATCATTAGAGTACACTTCAAGGAGAGTGCCTGGGTAAATTTATTACTGGTTGGGTTTTGGCGCAGTGAATGGATTAGTACATAGTGCTGAATGGGTCACTGGAGAAGTGTAAGCGGGGTGACAAGGTGTTTGCGGGAACTGTATGAATACTAACTCGGGTATTGAAGGTGTGAAAGACAAGTATGTAGGTTGTTAGAGGCCTGCATGCATAGTGGATAGGCGTTTGAATCAGTCCATGTGCTAATGCATGGTTCACTGCATGAGTACCTGGGTGCTGCTAGGAGAGTGCTGGGGTGAAACTTTTAAGTTTTTCAGTTTTGGCGCAATGAATAGATTAGTACATGGTGCTGGATGAGTCACTAGAGGTGTGCAAGGTGAATGCCGGGGTGTTTATTGAACTATATAGATACTGACTAGTCAATTGAAGTACTGAAAGACAATTGTGTAGGTTGTTAGAGGCCTCCATGCATAGTGGATAAGCGTTTGAATCAATCCATGTGCTAAGGCCTGCCTCACTCCATTAGTACTTCGGTACTGAGTGGATGATTAGAGTACTACAAGGAGAGTGCCTGGGTGAATTTATAAGTGTTTGTTTTTTGGCACAGTAAATAGATTAGGACATGGTGCTGCATAAATCAGTGGAATAGTGTAAGGGGAGTGATAGGGTGTTTGCAGGAACTGTATGAATACTGACTGGGGTATTGAAGGTGTGAAAGACAAGTGTGTAGGTGGTTAGAGGCCTGCATGCATAGTGGATAGACGTTTGAAACAGTCCATGGTCTAAAGCCTGGCTCAGTGTATGAGTACTTGGGTACTGACTAAATGATTAGAGTTTTTTAAGCACTTATGTGAATGCAAAGACATAAAGTACCCAATACCTTCTCTGTAAATGGTTCCTAAGTCAAAAATAGACCAGGAACGCCAGTATCGTTTAAAGTTGCTCAGAATCTCCCCAGGAACAATGCACCATGTATAGTTGAAAAAGTGGTTAAAAGAGGAGATAGAAGACAATCAACAACAGAGTTTGTACTTTAACCCCTTCGACGCGAGTGACGGAGCGGTTCCGTCATGCGCGTCGGTTGCGCTGTGCGCATGACGGAACCGCTCCATCATGGCCCCGCCCGCTCAATAGAACCTTCAGCACAGCGCGGTAATCCGCGCCGCACTGAAGGGGTTAAGTGGTTTTTGTTTTGCTACACTGTGGTAAATAATTTCATTACCGGGACTTAATTTGATACAGAAACATAATAAAATAGCTCAGTAAATAAGAGGCAGAATCCGTGGTATTAGAGGTTCGGAATGGGCTTTATTCCAGTGGTCGATTATAATCGGTTGCTCCAAGTTCCATCACCACGAAGGTTCAGGAAGTGAAGTACATACATTATTGACAATCAATTACTTTTATACAATAGGCATTACAGTGAAGCAAATACAAGAGGCGTAACAATTGATAGCAAAGATAACATTTCGCATGCGTAGCTGAAATAGGCGTAACTGGGAATGATTTAAAGAACGTCATCAGATGTGATGTCATAAGAGGGCGGTTACATGAAAGAATTTCGCAATGTCAGCAGAAATACTTGACAGATATGCGCGCGCAGCAGCATGACGTGTGATTGACGTGTAACTAGGGGGTGAAGGGGACTTGACATTTGGCTCTACATGTGGCGACAGAAGTCTGGAGGGTCAAGTCAACCTAATCCCAAATCATATCTAACATCCTATGTTTAAAGAACTATGTTATCCAAAAGAGAGGTCTCTTCGAGTAGAATCTTATTCTATACTGACTATACTGACTGTTAGTGCGTGTACAAGCGTCTAAATGTCTACACTAGATGCGAGGGCGGAATCTTCCATAGTAACAGGGCTATGAATTACTTGCATAAAGACAGAGAAGCCGGGCCTTTGCTCGGTAGCTGGAAGAATGTTTACTTAAACTACTAGACAGGAATGCATCAGGCAGGGAACGGAGCAGATAATTTCGAAGGTGAAATACAGTTTTTGGCAGACAGCAGGCTGATGTCAGGCTTCGTGAGCCGCGCAGAGAATGAGACAAAGTTCATGGTCACAGATGCAGGCTCAGACTGGAGCTTTCAGAGGGAGAAGGCAAGAAGAGTTTGATGACAGAATCAGGGCCTACTTGCCTGGACTGTAAAATGGCATAAGTGAACCATATAAAGGCGGTGGCCTTTCGTACTTAGGAATGGAATATCCGGCCCATTCATGGCGGATCAACAGAGGACATGTTAACGGTGGACGCACATGTGTTTGCGTCTTCATAACTGGAACTGGAGGGAACATACATGTATTTGTAACATGCACATAGAACCGTTGGGGTCCAAGATAGGGGACATAACTGATCAGAAAAATCCATATTTCCACATTCCCTCCTTGTCCCCTACTTGCCCGTCAAGAGATATCAATCTTCATTAATCCATTGATCTGTTCATATAGCATCATTTGTTCTTCTTTCTTCTTCCGGGATCTTGAATGAAAATCTTGATGTGGAATGCACGATGTGGCACACAGACCACAAATCGCTGGTCCACATTGTAGACATAGACAGCAACTGAATAGTATGAGTAGGCCAATACCTAGGAAAGATAGGACCTTCCATCCAAAGGTAGATAATACATTCCAAAACCAACCGGACCAAGTCCAGGTGCCTGGATTCTGGTGTATCTGGCTTACAATCTTATGAAGGCGAGTTATGGCTTTATATACAGATGGTGAATTTTCTGGTATGAAAATGCAACAGCTTGATCCGATGACCCTACAAGCTCCGCCCCTATCGGCCAGGATGACGTCAAGGACAAGACGATTTTGAAGCACAACAATCCGCATAGCAGACTGCTCTTCTGTTAAATTGCCTAAGGCGGAAATAGTTTTGTTCACTACTGCTTCAAGGGTTCTGGTTAATCTACGTATCAGCTTACTATTAGTAACTGTACCTATATAGGGAAAGAGACCTTTATTGAAATCTGTGTATTTTTCCCATGCTGTTTCAGTATAATCGACTATTGGGAGATCTCTCCTTACTCTATTATATACTAAATGAGTATTTCTGTGATAATCAGGAGGAGCTAGAAAAACAGGTGGCAAAAGAAATCCAATGTAGCAGGTACCATCCCAATCTAGAGGCAAACGTACATATGCCGTCTGACCACATATGAAATAGGAATGGCGGGAAGCTCTAAATGTAGACTTGCCTTGATCACTAAATTCTACTACAGTGGTGCATCTACTATGGCCCATATGTATGGAACCATTCTTTCTTACACATAATTCACCTTTTACTGGAAATATTGACATAGCGGGCAAAATTGGAGTAGCTTCGGATTCGACGTTTAGGATCATAAGATTAAGCGTAAAATTACCTAATCCATACACTTCATTTTCGAGATCAGTTCCTGTTCTCTGGGGAAATCCCTCCTTGTTAGGATAGCAGACCTTAAGTAAAACTAAATTCAAATTTCCCCATACCCAGTTATCTTGATAAACTGCAGAATTCGAATCTAGAGAATTAATTAGACTAAACCATGCTCCACAGGAGCCGTTGTGTGTGAACGGGTATGGAAAGAGAGGTAGAATTCCTTTATAATTCTGATAGGGAGGGAGTCGGCCACATATCCAACAATTTGTAGCATTGCTGACCTGATGGGAATGATGTAACATATTAATAAACGTGTTATTGCGCAGCGCAAATCTATAAGACAACTCAAGCGGAGGTAATTCACTAAAAGAATGTTCGGCAGTAACATTGTAAACATGTCTAGAAATAGGATAATATATGTGCAACAATATACTTGCAGTAATTATTAAAAGACTTGAGAAAAACAAAATTAATAACGTCACTATGCAATGACTACGCAGTGATTTACAGTACGCCTGTCGTTTCAACATTTTTCGGGTGCTTTCTCTATTCAGGTCCAAGGGATACATGTCAGAGACAATTCAACCGCTTCACCTTGGAGAGGACTTAAACAATCAAATTGCTCGACTGATTGGGCCTGAGCTTTAATTTATAATGTTCGGAATCACTTTTTTCCACAAAAGGAAGTTTTGAGTCAATGGGTGAAGACACACAAGGTGTGGTATTCACTTCTGATTGTGGTCCATGAAATTTCTTGATATGACTTGAATGAATCCAGCCTTTCCTGCCCTCGATCTTCACGGCTGTTCTTGTGGTGAGCAACACCAGCTGGGGCGTCCTCCACCTAGGTTCCAGCTGAGTCTTTCGATCAAAGTTCCTCACGAGGACCAAGTCTCCCGGAACTACGTCATGGGGTTTCACCTCAGTGTTGTCAGGAAAAGCTGCAGCTACCTGTGAACGACAAGATTGTAGTGCAGACATCAAGGAAGCCAAGTAATCTGTCAGCATATTACAGTCAATATCAGTTATTTTGCGTGGTATGGGCGTCCCCCACATATTTGGTGGTCTGCCGAAGATCACTTCATACGGGGATAGCCCTGTTCGAGAGTGTGCTACCATTCTCATGTAAAAGAGTGCAACTGGTAATGCTACTACCCAGTCGACACCTTTCTCTCTGCATATTTTGGACAATCTTATTTTCAGAGTCTGATTATGTCTTTCTACGAGACCCGCTGCCTCGGGGTGTCGGACACAGTGGAATTTCCACTGATAGCCTAACAGGAGCGAAACGTGTTTCATTAATTCGGACGAGAACGGCTGGCCGTTATCTGAGTGAACAACACGTGGTAAACCGTATCGTGGGAAGAATTCTCGAACCAACTGTTTGGCAGTAGTCGGGGCAGTGTAATCTGAAACCGGGTATGCCTCCGTCCAACGGGAAAGAGCACACACAACTACGAGAACATATTTGAATCCTCTACATCGTTCCATCTGGATATAATCCATCTGGAGGACTTCAAAAGGATGATCAGGAGGCTGAAATCCACCCTGTTCTACGGGAACGCTTTTTCCTGGGTTGAACTGGCAACAGATCATACAGGTACGAACTTTTTGTTTGGCTGCTGCTCGTAAATGTTTATTGAACCAAATGTGTTGAATGCTATCTAGCATAGCTTTTTCTCCTAGATGTGCTGGACTATGTACAGTGTTAATTATAACTTGGACCATTGAATCAGGAAGGAACCACACAGACTTCATCAACCATCCTTGATCCGTTTGGATCCCTCCTAATTCAGTCCATTTCTTTATTTCGTCTGGTGTAGCATGTGTCTGTATGTCGATTACGTCAAGAGCGGGATCTTTAACCGTCATACAATGTGTTGGCGTCAGGACTATTGTCTTTGTCATGTCGGATGTTTGAGTTTGAGCAGTCTGTTTAGCTGTTCTGTCAGCTAAATCATTGCCTTGAGAAATGATATCAGTAACTTTCGTATGAGCTTTACATTTCATAATTGATATTGCAGTGGGTAGATGTATTGCATCTAATAAGGCATGAATGAGGGGTCCGTGCTGAATGTGGGCACCGTGAGAAGTTAAATAACCTCTCTCTCGCCACAGCACGCCGAAGTCATGTACGACTCCGAATGCATAACGTGAATCAGTGTATATGTTGACTTTTTTATTTGTGGCTTGAATACAGGCTTGTGTCAGAGCGACGAGCTCTGCTGCTTGAGCGGACAAGGTATTTATGCAATTTGTTTCAATGATTTCAGTGTCTGTTGTGACTGCGTAAGCGGCCACTAGTTCTCCTGTACTAGTTCTCATACATGAACCATCTACATACAACGTCAGGTCTGGGTCTGACAATGGGACATCGGTTAAGTCTTGTCTGGGTTTCGTCGTGATTGTAGTAACTTCAATACAGTCATGAGCTAGTGGGTCTGTTCCATTTACAGGTAAAAGTGTGGCAGGATTCAATGTGTTACAACGTCTGATTTCTATATGTGGCTGAAACAGTGTTAGTTCGTACCCTGTAAGTCTTGCTATAGTCAAATGTTGTGTTTGCGTTCGATTCACAAGAACCTCTACTGCATGTGGTACTTGAACTGTCAATGGATGTCCTAACACTATGGCATCGCTTTGTCTGATTGCTAAAGCTGTCGCTGCCACTGATTTCAGACACGCAGGCAAAGCCTGAGCTACGGGATCTAATGTACTAGAAAAATAAGCACATGGTTTGTGTGCTCCTGCTTGTTCCTGTGTGAGTACTGACAAGGCAGTACCTTCGCGTTCTGTAACAAAGAGTGTAAAAAGTTTTCTGTAACATGGTGTTGCTAAAACAGGTGCTTGGCATAGAGCTTTCTTTAAGCTTTCAAAAGCTTGTGTATGTTCCTGAGTCCAAGGGAGAACAGTCGATGTGGCTGCCTCCTGTGTTGTCAACTGAATGAGTGGTTTTGCTAGAAATGCATACTGAGGGATCCACTGTCTACAATATGAAGTGAGGCCTATGAAAGCCCGCACCTCCTTTTGTGTCTTGGGTATTGGCATGTTAGCTATTAACTGAATGCGGTCGGGTGTAAGCAGCCTCCCCTCCTTGGACAGCGAGTGTCCAAGATAAACAACTCGCTGGACACAGAATTGCAGCTTAGAAGGGGACACCTTGTGCCCCTTTTCGGCTAGAAATTGTAAAACTGTCAGTGATGCTTTCTCACATTCGGGTTCGCTTCTAGCGGTGATCAGCAGATCATCGACATATTGAAGCAGAGCAGTGTTAACTGGCATGCGGATACTGTCGAGTTCTCGTTTTAGTGCTTGGCTATAGATGCTGGGGCTTTCTGTAAATCCTTGAGGTGCGCGGGAGAATTTAAAGCTACGTCCATTTAAACTAAATCCGAACAAATATTGGCTTTCCGGATCTATTGGGACGCTGAAAAAAGCATTCTTGAGATCAATTACAGTAAAGAATGTTGCTTCGGAATCAATAGCTGTCAGTAATGATGAGATATCTGGGACCACAGGGAATTGTGGCACAATGCATTTGTTTAATTCGCGCAGATCAATAACCAATCGATATACTGGCGGGGCCTTCGGATCTGTTCGTTTGAGAATCGGAATTATCGGTGAATTACATACATTGGAGTCTGTTTCTACAACCACTCCTTGGGCAATGAGCTCGTCAATGATTTGTAGTAAAGCCACTACAGCATCTGGTGGTAACTTGTATTGTCGCATTCGTGGTAGTACCACTCCTGCCTTTAGTGTAACTCGATATGGTGTAATATTCATGCAACCAACATCAGTAGGGCCTTGTGCCCATAGATGTGTAGGTAAAGTCTGCAATCGGGGATCCATGTCTCTAGACACATAATGACCTTTAAAATCACGTAAAAACAATCTTACTCCTTCCGGAGAACAACATATTATAGCTCCTAGAGCTTTCAATGTTTTTATTCCTAACAGGTTTTCTGGACATGATTTAGAAAGCAATAAATCTGTAGTTCGGGTCAAAGGTCCTATCGTAAGTGGAAGAGGCTGTGACACTTCATTAACAATAGGTTTTCCTGAAAAACCAAGGGAAATATTCTGCGAGCCTGAGAGGGGTACCCCTGGAACTTCACTACGTTTTATAGTTGTTCGACTTGCCCCTGTATCGAGTAAAAAATTTCTGTCTTGGCCTAATAATTCACTATGTACATAAGGTCCTTCTTGATCTACAGGGATCTCGATAAGGGGTAAGTCTACTTCCCTCTCTAGGCTTGTTCATGCGTATCGTTGATAATCAGGATAGTCATACTGTGCGGTCTGGTACAGTTGTCGTGTCGTGGTTTGTGTGGCAGCAACAGGCAGCGCAGGTGCAGCTGGCACAAACTGTATAGACTGTTGTGGAGCTGGCATGGACTGTGCATGCTGCAAGGCTCCTTGTTCATTCTGATCCTGTCTAAGTGGCCGTGGTCTTTCTTTTGTAATACCTGTGGCGATATTACGCTTCAGGACTGGACAATCGTGTACATAATGACCTGGTTGTTTACAATAGTTGCATGTCCCTTTTACAGGTCCTGCTGAATCACCGGAATGTGTCGTACCCTTTTTATGTCCTTCAGCTGGAACTGTCTGGGAGACTAGCATTTTCATTTTCGTGTCTTTCATGCGTCTTTGTTCATGATCTTGTTCCTCTCTAATTCTATTGTGATGATACTGTAACATTTGTGATGGAGTGTTACCTTGCCAGGTACTCTCGAATTTTAATACTCTATTCTTCACTTGGGGCAAGGAATTTTCAACTAATTTTGTCACAAACAGATGTGGGTATGATTCGCTACTTGCTTTTATGCCACTATTTATACCGAAACATTTTTCGAATCGCGCATAGAAATCACTAGTGTCTTCATCTTGCTTTTGTTTACAGGCTGAAATTGCACCCCAGTCTTCCTTTTTCGTAGTTAATAAGCGTGGCAGTACCTGTACTAGTAGACCTGGTAGTGCTTTAGTTTTGTCCCCAAGCCCCGAACCTGGACCTCGGGCCTTTTCTTCATTTTCTAATGCTGTCCAGTCTATCTTTTGGTCTCCCACCTCCCACTCTTTTTCCTTGAGTTTTTCATAAATGCCAGCAGGCATCAATACCTTTAATATGGTCATAATGTCGGGATAGGTATACTCTCCCATGAGTAACATGTCTTTAATTTCTCGGTGGAAACCCGCTGGGTCTTTGTCATGACTGGGTACCACTTTCTTCATTTCTAGCAATTCTATTTTCGATATGGGTGTATATACAAATACACGTTTAAACTCATTGTCCTCGCCTTTTATTGGGTGTACCTCTCGTAAGGGATTCTGTCTGTCCATGTAATACGTGGTTCTTTCCTTGATGGGCAATGAGACATGTTCTGGGCATACAAAAAGAATGTACTGTTTTCTTGATTCTAGTATTTCTTTAATTAGCTTAGTACCTGAACCTCTCCATCTATTCGTGAGTAATTCAGTCAATATATCAGGTAAGGGACCAGGATCTGAATGTTGGCTTTTATATAGTATAAGAAGTTGTTGAATCATATAAATCCCAGCTAAACGCTGTTCATCTGGGGTGAGATTCAAAAATGTGTGTGCTACTGTATCATCACTATACTTCCCGGGACTGTCAACCCAATGGACAGCTGACCTGGCTAATTCTTGTTCATCCATAGAATCGAGAAAATGATAACCCCTTCGTTCTCGGAGTAATTTATCAGCTGCTTGGAATGAATGCTCGTTAGACCTTATATTTATTATTGGTGTTTGAAAATTCCTGTTATTTTCTAGACATATCGGACGTATCGGATCAGTAAGACATCTAGTACTATTACAAGATCTTCCTCTACCTACATAGGCTATAGTTTCTGACTGTCCTGTGGGCAGTCCTGATCCTTCTTCCTCGCTTTGTTCGAACTGGTCTACCGCTAATCTTTCTTCGTGTAGGCGTTCTATTTCTTTACGGATCTTTCGGCACATGGCTATTATACAGTTTTGCTTATCATGTCTCCCTTCTGATATATTCTGGCTCCATCTGGTAAGAATTTGCATTGCTTCCGGGTCTACCCCCGGTCGGTCTTGATTTCGGATCACACAATTTATAAGGAAACGTAACAGTTCCCCCTGTATTTCCACTTTCTGGTATTCCATAGCTCTGTTAATACATTCAGAATCTCGCCCTGTTTGGACAAAATGGTATATATTATCTAGATGCGCAGTCATTCCTGGTAACTTCCCTAAATACACCGCGGCTCGTCTGATACGTAATGATGCCAGGGTCATTTCGTCCTCTTTTCCGGGCACAGGATCATATCTACAATCTATAAGAAGTTCCTTAAGCGTACGGGCATTTATGAGTTTGGGGGTACGTGAATGTGCAGATTCTTGAAAAGTAAGTTTATTTATTCTGGGTGGCGTAGAAAAAATATTGGTAGCACCTCCGGTAGCCCCGTCTGGGGTATCGGGTGTGAAAGGATTCGTTGAACGTGATACAGCAACTATAGGTGTGGATACAGCTATAGAAGTAGCTGTAGGAACAGATGCAGAAACAGATGTGCTTGCCGGAACTTGTGTCAGAACTTCTTGCTGTAGGGATACGGGTACTGGATCTTGGCGTTGAACCTCCCTGGCATGCGGTCTATGTGGGGCGGGATTAGCATACTCGGGAGCTGCGTCATCTAAATAAGAGGAAAGAAAAACATCTTCTGCGGTTCTAGGATGCCCCTTAGGATGTACCTTTATTGGAAATAATGGGGGTGGCAAGTCTTTTGGTATCCCCGGAGTAGCCTTAGGTAATCCTTCGGCCAGAAGGGGATACATACCCTTCATAAGGGCATGTCTTTGTCTGTCTACTTGTTCTGATTTCACTCGTGCACCTTCTTCAATTAATAGATTTTCTCGGACTTCATTTGAATTCTCTTTACTCTTCTCTTCCTGTCTACGTGCTTTTTCTGTACGTCTATACGATTCTTTACGCCATAATTCAATGGCGTCTTTCTGTGATTGTCTAGCTTTCTTTTTCCATAATTCTTCCTCTACTTTCACGATGCACTCTGCATCCCAGGTCCCAGCCGCGGGCCACCTCTGACTTTCTGGTAATTCCTTAGTGTAGTCTACCCATAAATCAAGAAATAATATGGCATCTAGGCCATGTTTATGATACATGAAGTACCCTGGAGTGTCCCTAGGAGGAATAGGAACGGCTTCTTCGAGTACCCCTTTTCTAGTTGTGATCTGTCTTAATTTCGAAAAGAGCGGCATATTGAAAACTGATCTGATACTTGATTTTGAACAAACTTAATACATTAAACACAATAAGGAACAGTCATTCATACCACAATATGCAGAAAACATTTAACATTTAACGTTTAACTGAGCAACGATGATGACGGTCTAAGGAAAACTTAATCACTAACATAATACTCGACATTAACTGAATCATTCTGAATTTATATATTTGGTATACTAGATATACTGCTAAACAGTACAGATACACTGCTGGAACAGTGCAGACCGGATTTGTGTACCCAAACCCGTCTGGACCGGCACAACTTATGTGCACGCCAGAACGCCTCCCCAGTAATGGTACTCACCGGGTAGCTCGGAAACGGAAGGCCTCGGAAACTGGACTGAACTTGAACCAGACTGGACTCGACTCGAACACTTCGGACACTGGACTCGACTTGGGACTTCGGAAACTGGTGGGCCTCTGTATACCTCGGATCTTGCTCTCTCAGCTAGGCTCTGGTCGGGATACTTCGCACTTCTCACCGCCTCGTCTGGGTGTTGATCGCAGCCTCAGTCGCCCCCGCTTAACCGGAGGGAGATACAGGAAATCCTGCTGGTACGCGTTATTGTCCGTCCAGCTGTGGCAGGAGACCGGGCCTGCAACGCACCGCCGGCGCGTGAGATGAGAAAGTGTCCCTGTTCGGGCGCCATTCATGTGGTAAATAATTTCATTACCGGGACTTAATTTGATATAGAAACATAATAAAATAGCTCAGTAAATAAGAGGCAGAATCCGTGGTATTAGAGGTTCGGAATGGGCTTTATTCCAGTGGTCGATTATAATCGGTTGCTCCAAGTTCCATCACCACGAAGGTTCAGGAAGTGAAGTACATACATTATTAACAATCAATTACTTTTATACAATAGGCATTACAGTGAAGCAAATACAAGAGGCGTAACAATTGATAGCAAAGATAACATTTCGCATGCGTAGCTGAAATAGGCGTAACTGGGAATGATTTAAAGAACGTCATCAGATGTGATGTCATAAGAGGGCGGTTACATGAAAGAATTTCGCAATGTCAGCAGAAATACTTGACAGATATGCGCGCGCAGCAGCATGACGTGTGATTGACGTGTAACTAGGGGGTGAAGGGGACTTGACATTTGGCTCTACATGTGGCGACAGAAGTCTGGAGGGTCAAGTCAACCTAATCCCAAATCATATCTAACATCCTATGTTTAAAGAACTATGTTATCCAAAAGAGAGGTCTCTTCGAGTAGAATCTTATTCTATACTGACTATACTGACTGTTAGTGCGTGTACAAGCGTCTAAATGTCTACACTAGATGCGAGGGCGGAATCTTCCATAGTAACAGGGCTATGAATTACTTGCATAAAGACAGAGAAGCCGGGCCTTTGCTCGGTAGCTGGAAGAATGTTTACTTAAACTACTAGACAGGAATGCATCGGGCAGGGAACGGAGCAGATAATTTCGAAGGTGAAATACAGTTTTTGGCAGACAGCAGGCTGATGTCAGGCTTCGTGAGCCGCGCAGAGAATGAGACAAAGTTCATGGTCACAGATGCAGGCTCAGACTGGAGCTTTCAGAGGCAGAAGGCAAGAAGAGTTTGATGACAGAATCAGGGCCTACTTGCCTGGACTGTAAAATGGCATAAGTGAACCATATAAAGGCGGTGGCCTTTCGTACTTAGGAATGGAATATCCGGCCCATTCATGGCGGATCAACAGAGGACATGTTAACGGTGGACGCACATGTGTTTGCGTCTTCATAACTGGAACTGGAGGGAACATACATGTATTTGTAACATGCACATAGAACCGTTGGGGTCCAAGATAGGGGACATAACTGATCAGAAAAATCCATATTTCCACAACACCTATATTTATGATTCCGCAAAGCACTAGAGTGACTGCTTCAAAGTTGCCCTCTTGTGCTACATTAATCCAGATTCTAGTGGATATTTTGTTGGACATCTTGCAGTGCCATATTTTATACTGAAATGGTAAAGATTACTTCTGTACTTTAATACTGAAGCTGTAGTATAATTCAGTGACAGTTATTGAACTACATCCAGTGAAATGTATTATCTTTTCCTAAGATTCGAACTATACCACTACTTTACAGAAATTAATCAAAAGGTGTACGTTAAAAAAGACAATTGTGCAGTGCGTAAAAACAATATTTCAAGATATTGTACAACAATGCACTAATTTTGAGAGTGGTCTACTAGGTAGAACTGTAAGGTCTCAAATAATATTACATGACTTTTTTTTTTAACAAAACAAACCAAGACCAGTAGTGCAGGAACCCAGCAAATTTGCAGACAGCAAAATAGTAAAAAATTAATTTTCAAGTCTTACTTGGTTCTTATTTATTCTTATAAAAAATTTTATTGCAAGATTAACAAAAACCTTTGCAATGGGTTGTGTGATGAAACATCTGTGTAAAACACAACACCGTCCATTTCATATCCAATTGACCTAAAACCATTTGTACTGCTTTTTTTCGTAAGAGCATTTTTTTAAACAATACAGACAGTAATAAGCAGTGATGAGTTTAAATGCAAGGTGTCAGTACATAAAACACATTTTTCTAGAGGTTAAAACAATTGTTAATTACTTCACATTTACAAACCATGAGTAACCCAGTTAAATGAATGTCTTTGAATCCAGATGGTAAAATTCTTTGTGCAGTGGCAGTATTGTAGCCAATGAGGTCTAACTGAGGCGTGAACATTGATTTTTGAAAACTTTACCCAATACCCCGCCGTATTAACTTGAAAAATAGTTGATATTGGCAACAAAAAAAAGATGGTAAAATTCAGAGTTCAAATCAAATACCATAATTCCCTCCTTCGAGGGTTGTGGTATTAGTTTGGGCCTTGCAATAGGCAGTTGAAAAAAATTTGAGCGGATTACTGTGCATGTGATGACTTCTCGATGATTCCCGCTTCACCGCCATTGCTTTCTAACAAATGATGGACGGAATGCTGACAATGCAGACATTCTCCCCCAGTCAAGAGATCTGGGTTAAATCCATTGTTCTTTTGCCCACTACGCCACCCCAGTTCAGACATGGCCATATGCAAATCAGTCTTGACCCTGTGCGTCATGGGAACAGTCCAGCCCGAACTGCCAAGCCATGTCTTCCCTGGACCGGAATCAAGCATCCTAGGACCGGTTTCTGGCTATCAGCCGTCATCAGACAGGATAGCTTGACTCCAGTGGCGTAGTGAGCACGGGACCCACGTCTGGGCATACCCATCCCACTTAGGGCGAAAAGCGTTACAACAAACAAATGATGGACGGAATGATGAGCAAAAAAACGATGGATTTAGGCCCAGATCTCTGTACTGGGGTGAATGTATGACATTGTTCTGCATTCTGTCCATCAATTGTTGGTTTTGCATTTGTCACCCCGAGTGGGTCGGGTATGCTCAGACGTGAGTCCCGTGCTCTCCATGCCACTGGAATCAAGCTATCCTGGCTGAAGAGGGGTGAAACCCCGAAACCGGTCCTAGGATGCTTGTTTCGCTGGACTGTTCCCATGAGGCACAGGGTCAAGACTGATTTGCATATGGCTGGGTTCAAACTGAAATGGCATGGTGAGCAAAAAAACGATGGATTTAGGCCCAGATCTCTGTACTGGGGTGTATGTATGACATTGTTCTGCATTCTGTCCATCAATTGTTGTTTTTGCAGTCACCGCCATTGCTGGCAGATCTCTTTTCAAATCTCTTAAGAAATCTAATCATGGCACAGTTCAGACTGATGTCCATAGGGTCAAAGCTAGCCAGCACCACCCTTCCTGCATGACCTTATATCTCTGTTTCTCTACTTCCTACTCAAGAGTTCATAGTGGTCTTCCACACCGGCATGGCTCAGAGATAGGACTTGGATGATCTCCAGTTCTTGCATACGTAACTAGCATGCATCCTGGCCAGCCCTTGTTTTCCAAGGAGGGAGATGATTTAATAGCGGCAAAAGGCCTAGCCACACTTGAGGTATTGCACAAAAACCCAGCTAGCATATGTTACCCCTAGCCCTGTGGTTTAGACCTGGTGTAGCTTAGGAGTGTCATCCTTCCATGACTGCATTTAGACAGTTTGTATTTATACCCAAGCATTAACACGGGTTGTGCACTGGATTTGGTTAATCTTTAGAATTCTCAATGGCCAAGTTGTAAGCCCCAAATGTTTGTTGGGTCGAGGGAATTCAGAGCCTGATCTAGATAGCCATGTGCAGGAAAGCTTGGCATAAGTTCCAGTTCTTGCCAGATGTGATTGCCCAGGATATCTTCTGGAGCCATTCTAGACTTGTAGCAGTATGGCACAAAGGCTGCCTTCTGAGCCGTTGACTATTTGGAGATACCAAATTCTAGCTTCATTTGCACAGGTGAAGTGTTCAAAGGTAGTGAGAAAAGTGACTTGAATATTTTGAGAGCCATTCCGTCTAGCTTGATGACATCCTTCCACTGAGTGACTCGCTCCCATGTCAGTGTGGGGGAAGATCTTGACTTGTTCTACCTGCAGTATGGGTTTAAGAGTGGACCCATTCAGCTTGCCCTAAAGTGACCTCAAACCGAAGAACAACTCATTGCCTGTCTTCTTAATTTCTTCCAGTTGGTTACTGAAACTAGCATTATCAATGATGTGAATTCCGAAGTACTTAAAGCTTTTAACTGTTACAATTCGTCCTCCCCCCCCATATTCCAGGTGTGCCTTCTTGTTGTATTTCCTTGTGCTGTTAGTTTTATTGTTTTTTTCTTATTGATGGCCAGTCTTTTTTTCAGAGTAAGGGAGCGTTTCGTTCAGCAGGCACTGCAGACCAATGTTAGGTTTACTTGCCAGGGCTAAATCATCTGCGTACAGCAGGTTCAAAAACCTGAGGTCCCCAATTTAGGTGACTGAGACATCACTTCAATTAGTAAAGGGCGAGGTCTAAAAAAAAACAGATTAAACAATGTTGTGGCCAAGACATCCCTGTTTCAAACGTTGCGTAGTTGTGATTTTCCTTGATAGGTGTGAGCCATCCCCTAACTTAATCCTGACCCAGGTGTCAGTGTGTAGTGTTTCCAGAGCATTTAGCAACCATTTGGGATGTTTAGATTTGCCAGTTTCTTACAGAGCCTACCCTAATTTACTGTGGCGAACCCTGATGTAAAAAGAAATTTATGGTGGACAGTGTGTTTATTTGTTTTTGTGGAGACAAACAGCGTCGAGAGCGTAATGATGTTGACTGTAGTCCCATATTGTCTAGTAAAGCTAGTTTGATTCACAGGAATAATGGAATGTTCCTCTGCCCAGTGTTGTAGTTCCTCCAGTAGGACCAGGGCAAGTTGGGCTGTGCAGAAAGGTGTTTCCCCATGCGTCCCCTGCAATTTGTCTCTGTATGGAGCAAGGTCAAAATGTGTGTAAATAGCGTTTACAATGCAATCTTCACAACCCGGTAAGTTTACAAAGTGGTCGTTACAACGACCTCGTTGTTACCACTCGTGCCATTACATCGCAAGTTGTACCAACGACTTGTTGTAGGGGGCGTACATTACCAGGGAATGTGTTGGATTTTAAGTCAGACAGCTTCCCAGCTGTTGCAAAAACTGGAGTAGGAATAGTAATTAATACTATTCCTAAGTCCAGCGCGCTCCCTACAGGAAGTCGTTGATATGATTTGCGATGTAATGACACGCGTGGTAACAATGCGGTCGTTGTAAAGACATGCTTTGCAATGTCAGATATTACTGAATGTGCACCAGTCTGAGGCTGGGGCCCTCTGCCTTGGGGAGAATGGCAGTGTACTTATTAGGTCCTGATCCTTTGGTTTGGGTCTTTGTTGCTCCTCCAAGATCCCTTGATTTTAGTTATTTTTCAGAAAATGGTACCAGGCGCTCTCTTATTTCGTGCTGCAGTGTTTCCCAGAACGGGTCCTGCGATTCCCTTAGAAGCTACCATTTCACCTTTTCTAATTTTTACCTTGTCTTGTCATTGTGGAAGTCTAGTTTTGTTCAAGTGCCTGACATCCAACCCCATTCTGTGGCCACATCTTGCCCTATAGTAGACCTGCCGCAGGGCCAATCCTCCCGTTCAATTTGATGTCCAGAGGATTTGCTTCGTGCCTTTCTCAAAACAGAGTACACAGTTCTCGGTTGGGCCTGAGTTGAGTTGGCCTTTATTTGTGGCTCCATGACATAAGAGTCTCCTTTTCCCTTGAATGGTGTTATTGTAAACCCCCAGTATTGAAATATGTAGGCTGCATTCAGGATCTTTTCAGCCATCTCAGTGGGGCTCCAGACCACGTTAGTTGATTTGTTTAGTTGGCCTGGTTCTGGGTCAATGAATTCAATTGATACGTACAGACCCCTAGAGGTGTATTCAGGGCCTATTTTTGCGAGTGCCCGAGTTCCTTGTTTGGTGGATCTTGTTGCTCTCTAGTTTATTGCACTCGATTCTCCCCTCCAGTGATGACAGTATTTTTACTTATGATATGAATGTCCCTGTCAATGTGATTATGTGGACTAGGCAAGTTGAAGGTACATGTAATTGAGTCTCCTTTTCTGTTGCATGGTTCAGTTCCTATATTTGCGAGGGGCCTTGTAGCGGCACCTTCAAGAGTGCTAGTTGGTTCACTGGGAATGGTGGCCTGTGTCTAAGTGAGAGTCTTGGTAATTTGTTGCAACTGGGGCAAGTTTGGCTGGTAGGTCAGTCTTTCGGTCTGATTCCGTTCCGTTGTGCGTTTTGTTCATGAGGCATGTCTGCTTACAGGTATTCATTATTGCTGGTCCGTCCTCCCTGTCCAGCGTGGTCGAGTTCTTGTGGGGAGGAGCATCCCTGGGAGGGGAGAGGGTTCTGCATCTTCCTTGTTTTCTTCTATTTTTGTGGTCCTTCCATGCTTAGTTCAATCCTGTTAGGTTTGGGTGAGTCTGCAGTTGGTAAAGGCATCACTCCAGGGTTGTGTACAGCAACCCCCAGGCCTTTTTAGTTCCAGACATTTTCTAAAGATTAAATCCAAAACAGTGCTTAGAGGTCAATATGGCTAAAAGCTTACTTGAGGTCAGGCTAGACTGGGGTAGATGCAAAGTTCAGGCCGACTGCGATGGAGGAGCCATGCAGCTCCTGCTAAAAAAGTTACTTGTGCAAAGCAAGCTTCAATGGCCTCCCAGGCTTCACTGCTTCAGTTCCGATCCACTCATTCGGGTCGATGTGTTGGAGTCGAGCCTTGCAGTCGGTGTCGCAGGATCTGCGCTGCGTCGACATCAAGCCTCGCAGTCTGTGTTGAAGGATCGGTGTTGCGTCATTGTCAAAACACGGAGTCGAGACGTACTTTGTCGTCAAATCAACACTGCTTTAGAGGGCTCTGCATTAGTCTTGATGAGCGGAAAGGTGTCACTGCGTAGATTTCTGCAGGAAATAGCTGAATAACCCATTTCTGAGGCCCAGGACTCGAGGTGGCACCTTAGGCAAGGATAGGACTCACAGATACAAAGTGTAGCAGCACCAACAGAGTTGCAAGGAGTCTTTTGTGACCCTGAGACTTCAGAGAACAGGAGGCAAGCCAACAAGCCTTTGGAGAAACTTGGATTCAAGGAAGTAGAAAGCAAGTTCAGTCCTTCTCATTCCCAGTCAAGATGCAGCAGGCCAACACAGAAGTGCAGTTATCAATGTGGCAGTCCCTCCTGCAGCACATCACCTCTTCTTCCAGGAAAAATGTCCACGGTTCAGGCAAAGTTCTGATCTGGTTGTGTCAGGGATCCAGTTCTCATACCCAAATGTGCCTTGGAAGTGGGGGAGACATCTAAAAGGCCTTTGAAGTTTACCTTCTTTTGCTCCAGATTTACTGCAGTGGTTATGCAGCTCTTTCTCTTTTGACAGGCACTGCCCTCTTCAGGTGCAAGTGTCGGCTCCCTTCCAATTTACTTTGGAAAGACCCTTCAGCCTGGCGATGGCAAACAGGCTGCAAATGTCACACCCCATCTCCATTTGTGTGACTGTCTAGAGGAAATGCACAAATCCCAGCTGTCACCCAACCCAGATGTATATTCAGAGACAGACAGAGGCACAAATGGCTAATGTAAGAAAATGCAAACTTTCTAAAAATGGCTTTTTCAGGCTTAACATTTAAAATCTGACTTCACCATATGTTGGGATTTTAAATTGGTAGACTACAGACACCAACTTCCAAATTTCTATCCGCTTCTAATTGGAAATGACACGTAAAGGATGTTTAAGCCAGTCCCAATGTTTACCTAGGGAGATATAGGCCTTTCAGTGGTGAAAAACAAATTTAACGGCTTTTCACTACCAGGAAATGTAAAACTTGGAAGTACATGTCCTACTTTTTGAATACACTGCAATGCGCCCTTGGGGCTTTGTAGAGCCTACCTTGGGGTTGCCTTACATGGAATAACAAGGAAGATTTGGGCTTGATAAGTAGGGGAACTTACCAGGTCGAATTGCTAGTTTACAATCTCACACACAGGCTCGGCAATATCAGGGCCGAGCCATGTTTAAAGGGCTAATGAGTGGGTGGTACAATCGCTGCTTCAGGCCCACTAGAAGCATTTAATGTTCAGGCCCTGGGCACGAATAAGCACTTCACCAGGGACTTATAAGTACTTAGGCCAATTGTGGATGCACCAATGTTACCATGTTTAAAGTACAAAACACATGAACTTATGCACTGGATAGCAGTGTTTAAAGCCAGCAAAAATGAAGTCAGCAAAATAGGTCAGAAGGCAAAAAGTCAGGGGGAACCATGCCAAGGATGCCAGTTCTACCAAGACAGTTCCAATCTTTTCCTTCTGTCAACCAATGTGACGAAGCAAACGTTGACTATCAGTGACACTTGGTTTTTGCAACAATGATTCTGGCCACATGTGCCCTCTGGTGCAAAAAGGGCATTTTATTTATAATTGTGATATGATGTTCAGTTAAGATGATTTTAATGCAACTGTGGGCGACTTACATAAATAAATGCACTTTTGTATCGGCGTGCCTGCGTCCACTGTTATTGTTTTCAAAAGGAGTGGGCATTTAATACGTCAGGGTTTTATCCATGCACTTTGTGGAGTGCATTAGGGCCGAAATTTATTACATTTTCGCCCAACACAGGGCATCAAAGGGAGAGGACATGAATGTGATAAATTCATTTATCATTCCTGCTTTCTGCCTGTGGTTGTGCAGGGACTGATGGCTAGCGCCAATGCAGTCACCCTTGCACCATGGTGCAAGGATGCCATGTTACACCCTGGATTGTTTTTGTTCAGGAATGCACACCTTCCTACGCAAAAACAATTGTTAGAGACTTTTCTCCCATCTCAGGGGCCAATTATGATGTCGTTCAGTAACACTTTCGACCGATCGGTTTCGGAATCGTTTCCGACCGAATCGGGTTCTATGAGTCTGACTGACCGATTACGCTGCTTCCCAATATTGGTCGGAATCGCTTTGACTTCAATAGGAGTCTGTGCTCTGAACGAGAACACAGGCTCCCATTGAGAAAAATGTAAACAAAAACAATGATTCTGTCGGGCATACAAAATATTTCTTTTGTAAGCAATTATTTCTTATATATTCATTTTAACAATCTTCAAACGATGTCAGAGATGTTTGGAAACATGGAACACATGGCAAACAACACTGACGCAAATCGGTGAGTATCGTGGGGTTTTATATAAATTAAAGCATTTATATATACTCACATTTGTAAACAGAGCTGTCAACACAAGGTGACGCTTATGTTGGTGTGAACTAAAGTGACATTAGTGCTCAGTGATGGAATTTGGTGCTTATATTATATACAAGGTGATTAAAATATGTACAGGGCAAAGGAAGACCAGAATTTTATGACAATCACAATGACTCTGTTGCTTTATGCAATTTAATCAATCATTTGCACTCAGAGCCTTGGTAAATCTGGACCATAGAGAATCGTCGACATTTCAATCCAATCTATGCTCAAATATATATCATCAGGAGAGGTGTGGGGGAGTAGGGGATGACAGCCTATGAATAAAGAAAGCATGTATCAAGGTGTGTTCCATGTGGGGCCAATTATGGACCACAACTAAAGAATTAGGGTTGGGGTGACAGTACTCACCCACAGTAAACCACAGTACTAATCCTGGTCAGTTGGACATCAAAAAGAACGAACATCCCATTGAAAAAAAGGCTTGGTTTGGGACAACTTTGCATCCTGTGGCGGGCACCCCATGGTTGAACCGAATTGGACAGCCCAAACGGTTTGCCTGAATTGGAGAATCCAAATCCCGCTCCGAGCCTTTCCGAATGACATCGTAATCTGCCCCTAAGTGTGCTGCAGTAGAATGCAGTACACTTAGAAAGAGGAAAACACAAAAAGAAATAAACATTTCTACTTGTTGCATAAATGTCTATTTATTATGATTAATTACATTTATAAAGCACAAACTTCGCCTTAAAGGTATCCTTGCGTGTAAAAACTGGGGGTCTCTAGTTGCCAGAGGTAGGTACCTTTCGACCAAATAGGGACCCTTGCGTCTAGTCAGGGTAAGGGGTTACACTCCTAAGATAACCCCTTCTCACCCCCTTGGTAGCTTGGCACAAGCAGACAGGCTTATCTCAGAGGCAGTGTGTAAAGCATTTGTGAACACATACAGTAACCCAGTGACAACACTACAGATGGACACCACACAAGTTGTATTATAAAAATAAGTATTTTTATATAGACTTATCACAAAACCACAAACGACAAAAATCCACAATACTGTACTTTAAAAATGGTAGAAATAGCTTTGGATGCGTAACGCTATACAACGAAAGTGCTGCAGGGAAGGTGATGCGTCAGTTCCTTACACGTAAGAACGGTAATGCGTTGGTTCCCTACTGCTGCGTAGGGGATGCATTGGTTCTTCTTGGCGTGTGGAGGTGATGCGTCGGTTTCTTACTGCGCTTCCGTGGCAGTGCGACCCGCAACGCCGTGATGCGATGAAGATCCGGTGCAATGAAACAAACATGGCGTCTTCTTCTTGATGCGACAATGATGCGTGCACGCCCGACGGCCGTGCGGCGACTCAACGATTCTTCTGAGCCGCGACACGCCTTGTGACACGCTTCTCGACACGCTTCTCCGGTGGCGACTGATGCGACGTTGACCCTCTTCTCCGGCGATGCGAGGCGCTTCGACGATGCGATGCGACAGCTGCAGCGGCAACACCCTTCTTCAGTGATGCAATGACAGCGGCGGCGACACGCTCCTCCGATGATGCGACGGCATCTGATGCGACGGCGACACTCTTCTCCTGCGAAGCGAGGCCCAACACATCAGCAGGCACTTCAAAAGAACTCTTGGGGAGCTGGTTGGTGAAGTCTGTTGTCCCTGAGACTTCAGCAGGAGGCAAGCTCTTTCTCAAGCCCTTGGAGATCCTTCACAAGTTGAATGAAAGTAGCACAACATTTCTTTCTCCTTTCTTTGGCAGTCAGGCAACCACTGCAGGCCAATCTCCCAAACAGCACTCAGCTTAGGGATAGTCTTCTCCTCAGTTTCTGTGGTTCCCCTCCTCAGCAAAGGTTCTTCTTGTTTCCCAAAGTGATCTAACATTCTGGGATCTGGGCCCCTCTTTTTATACACAGTTTCTCTTTGTTCTCTGAAGGCAGAGAGGCCTTTGCCTAGTCCAAACCAGTTCTGGTCAGTCCTGGAGCACTTTGTTGACAAGACTCATTCTTTCCTTTCAGAGTGCAGGGTAGAGACACCAGACGCACCACTGGAGAAGGAGCCAGCATTGTGGAGGGAAGGCACAGCCCTATTCAGGTCCCAGGTGCAACTCCTCCCACCCATCTACATGCAGATCTCTCTATTCAGCCCTGTGCTGACTCACCGTGTCTCCTGGACTTCCCTGGCCCCTGTCACTCAAACTCCAGAAAAAGAATACACAATCTAGCAGAGGCAAGCTTGGATAGTTAGACAAGAAAATACCTACTATCTAAAAGTGGTATTTTCAAACACAGAATGTTAAAACCAACTTCACTAAAAGATGTATTTTATCATTCTGAGTTCAGGCATACTAAACTCGAAGTTCTGCCTAGTTCCCCCAGTCAGTTAGGATTATAAGATGTAATAATCAAAACTGCCCATTCTTGCCTATGGGGAACAGGTAGCCTTGCAATAGTGAAAAACGAAAATGGCTGTAATTCACTATTAAGACATGCCACACACACCAGGGCATGTTCTACCTTTTACTTACAATGCACCCTGCCCTTGGGCCTACCATAGGGGTGACTAATATGGAGAAAAGGGAAGGTTTAGAGACTGGCAAGTGGGTGCACTTGCCTAGTCAACATGCCAGTACCAGACTAGACACAGGCTCTGCAATGGCAGACCTGAGACACACTTTACAGGCTGCTTTTGTGGGTGGCACAATCAGTGCTGCAAGCCCACCAGCAGCATTTGGTTTTCTAGCCCTGGGCACATGCAGTCCACTGCCCTAGGGTCTGACAGTAAATAAAATAGGCCACTCATGGAGTCACTAATCCATACACCAATTTACAATAGGGAGAGCATATGCACTTTAGCACTGATCAGCAGTGGTAAAGTGCCCCGAGTCATAAAACCAACAAAAACAGGTTAGACAAAATACAGGAGGAAGGGAAAAAGTTTAGGGATGACCCTGCAAAAGGGCCAAGTCCAACATTGCGCTTGAGCAACCTTACCAAAAACGGATCAGCAACAGAACACTTCTTAAGTCCATATCTAATGTACATATTTAGGTCCAACATCCTTGTGCGAAACTGTCTATCTCGGGAAAACCAAGTTTTCAGATCTTTTTTAATTTGGTTAGGGTCCTAATGGCTCCTACAGGAGCTGGTAGCTTGTTCCACAACTGAGCTACCCTGACTGAAAAAGCCCGGCCTCCATATCACACTTGCTGAAATTTTGGAATACTCAGTGGGTTGGCTGAGGAGGAGTGTAGGTTCCTAGATGGTATGTAATGTTTACATTTTCTTTGTAACAGCCTGGGACCTATTTAATTTATTTCCTTCTACACAATACATAATGATTTAAATGTGATCCTTTCGTTCACTGGTAGCCAGTTGAGTCCCTTAAGGCTGCCAGAGAAAGAGGCATGTCCCGGTTTGTCTATATCAATATGAGGCATGGAACTGTGTAATCAATAGTAAAAGAAATATTTGAATGTTGAGGGCTCCATTGAAGAGAATGAATTGGCTCAGGGTTAATAATGGCTGGTGTAAGCCTTCTGGTCCAACATAATTCCAATGTTTGTCTTTCTGTTTCCCCCTTTTAATTTCAAACATTCTACCCTCAGTGGATGAAATGTAATAATAGCCTTATAGCTCAGCGGCCTCAGGCTATGCCGGTTGTTAAATGTACTATCCCTTGTCTTGTTAAAGGTCCTCACCTATGGCTCGAGATAGGCATATTGTGCAAAGGGATGCTGTTGGAGACATATTGCGATAATGCACATGATATGTATTTACACAGAAAAGAAATGTTTTTGCACCAAACCTTTTACATTGTACTTTGATTATTGACAGGTAACCTTTTTTTTTTTATTTCTTTATTGATCTTTTTTAAGGTAACAGTTGCACGGAGAGTGCACAGTTTCGTACAACTCAAAACAGCATGGATAGATATGCATGGTAATAAAAGGAGCATCAATCACACAAAATTGTAACAAGGTACATAAGCAATTCACAGAGGAGAGAGAAAAGGTTCCCGGTGGTTAGTGGGTGTGTTTCACAGTGCAGTGTATCGGATACATTCCTGTTAGCAGTAAACCAAGACACCTATTATATTAACCGTGCTCAGGCCCAACATGCTGACACACTACACATCCCAACTCTCCAACAGTGCATCCCCACAGCTGTAGCCACATGCCCGCCTCAGAGCTCATCTAGGGGGTGGTCCAGCTAATACTTTCTCAACGGTTGCCAAATGTCTTTAGGGCAGAAGGTGGGCGTTATTAATGTGGCTTATAGGTCACACATAGTGTCACAGTGAATCATGTCCCGGAGCCAGGCTCTCACCTTTGGTACATTTGATCTACCCCAATGTATAGAGATCTGTCGCTTTGCTAGAAGCAGAGCTATCGCCGTGAATATTTGGATGGTTTATGGTAATGGCTGAACATAGCCCAACAATGCTAGCAAGGGGTGTGGGCTGCAGCACTTGTCCCACCATGAGGGATACGTGTTGGAAAATGTCTACTTAGTATAGTTGTACTGGTGCGCAGTTCCATACAATGTGTAGAAAGTCTGCATCAGTCATGGCACATATAGCACATGCACTTGGTTTGTTAGGATCTATCTTAGCTAGTAATTTCGGAGTTACATAGATTCTCTGTGAATATTCAAAATGCAGTAATTTATGTCTGGTTATTTGAAATATATCGTATTTGTGCACAGCAATAGTGCCAAAAGCTGTCTGTTATTGGTACACTGAGGTCTCTTTCCCAAGCTGTCCGTGCCTTAGCCCCGGCCACGGGATGGAGAGATAATGATAGGGTGTATATGAGTGAGATTAGGTGAGTGTTATCTGGTGAGGCAATGGTGAGTGTGAGAGGGGGGATCTCCTCCGGCTCTACATTCCCACCTGGTATCGCCCCGGTTAGGGAGCGAGCGCTGGACTCAGTGCAGTAGAAATATGTCCTGGAAGTAGCGTCTCCATGCATGGTGAATTCTGATCCTGTGCATGGTCGTGAATCTTTAAATAGATCTCCAACTTTTTTAAGGCCATTTTTGACTAATGTTAGTTTAGTCACAGCTTCAGTAGTGAGGGGTAGCCATGGGTTGTCCGCAAGTGGCAAATGTGACGAAAACAGGGATTCGTTTTGTAGGTATCGTCTTAGTTTGGTCCATGCCCAACAGGTCGTGGGAGGATCTCAGCGGGGGAGCGTGGCAGTCCTTGCAGTAATATGACGGATAGGGAGTTGGGATATATTTGGGAACGCTCGGCCTTGAGGTATTGGAGTCGGGCATCAGGGTGATACAAGTAATATGTGAAGTTGGTTTGGGCCACCAGGTAATACAGATAAAAATACGGGGTGCCAAATCCCCCACGTTCATACGGCAAAGTTAGTTTATTCCAGTTCATGCGCGGTTGTTTACCGCACCAGGCAAGCCGAGTAAGTAACGTTTATAACGTGTCAAAACATTTTGTGGTTAAAGCAATCGGTATATTTAAGAAGAGGTATAAAAAACGTGGCAGCACCACCATTTTTAATAGGGCAATTCTGCTAGCTAAGGAGAGGGGGAGCCTAATCCACTTTTCAATCTGCGTCGAGAGACAGTCCACTGTGGGCCCTTAATTTAGTCGAATCACCTCAGAGGCACTGCAGTGCAGATAGATGCCAAGGTACTTGAGGGGGGGGGGCGTCTGTACACCATTTCAGGGGAAACTCAAACTCCTGCTCAGTTGCTGGAGTCAGCGTAAAGATTTCTGATTTCAACCAGTTTATTACTAGCCCCAAATATACCCCAAATCGGACCACCTCTCTCAAGAGTGGGGACAGGTTATCTTCGGCTTAGAAATAGCAGTATGTCGTCGGCAGAGAACAATGCAGTCAGTGGGCCTGTGTGTAACTGCAGCCCTCGGTAGAGATGTCTTTCTTGTATATGGCGGGCGAGGTGGTCCATAGCTATAATAAACAGAAGAGGTGAGAGGGGACATCACTGCCTAGTGCCGTATGATAAAGGGAATCATACGGCACAGGGTTGGCATACAGGAGACAAACTAAGTTAAAAAAAAAATTGGGATCCCCAATTTTTGCATTACAGCATAATAAAAAGGTGACCCCAAAAAGTCTAAGGCCTTTTCGGCGTCAAGAACAATGACTGCCGCTGGTAATGTGGGTTCCATTTGATTCATCACAGAAAAAATTGCACGTAAATTAAGTGTTGTGGGTCAGCCTGGGATGACCCTGCCTGATAGGGCACAACGTAGTGTTTACCAGTAGTGCCACGTGGGTCGCTAATATTTTGGCCAGTATTTTGTAGTTATAATTGAGTAATGACAGTGGCCTATACAAGGAGCACTGACGTGGTGATTTGCCCGGCTTGAGTAATAATGTCACAATGACCTCCCTCATAGTCGGGGATAGGGACCCATTCTGAAGGGCCTCGTCGTGTACTTCCAGCAGTCTCGGTGCCAGCTCGTGCTGCTCGGCTTTATAGAATTCACCTGTAAGGCCATCCGATCCGGGGGTGCGGCTGCTGGCCATCCCTTTTATTGCTTGTTTGATCGTCTATAGGGGAGACCAGAAATTCTCGCTGTTCCTCCTCCAACCAGACCATGGCTATCTCCTGTGAGTAGTCAGTGCCTGCTCTGTCGGGGGTTTCGCGTCTTATACAGATGGGTGTAATATGTAAGGAAGGTTGATTTGATGTCCAAACCTTTTATCATTGTTTGTGTCGAGGTGTGTGATATATGCTGATTGGTATTGGGGCTGGAGGAGGCGGGCAAGTGTACTGCCGGGTCTCTCTCCCTCGCCGTATGCACAGGCCATAGCATATTTTCTGAGTTATTTGACCTCATGGGCGGCTGAGTCCATGAATTCGTCCAGAAGAGCTGCACGATCGTGCGGAGATAAGGTAGTCAGTGCAACTGCGTTAATGGCTGTTAGCTTTTTCTTTATACCCTCAAGTTAATTTCAGATGGATCGGAGAACGCCGGTATGCTTCGATATGCAGACCTCTCGAATAAATGCCTTAAAGGCTTCCCAGAGTACCAGCTGCGAGGAAACCGAGCCCTAATTCAGCTGAAAATATTCCCTAATCGCATCATCCGCCATCTCCTGCACTTCTAAAAGTAGTTGCGGGGTGAGGTACCAGTGGTCTATGCGTGACCATGAGACATGTGGGGCAGAGTACAAAGAGTAGGCCCTGCTTCCTGGGTATTTCTGACACCAGGGATTGGTGAGTAAGGCGGACTGCAACAAGCTGGTTCGACCCTGCGTGGCATGAGGTTTTGTTGTGCGGTTTGTACCTGTAGTGTCAGCTGTGGGATCAAGTGTGAGGTTAAAATTGCCTCCCAATAGGATATTGTCACTGCCCAATCGATCAACATGTGCCGTAATGCTAGGAAAAAAAACAGTTGTATCCACGTTGGGAGCGTACACATTAATAAACCGAAAGGGTCTTCCCCCCAGCGATCCCGACACCAGTAGGTATCTACCCTCTTCATCTTTTACAACTTCAGAGACTTGAAAGGGGAGAAAGCGATGCATCAGAATACACACCCCTCGCGAATATATGCTATAGCTGGAAAAGAATTGATGGCTCCCCCATGACGACGCAAACCCGCATGCTGGGAGTGGTGCATCGTCTCTCCTGAACAAAGGTGACTTTGATATTGTGCCTGTTCAGGTATGCTAGGAGTTGGCGGCTTTTGTGGGGCTAGATAACCCCCTTACATTCCAGGATAGGCATCTGAGGCTAAAGTCCCGGCTGCAAAAATTGTTGGAGGTCATCTGGTTTCTGTCAGATAAATCACTGCAGGTTGTAAAGTTATGAGAATCATATCCACCATTATGTAAGCAACACTTGCTCCGTACCAACGAAGAATAAGACAATAATCAACGAACCAAAACCCCCAACCCCAATCCCACCCCTCACCCACATCGGATACACAAAAAAAAGGCACCTGGTGAATCCCATTCAAGCATTCCCAAACATAGGGGGAAGGGGAAATGAGGGGGGAGAAAGGATAGAACAGACAGGAGAACATCCTGCAGGGGAGGCAACGCTCCAGTGAGCCATTGGGCTATGGAAAAGCATATGCATCAGATTGATGTCTGCCCAGTGCATGTCTGATTCACATTAATAGGTGCTCCGTGCTCAGAGTTGTAGTCCGACAGGGGTGTAGTCATGGAGTTGTGCTCAATCATCATGAATGGTCCCCAATGAATGCCCGAAGCCATCAGCAATACACAGTAAAATCAGTGTAGGGTTTGTATTACATGACAGCCGGCCAACACTAGCAACCCTGGTCGCGTCCATCAGTCCCTCCCTGCGATTTGTCCCTAGTTTGGTGCTTCTTCCACAACTGCATGGCTTCTTCTGGGGATTCAAAAAGGTTTGTTTTTCTACCTGTTTGAATTCGGAGTCTAGCAGGGTACAGCAGAGCGTACTTGATGTTCGCTTTCTGGAGGGAACTCTTGATATCTGTAAATTTGCGGCGTGCCTCCTGCACCATTTGCTTGAAGTCCGGAAAGATAGATATGGTCGAACCTTGATAGCTGAGGGCCCCATGTTCCCTTGACAATCGCAATGCCACGTCCCGATCGTGATAATTGAGGACTCTGGCGACAATCATTCTTGGTGTCGCACCCGGTACTGGTGTCGCCCACAATGTCGATGTGCGCACTCTACAGCGAATGTGGCGGAGAAGGTGTCCCCCTCAAACACCTATAAGGATAGTTTCTATAAATTTGGCCATGGGGCCAGTTTTCGTGGATTCGGCTATACCCGCAATGCGGAGGATGTTCCGGCTCGACAAGGGTCCCATGTTCCCTTGACAATCACAATGCCACGTCCTGATTGTGATAATTGAGGAATCTGGTGACAATCATTCTTGGTGTCACACCCGGTACTGGTGTCGCCCACAATGTTCGATGTGCGCACTCTACAGCGAATGTGGCAGAGAAGGTGTCCCTCTCAAACACCTATAAGAATAGTTTCTATAAATTTGGCCATGGGGCCAGTGTTCGTTGATTTGGCTATACCCGCAATGCGGAGGATGTTCCGGCTCCACCGCGCTTCCAAATCTTCCGCTTTCATGGCAAGTTGCTTGAGCAGGTTCCCCGCCCTCTCTAGTCTTCTCTGCGTGGTGGGTTGGGAGTCTTCCAGATAGGAGATTTGCTGTTCAGCCGTATTGAGCCGAGAGTCCTGCGTGTCCAGCCGATTCTGCATGTTGTCTAGCAGTGTGGTGAGGGTGTTTAGTCTAGTGTCTATGAATTGGAATCCGGCCCTAATTCGGCCAGTATGGCTGCAGTGCATTCCATCTGGTGCGGCTCTGGCTCCATTGGGGGTTCGGCGTCTTCGCGTCGAGGCGTCTTCCCAGCCTCAAAGTTTAGCTGACGCTGTTTGGTGTCTGTCCGCCCCATGATGGAATTGCTGAGGAGAACAGTACTGTCTTGCAAGTCAGATAGATGACGAGGGGAAGGGCCGCCTCTGATCGCGCTGGTGCTTAGTTGCACTGTCGGTCACCACATGGATGCACCGAGGGACACAACCAGTTCAGCAGTCGGTGGATTGCACATGGGACTCTGTGTGCACATCGCCTACGTGTGTCACCATCAGGTGGGGTTTAGCATGGCCAGTGGCGCAGGTGCAGAGGTCGGGGCACGTAATTGAAGGAGGGCTTGCCATAAATGTTATATATTTCACTATTCACGCAAATGGCCACTCACACTTGATCAAGGATCAAGGCGGCGTCATCCCTGCGCTCACCACCAAATGTAGTCAGCGAGAGGGTTGTTCATGGGCGCAGAGAAGGGATCTGATCACGCAGCACACTCCCTCCTACCTCTCGCCGCTCTTAACAGCTTGAGGAGCCACGCAGCCCTGGGGTCCGATTTCCATGTGAATGCGACTGGGGGCTCCCGCCTCTCGCCACAGGTCTGTCATTAGCTCGAGGGCTCCCTGGGCAGCAGCAGCTCACCGCCGCGAGCGATTCCAGCAGACCCTGCCCTCAGGCTCACCCGAGACCCATGTTGTCTCAGGGCTTTGAGGGAGCGTCGGGTCCGGCTGTGGCTCAGCGGGCGTTTTCAGAGGCCGCAGTAGGCTCCATATGTTGTTGGGTGTCCTCTCCCTCACCCATGCAGCATCAGGAGATCTTAATTCGGCCTGAGTGCGCAGGTAGACGCAGAAAGGAGGCCAATGGCTCGGGAGCTACAAAGTTAAGCGGCCATCTTGGTCGCCTACTCGGCCACGCCCCAATGACATGTAACTTTAATATTGGTAAGAAACCATGAATAAAGTGGAGTAGCTACTTGCAAGGCCATTTATTGGACTGAAAAATGACAATAAACTAATTGTAAAACAATTAGAACCTGACTGGCTGGACATAAAACCACAATAAAGTGCCCAAGACAGAGGAAAGTCTAATGGATGTGCATTCTCAAACACCTGTTACACAAAAGGTGATAGGTTTACAGGGTGTACTTCAACAAATTCTCTGTTCTGCTTCCCCTGCTTGCTATTTGGTGGTAACATTACTTGTCCAAAAAATGGAGTAACATACTTAAAGCATTTATCAGATAAAGTAAAGAAGCATGCACACACAAGAATCCATATGGAAAACCTGATGAAACTAGGAATATTGGACACACACCGATTGAAGCCTGAATAAGCGACGTGTACCGCAAATCAATAAAGAAACACAATGAAGCAGTTGATTGGATTAGACACGTGCAGTCAAAAATAATTGATTGCAGTCGTTTCTGTGGTGTTTTTGAACTAGCACTACGAGGGCATGATGAATCTGAAAGCTAGTACGATCCTGGTATATTCAGAGGCCTAGTGGATTTAATAGCAACCATTGACATATAAATGGAAGCACACTTAGCAAGTGCTACAGTCTTTAAGGGCACCACGAAAATGATACAACATAAACTCCTTGAGTGTATGCTAGAGATTATAAGAAGCTATATTGTCCAACAGTTGAAAAAAACAGACTTTGTGGCTATTCAGGCTGATGACACCACTGATGTGGCCACTAAAACACAGTCCGTATTCATCTTTTGGCACCTCGACAATGACATAAAGTTGTGCAGAGGTACTCTGGCTTCTCGCATTTAAGAAAACCTAGTGCAGAAGCCATTACTTCAACTATACTACGTGAACTGAGCTTTATGTTTCCAGAACAGCCTCAAAAACAGACACTTATTGCACAAAACTATGATAGTGTTTCAGTAATGAGTGATTCTTCTTTTTTTTTAAATCTCTATATTGGAATTTAAATTATAAACCTTACAACACTACGAAATTTTCTGCCTCCAGAAAAGGAGAGATATAGAGTGGTGGGAAGGAGGGATGGAGGTGGAAGGAAGATACGTCAGGGACAAGGTACAGGGGGGGTCCACCAAACATAATCCAGAAGTGAGCAGATGACAATGTCACTTACAACATTCTACAGTATGGGATCAGTGATAGTTACAAAAGGATATGGATGAGAAAGTTAGCTAGCATCACATCCTGAGCACACACATCACAAAGGGGGGGGGGGACATTCAGTCTACATGAGTATTGGGCTGGTCTGTTATTGAATCCGGTGATGAAGGCTCTGAACACTTCTGCCCTATCCAGGTAGTGAATGGCTTCCAAATGTTTTTGATGCAAGATCGGGACGGCAGAAGACCCCAGTAGGTATCTAATTGTTCCTGGCAGCGTGTGACATTCTGTAACCATGCTTTGATAGTAGGGCTGGGTTACCAATAGTAATAGCATGGTAATGAGTCTTCTGGACGTAGGTGGTATCTCTTTGACATAACCCAACAGTCCTATAAGTAGGAAATGGGGAAGTACTAGCTCAGTAATCAGTTTGACATGGGTTATTACCTTCCCCCAAAAAGTAGCCATTCACTGGCATTGCCATGTGAGGTGTAGAAAGGAAGCTTGTGGTGTGTTGAAGTGCAAGCCCTGAGATTCTGGAAGTAGGGCCCTTTTGTGTAACTGAAGAGGTGTTTGATACATATGATGTAAGAATTTTAAATGAATTAAACGCAGTTGAAAGTTTGAAGAAAGGAACGTTAGTTGTCTGCAGCAATGTGCTTCAGTAATAGCTGGGTGCATATCAGACACCCACTGCAATCTGGCCCAATGGCTGACTATTGGCAAAGACCTGTACATGCTATTGTAGAGGCGTGTTACTAGCTTAGGAGGGGTTGTAAGCATGTGTTCTAGCTCTTGAAGGGTGGGGCCGGAACATTTTCAGGCAGTGTATGTCGTGGTTCAAGGTTGGTAATGAGTGAAATCTTTGGTAGAGTACCAAAAAAGAATTATACATGTGTACCGTATTGCCCATTATGTGCACTGTTATGTCCACCAACTTAATATTATTATGCCACAAACAGTTACAAAAATCTCCGAGGCACAAATTTTCTTTTTTGATATAGGAGGCATGGCAGCATTCTTCTCGTGCCCCCGAAGGAACAGAACTTTCAACACTATATCAGCCAATGCTGACTTTGAATCCAAAAGTCAGAATGAAACCCGCAGCTTTGCTAGAACACTGCAAGACAGAGAGTTCCAGTACTTTCTGTTTTTATTTCATGAAATAATGCCTCATAGCAGCATAATATAGAACCAGTTTCAAAAACGAGAAATAGATACTGTCTTTGTGCAAAAAAAGTCAAAGATGGGATTGGCAATTTAGACAGCAGACTGTCAAACGCTTGTAGTTTCTCAAACCGCAAGAAAAACATCAGCAGTCTGGTCCGAATGACAAAGGAGCCATATAGCACTATAATAAGGCATGCACAGTAACATTTTTCTTTTATAAAGCATTACTGTAACAAGATCAGTTTGCAAAATATGATACTTCCTTCACTGAGCAAGCTCTGAAATGCTGTGGAAGCTCATCATATGCTCAACAAATAGGATCTGTGAACTCAGTTGACTGTACTCATTGCATGTATATCGGGAGACCACTGGTGCCATTTCTTTGCTCACTTTAATTCAGAAACCTAATATGGGAAAGTCTCCTACAGAGACAACGGCTTAAATAAAAATAGTCATTACCACTCTGATGACAACAGCAGAGCAGGAACAATGTTTTTCCACTTCAAACATAATCAAAACATTCCTGAGGAACACAATGATTGAGGAAAGATTGAATGCTTTAGCAATGCTCGCTATAGAGAGAGACCTTTTTAAAAGCATCTCAGACTTAAATGTGCAAGTTATTGAGAGGTTTGTAGCTTTTAAAGACGAATGTGCTGATTTTGTCCACAAAAAGTGAGCAATACGTTAATCCTAACATTTCTTGAATGCTGTTAGTTTGTGACCTGCTCAGTTGTTCTTTATCTGCTGTCTAATATTTACTTCATGGTGTTTGCTCTCTATGAGACGGACAGTGTCTTGTGGGGTGCCACAAAAACATTTTATGTTTATTCCTTGGTGTCTAACTGTGTACTGTCCAACAAGTCACAAAAGCTTGTATTTCCTTGCTACATTTTATTTCTAACGGTATATGCATAAATACAAAAATCTGTGAGGTACTCAACATAGTTATCCCGAAGTCTGTTTTGAATTTCTGTGGTTATACTGAATTACCTACCTTATTATATGAAATCTCTTTATTGATGTCATAACTACACTTCCACAATTGCTTTATTAACCTTCTTGCTTGCTTGAAAATACACCATTTGCCCATTTTTTTTCTCCATATTTTCTTCAGGGGAGAACCATTCCAAACCCCCCTTATGTCAGTCGGGCACCTCATTCAGGTATGTCCAGACTTGGCCCCATCTGGCTACGAGCATCTTACCAAGGACCAATGGCTTAAAAAGTTGCCAAATACTGCCAGCACCTAAAGGTCAGTGGGAGGTCCCCCAGTTCTACTGGCCTGTGATAAAATGAGGAAAGCAAACAACAGAACCCCAATACCCAAAGACTTGGAGGGAGAAAAATGAGAAAAAGAAAGAAGTAGAGGAAGGAAGAGAGGATTGTGCAGCGTCTCCTTGGCGTAGAGAGGCCCTGGGAAAGGGTGAGCAGGTTCCCTGATCATGGGGCCATATTCAGTCTCCTCAGAGGAACGGGTAGTTATCCCCCCTGCTATCCCACCCCCTTCTCACAGGGTTCTCCCCTTGTAAGTAAGGGGTCGGCAAAGAGTTAGAAGGCTCTCAAGCGATGAGGAACTGATCGGGCATGTTCCAGTTTAGAGAGGTGTGAGACTAGGGGCTGCCAAGTGCGCTCAAATTTAGCATTGGTGTGGGTTAGTCTATGAGAGAGGAGCTCCATGGCCATGACGTGCCATAGACGAGTGAGCCACACTGAGGACAGGGGGGTAAAAGCCTTCTTCCAATGAAGCACTGTGACCTGTTTCGCTGTAGTAAGCATGTGAAAGGTCAAGTGCCAGTCTGAGTGTGTCATGGCTTTGAGGGATCTCGGACGGAGTCCTGGAATCGTTATCCCCGGGTCACTTGGTATAGGAAACCCCACCACCTCCCCAATGTGGCTCAGGATTTCTTTCAAATGTTTTTTAATCAGTGGACAAGACCACTATATGTGCATGAATGATCCCTGGGAGGCCTGACAGCGCCAGCAGAGAGGAGCGAAGCCGGGGAACATCTTTTGCAACCTATGAGGTGTCTAGTACCAACGGGTCATGATTTTATACGCCGTCTCCTGCTGTGAAACGCTTTTAAAAATGCGTGGAATATCCCGCCATAGCTGTTCCCACTGGTCAGGGAGAGTATCTTCCTCAGGATCCCTCTGCCAGTGGTGTAGGTAGGTGTGAGGGGGCCCTGCATGTGAGTGTTAATGAACCTTGTAAGTCTTGGAAATCGACCCTCGGGAGCCATTAAAAGATCGGCCTCGGGTTTCAAAGGGAGTAAGTTGGCGTGTTTCGCCCTCTGTGTAGGAAGGGGTGTAGAGCCAGTGGCAAATTTGAAAATATTCTAAGCGCTCTGTTTTAGGAAGGCTAAAGTCCGTCCTGCATTGCTCAAAGGATTTACAAAGTCCCCTTGCAAAGAGTTGTGCTATGTTACAGCACTCACCATCTGCTCATGCAGGAAAGGAGGCAGGGTGTAGGGCCGGGGGAAACTCCTAATAATGTGCTGGGGGTGTGTTGCGGGAGGGGAAGGTGGTAAGGACACGGGTCACTGCTATTCCGTCCCAGATCTCCAAAACAGTTTAAGTCGGGGTGGCAATATAAGCGCTACGGTGTCTGGCACCTCTCGGCAGCTAGGCTAGGTCCCACAGCGGGCGACAAGCCACGGCCCTATCCATGTGGAAGCAGTGCTTTTCGCTTTCGCGAACCGCCCACTCCGAAACATAGTGCAGATGTGACGCCCAGTAGTAGACAAGGAAGTCTGGGCACGTCAGCCCTTCCTGGTCTCGAGGTAGCATTAAGACTTTTGTAGAAAGCGCGGCCTCCCCCCACCCCAGGTGAATGTAGTAACGTCCCGCAGTAGGCTCTGGATGTCACTTTGGGGGATAGGCGTTGGGAGTGCCTGAAAAAGGTAGAGCACCTTAGGAAGAATTGAAATCTTGACCGCATTAAGGCGGCCCAGTCAAGAGATGGGAAGTGATTTTCAACGACGGACGTCATCCCGTATGGAATTTCTACTAGCCGGCCAATTGGCCTGTGTCCACGAGTCTAGAGTAGCCGTGACATTAATGCCTAGATAGCTGATAGATCGTGGGGCCCATTGAAAGGGAATAGCATCCCCCAGGTCCTCTAGCTATTGCTGGGGAGGGTAAGGTTAAGCGCCTGTGATTTAGCGAGATTGATTTTAAGCCCCGAGACCAATTCAAATTGGGAGAGTACATCAAGTAGCGCTAGGGAGCGAGCTTGCAGAGTCTGTAAGTGTCATGAGGAGGTTATCCGCAAAGAGGGCTATCTAATGTTCAACCCCCCTGAGCCATAGGCCTCGTATATCTGCCAATTGACGGATGGCAATCACCAGGAGCATCACAGCAAGGGCAAATAGGAGAGGTGACAATGGACACCCGTGGCGCGTGCCCCAATGAATGAAGAAGGGTGGGGTGAGGAGACCGTTGACTCTAATCCGTGCCGATGGCGCAGCATAGGGGGCCATGATTCACGCAATCATGACCGGGCCCAGTCCTATCCGCTGTAGTACTGCCCTGAGAAAGGACCAGTCGACCCGGTCGAAAACCTTCTCGGCGTCAAGGGAGAGGAGGAAAGCTGGGATATTACGGCGTTGAGCATTTTCCACTAAATAGGCCACTCAACGGAGATTATCCACCCCCTGGTGCTCCTAGATGAAACCTACCCGGTCGGGCTCAATTAGGCCAGGGAGAGACGAGGGGCGAGACATTGGGCCAAAATATTTGTATATAATTGAACGTCCACATTTAACAACGAAATAGGCCGGTATGACGCGCACGAGGTTGGGTCTTTCCCTGGCTTGGGGATGTGCGATATCTCAGCTCCGGCCATCGTGGGTGCGACAGACATTGTGTCTGCCAAGGAGTTAAAAAGTCGCAGCAATGGGGCCTGTAGCTCCGGGAGAAAAAGACCGTAGAATGATAGTAAAAGGCCATCAGGGCCTGGAGACTTCCCAGTAGGAAAGCTTTTTAATGCTTTTTGCATCTCCTCAGCCGTGATGAGTTCCTCCAGTTGTTGATTAAAAAAAGGGTTGAGCAGCGTCTATCTGGTCCACACAGGTATACTGCTGTTTGGCTTGCTCCGAGGTAGCCCACCCCCCTCCCGTCAGCGCAATTTTGGAGATGTGTCTACGGGACACCTGTAGAGAAGGCAACGCACTAGCATGGAACCCACCGTATTACCTCCACCATAGAAATGTTGTTTGAGGGCTAAGAGAGAGTGTTCCGCCTTATTAACTCGTAGAGCTTTAAGTTGGCCCTGGAGCGAGGCGAGCTGTTTCCGTGTCTGTTTAGAGGGTGCCCTATGGCCTTGTCTTTCCAGTGATTTGATGTCGCTAGCAAGTTTGTTTTCCACCAGGCGGGACTCCCGCGTGCACGCAATGGAAATGGAAGTGACATCGAGGCTTTGATCCCACACTAAATTAAAATCATCCCCGAGGATAATAGGGTCAGGCTCCCGGGAGAGCGAGTTCCGAAGCAAGTTCCGAAGGTACGTGTCTTTTGCGTGATTGGGTGCATAAACATTAAGCATCGTGAGAGGCTTCCCTGAATAAGAAGTGTGAGTTTTAGAAAACGTCCCTCCTTGTCGCGCATGGTTTGAGTGACCTGCATGGGAGTGCCCGTTTTCAAACAAATAGCTACCCCTGCTGTTTTAGTCTGTGTTGAGGCCCAAATCTGTGTGTGGAATCTAGGGTGGGACATGCGCTGGGTGTCTGTATGTAAAAGATGAGTTTTCTGGAGAAAAATGACGTCTGGGTCATGCATAAGGAGGTAGCGCCATATTTGTCTCCTCTTATTAGGGGCATTGAGGCCTTTTACATTAAGAGAAAGACATTTAAGGTGTGCCATTGTTTACTACAGGTGAGGTGAAGCTCTGCCAGTCATGTAGGACATCACATCTCTTTCTCACTGATCCCAGTTTCCACAGAGCAATCGTCTGTTGTCATGGGTTAGGTGGAGGATAGCGGGTTGTGGTTAAGCGAGGAATAGAGTAGGTCCCCTCCCATGTCCAAAGAATCCCCGGCCAAGGGTATGCCCCGATGCGTTTGTATTCTCTCCCCAAGAATCCAGAAAAGAGGAAGAAAAAGAAGGAAGTGGGAACGAAAGAGATAGAAGAAAGAAGGAAGCAACAAGCCAAAGAATACCATTCCAGTCCTAGGAGCGGCCCAGTCGTGTGAAACAGGGCGGCTCTGAGGAAGTCACTCCCCATAGGGACTAGGGGAATGGTGGCGTGGGCCAGTAGATATGAGAGAGCAGCCGCTGTCCACCCCCCAGCGGCCGGCCAGCTACACTAACATCGGTGAGTCCCAGAACAAATTGCAGGGCCATGTCCGTGAAACAAAACACAAGTCAAAAGAGCAGAAGTCCTCATGTCTCAGGAGAATTTCCAACAGGTGCGGACGCTCAGGAGGTTGGCAGCCAGCTGTGGTTCGTGTTGCGGGAGCTTGTCCTTGGAGAGCCGCCAGGAAGCAAAACACCAGAGGTGGTCATATCGCCAGGGCAGCCCCAGCAGGATCACACACTCACGAGGGAGGCACAAGGCCGTGCCGGCAGGAGGAAGAGGCAGTTCCCTCCAACCCCCAAGGGATCACATCCCATCAAGGGGCCACCATCTCAACGCCTGAGCCAGAGGGGGCCCCTACTTTGAGCTCCTTCTTTCCGAAGATTGCGAGGCTTCCATAGATTTCAAACGGTGGATAATGTCCTGTTTGGCTTGGAGTGCCATCGCACTGGCTTTAGATGATCTAGTGCGAGCAGACTGAACCATTGACCACTCTGGGCACAGAGGAGTCTGGGACTCAGTCAGCAGAAGTAGGGGCGGAGGGCCGAGGGTCAGGCGAGAGGCGAAGCAGTTGGCAGGCCTCCTTAAGGGAACTCAGAGATCTGCCCTTTCCCTCCCATTGGAAGATCAGGGCAAAGGGATGGCCCCATTGGTACTTAACATTTGACTTCGTCAGTTTGTCGGTCACTGGCTTGAAGTCCCTGCGGCGGCGCAGGGTGAGTGGGGCGAGGTCTTGGAAGATTTAGATGCGATGTCCCTCATATGTCAGTTCCACAGAGGTCCGAGATGCCCGGAGGATTGGCTCCTTCTCCGTGAAGAAGTGTACCCGGGTGAGGATGTCAGGCACCAGATTGGCCTTTCCACGCGGGGGTGCAACTCGGTGCGCTCTGTCCAGCGTTGGAAGAGAGGCGTTGTCGTCCCCCCGTACCGCCTGGAGGAGATCTGCGACATAGGTCATGACATCCTGACCGTCCGCTCCTCGTGGAACTCACCTGATGCAGAGGTTGTTCCGCAACTCCTGTTTTCTTAGTCCTCCTGCTTAATTTGGAGTTCGATATGTTGTTCCTCAAGCGCCGTCAAGCGGCGCCAAAGCTCCTCCTGATCCTCCGTTCTTGTGTCGAGGGTGCGTTCGAGATCCTCCACTATTGAGCCGATTTCGGCTACATCTCACCGAATGTCCGTAAGGCAGGTTTTGACTTCCATTTTGAGGGAGCTAATTTCAGCCTTTATCTCCTGAAGGAAATTGGACATGAAAGCCTGAGTGATTTGGCTGGCTTCAGCAACCTCTGGCTTGGTGGCCATCATGGGATCCTCCTGAGAAGGGGCCGGGGTAGTTTTGGCCCACAGATCTGCCACCGTCACGTCCTTGGGTATTGACTGTACCGTGGGCTTCCCCAGTTTGTTGCGTGGCATGTCGTGCTCGCTGGTTCCGTGTCCCCGGGGCTGTGTTGATGCTCAATGGGGGCCCACCTCTGAATCGACCCAAGTCTGGACTATCTTAAGCATACGCAGAGTATTGGGGCAATTGAGCGGGGGAAGGAAAGGGTGGGGACTGCGGGGAGGGAGACCTGTAGAGGAGACAAGGAAACACCATGAGATTTGAATTCTAGCCTTTTCTTCCCTTACTCTAATCTCTATGCCCCCTCCACTTCCCTTTCCTACCTGTAAAGAAAAAGAAGGTGGGTTCTTCACACTTCCGAGGAGCGGAGAGGTATACTGTCAACAGAGCGAGGCTCCGAGGAAATTAGCCCTTGCTGGTCTTAAGGCTTCGTTCTCCTTTTCTCCTGTGTGAACACCAAGATAAAAAACACCACACCACAACAACCAAGCGAAGACAAACTGATGATGTATACAACTCAAGAACAGAAAATAGCGCCTTGTTGGATTAGGGCTGTTTGTTGGCACTAAGAAGGAAATAGTGCAATAAGATGATCCTTCAGAGAAAGCACACCTCACTTCCTATTATGCCAAATTGTTCCTTATATCCAGGCACACAGTGGTAGTCTCATGCTACCCTTGAAGGACATCCACACCCACGCGTTGCTCTGTAAATAGTTTGGGGTATAATGCCTCCTTTATCACACTCAATGTTATAATACAGTCTTGTGTTGCGGTGATAAGTCTCACTCACTCATACACTCTCGCGGCTTTAAAATAATAAGTATACGACTCTTATTCTGTTCCCGCATGAAACCATGTCAGTTTCGCCAACGGGGTCAATGGGAGCCAAAGCGTCACTTCCGGCACTTTTCTATGAACAATATCGCGGGCGCTACTCTTCACCCCGCAAGAAACCGGGTCGGGTTTCGCCAACGGGGTCAAACGCAGCCCAAGCGCCACTAAGTGCGCCTTCACTCCCCTGCAATGTAACTCGCTATGCGAGGTTACCTCCAACAGGGGAGTCAACTGTGGGACGAGAAATAGACTTGTGTCTAACGATACTCTTACCACACTGGGAGCGTAGAACTGAAGCTTCCTGCTTCTTCCGAGACTGAGGCTGAATAATCGGCAACGCGGTCCGGAACGCAGGATCTCTATTTCCTGCTTCCGGAACCGCCGTTGTCTCACACACGACGTTGTGCGCATGGCCTGATGGGGGCTGTAGTTCGAGTGTCTCGCGCCTCGCCGCCGTCAAGCAGCAGCGAGCGCGATCACCGGAACTTGGATCGTGACATGGCATGACTTTAGGGAACACCCAGCCCGCAGGACCTTTCACTAGCAGCCATCACGGGGACTCTACTGCCACTGACGGGTTGCTCTCTTGCTGAGGGAGGTTGAGAGTGAGCAGGCCAGAACGCTGGAGGCGACGTTCCTCGCTGCAGAGTCCAAGGCGATCACCAGAGGGTGTCCTGTATGCAAGCCCAAGCCCCTTGATACTCAGGTGGGGGCGCAGGACTCCCTCAAGTCTCCAACTTCAGCACAGCTCCAGTCATAAGGGTGTATGCTTTCACCGCCACCGGGCCCACTAAGGGAGTCTTTCAGGGTGAGCAGAGAGAAAGCGGACCAAGATGCTAAGGGCATGCCCCAGCCCGTGCGACAGGCTCCAGTGCGAAGTTAGGGGGGAGGTGGTGGATAGGCCCAGGCCCTTCGATACTCCAGCCTCAGGCAGGGGTAAAGAGAACGATCAAAGCCCCAAGTGCACTGTCATCCCGTGCTTACCGGCATCAAGTCCCCGCCGTTATGCCAACTTAGTCCAAGGGGGGAGAAAAAGTGATTCGTAATGCTGGGTCAGCCGACGGCCCTCACGCCAGGGCCCGGTTACGGAGGAGGCACACCTTGTCGTAAGATCCAGTGCGATCGATGGAAGACTGCTTGGGTAGAGGCCCAAGCCCTCAATTCTCCGGGCACAGGTGGGAGTGCAAGCCACTTGGAAGTCCCCGAATTCAGCACAACTCCGTCCGTGCAAAATGGCTGAGTGTGCCCCCCCCGACAGCCAGAAGCCTTCAGGAGGGAGCGGAAAAAGGGTGATTTGTATCGCTGGGGCAGGAGATGGCCCGCGCAGCAGAGTCCTGCGAGGCTGCAGGGGGTCAGTCAGCGCATAGGCCGGGGCCCCTCGATACTCCGGGTCCAGGCAGGAGCACATCAAGTCTCAAATCGCAGACTGATCCCTTGTGCGTGTACACCTCGTCCGCCCCCCGATAAACACACTCAGTTCTGGGGGGAGAATGAGAAAGGCAGTAACGAGTACCCAGCAACTATGATGCCCAGGGTCCTGAAGAGCGCTGCTGGTCCACGAGGTGAGGCCTCAGGGGTTAGGCCTCCCGATAACTGCGTGCCTCAGGGGCGCACTGGAGGGGTGTGGGACAACATGGCTCAGTCACTTTCCCCCCGGGAGCCGGGCTGTGACCCGGTGTAATGAAGTGGGTGTCCCTCGCCGTCGGCCCCAATGCAATTACTGTAAGGAAGCCTGTGTGGAGGCCGGAGCCCCTTGATAGTCCGGGCCCAGGCAGGGAGGCACAGGCCGAGTAGGGCCCAGGCTTCTAAGGAGCCTCGTGTGTGCAGGCTCTTAATCTCCCCCGCGTAGTCTACTCAGTCAAGGGGGGGAGAGAAACGGTAGGTTACTCGTGGTGGCAGCGTGTTTTAGGGCCCTGGGGCACGCTAGTGTTGCGTGTGGCGATGGGTCCGGATCGCTCTTTCCCCTGAGGGCTGCCCCTCCATCCCCTGGCCCCGCAGTCACTGCGCTGCTGGATTTGATGCACCTCACCGCCACCTCTTCCACCTCACATCTTGGCCCTCCGCATGAGCCGACGACCGAGGTACCCCGTGGCCCGCAGTCTGCTCCTCGGCCCAGGGTTCCACGCAGGCCACCACTCAGGGCTGCCACCAGACATTCTTGGGTCTTCTGGGGCCCCAAAGCGGCACACAGTCAGGCGCGGGGGTGGCGGGGCATGAGAAGCACCCCAGCAACACCCCGCACCCCGGCAGCCAGCTCCGCCACAGGGAGTCCTCGGCAGGCCTCTGGAAGAGAGAGCTCTCGCAGCTCACGCCCTACTCCATCTAGGTTCTAAAAATATATGTAGCACTTGTTTTTTGAAAAAATGCTGATTTCAGTGTGCGAAAAGCAGGTTTTTCAGTGGCTTTAGATGTGGGCCTTACCTACAGAGTTGAACATGAACTGCAATGTGTGGATTGAGCCTATCTGTTTTCAAGAAGGTTCTGACTTTAAGAGCACCTCCTTGCACACCAGCCTGTGTTTAAGGTCACATGTCCCATATTTAAGTTTCTTACTGGTTGTTGCATCTGTTCTCTGACTGGCTCTGTTAGGCCTAGAGTTCGGATGTTTCCTAGGGCTAGTGTTTCCGTTGGACATAGGGCTTACGGTATGGACTTTTATTGGCAAATATTGCTAAAACTGTGATTAGTTGATAGGGCCAGGTCTCTCATTGGCTGTAGGGTTTAGGGCTATGTTTCTGAATGGTTAGGATTCCCATTGGCCAAAGGTCACCTGACTTAGTGGTATTTGAACTTAGGACTCAGGACATTTCAGCTCTGGCATTGCGGCTAAAGGCAGAGAGCTCAAGGGCAGTTGCCTGTATTTTCTTCTGATTTTATTTACTCTGGGGCCTTTCATCTTAACAAACAAGGTTACAAAATATAAATGCATGACCTTTTCATCTTTCTGATACAGGTAGTAATCCTCAACAAGGCCCTCCATTGATGGTTTGAATTCAGAAGGATAAACATCTGTGTGTCTTTACCTGTGCCTGTAACCTGCTGCTGAATCGTGCTGTATCTTTGGCTGCATATTTACAGAAATTAATCATGTAAAGTGTACTGCTGAAGGCCTCTTTACATACAGTAATATTTGGATGGGATGTAGAGGCAGAGAAGAAACCTAACTCTGTGATTCAATAAACATTAGCAACTTAATTTTTTCGAGCTGAGGCATGCCAAAAATAAACGTAACAGTGCATGCCCTGCAACAACTATACAACTGCATCAACAGACAAGCTGGACCGTGCACTTTATCTGCTGCCTTTCTCTGCATGTTCCATAAACACCTTTCAACTTTCAGTGTCTACATCTCCTTCCCTACCCCCCTTCAAAGCACACTTGAAATAGGAACTCGCAAACAAATATTTTCTCTAAAAAGTGTGGAAGGCAGGTTTTGATACATTAATTTGGAAGCTCAGAAAGGTGTTAGCCAGACAGACATATAATGCTTTTTCCAATATTACCTTTGATATAGAGGTTCAGAACCAGATATAACTGTTCCAAAATGGCAGCTCGATCCAACATACACTTTATTATTCTAAAAACTACAAAAGAGTAATTCGTAGTTTTTAGGCACAAATGACCTCAGTGAGTTCACATGAGTTTCAGGTGTAAGTTCAAGTTTCTCTTATCATCAGTGCATAGTACATGTTATATAAGACAAAGAGTACCACATGTCCTCAACTCGCAGGCAGTATAGTTTAAGAGTGACTTTGGGCTGGAGCAGCACAAACTCATAATTAAAAACGGAACACAGTGTTGACTTTACTAATAAGAATGTATTTCTACCCAAATGATTTGAACCCTTTTTAGCAACATTGGGATAATGACTGGAGCAAAAACTCCAAAAGCTCTAACCTATGACTTGTAATTTGTATGCAACTCTTTGATGACCGTTAATCGGTCTTGCTGCTTTGTTTGGCTTGTAACTTAAACTGCATGTAACAAAAGCGTTTCTCTGACAAAAGCAGTAAACCATTGAACTATTCTTTGCATATTAACCCTCTGTGCATTACCATTACCATTGCTTTGGGCCCAGTTCCAGAATGGGGAAGTGCATGGGCAGGTATCAGGTGAAGCGTGAAGGTTTATTTGATCACATTACAAAATCGGAAAATCCTCTCATTTAAAAAAAAAATCTTAGTGAGTAATAGTAACCAGCACTTCTGTCAATGCCTGCCATTGAATTGCCATAGCTAAAACTTGCCATCCAAGGGAACCCCTTTTCACCTAAAATGTTTTTTCAGAGGCATCACTTGAGCTTATTGTACAATGTATGTGGTTGGTTGTCTAAATTGTTGTATTTTTCTTTACAGCCCCTAGTAAAGTCTGACAAAGATTACCTAATTTTTGGGTAAAAAACAAGAGGCCCCAACCTCCTTGGCTGCTCTTTCACCCCTAAAATATAACCCCTCCCCCAGTGTTTAAGGTAGGGAAGCTGATGCTATATTTTGTTTTAAATTTTTGGTTAAGGGCTAGGTATGTGTTCGACATAGTGGGTGTTGTGAGTGCAGGTCAGTTTCAATCTGTGTAATCAATACTAAAAGATAGATTTGAATGTTGAGAGCTTCATTGAAGATAATGAATTGGCTCAGGGATAATTTTAAAATAATTAGGGCCTGACCGGCCATACCTAAAACTACAACAAAGTGCCCCAGGCAGAGGGAAGATTTACGGCGTACATTCTCAAACACCTGCTACAAAAACTTTTCTAGGCATACAGGGTGTACTTCAACAAATTATCTGTTCTACTTCCCCTGCTTGCTGTATAATGGTGACATTCCGGGGACAAAAGAAGGAGTAACAGACTTAAAGCATTTGTCGTATAAAGAAGCATGCTCACAAAAGAATCCAAATGGAAAACCTAACGATACTAGGAATGTTGGAGACACACTGATTGAAGAGTACATAATCCATTCTTCAACCCAGTAATGAAACACAGGTAAGCTAGTTGATAGGAATAGACACATAGGGGCCGATTCCGATCCTGTAAAAACCGGGTACGAACCGTTTTCTCCGTCCGACCCGTACCCGGTCGAAACAACTCCCAAACATGCAAGTACGATCCGTACGGAAACACCATTTCCGTACGAATCGGAAAATACACCGACCGAACTAAAACATACCCACAATTCCGATCTGGGACGCAGCGAACGTGACGTCCGGACGGAGTCAGGCAGCAGTCCACGAACCAGCAAGTACGATCCGTACCGACGTCACTCCGCACGGACAATATTTTACGGGAGCCAAAAACTGCCGGGAAATCAGGACGACGCACACAAGGAGCACCCGTACGCATACGGACAGCCATGGACCCGAACCTACGTGCCATCCCAGCCCTCATAGCAGTCCACCTGGTGTACAGTAACCGACGCAGACGCCGCAGAAGGTCAGAACAACACCCAGGGGCAAAGGGGGGGCACGGGCAGGAAACATTACCCCCACCCAAGTCACAAATCATACATGCCCTGGACATACCTGACCATCAGGGCCTGGTCACTTCGAGGGGGTGGGGGCGTGTCCAGCTACGCATGCGTGCGCCACAACGGAAGTGGATGATGACGCGAACCTGCAACACAACTATCCTGGTACGTACCGTACACACGCCTTAAGAGCGTGGGTACGGGCCGTACCAGCATCGTTGGGGTGATGTCGGGGTACGCGTGGTACGACCCGTACCCACGGTCTGAAGGCCTGGGTACGGTGCGGACCCCTACAGCACCCCAACAATGGGGGTACGCACCGTACCCATGTCCCAAAGGCATGGGTATGGCCCATACCCAGGCCTACAGAGTGTGGGCACGGGTATGTACTGAGCGTACCCACATCCCACCCATGTATGTACATGCCAAACCCCCACTCCACCCGTGTATGTACGGACCTTACCCACACCCCACCCATGCATGTACGGACTGTACCCACACCCGTGTATGTACGGACCGTACCCACACCCCACCCGTGCATGTACGGACCGTACCCACACCCGTGTATGTATGGACCGTACCCACACCCCACCCGTGTATGTACGGACCGTACCCACACCCCACCCGTGTATGTACGGAGCGTACCCCCACCCCACCCGTGTATGTACGGACCGTACCCACACCTGTGTATGTACGGACCGTACTCACACCTCACCCGTGTATGTACGGAGCGTACCCCCACCCCACCCGTGTATGTACGGACCATACACACACCCGTGTATGTACGGACCATACCCACACCCCACCCGTGTATGTACGGACCGTACCCACACCCCACCCGTGTATGTACGTACCGTACCCCCACCCCACCCGTGTATGTACGGACCGTACCCACACCCGTGTATGTACGGACTATACCCACACCCCACCCGTGTATGTACGGACCGTACCCACACCCCACCCGTGTATGTACGGACCGTACCCACACCCGTGTATTTACGGAACGTACCCACACCCGTGTATGTACGGACCGTACCCACACCCCACCCGTGTATGTACGGACCGTACCCACACCGCACCCGTGTATGTACGGACCGAACCTACACCCCACCCGTGCATGTACGACCGTACCCCCACCCGTGTATGTACGGACCGTACCCACACCCCACCCGTGAATGTACGAACCGTACCCACACCCCACCCGTGCATGTACGACCATACCCCCACCCGTGTATGTACGGACCGTACCCACACCCCTCCCGTGTATGTAAGGAGCGTACCCACACATGTGTATGTCCCGAGCGTACATGGCCAGACATAGGAGGGGTGTGTGCAGAGTCCTCCCAACAGTGCCCAGACATAGGAGGGGTGGCTGCAGAGTCCTCCCAGCAGTGCCCAGACATAGGAGGGGTGGGTGCCTAACACTCCCAGCAGTGCCCAGACATTGGAGGGGTGGGTGCAGAGTCCTCCCAGCAGTGCCCAGACATAGGAGGGGTGGGTGCAGAGTCCTCCCAGCAGTGCCCAGACATAGGAGGGGTGGGTGCCTAACACTCCCAGCAGTGCCCAGCCATTGGAGGGGTGGGTGCAGAGTCCTCCCAGCAGTGCCCAGACATAGGAGGGGTGGGTGCAGAGTCCTCCCAGCAGTGCCCAGACATAGGAGGGGTGGGTGCCTAACACTCCCAGCAGTGCCCAGACATTGGAGGGGTGGGTGCAGAGTCCTCCCAGCAGTGCCCAGACATAGGAGGGGTGGGTGCCTAACACTCCCAGCGGTGCCCAGACATTGGAGGGGTGGGTGCCTAACACTCCCAGCAGTGCCCAGACATTGGAGGGGTGGGTGCCTAACACTTCCAGCAGTGCCCAGACATTGGAGGGGTGGGTGCAGAGTCCTCCCAGCAGTGCCCAGACATAGGAGGGGTGGGTGCAGAGTCCTCCCAGCAGTGCCCAGACATAGGACAATATACCCCATACACAAGTACAGTGACCACCAAGGATGCCACAAATGATGCAGTTGGAGACATTGCTGAGCCAGCATGCCCAAAGTATAAGGGATCCCTCACACACCCAGGAAATGTAGACACAGCTCAGCACAACAATTGGGAAACACGCTGCAGCGAAGATGCCAGGGTCCACAGAGGAAGGAACACACCTTGGGACACTGTCACCATACAGTGAGAGCGAACATGACCATATTGGCACGAAGATACCAGGGTACACCCCATGAGCAGCACACTACAACATTTCCCAGACCCCTAACACATTATCACCACCCCAAATCAGGGAGCACCAGCACCAACAGCAAAACCAGAAAAGCATATGTGTGGAAAAGAAAAACAAAATGCTTTATTCAGCACAAAATAATAGTTTTCTCAATATATATACACTATGTACGAGGCACATAGGCCAGTCCATATTCGAAATCCGTGGGTGGGGGACACTGGGACGCGTCTCCCCTGGCTTGCCTGCATAATTTATTCATCCACAGAAGAGGGGGCATCATGTGGGGGGGAAGGACCAAGCACCACAGGGACAGGAGGGGCATGGGTAGGTGTTGTGGGTGCAGGGAGGAACAACTCTGCCACAGGGGGGGTGGCAGCGCCAAAGGTGGTGGTCAGGATGGCGCTGCACACAGACACAAGCTCTCCCAGCGTCTCCCCTGCACCCGATGTAACCACAGGCCCCAAGGAGGGGGGTGTCAGAGGGATGGGTCGCAGCGCTACTGGGGGAGGGTGTGGACAGGGGGGGGGCTCAACTCCCCTGGCCGGGTCCTGCCTCCACCGCTTGCGGGGTGGTGTCATCCTGGGGCTGGGGGACACACTTGCAGTGAATGACGCCTTCACCGACTGTTGGCCAGGAGAGCTAAGGGGAGTGGATTTGGAGGGAGTGGTTCGTGTGGACTGCGGACTCCCACTGTGGCTGCGTGTCCTCCGTTTGCCCCCCGCCCCAGTGGGTGTGCCTACTTCACCCTGTGTGTGCGTGCGAGGAGGTGTGCGCTTTGCCTTCCCTGGTGGTGTGGTGCCTGTGTCTGGTGGGGTGCGTGCATGGGGACGTCTGGGTGTGCGTGGGACACGCATGGGAGTGGGAGGTGTGGAAGGGGCAGGGGCAGGGGGGGACGCAGCGCTGCAGGAGATCCACTGCTGCAGTCAGTGTCGAGTCTATGGACCTCAGCAACTGGCGTTGGTCAGACTGCGCAGCCGACATGCCCTCCATGTATGCCTCCATCTGGGTGAGCACTCGTGTGTGGCCATGGAGGACATTAACCCCTTCAGTGCCCATGACGAGCTGGACTCGTCATGGGCCGCGGTTGCGCCGTGCCCATGACGAGTCCAGCTCGTCATAGACCCCGCCCGCTAATGCAACGGCCGGCACAGGGCGGGGAAAGGCGCGGGCACTGAAGGGGTTAAGCATCGCAGTCTGACCAACCTGCAACTGGCGCAGGATGTCCACAGACTCGGCATTCACGGAAGCAGTGGAGACAGGGGCAGGGGGTGCGGTGCCTGGCAAGAAGGAGACATGTGGTGACCGAGCACGGAGGGAAGGGCCACGAGCAAGTGGGAGGCCGGTGATGGAAATTGAGGGGGCGGGTAGATGTGGAGGGCTGCCTTCAGCTGTGGTGGCAGCCTCCGCCCCCTCTGGGAGATCAGCCTTGTACCCGTCTGCGTCATAGTCAGTGGTGGCAGTCGACAGGTCCTCCGCCTCACTCCCCTCGGCCTCTGTGCCACTCGATGTGCCAGACGGGACAGCACTGCTGGCACTGGTGCTCGCTCCCTCCTCCCGGTCCGGTCCGTGCCAGTGTCTCCCTCGGAGTCCCCCGACGATGCTGTGGGCAAGGTGAAGAGACAGGAGATAATCAGACACCTGTATACATATGTCACATGAGTCAAATCTACAAAGGTCACAGTGCATAGCCTGAAAAGCAACATGAGTAACATCTACAATACAATGTACATATGTAGGCCATGCAACACACAGTTGGTTGACCCACCATGCCACTGAGAAACAATGGAGAGCATGACACAACAGCAAATCACTTGACATCAAATTTGACAGAAGAGCCAGCCTCTGGGGACAATTGTGCACAGCATCTGCACCACACAGCGTTGCCAAAAAAGGGATGAGCAGGAACCATGTCTATTACCTTATGGCACATGCTGCAAAGCCTGGAAAAGGTGACTACCACGCTGCGCTGGGGTCATACGTATAGCGCTTCGCTGTTGCTTGTGCATGCAATTTTTAAGGTTCCCTATTTTGTATTTGATTTGCTTTATTTTCTTATCCTTGCTGTTATGACAGTTGCGCCCCCCCCTGGCCCTCTCACGCACTTTAAAATCTTTATCTGCACCGCATTTTGCGGGTCCGGGCTCACGGGGTCACGTGACGCGCCGCCGCCATTTTGAATAGGTCTATGACCCTTCCTGGGTTCGGGGGTTAGCGCTCTAGCGCTGCTGCACCGCCACACCGCCTATTTAAAGCTCGCCTCGGCGCGCAGCGGTGACGCGCAGCGGTCGCGCCTTCGCTACACCTGAGTCTAGCCAGAGTCCTGCCCGTCAGCGCTAAGGCAGGGCTAGGGCAGGGGACGCTAGCTGTTTCAGGATGATATCGGCTGACGCCTTGCGCCAACTGCGCTACGAGGTAAGAGGTTGTCATCATGATGCCATAGATCCACTGAGTGGCCCTTATCAGTGCCCCAGCTGTTCCTTTAAGCTTCAAAGGCCTCAGCCAAGTTTAATATTTCGATCTAGTTTATCTATGCTGTATACAGCTGATGCTGTCGTTGAGCATGCCTCTCGACCTCCATTAAAAATCTTACATCTTAACGTCAGATCTTTGGTCTGCCACCATCTGGAAGTATTCTCTCTGATTACGGATGAGAACCCTGATGTATTCTTTTTCACCGAAACATGGCTACATGATCAAGCCATGGTAACTATAAACTTAGCCCTACCTATGGGTTATACTATGTACACGCACCATCGCAATGCTAGAGGGGGAGGCATTCCGGTGGCGGTAAAATCATGCTACCCATGTGCTTGGCAGCCTGTTTCTATTTCGGGATGTGAGAGTGCTCAATTTAGCATTTCTATAAACCCTCATTTTACCTTTTCGGGTCTGCTCATATACAGGCCTCCTGGCCCTGATGCAGCCTTTCGTAACAGCCTCCCGGAGATAGCCTCCTCCCTTGCGCTAAAGACAGCCAACTTCTCTATAATTGGAGACCTTAACCTACACATGGAGTCACTGAGTTCTAACGCTGTCAGCAGCCTCCTGGCTGATCTTGAAGCTCTTCAACTAGCCCAGCTGATTGAATTACAAACTCACATTGGTGGCCATTTACTAGACCCCTTTTTTACAAATATTACTAATATTTCGGTGCTCCAGCCTAAACCCATGGCCTGGACCGATCATTATTTAATCGAGGCCCATATTACTACATCTACTTCTTCTTTTAGAAATCACACCCCCAATATCTTCAAACGACCATGGAAAAATTTAAATCTAGCGGATTTCCATCAGCTTCTGATGAAATACCACCTTCACCTCCCCACTGAAGTCACCCGTGGGTATGATAGCTTTTGTGAATGGCTAACTTTAGCTCTGGATTCGCTTATACCTGCTAGATGGTGTAGAACCCGATCGGGTTCCTCCAATCCATGGTATAATGACTCTCTTAAGCAACTTAAATCTTCCTGTAAAAAGGCGGAGCGAGCCTGGCGTAAAGTGTATGACCCCAATCTCAAGTTAGCCTACAGAACTTGTATTAGGCTATACCATCTGGCCATATGCAAAGCCAGAGCTACGTACTATTCATTGGAAATTAAAAACAGCACGAATCCAATGAAGGTATTTTTAAGGTGTGTAAAGATCTAACTAGTAAAAAGGCGGCAACTCCAGTTAAAGCCACCTTAGCCCATTGTGAAGATCTCGCCTCCTTTTTTGTTGAAAAGGTTGAGGCTATATATAGGTCGTTTCCTCTGTCCACCGCTTTAAATAAAATATCAGTTCATAAGCCAACTGCTTCAAAAGTATTGTTATCTATTCCGGGCCCTACCTTGGAGGAGTGCAGTTCTTTGGCCACTAAAGTCAAGTCTGGTTCCCCTACGGACCCTCTAAGACCTGCTCAATTTCAGGATCTTGCAGAGTGTTGCTATCCTCTACTTTGTAATCTTATTGAGCTTTCTTTTGCTTCAGGTACTCTGCCCACTAAGTGGAAGCAGGCCACCATCATTCCTATACTAAAGAAACCTTCTCTTGATCCCGCCAAACCTGAACACTACCGGCCCATTTCCCTTCTTCCCTGGATATCAAAACTAGCAGAAGCACATGCCAATAACATCCTCTCTTCACATCTACAGGAAGCTAACATTCTTGATCCTTCTCAGTATGGGTTTCGTGCAGAACACAGCACTGAAACCGCCCTGTTAGCAATTATGGAGCAGATAAGGAAGTTGCTAGACAGTGATCAAACGGTGGCACTGATCCTTTTGGATCTAAGCGCCGCTTTTGACACTGTCTCTCAGCCGATCCTTCTTCAACGGCTTTCTGAGGCGGGAGTCGGGGAAATTGCGTTGGATTGGTTCCGCTCCTTTCTTGCGGAGCGCACCTTTAAAGTCTCCATGCCACCCTATGAGTCCTCTTCTCGCCCTATTTGTCATGGTGTCCCACAGGGTTCGGCTCTCAGCCCTACCCTGTTCAATCTTTATGTTCAGCCGTTGGCGGAGGTAGCCCGTAGGTGTGGACTTACCATGGTGTCATACGCTGATGACACTCAGCTTGCGGTGGCACTTAATGGTGACACCACTATGGATGTTTCCGCCTTCCAGACTGCCCTTAAAGAAGTAGCTGGGTGGATGTTGGAGAACTGTCTTCAACTTAATGCGTCTAAGACCTAGGTTCTTGTCCTCGGCAAGGACTCTAAGCTTTGGGGAGATCAATGGTGGCCAGTAGAATTGGGCTCCGTCCCTACTCCCGTTACAGAGGTTAGAAATCTCGGGGTGTGGCTCGATGACAAACTCTCTTTTACTCCCCACACTAAGAGAGTGGCCGGTGTCTGTTTTGGCACTTTGCAGTGCCTCCGGCCGGTCTTCAAATTTTTCGACGCGGCCACCAGACAAATAATTGTCCAAGCTATGGTTCTTACCAAATTGGACTATGCTAGCTCACTCCTGCTGGGAGTGAATCAGGCAGAGTTAGTTCTGATGGGTTGTCTAGGCAAGATTGGTATATTTTAATTCTTGGAGGAACAAATTCCAATTCAAAACAAGTTGATCCAGAGGTGAACAAGTCCTTTATTTGCACTCACACATAGGAGTGGGTATGAAGGATGAGAAAAAGGGGTGGCACAGCCAACACGTGTTTCGCCCCCTACATGGCCTATAGGCCTGGGGCTTCTTCAGGGCTGTACATTAAGGGTAAATAAAAACCATTTGGGAGTATGCAGGTACATATAAGGTATATAGCACAAGAGTTATAGAGATAACAAGCCAGTGGGTCAAGATGTGAAAGCGCATTGGGAGGAGAAAGCAGAATGAACAGTGTGATAGACATTAGAAGTAGTGATTATATAGTTGACAGCGGGGAATTAGTAAGGAAATGGATAGTGCATTGCAAGGGAAAAAAAAAAGGGGGGGGGGTTATTTTTTTGAAGAGGTCACGTGAGGGTTAGTAAGGAAGATGCAGTAGGTATCAATATATATAAGTTTATATACAGTGTGTAACATATTGCAGGATAAAACACGATAGTGATTATAACACATGTCCATATTTAAGAATAAAGAAAGAAGCAGGACGTGATTAGAGGTCATCAAAACCGGAGACATCAAAGGTTCCATAGGCCACAAGTCATTTGAGTGTACAAGGAAAGACATTGTTATATACAGTTGGTATGTCAGTAAGGGCCATAACCAGAGATTGAACACGTGGTTTGTTACAATATACATGGTAAATGTAATGTGATCCACATAGGCGTAACGGCAAAAATTTCGACAAGTCATGGAACATGGAACATAAAGGTGAAGTAACGACAATGACGAAGCGTATATATGACACATTGAGGGCCAACAAAACATTAATGTATGATATATAGATAAGTAAAGGTTGTATATTTACAAGGTCGGTACCGGATCACGGGCAGCAAGGTGATGAGTTGATAATGAGTTGGTAAAGGTTGTCACGAGAGAGAGGATTTTAGTTAGTCTTAATAATGGGTCTGGTCGCTGCGCATGCAATGCGAGTCAGGTGATATCTCGATGCTCGACGAGAAATGTGAATATGCTTAAAGCCAAGTGGTGGTGATCTGCGATCAGGTAAAGTCAAGTGGCGTGGTTGTTGGGCAATATCATGCTCGAGGTGAGTACATTCGTCGGTTTAAGTTGCAGGCGTGATCGCGATTCAAGTAGCCAACGTAGGATTTACAGGGGTCGTTTCCATTTGAAGTAGGTCATTAACGTGCACTAGAAGGTTCCATGCGTGAACTGATAAAGTGATCATGATTTAAGTTGAGGTCGGCAGCGCGGCAAAGTGCGGTCCCAAGCGGGATAGACGTGTTGAGATATAAGTGGCGCGGTATTGAAAAGATATAGGTTTTAGGTTGAGCGTGCTCATGACGGTTGAGGTTTATTAAAATCTGACAATGCAGTGGTGACAAGACTTAACGTAGTGACAGCAAGACGTGATCAGAATGGCGTTTTTACCGGGCGTATTTAATTTAGGAAAATACAGCGAGATACGAGTGACGTGGTCGTGCAGGTATTTATTAATTTACAGTGAAGGTGTTCGTAACGAGTGAGGTATAAAGCGTTAGGGCGGTAGAGGCAAAAGCAAGCAGAGTAGAGCTTACCGGGTATTTCTGTAAAAGGAAGTTTCAACGATGTGCTAGGTAAATAACGTAGGATTCTAAGGGGAGGGGATCAAAAGAAGAAAAAGATATCCTTAGCTCATGGAAGGAGGTAAAGCCGAGGGGAATATCCGCTATGTTGCATTGCTTACCTCAAGTCTTGGCTAATGCCTGATACGAGCGTTCTGTTCGGTTCGGTTCAGTGTTCGATGTGCGCTCTGTGGAGGCAGCGTAAATAACGGGGCTCAGGAAAGGACATCCGGGTTAGGACCCGGAAGTGGCCTGGTTCGTGCGGGGGCGCCATTTTGGATTGGGAAGGGGACGCGGGAGGGTGATCTGCTGCCAATTGTCATGTTAATCAGACAAAGGACGGATAAAGTTCTAATTTGAATTGTATTGGGGATTTGAGAAGAATAAGGGAACAGTAGTTAATTTGCATGTCAAGAAAGTGCGTAGAATTGTGAAACGAATTTCTAGGGGATGCCAAGGGTCGGACCTAGAAGGAAATCTGGATATATAATGTAAATTATTCTTAAGAATACTTTTCTGACTCATTCCCAGGGGGATGAAAAGGAAATTATAGAAAGGAAAATAGGGATGTATTCACAGTTGTATTACATCCAAGGGAGAAAAAACAATCAGAATAGGTGGAAACTCAGTTGATGGAATTAATCTTCTCCCAGCCATACATGCATTTCTGCATCTTTGTTGAGTCCTAGTTCAGTTGTTTTGAAATTCATGATTAGCTCACTTTCGCGTCTGCGAAGTCTCAGTTCCCGGTTTCCTCCTCTTTTGGTCTGGTGTACAATCTCCAGTCCATAGAAAATGAAATCCTTTTTATGTTGATGTTTGTCGGCAAAATGTTCTGTCAGGGGGTGACCAGATGTGTATTTATGGATATTGCGGTAGTGTTCTTGTATCCGGATACGCAGTGGTCGGATTGTACTCCCAATGTATGGTAGGTTGCATGGGCAAAGGATCACATAAATGCAGAATTTGCTATTGCAATCAATCCATTCTTTTATGGTGAATTCTTTTCCTTGTGTCATTGGTATCTTTTTGGTTTTGTTGCGGCTCAGTTTGCAGACACTACAGTTTTTGCAGGTATGGTATCCTGGTGGTCTGTCCAGAAAAGTGGTAACTTGTTTGCGTTTATCTTCAAATTCTGATTTGCACAGTATGTCTTTCAGGTTTGGGGCACGTCTGAAGGTTATCTCAGGATATGTTTTAATTTCATCAGCTAGGTTCGGAGTGTGTTGTAACAGGTGCCAGTGTCTTTTCAGGCTTTGTCTAATTTGGTGATGGCCAATGCTATAATCTGTGATAAATCTTATTGCTGAATCATTCTTTTTTTCTCCCCTTCCATTGGTTGTAAACATCCGTTTGCGATCTAACTTTGATACTGTGGTCATGGTGTTTTTAAGTGTGGACTGCTCATATCCTCTTTGGGATAGTCTTGATATGATCTCTTTCCCTTTGGTTTCAAAAACTTCATCCTCGCTGCAGTTTCTGCGGGTCCTCAGAAATTCTCCTTTAGGGATATTTTTAATGTTGTGACGTGGGTGAAAGCTATCAGCTCGCAGGATGGAATTGGCTGCAGTGTCCTTTCTGTAAAGTTTGCTCTGTAAGGTGTTATCTTTGACATAAAGAGTAACGTCCAGGAAATTGACCTCCTTCTTGGAGAAAGTGTGAGTCGTTTTTATTCCCCAGGGGTTTTTGTCGAGTTTTTCCAGAAATCTTTTTAGAAGTGTTTCATCTCCTTGCCAGATGCATAAAATGTCATCGATGTATCGTCGCCAGAGTATTATGTGTGAGGTGAAATCGGCGAAGTCATGGTCCCACAGCCAGAATTTTTCCACGTGGCTCATAAAGATACATGCGTACGGCGGCGCGAATTTGGCTCCCATAGCTGTACCGCGTCTCTGTCTGTATATCTTCCCATTGAAACTGAAGACGTTGTTTTCCAAGCAGAAGTTCAGCATTTCAAGAGTCATTTTATTGCTTTCCAATAGGTTGGCTGATTGTGTCCATAATGAGAGTTGTGCTGCAGTTAATCCATCGCGGTGTTCGATGGATGTGTACAGGCTAACAATGTCAATAGAGACTAATATGAAATCTGATTCCCAAGTTATATCTTGGAGTTTATTCAGAATGTCTTTTGTGTCTTGGATGAAAGACGGTATTTCTTTCATAAGTCCCTGTAGTTTTCTGTCCACGTACTCTCCTATCCGTGAGCAGGGGGAATTGATTCCTGCTATGATAGGTCTTCCAGGTGGGGGGTAGATGCCTTTATGTATTTTGGGAAGGAGGTAGAGGGTTGGCATGGTGGGGTATGGTATGTATAGGAATGATTTTTCTGATTGGGATATAAGTCCCAAGGTATACCATTTGTCAAGTCTGGTTTTGATAGATTTGAGGATATCTGTGGTGGGATCACTCGTGAGGAGTTCGTAACAGGTGTTATCCCCAAGTTGTCGATTTGCTTCTAGTATGTAGTCATCTATGTGTATTGTGACTGGGTTACCTCCTTTGTCAGCCTCTTTCACTATCAGGTCTTTCCTGTCTTTTAGTTGTTTTATCGCTCTCCTCTCTTCCGGAGTGGTGTTATGTGGGAGGTATTTTAATTTTCGTTGGTGTTTAGTGTATTCATTTACCAGATCGCGTGTAACTGCTAAATGGAAGGCATCTATGCTATTCCCTGCAGGTAGTTGTGGTAAGAAAGTCGATTTTTTGGTTAATTTGCTGTCTATGGACAAAGGAGGTAACCCAGTCACAATACACATAGATGACTACATACTAGAAGCAAATCGACAACTTGGGGATAACACCTGTTACGAACTCCTCACGAGTGATCCCACCACAGATATCCTCAAATCTATCAAAACCAGACTTGACAAATGGTATACCTTGGGACTTATATCCCAATCAGAAAAATCATTCCTATACATACCATACCCCACCATGCCAACCCTCTACCTCCTTCCCAAAATACATAAAGGCATCTACCCCCCACCTGGAAGACCTATCATAGCAGGAATCAATTCCCCCTGCTCACGGATAGGAGAGTACGTGGACAGAAAACTACAGGGACTTATGAAAGAAATACCGTCTTTCATCCAAGACACAAAAGACATTCTGAATAAACTCCAAGATATAACTTGGGAATCAGATTTCATATTAGTCTCTATTGACATTGTTAGCCTGTACACATCCATCGAACACCGCGATGGATTAACTGCAGCACAACTCTCATTATGGACACAATCAGCCAACCTATTGGAAAGCAATAAAATGACTCTTGAAATGCTGAACTTCTGCTTGGAAAACAACGTCTTCAGTTTCAATGGGAAGATATACAGACAGAGACGCGGTACAGCTATGGGAGCCAAATTCGCGCCGCTGTACGCATGTATCTTTATGAGCCACGTGGAAAAATTCTGGCTGTGGGACCATGACTTCGCCGATTTCACCTCACACATAATACTCTGGCGACGATACATCGATGACATTTTATGCATCTGGCAAGGAGATGAAACACTTCTAAAAAGATTTCTGGAAAAACTCGACAAAAACCCCTGGGGAATAAAAACGACTCACACTTTCTCCAAGAAGGAGGTCAATTTCCTGGACGTTACTCTTTATGTCAAAGATAACACCTTACAGAGCAAACTTTACAGAAAGGACACTGCAGCCAATTCCATCCTGCGAGCTGATAGCTTTCACCCACGTCACAACATTAAAAATATCCCTAAAGGAGAATTTCTGAGGACCCGCAGAAACTGCAGCGAGGATGAAGTTTTTGAAACCAAAGGGAAAGAGATCATATCAAGACTATCCCAAAGAGGATATGAGCAGTCCACACTTAAAAACACCATGACCACAGTATCAAAGTTAGATCGCAAACGGATGTTTACAACCAATGGAAGGGGAGAAAAAAAGAATGATTCAGCAATAAGATTTATCACAGATTATAGCATTGGCCATCACCAAATTAGACAAAGCCTGAAAAGACACTGGCACCTGTTACAACACACTCCGAACCTAGCTGATGAAATTAAAACATATCCTGAGATAACCTTCAGACGTGCCCCAAACCTGAAAGACATACTGTGCAAATCAGAATTTGAAGATAAACGCAAACAAGTTACCACTTTTCTGGACAGACCACCAGGATACCATACCTGCAAAAACTGTAGTGTCTGCAAACTGAGCCGCAACAAAACCAAAAAGATACCAATGACACAAGGAAAAGAATTCACCATAAAAGAATGGATTGATTGCAATAGCAAATTCTGCATTTATGTGATCCTTTGCCCATGCAACCTACCATACATTGGGAGTACAATCCGACCACTGCGTATCCGGATACAAGAACACTACCGCAATATCCATAAATACACATCTGGTCACCCCCTGACAGAACATTTTGCCGACAAACATCAACATAAAAAGGATTTCATTTTCTATGGACTGGAGATTGTACACCAGACCAAAAGAGGAGGAAACCGGGAACTGAGACTTCGCAGACGCGAAAGTGAGCTAATCATGAATTTCAAAACAACTGAACTAGGACTCAACAAAGATGCAGAAATGCATGTATGGCTGGGAGAAGATTAATTCCATCAACTGAGTTTCCACCTATTCTGATTGTTTTTTCTCCCTTGGATGTAATACAACTGTGAATACATCCCTATTTTCCTTTCTATAATTTCCTTTTCATCCCCCTGGGAATGAGTCAGATAAGTATTCTTAAGAATAATTTACATTATATATCCAGATTTCCTTCTAGGTCCGACCCTTGGCATCCCCTAGAAATTCGTTTCACAATTCTACGCACTTTCTTGACATGCAAATTAACTACTGTTCCCTTATTCTTCTCAAATCCCCAATACAATTCAAATTAGAACTTTATCCGTCCTTTGTCTGATTAACATGACAATTGGCAGCAGATCACCCTCCCGCGTCCCCTTCCCAATCCAAAATGGCGCCCCCGCACGAACCAGGCCACTTCCGGGTCCTAACCCGGATGTCCTTCCCTGAGCCCCGTTATTTACGCTGCCTCCACAGAGCGCACATCGAACACTGAACCGAACCGAACAGAACGCTCGTATCAGGCATTAGCCAAGACTTGAGGTAAGCAATGCAACATAGCGGATATTCCCCTCGGCTTTACCTCCTTCCATGAGCTAAGGATATCTTTTTCTCCTTTTGATCCCCTCCCCTTAGAATCCTACGTTATTTACCTAGCACATCGTTGAAACTTCCTTTTACAGAAATACCCGGTAAGCTCTACTCTGCTTGCTTTTGCCTCTACCGCCCTAACGCTTTATACCTCACTCGTTACGAACACCTTCACTGTAAATTAATAAATACCTGCACGACCACGTCACTCGTATCTCGCTGTATTTTCCTAAATTAAATACGCCCGGTAAAAACGCCATTCTGATCACGTCTTGCTGTCACTACGTTAAGTCTTGTCACCACTGCATTGTCAGATTTTAATAAACCTCAACCGTCATGAGCACGCTCAACCTAAAACCTATATCTTTTCAATACCGCGCCACTTATATCTCAACACGTCTATCCCGCTTGGGACCGCACTTTGCCGCGCTGCCGACCTCAACTTAAATCATGATCACTTTATCAGTTCACGCATGGAACCTTCTAGTGCACGTTAATGACCTACTTCAAATGGAAACGACCCCTGTAAATCCTACGTTGGCTACTTGAATCGCGATCACGCCTGCAACTTAAACCGACGAATGTACTCACCTCGAGCATGATATTGCCCAACAACCACGCCACTTGACTTTACCTGATCGCAGATCACCACCACTTGGCTTTAAGCATATTCACATTTCTCGTCGAGCATCGAGATATCACCTGACTCGCATTGCATGCGCAGCGACCAGACCCATTATTAAGACTAACTAAAATCCTCTCTCTCGTGACAACCTTTACCAACTCATTATCAACTCATCACCTTGCTGCCCGTGATCCGGTACCGACCTTGTAAATATACAACCTTTACTTATCTATATATCATACATTAATGTTTTGTTGGCCCTCAATGTGTCATATATACGCTTCGTCATTGTCGTTACTTCACCTTTATGTTCCATGTTCCATGACTTGTCGAAATTTTTGCCGTTACGCCTATGTGGATCACATTACATTTACCATGTATATTGTAACAAACCACGTGTTCAATCTCTGGTTATGGCCCTTACTGACATACCAACTGTATATAACAATGTCTTTCCTTGTACACTCAAATGACTTGTGGCCTATGGAACCTTTGATGTCTCCGGTTTTGATGACCTCTAATCACGTCCTGCTTCTTTCTTTATTCTTAAATATGGACATGTGTTATAATCACTATCGTGTTTTATCCTGTAATATGTTACACACTGTATATAAACTTATATATATTGATACCTACTGCATCTTCCTTACTAACCCTCACGTGACCTCTTCAAAAAAATAACCCCCCCCTTTTTTGTTTTTCCCTTGCAATGCACTATCCATTTCCTTACTAATTCCCCGCTGTCAACTATATAATCACTACTTCTAATGTCTATCACACTGTTCATTCTGCTTTCTCCTCCCAATGCGCTTTCACATCTTGACCCACTGGCTTGTTATCTCTATAACTCTTGTGCTATATACCTTATATGTATCTGCATACTCCCAAATGGTTTTTATTTACCCTTAATGTACAGCCCTGAAGAAGCCCCAGGCCTATAGGCCATGTAGGGGGCGAAACACGTGTTGGCTGTGCCACCCCTTTTTCTCATCCTTCATACCCACTCCTATGTGTGAGTGCAAATAAAGGACTTGTTCACCTCTGGATCAACTTGTTTTGAATTGGAATTTGTTCCTCCAAGAATTAAAATATACCAATCTTGCCTAGACAACCCATCAGAACTTTTGCTAAAATTAGGGGGATAGGGGTTTCCCCCTGTCATCGGGCAAGAACCAGTACCTCTCGACCAACGCTTAATACCTGGCGAGTAAGGGATAGGGGCCTTTCTCCCCTCTCTTGAAGAAAACCAGGCAGAGTTAGTTCGCCTCCAGCGTGTCCAAAATGCGGCTGCCAGGATGCTGGTTGGCCTCCCTAAATTTTGTTCAGCTCGACGTACTATCTATGATCTTCACTGGCTGCCGGTAGGGCAAAGGATCAAGTTTAAGGCCTTATGTCTGACTTTTAAAATCCTTAAATTGGCCTCTCCTCCTATCCTTGCCCAGACTATTTCCTATTATACTCCTTCCAGAGCTCTCCGGTCATCAGGGCAAAATCTTGCCATTGTCCCACGCTACAGAAGAACTAGAATAGGTGGACGTTCTTTTGCTGTGATGGCGGCCTCTCTTTGGAACACTCTGCCTACCTCACTCCGTTCTATACCAGATTTGCTTCTGTTTAGGAAGGCTTTAAAAACCTTCCTATTTTCCACAGTATAATCTTTTCCCTGTCAGAGCCTTTTTAATTGTGTGTTGTGTTGTATCACCATCTCCCCAGCGCCGGGACGCCTCTTGGCTGCGGCATCTGTGCGCTTTATAAAACCATATAACATAACATAATACATGAAACCATGCCAAACATGACTGAGTCACTGCACCTTGAGCGTATGTCCAGTCAAACCTCACACACAGGCCAGACCCAGAAAGGATACTTCTGATTTTGACATGTAGGCCTTGCCCGCACAAACCACCCACACCTGAGACAATGTGATTGAGACCGAGGAAGTACTTACACCTCTTACTCTGGGATAAAAACACATGGCCCCCACTAAATCCTGACTGTACACAGACTACCCCTGGTGCGCCTGTCCACATATATCATTGACAATCAACCATCATCAGATTGTCGTACCAAGACATACAGGCACTGCCCACTGTGAGTATGCACCAGCAAAATTGGGTCACCCTGTACAGTGGACACATGTAGCACCGTTTACGTAAGTACAGATGAGGCCAGGGTACAATGCCACCGAGCCCAACCTATGCCGAAGACACAGTGAATGTCCATATTGTTGGATGACGCACATGATACCTCGCAAAAGGTGCCCCAGGGCAAGGTAGTGGCCACACTCCTCCATGGTCCTGGATGGATATGACTGCAACTGAAGCAAACGTCCCTGCACTATGCATTACTCCCACTCATGCACATCATGTCAGAGGGCACAAAATTGGACATGCATGCTGTAAGGCAGTACACTTTGAGGACACACGCCTATGTCGGGACTCGCCATCAGTGCCAACTGACATGGACCCCACAATGACTGAACTGGTCAGGGCACAGGCAAGGTCACAAAACCTGTGACACATCACCCCCACACATGATGCTGCAAGCATTGGGCACTTGGGTTAACTGCCAGCCTAGATAACCTTGTGCAAGAGTGACTACACACAGACCATGGAACACATGGCAAGGAGGGGAAGGGAGGGAGAACAGCACCAGTCTAGTTTGGTGAAAAGGTTACGCACTGCACATTCAAACCCTGGCAGTGTATCCATGCAACTGCGCACTTACAAAAGATGGGGACACACAACAGACACACATGTACCTACCCCCTTCCTGCTGCTGCTTCTCCAGTAGGCACCTGTCCAAATCGGGGAAGACCACCGCCAGCACACGCTTGTGGATGTGGGTCAGACGCCGGCGCCCACGGTTCTTGTGACTCTCAGGTGAGTCCCCCAGCAGGACACATGCGATCCTCCTCGTCCAGCACCGGATATCCTGCCAGCGTTTCCTCACCCGAGATAGGCGCCGCTTCCGACCCTCCGTCTCCCTCACGGCACTGACGGCTTGCCTCCATATCTCCCCCTTGGCAATGGCGCCTACCTGTGAGGATGCAAAAGTGAGAATACTTTAATCCACCTGAGCAATGACACAGAGACACACATATTGATAATTTGTCGTGTTTGAACAGGCCATGATATGCAGGCAACTCAGTGCACCTTTGTCATAGGGACATTATCCTCTGGGGAAGGCCAAATGCACTACGTGCCAGCGAAAGTACACAGGTGGCATGAGGGGTGCCACACACTCAACGACCCGGGATCACACTGTGCATCACAAGCTACACCAAGATTATGTACCGCACCTCAAAGCAGTCACATGCCCCAGCCCACTGACGCAACCTCAGCAGAGTACACAGACACAGGACAATCACCTGCCATTGCCAACTGCGGGTACAAACCTCACTCTGCCCATGTGCCACTAGACGGGGGGGTGTCACAGGTGTGGTGCTGGCTCAGCATGGCAGTCACACAGCACTGCTCCCTGCTCACATCAGATGGGCAGGGTATAGCCATCCCTCATGCAGCTGGTGTGCAACACTCCCCATATGCACTCACCCACATGACAGGGGACTTACACAGACACACCAATGTCCAGGGGACGAACACAGCATTTGGACACTCACAGCACAGGTACACTGAACAAACACACAGCTATGGGTACTGTCACCTGTCACACTGGGGGGACCACAGGATCACATCAGGACTGTGGGAACAACATTCCCAGGAAGAGTAGCCAGGCAGAATGTGGCATGCACCATGCAGTCATTGTCACAGTAAGCACTATGCAAGTGAGGAGTGCACACAGGAACTACAGCACGCTCTGTATGGGTGACATGAGGCCTTCCCCACCCTGGGACCCACTCTAAACAACATTGCATGTCTGTCACACATGGACACAATGCCAGAAGTCACAGTCACAAAAAAGGGGCACAGTCTAAGCTAGTGGAGTCTGCACTCACCTGTACCCCTGGTCTCCCATACAGGCTCTGGTACTGTGGGAGGATCACATCTATCAAGGCCACATTCTCCTCCTGTGTGAATGGCTGTGACCTCTCCACAGACCTGGACATGGTGCCAGAGGAATCACGAGCAGCAGCAGTGGTCATAGATAAAAGGATGTGCAGGCAAGTGCTCTCTCATGGGACCTGGCTGCCTTATATATGCCTTGCTGGCCTGTTTAATTTACAGGAGTACAGAGTGATTGGTCAGTCACATTTGCATCCTACGTTTCCTCCAATCCCTTTAAATCTACCCCAGTGTGTGTCTCTGCATGGTTCAAAAATTGAGCATGATGTCAAGTCAACAACCACTTTGCAACAAAGTATATTCTTTCAAACCGACTTCTGCTGGGCACCTGATGCTAGAATTCAAACTGAAACCTCGGTCTCCATGACAACCAGCATGCATTTGGGGCCTTATACTTGTCACTCATGTGTCCCCTATGTGTTTTCAATATTCACACACAGGTACGGTGCGTTCCACGGCCCTAGGGCACCCCAAATGCAGTGAAACGGACCGTACACGCGCGTGTACGGTCCGGATCACTATGCGAGTGCTGGCGTATGCGTAAGACACAGTAATACGGACCGTACACGCGCGTGTACGGTCCGGATCACTATGTGAGTGCTGGCGTATGCGTACGACACAGTAATACGGACCGTACACGCGCGTGTACGGTCCGGATCACTATGTGAGTGCTGGCATATGCGTACGACACAGTAATACGGACCGTACACGCGCGTGTTCGGTCCGGATCACTATGTGAGTGCTGGCGTATGCGTACGACACAGTAATACGGACCGTACACGCGCGTGTACGGTCCGGATCACTATGTGAGTGCTGGCGTATTCGTACGACACAGTAATACGGACCGTACACGCGCGTGTACGGTCCGGATCACTATGTGAGTGCTGGCGTATACGTACGACACAGTAATACGGATCTTCATCTTCAGCTGCATGCTGCACAACACAGCAGTGGAGAAAGCTGTTCCACTCATACTGGATCAAGATGACCAGGACCATCCACCCGTGGAGGATGAAGGGCTTGGTGACGGGGCAAGTAATGTGGAGGAGGAGGAGGCGGTAGAGGACATCCGGAGTCGGCTCATACGTGAGTTCTTTGCTTAGTGGTGAGTTCCAGTGTCTGGGTGTGCACGCATTGGGCCGTGTGTGGCATGTGTTGCAATGTGTGTGTCCATCTGCATGTCTGCCAAGTGAGTCAGTGTTGTGTATGGATGTGTCACTCGAGTGATGGTGCAATAGAAGAATGTTTTTCCAGAGTCATCATTGTCACCTAGCATGTTGACAACCTGATACGTGTTGAGTACATGCACATGCATGCGGATGTGCTTCTTTTGGCTGACTCCTTGTGTGTCTCTCATCCACAGGTACTTGCGCATGCTGTCTGCTGGTGGCATTGTTGTGCTCCTGCTACTCCTCATGAACACAGCAACATGTGCTGAATCAGAGTCACATGCACGGACAAGTTAGAAAATCTCCTTAGGGTAAGGGATGCATCACGGCTTTTTGGGTGTGGGATTTGTTTGTAATGTGTGTGCACTGCTCCTGTTCATGTTTGGTCAATTAGCATACATGTAGCATCACCATGGGGAACATGACATGGAGCAGACTTCACCTGAATCGATGGTCAGACTTGGTGACTGTCATCGGTCATGGAATTGGGGATTGTGATGATGCCATCAATGTGTGTGACACTGCCCTCGGAAACATACGGGTTGCACCGTGTTGACATGGTGTGTGAATGCCCCATCAGAGCCTCAATGGTGTATAGCAGCCTCTCCGTGAGCAGCAGGGGGTGTTTAGCTGTTACCCGTCACTTGTGTGCCAGTTCTATGGATTACCAGCATCTGTGTTGCAAAGGGGGGTGCCAGTGTTGCTCCCACATGTTCATCCACATGACCTGTGTATGTGTTGACAGAGTTGCATTGTCATTCCAACACACATGACTAATAAATGTGTCCCTCTGTCTCCAAGGTGCCTCATCCCTGTCAATGGTGGTCTGTTTCCACTGTGCATGCGGCATGCCTGGCATAGTTAGTTTTCAGAGATGGTGCATATGAGTCTATGTGTAGAGTAGCAAGATGCTAGCTGTTTGTCAGGGATTAGAATCTGTATTGTGCATGATGTCCATGGCTGTGTCGGTATTGTGGCATGTCAGTCTTCACGACGGCCACTGTGCTGCATGTGCATCCATTGTGTGTGTGTGTGTGCCATGTTGGACCAGACATTCCTTCCTTGACATACACCTTTTGCCTAGTTCCTTCCTGAGATCCTTGTTTTTGTGCTCAACTTGTGGAATTTGTTTCTTGACATGGCGCATGCTGTTGCAGGCCCTGCAGCAAAGGCACCCAGGGTCCACACAAACGAGCTGGTGTTCATCATGGATTGCTTGCTGACATGTGCTATGCTGATCAGCAGCATCTGTGCCTCATGCTGCAGCACACTCTGCATTATGCACAAGATCCACAGTTCCATCCACCTCAAGGCAAGAGAGACCATCCCCCAGGGCAACTACAACATCCGTGTCTAATCCTACCCTGCACTCTACGGACATGTGCGTTACAACTCCCATGATGCTTGTCCACATCCAGGATGCATCTGCACAGCTCTGCTACTACATCCGGCAACTAGGCCACATCAACGTCCAACAGAGATGGGGGGAATGGTTCACTGCCAGCTGCAGGATGACCTTCTCAATCCACGCCCACACTCATGATGCAGCCCACAACCCCAACACAACCTTGTGGCACTGTGATCCAAGACCCCATTGTGCCATCTCCATGCATCCAACCTTGGCCTGGCCACCATTTTCCACATCCACCTGACTCAAGCATGCAGGACATGGTTCTGCCACATGTCTACACATACCTGGGAGTAGCACCCCAGGACACTCCACATGATCCCTGACCTCTGCGCATGACTGTTGCTCTTCTAAATATGTCTGTAGCCACAGTTGTGCGGGAACCCCCTCAGCTGGTTGGCCCCAGCACGGGTGAGTATGGTGCTCCATGTCTGTATTGGATGATACATTGTGACCCATGTGTGTCCTGTGCCATTCTGCGACCCCAGGGTTTGGATGGTTGGAGTTACTTCTGAGATCAGGCATGGTTTGACTCTACAACACACACATGTAGTGGAATAATGCAAAATGACGGCATCATCTCGTGATTGTGATGAATTTTATTTGTGGTGGGGTACAGGTTTTTGGGGATGACAAGAGGTGCTTGGCGGGAGTATAGAATCCAAAGTTCACTGGGGAGTTGGTATCCTTGCCATTGGAAATCATCAGAGTCTATGCCACAGTCTTTGTCAACATTGGTCAGACAGTGACCAGCAAGTCCATGTGGCAGAGAATGTCATGTGATGATGTGCTGCTGTTGGGCCAGAGGGGCAGGTGCCAGGCCAGGTGACCTGGGAGAGGGTGATGTTCCGCTGACTCTATCGGTCTTTTGCGTGGACGACCCACCTTCCTGCGGGGACCCTCAGAAGCAGGCCGTGACGATGTCTGTGAAGCTCCGTCGGATGACTACTCCTCCTCCTCATCCCTCCCTGTGGCTGGTGATGTTCTTCGCCTGGTGGCACAGGGAGGGTTGCCCATGTTGTCGGCAATCCGACGGAGTACACGGGTCATTTCCGTTTGCACCGCCACAAGCTCTGCCTGTCTTGCCTCCATCCGTCCTTGGTGTCGCTGTTGACAGGCACTTTGCTCGGCCTGCAGGGTCTTCATCTCCTCGAGGGTCCCCTTGATGTCTGTGAGGGTTGACACAAGCTGGTCCATGCCCCTGGTGTCACACCGGTATGTGTCAATGATGTTGCTGACGTGGGTCATTACCGGTTCCTGAGCCAACTGGTCAGGTTCGCGCCTCCGCCGTCCTCCACTCCCGCAACCCCTGCCCACTTGCACCTGGCCTGCCGTTGTGGGCACATCGGGTCTCCGGGACCCCTGAGGGATGGCATTAGCAGTGTGGCCTGCCTCCTCCTGGGTGGCCGGAGCACCTTGTCCCTCCTGGGCAGACTGGCTGTGTTCCTGGGTGCGGGCAGGGCTCCTGGGTGTCACCTGGGATGTGGCAGGAATGGGGGTGGTGGTTGGCACAGTTGTACCTGACGCAGGTGCTGCAGGTGGTTGGACACCAGAGGGGCCAGGTTGGTCTGGGTCATCCACGGAGTGGATGAGAGTCGTCACTGCTGGTGGGGTCCTCGTCACGCAGAGCCTGGTCCTGTGAGTCTTCCCCCCCAGTGTTGGGGGGAGATCGCCGACGTTGACCTGTGTGTGAGAGAGACAATGTTAATTGTGTTACATGCGACATCCATGTTTCATTCATTTTTGAGTTGGCACAGTTCCTCTGGGTAGTTGGCTATGTCTTGCATTCCTCTAACAGTGCACTTGTGCATGGGTATGTCCCTTGGCCACAGCTTCCGACACTTTACCTATGTGTGACACAATCTTAGTTGATGCATCTATTTTGGAACCCAGTCAGCAGTGTAGTGAGCGGGCGTGGCGAGCCATGCAGAGCCGCCTTCCGTGTTGCACTGTACGTGGCCAAATGGTGTTTTTTCCATGCAATTTGAGAATGCAGGTAGGTAACTTAAGCATTTGTGACAGGGTTCTGACAAACACAGTGGGTGGGTATACTGGGTGTAAGGTTAGGTTTGTGCCTGCAGCACGGATGTACTCGTACACAGCTTAACACATGGCCCAGTGTTTATCTAAGGAAAAAGGGGGGGTAAAGGCACTGCCAAACCTTGTCTACATGCACACAGTCCACCTACTGATGAGTGGACATGGCCACACCACCCAAGGGTGATTTGGTCTCCCTCTGTCTCCCTTTCTGTCTCCTTTTTTCCCTCCCTCTGTCACCCTCCTCCCTCTGTCCGTCTCCCTCCATCACCCTCCTCCCTCTGTCTGTCTCCCTTTCTCCCTCCCTCTGTCACCCTCCTCCCTCTGTCCGTCTCCCTCTGTCTCCCTCCGTCACCCTCCTCCCTCTGTCTGTCTCCCTTTCTCCCTCCCTCTGTCACCCTCCTCCCTCTGTCCGTCTCCCTCCGTCACCCTCCTCCCTCTGTCTGTCTCCCTTTCTCCCTCCGTCACTCTCCTGCCTCTGTCTGTCTCCCTTTCTCCCTCCCTCTGTCCATCTCCCTCCGTCACCCTCCTCCCTCTGTCTGTCTCCCTTTCTCCCTCCCTCTGTCACCCTCCTCCCTCTGTCCGTCTCCCTCTGTCTCCTTTTCTCCCTCCCTCTGTCACCCTCCTCCCTCTGTCTGTCTCCCTTTCTCCCTCCCTCTGTCTCCCTTTCTCCCTCCCTCTGTCACCCTCCTCCCTCTGTCCGTCTCCCTCTGTCTCCTTTTCTCCCTCCCTCCGTCACCCTCCTCCCTCCCTCTGTCACCCTCCTCCCTCTGTCCGTCTCCCTCTCCCTCCCTGTCACCCTCCTCCCTCTGTCCGTCTCCCTCTGTCTCCTTTTCTCCCTCCCTCTGTCACCCTCCTCCCTCTGGCCGTCTCCCTCTCCCTCCCTCTGTCACCCTCCTCCCTCTGTCTGTCTCCCTTTCTCCCTCCCTCTGTCACCCTACTCCCTCTGTCTGTCTCCCTTTCTCCCTCCCTCTGTCACCCTCCTCCCTCCCTCTGTCTGTCTCCCTGTGTCCCCCTCTGTCTCCCTCCCTCTCTCTCCCCCTCTCCCTCCCTCTGTGTGTCACCCTCTGTCACCTCAGGCCAGCTTCCTGGGCACACACAGTCTGCAGGTCTTTCAATGGCCATTGGCTTGTTCATGTGGGTTTTTTTCTATTCTCCGGGCACCCATTGGGCAGTGTGTCTGAGTCTGCGCTGCTGCTGTGGCGGTGTGTGCTGACACTCTTTCTGAGTGATGCATCTTCATTGGCTGCTGTTATGTGCAAATTGTGCCTTCATACCCATGTCATCCTGCAACGCGGCCACCATTTGCAGGCAACACAGTACTGTGTGGGGACACACTGTTTGTATGGCTGTGCCCTAGGCCATATGGGCTGCGGGCATTGTCGTGTGCTTGTGAGTTGCTCAATGTTAGTTTTGATGCCCCCCCTCCCAGCATCGGGGACATCCTGTCTTGTGTTGGTGTTTTGTGTGGCCTGTGACTTGGCATGGCCTTGATTGGTGCATGGGGCATGGAAGCGCTAGTGGCATGTGTGTGTTTGTGGAGTGTGGTTGTGTCCGGTGCTGGCTTTGGGGGGGTTGCGTGCATGACTTGGATTTTGGTTGTGTATGGCGTTCCCTCCATGTGAGGTGAGTTGTTTCTGTACTCACCAGGGTCTGGGACTCCTTCTAGTCCGTGTACTCCCACCGGTGGCAGCGTGGCCATCACCTTCTCCTCCCAGGGATGGTATTGTACCGGTCTGCGGGGCGGCCCTCCTCCAGTGATGTTCCCCTGGTTGTAATCGTCGGTCATTTTTCTCCTCACCGTCCTCCGCAGATCGTACCACCTGTTTTGGCACTCATGCCTGGTCCTTCTGGTGGCCCCAACAGCATTCACAGAATCGACAATCCTCTGCCACATGGCAGATTTTTCGGCTATGCTGGTCTGTCTGACCAATGTTCCAAAGAGCTGTGGCTCGACTGATGATTTCGTCGACAAGGATCTCCAGCTCCTCCTTTGTGAACTTTGGATTCTTGGTAGTGGACATGGCGTGGGGTGTGGGTGTGGATGGTTGTGGGGGTGTGGGTGTGGATGGTTGTGGGTGTGTGAGTGTGGTAGTGAAGGTGTGTGTGTGAATGTGATGAGGGTGTGTTTGTGAAGGTGGTTGTGTGAAGGTATGCAGGTGTAAGGTTCAAGTATGGTGCTGTGGGTTGTCTGTGGGCTCTGGCAGCAGTGGGTCTGTTGCAAAGGCTCATGGTTTGTGTGTGTGGTCCATTTTTATTGGCCCATTTGTGGGTGTGGCTGTGTTTGAACTTTGGGTGGGTGTGTTATAAGGAGTGGTTGTGTTTTGGGCCTCTGTTTAGCTGTTTGGCAGTTGCAGGTCAGTGTATAGGATGTTTTTGGGCTTGTTGGGCATGTGTTGTGGTGTTGTGCGAAAGGAATTGACTCTCCTTGTGTTGTTTTGCTTTGTCCTGGTTCAGTAGGAGTGTTTTGGGCGGCTGTACGGTGCGTACATGGGCCATATTGTACAGTGCTGACCTTTGCTATGGCTTAGTACAACTCGTACATGCGCGATGTTGGGTGAGCTTGCTGGTGTAGGGGCTTGGGGTAGGGTGCGTACATACACAGGTGTGGGTACGGTCCTTACATGCACGGGTGCGGTGTGGGTACGGTCCGTACATGCACGGGTGGGGTGTGGGTACGCTCCGTACATTCACGGGTGTGGGTACGGTCCGTACATACACGGGTGGGGTGGGGATACGCTCCGTACATACACTGGTGGGGTGGGGGTACGCTCCGTACATACACGGGTGGGGTGTGGGTACGGTCCGTACAAACACGGGTGTGGGTACGGTCTGTACATACACGGGTGGGGTGGAGGTACGGTCCCTACATACACGGGTGGGGTGTGGGTACGGTCCCTACATACACGGGTGTGGGTACGGTCTGTACATACACGGGTGGGGTGGGGGTACTCTCCGTACATACATGGGTGGGGTGGGGGTACGCTCCGTACATACACGGGTGTGGGTACGGTCCGTACATACACGGGTGGGGTGTTGGTACGGTACGTACATGCATGGGTGGGGTGTGGGTACGGTCCGTACATACACGGGTGTGGGTACGGTCCGTACATACATGGGTGGGGGTACGGTCCGTACATACACGGGTGGGGTGTGGGTACGGTCCGTACATGCACGGGTGGGGTGTGGGTACGGTCCGTACATACACGGGTGTGGGTACGGTCCGTGCATGCACGGGTGGGGTGGGGGTACGGTCCGTACATACACGGGTGGGGTGTGGGTACGGTCCGTCCATACACGGGTGTGGGTACGGTCCGTACATGCACGGGTGGGGTGTTGGTACGGTCCGTACATACACGGGTGTGGGTACGGTCCGTACATACACGGGTGGGGTGGGGGTACGGTCCGTACATACATGGGTGGGGTGTGGGTACAGTCCGTACATACACGGGTGGGGTGTGGGTACGGTCCGTACATACACAGGTGTGGGTACGGTCCGTACATACACGGGTGGGGTAGGGGTACGGTCCGTACATACACGGGTGGGGTGGGGGTTCGGCACATACATACAGGGTCTGGGGTGGGGTGTTCTGCGCGTATGCGGGCACATGTCTCCATGGTTGCTATAGGAGTTCGGTCCGTACGGTGTTTTTTCCATACGGTTGTGAAATCGGAAGGACGGGACGGATCGTACTTGCGCGGTCGGACTTCATTTTTCCGATTCGTATGGTAAATCGTCCAGGGATGTGTCGGACACATTTTCCGACCCGAGGACGTGTGGGGAAATTTTCCCAATGCGATTCGGATGGACTTTTTCCCATACGGATCGTACTTGGCAGTTTGTTTGCTACTTGTACGATTCGGACGGAAAGAAATCCGGATCCAATTCGTATGGGGAATATTTTTAACGGATCGGAATCGGCACCATATTGTAAAGAATAATTGATTGCATTTCTTTCTGTGCTGCTTTGGGACAGGCATTACTACTGCATGATGAATCTGAAAGTTCCTCAATTCCTGGTATATTCTGACGCTTTGTGGATTTATTAGCAAGCAGAGACAGTGATATGGATGCACATTTAGTAACTGCTACAGTGTTTAAAGGCACCTTTAAAATGATACAAAATGAACTACATGAGTGTATGCTAGAGATTATAAGAAGCTATATTGTCCAACAGTTAAAACACACACACTTTGTGGTTATTCAGGCTGATGACCGCACTGATGTGGCCACTAAAACAGAGTCTGTATTAATCTTTCAATACCTTGACAATGACAGTAAAGTTGTGGAGAGGTTCTATGGCTTCTCACATTTAGTAAACTCAAGTCCAGAAGCCATTACTACGGCTACACTATGTGTGCTGAGCTTTATTTTTCGAGAGCAGCCTCAAAATCAAAAATGTATTGCACAAAGCGATGATGGTGCTTCAGTAATGAGTAATCTTTTTTTTTATTTAAATCTCTTTATTGGCGTTTAAGTTTTAAATCTTACAACACAACACCATTGTCCACTTCCAGAAAACAAGGGGAACAGATCAGGGCGGAAATGAGGGTTGGAGGTGGAAGGAAGATATGTCAGGGACAGGGTGCAGTGGAATGGCTCTACCATACATAATCCAGAAGTGAGGTGATGTCAATGCCAATTACAACATTTCACAGTATGGGTCCAGTGATAGGAGCAAAAGAATATGGACGATAAAAAGTTAGTTGACATTGCAACCAGAGCACACTGGTGTTAATGAGTAATGGTTTCCAGCCCATCCGCCCATACCTCAACAATCACAAAAATGAGGGTGTGGGGTGTTGGGGTAGGGGGCGTACAGTCTACATATGTATTGGGCTGGTCTGTTATTATATCCAGTGAGGAAGACTCTTTCCTCTGGCAAATCCAGGTAGTGAATGGCTCCCATATATCTTTGGGGCGAGATCAGGAAAGGCTCCAGTAGGTATCCAATTGCCCTTGGCAGTATGTAACATCCTGTAACCATGCTTTGATAGTAGGGGCGTGTTTACAGTTCCAGTGGTTTGCCACCCTACATTTAGCGTATAGTAATAGCAAAGCAATGAGTCTTCCCGTGCGTAGGTGGTATCCCTGACATTACCCAACAGTCCTATGGTGAGGAATGGGAAATCATTTGGATATGGATTATTACCTCCCCACCTAAAAAGTAGCCACGGCCGGGCATCGCCATTAATGGTGTCGACAGGAAGCTTTTGGTGTGTTACATCGCAAGCTCAGGGAGTCCCGAAGTAGGTTCATTTTGTGTAATTGTTGAGGAGTAGGAGACATACGATGTAAGAATTTGAAATGTATTAAACGCAGTTGATAGTTTGGAGAGAGTAACCTGACTTGTCCGCAGCATTGTGTTTCAGTAATAGCTGAGTCTGTGTCCAACACCCACTGTAGCCTGGCCCCAGGGTTGACTATTGGCAAAGAGCTCTGCATGCAGTTGTAGAGGTGTGTTAATAGCTTCCGAGGGGAAGGAGTTGTAAGCATGTGTTCTAGCACTTTAACGGTTGGGGAAATTTCATGTAGCGTTGAATAAGTGGTTCTCAGTTAGTAATAAGTGTAATCTTTGGTGGAATACAAAAAAGAATTAAAGATGTATGCAGTAATGCCATAGCAAAGATCTAGAAGATACAAATATTCTTTTTGGAGAAAGGAGGCATGGCCGCGTTCTTCTCACATGCCACAAAAAGAACGGAAGTACTAAAGGAAATTGTGGCCAAAAAGCTTCCAAGGGAACTTTAGGAAAGAGGGTTTTTGTTGCAGTAACCCCCCACATTTTGCCAGATTTCCGATGCACTTTGACGAACAAGTTACTTACCTTTGGTAACGATATATCTGTAAGAAACATTAGTTTGTTAGATTCCTCACCTTAGAATATCCCCAGGCGTCAGTCTGGATCCGGAAGGTTTTTCGCCAGCAATACACTTGCGCGTCGCTAGGCGTCGTCTGCGGCTCCGCGTCTGTCGTCGGCGTCGTGATCGCCGGGATGACATCGTCGGAGTACTTAGACGCCGCCCTCGCGCACTGACGTCAGTTCTTGTGCATAGCTTTCCAAGCCAGGAACGCAGAGACCAACACTGGTGCCAAAAAAATTCTAGGGCCCTGAAAGGGATGACCTCAACCCTAGATATCGGTTCGCAGAACGGGGAGGATGGGTGGGTCGGTGAGGAATCTAACTGACTAATGTTTCTTACCGAAGGTAAGTAACTTGTTCATCTGAAAGAAACACGTTAGTTAGATTCCTCACCTTAGAATAGATACCCCAGCCATACCAACCCCGGTGGTGGGCCTGCGAACCAAGATCACACCAGAAAGTCCTGGAGCACAGAACGGCCAAAAAAGCCGTCTCTCTGGACTTGGCTGTCCAGGCAATAATGTTTGGCAAACGTGTGCAGCAAGGCCCACGTTGCTGCCTGACAAATGTCCTGCAAGGGGACTCCCCGGCCCAAGGCAGTGGTCGCCGCTGTAGCCCGAGTGGAATGGGCCCTCAGCCCTATAGGAGGTTCCTTTTTAGCTAAGGAGTAACAGGCCTTGATACACAAAACAACCCACCGAGAGATGGTTCGTTCGCTTGTGCACCGCCCGCCCCTTCTTAGCGCCCACGTAGCCAACAAAGAGTTGGTTGTCCACCCGGTACTGTTTGGTGCGGTCCAGATAGAAGGACAACGCCCGTTTGGGGTCCAGACTTTGGAGCCTCCCTTCCTCTTTCAAGGGATGCGGAGGCGGAAAGAAGGTGGGCAGCGAAACAGACTGTCCGATGTGAAAGGCAGTCACCACCTTAGGGAAAAAGGAAGGACGAATCCTGAGAACAACTTTGTCCGGATGGACAGAAAGGAAAGGAGGTTTAGAAGAGAGCGCCTGGAGCTCACTCACCCTTCTAGCAGAGGTGATGGCAACCAGGAAAGCAGTTTTAAGCGTCAACAGACTAAGGGGACAATTATGAAGTGGCTCAAAGGGAGCGCACATCAGAAACGTCAATACCAGATTCAAATCCCAATGATGCATTACGAAAGGGACAGGAGGAAACATGTGAGTAATGCCCTTAAAGAATCGAGAAACAACAGGGGATTTGAAAAAAAAGGCTGATCAGGAAGCCGTAAGAAAGCAGAAACAGCTGAAAGATATCCTTTAAGGGTGCCCAGAGCAGAGCCCTGCTGGGCCAGAGAGAGAAGAAAGAGGAGAACCTCAGAAAGAGGGGCGGAAAGGGGATCCACAGCCTTTGCTGTGCACCATGCCACAAATTTGTTCCACCTACAGGCGTATACCGATTTTGTGGAGGGACGCCTGGCTGTCAGAATAACATTACAGACTTCAGGAGGCAAGTCAAATGGCATCAACTGCCGTCGCTTAATCTCCACGCATGGATGTGGAGGCTGGACAGGTTCGGGTGGAGGACCGTCTCCTGCTGCTGCAGCAGAAGCTCCTCCTGAAGAGGCAGTCGTATCGGGGGATCGATCGACAAACTGAGTAGCTCGGGATACCAGTATCTTCGTGCCAAATCCGGAGCCACCAAGATGACTTGGGCCCGGTCGTGCCTGATCTTCTTCAGCCCTCTGGGCAGAAGTGGTATAGGCGGAAAGGCGTACAACAGACCGCAACTCCACTCGCAACGAAAAGCGTCTCCGAGGAGTGCCGCCTTGGAAATTCCAACGCGCAGACCTGCTGACATTGCGCGTTCTCTTCGGTGGTGAATAGATCTAACCAAGGCTCTCCCCACAGCCGAAAGAGGCCTTGCGCCACGTCTGAGTTTAGACGCCATTCGTGATCCATCATGCACCTGTGGCTGAGTTCATCTGCTCTGGCGTTCAGAGAGCCCGCCAGATGTTGAACCACCAGGGTGATGCCCTGATGTTCCAGCCATGTCCAGGGGCACAGAGCCTCCTGACAAAGGGTCCACGACGCCACCCCGCCCTGTTTGTTCCAATACCACATGGTGTTGTCCGTGAACACCTGCACTACACTTCCCCGGACAGAGGGAAGGAATGCCTTCAGTGCAAGGCGGATCGCCCTCCAGAAGGTTGATATGGAGCCGAGACTCCCCCGGAGACCAGAGGCCTCTGATCTCCGCCTCTCCCATGTGGCCCCCCATCCCAGGAGGGACGCATCCATCAGTACTACATGCTCCGGTTGGGGTAGGGAGAGGGATCTGCCACTGACCCAATCGCGGTCCGTGAGCCACCACTGCAGCTGTCTTGCAGTGCCCTCTGAGATCAAGACATGGTCGGACAGGTTGCTCCGATGCTGGGCCCACTGAAACTTCAGGTCCCACTGCAGAGCCCGCATCCGCCATCTGGCCATCAGACCCAGAAGCCGCAGCACCAACATGACCGAAACCCGTGATAGAGGCCGAAAGATGGGAATCAGAGCCTGAATATCCCGGACCTGCTGCTCCGGAGGATAGGCCCGGAACTGCGCCGAGTCCAGAACCGCTCCGATGAAGAGGAGCTTCTGGGAGGGACTCAGATGTGACTTCGGCACATTGATGGAGAACCCCAGCAAATGCAAGAGGTCGGCCGTAGTCTGGAGGTGGGAGACGACTGCCTGGGGCGAGCCCGCCTTTAACAACCAGTCGTCTAGATAGGGGAAGACTGAAACCCCCAATCTGCGCAGATGAGCTGCGACCACCGCCATCACTTTGGTGAACACCCGAGGGGCACTGGTGAGGCCGAAGGGGAGCACGGAGGGGAGCACGGTAGACTGAAAATGCTCTTGGCCCACCGTGAACCGCAGGTAACGCCGGTGGGCCGGCAGGACGGGGATGTGGAAATAAACGTCCTGCAAGTCCAACGCTACCATCCAGTCTCCAGGGTCTAGGGCAGCCAGAACCTGAGCTAAGGTGAGCATCTTAAACTTCTCCTTCCGGAGTAAGGCGTTGACGCTCCTGAGGTCCAAGATAGGGCGTAGGCCCCCTTTGCCCTTCTTGGGAACCAGAAAGTAGTGGGAATAACAACCACGTCCTACTTCTGGAGCAGGAACGCGCTTGATGGCCCCCTTGGCCATGAGGGCCGTAACTTCCTCCTGCAGAAGTTGCAAGTGATCCCCCGAAATTCAGTGGCACTGAGGTGGCATGGCTGGAGGGGTCGCCTCGAAGGGGAGGGAGTAGCCCCTTCGGACGATTTGCAGCACCCACCTGTCTGATGTGATGGTACGCCAGTGGAGCTGGTGATGGCGAACTCTGCCACCCACTGGCGTGGAATGGGCCTGAAAGCTCAGACTAGGAGGGCTTTGAGGCGGATGCTGCTGGGGTAGATGTGGACGGACCGGCACGTCCCCCTGTACCGCCTTGGCGGAATCCACGTCTGCGACGGCGTGGAGGTTGGTTCTGCGGTCGGTGGCTAGGCAGACGTGAGGCGGCGCCCCTTCTTTGGCCACGAAAGGGGCGAAAAGCGGAAGGTTGTGGGCGCGGGCCGAGAGGCCCAAGGACTTGGCTGTAGCCCTGGAGTCCTTAAAGCGCTCCAGCGCACTATCCGCTTTGTCGCCAAAAAGGCGACTGCCATCGAAGGGCATGTCCATGAGGGTGCTCTGGACATCCCCGGAGCGTGGCGACGAAGCACCACTGTGGTCGACATTGCCCTGCCCAGCGAGTCCGTTGTGTCCAGTCAACATCGGATTGCATGCCGTGCCGCATCCCGCCCCTCTGCAAGAGCCTGGGTGAGCCGTGTCCGGGCCTCCTCCCGACACTGGGGCAGCACGTCCTCCACCGTATCCCACAGAGAGTGGGAGTAACTGTCCAAAAGGTACGCGGTGTTGATAGACCGCAACCCCAAACTAAGAGAGGAGAACAGTTTCTTCCCAAACTGTTCTAACCTTTTGGATTCCCGATCCGGGGGAGCGGACGGGAAGGAGGTCTGGGAGGTAGAGGCCTTGCTGATGGTTGGAGCAGTGAGGAGATTAGTCCTCACAGCCACAGCAGGCAGCTCCAGCCCAAGGGCTTCGGCCGCCTTGCGCAGCACCACAGAAAATGTAGCACCTTGCTCCGAAGCCACGGTCGGAGGAGAGATGAACCCAGTGTCAGGGGAGGTGTCAAGACCACTGGCATCCCCCAGTTCGTCTGCCCAGTCCTGAGATAACTGGCCCTACCGGGCCAGAGGGTCCTCAGACCCCTCCCATTCGTCACTATCATCCGATTCCTGGTATACAGGTGGAATGATCGGAGCCGGGCGGAAGATGAAATTGCCACCCATCGGCGTCGGGTGCGGCGCCGGGTGGTGCCTCTCCGACGCCGGGCCCGGACCGGGACTAAACCGGGGAACGGCATCGTCCAAAGGCAGCGCAGGGGGCGGCACCGGAGGAGTCGGCACCGGCGGAGGGGTCGTGAGGTCGACCGGCGCCGACTGGGATCCAGACCTGGATCCCTCGGGGACCTGCGGCGTCGGGACCGGAGTCGGCGCCGGGGTCGTAGCCGCCGGCTTGCTAGGCCTCCCAGTTAAGCCTGCGGGGCCCAAAGGCGCACCGGATGGCGTCGACGGCGGAGCCTGGCTCCTCATGGCTACGAGGAAGTCTCTGATCTCCGCCGGAGTAACGTCAGACCCAGGGACCGGAGGGTATGAGGTCGGACGGGACTCCTGCGGCTCCGATGGAGCCACGCGGGTGGTACCACCCGAACCCTCAGCCGAGTCACGCGACTTGCGAGGGGAGCCAGAAGAGTGATGTCACCTCTTCGACTTCTTGCTGTGCTTCGACCTACCGGATCTTGAAGACTTGGACCCCGACGAGCGGTGATGACTGCGGCTCCGCGACCGGTCCCTTGACATCCTCCTCGACCGGGACCTTGAACGGTGCGGAGCTGACTGACGGAACTCGAGCAGCTTGCGGGACCGCTCCCGCCTAGCTTTTGAAGTCAAGACCCGGCAGTCGAGGCACGACTCGGCGTCGTGGTTGGCCCCAAGGCAATAGAGGCACCGGCAGTGGTGGTCCGTGACCGACATCAGTTAATGACAGAAGTCACAAGCTTTGAAGCCAGGCATCCCTATCGGCACCAGAGTCGAGGTCGACGAGAATGGAACCAAAAGAGTTAAAAAAAAGTTTAGTCTAAAAGTGACTATAAGGATATGCTGTAACCGGATCGGCGCTTACTGGCGCGGAAAAAAGAAGAACTGACGTAAGCGCGCGAGGGCGGCGTCTAAGTACTCTGACGCCGTCATCCCGGCGATCACGACGACGCCTAGCGACGCGCAAGGGTATTGCTGACTAAAAATCTTTCCGGATCCAGCCTGACGCCTGGGGATATTCTAAGGTGTGGAATCTTAACTAACGTGTTTCTTTCAGATTTGATGTGCCCTGGGTCCCTGCCAGTTAGGTTCCCAGGGCCTTTCCCAAAACTGTACATTTGAACTCACCATTTTCACCTCTTTGACCACAAGTAAGTCTGTTGTTAAAGGTACCACCAAGGGCGCTGTGACCAGGAAACGTCTCTAAGAGTTGCAGCACATATTGTTACCATAACACACACACACTGCCATTGCAGGCTGTGTGTTTTGATGCAGAGAAAAGTGAAGAGTTGACAAGTCACACAGACCTGTGTATCAAGCCTGCAACCCACTGCCTATGTTATTGGTCACCCCTCTAGCTGGGTGCAATATACTACTGGTGAGGGTACAGTTGCATGAGCACTGTTACTCTACAGTGTCTAAGTCCATTCTTAGACATTGTTAGTGCAGTAAAGATATAAAGAGTAGATGGTCTGGGAGTTAGTCATTACAAATTCCACAGCACAATAATGGCTTTACTGAATTCTGGGAAGTTTGGTAGCAAACTCCTCGGCATAATAAACCCACACAGATGCCAGTGCGGGGTTTATTATCTATGAATACCCCTGTGCCTCTGTGGGTGCACCTTATGTGCTAGCTTAGACCCCCTCTGCCCTGAAGTTTTGCTCCCTCAACCCCTTGGCTTGCCCGAGAGCAGCCACCAACCGACTGCCCTGAGCCCCATAGGGTAACATTGGCCTCAGCATTCTGCACCCGGCTGCCTTTGTGCCGCTAAGGGTGCTCTTTGAGTGCATCCTTGACCCTGGGGGAATCCTTGTTCTAACCCCAGAATCTCAACCCTAAATACTTATTACTTATCTGCAAACCAAACACTACATTCCCTCAATAGAATTGCATTGATGTTTTTTCCTCCGAAAAAGGTCCAAGAGTTGAGTTGTGTTTGTATGGAAACCTAAGTAACTGTGTTTTATTGTCAAATTATTTTACTTCCATTTGTCTTGAAAATGTCCCAGTGTGATATCTAGGCATACCATACTGAGTAGAAAAAGCCCACACTAACACAAATAAAGAGTAAGGTGTTATTTACTCTTACCTCTGTAAGCCTTAGGGGATCAAATAAACTGTACACACCATACCTTACTTTGGTATGGTATATATAGAGCCAGCTTCCTACAGGGACCCCAACTCGTTGGAACTTTCACATATGTAGAATCAACTCAATATTTCATTATAGGGTTGATCTTGAGAAATGTTTTGACACCATAGAAGCCAAAATCGGTTACAAAACGAGAAATAGATACTGTATTTGTGTAAAGAGCTACGAGTCCATTTGTCACCAGCCTGAAAATAGTTATAGATGGGATTGACAATTTAAATAGCAGACTGCCAAACAATTTTAATTTCTCAAACTGCAGGAAAACATAAGTCTGGTCCAAATTGCAAATGAGATATGTGATACTATAATGGCGCATGCACAGGAACGTTTTTCTTTTAGAAAGCATTTGGTGTGTACCACATTACTGCAGAGTGATCAGTTTGCAAAGAATCATACTTCCTTCCCTGAGAAAACACTGAATGGGGCTGAGGAAGCTTATCATATGCTCAACAAAAAGGATCTTTACTGTACGCTATGGATGTGTATCGGGAGGCCACTGGTGCCATTTCCTTGCTCGCTTTATTCCGAACCATAATATGGAAAAGGCACTTACAGAGACAGTGATTATACTAAAAATAGTAATTACCACTCCGATGTCAACAGCAGAGTAGGAACAGTGTTTTTCCAATTTAAACAGAATCAAGACATTCCTGAGGAACACCGTGATTGAGGAAAATCATGAAGGCTTTAGCAATACTCTATAGAGAGAAACCTTGTTAAAATAATCTCAGAATTTATTGAGCAAGTCATTGAGATGTTTGCAGCTATTGAAGACAGATGTTCTGATTTTGTCTACAAAAACTGGACAATATTTCAATCCTAACATTTCTTGAATGCTCCTTGTTCGTGACCTGCTCATTTGTTCCTCATCTGCTGTACAGATATGGGAGACACTGAAATCACTGGTGTATGCCTGACTTCAATCTGTCTAATGTTTACTTTATGGTTGTTTGCTCTAAGTGAGTTGTACAGTGCCTTTAAGGGTGCCCCACTATCTTTTCTTGTTTATTCCTTGGCCGTCTCACTGTGTCCAGTCCAACAAACCACAAAAGCTTGTATTTTCTCAGTGCATTTAAGTCATAAATGCATAAATTAAAAAATCTGTGAGGTACTCAGCATAGTTATCTCAAAGTCATTTATGACGTTCTGTGATTTTTCTGAATAAGCAGCTACTTATATTAGTATATGAACGTTCTTTATTGATGTCATAACTACATTTTCACATTTGCTTTATTAACCTTCTTGCTTTTTCAAATTTGCTTGAAAATGCACCTTTTGTCCAACCTTTTTGTAAAATTTGCTTGGGGGAGAAGCACTCTGAACCCCCTTATGTTGGTTTGGCTCGCTTGCTCTGCTTGCTCACTGCAGTGCATTCAGCCTCAACTTTTATGCCTTACCACTTTCAAAAGTCATCAGCCGCCGCTGCCTATACTGTGCTAAAAAGTTAATATATACCCCAGAGTCTATCCTGTGTGTTTAATCATCTTTACTCCCAAATCTGTCTTCACCAACACCTACGACAAGCACCCCAACAAAACAGCACTCATTCAACCGCCTCCCATCCATTGCACAATTTGAAACTGTAAAACATGGCCCATATGCTCCACTACCACCCTTAACTCCTACATCCTCTACCCTAAACAGACGCAACAAAATAAACAACATGACACTTTACAACTTTAGATCTTTGTGTCTATCACACAACTAGGCTACTGTACAAGAACAACACTTCTCACCAACTCACTGTCAACCACCATTTACACATGCAGCCCCAAAAGAATGCCTTCTAAAGCTTCTGCAGGAGGTTATCAAAATAGAAAAACAACATAATGGCTATCTTCATGCAGTTAATGGCAACACTTATAATACACGTAATACAAGTTTAAAGAGTGCTATTCACTCTTCAAGCAAATTGAGTCACATCACCACTAAAACAGAATCTCTAGACTCCCTTCTAAAACATTCATGATCACTCTCTAGAAACAAGTACCACATCTACGACCTACCTACTCACTGACACACAACCTGACTTGTTCTTAATAACTGAACCATGTTTGAGAAATGACATGGCTCTAGTGTTGCATGAAGCCATTCCTCTAGGCTATCAAACTGTCATGCAAAATCGCATAGGCAACATTGGACGTGAACTAGCTGGTACAAACCTACGCATCGCTCAACACATCCTAGATGTCATTTTTACAAGCCTTAAGCCAGTTACATTTTAAAGGATTACTCCACTCATATGGTCGGACTACCATGTGGTAGCTTTCCAAATCAAAATACCTACTGCCATCATGCCTGCAGCCACCTATCGACTGTGGAACAAACTCAATTTTGAAAATTTAGAAACACAACTTCCAACACAGATCTAGGCACGATAAATTTGGTTAACCAGCAGCACCAACCCATTTCCAACAACCCCCGCCAGGTGTAGGCTATCCCAGCCTCTGCATTCCGATGAAATAACTATATAACCAAGTTAATTCATGGATCTGGTCAGAGCAAGGTCAGCCGGCTGCCCTTCTGACCCTTGCCCAACACAAATCTTCAAGAACCTTCATTTTACTACTTTTGCCTCCACGCTAGTAAAAAAATCATCAGCAACTCTTTAACCCCTTAACTGCTGGGCATTTCCCCCCGCAGTGCTGAGCCCTTTTTTGGCTATTTGTAGTAGTTTGCGATTAGGCCTCTGTAACTTTTTGTCCACGTAAGATATCCACGCCAAATTTGCATCCTTTTCTTCCAACATCATGGGGATTCTAAAGGTACCCAGGGTTTGTGGCTTTCCCTGGAGGGGTCCCAGAAATTAGCCAAAATACAGCTAAATGTGGGGTTTTTGGGGAAAAATGGGGAAAAAAGTGCTGCATTTGAAAGTGTCTGGGTTTTTTCCTGATATTTTATGTGCTTTCAACCTCCTTCCAGTTAATCGTAGAAATGGGTATGAAAGCAAAAATGGATCCTGGAAAGCTATACATTTGAGAAAAGTGGACAAAATGCTGAAGTTATAAAGGGGTCATTTGTGTAAATCCATCAAGGTTTCATTAAAGAAACTTACAGTTAAATATAGGAAAAATGGAAAATTAGTTGAAAAAAACAGCCTTTTGTGTCAACGTTTTCACCTGTAACTTCTAATTATGACAGCTCTTTGAAAACAATATACCGTTACATTCACTGGACTTTACTGGACGTGGGGATATATAGGACTTGTAGGTTCACCAAGAACCCGACTAACCCAGAGCCCAAAACTGAACTGATCAGCAATGGTTTTTTATTATGTACCGGGAATGTAGCAATTATTCTGGGAAAATGTATACATGGAAAATTCGGTATGAAAGACTCCTATGTATTTCTGAAATGGGAACAAAATGTAGAGTTTAGAAACAGCATATATTTGCACATTTCCGAAACTGGGAATACTCATACTAGCATGAGAATTATTGGTCATTTTTCAAAAAGACTTTTTTTCACACACTGTCTTTCATTTGGAAGGCAGAAATGCATCGGAAGTCAATAGGTAATACCAGTTGTTTTTCAAATCTGAATTACCATAAGTCTCCTGATAAAAATGGTACCTCACTTGTGTGGGTAGGCATAGTGCCCACGACAGGAAACGGGTCAAAACGCAACGTGAACACTCCACATTTTCACAATGAAAACTGACCCTTTTTTTGCAAAGTGCCTAGCTGTAGATTTTGAACCCTAGCTCTGCCGGCATCTAGGGAATCCTAGCAAACCTATACATTTTTGAAAACTAGACACCCAGGGGACTCCAGGATGGGGTGACTTGGCTGGCTCTCACCAGGTTCTGTTACGCAGAATCCATGGCAAACCTAAAAAATTGTCCAAAAAAATCATTTTCTTCACATTTATGTGGTAAAAGGTTCTGGAATGTGCATGGATCCACAAAATTCCACCCACCCCGCATTCCCCAAAGTCTACCGAGAAAAATGGTACCTTACTTGTGTGGGAGGCCCAAGTACCCGCGACATGAAACGGCCCAAAACACAACATGGACACACCACATTTTCGCAGTGAAAACTGATCCTTTTTTTGCAAAGTTCCTAGCTGTAGATTTTGAACCCTAGCTCTGCTGGCACCTAGGGAAACCTAGCAAACCTATATATTTCTGAAAACTAGACACGCAGGGAAATCCAGGATGGCGTGACTTGGCTGGTTCACTCCAGGTTCTGTTACCCAGAATCCATTGCAAACCTAAAAGTTTTTCCAAAAAAACACATTTTCTTCACATTTCCGTGGTGTAAAGTTCTGGAATCTGTGTGGATCCACAAAATTCCACCCACCCCACGTTCCCCAGAGTCTCAGGAGAAAAATGGTACCTCATTTGTGTGGGAGGCCTAAGTACTCGCGACAGGCTAGGGCCCAAGACGTATTGAGGCGACATCAAAATTGCCTATCACGAAACAATCTGGTTTTGCAAGCGGGGTCACCTCGGTTTTTTGCCCTGTGCTCGGCGGCCAGCTAGGGAAACCTATCAAACCCACACATTTCTGAAAACTAGAAATAGAGGAAGAAATATTCGGCAGCTGCTAGCGTAGTGAAGGAGTGGCCCACAGACTGTAGGTATACATTCACACCAATTGAAAGGTTTACCTATTGGCAGCTCCACCTCAATCAATTTCCCAGTATTTTGCTTTAGTGTGATACAACATAAAGTAAATAGGAAAACAGAAGGCAGGCTTACTTGGGCACTGGGGACAGTAAACATGAGTCTCCTGCCTCTTTCCCTGCATCGAGCACACTTTACAACGACGACATGTTCGCTCCTTTTTGGGTGTTGCAGGAATTTTATCAGCAAAGTGTCGCTCCTGCAACCTCTAGCGCTAACCTTGTGTATTAAACTTATGTTCAGTACATTTTTGACTTGAGCATATTACAGTGGTGTGACCAAATACCACTGCCTATCCGATTGTATCATATTTTGTTTACTTGTTTCTTGAGTATGAACACAATTCACCAGGTCGCATGTATGTATTTTGTCATTATTAACGCTGTTTGAATATACCCTGTTCCACAGATTCATCAATGTGTTATCAGTCATAATTCATTGTCACATTGTTCTGAGTTTTTATTGATACATAGTTATTGTAGACACCTAATGTGTCTCGCTGTTTCTGACACCAGTGAAGTTCTGTACATGATGACTTACACTATGTATAGGATGTCATATTGTGATAATAGCATCTTGTTCCTTCAGTTTACCAAGTAAACTTGTTGATTTACTATTTTTTCATTATGAATAATCATGTGTTACAGATCATTGTTTGTACATTGATATTACTTTGACAACAGTTGTGCAAATATATTTTTTCAAATATACGAGCCACCATTTTTATGGGAATCACAAGCATAATATTGAAATGTTTGGGATGTAGGCTTACACTTTTCCAATTTCTTTAAACACTTCGGGTTTTATAACCGCACTTTACTAACCATGTCTTTTCAGTAACTGATTTAACTAACTACAAGATGGCCGCTCGACCACTTGGCCATTTATTTGAGTACACACAAGTCCTATTTCCATGGTTAGCACGCTTGACGTTCACCGTCAAACTTCTGTTGCACGTTAGATATACGCGTCATCAGAGCATAAGATTTTGAACAGTGCCGATCCCTGCTACATGCTCATTGAAGTGATCGTGATTGGATTCCATTACTTCTACACGAGTAAGTTTATGGCAGTCTTCAAGCCATTTCCACTTACTCCATTCACACGGTTATAGAATTTGACAGAGGGTTTCTTTCCTTTTTTTCATTAGATTGTTTCTTTCGTTACTTGGAGTGACCATTTCTACAAAAAACTTTGAGTCTTTTTCCGCTCAGGTGAGCAAGTTATTTTTGACGTATACGAGTTTGTTCGTACACTCACACATTTTTAATGACTAGAAAAATTAAGCGCGTTTTCATTATTTCCCTTAGGGCAGGTTATGCATCGACATTGCGTATCATGCGCACCACTATGGAGTGAAACCTAGCATTATTGGCAGTTACATCAGGCAAACTGCAGTCAGTTGGTGACAACACTCATACGCAGTATTATTCACAAGAAGCACATCGATGCATGGATATCACATTTTGTTTGACATTTTAAGGTAATGCAGATACTTCATAAATAAAGGTGACTTTTAGATTTGCTTAACCACAACACAAATCGATTAATCATCTTTCAATAAACCGGTGGCGTAGATTTCTATCTTTTTCTTCTTTTTTCTGCTCCTGAGCTTTTTTATCATAACTTCTTTCTTCAAAATAATAGATTGCTAATATGAATCCACTCTGATATCGTGGTCATACTGGTTACACCTTGGAGGCGTCTTTCGGGTTCATTATTCTCAACCCTCTACTCATTATGTTTTTCAAATTCATTTGCTTTTCTCCCGGCCACTGAAAGGCCACACTAACATAAACATCAATAATGAACATGAATATAAGTGTGCACTTATTTTGTATATGTTTAATTTTAGATTTTCCCTGAAGAAGGGTGCTTAGAACACCCGAAATGCATTGGGAATATACATTTCAGTTCTGAATGTCAAGCACACGAATCATCAATTTGAAGTTTTTTCTGCAACTCATGAACTCTTCTTTCGAATAAAGAAGCATTGAACAGCTTTGAACTTCAGTGTCTCTCACCTTTGATCTGTTCAAGTATATCACCATATTATTGGTTTCATTATTCTACTTGTTGAAATTGTTTTTATAATCAACTCTTTTGTTTGACAAAAATTGGTGAACACTCTAGATTGAGTACCCCAGGTAGTGCTCACTTTGTGCAGAACTTCCAGGTCCTGGTCCTATTGTTGCTCCTGCAACCTTGCCACATCCTCCAGAACACATGAAGTGGAGGCTGCTGCTTCTGTAGGAGTAAGACTTTCAATCACAGACAACTGAAAGTCAAAGAAAGACATGAGTCTTCCTGGTGGTTTCACGATAAACAACATACGCATTGTATGTTGCCATCTGGATCAGGTGCGTAAACAGTTTCTTATACCAAGTGCGAGTTTTACGACTCGCATTGTATGGCTGAAGAACCTGGTTGTTCTTGTCCACGCCGCCCATGTACTTGTTGTAATCAAATATACATATGGGCTTGTGGACTTAGCACATCTGACCCCAAACCGTGACAGGGGAAGTGCTCTCAGCATGAATTGTAGTGAGCACGCACACGTCACGCCTATCTGAGAACTTGACTGCGAGCACTTCGTTGGAACGCAGCGCAGTGCTCTAGGATTTCTGGAGCTTCTCGCAAACAAGCCCCTCCAATAACTTTGGTGCCGGTAGACGTATCTTCACAACATTTTCAAAACTCGTGGGGCGCTCCGGTCCACCCCTGGTGGGAACGCGTTGGGTGCGCGACTCCAAGCAAAAAAAAATTAATATTCTGTAAATATACATCAAGGATATGTGTTTAGATCTTGGGTGGCTCTAAAAAGAGCCCTTGTGTTTATTGAGAGATTTTGGTATCTATGCAGAGTCTAAACTTGTTGAGGAAGACTGTTACTCTCATCTGTAAAATGTATACCATCTCTCCTATAGATGCCATCCATATTAAAACGCAGATTGTTGTGGTAAATGGACCCCATCCTATCCTATAATCTCAGAGATAAACAGAAACAGCTTTATTGACATGTTTCCTAGCTTTCTCAATCTGTGGACAAAATTGATTGGACCAATTCCATTTCTGTCTTTGGCATATGTTAAAATAGACAAAGGCAGTTTGGGGGAAAAGTGACATCAATCCTCTAAAGGTGTCCTTCATAAGCATTTCCAGGCCTACCCCAGTCAAAGTGCCTAGGTCATTGCCACCACAGTGCACAATTATGAGGTAAGGGTGTTGGAGATGTAAAAAGGATTTAACCAATGGCATCAATTGGTGCCTGTTAGAACTGGGGTCACCAATTCCGACACGGTAGCTTGGTGCGAGGTAGGAAGGCACCCGGAGGGAATGTGTAAAGCACTGGTGCAGCACTCACTCACACAGACCAAGCCATGCACACACAATGAAGGACACAACAACAGATGGTTTAGTGAAAACACAAGATTCTTCATCTACTTCATAGTGGGGAAAATCAATTCATTTAATGAATAAGCAGTTACGATTGCAATAACCTTGAATTCATTTAAGTAAAGGCACCAGACAACTGCAGGGCAACAGTCCATTCATCACAGTAACTAAATCAGTGCATTTCAGGAGAACAAACAATTCATCAAGCCACGAGAATCAGGGACTGGCAGGGCAACAAATGAGTCATTGAAATCAACCGGGCATCAATTCACCTAAGTGCGCCAGGGCCTGAAACTGCAGGCCGGCCAAAGGCAGTAGCACAAACCCTTCCAAAAACAGGGGTCACTGCAGGTAATGGGTTACAGGTTAACACAGGCTTAAGTTCATTCAGGGTAGTCCAATGAATTAGGAACTTAATGCAGGTAGGCAGTTAGCATGGGCAGCATTATCGAGGCACACCTTCCTGAAGTGCAACCCTCTCTGTTGGGATATCCAACATCAGCACCATTTCCTGAGCCTAGGTATCATACAGGTATCATCCCAACAGAAGGGCCGCTCGGTGCGTAATCCAGGCCCCTAGGCCCAGCAGGGGGCACACCACGTCGGCCCAGTCAGGAGGAAGGTTAGATACTCCCCACTACCGCTTGGCCTACCTCTCCCACCGTCTTGGGCGTGCCTGAGGCGGCCACTCGAATTTAGTCCGCCTCCCCGTGGTGATTGTGGGCCTCACCTGTGGTGATTGTGGGCCTGGCCTCCCTCCCCTGGGGAGAAGAGGCAAGTCCCAGTCGTTCGCTCCGTGCCGTTGATGAGTACAGGCCCCAGCTAGGCCAGCAGGACACAAGGGTTCGCTCTCCTGCAAATGGAATCTACAAGGAAGTTGGCACGGAAACTGCAAAGTACAAAGACAAAGTTTATTAACCCTTAAGGGTGGTCCTACAACCCATACAACACTCTTCAGTATTGCATAGGGTAGCACAAAGAACTTGCGTACACGGTCCCCTTTTATACACAACAGAGGGGCTCATAAGTGGGTGGATACAACATGAGGCAAAGAGTATTACCTTTTTTGGTCATTTTCGATACAGAATCAATATGTGGGCGGAGGAACTAATTTCCTGAGCCCGCGAAAACATGGTCAAGCAAGGACTAACTGATAACAGATGTGGTCAAGTGTGGGCATGCGCCAGACGGACAAAGGGGCTATTTATAGACTGTTACTAGGCAGATTATAAGAGCAACTAACACAAAGATAGGACTCTTCTCGTGCTACGCACGTGGAGGCATGATAATACAAAATGGAGTCCAGACTTTAGTCAACATAACGGGAGAAACTCGGTCATAAAAGGGGAATTCATGTCTTTAGTGAATGCTTACTCACATCGTTATTTCAATTTTCAACAGACGACCCTTTCAGCATTTACTGAAGACATCCGGTTTATTAGAATAATCATCGTATATATCAATCTTCATCATTTCCTCTATTTCTTTAGTCAGATGTTTCTGGTAAGTGACATTGGCAATAGCTTTCTTATCAGGAATGCAGAGTGACACACATAGGGAACAGAGTAAAGGACCACATTGGATACAAATGCAACAGGAAAACAGAATTGCTACAATGATACAGAGACCAGTTAGAACCTTCCATCCCCATGTGGTGATCAATGCCCAAAACCATCCAGAAAAGGTCCAAGCGCCATTTTCTGTATGGATTTCAGCTGCAATTTTATGCAGTTTATTTATTTATTTTTTTTTTTTTTTTTTTTTTTAAACCTTTATTTGTGCATATGAAAAGGACAAATACGGGCCTACAACCATCAGGCCGGCCACAAAACGGTTAAGCACTGAGACACACATTACAACCCCTGTGCGTCAATGGTCAAGATTAGCAACGATTCAGGAGTTATACACTGGAGAGATCCTTGACACCAGGGGAAGGAGAAGTAAAGGTTAATTTTAAGGTTTTCAAAATAATTTTATCGAGGAAAAAGTCAGTAGAGGATAGAACCAAGGAGATTCGAGTCCGCAAGATGGCTTCATCACACGGGAGAGCAGCAGCATCATTAAAACGGCCATAGAAAATCTCAGACAGTGAGGCGATGCAGTTATATAACAGGATAGTCACATGAGTAAATACGCACCCCTCCAAAGCCGCCCCCACTCAATCCACCCCACACCCGGACCCCGAATCGGAAACAAGTATAGCGCAGAGACATAGAAGAAAGAGGCCCATAGAACTAAAAAGAAAAGGTAAATTACCCCCCCACCCTACACCAATGCGGAGGCTACGGCCTGCCCCCCCCCCCCGGCATAGTGCCTGTCGCCCAATGAACCCGAAATATAGACAAGAGAGAAAGTAGGAATAGAGTAAAGAAAATAAGAAAACAAAGAAGAAAGCGGGGAGGAGCCCACGTAACCTCGGAGCGCCCGAAACCACCGGCCAACTACGTCTACACACACTGAGAACCCACTACACCCAAAGGCGGTCGTGTGAAGATAACATGTCACAACAATATAAATGAAGGCAGACAAATCGCGACGAGTGCGCACAACATATGCAGACAGTTCCAGTCCCGGTCCAGCCCATCCGTGACACCATGGTGATAGAAATCAATCTAGCCCTGGCCCGATCGCGGGCGTAAGATTAGACTAGCCCCCACATGAAGGCCCCGCAGCCCGTGCAGACAAAGACAATATGGCCGCTTGGGAGAAGATGGAGAAGTAGAGTCACAAAATGGCCGCCGATCATCTATTGAGGTCCCCTTGTGCACCATATAAAATCCAGACCTGGCCTGTAAAGTACAGAAGTTCCACATAAAAGAAGCCGTAGGCCACCGTGAACGGTTCCTCGAGGACGTCAGGTGTAGCTCAGCTGGATACTCTTGCGGACGCGGTGAGGCAGGCAACAACAAAGCAGGCAGCAATGAACGGGGAAACAAAGTGTCCACAATTGAGCAGGAGATCGATTGATCCTGGGTGCCGGGAAAGCCAGATGCAGCCACCAGTGTAGCACGGTTATACACAGTCGTTGCGTCCCCGCAAGAGGACAGAAGCACTGGCAGACCCACGTCTTGTTGAGAACAAACGGGGCGCTCACGACCCGCAGCCGACAGTATGGAGTCGAACCGCTCACTCAGCGTTTGCAAGCCGACACACAATTGCAGACGAAGGTCCCGCAGGGCAGCCAGAACGGAGCCGCATGTCAGCGGAAGCTGCGCCCCCACATCGGCAGCAATCCGGGACGGCACTGTGGAGCTGGAGTCTGGTAGAGGGAGGGCGAAGCGGGCAGCGGGCGAGACCGGAGCATCGCCCCCCAGCAGCGAGCAGGCAATCAACGCCATGTTTTACCGCTGAACGGTACAGTGGCCAGGGGGGGGTCGTAACAAGGAGGCAATTCCACGCAGGTCTGCGCCGCAACAGGTGAAAGCCAACAGTCGCTTCCCCTCCCTCGGACTCCCTTTGCAGCCGACTAGGCAATAGAAGAAGGGGGTCCGCAGCCTTCCACAGCGCGGGCCACAGAGCGAAGCAGGAGACCCGCCACACCGGGGCCTACCCTATAGCTCCAGCCCGTCAGGCGAAAGGTGAAGGAGGTGTCCGGGCGTCTCTCCCCCGGCTCATCTGGCGACAATCCGTGGTGTGAGGCGGGATCGGGGCTGCGGGGCTCAGATTTGCGCCGGGGGTCCAGTGACTGCGGAGCTTCCAGGGGGCCGGCCAAGGCCACAATAGAGCAGGGGTCCAGCGCGGAGAACAAAGGCACCAAGAACTCCGGCATCCGGGCGGGCTCAGACTCCGGGAAAGCGGCGGCGCGGTCAGCGCGTCGTCGCGCACGTTGCACCTCGAAAATCGGCAAGGATAGGAATCAGGATGATAGTCCGAGGCCAAGGGCCGGCGGAGCCGGGCGCTCAAGCGTCTGCTCCGGTCGCCATCTTGGCTCCTCCCTTTATGCAGTTTATTGATAGCATTATAAACTGATGGCGTGTGGTCAGGAATAAACACGCAACAACTGCTTCCGATAATTTTACAAGCTCCACCTCGGTCAGCTAACATAACATCTAACACCATACGATTGTGCAATGCGACAATTCTAGTAATTTGCAATTCTTCCGTTAGATTCCCAAGAGCAGAAGCGGTTTGATTTGTCACAGCCTCTACAACTCTTGTTAACCTTCGAACTTTCCTACTATTTAGGGCAGCTCCAACAAAGAAAAACAATCCTAAATTAAAATCAATATACTGCTGCAGACTAGTGTCAGTTTGGTCCACGTCATCAATCGATAGAGTACGTTTATACCTATTTACAGTCACATTATTCAACAACTTCAAATCTTTATGATAAGATGCAGGTGCCAAGAATACAGGAGGTAATAGAAATGCTACATAACATACTCCGGACCAACCGGCTGGCAAGCGGTAATAACCTTTATTTCCACACACGAAGTATGTATTATGGGATGCTAAGAAGGTACTATTATTCAACCCGTCGATATTTAAGATAGTGATGCAATCACTAACACCCACAGGAATATAACCCACACTCTGGACACACAGGTCCGCTTGAGCTTGTGCCACTTGAATCACAAATCGGTCTTTCCCCACAGTGTCTCTGGTGTTCGTGAAAATATAGGGAATCGATTCATTGTCCGGTCGATACTCTTCCCATTCCCAAATTGTCCCATTCGCTTGCGGATATCCATCTTTATCTTGGTGACATTCCCTATTAAGTCTGAAGAGTAACCGTCCCACTGTAGGTTTCCGGGTGGCAAAAAGTAAAGTGTACCATGCTCTACAGGAGCCATTATGAGAGAAAGGAAGGGGTATAAACGGCGTTCCTCCTTTCTTCTGGTGAGCTGGCATCATGCCACATATCCAACAGTTCGTAGCATTGGTGGCAACATGGGTATGATGCAACATCTGGATGAAAGTGTTATTCAAATAAGACTGACGATGCTTCAACTCTTGATACGGTAGTGTATAAAAGTAGTGCTCCTCAGGCACTGGAGTAGTCAAAACAAGTAACTTTCGAGCAGGAGTCACATCCTCCACAAACCATGTGGTTATCCCAACAATAGCTACTGTGAACATAAAACCTGTTGCACAAAAGATTCTCTTTTTCTCCATGTCAGAATGAAATATCAATATCTTCCTGAAACTAAAAGGTTGTCAGAACTCTTCCCCTTAGGCAGCGGTTGATTTCTTCACCAGCGGGCCAAGACGGGTGTCGCTACACTAATGCAGGGCTGATCCCCCCCCCTTGCCTCATTGGCTCTCCGTTTCACTAACCCAAGGGCCGTTCTGACAACGTGTACTGATACTGAAGAATTCACTTCCTTGGTCTGAGATGATATCGCCATCCTCCAGGAATCACGTGGTCCGGAAAGAGCTCCTCAGTGTCGTTCGGTTCCACAGCACGGCCTTTCTCTGCAGTCAGAATTTCTCGATGGTCGGTCAATACAGCAGGCTCCACCAATCCGGGCGGCACTTTGCGACAGTGCAGGGAATGGATCCAATTCTTTCGGTTGGAAACCCGCACAGCCGTCCTCGTTGCAAGTAGGACTTGCTCAGGACCAACCCATCTCGGCTCCAAGCTGTTCGTCCTTTCAAAAATCTTCACCATATCATAGTCTCCAGGTCGGAGACTGTGACCTTCGCCGGTGGACCGATCAGGGAGCGCCTCCCGGACCTGTTGATGAATAGAAACCAAGTTATCCGTTAACTGTGCCAGATAATCATTCATCATTACACAAGGTACATCATACACAGCCTTAGGTCGTGGTGGACCCCAAATATTCATTGGGCGTCCAAAAACAATCTCGTACGGTGTAAGACCAGTTCGAGAGTGCGGTATCGATCTAATTGACAATAATGCCAGCGGTAAAGCATCTGGCCAAGTCAAAGAAGTCGAAGCTTGGATCTTAGCGATCTTGAGCTTCAGTGTACCATTATACTTCTCGACCAGTCCTGCAGACTGAGGGTGAAACACTGCGTGGAACTTCTGGGTGATGCCCAGACCCTTCAGAACATACTTTATAACATCCGCTATAAAGTGGGGTCCGTTATCACTCCACAGCAGTCTACAAACGCCATATCGAGGGAAGAACTCCTTCAATAGCATCTTGGCAGTAGTCATTGCAGTATTATCTTTCGTAGGGTATGCCTCGACCCATTTACTAAAGGCACATACCACTACTAGGACATACTTCAAATTGTTACAGCGCTCAAGCTGGATGTAATCCATCTGCAAAACCTCAAAGGGTGCAGTAGGTGTCGCAAATCCTCCTGCTGGAGTTCGAGTACCCTTTCCTGGGTTGTACCTTAGGCAAATCATGCAGGTCTGCACTACCCTCTTTGCCGTGCTAGCAATCTCTGGATGCTCCCAGACTTGAGTAAGCAATTTTACAATTGCGGAAGCTCCAACATGTGCTAGCCCATGTGCCATCTGAACCATAGGTTGTACAAAAGCTGTGGGTAACTTCCATCTATCCATCTGCTTATTTCTCCAACAACCCTCATCATCCAATTCTCCATCATTGGACCATTGCTCCCGTTCTTTGTCAGAAGCGGTCCTCTGTATTTCCAGCACCTCTCTTTTCGCATCGTGCCATCTTTCTACCTGTGACTTTACTACATACATGGCAGTAGCACCGGGCTGCATCGCAGTGTCCCGTGCCACCCGGTCTGCCAAAGCATTCCCTTCTCCGACTTTATCAACCACTTTCTTATGGGCACTACATTTAATGATAGCAATTTTCCTCGGATATGTCAATGCAGTCAAAAGGTTGTGAACTAACTCTCCATGCATTATTTGTACTCCATGCAACGTTAGAAACCCTCTCTCCTTCCAGAGTAGGCCGAAATCGTGCGCTACTCCGAAAGCATAGCGGCTATCTGTATAAACATTCACACACAATCCTGTGCTGAGCTCACATGCTCGTGTTAATGCTATCAGTTCCGCTGCTTGAGCTGATTTCTGTGGTATGCGTGCTGTCTCCACTATTGTTTGCAGTGTGGTAATTGCATACGCTGCTGAAGTCGTACCATCTGGTAGCTTCAGGCATGATCCATCCACCCACAATTCCCCATCTACATCTGGAAAGGGCGTATCTTGGAGATCAATACGACCCTTTGTCTGTTCCTCAGTCACAAGAATACAATCATGTGCTTTCCGTGCCTCAGACTGAGATTCTGGGAACGGCAACAATGTAGCCGGATTTAACGTTACACACCTCTTTAACGTAATATGAGGAGCCAAAAGCGTCAGCTCATATCCCGTTAAACGGGCACTGGTCAAATGCTGCATCTTTGTCTGATTAAGCAGGGCATCAACAGCATGGGGACTAATACCAACAGCTTATGAGATAACACAATTCCCTCGCTTTGGCGTATTGACACAGCTGTCGCCGCAACCGAGCGAAAACAACCAGGCAATGCTCGGGCAACAGGATCAAGTACAGCTGAAAAATACGCACAAGGGCGCTGCTTGTCGCCATGCATCTGCACTAAAACTGATAATGCACATCCATCTTTCTCATGCACATACAGCGAAAAGGGTTTTGTATAATCAGGGGTCCCTAACACTGGTGCTGAACAAAGGGCCTGTCGCAATTGCTGGAAGGCAGTGTCACACTCATTTGACCAAGGAAGCGGAATAGGTGTGTCTTTTGTCAAAAGGGCTAACAATGGCTTGGCTATGTGTGAAAACCCTAATATCCATTGCCTACAAAAAGAAACAAGACCCAAAAATGCACGCACGTCCTTCTGTGTGGAAGGCACTGGCGTGTCCAAAATTACTTGAATACGATCTGGTGTGAGTGCACGCCCCTCCTTAGACAAAAGGTGACCCAGATAAGTCACCTTTGGTCTACAGAACTGCAATTTTTTCCTCGACACTTTGTGATTGTGAGATGCCAAAAAGGAAAGCAAGGATAACATGCTTTTCTCACACAGCTCCGGAGTGTCAGCCGCCAACAAGATGTCATCGACATATTGTATGAGGGCGACTCCCTCGGGCAAAACAAAGGAGTCCAATTGTCTTTTCAAGGCTTGACTGTAAATGCTAGGGCTTTCTGTGTAGCCCTGAGGAACTCTACAAAATCGATAAGACCTGTTATTCAGAGTGAAACCAAAAAGGTATCGGCTATCGGGATGAATAGGAATCGAAAAGAAAGCATTTTTCAAATCAATCACCGAAAACGTGGTCGCCGTTGGCGGGACCAAAGTGAGCAACGTCGTGATATCAGAAACCACTGGATACTGAGGTATCACGATCTTGTTCACCTCCCTCAAATCAATTATAAACCGATAAACTTTGGCATCCGTATCCTTCTTCAAGATGGGTAAAATTGGACTGTTACAGACGTTGTAGGGAACTTCCTCCACTACTCGCACCTTAATCAAATCCTGCACAATCTGTATAAGGGCCTCCTCCCCCTCCTGGGAAATACGATACTGCGGGAGGCGTGGTAACACCGCCCCCTCCTGGACACTAATATGGACAGGCGGAATCACCATTTGTCCCACATCGGTATCCGAAATGGCCCACAAAGTACGAGGGAGAGTTGCTAACACAGTATCCTCTGTAACCACACACATCCGTTCAGACAGAGGGTGATTATCCTTTAATATCACACGCACTCCAGCGGGGGAGCAGCGGATCGTAGCTCTGAAGTGCTTGAGCATATCAAGACCCATAATGTTGTCCGGCGTGTTCGGGGCAAGCAAAAACGGACAGGGTGCAGAAAAGGAATCAACCTGGAATGTGAGGGGTCGAGAAAGAGGGCTTCGGGAGAGCGTACCGTCAAACCCTACCGATGTAACCATTAAGCCAGATGGGGGAGCCCTCGGAACCAATTGTTTAGACAGCGCGCTACGAGTCGCTCCTGTATCCACTAGGAACTGATCAGTAGAACCCAAAACCTTCGCTGATACATAAGGACCCTTCTGATCAACCGGCACCTCAACTGATTCTAACCCCCATCCAACGCATTCCTATGCATGCTGTGAATCATGGTACCCAGAGCGGTCAGTCCCTGACACTTGGTACTGGTTTTGTCGATCAAAGACATTAGGTCTATCTCGTTGCTGCCCGGTAGGTTCAAAACGAGCGTGATCATTAGAATTCCCTCTAAAATTCGAAAAAAACCCTCTACCTCTCGGTCCACCCTGATTATGCCCCTGACGCGATGCATACAACGCCGGGCAATCTCTGGCCCAGTGTCCCGATTGTTTACAATACGCACATTGATTCCTATTCAAATCAGATCGGCCCAAAGGAGGACCATAAGATCCTCCCCTACCTCTATTGACACCCCGACGAGGCGGACCGTACACTTGCGCTAACATCACCTTCGTTTTTAAATCTTTCGACTTCTTCTCCTCCTGCCCCTTCGCTTCTTGCTCCTGACGCTCATAATACTGAGCTATAGTCAGGAGGGCTGTCGGAGACGCGGTGGACCAAGAACTTTCACTCGCTTTTAGGCGGGCTGCTATTGCCGGTAATAAATTCGCCACATATTTATCAGCAAAGAGGTGTCGACCCGTATCATCCGTAAGTGACTGACCACTAAAATCATGAAATGTCTCCTCAAAGCGCGTAAAGAAATCTGCAACTGATTCATCAACTTTCTGTTTACACGAAGCTAACATATTCCAGTCAATCGTTTTAGGGGGAATGATTGTTTTTAACTTGGTCAAAATAGCAGCGGGGAGATCTAGGATAATCTGAGGTGGTTTCTGCGCGGGCTTCCTCTCCCTATCCTCATCCTCAAGTTCAGACCACCGAGCCTTAAAAGCGGCAACATCGTCCACCTTCCGTACGGATCGCCACATATCCGGTGGTAAAATAAGCCCAAAGAACAGATCTATATCTGCTAAGGTCATAGTACAAGAATTCAAGGCCCCCTCGACTTCTTCGTAAAAGGCCGCTGGATTCTTGCGGGGATCAGGCAATGCATTCTTTAATGCCATAACATCAGCCCTATGCCAGGGAGTATAAACCCAATTGTACACAAAATATCCCTTAGCATCGGCGGAGGTAACATCCGCACTAGTTCCCGCTCCTTTAGGAGGAACATACAAAGGTGCTGCCTCTCGCATTGGTTTAGCATGCACTAGTTCGCTCTTATCTGAGTGGGAGGTAGATGATTGGTCATCACCGACACGTAAATCCGACTGCTTTTCCTCCTCTGCTCTTAGGCGCGCTCTCTCTTTAAGGTCACTCGCCGCGTCCCGCAATGCAAACAGCCGTCGAGCCGCATCAGGCGCCTTAGAGGGAGAAAAAACACTGTTACGCAATGCTTTAGCATCTAATACTACATCATCAGGCTCAAAAACTGCCGAATATTTCCGAAAGACAGAAATCACTTCATCAGAAAAGTGTCCCAAAAAATACAACTTCTCTCTATCCTGCCACTTTTCCCAAGAGTCCAACAATTCAGCGAGGGATAACTTGCCCTTAAGTGCACGAAAGGAAACTTGCCGAAGCTCACCCATTCGGTCAACCGATAACATGGACCGCGTGTCTACCTTACCCGAAGCCGATCCAGAATCCTGTGACCTCGGGGCAGACGCGCCAACATAAGGGGGCGGAGAGCGATCTAATAAATAAAAATCATCGTCAAGATTAGTAAGGACAGGATAAAGTGGCTGACGGACAGCATATTGACCCGAGACTTGCAGCCTACGCTCTTTCTCTTGTCTCTCCGTCTGTCCTCTTTCCTCCCGACGCTTCGCTTCCTGTGCTCGCACATGATCATTCTTCCGTTGCTCTTTATCAAACAGCGCTTTCTCACGTTTCTCTCGCTCACGCACTTCCTTCACCCATAATCGCACACATTCAAACATGTCTTGCCGAGCACGCCGTTTACACATACACTGCTCCACATACTCAATCTTACGCATATCAAACGATCCATACAAAGGCCATCGTAACTCAGGATCCTTCTTGGTGTATTTCCTCCATACTGTGCTGTACATTATAGAGGAAAGACCATGCTTCACATACATATCCCTATTAGGAGTCCCCTCTGGGGGAGCTGGAGTAGATTCCTCAAGGTTTAACCGGTTTCCAAAGCAGCAGCACCACTTACGGAGTGCGCTAAAAGCAGGCATGCTCAAAAATAATGCAAAATATGCAGTATTATCAAAAATGGCACTTAAACGTTGTGCCGTTCAAATTTACACAACCTCGGAGAAATATCTCCACATTACCTGCCTATATGTGTTGCAACGCATATATTCTCACAATAATCAATACAAGATATGACCGGTCATCACAAATCAAACTCAAATAGCCAAACCCGGCTTCAAAAACTCGGAGCAAGTACCGTACAGCGGTTCTTACCAATCAAGAGTGTCCAGATTCCAACTGCCAAGCTCCAAAATTCGCCCAAACGGCTGTCACGGCAGGACCAACAGAAGAGGTCTCAGTCGAGGACCGGCGCCACCCAGATGGTCAGCTCGGAAGGGGAGGAAGAAAACCTCGGGATGCCAGGACTAAAGTGCCTCTGGCAGTGATCACATCCCCGGCCAAATTCCTCACCTTCGTCACGACCAGTCCTTCGAGCATCCGAGTCGCCGATGAGCCCCACGTGACGGGCGCCAATTGATGAGTACAGGCCCCAGCTAGGCCAGCAGGACACAAGGGTTCGCTCTCCTGCAAATGGAATCTACAAGGAAGTTGGCACGGAAACTGCAAAGTACAAAGACAAAGTTTATTAACCCTTAAGGGTGGTCCTACAACCCATACAACACTCTTCAGTATTGCATAGGGTAGCACAAAGAACTTGCGTACACGGTCCCCTTTTATACACAACAGAGGGGCTCATAAGTGGGTGGATACAACATGAGGCAAAGAGTATTACCTTTTATGGTCATTTTCGATACAGAATCAATATGTGGGCGGAGGAACTAATTTCCTGAGCCCGCGAAAACATGGTCAAGCAAGGACTAACTGATAACAGATGTGGTCAAGTGTGGGCATGCGCCAGAGGGACAAAGGGGCTATTTATAGACTGTTACTAGGCAGATTATAAGAGCAACTAACACGAAGATAGGACTCTTCTCGTGCTACGCACGTGGAGGCATGATAATACAAAATGGAGTCCAGACTTTAGTCAACATAACGGGAGAAACTCGGTCATAAAAGGGGAATTCATGTCTTTAGTGAATGCTTACTCACATCGTTATTTCAATTTTCAACACCGTCCCCCGATTCCCAGCCTCCGGTTCTCCTTCCGGCCCGGGAAGCAATGAGGTCGCGGCTACTTAGGGGCCGGGCGCGGCGGCCAATGGGAGTGCGGCTGTCAAGGGGGCACGGCCGCAGGAGCCAATGGATGCACGCCTGCTGAAATGGCGTGACTGACGAGGGCCGCGAGTCAAGGCTCCGTGCACGGTCCCAGACCTGGCGCAGCCCCTGCCGGAACCACGGCGGCCCCTCGCCTGAGCGCTCCTCCGCCTCTCAACGATGCAGGGTCAGCGCGGCTTCCCCACCGGCTTGTGGGAAGCCCGCACACCTCTCCTCGCCTGAGCGCTCCTCCTAACTCCTGGGCCGCGGCGGTGAACGGGGCCAGACAGCGCTTCTGGAGCACAGCGCAAGTTACAGGTACCCCGGCGGCGATGATCTTGGGCAGCTCGCGCTCCTCAGCGCGGAAGGGGGCACCGCCTGCATCGGTAGGTTCCAGGGGGACAGCGCTGTCAGGGCACGGCGAATAACTTCAGGTCAGTACTAATTAGCCCTGCGCTAGGGAGAGGCACAGGTTCTTCCAGCCAGGCGCTCAGGTCGCTCCAGTGCAAGTAACAGGTGACCAGAAGATAGCGCTTAGTGAGCACAGCTCTGGCAGGAGTGGGGGTAAGTCCTGGAGAAGCAGCGCTTGGATGGCACAGCACTTACCTTGGAGGGCTTCCAGCGCTTCCTAGACTTGGTGCCGGCAGAGGTTGACAGGTAGTGGTTGTAGAAGGTAGTTGCATCGGGGGGGGGTTGGAGTTGGCAGGCACAAGAGGCAGGGTGGTCCCTGCAGCACACTGGAGTTGGTCCCCTGGGCTCCCCCCTCGCTGGGCAAGGTCAGTGGCAGGCAGAGTCCCTCATCTAACTTGGGTACAGCAGGGCCTAGACTCAGTCAGTCCCAGTAGTGTATGTTTCTCCCCTAGGCCCAACCACCTATGCTCCGGCAGAGGTTCCCCCAGGTCCAGTGGTGCCCCAACTGACTAGTCAAGTTTCCCTCCTTTCCTCTTATACCCCCAGGTCAGGTGACCCTCCTGCAAAGGCGGCAAAGCATAATCCCTCCCAGGGCAGGAAGGTTCCAGGAGCTTCCACATAATAGTCTATGGGACAAAAAGGCGGGATGGAAAAAGATACTGTATCAGAATGTCCCAGCCTGCTCCTAACCACTAGTGTGTGTATGCAATGGCCACTCCGCAGTAGCAGGGGCCTGTGGCAGCCATGTTGTTAGGAGAGAGCACCTCCACCTCAGTACTGTTTAGCAGTGGTAAGGCGCCCAGAGACCTAGGGCCAACAAAAAGATGGCGGCAAAAAATTAGGCAACAAGGGCAGAAAAAGGGGTAGACCACCCTAGGGCTGACAGGTCTGACATGCGTCCCCCCCAGCCGAAAGTGGGGAGAGCTACCCAGCCTCTAGGGAGTTCTCTTCACTAAGGCGGAAGAACCGGGAGAGACAGTCAGCGTTGGCGTGGTCTACTCCGGGTCGATGTTCCACCTGAAAGTTCATCCCCTGGAGGGAAATGGACCACCTCAACAATTTGGGGTTTTCGCCTCTCATTTGCATGAGCCTGTGAAGGGGACGGTGGTCGGTCTGAATGAGGAAGTGAGAGCCAAAAAGATATGGCCTCAGCTTCTTCTGGGCCCAAACCACGGCGAAAGCTTAGCGTTCTATGGTACTCCACCGCTGTTCCCGGGGGAGTAGACTTCGGGAAATAAAGGCCAGTGGCTGGTCTTGGCCTTCCTCATTCAGTTGTGCACAGCTCCAATGCCATGCTCAGAGGCGCCTGTCTGCACAATGAATTCCTAGTTGAAATCCGGAGTCCGAAGCACCGGAGCGGTGCACAACGCGTGCTTCAGGGTCTCAAAGGCTTCTTGATGGGCAGCCGTCCAAATGACTCTACGGGGTTTCTTTTTAGAGGTCAACTCAGTCAGAGGGGCCACGATAGTTCCGTACCTCTTGACGAACTGGCGGTAATAACCCGAAAGGCCGAGAAAAGCCCGGACCTCCGTTTGGGTTTTGGGGTCTCCCAGGCCAAGATGGTCTCAATTTTGGCCTTGAGGGGTTGCACCTTGCCCCCGCCCACCAGGTGTCCCAGGTAGACGACAGATCCCTGTCCAATCTGGCACTTGCTAGCCTTGATGGTTAGGCCAGCCCGTTGTAGAGCCTGTAGCACCTCCTGGAGGTGCTCCAGATGGTCCTCCCAGCTGCTGCTGAAGACAGCTATGTCGTCCAGGTAGGCAGCTGAGAAGGCCTCTAGGCCAGAAAGCACCTGGTTAACCAACCGCTGGAAAGTGGCCGGAGCATTCTTGAGCCCGAAGGGCATCACCCGAAATTGAAAGTGGGCCTTGGGGGTGGAGAACGCAGTCTTCTCCTTTGCTCCATCGGCCATGGCAATCTGCCAGTATCCTGACGTCAGATCGATGGTACTTAGATACCGAGCTGCTCCCAGCCGGTCAATCAGCTCATCCGCCCTAGGGATCGGGTGAGCATCCGTCTTGGTCACGGAGTTCAAGCCACGGTAATCCACACAGAACCGGAGTTCTGGTGTGGTGCCCGGTGGGGCTGCTTTCGGCACCAACACCACCGGACTAGCCCAAGGACTGCTGGAAGGTTCAATCACCCCCAGCTACAACATCTTGGCCACCTCAGTCTGGATGCTGGACTTGATCTTGTCGGACAGCCGGTAAGACTTGGTTTTCACGGGCGGGCTGTCCCCTGTGTCCACGTCATGGGTACACAGATGCGTGATCCCAGGAGTGAGGGAGAACAACGAGGCGTACTGGCAGTCCCTCTGTTACTCGGGGGTCAAGGATGGGGAGAGGACCATTCCCTCCACCTATCCATCCTTCTCTTGAGTCGCCAGAAGGTCTGGAAGAGGCTCACTCTCTTCCTCTTCGCTCCCATCCGTCACCATAAGGAGAGCAAGCTCCGATCTCTCATGATGCGGCTTCAGGTGGTTCATGTGGAACACCCTATGGGGTTGTCGGGGCGTCTTAAGGTCAACGACATAAGTGGTCTGGCCTCTCTTTTCCACGATGTCGTACGGCCCAGTCCACCGGTCCTGGAGGGCACTAAGCTCTCCGGGCTCCATGACCCACACCTTCTGTCCAACTCCACCGTCCGAGCGTTGCAGTCATACCACTCCTTCATGACGGCTTGACTAGCCTCCAGGTTGTCTGAGGCTTCCTTCCACAGCTTGGCCATCTGGCTGCGGAATGCCAGCATATAGCTGACCACGTCCCGGGGAAGCTTCGCAGAAGTCTTCTCCCACCCCTCCTTCACAAGGCTGAGGGGCCCCCTAACGGGGTGGTCATAGAGAAGCTCAAAGGGGCTGAAACCGACCCCCTTCTGCGGCACCTCTTGGTAGGAGAACAGCAGGCAGGGTAAGAGGACGTCCCACTTCCCTCTCAAGTCCCACTTCCGTCGCAAGTCCTCAGGCAGACTCCAGATCATCCCCTTCAGAGTCTTGTTAAAGCGCTCTACGAGCCCGTTAGTCTGGGGGTGGTAAGGAGTGGAGAATCGGTAGGTCACTCCGCACTCCTTCCACATGGCCTGCATGTAGGCCGACATGAAATTAGTGTCCCTATCTGACACCACGACCTTGGGGAATCCCACATGGGTAAAAATCCCCATCAAGGCCCGCGCCACCTCAGGTGCAGTGATGGTCCTCAGAGGAATCGCCTCCGGGTACCGGGTGGCGTGGTCCGCTAACACCAAGATGAACCGGTGTCCCGAAGAAGTTGGCGGCTCCATCGGCCCGACAATGTCAATGCCTACCCACTCAAAAGGGGTACCGACAACTGGGAGCGGTTCCAGAGGGACCTTCAACTTGGTCCCAGTCTTGCCACTCGCCTGGCAAGTCTTACAGGTCTTGCAAAAGGTGTCAGAGGCAACTCGCATTCTGGGCCAGTAAAAATGTGGGACCAACCTAGCAAAGGTTTTGTCCTTGCCCAGGTGTCCTGCTAGTGGTATCTCATGTGCCAATTCTAGCAGAAAGGCCCGGTAGCATTGGGGGACCACTAAGGCCCTAGATGACCCATGCTCCAGAGCCTTAGGCTCACTGTAGAGGAGGCCATCCTCCCAGTAAATATGGTAATTGCCGGTCTCTTGGTTCGTCGCTTGGGCTTCGGCCTGTCGCCGCATACCTTCAAGCGTGGGGCACTCCCTCTGTGCCTGACAGAATTCCTCCTGGGTAGGCCCTCCTTCCACCTGCCACTCTGCAGGGGTCGGCAAGTCCTCCTCAGGAACAACATCCACCTCCGCGGACTCCGGGGTCACCTCCGTGGGCTCCCCATCTATCTCGCAGGGTGCGTCTTCCACCACATCCCCTTGACCAGCATTGGGCTGGGCTATTGTTCCAGGCTCCAACCCGGGTTGAGTTCCTTGCCGGGCAGCCATGGACCTCGTAACCACACAGGTCCATCCTGGTAACCCCCAGCATCTCAGCATGAGCGTTGAACTCCACCTCCTTTCAGGCGGTATGTTCCAAATCGTTTCCGAGCAGACAATCCACTGGCATGGCAGGGCTGACAGCAACTCTCAACTGACCTGAGACTCCTCCCCAATCAAAGGGAACTTGGGCCACGGGGTAATAACTCAGGCTGTTATCAGCCATTACCACCGTGTTGAAAACTAAAACAGCGATATGATTAAGCATTCGCTGTAACGAATCAAGCTGCTGCTGCTCTTGGGAATCTTACGGAAGAATTGCAAATCACTAGAATTGTTGCGTTACAGAATCGTATGGTATTAGATGTTATGTTAGCAGACAGAGGTGGAGCATATAGAATTATCGGAAGTAGTTGTTGTGTATTTATTCCTGACCACACACCATCAGTCTATAACGCTATTAATAAATTGCATAAAATCGCAGCTGAGATTCATACAGAAAATGGCACTCGGAGCTTTTCTGGATGGTTTTGGGCATTGATCACTACATGGGGATGGAAAGTTTTAACTGGTCTCTGTATTATTGTAGCAGTTCTGTTTTCCTGCTGCATCTGTGTTCAGTGTGGTCCTTTACTCTGTTCTTTATGTGTGTCATTTTGTATTCCCGATAAGAAAGCTATTGCCAATGTCACCTATCAGAAACACTTAAACAAGGAGGTGGAAGAGATGATGAAAATTGACATATATGATGATTATCCTAATAAGCCGAATGTCTTCAGTAAATGCTGAAAGGGTCGTCTTTTGAAAACTAAAACAGCGATATGATTAAGCATTCACTGAAGACATGAATTCTCTATAGTCAAAACGTGTTTCTTGTCTTATGTTGACTAATGTCCGGACTCCATTTTGTATTGTCATGTCTCCACGTGCTTTGCACGAGAAGAGTCCTACCTTTTCGCTAGTTGCTCTTGTAATCTGCCTAGTAACAGTCTATAAATAGCTCCTTTGTCCGTCTGGCACATGCCCAGACTTGACTACATCTGTTATCAGTTAGTCCTTGTTTGACCATGTTTTCGCGGGCTCAGGAAATTGTTAACTCCGCCCATACATTGATCCTGTATTGAAAATGTCTATAAATGGTAATGAATTTTGCTCTATGTTGTATCCACCCACTCATGAGCCCCTCTGTTGTGTATAAAAGGGGACCATGTACGCAAGTTCTTTGTGCTACTCTATACAAAACTGAAGAGTGTTGTGTAGGTTGTAGGACCACCCTTAAGGGTTAATAAACTCTGTCTTTGTATTTGAAGTTTCCGTGCCAACTTCCTTCTAGCTTTCGTACACAGGAGGGCGAACCCTTGTATTTGCGGGCCTAGCTGGGGCCTGTATTCATCAATTGGCGCCCGTCACGTGGGGCTCATCGGCGACTCGGATGCTCGAAGGATTGGTCGTGACGAAGGTGAGGAATTTGGCCGGGGATGTGATCACTGCCAGCGGCGTCTTTTAGGCCTGGCATCCCGGGGTTTCTTCCTTCCCTTCCGAGCTGACCATCTGGGTGGCGCCGTTCCTCGACTGAGACCTCTTCTGTTGGTTTGCCGCGTGATAGCCGTTTGGGCGAATTTTGGAACTTGGCAGTTGGAATCTGGACACTCTTGATTGGTAAGAACCGTTGTACGGTACTTGCTCCGAGTTTTGAAGCCTGGGTTGGTTATTTGAGTTTGATTTGTGATGACCGGTCATATTTTGTATTGATTACTGTAACAATATATGCGTTGCAACACATATAGGCAGGTAATGTGGAGATATTTCTCCGGAGTTGTTTAAATTTGAACGGCGCAACGTTTAAGTGCCATTTTTGATAATACTGCATATTTTGCATTATTTTTGAGCATGCCTGCTTTTAGCGCACTCCGTAAGTGGTGCTGCTGCTTTGGAAACCAGTTAAACCTTGAGTTATCTGCTCCAGCCCCCCCAGAGGGGACTCCTAATAGGGATATGTATGTGAAGCATGGTCTTTCCTCTATAATATACAGCACAGTGTGGAGGAAATACACCAAAAAGGATCCTGAGTTACGGTGGCCTTTGTATGGATCGTTTGATATGCGTAAGATTGAGTATGTGGAACAGTGTATGTGTAAACGGCGTGCTCGGCAAGACATGTTTGAATGTGTACGGTTATGGGTGAAGGAAGTGCGTGAGCAGGAGAAGCGTGAGAAAGCGCTGATTGATAAAGAGCAACGGAAAAATGATCATGTGAGAGCGCAGGAAGCGAAGCGCCGGGAGGAAAGAGAACTGGCGGAGAGAAAGAGCGTAGGTTGCAAGTATCGGGTCAATATGCTGTCCGCCAGCCACTTTATCCTGTCCTTACTAATCTTGAAGATGATTTTCATTTATTAGATCGCTCTCCACCCCCTTATGTTGGCGCGTCTGCCCAGAGGTCACAGGAGTCTGGATCGGTTTCGGATAAGGTAGACACGCGGTCCATGTTATCAACTGATCGTATGGGTGAGCTTCGGAAAATGTATTTTCGTGCGCTTAAGGGCAAGTTATCTCTTACTGAATTATTGCCATCTTTGGACAGTTGGCAGAATAGGGAAAATTTATATTTTGTTGAAACTTTTTCTGATGAAGTGGTTACTGCCTTTCGGAAATATTTTGATGTTTTTGAGCCTGATAGTGTAGTATCAGATTCTAAAGCATTACGTAACGGTGTCTTTTCTCCCTCCAAGGTACCCGATGCGGTCCGACGGCTGTTTGCATTGCGGGACGCGATGTTTGAACTTAAAGAGAGAGCGCGCCTAAAGACAGGGGAGGAGGAGCAATTGAATCCACATATCGGCGGGAAACAGTCGTCTACCTCCCATTCAGATAGGAGTGAACTAGTGCATGCCAAACCGATGCGAGAGGCGGCACCTTTGTATGTTCCTCCTAAAGGAACGGGAACTAGTTCAGACATGTCTTCCCCCGATGCTAGGGGATATTTTTTGTATAATTGGGTTTATACTCCCTGGCATAGGACTGATGTTATGGCATTGAAGAATGCATTGCCTGACCCCCGCAAGAAACCAGCGGCCTTTTATGAAGAGGTCGAAGGGGCCTTGAATTCTTGTACTATGACTTTAGCAGATATAGATTTGTTCTTTGGGCTCATTTTACCACCGGATATGTGGCGATCTGTGCGGAAGGTGGATGATCAAGCCGTTTTTAAGGCCAAATGGTCTGAGATTGAGGATGAGGATAGGGAGAGAAAGCCTGCGCAAAAACCGCCCCAGCTTATTTTAGATCTTCCTGCTGCTATCTTGACTAAGTTGAAAACGATTATTCCCCCTAAAAAGATTGACTGGAATATGTTAGCTTCGTGTAAACAGAAGGTTGATGAATCAGTTTCAGACTTCTTTACGCGTTTTGAGGAAACATTTCATGATTTCAGTGGTCAGTCACTTACGGATGATACGGGTCGACATCTTTTTGTTGATAAATATGTGGCGAATTTATTACCGGGCATAGCAGCTCGTTTAAAAACGAGTGAAAGTTCTTGGTCCACCTCGTCTCCAGCATCCCTCCTGACTATGGCTCAGTATTATGAGCGGCAGGAACAAGAAGCGAAGGGGAATGAGGAGAAGAAATCGAAAGATTTGAAAACTAAGGTGATGTTAGCACAAGTGTATGGTCCGTCTCGTCGGGGTGTTGAGAGAGGTAGAGGAGGATTTTATGGTCCCCCTTCGGGTCGGTCGGATATTAATAGAAATCAATGTGCGTATTGCAAACAGTTGGGTCATTGGGCCAGGGATTGTCCGGTATTATACGCACCTCGTCAGGGACGTGGTCAGGGACCGCCGAGAGGTAGAGGGGGCTTTTCGAATTTTAGAGGGAATTCCAATGATCGTGCTCGATTTGAGCCTAATGTGCAGCAACGAGATAGACCTAATGTGTTTAATCAGCAAAATCAGTATCAAATGTCTGGGAATGACCGCCCTGGGTACCATGATTCGCAGCATGCATAGGATTGCGTTGGGTGGGGGTTGGAATCAGTTGAAGTGCCAGTTGATCAGAAGGGTCCTTGTGTCACAGCAAATGTTTTGGGTTCTCCTGATCGGGTCCTAGTTGATACAGGAGCTACTCGCAGTGCGCTGTCCAAACAATTGGTTCCGAGGGCTCCCCCATCTGGCTTAATGGTTACATCGGTAGGGTTTGATGGTACACTCTCTCGAAGCCCTCTATCCCAACCCCTTGCATTTCATGTTGACCAATTTTCTGCACCCTGTCCGTTTTTGCTTGCCCCGAACACGCCTGACAACATTATGGGTCTTGATATGCTTAAGCACTTTAGAGCTACGATCCGCTGCTCCCCTACTGGAGTACGTGTGATATTAAATGACAATCACCCATGACAGAACGGATGTGTGTGGTTGCAGAGGATACTGTATTAGCTTCTCTCCCTCGTACTTTGTGGGCCACTTCGGATACTGATGTGGGACAGATGGTGATTCCGCCTGTACACATTAGTGTCAAGGAGGGTGCTGTGTTACCACGCCTCCCTCAGTATCGTATTTCCCAGGAGGGGGAGGAGGCACTCATACAGATTGTGCAGGATTTGATCAAGGTGGGAGTAGTGGAGGAAGTTCCATACAGTGTCTGCAACAGTCCTATTTTACCATTTTGAAGAAAGATACTGATACTAGGGTTTATCGTTTTATTATTGACTTAAGGGAGGTGAATAAGATAGTGATACCTCAGTATCCAGTGGTTTCTGACATCACGACGTTGCTTACTCTGGTCCCGCCAACGGCGACCACATTTTCGGTTATCGATTTGAAAAATGCTTTCTTTTCGATTCCTATTCATCCTGATAGCCGGTATCTTTTCGGCTTCACTTTGAATAATCGGTCCTACAGATTTTGTAGAGCCCCTCAGGGTTATACAGAGAGTCCTAGCATTTACAGTCAAGCATTGAAAAGACAATTGGATTCCTTTGTTCTGCCTGATTGTGTAGCCCTTATACAATATGTCGACGACATATTGTTGGCGGCCGACACTCCTGAGCTATGTGAGAAATGCACGTTATCCTTGCTTTCCTTTTTGGCATCTCACAATCACAAAGTGTCGAAGAAGAAACTGCAATTTTGTAGACCAAAGGTGACTTATTTGGGTCACCTTTTGTCTAAGGCGGGGTGTGCACTCACACCAGATCGTATTCAAGTAATTTTGGACTCGCCAGTACCTTCCACACAGAAGGACGTGCGTGCATTTTTGGGTCTTGCTTCTTTTTGTAGGCAATGGATATTGGGGTTTTCACATATAGTTAAGCCATTATTAGCACTTTTGACAAAAGATAACCCAATTCCTCTTCCCTGGCCAAATGAGTGTGAAATTGCCTTTCAGCAATTGCGACAAGCCCTTTGTTCAGCACCAGTGTTAGGTACCCCTGATTATACGAAGCTCTTTACATTGTATGTACATGAGAGAGATGGATGTGCATTATCAGTTTTAGCACAGATGCACGGCGACAAGCAGCGCCCCTGTGCATATTTTTCGTCTGTACTTGATCCTGTTGCCCGAGCATTGCCTGGTTGTTTTCGCTCAGTTGCGGCGACAGCTGTGTCAATACGCCAAAGCGAGGGAATCGTGTTATCTCATAAGTTGTTGGTATTAGTTCCCCATGCTGTTGATGCCCTGCTTAATCAGACAAAGACGCAGCATTTGACCAGTGCTCGTTTAACGGGATATGAGTTGACGCTTTTGGCTCCTCATATTACGTTAAAGAGGTGTGTAACGTTAAATCCAGCCACATTGTTGCCGTTCCCGGAAACTCAGTCTGAAGCACGAGAAGCACATGACTGTATTCTTGTGACTGAGGAACAGACAAAGGGTTGTATTGATCTCCAGGATACGTCCTTTACAGATGTAGATGGAGAACTATGGGTGGACGGATCATGCCTGAAGCTACCAGATGGTACGACTTCAGCAGCGTATGCAATTACCACATTACAAACAATAGTGGAGACAGCACGCATACCACAGAAATCAGCTCAAGCAGCGGAACTGATAGCATTAACGCGAGCATGTGAGCTCAGTGCAGGATTGTGTGTGAATGTTTATACAGATAGCCGCTATGCCTTCGGAGTAGCGCACGACTTTGGCCTACTCTGGAAGGAGAGAGGGTTTCTAACGTCACATGGAGCACAGATAATGTATGGAGAGTTAGTTCACAACCTTTTGACTGCATTAACATATCCAAAGAAGATTGCTATAGTTAAATGTAGTGCCCATAAAAAGGTGGTTGATAAAATTGGAGAAGGGAATGCTTTGGCAGACCGGGTGGCACGAGAGACTGAGATGCAGCCTGACTCTACTGCAATGTATGTTGTGAAGTCGCAGGCAGAAAGATGGCACGATGCTAGGAGAGAAGTGCTGGAGATACAGAGGACCGCTTCCGATAAGGAACGGGAGCAATGGTCCAATGATGGAGAATTAGATGATGAAGGGTGTTGGAGAAATAAGCAGTTGGATAAATGGAAGTTACCCACAGCTTTTGTACAACCTATGGTTCAGATGGCACATGGACTAGCGAATGTCGGAGCTTCCGCAATTGTAAAATTACTCACACGAGTTTGGGAGCATCCGGAGATCGCTAGTATGGCAAAGAGGGTAGTGCAGACTTGCATGATTTGCCTGAAGTATAACCCAGGAAAGGGTACACGGACTCCAGCAGGAGGATTTGCAACACCTACTGCACCCTTTGAGGTTTTGCAGATGGATTACATTCAGCTTGAGCGCTGTAACAATCTGAAGTATGTTCTAGTAGTGGTTTGTGCCTTCAGTAAATGGGTTGAGGCATATCCTACGAAAGACAATACTGCAATGACTACAGCCAAGATGCTATTGAAGGAGTTCTTCCCTCTGTATGGTGTTTGTAGATTGTTGTGGAGTGATAACGGACCCCATTTTATAGCAGACGTTATCAAGTATGTCCTGAAAGGACTGGGAATTACCCAGAAATTTCATGCAGTGTTTCACCCTCAGTCTGCGGGATTGGTTGAGAAATATAACGGTACTTTGAAGCTTAAGATCGCTAAGATCCAAGCTTCGACTTCTTTGACTTGGCCAGATGCTTTACCGCTGGCATTGCTGTCAATTAGATCGATACCGCATTCTCGGACCGGTCTCACGCCATATGAGATCGTGTTTGGACGCCCAATGAATATTTGGGGTCCACCGAAACCGAAGTCAGTGTATGATGTACCTTGTGTAATGATGAATGATTATCTGGCACAGTTAACGGATAATTTGGTTTCTATTCATCAACAGGTTCGAGAAGCGCTCCCTGATCGGTCCACAGGTGAAGGACATAACCTCCGGCCTGGAGACTATGTTATGATCAAGGCGTTTGAAAGGACGAACAGTCTGGAGCCGAGATGGGTTGGTCCTGAGCAAGTCTTGCTCGCAACGAGGACAGCTGTGCGGGTCTCCAATCGGAACAACTGGATCCACTCCCTGCACTGTCGTAAAGTGCCACCTGGATTAGTGGAGCCTGCTGTATTGACCGACCATCAAGAAATCCTAACTGCAGAGAAAGGCCGTGCTGTGGAACCGAACGACACTGAGGAGCTCTTTCCGGACCAAGCGATTCCTGGAGGAAGAAGATATCATCTCAGACCGAGTAAGTGATTTCTTTCTGTATCAGGACACATTGTCAGAACGGCCCTTAGGTTAGTGAAACGGAGAGCCAATGAGGCAAGGGGGGGGGATCAATCCTGCATTAGTGTAGTGACACCCGTCTTGGCCCGCTGGTGAAGAAATCAACGGCTGCCTAAGGGGAAGAGTTCTGACAACCTTTTAGTTTCAGGAAGATATTGACTTTTACTACAAAATGGAGAAGAAGAAGATTTTTTGTGTGACAAGTTTTATTATCATTATAGCTATTGTTGGTATAACCACGTGGTTTGTTGAGGATGTGACTCCTGCCCGTGAGTTGCTTGTTTTGACTACTCCAGTGCCTGAGGAGCACTACTTTTATACCCTTCCGTATCAAGAATTGAAGCATCATCAGTCTTATTTGAATAACACTTATATCCAGATGCTGCATCATACCCATGGCGCTACAAATGCTACAAACTGTTGGATATGTGGTATGATGCCAGCTCATCAGAAGAAAGGAGGAACGCCGTTTATACCTCTTCCTTTCTCTCACAATGGCTCTTGTAGAGCATGGTACACTTTGCTTTTTGCCACACGGAAACCTACAGTGGGACGATTACTTTTTAGACTTAATAGGGAATGTCATCAAGATAAAGAAGGCTATCCACAAGCGAATGGGACAATATGGGAGTGGGAAGAATATCGACCAGATAATGAATCAATCCCCTACATCTTCATGAACACTAGAGACATTGCTGGAAATGAGAAATTCGTAATCCAAGTGGCACAAGCTCAAGCGGACCTGTGTGTCCAGAGTGTGGGTCATATTCCTGTTGGTGTTAGTGACTGTATTATTGTTTTGAATATAGATGGATTAAATAATAGTACTTTCTTAGCTTCCCATAATACGTACTTCGTATGTGGGAATAAGGGTTATTATCGCTTACCAGCCGGCTGGTCCGGAGTATGTTATGTAGCATTCTTATTATCCCCTTTTTTTGTTAGCGCCTGCATCCTATCATAAAGACTTGAAATTATTGAACAATGTAACTGTAAATAGATATAAACGTACTCTATCTATTGATGATGTTGACCAAACTGGTACTAGCTTACAGCAGTATGTTGATTTTAATTTAGGATTGTTTTTCTTTGTTGGAGCTGCCCTAAATAGTAGGAAGGTTCGACGATTAACGAGAGTTGTAGAGGCTGTAACGAATCAAGCTGCTGCTGCTCTTGGGAATCTTACGGAAGAATTGCAAATCACTAGAATTGTTGCGTTACAGAATCGTATGGTATTAGATGTTATGTTAGCAGACAGAGGTGGAGCATATAGAATTATCGGAAGTAGTTGTTGTGTATTTATTCCTGACCACACACCATCAGTCTATAACGCTATTAATAAATTGCATAAAATCGCAGCTGAGATTCATACAGAAAATGGCACTCGGAGCTTTTCTGGATGGTTTTGGGCATTGATCACTACATGGGGATGGAAAGTTTTAACTGGTCTCTGTATTATTGTAGCAGTTCTGTTTTCCTGCTGCATCTGTGTTCAGTGTGGTCCTTTACTCTGTTCTTTATGTGTGTCATTTTGTATTCCCGATAAGAAAGCTATTGCCAATGTCACCTATCAGAAACACTTAAACAAGGAGGTGGAAGAGATGATGAAAATTGACATATATGATGATTATCCTAATAAGCCGAATGTCTTCAGTAAATGCTGAAAGGGTCGTCTTTTGAAAACTAAAACAGCGATATGATTAAGCATTCACTGAAGACATGAATTCTCTATAGTCAAAACGTGTTTCTTGTCTTATGTTGACTAATGTCCGGACTCCATTTTGTATTGTCATGTCTCCACGTGCTTTGCACGAGAAGAGTCCTACCTTTTCGCTAGTTGCTCTTGTAATCTGCCTAGTAACAGTCTATAAATAGCTCCTTTGTCCGTCTGGCACATGCCCAGACTTGACCACATCTGTTATCAGTTAGTCCTTGTTTGACCATGTTTTCGCGGGCTCAGGAAATTGTTAACTCCGCCCATACATTGATCCTGTATTGAAAATGTCCATAAATGGTAATGAATTTTGCTCTATGTTGTATCCACCCACTCATGAGCCCCTCTGTTGTGTACAAAAGGGGACCATGTACGCAAGTTCTTTGTGCTACTCTATACATTACTGAAGAGTGTTGTGTAGGTTGTAGGACCACCCTTAAGGGTTAATAAACTCTGTCTTTGTATTTGCAGTTTCCGTGCCAACTTCCTTCTAGCTTTCGTACACAGGAGGGCGAACCCTTGTATTTGCGGGCCTAGCTGGGGCCTGTATTCATCAACCGGGTGGAATACTTCAGGAATCACCTGCTCTGGGGACACCAGCTGACGCCTTACCATCGTCATGCTGGCACTAGTGTCCCTCAGAGCCTCCACCTCCTCCCCGTTAACCCGTACCCTCTGCCGGTACTTGGCAGTGTTCGAGGTCAACTGTGTCACTGGGACCATCTCTCTATCCCCCAGTGAAAACAAGGTCAAGCCTGTCCACCACCCCCCTCATCTAGGGACAACTCCTCCCCCAGCGCTACACTAGCCACCCCGGCGCTCTTACCTCCTGTGGGGACTGGGGCCCACAGACAGTAGGTATCCATTCACACCAATTGAAAGGTTTACCTATTGGCAGCTCCACCTAAGTCAATTTTCCAGTATTTTGCTTTAGTGTGATACAACATAAAGCAAGTAGGAAAACAGAAGGCAGGCTTACTTGGGCACTGGGGACAGTAAACATGAGTCTCCTGCCTCTTTCCCTGCATCGAGCACACTTTACAACAACGACATGGTCACTCCTTTTTGGGTGTTGCAGGAATTTCATCAGCAACGTGTAGCTTCTGCAGCCTTGCCACCTCCTCCAGAACAGATGAAGTGGAGGCTGCTGCTTCTGTAGGAGTAAGTATTTCAATCACAGACAACTGAAAGTCAAGGAAAGACATGAGGCTTCCTGTGGTGGTTTGACGATAAACAACATACGCATTGTATGTTGCCATCTGGATCAGGTGCGTTAACACTTTCTTATACCAAGTGCGAGTTTTACGACTCGCATTGTATGGTTGAAGAACCTGGTCATTCTTGTCCACGCCGCCCATGTACTTGTTGTAATCAAGTATACAGGTGGACTTTTGGACTTCGGCCATTTGACCCCAAACCGTGACAGGGGAAGTGCTCTCAGCATGAATTGTAGTGAGCGCATAGTTGTCACGCCTATCTGAGAACTTGACTGCGAGCACTTTGTTGGACTGCATCACAGTGCTCTGGGATTTCTGGAGCTTCTTGCAAACAAGCTCCTCCAATAACTTTGGCGCCAGTCGACGAATCCCCGCGAAATTTTCCAAAACTCGTGGGGCGTTCCGGTCCACCCCTGCTGTGAACGCGTTGGGTGCGCGACTCCAAACGGCGTTGGGTGCGCGACTCCAAGCAAAAAAAATAAGATTTAATATTCTTTAAATATACATCAAGGTTATGTGTTTAGATCTTGGGTGGCTCTAAAAAGAGCCCTTGTGTTTATTGGCAACATTTTGGTACCTATAAGTAAGTACCTATGCAGAGTCTAAAGTTGTTGAGGAAGACTGTTACCCTCATCTGTAAAATGTACACCATCTCTCCTATAGATGCCATCCATATTAAAAAGCAGATTGTTGTGGTAAATGAACCCCATCCTATAATCTGAGAGATAAGCAGAAACAGCTTTATTGACATGTTTCCTAGCTTTCTCAATCTGTGGACAAAATTGATTGGATCAGTTCCATTTCTCTCTTTGGCGTATGTTAAAATAGACAAAGGCAGTTTGGGGGAAAAGTGACATCAATTCTCCAAAGGTCTCCTTCATAAGCATTTCCAGTCCTACCCCAGTCAAAGTGCCTAGGTCATTGCCACCACAGTGCACAATTATGAGGTCAGGGTGTTGGAGATGTAAAAGGGACTTAACCAATGGCATCAATTGGTGCCACTTTAATCCTCTCTGTCCAATCCATTTAATGTCTAACAGTGTCATGCTGCAGCACTTCCTTATAGTTCTGCACTTATACATCCACCATACACTTCTAATGCATTCTTTCAGTCAATTATGCACTATGCATACATTTAACAAAACGTTCACACACTATCATACAAATATAGCTCTTTCTTTAACCAGAGAAGTTAGTTCTTAAAAGAACTTTTTTTGTTTTTGTGTTTTATATTTTTTTTGTACTTTTTTTAACGAGTTTCTGATTTTGTTCTTGTTTTTTCAAAAGAAAAAAGGACGAAAAAAGAGTTTACTTCAGGAATTAACAGCCCAGATAAAAAAAAGTCTAACAGCGATGGTTTTGGTGCTCTGTACAGACTAGGTTCACAGACTGCTCTCCGCAGCAGAGAAGTTGGTTGCACTTGATGCAGTGCATCTTGAGTTGAGCAATTTCTGGACGTATGTCCGGACGTGCTGGTGATGAGAAAGTGCCAGTAGTACTAGTCATTGCAGGTGGAGGGTTGTCTTGAAGTCTCCTGCACTCGTCCCGGGCCAGATTCACAGGGTGCAGAGTCTTGAAATGCTTATCCATACTAGCAGTCTCGCAGGAATATTTCTTATCGGCACTGCCTCTCGATAGAACCCTTTTACAAATTTTGCAGGTGACTTTCGTGGCATTCAAATTTTTTTAGCCCTTCAGGGAATGTAAAAAACTTCCACACCACCGATGTAGGTCTCTGAGGACGTGGAGGTTCAGGAACAAATTGGCCCCAGACGGTAAGTATCCATTCACACCAATTGAAAGGTTTACCTATTGGCAGATCCCCCTCAGTCAATTTTCCAGTATTTTGCTTTAGTGTGATACAACATAAAGCAAGTAGGAAAACAGAAGGAAGGCTTACTTGGGCACTGGGGACAGTAAACATGAGTCTCCTGCCTCTTTCCCTGCATCGAGCACACTTTACAACGACGACATGGTCGCTCCTCTTTGGGTGTTGCAGTAATTTTATCAGCAAATTGCCGCTTCTGCAGCCTTGCAATGTCCTCCAGAACACATGAAGTGGAGGCTGCTGCTTCTGTAGGAGTAAGACTTTCAATCACAGACAACTGAAAGTCAAGGAAAGACATGAGTCTTCCTGTGGTGGTTTCACGATAAACAACATACGCATTGTATGTTGCCATCTGGATCAGGTGCGTAAACAGTTTCTTATACCAAGTGCGAGTTTTACGACTCGCATTGTATGGCTGAAGAACCTGTCCGTTCTTGTCCACGCCACCCATGTACTTGTTGTAATCAAGTATACAGGTGGACTTTTGGACTTCGGCCATCTGACCCCAAACCGTGACAGGGGAAGTGCTCTCAGCATGAATTGTAGTGAGCACATACACGTCACTCCTATCTGAGAACTTGACTGCGAGCACTTCGTTGGACTGCAACGCAGTGCTCTGGGATTTCTGGAGCTTCTTGCAAACAAGCTCCTCCAATAACGTTGGCGCCGGTTGGCGAATCTTCACAAACTTTTCAAAACTCGTCGGGCGCTCCGGTCCACCCCTGGTGTGAACGCGTTGGGTTCATGACTCCAAACCGTGTTGGGTGCATGACTCCAAGCAAAAAAAAAATGTAATATTCTTCAAATATACATCAAGGTTATGTGTTTAGATCTTGGGTGGCTCTAAAAAGAGCCCTTGTGTTTGTTGAGATATTTTTGTACGTATAAGTAAGCACCTATGCAGAGTCTAAAGTTGTTGAGGAAAATTGTTACTCTCATCTGTAAAATGTACACCATCTCTCCTATAGATGCCATCCATATTAAAACGCAGATTGTTGTGGTAAATGGACCCCATCCTATAATCTCAGAGATAAGCAGAAACAGCTTTATTGACATGTTTCCTAGCTTTCTCAATCTGTAGACAAAATTGATTGGACCAGTTCCATTTCTTTCTTTGGCATATGTTAAAATAGACAAAGGCAGTGTGGGGGAAAAGTGACATCAATTCTCCAAAGGTGTCCTTCATAAGCATTTCCAGACCTACCCCAGTCAAAGTGCCTAGGGCATTGCCACCACAGGGCACAATTATGAGGTCAGGGTGTTGGAGATGTAAACAGGATTTAACCAATGGCATCAATTGGTGCCACTTTAATCCTCTCTGTCCAATCCATTTAATGTCTAACAGTGTCATGCTGTAGCACTTCCTCATAGTTCAGCACTTACACATCCACCATACACTTCTAATGCATTCTTTCAGTCAATTATGCACTATGCATACATTCAACAAAACTTTCACACACTATCATACAAATATAGCTCTTTCTTTAACCAGAGAAGTTAGTTCTTAAAATAACATTTTTGTTTTGTTTTTGTGTTTTATATTTCTTTTGTAGCTTTTTGAACGATTTTGTGATTTTTTTTGTTTTTTCAAAAGAAAAAAAGACGAAAAAAGAGTCAACTTCAGGAATTAACAGCCCAGAAAAAAAAATGTCTAACAGCGATGTTGTCGTTGCGCTGTACAGACTAGGTTCACAGACTGCTCTCCGTAGCAGAGAAGTTGGTTGCACTGAATGCAGTGCATCTTGAGTTGAGCAATTTCTGGACGTATGTCCGGACGTGCTGGTGACGAGAAAGTGCTAGAAGTACTAGCCACTGCAGGTGGAAGGTTGTCTTGAAGTCTCCTGCACTCCTCCCGGGCCAGATTCACAGGTTGCAGAGTCTTGAGATGCTTGTACATACTAGCAGTACTGCAGGAATACTTCTTATCGGCACTGCCTCTCGATAGAACCCTTTCACAAATTTTACAGGTGACTTTCGTGGCATTCACCTTTTTTTGCCCTTCAGGGAATGTAAAAAACTTCCACACCACCGATTTAGGTCTCTGAGGACGTGGAGGTTCAGGAAAAAATTGGCCCACAGACAGTAGGTATCCATTCACACCAATTGAAAGGTTTACCTATTGGCAGCTCCACCTCAGCCAATTTCCCAGTATTTTGCTTTAGTGTGATACAACATAAAGCAAGTAGGAAAACAGAAGGCAGCCTTACTTGGGCACTGGGGACAGTAAACATGAGTCTCCTGCCTCTTTCCCTGCATCGAGCACACTTTACAACGACGACATGGTCGCTCCTTTTTGGGTGTTGCAGGAATTTTATCAGCAAAGTGTCGCTTCTGCAGCCTTGCAACGTCCTCCAGAACACATGAAGTGGAGGCTGCTGCTTCTGTAGGAGTAAGACTTTCAATCACAGACAACTGAAAGTCAAGGAAAGACATGAGTCTTCCTGTGGTGGTTTCACGATAAACAACATACGCATTGTATGTTGCCATCTGGATCAGGTGCGTAAACAGTTTCTTATACCAAGTGCGAGTTTTACAACTCGCATTGTATGGCTGAAGAACCTGGTCGTTCTTGTCCACGCCGCCCATGTACTTGTTGTAATCAAGTATACAGGTGGGCTTTTGGACTTCGGCCATCTGACCCCAAACCGTGACAGGGAAGTGCTCTCAGCATGAATTGTAGTGAGCACATACACGTCACGCCTATCTGAGAACTTGACTGCGAGCACTTCGTTGGACTGCAACGCAGTGCTCTGGGATTTCTGGAGCTTCTTGCAAACAAGCTCCTCCAATAACTTTGGCGCCGGTCGGCGAATCTTCGCGAAATTTTTAAAACTCGTCGGGCGCTCCGGTCCACTCCTGGTGTGAACACGTTGGGTGCGCGACTCCAAACCGCATTGGGTGCGCAACTCCAAGCAAAAAAAAAATGTAATATTCTTCAAATATACATCAAGGTTATGTGTTTAGATCTTGGGTGGCTCTAAAAAGAGCCCTTGTGTTTATTGAGAGATTTTTGTACGTATAAGTAAGCACCAATGCAGAGTCTAAAGTTGTTGAGAAAGACTGTTACCCTCATCTGTAAAATGTACACCATCTCTCCTATAGATGCCATCCATATTAAAACACAGATTTTTGTGGTAAATGGACCCCATCCTATAATCTCAGAGATAAGCAGAAACAGCTTTATTGACATGTTTCCTAGCTTTCTCAATCTGTGAACAAAATTGATTGGACCATTTCCATTTCAGTCTTTGGCATATGCTAAAATAGACAAAGGCCGTTTGGGGGAAAAGTGACATCAGTTCTCCAAAGGGGTCCTTCATAAGCATTTCAAGGCCTACCCCAGTCAAATTGCCACCACAGTGCACAATTATGAGGTCAGGGTTTTGGAGATGTTAAAAGGATTTAAACAATGGCATCAATTGGTGTCACTTTAATCCTCTCTGTGCAATCCATTTAATGTCTAACAGTGTCATGCTGCAGCACTTCCTCATAGTTCAGCACTTACACATCCACCATACACTTCTAATTCATTCTTACAGCTCTTTCTTTAACCAGAGAAGTACGGGCCATATGTAGAAAGCAAAATTGCGATCGCAAATGCCGAAATTCGCCGAATTTGACATCAATTCTCCAAAGGTGTCCTTCATCAGCATTTCCAGGCCTACCCCAGTAAAAGTGCCTAGGTCATTGCCACCACAGGCCACAATTATGAGGTCAGGGTGTTGGAGATGTAAACAGGATTTAACCAATGGCATCAATTGGTGTCGCTTTAATCCTCTCTGTCCAATCCATTTAATCTCTAACAGTGTCATGCTTCAGCACTTCCTCATAGTTCAGCACTTACACATCCACCATACACTTCTAATGCATTCTTTCAGTCAATTATGCACTATGAATACATTCAACAAAACTTTCACACACTATCATACAAATATAGCTCTTTCATTATCCAGAGAAGTTAGTTCTTAAAAGAACTTTTTTGTTTTTTGCTTTATATTTCTTTTGTAGTTTTTTGAACGATTTTGTGATTTTTTTGTTGTTTATTCAAAAGAAAAAAGGACAAAAAAAAGAGTCAACTTCAAGAATTAACAGCCCAGAAAAAAAAAAGTTTAACAGCGATGGTTTTGTTGCGCTGTACAGACTAGGTTCACAGACGGCTCTCCGTAGCAGAGAAGTTGGTTGCACTTGATGCAGTTGCTGGAGTGGGGTTTTCTTAAAAAAAAATTGTATACCCCTTCATTTTATAGGTTTATATTAAAAGGACTAATTGAATAATAATAATTGTATTAATAGTTTGCTGTGAAAGACTAACCAACATTACTAATTAGAAAATACACGTGGGAACTGCTTTTGCATGGCCTTATTAATACGTAAACTAAAGTTTGTACGCATATTAATGGTAGACCTTTAGAATCTGCATGTTATATGTTGCTTTTGTGATGTATTTTGTGAATTGTGCTTTTAAATGTAAGTATAAACCGCAATGAATGTTGCTTACTGCTAGATAAATACACACACATAAAGGGTTTAGCGAGGGAATAACATTTTAAAAGTCACTTGCATGTATTAATTACGTTTTTGTGTTTCTTTGCTTAAGTTGACCTTTTCGGAGTGGCCACAAAATGGCTGCCATCCCTATTTGACGGACTGACGTTAAGCTAAAGTCTCTGGGTGAAGTGCGCATGCGTCGCTACTAGCAACAATAACCTCGTCCTGACCCCAGGCAGACTGTACCCACCAAGGTCGCACCGGGATGGGTGCCAACCATCAGACAAAGGACTTCCGTAAACTAAGAACTGTCATAATTGATGACACCATGGATACAAAACCGTATGGGAACCAAAATGCCTTGAATGGACAAATAACTGTTACAAATTATTAGTAAAATGTGAACTACACCTAAAGAAACATCTAGTGCTTTGTTAATCAGGAAGGATGATCCTGGTTCCACCAATCCAATTTGTTTAAGACATATGATGTAACATTTATGTCATCGATTTTACTATAAAAGAAGTAGAATAGAGAGGGTAAAAAAACTCCATCATTTGATTGAAGACTTGATTTCCTGACGTTATGCTGATGGAGAGGACGGTGACACTGCAGGACAGCTGTTCGCCATAGACTCTAACGGACTGATCAGATGCCCAATTACTTTACGAACTGATTGGTCTCTTTATGGGCATAGAGACAGGAGAAACTGAATTTGACTTAGAGGACGACATTTAGCCAGAATAGGTAAATATGCAAACCAGGATATTGAATGCTTTATGACTTTTCCATGCTTTATTTTAGATAAATATTTCTATTCAACATAATAACTGTGTCGGGTTATTATTAATTGTCACTCTACTCATCCATGGAATATAAAGGGTAATGTTTAGATCCTGGTGAGGTAGGGGAAGATAGGTGAACCGGTTACTCGTTAGGGTTTACATGTATTTTCCTCTCATTACAGCGTATGGAGTAAAATCACCTGTTAAGTACTATAGGACTATAGGGAATGAATGTTGGTGTTATGGGCCCCACCAGTGAATGAGTGAATGAATGTGGTTGTAGGGATCTATGGTCTGTGACGTAAAGAGGGATTTAATATTTCACACTGTAACAGTTTTTCTGGTAGCAGTATGATGGTTAGCTATTGTTTTGGGTTTAGTGACGATCGCTTGTAAATAGCTTATTGATTATTGATTAGTATTGATTTATGTACTAACATTCTATGTGGAGATACGTTGAGTTTTATGTTGTTTGCACGGCTTCTGGGATGTAGGAAGTCGGGAATTGGTAACAGTTCCGTAGCAGAGCAGAGGCAAGCGCTGCTCTCGGGAAGGACGGAATTGTGGTTGCCAGTAGGTACACGGGGAAAAACGTGTAACAATTGAAGTTGCACGGCGCATTGTCTGGGTTCGATTCGGTCGCATCGCTGTGTGTTGCCATTAGCGATATTCGTTGTGTGAGAGAAGTATGAATGATAGCAAAGGGTTACCTGTGAAATTTTGGTCTTAGGTACCAGGAAACCAAATGGCATACCGATAACGCTTACTACTGAAAAGGTAGCTGGTAGATTCTGAGCTTGTTAGAAGGACAAAGTAGAGGGAAGCGCTGCTTTGTTAACAAATGTTATATTCTGTAGTAGGGCAGAGGTAAGCGCTGTTCTCGGGAAAGACATTCTGTGTGAATGTACTACATCTTCCCGTATGAAAGTGTGTAAATGAAAAAGGCATTTTAAATAATGGTGAAACTCTAGTGTTATTTAATTCTAAAGCAGCGATTAGTTGATGCTTGATAGAAGGGTAAGGTAGAAGGATGTGCTACTTTATCAACAGAAGTACTGATTCCATAATAGGACAGAGGTAAGCGCTGTTCTCGAGAAAGACGGAATTCTTGTGAGAAAGGTCTTTTGCTGTTCTTTGGTTAGCGAAGCAGACAATGGAGATGTTTTTGTGTTGTTACTAACAGAATTGTAGAAATTGATACAAAAACTTACCGTGCAGACTTTGTAAAGGAGGGGTTAGCTAGAGCAGGAGCAGAGAGCAGAGCTGCCACAGCGGCTGCTGACGTCAGAACGACCGCGCTGGGATTGGACAGTCGGTCAGGAACGGAAAACGCTCCGGATTGGTGCGTTAGTGTAAAGCCGCGCTAGGATTGGAGAAATACAGGGTGACATAGACGCTCCCTATTGGTGCGTTAGTGTGAGTCGCGCTGGGATTAGAGGATTGTGACAGTGACGTAGAGGCCCCCTGACTGGTGTGCTAGTGTAAACTGCACTGTAATTGGATAGAACAGCGGGACAGTTGTAGAAAGACTTCTGATATACAGAAAACGAGAAAATGTATTACCAACCACCAGAAAAGAAAAAGACGTGGTTTGGAAAAATTAAGAAGTGGTTCAAGAAAGATAAACAAGTTAAGACTAGGGAAGGACAATTACTTCCACCACCGAAAACCCCCGCATCTCTAATGATTGCGAAATATGGGTATCATACTTGTATTTGGTTAGATAATTGGGTAAAATATACCAAGGACGATTGAGTCCTGGCTTTTCCAGAAAATGGTTGCTTTAATTTGGTTGTGTTAAGAAATCTCCGAGACAAAATGATGGACTTAGAGCCAAGACCTAGACCGACACAGTTTGAGGCATTGACGGAATGGGAAGACGAAATGCATGAACGAGAGAGACAGAGAAGTGGTAGGGGTTACCGATACATGTTCGGTAGACCATACGGACATGAAACGTGTGGGAGCCGGCCTCGTGGCGTGGTCCTGTTTTCCCGCGCTAAGCCGCACGAGGTCCCATGCACATCGGGACTCCTCCATCTTGGATTGCACGTCACTCCACGTGACCATCTGTATGACCCTGCTCTACCCGGCCTCGGTCCCAGCGAGGCCCGACATCGAGACGCCAACCCCTGGCCCGGGGGATACCACGTGAGCCCTTCCCACTCCCGGCGGAGGGCAGTATCGATGGGACCCCCAACCGTCTCTCCACACCTGGGTGTGACCGCCCCACAGCTCTCTGGGGCCTGGCGCCTCTCCTGCTGGGCGTCTGGCCGCTCCCTACCCGGCCTCTCTGCCCCCTCCGGGCGCAAGGGTCCGGACATCAAAGGGCTCCCGTCCTATATCTGGGGCGACCCGACAACAGGGCAGTAGTTGTATCCTGGAGTCAAGAGCCCTGCTGATCGGATCGCGGCTGACCCTACGGAAGAAGACTCACCCTGAACCACCACTTGAGCCCTGCTGACGACGTCGCGGCTCCACCGTGCTTAAAGACCTTCACGAACCTTTGGGGCCCTGCTGACGCTGTCGTGGCCCGACCTTGTTGAACCTTACCACCTGAGCCCAGCTGACCTCGTCGTGGCTCGACCGAAGCGGACCTACCACCAGAGCCCTGCTGACCGTGTCGCGGCTCGACCTAAGCGGAACTACCATCCGAGCCCTGCAGACGCCGTCGCGGCTCTCCACGTCCGAGCCGCTCTGAGACCAGCATCCAAGGTCTGGCAGAGAGCCCTCCCGTACCTGGCTGGTACTAAGACTGTCCCGCTACCCTATCCTCTTAACGAACATTGAGACTCTGATAGGATCCCTCGATCCCTCTGTAAATATTGCCCGTATTACTGCCGATAAAGAATCTAATCTTGCAACTGCTATTGAAGTCCTGTGTGGTGGTGTTACTGGGCCCAGTACGATCATAGGAGAAGGACCTCCCCGAGGGGGCTTCTCAGCGGCGCTCGGCTATAACTTTGCGGTAGGAAGGTACCCGGAATAGTCTCCCCGACTACCCGGTGGGCCTCCCTCCAACATTTGGTGGCCAGCGACGGGATCCGAGCCAGACACAATCGTACAAGCAAGTAACGCAACCACTGCCGGACCAGACGGGAAAAGAAAACCATGGATGGCCAAGAAGCAACCGTGGCCGCAACCTTCCAGGTGGAGAAACTGGAGGAATACACCCACAAAGAACTCAAACAGTTCTGCAAGGACAAAGGGATCCCAACCACAGGATTGGGCACCAAGGAAGATATGCAGAGAGCCCTGAAAGCCTGGCCAGAACTCGAGACCCCTCCACCCCGAGCCGAAGGGACCTCGGCCCGGGACGGAAACCTGCCGACCACGAGCCCGACGAACGGGGAGCGAACCGTCCCAGACACCAGCCTTTCCCACGAAGAGATACGAGAACGGGAAAGGGCACGGACACACGAAATGGACCTTGCCCGACTCCGGCTGGACGGTGAGCTCCTACTGGCGGAGAAAAAGATAGCCCTGGAGCAACTACGGCTGCAAGAGGAAATCGAGGAGAAGAAAAGGCATCGGGAGCTAGAGGAGAGACGGCTAACCCTCGAGCACGAGAGGAGCCTTAAAGAACTTGAACTAAAAGCTAAAACTGGGGAGACCAGCAACCCCGGAGCCCGGGACGCTCTGCCCCTGACCGAGCCCAAGGTTCACATCCCCAAGGATGTCGTCAAGGAGTACTATAAAAATGACGACATCCAGCAATGGTTCCGAGCGTACGAGGTAGCCATGACCTCCCATCGGGTACCCCGGAAGGATTGGGGCGCCGGCCTATGGGGGAGGTTCCTCAACGAGGGGCGGGATACCCTGTTGCAACTCCCCGACGCCGTGATGACCTCGTACGACCACATGAAGGAAGCCCTACTCACACGCTACGGACTATCGGCCGAGATGTACCGGCAACGCTTCCGGGACTGCAAGAAGATCCCCGGTACCACATGGGTCGAATACGTGGACTTCTTCAGCCGAGCGTTGGAAGGATGGATAAAAGGGAGCAAGGTCACCTCATATAATGAACTGTTCGACCTCATTGTCTGGGAGCACCTCGCCAACAACTGCTTTGTGGAACTAAGGCAACACCTCCTGGACAGTAAACTGACCGAGCCCCGGAAGCTCGCCGCCGAAGCGGACCGATGGGTCAACACCCGGGTCCCCCGGAACCCTGTGGGGGACTACACCCGGAGTACCACGGGACCTCCCTGCCAGCGAGGCGGAGGAGGGGGTTCCCACCGCAGTCGAGAATTCCCAGCCGGGCCGCCCAGAAGTCCGCCAGGAGGGCAAGCAACCAACCCCGCTTCCCCGACCCAGGGCCGAAGAGGGACCCCTATCGCCCGGTCTGGACCACGACCGACAGTGACCTGCTTCGGATGTCAGCAGACCGGCCATTATGCAAGTGACCCGGCTTGCCCCGTGAACCGACGGAACGGGACCACGGGGCCACCTCCCCGACAAATAGCCGCCGCAGCTCTGGGGGAGAGAGAGGACGAGGAGGAAAACCACGACGACGGGTCCCCCGAGTGGGAACCAGCCGCCATGTCGCTTGTATGCCTAGGCTCCCGAGAAATGGTGCCCCGAGCCACCATCCCAAGCAACACCCAGAATTACCAACAGTGGGTCACCATCAACGGGCGACGGGCCAAGGCCCTCCGGGACACTGGGGCCAGTGTGACCGCTGTCCGCTGCCATCTGGTGACCCCCGAACAGATCCTGCCACATGTCCTCTGCCCTGTCCAGACCGCAGACAACACCGAGAGCATGTGCCGGATGGCCCGAATCCCCTTCGAGTGGGGAGGAGTGACCGGCACCCTAAAAGTAACTGTCCGCGACGACGCCCCGGTGGACTGCCTCCTGGGGAACGACCTAGAGAGCTCCCCCTGGGCCCAGGTGGAGCGCCGAGAGCATCTGGGGATGCTAGGACTACCCGAGTGGGCCTGCGCCACCACTCGGTCCATGACCACCCAGCCAGCCGCGGCCCCGGCCCCCGACAAGCCGGCGAGCCCCGAACAATCCACCTCCTCCGGCCCGGAGAAACCTGACGAGGAGGCCGGGCCGTCCGAACTTTCTTCCAACGAGGCCGCTCCCCTCAGCGAGATCCTCGAGCTGGCCCAGTGGCGCCACGACGGGGGCCCCACCCGCGAACAATTCCAGCAAGAGCAGAAGGGCTGCCCGTCCCTCGAGGGGGCCCGACAGCAGGCGGCTGCGCAGGCTGCGGGGGACCCCACAGGAACCCACTGGGTCTATTGGGACAATGACTTATTGTATAGCGAGCAGAAAGTCGCCGAACTAGGGGCCGGCCGGGTGCTGGTGGTCCCCCTCCGATTTCGAGAGTTCCTCTTGAACCTGGCACATGACGTGCCCCTCGCCGGACATCTAGGGCGAGACAAGACTTACAGCCGCCTCGTGACCCATTTCTATTAGCCCCGAATGAGACGAGACGTGGACCAGCACTGCCGGTCCTGCCCGACCTGCCAAGCTAGCGGGAAGACTGGGGGACGAGTGAAAGCCCCCCTACAACCATTTCCAGCCGTCCACACCCCGTTCGAACGAGTGGGGATCGACATCGTGGGGCCCCTCGACCCCCGAACCGCCCTGGGCCACCGCTTCATCCTGGTACTGGTCGACCTCGCCACCCGATACCCAGAAGCTGTCCCCCTCCGAACCGTGACAGCTCCAGTGGTAGGACGGGCCCTGATGGGCATCTTCTCCAGGGTGGGGTTCCCCCGAGAAGTAGTGAGCGACAGGGGGACGAACTTTATCTCGAAGTACATGAGATCCCTCTGGCAGCAATGTGGGGTCACCTATAAATTCACTACCCCTTACCACCCCCAGGGGAACGGACTGGTCGAGCGGTTCAACCGAACCCTGAAGGGGATGATCAAGGGCCTGGAAGAGCCCCTCAGGAGGAGATGGGATGTCCTGTTGCCCTGCCTCCTGTTCGCCTACCGGGAGGTACCACAGAAGTCCCTGGGCTTCAGCCCCTTCGAACTGGTCAAGGAGGGTTGGGAGGCGAGCGTCCAAAGTGCCCCTCCCGACGTCTACCGGTACCTCCTGACCCTGCGGAACCAGACTCGGAAGTTCCGGGCCCTGGCAGAAGCCAACCTTGAAGCCAGCCAAGAAGACATGAAACGCTGGTATGACGAGAATGCCTCAGCCGTCGAGTTTGAGCCGGGCCAGCAAGTCTGGGTCATGTCACCCGTGGACCCCTGCGCCCTGCAGCACAAGTGGACCGGGCCCTTCAAGGTAGTTGAGAGGAAGAGCCCCGTCACGTACCTGGTCGACATGGAGTCTCAGAGGAACCCCCTCCGGGTCCTGCACGCCAACCGGCTCAAGCCCTACTTTGCCCGAACTGAACTAAGCTTACTGCTGGCTACTGACGATGGGGGTGAAAGTGACTCCGAGCCCCTACCAGACCTCCTGGGGTCCTTGAGCCAAGACGGCTCCTTGGAGGGCGTCCGCCTCTCCGCCACCCTAACACCAGAACAGCGCCATGACTGCCAGAAGCTGCTGCAACCCTTCGCTGCCCTCTTCTCTCTCACGCCCGGGGTGACCCCCTGGTGCGTCCACGACATGGACACGGGGGATAGCCCCCCTGTACGACACCGCGCTTATAGAGTGCCTGACCGAGTCCGAGCCTGCATAAAGACCGAGGTCGCCAAGATGCTCGCCCTCGAAATCATCGAGCCTTCCGACAGCCCGTGGGCCAGCCCGGTAGTCTTGGTACCAAAGGCCGCCGCCCCCGGCACGGCCCCCGAACTCAGATTTTGTGTCGACTACCGGGGCCTGAACGCAGTTACCAAGACCGATGCCCACCCTTTGCCACGAGCCGATGAGCTGGTTGATCGCTTAGGGGCCGCCCGCTACCTAAGCACCTTTGATCTCACCGCTGGGTACTGGCAGATCAAGCTCACTCCCGGCGCACAAGAACGATCAGCTTTCTCTACCCCCGATGGCCACTACCACTTCCGGGTGATGCCCTTCGGCCTGAAGAACGCCCCAGCGACCTTTCAGAGGCTGGTAAACAAGGTCCTGGCCGGTCTCGAAGCCTTCAGCGCGGCCTACCTCGACGACATTGCTGTCTTCAGCGACCACTGGGTCGCGCACCTAGGACACCTGGGGGAAGTCCTGGCCGCTCTCCAAAGAGCCGGGCTCACCATTAAAGCCAGATCGGTCAAGGCTCTGTGACCTATCTGGGCCACCAGGTGGGGAGTGGCCAGGTGGCCCCCATCCAGTTAAAAGTCGACGCCATCCAGGCGTGGAAGCCTCCCGCCACCCAAACCGCTGTCCGGGCCTTCTTAAGGATAAAGGATTATGGCAGCATTGTGGGCCCCCTTACGGAATTCACTTCAAAGAAGCAGCCCAAGACGGTGCACTGGACGCCCCGCTGCCAGACCGCGTTTGATGCTCTCAAGGCGGCCATGTGCGCTGCCCCTGTGCTACAGGCCCCCGACTACAGCAAGGAATTTGTAGTCCAGACCGATGTATCGGAGTACGGGGTCGGGGCAGTCCTCTCCCAGCTGGACGCCAAGGGCCTCGACCGACCGGTGGCCTTTATCAGCCGCCGACTGCTGCCGCGAGAACAGAGGTGGAGCACCATCGAGCGGGAGGCCTTCGCTGTGGTATGGGCTCTCAAGAAGCTCCGGCCCTACCTTTTCGGTACCCACTTCAGGGTCCAGACTGACCACCGGCCCTTGCGGTGGCTCATGCAAATGCGGGGCGAGAACCCCAAGCTGTTGCGCTGGTCCATCTCACTGCAGGGGATGGACTTCACTGTAGAACACCGGCCCGGCAACGACCACGCCAATGCTGACGGCCTGTCCCGATTCTTCCGCCTTGGCGAGGAGAACCCCCAAGAAGATGGGTGACTCTCCCTGCCTTCAGCTGGGGGGGACGCGTGTGGGAGCCGGCCTCGTGGCGTGGTCCTGTTTCCCCCACGCTAAGCCGCACGAGGTCCCATGCACATCGGGACTCCTCCATCTTGGATTGCACGTCACTCCACGTGACCATCTGTATGACCCTGCTCTATCCGGCCTCGGTCCCAGCGAGGCCCGACATCGAGACGCCAACCCCTGGCCCGGGGGATACCACGTGAGCCCTTCCCACTCCCGGCGGAGGGCAGTATCGATGGGACCCCCAACCGTCTCTCCACACCTGGGTGTGACCGCCCCACAGCTCTCTGGGGCCTGGCGCCTCTCCTGCTGGGCGTCTGGCCGCTCCCTACCCGGCCTCTCCGCCCCCTCCGGGCGCAACGGTCCGGACATCAAAGGGCTCCCGTCCTATATCTGGGGCGACCCGACAACAGGGCAGTAGTTGTATCCTGGAGTCAAGAGCCCTGCTGATCGGATCGCGGCTGACCCTACGGAAGAAGACTCACCCTGAACCACCACTTGAGCCCTGCTGACGACGTCGCGGCTCCACCGTGCTTAAAGACCTTCACGAACCTTTGGGGCCCTGCTGACGCTGTCGCGGCCCAACCTTGTTGAACCTTACCACCTGAGCCCAGCTGACCTCGTCGCGGCTCGACCGAAGCGGACCTACCACCAGAGCCCTGCTGACCATGTCGCGGCTCGACCTAAGCGGAACTACCATCCGAGCCCTGCAGACGCCGTCGCGGCTCTCCACGTCCGAGCCGCTCTGAGACCAGCATCCAAGGTCTGGCACAGAGCCCTCCCGTACCTGGCTGGTACTAAGACTGTCCCGCTACCCTATCCTCTTAATGAACATTGAGACTCTGATAGGATCCCTCGATCCCTCTGTAAATATTGCCCGTATTACTGCCGATAAAGAATCTAATCTTGCAACTGCTATTGAAGTCCTGTGTGGTGGTGTTACTGGGCCCAGTACGATCATAGGAGAAGGACCTCCCCGAGGGGGCTTCTCAGCGGCGCTCGGCTATAAGTTTGCGGTAGGAAGGTACCCGGAATAGTCTCCCCGACTACCCGGTGGGCCTCCCTCCAACAATACGCATGATGATCGAATGAAAAGATGGAGAAGTGCAAGCATGACAGAAGGTGTGTTTCCTGTAAGAATGACAGGAGAGAATGAAGGAAGAAAAAGCACAGAGAAAAGGCGAAATGTGGAATCGAGTGGGTATGAATCGAATGAATCGGAAGATGATGTTCTTGATGTGTTTTATAAAAATCCACCACCGTACCGACCAGAACCAGAAGCATTAACACCAAGTGCCCCAATGAGAGAAACATTGAGAACGATTAAAACAGAGACTATGTCACCAGAGTTAGGGAAAAGTAACTCTGCAAGAGAGGTAGAAAAACAGACAGAATGTAGAATAAATAGTGAAAATTCAACAGAATTGGCTAAAACTACTCTAGAATTAACTGAGAAAATAAGAGAATTGACCAAAAATCTAGAAGCAGTAACAGTTCCAGTAACGATAGGTCCAGTAATGCCCATATTTGAGAAACAAAAATATAGCGAACATTGTTTGACAGTGCCGTATAGAAACCATAATTTAATCGAGAACCCTGAACGGGCTCAAATTGAGAATCCGTTGGGACCGGCAATAAATATGTTTGAACCGAGTGTTTCAAGTAATCCATTTGTGAATCAAATTTATGCTGAAAGGAGTAGAATGACAATGGAAACTTTATTAGAACCATAAAAGCCTCCAGAACAAAATATTGTAGAAAGCCCAGTAGGACCCTCTGTAGAAGAATTAAGTGAATGGCTCAGAGGGTAACAGAAAAAAGACCAAGAATCTCAATCATTAGATGTGGCCAAATTACGAATGGTATTAGAAGAATTGATAGTAGGAACTATCCCTACTGAAAAATTGAAAAATTATCAGGATGAGGAATTATTATTCTGATGTAAGAGTGCGACATGGAGAGCGAAAAACTTGCATGAAAAACCAGGAGAAATGGCAAATGAAATGGGAATAGATTTTGACAAAGTAAAAGCCGTACAAAAACCTTATCAAGTTGATTTCACTGAGAAAGATATAGAGAACATGAATACCAAAGGATGGATAGGTCAGATTAAGGATATAATCGGTTTATTGAGAAAATGGGGGAATGTGGATAAATGGAGAAGCAAGTGGTATAAAAGACGTGACGATGCCTCAGAAAAGACAGTTTCAGCATTTCCCGTTAGAGAGAAAGAAAAGGTAGCGACAGAATACCCCATGAGGGAGATTCCGGGAGGAGGATATGTACATGTTCCATGGACAAGACAAGACATTTTGTCTTTCACAAATGATTTCCCTCGACTACACGAAAAGCCCGTCGAGTGGTACCGGCAGGTAGACAGATTTGTAAAATTGTCAAAGGTATTATGGATAGATCTGAATAGTCTATTTGATATAATAGTACCGGCAGATTTGTGGACAGAGTGCAAGTTGATGATAAATTGGCCAATTCAGGAGTATCCTAGGGACCCAAAGACAGGAGCTCCCGATCCAGAAGTAATGAAGAAATATGAGCAGGTTATGGCATTTCTGAAGAATAATGTACCCCCTAAGGAGACAGATTGGGTAAATATTGACAGAACCCATCAGGAAAGCAAGGAGTCAGTACATGCATACTATGAAAGGTTAATTCAGGCCTTTAAGCAGTTCAGCTGAGATGAGAACCTGAGTGATAAAGATTTGAGTCATTTTGTATACAGATTTGTATATGGTTTACGCCCAGAAATTGGTGAGATGATAAAACAACATACGGTTGATTGGCAAAATAAGAAAATAGATGAAGTATTGAGACATGCTAAGTATTTCAGTGATGAGATTGAGGCAACCCAGCGAAAACTGAAAGAAAAGGCTATGTGGGCACAGGTAAAAGTAGCTGAACGACAGGAAGCTCAGTTGGGAGAACAAGCAAACAAATCAGGAATAAAACCAAGATTTGGTCCTGGGAAAGGGAGAGGTAATATAGAAGAAGCTAAAAAGAAGTTCCCATCCCATAATTGCGGTGAGTTGGGACATTGGAAATCAGAGTGTAAAAACCCTCCAAATACTACTAATAAAAATCTGTCATTGAATCCACAGGTGCAGAAAGAGGTGGGTGGTCAACAGCAGCAACAGCAGCAGGTGGTTACTTCCCGGAATCAGGTGCCAAAACCACCTTTTCCGCAGAGCAAAAACACACAGAAGTATAGTAATGAATCGGAATTCTACAATAAAGAACAGGTAAATAAACCCTCACGCGCTTGCGCTGTTATGCAGTATTGGCTGCAGCTCGATGAGAGTGATTCAGAAGCAGGATATTGACGGTGCCGAAGGGAGGAAGAAGAGTGCGTACTTGGCGCAACTCTAGAAGTAGACCAGACAGGCCCATTTGTAGATGGGAAGGTTAATGATGCGAATATTACTTTCCTAGTGGACACTGGTGCTTCTCGATCAACTGTTAGATCAGCTGATGTAAAGAATCTTCCTCTTTTGGATGAAACAATCCAAGTAGTTGGTGTATCTAACCAACAGTTAAGGACATACCTTACAGAACCAGTAAAGGTTAGTATAGGGAAATTCTCTGAGATGCACCGCTTTGTGGTGTGTGACACCAGTCCCGTGAATTTGCTAGGAAGGGACTTGTTGTGCAAGATGAAATGCACCATATTTTGTACACCAGATGGAATAGCATTTGAAACACCAGATGAAGATGTATTGTATAAAATGACCATAGCCAACAGAGAATGTGAGGTAATTGGAACATATGCAGTATTCAATCCAGATGAACTACTTAAAGAATTAAAGCAGTCAGTGAAAGCCGAAGTTTGGGATTTCACCGGAGAAGATGTAGGATTGATGAGAAATGTAGACCCAGTAATAATAACTGTAAAAGAAGGAGTAAGTAATCCAAATATTCCTCAGTATAGATTGACACCTGAAATAATTGAAGGAGTTACTCCGATAATTGAGAAAATGATCAAGCAAGGGATCCTAAGAGAAATAATGAGTAGCCCATGTAATTCACCTATAATGGGATTGAAAAAGCCTAATGGGAAATTCAGAATAGTGCAAGACCTGAGAAAAGTGAACCAAATTGTTGTGCCATGCTGTCCCATTATACCGAATCCATCAGTGATTTTGTATCAGATTCCCCATGATGCAGAATGGTATACAGTGATTGATCAGTGTCATGCGTTCTTTTCCATCCCATTGCATCACGACAGCCAGCAAATCTTTGCATTTCGGTTTGGAGATCGTATTTTGGCATGGTGCCGAATTCCACAGGGGTACACAGAAAGCCCCTCAATATTCAATCAGTTATTGAAAAAGTCATTGGAAAGTTTGCAAATGCACGAAAGTTCAGTATTAGTGCAGTATATCGATGACCTCCTTGTGGCATCGAAAACACGTGAAGCTTGTGAAGTAGACACTATAGCCTTACTAAATCATTTGGCAGATGGAGGATTAAAGGTGTCCCCAGCAAAACTGCAGTATTGTAAGAAAGAAGTATAGTATTTGGGACATAACATTGAAAAGGGATTGAGGAAAATAACAATGGACAGAATCAGGATCATAAAAGGAATGAGAGCCCCCATGACCCAAAGAGAGGTGAGAATGTTTCTGGGAATGGTAGGGTACTGCCGCCAGTGGATCAGAAACTTTTTGCTGATTGCAAAACCTCTGGTAAGGCTAACAAGAAGTGATGTAAAAGATCCTCTTGAATTGAACAAGGAAGAATTGGCAGTATTCAAACGATTGAAAGATGGATTGTGTGAAGCCCCAGCACTAGGTACGCCTGATTATGAAAAGGAGTTTGAGTTATATTGCAGTGAGAGAAATGGATGTGCACTTTCTGTGCTAAGCCAGAAACATGGGAGACTGAGAAGACCAATTGCATATTACTCATCAATGCTTGACCCAGTAGCTGTAGGTTTACCTGGTTGTCTGAAAGCAGTAGCTGCAACATGTCGAAGTTTGGAGCAGAGTAAAGGAATTTTGATGGGATATCCTTTGAAAGTGGTTGTACCTAGTGATGTGGCGATCCTCTTAACAAGGAGTCGTACTCAGTATATGACACATAGTCGGCTGACTAAGTATGAGAAGGTCATATTAGGTGCAACTAATGTGAGTCTTGCAAGATGTGTGAATGTGAATCCTGCAACATTATTACCTGATGCTGAAAATGTGGAAGTCAGAGATGAAGTAGATCATGACTGTTTGGATGTACTTGACTATAGCACGAAACCACAACCAGACATAAAAGATGTACCTTTGCCAGAAAGTGATTTCGTGATGTTCGTTGATGGGTCATGTTTGAGAACAGAAGAGGGGGTGCTAAGTGCAGCATATGCAGTATGCACGGTTGCAGCAGTATTGGAAGCATCTTACCTGAAAGGAGTAAGGTCTGCTCAAGTAGCAGAATTAATGGCCTTGACTCGAGCATGTAAAATTGGGAAAAGTGTGAGAGTGACTGTGATTACAGACAGCCAATATGGCTTCGCAGTTGTCCACGATTTTGGCCAACTTTGGCTACAAAGAGGTTTCCTGACCTCAAGTGGAACTCCCATTAAGAATGCAGAAGCGGTTGGGAAATTGATTGAGGCGATACAGCTGCCTAAACAATTGGCTGTGGTGAAATGTGCAGCCCATGGTCATGGTGGTGATTATGTGACAACTGGAAATAGTTTTGCAAATGACATGGCACAGTATTGTGCACGCAATCAGAATTCAGTCAATCGGGCAAAGGAAAGGGAAATGACTTCTTGTTCCTTAATGTTTACTAACACTGTAGGAACATGGGAAGAAGTGAGGCAATTGCAGGAAGAAGCAGGAGATGAGGAAGCAAGGCAGTGGGTAAAAGCAGGATGTGCACCAAGAGAAAAGGATCATGTGTGGGTTTATCGAGATGGAAGACCAGTTATGCCAGATAGCATGATGTCAACCATGGCACGGATGTATCATGGTCAGGGACACATAGGGAAAGATGCTATGATCAGGTCATTTAAGCAGACCTGGTACAACCCAAAATTCAGACGTATAGCAGAAAGTCTCTGTCAGAGATGACTAATATGTCAGCAATACAATCCTGGAAGAAAGACAGTGGTGAGCCTAGGAACCATAGGCCGAGAAGGAGGGCCTTTTACCAGAATGCAGGTATATTTTATTGAAATGCCTCCTTGTAACAGATTGAGGTATGTTTTGGTCATAGTCTGCCTATTCTCCAGGTGGGTAGAAACATACCCGACAAGAAGAAATGATGGATTGACAGTAGCAAAGCTGCTTCTGAGAGAATTCATCCCCAGGTTCGGGTTTCCAGTGACCCTTGAATCAGACAGAGGAACACATTTCCATAATGAAATTGTAAAATTGATTAGTGAAGCGTTGAATGTACAACAGAAACTGCATTGTGCCTACCGACCAGAGGCTTCTGGTGTGGTTGAGCAAATGAATGGTACAATCAACAACAGAATTGGAAAGATGTGTTTAGCCACAGGAATGAAATGGCCTGATGTCTTGCCTCTAGTACTAATGACGATCAGAGCAACCCCAGCCCTCATGAAATAATCATGGGACGTGCGATGAGGCATGTATTCATACCAGTCAACAAGCTGATGACAATTTCTGATGACATGGTATTAGAGTACTGTAAAGGCCTGGCTGACGCAGTTCATTCTGTGTTTCATCAGGTTGGAGCGGATGCCACCACCCTTGAAAGGAAGCCAGCCCATGATCTGAGCCCAGGAGATTGGGTAAGGATAAAAGTCCACAGGAGAAGAAACTGTTTGGTTCCCAGGTGGGGAAAGCCAAGACAAGTCATCCTGACCACGACAACAGCTGTGAAGTGTGCTGGACTGAAAAACTGGATCCATGCCAGCCATACTTTGAGAATACCAAATCCGGTTGACAGCAAGGAAAAAGAGTACTATGACGAATCAGAGTCAATTACTGAATCAGACAACGAAGAGCCTAAAACACAAGAAAATCCTGTAAGGGGGGAAAAGGAACCAAAACAAATATCGGTCCCCAGAAGTATCTCTCTGAGAAGAAGATTGCAGATTTCTGATGATAGCTCAGATTTTGAAAGCGAACAAGGGAGACAAGGTCCCAGAAAAGAAAACAGAAAGGAAAATAGCCTGAAGAGGCACTGGAAGAAATCAGAGAACAAGAAGTCTCAGATGATAAATCGAGAGAGATTCCACCTGAAGTAACAGAACTAAGTGAAGAAGGGACAGATACAGAGAGAGAGGGACAGATTGCGGAAGACCCCGGAGGAAGTGTAGTGAACTGCAACATCCAGGTAGGTGAAGTGACAAGTAGCCAGCAGAAAGATGGCGTGTCGGAGACCCGAGGAGAAGAGCAAGAGGCAGATAGTCAAGGAAAATCCAGAGGAGGCTATACTGAAAGTGGTTGAAGGAGAAGAAGAGTCAGAAATCCTGAGAGTTATCTTGTCCGATATTGGAGAAGAAGAAGCGGAAGTTCAGGAAGTTCTGTATCCAGATTACGAAGAAGAAGAAGCAAAGGATGATGAAATGCCAAACTGAATAAATACAAGAAGCTGCTGATGAAGATATAATAAAGTTACAAGAAATCAAGTAGTATAGAATAAAGGCTCAGAGCCTTGAAACTAGAAAACTAGTTGTGAAGTAGAAGAGGCTAAGTCAAAAGACACAGTCCATTTTAGGAAAAATGGCTAACATAGAAAGTAGTAAAGGTAAATGTACCTTCATGAAAAGATGGTGTAAAACATGTTGCTGTTGTACAGGATTATTAATGCTTTTATGGAGCATCCTTGCTCTTGAAATCTCATTCAAAGTTACTATAGAAGGACGTGGTGAAAACAAAACTAATATAGGTAAAACTTCAAAGGTAGTACCGACTGTAGAAAACAATAATCATTTGCATAAAGATAGGTCTATTAACGATTTTTCTAATAATGTATTCTCAAAACTGTTATATGAATATGTAAAAACTATGGATGTAAGGGACTGGTATGTCTGCATGCAGTTACCTGCTTCGGTTGCAGAGGGAGTGACTTATCATCACCTACCAGTAACTTATGGAATAACATGTAGTGTAATGGCTAGTCTGTTTTATAAAATAGGGAAATTGGAATATTATTTTTCAGATATAGATAACATTTTTGCGCTAGTACCTGCTAAAAGTAAGTTAAAAAAAGTGAAACCTGGTAAAGTGTTAGGTGAATTTTTCTTAGAGACTAATGAATTAACATTAGAAGAAGTATTTAAACATAATTTGACTTGCAGTTTGCAGAAAGAAGAAAAGACTTTTCTAGATATGGTTGAGGAAAGAAGACATAAAATGCATAGAAAAGCATCAGAAGGAAAAATTGAGAAAACAGCTTGGGATATAGAAATGGAAAAACATCTGTTGAAAGGAGAGTCTACACCAACTATAGCTTTAGATAGGCCTCAGAAAGGGAAATTTTGTATAAGAAGGAATCAAACTGTATATGACAACTATTTCTTAGGTAATAGTGAGTGCCATGATACATACCGAATCATGGGTGGATGGGGATTTAAAGGTGGAAATGATCCAGTTTTCCCTGGACTATATTTTATTTGTGGGAACAAGGCATATTATCGTTTGCCAGACCATTGGTATGGCACATGTTATATTGGCTTGGTATTTCCTAAAATTTTTCACATGGACAGAGGAGAAGATGGTGTGCATAGCTTAAATAATCATTTAGTGCGTAGAAGGAGAGAATCTTGGGCAGAAATTGTGGGTGACATCTTAGGAGCATTGATACCAGCAGTGGGAATATCTCTGAATGCAAACAAAATTAGAAAATTGTCTACAGTAGTGGATCGCTTGTCAACAAGCACCGCTGGAGGATTCTTATTGGTTAATACTGAAATGGTTGCCATGCGTGCTATGGTAATGCAAAATCGACTTGCCCTTGATATATTATTGGCAAAAGAGGGTGGAGTCTGTGGAATGCTGAAAGTTCAACATTGTTGCACTTACATTCCAGACGAAAGTAAAGATCTAAAAGTTTACATCAAAAATATTACTGAATTGCATGATGAAATTGTACCACTGGAGGTTGAAGATGTATGGACAGGAATGGGAAAGAAAATAGCTGCTATTAAAAATTTCTTAGTTAAAATAGGTAGTACAATTATAGGTAACATTTTGTTTCCATTAACATGTGTGATAGTTGCCTTATTTGTACTAAAATTAGGGTGTATGTGTTGTAAAAATAAGAAAACAAAGAATAAAATAAAAAGAGAAAAATTTATGAGAAAAGAAAAAAATCAAGATATAGAAATGGAAGAGATAACATTAGTTGAGTGGAAAGAGAGTATGTATAAAAAGTCAAAAAGAGAAGAATATGGAGAAACTGAATTATGAATTATGAGTAAGAAGTCATTTAAAATTTTTCCGTAAAAGGGTATTAAATTTGGGTGTTGTTTGGTGATAAAATCACCAAAGGGGGGATTGCTGGAGTGGGGTTTTCTTTAAAAAAAAAATGTATACCCCTTCATTTTATAGGTTTATATTAAAAGGACTAATTGAATAATAATAATTGTATTAATAGTTTGCCGTGAAAGACTAACCAACATTACTAATTAGAAAATACACGTGGGAACTGCTTTTGCATGGCCTTATTATTACGTAAACTAAAGTTTGTACGCATATTAATGGTAGACTTTTAGAATCTGCATGTTATATGTTGCTTTCGTGATGTATTTTCTGAATTGTGCTTTTAAATGTAAGTATAAACCGCAATGAGTGTTGCTTACTGCTAGATAAATACACACACATAAAGGGTTTAGCGAGGGAATAACATTTTAAAAGTCATTTCCATGTATTAATTACGTTTTTGTGTTTCTTTGCTTAAGTTGACCATTTCGGAGTGGCCACAAAATGACTGCCATCCGTATTTGACAGACTGACGTTAAGCTAAAGTCTCTGGGTGAAATGCGCATGCGTCGCTACTAGCAACAATAACCTCGTCCTGACCCCAGGCAGACTGTACCCACCAAGGTCGCACCGGGATGGGTGCCAACCTTCACACAACGGACTTCCTTAAACTAAGAACTGTCATAATTGATGACACCATGAATACAAAACCGTATGGGAACCAAAATGCCTTGAATGGACAAATAACTGTTAGAAATTGTTAGTAAAATGTGAACTACACCTAAAGAAACATCTAGTGCTTTGGAATTAGGAAGGGTGATCCTGGTTCCACCAATCAAATTTGTTTAAGACATATGTTGTAACATTTATGTCGTCGATTTTACTATAAAAGAAGTAGAATAGAGAGGGTAAAAAACTCCATCATTTGATTGAAGACTTGATTTCCTGAAGTTATGCTGACAGAGAGGACGGTGACACTGCAGGACAGCTGTTTGCCATAGACTCTAACGGACTGATCAGATGCGCAATTACTTTACGAACTGATTGATTGCTTTATGGGCATAGAGACAGAAGAAACTGAATTTGACTTAGAGGACGACATTTAGCCAGAACAGGTAAATATGCAAACCAGGATATTGAATGCTTTATGACTTTTCCATGCTTTATTTTAGATAAATATTTCTATTCAACATAAGAACTGTGTTGGGTTATTATTAATTGTCACTCTACTCATCCATGGAATATAAAGGGTAATGTTTAGATCCTGGTGAGCTAGGGGAAGATAGGTGAACCGGTTACTCATTAGGGTTTACATGTATTTTCCTCTCATTACAGCGTATGGAGTAAAATCACCTCTTAAGTACTATAGGACTATAGGGAATGAATGTTGGTGTTACGGGCCCCACCAGTGAATGAGTGAATGAATGTGGTTGTAGGGATCTCTGGTCTGTGACGTAAAGAGGGATTTAATATTTCACGCTGTTACACAGTACATCTTGAGTTGAGCAATTTCTGGACGTATGTCCGGACGTGCTGGTGACGAGAAAGTGCTAGAAGTACTAGCCACTGCAGGTGGAGTGTTGTCTTGAAGTCTCCTGCACTCCTCCCGGGCCAGATTCACAGGCTGCAGAGTCTTGAGATGCTTGTACATACTAGCAGTACTGCAGGAATACTTCTTATCGGCACTGCCTCTCGATAGAACCCTTTCACAAATTTTACAGGTGACTTTCGTGGGATTCACCTTTTTTTGCCCTTCAGGGAATGTAAAAAACTTCCACACCACCGATGTAGGTCTCTGAGGACATGGAGGTTCAGGAACAAATTGGCCCACAGACAGTAGGTATCCATTCACACCAATTGAAAGGTTTACCTATTGGCAGCTCCACCTCAGTCAATTTCCCAGTATTTTGCTTTAGTGTGATACAACATAAAGCAAGTAGGAAAACAGAAGGCAGCCTTACTTGGGCACTGGGGACAGTAAACATGAGTCTCCTGCCTCTTTCCCTGCATCGAGCACACTTTACAATGACGACATGGTCGCTCCTTTTTGGGTGTTGCAGCAATTTTATCAGCAAAGTGTCGCTTCTGCAGCCTTGCAACGTCCTCCAGAACACATGAAGTGGAGGCTGCTGCTTCTGTAGGAGTAAGACTTTCAATCACAGACAACTGAAAGTCAAGGAAAGACACAAGTCTTCCTGTGGTGGTTTCACGATAAACAACGTATGCATTATATGTTGCCATCTGGATCAGGTGCGTAAACAGTTTCTTATACCAAGTGCTAGTTTTACGACTCGCATTGTATGGCTGAAGAACCTGGTCGTTCTTGTCCACGCTGCCCATGTACTTGTTGTATTCAAGTATACAGGTGGGCTTGTGGACTTAGCCCATCTGACCCCAAACCATGACAGGGGATGTGCTCTCAGCATGAATTGTAGTGAGCACATACACATCACGCCTTTCTGAGAACTTGACTGCGAGCACTTCGTTGGAGTGCAACGCAGTGCTCTGGGATTTCTTGAGCTTCTTGCAAACAAGCTCCTCCAATAACTTTGGCGCCGGTCGACGTATCTTCACAAAATTTTCTAAACTCGTGGGGCGCTCCGGTCCACCCCTGGTGTGAACGCGTTGGGTGCGTGACTCCAAACCGCGTTGGGTGCGCGACTCCAAGCAAAAAAATAAATAATATTCTGTAAATATACATCAAGGTTATGTGTTTAGATCTTGGGTGGCACTAAAAAGAGCCCTTGTGTTTATTGAGAGATTTTGGTACCTATGCAGAGTCTAAAGTTGTTGAGGAAGACTGTTACCCTCATCTGTAAAATGTACACCATCTCTCCTATAGATGCCATCCATATTAAAACGCAGATTGTTGTGGTAAATGGACCTCATCCTATAATCTCAGAAATAAGCAGAAACAGCTTTATTGACATGTTTCCTAGCTTTCTCAATCTGTGGACAAAATTGATTGGACCAGTTCCATTTCTGTCTTTGGCATATGCTAAAATAGACAAAGGCCGTTTGGGGGAAAAGTGACATCAGTTCTCCAAAGGTGTCCTTCATAAGCATTTCCAGGCCTACCCCAGTCAAAGTGCCTAGGTCATTGCCACCACAGTGCACAATTATGAGGTCAGGGTGTTGGAGATGTTAAAAGGATTTAACCAATGGCATCAATTGGTGCCACTTTAATCCTCTCTGTGCAATGAATGAATGAATGAATGAAATGAGTTTTGTCATGCGCAAACTTTGCCCAATGGGCGTCAAGGCGCCTAATTCAAATAATACAGCTCGCAAATCAAACCAGCATTCTCTCATTAGTAGGCTTTGGTAAAGTACCACGTCTTAAGGGCCTTTTTGAACAGATCAATTGAGGGAAGGGTTTTGACCTCAATAGGAAGAGAGTTCCAGAGCTTAGGAGCGGCAACAGAAAAAGCTCTCGCTCCCCATCTGGCTAGCCTTGTGCGGGGCACTACCAGTTGAAATAACCCAGCAGATCGAAGAGATCTGGTTGGGATATAGCGGGTAAGCAGAGACCCAAGTGCATCGTCCGTGCCAGCCGCAAGAGCTCTGTATGTAAGACATAGAATCTTAAAAAAGACTCTATGCTGAACAGGGAGCCAATGAAGATCTCTCCTAGCAGTCGTGGTTGAAGATGCACGGGAAGGGCCAGAACAAAACGTGCTGCAGCATTCTGAACGATTTGCAGTCGATGGATAAGGCCCTTGTTGGACTCCACATACAGGGAGTTGCAATAATCGAGCCTGGGGCCAACAAGAGCGACTGCAATCTGCTTACGAGCCTGGAGAGAAAGATAGTTACGGATCCTATTTAGAATCCTGATAACACCCCAGCATGTGGCCACGGTCCTATTTACTTGGAGCATCATAGAGAGTGAGGTGTCGAAGACCACGCCGAGGTTTCTGGCTGATTGGGAGGGAGTGGGGCAGCTGCCAAGAGATGAAGGCCACCACTCGCTCGACCAAACATCTTGGTCTTTCCCAAAGACCAAGACCTCTGTCTTGTCGCCATTTAGCTTTAGGGAATTGATGATCATCCAATCTGCCACATGCTGCATGCATGACCTAAAGCTAATGGCGGATGTATGGACAGAGGAATGAGCCAGTGACACCATGATCTGGGTGTCGTCGGCGTAGGACACCACCTCCATTCCCTGCGATCTTACTAGTCTAGCAAGGGGGGCCACATAGATGTTAAACAGGGTCGGACTAAGGGCCGACCCCTGTGGCACCCCACATTGCAATGATTTGGCAGGGGAGAGGAAATTTCCAAGCTTTACTCTCTGTTCTCTACCAAGGAGAAAGGACTTAAGAAGATTCAAGGCCGGCCCAGTAACCCCTGCCTCCCTAAGCCGAGATGTTAAAATGGCGGGAGACAGGGTATCGAACGCGGCTGTGAGATCTAATAGGACCAGTATTGTAGTTTGGCCACTATCCACTTTACGTCGGATGTTGTCTACTACAACAGTAAGTGCGGATTCGGTACTGTGGTACTTTCTGAATCTGTGCTGTGTGTTATCAAGATACTCACTGGTCTCAAGAAAAGTGGAGAGGTGGGAGTTGAGGTGTGCCTCCAATATTTTTGCAGGGGCCGGGAGCAGAGAGATTGGCCTGAAGTTTTTAAGAAGGCCAGGATCCAAAGACGGTTTCTTAAGGAGAGGCTTTACAATAGCCTTCTTCCACACTGGTGGAAAGGAACCCTGGACAATAGCCCTATTCATGACTTCCAACATGGGCGGAAGAATGCTGTTTCTGCACTCCTTCAGTGTTTTTAGCGGTAAAGGATCCATTGGGGAGGAAGATTTAGTCCTATCGAGTAGGAGGTTCAGTCCTTCCAAAGACAATAAGGGAAATTGCCTGAATAGTTTGGAAGGGCCTTCACCCAAAGTGTCCAGATTGGCTATAGCAGAAGGAATATCCTTATCCAATTGGGCTTCTAAGGCGATGTGAATGTCCGAGATTTTGCTGTGAAAGAAGTCAGAGATGTTATTACAAAGATCCTGAGAGCTAACTACAGGATCAGGGAGTTGGAGAGAGCATAGTGAATCAGCAATTTTAAAGAGTTCCCTGGTTGAGGTTAGGGAACCTGTAAGATTGGAAAAGTACTCCTGCTTTTCCACTACAACTCTCTGTTTGTAGTCCCGTAAAGCGGACTTATGAACCTCTCGATCTTTCGGATCCCAGGATTTCCTCCAGCTTCTCTCGCTGCTCCTACACCCCTGCCTTAAGAGTCTCAGATGTTCAGAGAACCAGGGTGCAGTGGGTTTCTGCCGAGCTACATATCGAAGGGAGGCGGGGGCAAGCTTTTCCACTGCATTGGTAATAGAGTCCATAAGTTCTTGAGCTGCCTCATCCGCATCCTTCAAGGAGAAAGATTCCGAGATCCGAATGTGAGAAGCAATAGTGTCATCGGTAATATTTCTAAAGTTTCTCCTACGAGTAAATGAAGTAGCGACATGATTAGCTAAGGGCAGGGCAGGAAGAGCAAGTTCAAGCGGTACTGCAAAATGATCTGTCCAGACCAACGCCAGAGGCGGGCTAGTAGAATCACTAGAAAATACCCCATCAAGAATATGGCCAGCCTTGTGTGTTGGACTGCTCACCAACTGAACGAGGTCACAAGCTCCGAGTGACTCAATTAATGTCAGGGTATCCTTTGAGTTGATTTCATCAAGATGGAAATTGAAATCACCCAAGATGGAAAGATAGGATTTTCCAAAATAAGGTTCTAGGATTCTGAGGAGAAGAAAAACTAGCCCTAGGGCCGGGTGGCCTGTATATGAGTATCCCAGTGAAAGAGACAGATGGAGCACACAAAATGCAAAAATAGAGTGCCTCAAAGCGATCTCCAGGCATTGATAGAGATTTAACAGTGCAAGAAAAAGAAGATTTAAAAAGAACGGCAATTCCTCCACCTCTACGCAGTGGTCTATCCTGCCTATGGAGAGAATAGCCATCAGGAATGGCCAAGAATAGATCGTGACCGGAGGAATCCGAAGCCCAGGTCTCCGTGATAAAGACCCAGTCCGGCTGTCTTTCTTCCACAAATTCGTGGAAGGCAACATTGTGCTTGATCAGCGATCGCGCATTAATTAGGAAACCGGTTTTAGGCAGCGAAACAGAAAGGCAATCCATTTAGGTGCCGATTCCGATCCTGGAGAAACCGGGTACGAACCGTCGGACGGAGCGTTTTCTCCGTCCGACTCGTACCCGGTCGAAATATCTCACAAACATGCAAGTACGATTCGTACGGAAACACCATTTCCGTACGAATCGTAAAAAACACCGACCGAACAAAAAATACCCACAATTCCGATCCGGGACGCCGCGGACGTGACGTCCGGACGGAGTCAGGCAGTGTTCCACGAACCAGCAAATACTAACCGTACCGACGTAACTCCGCACGGACAATATTTTACGGGAGCCAAAAACTGCCGGGAAATCAGGACGACCCGCACAAGGAGCACCTGGACGCGACGGACAGCCATGGACCCGAACCTACGTGTCATCCCGGCCCTCATTGCAGTCAACCTGGTGTACAGGAACCGACGCAGACGCAGCAGAAGGTCAGAACAACACCCAGAGGCAAAGGGGATGGGCAGGGGCAGGAAACAGAACCCCCACCCAAGTTCTAAATCATACATGCCCTGTACATACCTGACCCCCAGGGCCTGGTCACTTCGGGGGTGGGTGCGTGTCCAAGAAGGCCTGGTCCGCCACACCGGAAGTGGACATGTACGCGAACGTCAACACAACAATTGTGGTACGCACCATACCCACGCCTTAAGAGCGTGGGTACGGCACGTACCGCCATTGTTGGAGTGACGTTGGGGTGGGCGTGGTACGACCCGTACCCACGCTCGTAAGGCGTGGGTACGGTGCGTACCCCTACGGCACCCCAACAATGGCTGTACGGCCCGTAACCACGCCTGTGGGACGTGGGTACGGCCCGTACCACGCGCACTCCAATGTCACCCCATCAATGTCGGCACGGCCCGTACCCACATCCCACAGGCATGGGTACGGGCATTACCGCCATTGTTGGGGTGATGCAGGGGTACGCTTGGTACGAGCCGTACCCACGTCCCAAAGGCATGGGTACGGTGCGTACCCCCACGGCACCCCAACAATGGCGGTACGGCCCGTACCCATGCCTGTGGGATGTGGGTACGGCCCGTACCACGTCCACTCCAATGTCACCCCATCAATGTCGGTACGGCCCATACCCACGTCCCACAGGGATGGGTACGGGCCGTACTGCCATTGTTGGGGTGCCATAGGGGTACGCACCGTACCCATGCCTTTGGGACGTGGGTACGGCTCGTACCAAGCGTACCCCTGTGTCACCCCAACAATGCCGGTACGGCCCGTACCCACGTCCCACAGGCATGGGTACGGGCCGTACCGCCATTGTTGGGGTGACGTAGGGGTACGCTTGGTTCGAGCCGTACCCACGTCCCAAAGGCATGGGTACGGTACGTACCCCTACGGCACCCCAACAATGGTGGTACGGCCCGTACCCAGGCCGTAGGACGTGGGTACGGGTCGCACCACGCCAGTGGACAGACACATAGGGGTGTGTGGCCACCAGCCCCAGCAGTGCCCAGACATAGGAAGGGTGGGTGCCCATCACCCCCAGCAGTGCCCAGACATAGGAGGGGTGGGTGTCTAACACTCCCAGCAGTGCCCAGACATAGGAGGGGTGTGTGCAGAGTCTCCCCAGCAGTGCCCAGACATAGGAGGGGTGGGTGCCTAACACTCCCAGCAGTGCCCAGACATAGGAGGGGTGTGTGCAGAGTCCCCCTAGCAGTGCCCAGACATAGGAGGGGTGGGTGCCTAACACTCCCAGCAGTGCCCAGACACAGGAGGGGTGGGTGCAGAGTCCCCCCAGCAGTGCCCAGACATAGGAGGGGTGGGTGCAGAGTCCTCCCAGCAGTTCCCAGACACAGGAGGGGTGGGTGCCTAACACTCCCAGCAGTGCCCAGACATAGGAGGGGTGTGTACGGTCCGTACACGGTGGCGTACACGTACGGCTGTACTCCCATAGTGGTACGGACCCTACACATCCGTGTACGGTCCGTACATGGTGGTGTACACGTACAGCTGCACTTCCATAGTGGTACGGACCCTACTCACGCGTGTACGGTCCGTACACGGTGGCGTACACGTACGGCTGCACTCCCATAGTGGTACGGACCCTACACACGCGTGTACGGTCCGTACACGGTGGCGTACACGTATGGCTGCACTCCCATAGTGGTACGGACCCTACACACGCGTGTACGGTCCGTACACGGTGGCGTACACGTACGGCTGCACTCCCATAGTGGTACGGACCCTACACATGCCCTCAGAGCGTGTGTACGGTGCGTTTCACGGCTAACACAGGTGACAGGCGGCACACAGTAAGGAATTGAGCTGTCATACTTGGCCAAGGCTGGACATCAAGTCATTGTCAGTGCAGTCCCACATGTCTCAGGACTAGGTGTGTCAGGCTGTGATGTGCCACACATCCCCTTCCCACCTTTGACATGTGTGCATGAAGTACAGACTTGTTGTGCAATGCATCACTGGCATGGCACAGTCACCAACACCCGCAAATGTCCCCTGATGCCATGTACACAGTATATTACACCTGACATGTAACTACCGGCGTGGCACGATGTGACTATGTCATGTGTGTGTCATGTGTTCCCATAAGCTTGCTGGTGGTGTACCGTCAAATGCAGTTGCTGCATCCAAGATGTGTCTGTGTGTAGATGGGCATGGCACACCATTATGCACACCAGGACACTTGTGGCATCAGACGTAACGTGTGTATGTATGCATCCCACATGGACTTGCGAGACAAGGACATATCAGTGTAGTCTCAATGTATGTGTGATCTGTCTTGACATGTACCCCGTCATGGCAAGGTGTGTAGTCTGTCTTGTTCTCAACGGACATGTGACCTGTGCCACTAGTGTTCCGCAACCTGCCTGTATGATTAACATACTTATTCTGCACATATGCGGATGTCTGGCACTCCTGTGATGCGTCTGCCTGTTCACTCACACTGGCACACAGCTCGTGTCATGCCATGTCATGTTGAGCTTGTGAATCCACGTTTGTGGCTGGCTCTTGGTAGGAGTGTCACCTGCCTGGCATACGTGTCCAGGATATGTTGCACAGACCTGACTCTGTATGTAGCAAATGTGTATTGGCTGTTTAACATGTGCTCAGTACATTGACATTGTTGTTGTAGTGTACTCCCTCTTCGCTGTCCCTTCCAAATTACTGCAGGGCTCCGCCTCTCCCCCGACCAAATGCCAGACTTGGCTGCCCTGAGGGAACGTGACTGTATCCGCCGCTACCGCTTCAGCCAACCGTTGATTAAGGAGTTGACCGGCCGGCTGGAAGCACACCTCCAACCGCGACACAGGTATCCTACTGCACTGACACCCAAGATGAAGGTGATGGCAGCCCTACATTTCTTTGCTACGGGTACGTTTCAACATACCATAGCTGAAGTTGGTGGCATGTCCCAGACCATGTTCAGCCGTGTCCTGCATGATTTATTAGAGGCCATGTTGGTTCACCTGGATGAGTTCATCCATTTCCCAACTCCTGAGCAGTTGACACGTGTCAAGGGTGACTTCTATGCCCTGGGAGGGATGCCCCATGTCATTGGGTCTATTGATGGGACACATGTGGCTTTGGTACCACCACAGGCACAGGAGGTAGCCTTCCGCAATAGAAAACATTACCACTCCATTAATGCCCTTGTGGTAAATAATTTAATTACCGGGACTTAATTTGATACAGAAACATAATAAAAATAGCTCAGTAAATAAGAGGCAGAATCCGTGGTATTAGAGGTTCGGAATGGGCTTTATTCCAATGGACGATTCGAATCGGTTGCTCCAAGTTCCATCACCACGAAGGTTCAGGAAGTGAAGTACATACATTATTGATAATTAATCACTTTTATACAATAGGCATTACAGTGAAGCAAATGCAAGAGGCGTAACAATTGATAGCAAAGATAACATTTCACATGCGTAGCTGAAGGAGGCGTAATTGGGAGTAACAAGGAAACGTCATTGGTTGTGATGTCACATATGGGTGGACCTATGAAATAATTTCGCAATGTCAGCAGAAATACTTGGCAGAGATGCGCGCGCAGCAGCATGACGTATGATTGACGTGCGACTAGGGGGTGAAGGGGACTTGACATTTAGCTCTACATGTGGCGACAGATGTCTGGAGGGTCAAGTCAACCTAATCCCCAAATCATATCTAACATCCTATGTTTAAAGAACTATGTTATCCAAAAGAGAGGTCTCTTAGAGTAGAATCTTATTCTATACTGACTATACTGACTGTTAGTGCGTGTACAAGCGTCTAAGTGTCTACACTAGATGCGAGGGCAGGAATCTTCCATAGTAACAGGGCTATGAATTACTTGCATAAAGACAGAGAAGCCGGGCCTTTGCTCGGTAGCTGGAAGAATGTTTACTTAAACTACTAGACAGGAATGCATTGGGCAGGGAGCGGAGCAGATAATTTCGAAGGTGAAATACAGTTTCTTGGCAGGCAACAGGCTGATGTCAGGCTTCGTGAGCTGCGCAGGGAATGAGACAAAGTTCATGGTCACAGATGCAGGCTCAGACTGGAGCTTCAGAGGCAGAAAGCAAGAAAAGCTTGATGACAGAATCAGGGCCTACTTGCCTGGATTGTAAAATGGCATAAGTGAACCATATAAAGCCGGTGGCCTTTCATACTTAGGAATGGAATATCCGGCCCATTCATGGCTGATCTGAAAGAGGACATGTTGACGGTGGACGCACATGTGTTTGCGTCTTCATAACTGGAACTGGAGGGAACATACATGTACTTGTGATTCATACATGAAACCGTTGGGGTCCAAGATAGGGGACATAACTGATCAGAAAAATCCATATTTCCACATTCCCTCCTTGTCCCCTACTTGCCCGTTAAGAGATATCAATCTTCATTAATCCATTGATCTGTTCATATAGCATCATTTGTTCTTCTTTTTTCTTCTGGGACGAATGAAATCTTGGTGATGGAATACATGATGTGGCACACAGACCACAAATCGCTGGTCCACATTGTAGGCATAGACAGCAACTGAATAGTATGAGGAAGCCAATACCTAGGAAGGATAGGACCTTCCATCCAAAGGTAGATAATACGCTCCAAAACCAACCGGACCAAGTCCAGGTGCCTGGATTCTGGTGTATCTGGCTTACAATCTTATGAAGGCGAGTTATGGCTTTATATACAGATGGCGAATTTTCTGGTATGAAAATGCAACAACTTGATCCGATGACCCTACAAGCTCCGCCCCTATCGGCCAGGATGACGTCAAGGACAAGACGATTTTGAAGCACAACAATCCGCATAGCAGACTGCTCTTCTGTTAAATTGCCTAAATGTAAATGTAAATGTAAATGTTGTAGACTTGTAAAGCGCACAGCTGCCCCAGCAACGGGGCGTCCCGGCGCTGTAGACCGCTGGGGAACCCGTCCTGGCTATCCCTGTGAGATGGTCCCTTTCTGGGTATCTCCAAGGTGAAACCAGGCATCCCCGGCGTCTGTGGGGGGCCGTTGTAGAGATGAGGCAAGCTTAATGCCCAGAGTTGCCGAGTGTGTTCCTGGTTAGAGTAGGTACCGAGGCGAGAATTATCGAGTCCGTTTTGACCCTGGTCCACGACCCTGCCGCGTCGGGAATTGAACCCTGGTCCCTGGCCGGTTCTCTGCTTACGGGTCTGCCGCCTCTAACCAGTGAGCCACACCTCTTCCACCTCTAAGGCGGAAATAGTTTCGTTCACTACTGCTTCAAGGGTTCTAGTTAATCTACGTATCAGCTTACTATTAGTAACGGTACCTATATAGGGAAAGAGACCTTTATTGAAATCTGTGTATTTTTCCCATGCTGTTTCGGTGTAATCGACAATTGGGAGATCTCTCCTTTCTCTATTGTGTACTAAATGAGTATTTCTGTGATAATCGGGAGGAGCTAGGAAAACAGGTGGCAAAAGGAATCCAATGTAGCAGGTACCATCCCAATCTAGAGGCAAACGTACATATGCCGTCTGACCACATATAAAATAGGAATGGCGGGAAGCTCTAAATATCGACTTGCCTTGATCACTGAATTCTATTACAGTGGTGCATCTACTATGGCCCATATGTATGGAACCATTCTTTCTTACACATAATTCACCTTTTACTGGAAATACTGACATGGCGGGCAAAATTGGAGTAGCTTCGGATTCGACATTTAGGATCATAAGATTAAGCGTAAAATTACCTAATCCATATACTTCATTTTCTAGATCAGTTCCTGTTCTCTTGGGAAGTCCCTCCTTGTTAGGGTAGCAGACTTTAAGTAAAACTAAGTTTAAATTTCCCCATACCCAGTTGTCTTGATAAACTGCAGAATTTGAATCTAGGGGATTAATTAAACTAAACCATGCTCCACAGGAGCCGTTGTGTGTGAATGGGTATGGAAAGAGAGGTAGAATTCCTTTATAATTCTGATAGGGAGGGAGTCGGCCACATATCCAACAATTTGTAGCATTGCTAACCTGATGGGAATGATGTAACATACTAATAAACGTGTTATTGCGCAGCGCAAATCTATAAGACAACTCATGCGGAGGTAATTCACTAAAAGAATGTTCAGCAGTAACATTATAAACATGTCTAGAAATAGGATAATATATGTGCAACAATATACTTGCAGTAATTATTAAAAGACTTAAGAAAAACAAAATTAATAACGTCACTGTGCAATGACTACGCAGTGATTTACAGTATGCATGTCGCTTCAACATTTTTCGGGTGTTTTCTCTATTCAGATCTAAGGGATACATGTCAGAGACAATTCAACCGCTTCACCTTGGAGAGGACTTAAACAATCAAATTTCCCGACCGGTTAGATCTGAGTTTTAGTTTATATTGTTCGTGACTACTTGATTCAACAAAAGGAAGTTTTGAGTCAATGGGTGAAGACACACGAGGTGTGGTGTTTACGTCCGATGGTAGTCCATGAAATTTCTTGATATGACTTGAATGTACCCAGCCTTTTCTGCCTTCGATCTTCACGGCTGTCCTTGTGGTGAGCAAGACCAGTTGCGGTGACTTCCACCTAGGATCCAGCTGAGTCTTTCGATCAAAGTTCCTCACGAGGACCAGGTCCCCCGGAATTATATCATGGGGTTTCACCTCAGTGTTGTCGGGAAAGGCTGCAGCTACCTGTGAACGACAAGATTGTAGTGCAGACATCAAGGAAGCCAAATAATCTGTCAGCATATTACAGTCAATATCAGTTATTTTTCGTGGTATAGGCGTCCCCCACATATTTGGTGGTCTGCCAAAGATCACCTCATACGGGGATAGCCCTGTTCGAGAGTGTGCTACCATTCTCATGTAAAAGAGTGCAACTGGTAAGGCTACTACCCAGTCGACACCTTTCTCTCTGCATATTTTGGACAATCTGATTTTCAGGATCTGATTATGTCTTTCTACGAGACCTGCTGCCTCGGGGTGTCGGACACAGTGGAATTTCCACTGATAGCCTAACAAAAGTGAAATGTGTTTCATTAGTTCGGATGAGAACGGCTGGCCGTTATCTGAGTAGACAACACGTGGTAAACCGTATCGTGGGAAGAATTCTCGAACTAACTGTTTGGCAGTAGTCGGGGCAGTGTAATCTGAAACCGGGTATGCCTCTGTCCAACGGGAAAGAGCACAGACAACTACGAGAACATATTTGAATCCTCGACATCGTTCCATCTGGATATAATCCATCTGGAGGACTTCAAAAGGGTGATCAGGAGGCTGAAATCCACCCTGTTCTACGGGAACGCTTTTTCCTGGGTTGAACTGACAACAGATCATACAGGTACGAACTTTTTGCTTGGCTGCTGCTCGTAAATGTTTATTGAACCAAATGTGTTGGATGCTGTCTAGCATAGCTTTTTCTCCTAGATGCGCTGGACTATGTATAGTGTTAATAATAACTTGGACCATTGAATCAGGAAGGAACCACACAGATTTTTCCTTCGTCATCCATCCTTGATCCGTTTGGATCCCTCCTAATTCAGTCCATTTCTTTATTTCGTCTGGTGTAGCATGCGTCTGTATGTCAATTACGTCAAGAGCGGGATCTTTAATCGTCATACAATGTGTTGGCGTCGGGACTTTTGTCTTTGTCATGTCGGATGTTTGAGTTTGAGCAGTCTGTTTAGCTGTTCTGTCAGCTAGATCATTGCCTTGAGAAATGATATCAATAACTTTCGTATGAGCTTTACATTTCATAATTGATATTGCAGTGGGTAGATGTATTGCATCTAATAAGGCATGAATGAGGGGTCCGTGCTGAATGTGGGCACCGTGAGAAGTTAAATAACCTCTCTCTCGCCACAGCACGCCGAAGTCATGTACAACTCCGAATGCATAACGTGAATCAGTGTATATGTTGACTTTTTTATTTGTGGCTTGAATACAGGCTTGTGTCAGAGCGATGAGCTCTGCGGCTTGAGCTGACAAGGTATTTATGCAATTTGTTTCGATGACTTCAGTGTCTGTTGTGACTGCGTAAGCGGCCACTAACTCTCCTGTACTTGTTCTCATACATGAACCATCTACATACAACGTTAGGTCTGGGTCTGACAATGGGACATCTGTCAAGTCTTGTCTGGGTTTCGTCGTGATTGTAATAACATCAATACAATCATGAGCTAGTGGGTCTGTTCCGATTACGGGTAAAAGTGTGGCAGGATTCAATGTGTTACAACGTCTGATTTCTATATGTGGCTGGAACAATGTTAATTCATACCCTGTAAGTCGCGCTATAGTTAAGTGTTGTGTTTGCGTTCGATTCACGAGAACCTCTACTGCATGTGGTACTTGAACTGTCAATGGATGTCCTAACACTATGGCATCGCTTTGTCTGATTGCTAAAGCTGTTGCTGCCACTGATTTTAGGCATGCAGGCAAAGCCTGAGCTACGGGATCTAATGTACTAGAAAAATAAGCACATGGTTTGTGGGATCCTGCCTGTTCCTGTGTGAGTACTGACAAGGCAGTACCTTCGCGTTCTGTAACAAAAAGTGTAAACTGTTTATTGTAACATGGTGTTGCTAAAACCGGTGCTTGACATAAGGCTTTCTTTAAGCTTTCAAAAGCTTGTGTGTGTTCCTGAGTCCAAGGGAGAACAGTCGATGTGGCTGCCTCCTGTGTTGTCAACTGAATGAGTGGTTTTGCTAGAAATGCATACTGAGGGATCCACTGCCTACAATATGAAGTGAGGCCTATAAAAGCCCGCACCTCCTTTTGTGTCTTGGGTATAGGCATGTTAGCTATTAACTGAATGCGGTCGGGTGTAAGCTGCCTTCCCTCCTTGGACAGCGAGTGTCCAAGATAAACAACTCGCTGGACACAGAATTGCAGCTTAGAAGGGGACACCTTGTGCCCCTTTTCGGCTAGAAATTGTAAAACTGTCAGTGATGCTTTCTCACATTCGTGTTCGCTTCTAGCGGTGATCAGCAGATCATCGACATATTGAAGCAGGGCAGTGTTTACTGGCATGTGGATACTGTCGAGTTCTCGTTTCAGTGCTTGGCTATAGATGCTGGGGCTTTCTGTAAATCCTTGAGGTGCGCGTGAGAATTTAAAGCTACGTCCATTTAAACTAAATCCGAACAAGTATTGGCTTTCCGGATCTATAGGGACGCTGAAAAAGGCATTTTTGAGATCAATTACAGTAAAGAATGTTGCTTCGGAATCAATAGCTGTCAGTAATGACGAGATATCTGGGACCACAGGGAATTGTGGCACAATGCACTTGTTTAATTCGCGCAGATCAATAACCAATCGATATACTGGCGGGGCCTTCGGATCTGTTCGTTTAAGAATCGGAATTATCGGTGAATTACATACATTGGAGTCTGTTTCCACAAACACTCCTTGGGCAATGAGCTCGTCAATGAGTTGTAGTAAAGCCACTACAGCATCTGGTGGTAACTTGTATTGTCGCATTCGTGGTAGTACCACTCCTGCCTTTAGTGTAACTCGATATGGTGTAATATTCATGCAACCAACATCAGTAGGGCCTTGTGCCCATAGATGTGTAGGTAAAGTCTGCAGTCGGGGATCCATGTCTCTAGACACATAGTGACCTTTGAAATCACGTAAAAACAATCTTACTCCTTCCGGAGAACAACATATTATAGCTCCTAGAGCTTTCAGTGTTTTTATACCTAACAAGTTTTCTGGACATGATTTAGTAAGCAATAAATCTGTAGTTCTGGTCAAGGGTCCTATCGTAAGTGGAAGAGGCTGTGATACTTCATTAACAATAGGTTTTCCTGAAAAACCAAGGGAAATATTCTGCAAGCCTGAGAGGGGTGCCCCTGGAACTTCACTACGTTTTATGGTTGTTCGACTTGCCCCTGTATCGAGTAAACATTTTCTATCTTGGCCTAATAATTCACTATGTACATAAGGTCCTTCTTGGTCTACTGGGACCTCGATAAGGGGTAAGTCAACTTCCCTCTCTAGGCTGGTTCATGCGTATCGTTGATAATCAGGATAGTCGTACTGTGCGGTCTGGTACAGCTGTCGTGTCGTGGTTTGTGTGGCAGCAACAGGCAGCGCTGGTGCAGCTGGCACAAACTGTATAGACTGTGGTGGAGCTGGCATGGACTGTGCATGCTGCGGGGCTCCTTGTTCATTCTGATCCTGTCTAAGTGGCCGTGGTCTTTCTTTTGTAATACCTGTGGCGATATTACGCTTCAGGACTGGGCAATCGTGTATATAATGACCTGGTTGTTTACAATAGTTGCATGTCCCTTTTACAGGTCCTGCTGAATCACCGGAATGTGTCATACCCTTTTTATGTCCTTCAGCTGGAACTGTCTGGGAGACTAGCATTTTCATTTTCGTGTCTTTCATGCGTCTTTGTTCATGATCTTGTTCCTCTCTAATTCTATTGTGATGATACTGTAACATTTGTAACATTTGTGATGGGGTGTTACCTTGCCAGGTACTCTCGAATTTTAATACTCTATTCTTCACTTGGGGCAAGGAATTTTCAACTAATTTTGTCACAAACAGATGTGGGTATGATTCGCTACTTGCTTTTATGCCACTATTTATACCAAAACATTTTTCAAATCGTGCATAGAAATCACTAGTGTCTTCATCTTGCTTTTGTTTACAGGCTGAAATTGCACCCCAGTCTTCCTTTTTCGTAGTTAATAAACGTGGCAGTACCTGTACTAGTAAACCTGGTAGTGCTTTAGTTTTGTCCCCAAGCCCCGAACCTGGGCCTCGGGCCTTTTCTTCATTTTCTAATGCTGTCCAGTCTATCTTTTGGTCTCCCACCTCCCACTCTTTTTCCTTGAGTTTTTCATAAATGCCAGCAGGCATCAATACCTTTAATATTGTCATAATGTCGGGATAGGTATACTCTCCCATGAGTAACATGTCTTTAATTTCTCGGTGGAAACCCGCTGGGTCTTTGTCATGACTGGGTACCACTTTCTTCATTTCTAACAATTCTATTTTCGATATGGGCGTATATACAAATACACGTTTAAACTGATTGTCCTCGCCCTTTATTGCGTGTACTTCTCGTAAGGGGTTCTGTCTGTCCATGTAATACATCGGTCTTTCCTTGGTGGGCAGTGAGACATGTTCTGGGCATACAAAAAGAATGTACTGCTTTCTTGATTCTAGTATTTCTTTAATTAGCTTAGTACCTGAACCTCTCCATCTATTCGTGAGTAATTCAGTCAATATATCAGGTAAGGGACCAGGATCTGAATGTTGGCTTTTATATAGTATAAGAAGTTGTTGAATCATATAAATCCCAGCTAAACGCTGTTCATCTGGGGTGAGATTCAAAAATGTGTGGGCTACTGTATCATCATCATACTTTCCGGGACTGTCAACCCAATGAACGGCTGACCTGGCTAATTCTTGTTCATCCATAGAATCGAGAAAATGATAACCCCTTCGTTCTCGCAGTAATTTGTCAGTGGCTTGGAACGAATGCTCGGGGGACCTTATATTTATTATAGGTGTTTGGAAATTCCTGTTATTATCTGGACATATCGGACGTATCGGGTCAGTAAAACATCTAGTACTATTACAAGATCTTCCTCTACCTACATAGGCTATGGTTTTTGACTGTCCTGTGGACAGTCCTGATCCTTCCTCCTCCTTGTTTTGTTCGAACTGGTCTACCGCTAATCTCTCTTCGTGTAGGCGTTCTATTTCTTTACGGATCTTTCGGCACATGGCTATTATACAGTTTTGCTTATCATGTCTCCCTTCTGATATATTCTGGCTCCATCTGGTAAGAGTTTGCATTGCTTCCGGGTCTACCCCCGGTCGGTCTTGATTTCTGATCACACAATTTATAAGGAAACGTAACAGTTCCCCTTGTATCTCCACTTTCTGGTATTCCATAGCTCTGTTAATACATTCAGAATCTCGCCCTGTTTGGACAAAATGGTATATATTATCTAGATGCATAGTCATTCCTGGTAACTTCCCTAAATACACCGCGGCTCGTCTGATACGTAATGATGCCATGATCATTTCGTCCTCTTTGCCGGGCACAGGGTCATATCTACAATCTATAAGAAGTTCCTTAAGCGTGCGGGCATTTATGAGTTTGGGGGTACGTGGATGTGCTGATTCTTGAAAGGTAAGTTTATTTATTCTGGGTGGCGTAGAAAAAATATTGGTAGCACCTCCGGTAGCCCCGTCTGGGGTATCGGGCGTGAAAGGATTCGTTGAACGCGATACAGCAACTATAGGTGTGGACACAGCTATAGAAGTAGCTGTAGGAACAGATGTGGAAACAGATGTGCTTGCCGGAACTTGTGTCAGGATTTGTTGTTGTAGAGATACAGATACAGGATCTTGGCGTTGAACCTCCCCGGCCGACGGTCTATGTGGGGCGGGGTTAGCATACTCGGGAGCTGCGTCATCTAAATATGAGGAAAGAAAAACATCTTCTGCGGTTCTAGGATGCCCCTTAGGATGTACTTTTATTGGAAATAATGGGGGTGGCAAGTCTTTTGGTATCCCCGGAGTAGCCTTAGGTAATCCCTCGGCCAGAAGGGGATACATACCCTTCATAAGGGCATTTCTTCGTCTGTCTACTTGTTCTGATTTCACCCGTGTACCTTCTTCAATTAATAGATTTTCTCGGACTTTATCTGAATTCTCCTTATTTTTCTCTTCCTGTCGGAGTGCTTTTTCTGTACGTCTATGAGATTCTTTACGCCATAACTCAACGGCGTCTTTCTGTGACTGTCTGACTTTCCTTTTCCATAACTCTTCCTCTACTTTCATGATGCACTCTGCATCCCAGGTCCCAGCTGCGGGCCACCTCTGACTTTCTGGTAATTCCTTGGTGTAGTCTACCCATAAATCAAGAAATAATATAGCGTCTAAGCCGTGTTTATGATACATGAAGTACCCTGGAGTGTCCCTAGGAGGAATAGGAACAGCTTCTTCGAGTACCCCTTTTCTAGTTGTGATCTGTCTTAATTTCGAAAAGAGCGGCATATTGAGAACTGATCTGATACTTGATCTTGAACAAACTTAATACAATAAACACGATAATGAACAGTCATTCATACCACAATATGCAGAACGTATTAACACATTTAACATTTAACATTTAAATGAGCAAACAATGATGATGACGATCTAAGGAAAACTTAATCACTAAACATAATACTCGGCATTATCTGGATTATTCTGAATTTATATACTTGATATACTAGATATACTGCTAAACAGTACAGATACACTGCTGAAACAGTGCAGACCGGATTTGTGTACCCAAACCCGTCTTGACCGGCACAACCTATGTGCACGTCAGAACGCCTCCCCAGTAATGGTACTCACCGGGTAGCTCGAAACGGAAGGCCTCGGAACGGAACTGAACTGGACCGGACTGGACTCGACTCGAAAACTTCGGACACTTCTGAGCTTCGGAAACCTGGTGGGCCTCTGTATACCTCGGATCTTGCTCTCTCAGCTAGGCTCTGGTCGGGATACTTCGCACTTCTCACCGCCTCGTCTGGGTGTTGATCGCAGCCTCAGTCGCCCCCGCTTGACCGGAGGGAGATACAGGAAATCCTGCTGGTACGCGTTGTTGTCCGTCCAGCTGTGGCAGGAGACCGGGCCTGCAACGCACCGCCGGCGCGTGAGATGAGAAAGTGTCCCTGTTCGGGCGCCATTCATGTGGTAAATAATTTAATTACCGGGACTTAATTTGATACAGAAACATAATAAAAATAGCTCAGTAAATAAGAGGCAGAATCCGTGGTATTAGAGGTTCGGAATGGGCTTTATTCCAATGGACGATTCGAATCGGTTGCTCCAAGTTCCATCACCACGAAGGTTCAGGAAGTGAAGTACATACATTATTGATAATTAATCACTTTTATACAATAGGCATTACAGTGAAGCAAATGCAAGAGGCGTAACAATTGATAGCAAAGATAACATTTCACATGCGTAGCTGAAGGAGGCGTAATTGGGAGTAACAAGGAAACGTCATTGGTTGTGATGTCACATATGGGTGGACCTATGAAATAATTTCGCAATGTCAGCAGAAATACTTGGCAGAGATGCGCGCGCAGCAGCATGACGTATGATTGACGTGCGACTAGGGGGTGAAGGGGACTTGACATTTAGCTCTACATGTGGCGACAGATGTCTGGAGGGTCAAGTCAACCTAATCCCCAAATCATATCTAACATCCTATGTTTAAAGAACTATGTTATCCAAAAGAGAGGTCTCTTAGAGTAGAATCTTATTCTATACTGACTATACTGACTGTTAGTGCGTGTACAAGCGTCTAAGTGTCTACACTAGATGCGAGGGCAGGAATCTTCCATAGTAACAGGGCTATGAATTACTTGCATAAAGACAGAGAAGCCGGGCCTTTGCTCGGTAGCTGGAAGAATGTTTACTTAAACTACTAGACAGGAATGCATTGGGCAGGGAGCGGAGCAGATAATTTCGAAGGTGAAATACAGTTTCTTGGCAGGCAACAGGCTGATGTCAGGCTTCGTGAGCCGCGCAGGGAATGAGACAAAGTTCATGGTCACAGATGCAGGCTCAGACTGGAGCTTCAGAGGCAGAAAGCAAGAAAAGCTTGATGACAGAATCAGGGCCTACTTGCCTGGATTGTAAAATGGCATAAGTGAACCATATAAAGCCGGTGGCCTTTCATACTTAGGAATGGAATATCCGGCCCATTCATGGCTGATCTGAAAGAGGACATGTTGACGGTGGACGCACATGTGTTTGCGTCTTCATAACTGGAACTGGAGGGAACATACATGTACTTGTGATTCATACATGAAACCGTTGGGGTCCAAGATAGGGGACATAACTGATCAGAAAAATCCATATTTCCACACTAACATGGAGATTTCCATGTCTGTGCCTGTTTTCCAGGATCAGCACACGATGCCTACATCATGAGGCGTAGCAGGGTGCCTGAAATGATGCTACAGCTGCGCAACGAACAAGCATGTCTTGTTGGTGGGTATACTCTGTTACTCCTGTATTTAGCGTCATCTTTCTGTCTTACTGCTTCTCCTGACCCACGTGTGTCCATGATGTTTCCATGTAGGGGACTCTGGCTATCCCAACATGCCATGGCTGATCACGCCGCTCCGCAACCCCAGAACGGCTGCCGATCACCGGTACAACAACGCCCATGGGCGGGCCAGGCGAGTGATAGAGAGGACCTTTGGCCTCCTGAAAAGCCGATTCCGGTGCCTCCACAAGACCGGCGGCGCACTCCCATATGCCCCGGTGAAGGTCTGCAAAATCTTCCTCGTGTGCTGAATGCTGCACAACATGGCAGAGGAGAAAGCTGTGCCACTCATCCTGGATCCGGATGAGTAGGAAGATCCACCCGTGGAGGATCAGGGGCTTGGTGACGAGGCAAGTGATGTTGAGGAGGAGGAGGAAGAGGACATCCGGAGTCGGCTCATACGCAACTTCTTTGCTTAGTGGTGAGTTGCAGTGTCTGAGTGTGCACGCATTGAGCCGTGTGTGGCATGTGTTGCAATGTGTGGGTCCATCTGCATGTATGGCAAGTGAGTCAGAGGTATGTTTGGATGTGTCACTCCAGTGATGGTGTAATGTACGAATGTCTTTCCAGAGACACTATTTTCACCTAGCATGTTGACAACCTCATACGTGTCGCGTACATGCCCATGCATGCGGATGTTCTTCTTTCGGCTCACTTCTTGTGTGTCTCTCATCCACAGGTCTTTGCGCATGCTGTCTGCTGGTGGCATTGTTGTGCTCCTGCTATTCCTCATGAATACAGCGACGTGTGCTGAATCAGTGTAACATGCACGGACATGTAGAAGAATCTCCTTAGGGTAAGGGATGCACCAAGGGTTTTTGGGTGTGGTATTTCTTTGGAATGTGTATGCACTGCTCCTGTTCATGTTTAGTTACTTAGCATACATGTTGAATCAACATGGGGCACATGACATGGTGCTGGATTCACCTGAAGTGATAGTCACACTTGGTGACAGTCATCTGTGATGTGATTGGGGATTGTGATGAGGGCATCAATGTGTGTAACACTGCCCTCGGAAACATACGGGATGCACCGGGTTGACATAGTGTGGTACATCCCCATTAGAGGCTCAATGGTGAATAGCGGCCTCTCCGTGAGCAGCACGGGGTGTTTGCCTCACACCCGTCACTTGTGTGCCAGTACAATGGATCTCCTGCATCTGTGGTGCAAAGGGGGGTGCCAGTGTAACTCCCACATGTTCATCCACATGACCTGTGCATCTGTCAATATGGATGCATTTTCCTTCCGGCACACATGTCCAATAAAGGTGTCCCTCAGCCTCCAATGTGCCTCATCTCTGTCAATGCAGGTCTCTTGCCACTGTGCATGCGGCATGTCTGGCATAGTTATCACAGATTGTGCATATGAGTCTATGTGTAGAGCAGCAAGATGCATACTGTGTGTCAGGGATTATGATATGTTCTGTGCATGATGTACATGTCTGTGTGGGTATTTAGGCATGTCAGTCCCCACAACGGCCACTTTGCTGCATGTGCATCCATTGTCTGTGTGTGTGCCATGTAGAACCAGACACTCATTCCTTTTCATACACCTTTTGCAGTGGTCCTTACTGACATGCTTGTGTTTGTGTGCAACTTGTGGCATGGTATTCAGGACATGGCGCATGCTGCTGCAGGCCCGGCAGCAAGGGCACACAGAGTTTCTATATTTGCACTCACACACACGCCTCTAGGACGCACCCCCCTTCCTCCCTCCACCCATTCAGTTTGTTGTAATCTGCTTGTGTGTGACACTGTTGCGGTGGCAAAGGCTGGAACGTCTGCACATGCAACGTGCACATTGCACGACCATCATGTCCTTGCATCACCCACATCACACTACAGTCTGATGTAGCAGATGCACTCCTAGCAATGTACATCCGCAAATCTACCCCCTGCTGTCAGACACACCCTAAGCACACACACGACACGTGTGCATGCTGAGTGTGCAACTCCAACTGCCTACACAGCGCTGGCACGCCTTCCAGGCCCTGTCACTCCAACCAGGTCATGTCCCTCCTACTCCCCACCGGCTCTGTGCCCCAACAAGGCCATGGGAGTGGTACTCCAGGCCTCTGCATGTAGTATGGTGTCATTGTGGGACACATGGCACAGGTATCATGTCTCAGCTTGTCAGTCTACAATGTGTCCAGGGTCCCCCTCTACACCATGGCATGCACACTGCATCTCAACATCATCTGGTGTCCCATTACCAGCCAGGTGCTTCGCGCCCTCCCCAAAGACGCAGTCCTTGCCAGTTCTCATGTTGGATAATGCATGGTGTCCATTGGCAGATGGCTGGACATCGGCCACCTGATGCTGGACTTGTACACGACTGAGGTGTTTATCTGCGGATTGTCCCCTTACAGCTGGGTCAACTGCTTGTGTCCCACCCGCAATGGCCCTGCACAGGCAGACAGTGTCCACACACATGAGCTGGTGTGCATCATGGTTTGCTTGCTCACGTGCTATGCTGATCACCAGCATCTGTACCTGAGGCTTCAGCACACTCTGCATTATGCACAAGATCCACAGTTCGACCCACCTCAAAACAAGACAGACCATCCCCCAGGTCAACTACAACATCCGTGTCTAACCCTACCCTGCACTCTACGGAGAAGTACGTTACTACTCCCATGATACTTGTCCACATACAGGGTGCATCTGCACAGCTCTGCTTCAACATCCGGCGACCCAGCCACATCACCGTCCAACAGAGATAGCTGCAATGGATCACTGTCAGCTGCAGGATGACCTTCACAATCCACGCCCACACTCAGGATGCAGCCCACCACCACGACCCCATCACAACCTTGCGACACTGTCATCCAAGACCCCATTGTGCCATCTCCATGCATCCAACCTTGACCTGGCCACCATTCTCCACATCCACCTGACTCCAGCATGCAGGACATAGTTCTCCCACCTGGCTACACATACCTGGGACTCCCACCTGGCTACACATACCTGGGACTCCCACCCCAGGACACTCCACATGGTCCCTGACCTCTGCGCATGACTGTTGCTCTTCGAAATAGGTCAGTACGCACAGTTGTGCAGGAACCCCTCAACTGGTTGGGCCCATCACGGATGAGTATGGTGCGCCATGTCTGTATTGGATGATACCTTGTGACCCATGTGTGTCCTGTACCAGACTCAGATCCCAGGGTATGGATGGCTGGAGTTACTTCAACACTCAGGCATGGTTTGACATTTACACACTCATGTGTTGTTGAATGATGCAAAATTACAGCAACGTCTCAAGATCAAAAAATATGTATTTATTTGCAGTGGTGTATGTGTCTTGGTAGGTGACATCAGGTGCTGTACAGGGGGAATAAAATCCAAAGTTCACAAGGGGAGATGGGATCCTTGCCATTGGAAGTCCTCAGAGTCCATGCCACAGTCTTCGTCAACATTGGTCAGACTGGGACCAGCAAGTCCATGTGGCAGAGAATGTGATTGTATGAGGTGCTGCTGTTGCGCCAGAGGGCCAGGTGCCAGGCCAGGTGACCTGGGAGATGGGGATGGTCCGCTGACTCTCACGATCTTTTCCGTGGACGACCCACCTTCCCGGGGGGACCCTCAGATGCAGGCCGTGATGGTGCTTGTGATGCTCCGTCGGATGAATCCTCCTCCTCCCTCCCTGTGCCTGGTGCTGATCTTTGCCTGGTGGCACAGGGAGGGTTGCCCATGTTGTCGGCAATCCGACGGAGTGAACGGTTCAGTTCAGTTAGCACCGCCACAAGCTCAGCCTGTCTTCCCTCCATCCGTCCTTGGTGTTGCTGTTGACAGGCATTTTGCTGGACCAGCAGGTTCTTAATCTCATTGTGGGTCCCCTGCATCCCTGTGAGGGTCTCCTGCATCCCTGTGAGGGTCTCCACTACCTGGCTGATGCCCCTGGTGTCACACCGGTATGTGTCCAAGATGTAGCGGACCTGTGTCATGGCCGGTTCCTCAGCTGTCTGGTCAGGTTTGCGCCTCCGCCGTCCTCCACTCCTGCCACCCCTGCCCACATGTGCCTGGCCTGCCGTTGTGGGCACATCGGCTCTCCGGGACCCCTGAGGGATGGCATTTGCGGGGTCGCCTGCCTCCTCCTGGGTGCCTGGAGTACCTTGTCCCTCCTGGGCAGACTGGCTGCGTGGTTGTATGTGAGCAGGGCTCCGGTGTGTATCCTGGGATGTGGCAGGAGTGGTGGTGGTGGTTGGCACAGTTGTACCTGACGCAGGTGCTGGAGGTTGTGGGACACCAGAGGGGCAGGTTGGTCGGGGTCGTCCACGGGGTGGTGAGAGTCGTCGCTGCCGGTGGGGTCCTCGTCACACCGATCCTGGTCCTGTGACTCTTCCCCCCCATTGTTGGGGGGAGATCGCCGACGTTGCCCTGTGTGTGAGGGAGAGAATGTTAATTGTGTTTCATGCGACATCCATGTTTCATGCATATTCATGTTGGCACAGTTCCTCTGGGAAGTTGGATATGTCTAGCATACCTCTCACAGTGCACTTGTGGATGGGTATGTTGCGGGGGACAGATTGATATGTACTCCTGGTTATTTGGCCTGTCTAATGGGTGTTGGGATGCTTATTTGGCTATGGATTGGTCTTGTTGTGTCACATATCCATTGTGGGAGTGGCAACTTGCGTTGGCTGCCCCGGGGGGGTGTGCTTGTGTGAGGGGGTGAGTGTGTGACCGGGCATGCTGTTGGGTGTGGTGTGATTTGTCATTGGGTCTACCAGGTGATGTGTCTATCCCCTCATGGTGCATGCTGGCATGACAGTGATTGTGAGTTCCTGTGGTAGGTAGGTGGCATGTGGAGTTTGTGTTTGAGTGTACAGTGGTGACAGGATTGGCTTGTGCTGTCTACAGCAGGGCCGAGTGTCATGTACCGTGTCTGTACTTGGAGAGTCCCTGTGCATGGGTGTGTCCCTTGGCCACAGCTTACATCACTTTTCCTATGTGTGACACACTCTTTGTTGCATCATTTGTGTACGTAGTGGGCAGTGTAGCGAGCGTGCGTAGCGAGCGATGCAGAACATGCTTACGTGTTGCACTGTACGTGGGCAATTGGTGCATTTTCATTTCTATTGGAGAATGCATGTAGGCAACTTCTGCATTTGTGACAGGGTTCTAACGAACACAGTGAGTAGGTATACTGGGTGTAGGGTTAGGTTTGTGCCTGCAGCAAGGATCTACTCATGCACAGTTTGACACATGGCCCTGTGATTTCCAAACGTAAAAGGGGTGTTTGTCGCACTGCAAGATCTTGTCAACATGCACACAGTCCACCTGCTGACGAGCCAACATGGCCACACCACCCAAGGGTGTTTGGTCTCCCTCTGTCACCCTCCCTCTGTGGCACTCCCTCTGTCACCCTCCTCCCTCTGTCTGTCTCCCTCTATCACCCTCCTCCCTCTGTCGCACTCCCTCTGTCACCCTCCTCCCTCTGTCTGTCTCCCTCTGTCGCCCTCCCTCTGTCACCCTCCTCCCTCTGTCTGTCTCCCTCTGTCGCTCTCCTCCCTCGGTCTGTCTCCCTCTGTGGCCCTCCCTCTGTCACCCTCCTCCCTCTGTCTCCCTCCTCCCTCTGTCTCCCTCTGTCGCCCTCCCTCTGTCACCCTCCTCCCTCGGTCCGTCTCACTCTGTCGCCCTCCCTCTGTCACCCTCCTCCCTCTGTCTGTCTCCCTCGGTCTCCCTCTGTCACCCTCCTCCCTCGGTCTGTCTCCCTCGGTCTCCCTCTCTCTCCCTCTCCCTCCGTCTGTCTGTCACCCTCTGTCACCTCAGCCCAGCTTCCTGGGCACACACACTTTGCAGGTCCTTCAAAGGATATTGGCTTGTTCATGTGGCTTTGTTTCGTATCTCCCGGCACCCATTGGGCAGTGTGTCTCTAAGTCTGGCGCTGATGCGGCGGTGTGTGCTGACACTCTCACAGTGATGCCTCTTCATTAGCTGCTGTTATGTGCAAATTGTGCCTTCATTCCCATGTCATCCTGCGACACAGCCACCATGTGCAGGCAACACTGTACAGTGTTGGGACGCACTGTTTGTGTGGCTCTGCCCTAGGCCATATGGGCTGAGGGCATTGGTGTCTGCTTCTGAGTTGCACAATGTATTTTTGGAGGCCCACCCTCCCGGCATCACGGACATCCTGTCTTGTGTTGGTGTTTTGTGTGGCATGTGACTTGGCATGGCCTTGCTTGGTGCATGGGGCATGGAGCCACTGGTGGCACGTGCATGTTTTTGGTGTGTGGTTGTGACCGGTGATGGCTTTGGGGTAGTTGCGGGCATTATTGGGAGTTGGGTTGTTGATGCGGTTCCCCCCATGTGAGGTGAGTTGTTTGTGTACTCACCAGGCTCGTTGACTCCTTCTACTCCGTGGACTCCCAACGTCGGCAGCGTGCGCATCACCTTCTCCTCCCAGGGATGGAACTGTACCGATCTGCGGGGCGGCCCACCTCCAGTGATGTTGCTCTGGGCGTGTTCTTCATTCATTTTTCTCTTGACCGTCCTCCGCAGATCGTTCCACCTGGCTTGGCATTCATGCCTGGTCCTTCTGATGGGCGCAACAGCATTCACCCTGTCAACGATCCTCTACCACATGGCTGATTTTGCTGCTATGCTGGTCTGTCTGACCGCTGTTCCAAAGAGCTGTGGCTCGACTCAGCAGACTTAATCGGCTAGGATCTCCAGCTCCGCTGTTGTGAACTTTGGAATCTTGTCTGTGGGCATGGTGTGGGGTGTGGGTGTGGATGGTTGTGGGTGTGGGTGTGTGGTTGTGAAGGTGTGTGTGTGTGTGTGAATGTGATGAGGGGGTGTTTGTGAAGGTGGTTGTGTGAAGGTGTGCAAGTGTAAGGTGTAGTCAGGTTCAAGTCTGGTGCTGTGGGTTGTCTGTGGGGTCTGGCAGCAGTGGGTCTGTTGCAAAGGCTCATGGTTTGTGTGTGTGGGCCCTTTTTATTGGTCCTTTTGTGGATATGGCTGTGTTTGAACTTTGGGTGGGTGTGTCATAAGGAGTGGTTGTGTTTTGGGCCTCTGTTTCCCTGTTTGGCTGTTGCAGGTCAGTGTATTGGATGTATTTTGGCTTGCTGGACGTGTTTTGTGGTGTTGTTTAATTGGAATGGACTCTCCTTGTGGTGTTTAGCAGTGTCCTGGTTCAGTGCGTGTGTTTTTGGCGTCTGTAAGGTGCGTACATCAGCCATGTGGTTGTACAGTGCTCACATTTGCTGTGGCTTGGTGCGACTCGTACATGCGCAATGTTGGATGAGGGTGCTGGTGTAGGGGCCTGGGTAGGGTGCGTACGGGGCAGGGTGTAGGGGCCTAGGGGTACATGCCGTACATACGGGTCACGAAGGTACGGCACCTACATATGGGGTGTTGGGGGTACGGTGCGGACCCCCAGCCCGTGTTGGTACGGTGCGGACCCCCAGCCCGTGTTGGTACGGTGCGGACCCCCAGCCCAGCCCGTGTGGGTACGGTGCGGACCCCCAGCCCGTGTTGGTACGGTGCGGACCCCCAGCCCGTGTTGGTATGGTGCGGACCCCCAACCCAGCCCGTGTTGGTACGGTGCGGACCCCCACCCCGTGTCGGTACGGTGCGGACCCCCAGCCCGTGTTGGTACGGTGCGGACCCCCAGCCCATGTTGGTACGGTGCGGACCCCCAGCCCAGCCCGTGTTGGTACGGTGCGGACCCCCAGCCCGTGTGGGTACGGTGCGGACCCCCAGCCCGTGTTGGTACGGTGTGGACCCCCAGCCCGTGTTGGTACGGTGCGTACCCCCAGCCCAGCCCGTGTGGGTACGGTGCGGACCCCCAGCCCGTGTTGGTACGGTGCGGACCCCCAGCCCGTGTGGGTACGGTGCGGACCCACAGCCCGTGTTGGTACAGTGCGGACCCCCAGCCCGTGTGGGTACGGTGCGGACTCCCAGCCCGTAGCGCTGGGGTCCGCACCGTAACAACACGGGCTGTGGGTCCGCACCATACGAACACGGGCTGGGGGTTCCGCACCGTACCAACACGGGCTGGGGGTCCGCACCGTACCCACACGGGGTGGGGGTCCGCTCCGTACCAACACGGGCTGGGGGTCCGCACCGTACCGACACGGGGTGGGGGTCCGCACCGTACCGACATGGGGTGGGGGTCCGCACCGTAGCAACACGGGCTGGGCTGGGGTCCGCACCGTACCAACACGGGCTGGGGGTCCACACCGTACCAACACGGGCTGGGGGTCCGCACCGTACCAACACGGGCTGGGGGTCCGCACCATACCAACACGGGCTGGGGGTCCGCACCGTACCCACACGGGGTGGGAGTCCGCACCGTACCAACACGGGCTGGGCTGGGGGTCCGCACCGTACCAACACGGGCTGGGGGTCCGCACCGTACCCACACAGGGTGGGGGCACGCTCCATACCTACGGGTTGGGGTGGTGGTCAGGTGCGGACATGGGGGGCATGGGGGTACGCTGCGGACATGGGGGAGTTGGGCTGGAGGGTGCTCGGCGCGTATGCGGGCGCATTATTGGACGTCTCCATGGTTGGTATGGGAGTTCGGTCCGTACGGTGTTTTATCCATACGGTTGTGCATTCGGACGGACGGGACGGATCGTACTTGCGCGCTCGGACTTCAGTTTCCCGATTCGTACGTGAAACTGTCGTGTTGGACACTTTTTCCGACCCGAGGGATTGTCGGGGAATTTTCCTAATGCGATTCGTATGGACTTTTTCCCATACGAATCGTACTTGGCAGTTTGTACGCTACTTGTACGATTCGTACGGAAAAAAATCCGGATACGATTCGTACGGGGAAAATTTTTACAGGATCGGAATCGGCACCTTAATGTCTAACAGTGTCATGCTGCAGGACTTCCTCATAGTTCAGCACTTACACTTCTAATAAATTCTTACAGCTCTTTCTTTAACCAGAGAAGTTAGTTCTTAAAATAACTTTTTTTTTGTTTTATAATTTTATTGTAGTGTTTTTTAACGATTTTGTGATTTTTTTTTTTTTTTTCAAAAGAAAAAAGGACGAAGAAAACTTTCAACTTCAGGAATTAGCAGCCCAGAAAAAAAAAAAACCTTCACAGTGATGGTTTAGTTGCGTTGAACAGACTAGGTTCACAGACTGCTCTCCGCAGCAGAGAAGTTGGTTGCACTTGATGCAGTGCATCTTGAGTTGAGCAATTTCGGGACGTATGTCCGGGCGTGCTGGTGATGAGAAAGTGCCAGTGTACTAGCCACTGCAGGTGGAGGGTTGTCTTGAAGTCTCCTGCACGCGTCCCGGGCCAGATTCACAGGGTGCAGAGTCTTGACTTGAGATGCTTGTACATACTAGCAGTACCGCAGGAATACATCTTATCGGCACTGCCTCTTGATAGAACCCTTTCACAAATTTTGCAGGTGACTTTTGTGGCATTCACCTTTTTTTGCCCTTCAGGGAATGTAAAAAACTTCCACACCACCGATGTAGGTCTCTGAGGACGGGGAGGTTCAGGAACAAATTGACCCACAGACAGTAGGTATCCATTCACACCAATTGAAAGGCTTACCTATTGGCAGCTCCATCTCAGTCAATTTCCCAGTATTTTGCTTTAGTGTGATAGAACATAAAGCAAGTAGGAAAACAGAAGGCATGCTTACTTATAAACATGAGTCTCCTGCCTCTTTCCCTGCATCAAGCACACTTTACAACGACAACATGGTCGCTCCTTTTTGGGTGTTGCAGGAATTTTATCAGCAAAGTGTTGCTTCTGCAGCCTTGCCACGTCCTCCAGAACACATGAAGTGGAGGCTGCTGCTTCTGTAGGAGTAATACTTTCAGTCACAGACAACTGAAAGTCAAGGAAAGACATGAGTCTTCCTGCGGTGGTCTCACGATAAACAACATACGTATGTTGCCATCAGGATCAGGTGCTTAAACAGTTTCTTATACCTAATGCGAGTTTTACGACTCGCATTGTATGGCTGAAGAACCTGGTTGTTCTTTTCCACGCCGCCCATGTACTTTGTTGTAATCAAGTATACAGGTGGGCTTGTGGACTTCGGCCATCTGACCCCAAAACCTGACAGGGGAAGTGCTCTCAGTATGAATTGTAGTGAGCACATACACGTCACGCCTATCTGAGAACGTGACTGCGAGCACTTCGTTGGAACGCAACGCAGTGCTCTGCGATTTCTGGAGCTTCCTGCAAACAAGCTCCTCTAATAACTTTGGCGCCGGTCGACGAATCTTCGCGAAATTCTCAAAACTCGTGGGGCGCTCTGGTCCACCCCTGGTGTGAACGTGTTCGGTGCATGACTCCAAACCGTGTTGGGTGCGCGACTCCAAGCAACAAAAAATATAATATTCTTTAAATATACATCAAGATTATGTGTTTAGATCTTGGGTGGCTCTAAAAAGAGCCCTTGTGTTTGAGAGATTTTGGTACCCATAAATAAGTACCTATGCAGAGTCTAAAGTTTTGCGGAAGACTGTTACCCTCATCTGTAAAATGGACACCATCTCTCCTATAGATGCCATCCATATTAAAACACAGATTGTTGTGGTAAATGGACCCCATTCTATAATCTCGGAGATAAGCAGAAACAGCTTTATTGACATGTTTCCTAGCTTTCTCAATCTGTGGAAAAAATTGATTGGTCCAGTTCCATTTCTGTCTTTGGCATATGTTAGAATAGACAAAGGCAGTTTGGGGGAAAAGTGACATCAATTCTCCAGAGGTGTCCTTCATAAGCATTTCCAGACCTACCCCAGTCAAAGTGCCTAGATCATTGCCACCACAGTGCACAATTATGAGGTGAGGCTGTTGGAGATGTAAAAAGGATTTAACCAATGGCATCAATTGGTGCCACTTTAATCCTCTCTGTCCAATCCATTTAATGTCTAACAGTGTCATGCTGCAGCACTTCCTCATAGTTCAGCACTTACAAATCCACCATACACTTCTAATGCATTCTTTCAGTCAATTATGCACTATGCATACATTCAAGAAAACGTTCACACACTATCATACAAATATAGCTATTTATTTAACCAGAGAAGTTAGTTCTGAAAGGAACTTTTTTTTTTGTTTTATATTTTTTTGTAGATTTTTTAACGATTTTGTGATTTTTTGTTGTTTTTTCAAAAGAACAAACGACGAAAAAAAGAGTCAACTTCAGGAATTAACAGCCCAGAAAAAAAAAAGTCTAACAGCGATGGTTTTGGTGCTCTGTACAGACTAGGTTCACAGACTGCTCTCCGCAGCAGAGAACTTGATTGCACTTGATGCAGTGCATCTTGAGTTGAGCAATTTCTGGACGTATGTCCGGACGTGCTGGTGATGAGAAAGTGCCAGTAGTACTAGTCACTGCAGGTGGAGGGTTGTCTTGAAGTCTCCTGCACTTGTCCCAGGCCAGATTCACAGGGTGCAGAGTCTTGAAATACTTGTACATACTAGCAGTCTCGCAGGAATACTTCTTATCGGCAATGCCTCTCGATAGAACCCCTTTACAAATTTTGCAGGTGAGTTTCGTGGCATTCACCTTTTTTTTACCCTTCAGGGAATGTAAAAAACTTCCACACCACCGATGTAGGTCTCTGAGGACGTGGAGGTTCAGGAACAAATTGACCCACAGACGGTAGGTATCCATTCACACCAATTGAAAGGTTTACCTATTGGCAGCTCCACCTCAGTCAATTTCCCAGTATTTTGCTTTAGTGTGATACAACATAAAGCAAGTAGGAAAACAGAAGGCAGGCTTACTTGAGCACTGGGGAAAGTAAACATGAGTCTCCTGCCTCTTTCCCTGCATCAAGCACACTTTACAACGATGACATGGTCGCTCCTTTTTGGGTGTTGCAGGAATTTTATAAGCAAACTGTCGCTTCTGCAGCCTTGCCACGTCCTCCAGAACACATGAAGTGAAGGCTGCTGCTTCTGTAGGAGTAAGACTTTCAATCACAGACAACTGAAAGTCAAGGAAAGACATGAGTCTTCCTGTTGTGGTTTCACGATAAACAACATACGCATTGTATGTTGCCATCTGGATCAGGTGCGTAAACAGTTTCTTATCCCAAGTGCGAGTTTTGCGACTCGCATTCTATGGCTGGAGAACCTGGTCGTTCTTGTCCACGCCGCCCATGTACTTGTTTTAATCAAGTATACAGGTGGGCTTTTGGACTTCGGCCATCTGACCCAAAACCGTGACAGGGGAAGTGCTCTCAGCATGAATTGTAGTGAGCACATACACATCACGCCTATCTGAGAACTTGACTGCGAGCACTTTGTTGGACTGCAGCGTAGTGCTCTGGGATTTCTGGAGCTTCTTGCAAACAAGCTCCTCCAATAATTTTGGCGCCGGTCGGCTAATCCTCGTGAAATTTTCGAAACTCTTGGGGCGCTCTGGTCCACCCCTGGTGTGAACGTGTTCGGTGCGTGACTCCAAACCGTGTTGGGTGCGCGACTCCAAGCAACAAAAAATGTAATATTCTTCAAATAGTCTGGACGTATGTCCGGACGTGCTGGTGATGAGAAAGTGCCAGTAGTACTAGTCACTGCAGGTGGAGGGTTGTCCTGAAGTCTCCTGCACTCGTCCCGGGCCAGATTCACAGGGTGCAGAGTCTTCAAATACTTGTACATACTAGCAGTCTCGCAGGAATACTTCTTATCGGCAATGCCTCTCGATAGAACCCCTTTACAAATTTTGCAGGTGAGTTTTGTGGCATTCACCTTTTTTTTACCCTTCGGGGAATGTAAAAAACTTCCACATCACCGATGTAGGTCTCTGAGGACGTGGAGGTTCAGGAACAAATTGACCCACAGTTGGTAGGTATCCCTTCACACCAATTGAAAGGTTTACCTATTGGCAGCTCCACCTCAGTCAATTTCCCAGTATTTTGCTTTAGTGTGATACAACATAAAGCAAGTAGGAAAACAGAAGGCAGGCTTACTTGGGCACTGGGGAAAGTAAACATGATTCTCCTGCCTCTTTCCCTGCATCAAGCACACTTTACAACGATGACATGGTCGCTCCTTTTTGGGTGTTGCAGGAATTTTATCAGCAAACTGTCGCTTCTGCAGCCTTGCCACGTCCTCCAGAACACTTGAAGTGGAGGCTGCTGCTTCTGTAGGAGTAAGACTTTCAATCACAGACAACTGAAAGTCAAGGAAAGACATGAGTCTTCCTGTGGTGGTTTCACGATAAACAACATACGCATTGTATGTTGCCATCTGGATCAGGTGCGTAAACAGTTTCTTATCCCAAGTGCGAGTTTTGCGACTCGCATTCTATGGCTGAAGAACCTGGTCATTCTTGTCCACGCCGCCCATGTACTTGTTGTAATCAAGTATACAGGTGGGCTTTTGGAGTTCGGCCATCTGACCCAAAACCGTGACAGGGGAAGTGCTCTCAGCATGAATTGTAGTGAGCACATACACATCACGCCTATCTGAGAACTTGACTGCGAGCACTTCGTTGGACTGCAACGTAGTGCTCTGGGATTTCTGGAGCTTCTTGCAAACAAGCTCCTCCAATAATATTGGCGCCGGTCGACGAATCTTCGTGAAATTTTCAAAACTCGCGGGTCGCTCTGGTCCACCCCTGGTGTGAACGTTTTCGGTGCGTGACTCCAAACCGTGTTGGGTGCGCGACTCCAAGCAACAAAAAATGTAATATTCTTCAAATAGACATCAAGGTTATGTGTTTAGATCTTGGGTGGCTCTAAAAAGAGCCCTTGTGTTTATTGAGAGATTTTTGTACGTATAAATAAGTACCTATGCAGAGTCTAAAGTTGTTGAGGAAGACTGTTACCCTCATCTGTAAAATGTACACAATCTCTCCTATAGATGCCATCCATATTAAAACGCAGATTGTTGTGGTAAATGGACCCCATCCTATAATCTCGGAGATAAGCAGAAACAGCTTTATTGACATGTTTCCTAGCTTTCTCAATCTGTGGACAAAATTGATTGGTCCAGTTCCATTTCTGTCTTTGGCATATGTTAGAATAGACAAAGGCAGTTTGGGGGAAAAGTGACATCAATTCTCCTGAGGTGTCCTTCATAAGCATTTCCAGACCTACCCCAGTCAAAGTGCCTAGGTCATTGCCACCACAGTGCACAAATATGAGGTGAGGGTGTTGGAGAGGTAAAAAGGATTTAACCAATGGCATCAATTGGTGCCACTTTAATCCTCTCTGTCCAATCCATTTAATGTCTAACAGTGTCATGCTGCAGCACTTCCTCATAGTTCAGCACTTACAAATCCACCATAGACTTCTAATGCATTCTTTCAGTCAATTATGCACTATGCATACATTCAAGAAAACTTTCACACACTATCCTACAAATATAGCTATTCATTTAACTAGAGAAGTTAGTTTTGAAAGGAACTTTTTTTTTGTTTTATATTTTTTTGTAGTTTTTTTTAACGATTTTGTAATTTTTTGTTGTTTTTTCAAAAGAACAAACGACGAAAAAAAGAGTCAACTTCAGGAATTAACAGCCCAGAAAAAAAAGTCTAACAGCGATGCTTTTGGTGCTCTGTACAGACTAGGTTCACAGACTGCTCTCCGCAGCAGAGAACTTGGTTGCACTTGATGCAGTGCATCTTGAGTTGAGCAATTTCTGGACGTATGTCCGGACGAGCTGGTGATGAGAAAGTGTCAGTAGTACTAGTCACTGCAGGTGGAGGGTTGTCTTGAAGTCTCCTGCACTCGTCCCAGGCCAGATTCACAGGGTGCAGAGTCTTGAAATACTTGTACATACTAGCAGTCTCGCAGGAATACTTCTTATCGGCAATGCCTCTCGATAGAACCCCTTTACAAATTTTGCAGGTGAGTTTCGTGGCATTCACCTTTTTTTTACCCTTCAGGGAATGTAAAAAACTTCCACACCACCAATGTAGGTCTCTGAGGACGTGGAGGTTCAGGAACAAATTGACCCACAGACGGTAGGTATCCATTCACACCAATTGAAAGGTTTACCTATTGGCAGCTCCACCTCAGTCAATTTCCCAGTATTTTGCTTTAGTGTGATACAACATAAAGCAAGTAGGAAAACAGAAGGCAGGCTTACTTGGGCACTGGGAAAAGTAAACATGAGTCTCCTGCCTCTTTCCCTGCATCAAGCACACTTTACAACAACGACATGGTCGCTCCTTTTTGGGTGTTGCAGGAATTTTATCAGCAAAGTGTCGCTTCTGCAGCCTTGCCACGTCCTCCAGAACACATAAAGTGGAGGCTGCTGCTTCTGTAGGAGTAAGACTTGCAATCACAGACAACTGAAAGTCAAGGAAAGACATGAGTCTTCCTGTGGTGGTTTCACGATAAACAACGTATGCATTGTATGTTGCCATCTGGATCAGGTGCGTAAACAGTTTCTTATACCAAGTGCTAGTTTTACGACTCGCATTGTATGGCTGAAGAACCTGGTCGCTCTTGTCCATGCTGCCCATGTACTTGTTGTATTCAAGTATACAGGTGGGCTTGTGGTCTTCGGCCATCTGACCCCAAACCGTGACAGGGGATGTGCTCTCAGCATGAATTGTAGTGAGCACATACACGCCACGCCTTTCTGAGAACTTGACTGCGAGCACTTCGTTGGAGCGAAACACAGCACAGGATTTCTTGAGCTTCTTGCAAACAAGCTCCTCCAATAACTTTGGCGCCGGTCGACGTATCTTCACAAAATTTTCAAAACTCGTGGGGCGCTCCGGTCCACCCCTGGTGTGAACGCGTTGGGTGCGCGACTCCAAACCGCGTTGGGTGCGCGACTCCAAGCAAATAAAATAAATAATATTCTGTAAATATACATCAAGGGTATGTGTTTAGATCTTGGGTGGCACTAAAAAGAGCCCTTGTGTTTATTGAGAGATTTTGGTACCTATGCAGAGTCTAAAGTTGTTGAGGAAGACTGTTACCCTCATCTGTAAAATGTACACCATCTCTCCTATAGATGCCATCCATATTAAAACGCAGATTGTTGTGGTAAATGGACCCCATCCTATAATCTCAGAGATAAGCAGAAACAGCTTTATTGACATGTTTCCTAGCTTTCTCAATCTGTGGACAAAATTGATTGGACCAGTTCCATTTCAGTCTTTGGCATATGCTAAAATAGACAAAGGCCGTTTGGGGGAAAGTGACATCAGTTCTCCAAAGGGGTCCTTCATAAGCATTTCAAGGCCTACCCCAGTCAAATTGCCACCACAGTGCACAATTATGAGGTCAGGGTTTTGGAGATGTTAAAAGGATTTAAACAATGGCATCAATTGGTGCCACTTTAATCCTCTCTGTGCAATCCATTTAATGTCTAACAGTGTCATGCTGCAGCACTTCCTCATAGTTCAGCACTTACACATCCACCATACACTTCTAATTCATTCTTACATCTCTTTCTTTAACCAGAGAAGTACGGGCCATATGTAGAAAGCAAAATTGCGATCGCAAACGCCGAAATTCGCCGAATTTCGGCGTTTGCGATCGCAATTTTGCTAAGTGGGATGTAGGAAGGCAAATCTGCAGGGCAAAATAAGGAATCGCAAAATTTGCGATTCCTTATTTTGCAAATGCATTTAAGGAATCCCAAATAGGGAATCCTTAAATGCAATATAGAAAGCACCCAAGTTGTGCTATTTTGGCCTAAGCAATCGCAAATTACCACCAACTTCAGGTTGATGGTAATTTGCGATTTCTTTCAATAATGCAGTTTTTAGCATTATTCAAAGTGCCATGTGGCACACATACATGCCCTTAGGGCATGTATGTGCGCCACATGTGCACCCATGCTCATTACAGGGGTGCAAAAGGGTGTCATGTTGACACCCTTGCACCCTTGAAATTGCATTCTCAATTTGCGATTCTCTAATTGAGAATCGCAAATTGAGAATGTCTTCCTATTCATTCCTATGGGCCTTTTAGCCCATAGGAATGAATGGCAAGGTATTCCTTATTTGCGATTCTCAATTAGAGAATCGCAAATAAGGAATAAGTGGGATTCGCAATCAAAATTGCTAATCCTACCTACATAGCGTTTTGCTATTCTCTAATTGCGATTCCCTAATAATTGCAATTAGAGAATCGCAAAACACAGCCTACCTACATATGGCCCTTAGTTCTTAAAATAACTTTTTTTTGTTTTATAATTTTATTGTAGTGTTTTTTAACGATTTTTGATTTTTTTTGTTGTTTTTTCAAAAGAAAAAAGGAAGAAAAAAACTGTCAACTTCAGGAATTAGCAGCCCAGAAAAAAAAAACCTTAACAGTGATGGTTTCGTTGCGCTGAACAGACTAGGTTCAACGACTGCTCTCCGCAGCAGAGAAGTTGGTTGCACTTGATGCAGTGCATCTTGATTTGAGCAATTTCGGGACGTATGTCCGGACGTGCTGGTGATGAGAAAGTGCCAGTAGTACTAGCCACTGCAGGTGGAGGGTTGTCTTGAAGTCTCCTGCACTCGTCCCGGGCCAGATTCACAGGGTGCAGAGTCTTGACTTGAGATGCTTGTACATACTAGCAGTACCTCAGGAATACATCTTATCGGCACTGCCTCTCGATAGAACCCTTTCACAAATTTTACAGGTGACTTTTGTGGCATTCAGCTTTTTTTGCCCTTCAGGGAATGTAAAAAACTTCCACACCACCGATGTAGGTCTCTGAGGACGGGGAGGTTCAGGAACAAATTGGCCCACAGACAGTAGGTATCCATTCACTCCAATTGAAAGGCTTACCTATTGGCAGCTCTATCTCAGTCAATTTCCCAGTATTTTGCTTTAGTGTGATAGAACATAAAGCAAGTAGGAAAACAGAAGGCATGCTTACTTGGGCACTGGGGACAGTAAACATGAGTCTCCTGCCTCTTTCCCTGCATCGAGCACACTTTACAACGACAACATGGTTGCTCCTTTTTGGGTGTTGCAGGAATTTTATCAGCAAAGTGTTGCTTCTGCATCCTTGCCACGTCCTCCAGAACACATGAAGTGGAGGCTGCTGCTTCTGTAGGAGTAATACTTTCAGTCACAGACAACCGAAATTCAAGGAAAGACATGAGTCTTCCTGCGGTGGTCTCACGATAAACAACATACGTATGTTGCCATCTGGATCAGGTGCTTAAACAGTTTCTTATACCTAATGCGAGTTGTACGACTCGCATTGTATGGCTGAAGAACCTGGTTGTTCTTTTCCACGCCGCCCATGTACTTTGTTGTAATCAAGTATACAGGTGGGCTTGTGGTCTTTGGCCATCTGACCCCAAACCGTGACAGGGGAAGTGCTCTCAGTATGAATTGTAGTGAGCACATACATGTCACGCCTATCTGAGAACTTGACTGCGAGCACTTCGCTGGAACGCCAGGCAGTGCTCTGCGATTTCTGGAGCTTCCTGCAAACAAGCTCCTCTAATAACTTTGGCGCCGGTCGACGAATCTTCGCGAAATTTTCAAAACTCATGGGGCGCTCTGGTCCACCCCTGGTGTGAACGTGTTCGGTGCGTGACTCCAAACCGTGTTGGATGCGCGAATATAAAAGTTAGGAGCATAAAGTCTTTTTAAACGATTGTACTCTCTTACACACATTTGCATCAGCACTAATCTTTTTCTCATCAAAATCAATCAAATACAAACCAGAGAATGCAATGAATGCCCTGCCCTCTTTCAACACTGTACTTTCAATATTTACCAAAGCACTGTCTACACTTAAACCTTGGGATTTGTAAATGGTTACTGCAAATGCTAAAGAAAGAGGAAACTGTTATCTATGAACATACAAGTATTTTACAAGCAGAAAAAGGAACAGGACAACGTCCAGTCTGTTTTACCTCTTCAATCTGATCAAATGCAATCTTTAAAAATTCAATTCCATCTCTGTTCTGAAAATGTACAAAATCAACATATTTTCTCTTGCTCCACTTACTAAACCTTATTCTATATTCAAATTACGCCAAAAAATTACCCTACAGTTTACACATACATATAAAGCCTGTTCTAAACCTGCATTCTTCGACAGTGACTTTTTCAAAGAATCCAATGTTGACTGTAATTTCTCTGCAAGAATATTCACTCCTTCGTTTTCAATTTTATCAATAGCTTCTATTTAACTATTGGTTGTTTTTCCAATTTCAAAAGTTCTTGAATGAATGTGGAACACTCTTGACTGTAGGCATTAGGCAAACTATAGACTTATTTTCTCCAAGTTTTTTTTGTACATTTCAGGTGCTATGTTTTCATTTGCAAACAATTTCGTTAGTAGCTGACTTTGTAAAGCTTCTTTACCATGTTTTGTTAGAACACCAATTCTTATATCTTGAAGAATGTTTCCATAATGTCCATCACTTGCTTGTCGCTTACTCTTAATAAGTTCTTTATATTCAAAATTAGACCAAATGGTCTCCTTTTCAATATTTCCCAAAGATTTCCTAGTGTCTTCATGGACAAGTGTTTTAAAAACCAGTTGCCCTTTCACAGGACTAAGATCTAGTAGATTGCCGAATACAATTACACGTTTTCCTCCAAATAGAACATCATAATCAGTTTTTAAAAAATGTTGCATTCTTAAATGTACAAAGGCAAGCATTAAGTTTGAGACCATGCTCACCTCAACGATGATTAAAAGTTTCATTTTCTTCAGTACTTTTGAAACTTCATAACAAGGTGGTTCAGATAGCTTGTGATATTTCAATTTATTTTCATGTTCAACTGGTAACATGAGTAATTGATGTAAAGTAATTTTTTTAATGTTGTGTGATGCTAATCCAGTTGGACCTGTTATATCACAAGATAAATGTGATGCAGTAGTTTTTTGTATATAACCGGTGAAAACTTTAATTAAGAAAACTTTTCCTGTTCCAGCTTGACCACTGATGTACATTCGAACAGGTTTAAATGATGTGCAATGGCATTCTTTTTTTCATGCTGCAAATCATGCTGTATCTGTTGTGTCACTTGCTGATATATTTCTTATTGTTCAATATTTAGTTCTTCCAAGTTCCCCAACTCAATAATATCCTGTTGTGCTTGTTGCATTGCCGTTTCTACTTTGTTCATGGCTATTGCTGCTTCATATTCAATAAGTGGTTGTCCTAGTGGATCTTGACTTAATCGAGCAGAACTTTGACTATCTTGAGAACTGTCTCTAGCTATTTCAGCTGCAATAGTAGTGACTTGTTCAATCTCTTCATTTAACTTTTGTAGATGAGTAGGGAAAATTGTGCATTGAATGTTATCTTTATATGCATTGAAATAATTTCCATAGCAGTCAAAATCTCCAAGTAATTCCATTTCACTGAAGAGTTGCAGAAGTGCTAAACAGAAAAATTCCCTTTTATCTGGAGTTTTGCAACTGAGGTTTCTGTGGTTAATAATATTTCCTTTGTCATGTTTTACCAAACATCCATCGCATCCAATTACTGCATATTTTTTTCTTCATTTATATTTTCTGTAACATTTCTCTTAAAGCTGTATTGTTGCAGTACTTCATAGAGATATAGGTTTTCTAGATGTGGACTTCTTTTGGGATAGTACGTATCCAACATATTAGTTTTAATATCTGTACTTGTTCATTCAAGTATTTAATTTGTTGTTGAGATTTCAATACTATTTTGTGTAGCAGCAAGACCTAGACTTACCCAAATGATTCTTCTTGACTTTGAATATAAACTGGCAGTGCTCAACTGATCCGAACATTCATAGGATTCAAACTCGATTGGAAAGCATTTTCTAAAACTGTACAATTTGTTACTAAGACTCTTCTCTTGTGAAATTTCTTCCCACATTTCTTTCAACTCATGTTTTTTTTATTTTGTATGTATTCTTCTGAGTTTTTTGAGTTACAGTATGTCTTACCACTGACATAACTATTGACTCATCCTTTTGAAATGATTGGACATGGGAATCTAAAACGACATTTTGTATTAAATTTTCCCTTTGATTTGTATTTTCGTCGACAATATTTTCCACTTCGATGACTTTGAAAATGTAAAACTTGTCCACTCAAGCTTTGTTCTCCTTTTTTTGGAATGGCACAGGTAACATATTCTTCGATAAAAGACAAAACACTTTCATCAGTATCAGTTCCAAATGTTGTGTGTAAGAGGTGTTTGGTACTTCTTTCTCCAAAAGAAATCAGTATCTTCTCCAAAAGGTGGATTATTATTATTGCAGATAAAACACATCATAGCTTGGATCCTATGATAAAAATATCTGCACACATTTACAGGATCCAAAGAACACAATTCTCCAGCTGTCTTCAGTTCAAAGTTTTTTACATTTGAATTTGCTTGACTTAAAAATTAAAGTAAATCGTCCCAAGCATTTTCAGCACAGGTAAGTGTTAGAATCCAAGTGTGGGTACCTAGGTTTCCTAACATACATTTAAGTTCACAGTGACATCAATACTAATACTCATTAGTAACACGTTGACACGCCATTAAATTAATTGACTGAAATATTAAGTGATCGTTTGTTTGTGGAAGTTTGTCCATACATTCCTTTGCAGAAACATGTAAGATGAACTCCTGTTTTTAATATGTGATTCACTGAATATGAAAGTCCAGACAAGTCACTTTCAATTAAAAGATGAAATATATATGGAATGCATTGTCAAAATCTTGAATCTTCTGAGTACAATCTTGTTGAGCGGTATTTTGAAGCTGCAATCTGTACTGCTCGTTCATCATATCGTCCACCTTCTCCACTGGGGAACAGCTGTGGAAAACAATGAGCTTCTAAACTTTATTCCCATACATTCATGGAAGTTCCCTTTGATTTCTTCATTTGAAATAATTCAATAGTGTTTCCAATCACTTCTTTTGAATGTAGAGAATGTATACTGTAATGTTCGTAAATCTCTTCACTCCTAGACTTGTCTACTTTTTCTATTTGTCCAGTTGAAAATTCTTTATCATCTCCTAAACATATTTCCTGTTCTTCCACATTTACTGTTTTATAATAAATATTGTTCTGAACAAGATATAATGTAGCCTTTTGAGGTTTTGTGACATCTACTAACTCTATTTTCTGACTCTTTGTTGGTACAGCATTAACTAGAATAACTACAGGCTCACTTTTCACTCTCTCTATAACAACAGTTTCACTAGTTTTCTTAAAATCTAAAGGTAAGTACACAATTCTTCCTCTCAAACCTCTTTGTAAATCTGTTGGCTGCAGCTTACCTAATCTAGGCTCCATATGAACTATAGCCTGAAACGGGTGCACCGATTGGATAGGAATTAACTCATAGGTATTTCAATGTGCCAGTTTTGGAGGAATATTTACCAAATCTAAATTGTTATGTACTGCTCTAGCTGGCATTTCGTTCGCTTCTAATTTGTTGTAACAATATTTACAAATACGTTGATCAGTACTCAACTCAAAACAACCTTCCACCATCAAATAAGCACCAAATTGCTCCGACATATCGTTATTTTCCTTTTCACTTTTTAAATACACATCAACATTCCTAGTTTAACTTCCATAGTGAGTACGTAGATAACAATTACAAACATAGTTTGGTTTTTCACATGAAAGTATCTTAAACTGTGTAATTGCCTCTACAAACTTCTCAGTACTAATATCTTCCACCTGTTCATCAACACTTACTGTTGTCAAGATCTCACTTTCTCTCCTCGCCTCAAATGAGCCTAAGAAACAAATCTGTTTATTATCACCAACGTTTTTTTTCATCCGATACTGAATCATGCAAAAGAGCTGTTTTCATCTCACTTATGCTGAACCATGCAAAAGAGCTGTTTTCATTTCACTTAAAGACTTTTTACGTAGTACTGTCTCCCCATTTCTGAGTAATGTACTGCTAACATTCTTAAAAGATGAAAAGTACTTCGACACAGGTTTCTAGAAAGACAAGCCAGAGAATGACCCTGCAACTCCGTATGTTTCTGTCATGACTGTCGCCGCTCCGTACTAAAGATGGCGGCTATGGAATGCGCATGCGCGGAGGAGTCAGGCAAGGACAAAAGCCTGACTTCCCCCGGAAGAAGCGCTTTGCGTACTGAATACTGAAGCCCCCGTAGTTCGGAAGCCCATCTGATTCCCGTTTGGATTTGCTATCCAGATTTCGTATCTTCGAAGACTTGGTCCCGTGTTTTTCCTTGCCTTTTCCCCGTTTGCCTGCTGGGATAGCATTCTTCGTTGGATCACCATCCCGTCCTCTTCAAACCCCGAGTTCGATATTTGTGAGCAGAGGAGCCGGCTGTGGAGTACCGAGAGAGGGGTTCCGCTGCGGAGTAGCGCTTGAGAGTTGTACGTCCCGCCTGCCGGCCGGACCTGGGGTAAGCTCGTTTGTTATTCCAGTGTTCCGTCGGTCGGCCGGGTGGAAAAGCTCTCCGTTGCGCTTCCCGGCCGGACTTCCTCCTCTCAGTGCTTCCTATCCTCGTAGTTGTATGCCTCTGCCCTTCTTCTGCTAAACACCCTTAGTCTTCAACTCTCCCACTCCTTGTTGCTCCACATCATTGAGCCTGGATTTGTGTATCTTTATTTATGCCATGGTTTCGTGAACTCTCTGCCTTCAGCCTGTTGGTGACTCGTCAAGCCTTCGTGAGTCACCCTCCTCGGAGAACTCTTTCTGTTAAGACTAGTGCGACCCAACTGTGATTAGACCTGCTTTCTGACGAAGCTGATATTTATCTCCTGAACGCTGGTAACAAGTGAAGGTCGCTCTTTTTCTTATTTTTCTTTTTGATATTGTGCTTTGCTGCTATCATTATAAAAGGACTCGTGTACCTGGTTGTCCCAGCATTACAATGGCAGTTTGATTACTATCTTAGCAGGGAGGAGCAAAGGGTGAGCCTAAGTATAGTGAAACTCAATGTAAATCTTCTGTAACATACATATAGATATTGAGTATAATATTCCTGCATCACTTGTCTTTACAGCATCCAGGGTGTCCTTTTCATAGCCCCCCCCTACCACAACAGGAAGAAGGGAGAATTAAGGTATAGCACAGAATTGGGAGGGTTAGATAAGGATCCGTATGTCTTCTGTTCACTAACCCCTCCTATTTTCCTTTTAGCCACCATACAGAAGTTTTTGAAGGCAGAGATTGTGCACGACATTCATCACCTTTTTTACCCTTGTTTTGTCTCCCTTCTTCCCCTGGTCACCTCTGCAGCATAGAGTCTGATATGCTTAGGTGGTGATTAAGGGAAGTTGTGGATATTGTCATCAGTTCCTGGGCGTCTCCACAGAAATACAGGTGAGGACATCACCGTCTTGAAGCCCTGACAGAACGCAAAGCCTAAAACGATATAACCAACTCCTTCTGCCCAGGCGCCATGGAACTGATTCAAGTATCATTAGCAGATCTGGCACATATGATAGGAAATCTTCAGGCAGAAACCCAGTCTTTAGCAAGTAGGGTAGATTCCTTACAAAGGGACAGGAGAGTAGATAGTGAAGGAGGCCGACCAGGGTCAAGCACTTCCCCCCCAGTGATTCAGGTATCAACACCCCAAACTATACCTTTAGCACCCCCTGAAAGGTTTTTTGGGGACTCAGCTAATTTCGCCATATTTATTAGCCAATGCCAGTTGCACTTTATGTGTAAACCTTCTTGTTTTCCCACAGAACAGGCCAAGGTAGCTTTTGTTATATCCTATTTGGGAGGGGTAGCTGCTAATTGGACTATACCACTCATAGAAAGAGACGATCCTTTACTACATGACTACAATGCTTTCGTAGAGAGCTTCGGAAGTTATTTGATAAACACACATTTACACATTCAGCTGACACTGAACTTTTGAATTTACGTCAGGGTAACCAAGATTTGGCCAGTTATATAACTTCTTTCCAAAGACTAGTAGTGGAGGCTGGTTGGCCTGAGGAAAAGCGGAGTGCGCTTTTCTATAAAGGATTACGGGACGATTTAAAGGATGCCTTAGCACAAGTAGTGGATCCCCCTGATACTTGTCCAGCCTTAATAGATTTAGTGGTAAAGATTGATCACCGTATCAATGAGAGAAACAGAGAGAGAGGTAAGGGGGACTACAAATGGACGTCTTACCGTGAGAAGAAACCTGATACGGAGAAGGGTATGGATGAGGTAGAACCTATGCAAATAGGGATAGTGAAAGGGCCATTAACCAAAGAAGAAAAACAAAGAAGGAGAGAAAACAAACTATGTTTGTACTGTGGGAAATCAGGTCACTTTCTTAGAGATTGTCCTGTGAGACCAAAACAAGTTACACGCTCGGAAAACTAATAAGCCTGGGACCTAAGGAGACAGGGTTCTCGGGTACTTCAGGATTAATTGTCTCCTCTTCTGACATGCCTTTAGGGCAAGCCCGTCATTTTTTTGTCAAGGCCTGTATTTCTTGGGGTCGGCATCGAGTAGAGGTACCGGTGATGATAGATTCGGGAGCATCTGGTAATTGTGTGGACCTCCTATGGGCCAGAAAGAACAATATCGGTCAAGTAGCTAAAATGGTTTGGCAGAACATAACTACCACTGATGGCAGTACCTTAACCTCTGGTCCCGTTACCCATCAGACAGTACCCCTACAGGTTGACATAGACAACAAACACTCGGAGACGATGGTTTTTGACCTGATTGGAGCTCCACAGTTCCCAGTTATCTTAGGTTTGCCCTGGTTACGCCAACACAACCCTATCATCAATTGGACAGATTTAACCTTGGAATTTAGGCAGGATTCCAAGGTAGGCAACATATCTTCTACTTTAGTCTCTGGGAGTGAGCATATAGCCTCGGTTACTGTTGAAGAAGGGTCCTTGCCCCCTGTATACCGTGATCTTCAATCCATATTTGATAAAAAGGAAGCCACCAGTCTCCCTCCGCATAGAATTTATGACTGCCGGCTAGATCTACAGGCAGGAGCTCGTATACCATGTAGTAGAGTATATAATCTTACAGAAAAAGAGAACATTTATCTCCGGGAATACCTAGACAAGATGTTACAAAAGGTATCTTTTCTTTATACCTAAGAGAGAGGGTGGTCTGAGATGTTATATTGACTACAGAGCGCTTAATATGGTTACTATTAAGAACAGGTACCCATTGCCTCTGATTTCTGACCTTCTTGATCGTGTAATGGGTGCAACAGTGTTCACAAAGCTGGATTTACACGGAGCTTATCATCTCGTCCGTGTTAGAGAAGAGGATGAATGGAAAACGGCATTTTGCACTAAATATGGTCTATACAAATATTTAGTGATGCCGTTTGGACTGTGTAATGCCCCTTCGGCATTCCAATTTTACATTAATGAAACCCTCAAGGACATGATTGACAAGTATGTTATTGTCTATATTGATGACCTGCTTATTTTTTCCCGTTCCATGGCAGAACATGAGAAACATGTAAGAAAAGTGCTAGAAAGGTTAAAGGCTAACAAGCTCTATTGTAAACTGGAAAAATGCATCTTTCATGTACAAGAAGTACCCTTTTTAGGTTTCATCATTTCACCTCAAGGTCTTGTGATGGATCCCGCAAAGGTGGAAGCTATTCATCGATGGGCAGCTCCCCAGACAGTTAAGGAGACACAAAGTTTCATTGGCTTTGCCAACTTTTATCGCAGGTTTATTCGTAATTTTTCCCAGTTGGTTTCTCCTATTACTGCTCTCTTGAAAAAAGGGGTAAAATGCTTCTGGACCACGGAAGCGGAAGAGGCTTTTCAAAGACTAAAGAAGGCTTTCACTCAAGCTCCAGTGTTAAAGCATCCGAACCCCGCTCACGAGTTTGTCGTAGAGGCAGACGCGTCCCAGGTAGCTGTTGGAGGTGTTCTCTCACAGTACGATCCCCGGACTGGGATATTGCATCCAGTAGCCTTCTTTTCACGAAAGTTGACCCCTGCTGAAAGAAATTACGCTATAGGGGATAAAGAATTGTTGGCCATAAGAAAGGCGTTTGAAGAATGGAGGCAATACTTACTAGGAGCCAATCACACATTCATAGTCCTGACTGATAATCGTAATTTACAATTTTTCAAATCAGCAAGAGCTCTTTCTTTGAGACAATTACGATGGTCTCAATTTTTTAATGAATTTGACTTCCTTATCCGTTATCAGGCAGGAAGAAAGAATGGGAAGGCGGACGCCTTATCTCGACTAGGCTACGAGAACGAAGAACTCCATTTAAAACCACCCCTTATTATAGCCCGGGAAAAGATAGTAGGGGGAATCTGTTCTGAAGAAGATTTTCTTGATCGAGTTCAGCAGGAACAACTTAATGCCAATATGAAGGACATAGTAGGTTCCAATATAGTCATAAGAAAGGCTGGTTGTTCTTATGTGGAAGGAGGGCTAGTGCTTCCTTCTACCGAGTTGCAGGAACAAGCATTACACTGGACCCATTCACATCCCCTTGCAGGACATCCAGGGTATGTGAAGACACTAGAGTCCTTACGTGGATGGTTTTGGTGGCCGGATATGAGAAAAGACACCAAACTTTATATTCAACAATGCAGCATATGCGCCCAAGGCAAGTCGTCCAATCTAAAACAAATGGGTCTGTTACTTCCCTTGCCCACACCTCCACGCCATGGCATACGATTTCCCTCGATTTTATAGTGGACCTGCCACCGACAGTAAAGGGACACACTACCTTATTAGTAGTTGTAGATACATTTTCGAAACTGGCACACTTCATTCCATTAACCAGACTCCCCACTTCACGAACATTGGCTCAGATATTCCTACAACAAATAGTCAGACTACATGGACTCCCGTCCGTTATTATTTCAGACAGAGGGGCTCAATTTGTGTCTAAGTTTTGGAAAGGATTGTGTACCTTGTTACAAATAGACGCCCACTTGTCCTCCAGTCACCACCCTCAGACGGATGGACAAACGGAGAGGGTAAATCAATGCTTTGAGCAGTATATTCGGTGTCAGGTCATGCAGTCTGACAAAGAATTGGATGAGTTAGTGTGGATGGCAGAGATGGCCTATAACAATAGCTACCATATATCTATCAAGACCACCCCTTATAAGTGCACTTACGGTTATCAGCCCAGAACCATTTGTCTACCTGTATATTCTTCTTGTTCTATTCCCAAGGCCATAGAAATGATACAAGACCTTCAAACCATTCACCAGACAGTTAAGAATAATCTGGAACAGGCAAAGACTCGGTATAAGGAAGGAGCAGACGCTCATAGACGACCAGGGCCCGATTATAAACAGGGAGACAAAGTATGGTTATCTGCAAAAAATTTGGCTTTAAAAGGTTCCTGCAAGTTTAAACCTCGATACATAGGACCGTACGAAATACTTAAGGTAGTAAACCCAGTGGCCATGAAATTAGCTCTTCCCCCATCTCTAAAGATCCATCCTGTCTTCCACATATCTTTGTTGAAACCTGTTGAGCCAGGAACTCGTTTACAGTCCACTCCTGCACCCCTTCTTGTAGACGAGGAACCAGAATATGAAGTAGAAAGGATCATTGATTCTAGAAGGGTCAGACAAAAATTGCAATATTAATTCACTGGAAAGGTTATGGAACCGAAGAAAGGTCATGGGAACCTGCTAGTAATGTGCATGCTCCCAGACTGCTTCGCCTCTTCCACAGATGTCATCCCGATAAACCCAGACCCGTGGGAGGGTCGTTGGGAGGAGTGTACTGTCATGACTGTCGCCGCTCCGTACTAAAGATGGCGGCTATGGAATGCGCATGCGCGGAGGAGTCAGGCAAGGACAAAAGCCTGACTTCCCCCAGAAGAAGCGCTTTGCGTACTGAATACTGAAGCCCCCGTAGTTCGGAAGCTCATCTGATTCCCGTTTGGATTTGGTATCCGGATTTCGTATCTTCGAAGACTTGGTCCCGCGTTTTTCCTTGCCTTTTCCCCGTTTGCCTGCTGGGATAGGATTCTTCGTTGGATCACCATCCCGTCCTCTTCAAACCCCGAGTTCGATATTTGTGAGCAGAGGAGCCGGCTGAGGAGTACCGAGAGAGGGTTCCGCTGCGGAGTAGCGCGTGAGAGTTGTACGTCCCGCCCGCCGGCCGGACCTGGGGTAAGCTCGTTTGTTATTCCAGTGTTCCGTCGGTCGGCCGGGCAGAAAAGCTCTCCGTTGTGCTTCCCGGCCGGACTTCCTCCTCTCAGTGCTTCCTATCCTCGTAGTTGTATGCTTCTGCCCTTCTTCTGCTAAACACCCTTAGTCTTCAACTCTCCCACTCCTTGTTGCTCCACATCATTGAACCTGGATTTGTGGATCTTTATTTATGCCATGGTTTCCAGAACTCTCTGCCTTCAGCCTTTTGGTGACTCGTCAAGCCTTCGTGAGTCACCCTCCTCGGAGAACTCTTTCTGTAAAGACTAGTGCGACCCAACTGTGATTAGACCTGCTTTCTGACGAAGCTGATATTTATTTCCTGAACGCTGGTAACAAGTGAAGGTCGCTCTTTTTCTTATTTTTCTTTTTGATATTGTGCTTTGCTGCTATCATTATAAAAGGACTCGTGTACCTGGTTGTCCCAGCATTACGATGGCAGTTTGATTACTATCTTAGCAGGGAGGAGCAAAGGGTGAGCCTAAGTATAGTGAAACTCTATGTAAATCTTCTGTAACATACACATAGATATTGAGTATAATATTCCTGCATCACTTGTCTTTACAGCATCCAGGGTGTCCTTTTCATAGGCCCCCCATACCACAACAGGAAGAAGGGAGAATTAAGGTATAGCACAGAATTGGGAGGGTTAGATAAGGATCCGTATGTCTTCTGTTCACTAACCCCTCCTTTTTTCCTTTTAGCCACCATACAGAAGTTTTTGAAGGCAGAGATTGTGCACGACATTCATCACCTTTTTTACCCTTGTTTTGTCTCCCTTCTTCCCCTGGTCACCTCTGCAGTATAGAGTCTGATATGCTTAGGTGGTGATTAATGGAAGTTGTGGATATTGTCATCAGTTCCTGGGCGTCTCCGCAGAAATACAGGTGAGGACATCACCGTCTTGAAGCCCTGACAGTTTCACACTTTGCAAGGATCTTGTCCTTGCAACATCCTAATCTTCTGTTTAACACTTTTTTGGGCATATTCTTGTAAGAAAATTTGCAATATATTGATGGATTCCTGTTGAATACTACAAATACTACTACAATCCCACTGGAGCTTGTGTACGTCTGCCATGAACTTCTTCAACTATTACTTCTCCTACATTTCTAGGAACCATCTTTTAACTCATAACAACGACCACCAGTATCAACTGCATGAACTAATGAATTTTGTTGAAAATAGCTTTGTTCATTGAAGGAAGGCTCAGTAATAGAAGTGTGCTTCCATTCACGAGTAAAAGTTCTGCAAACGTTACTTATATTAACCAGTGTTTTTCTTTTAATTTCCTCTTCCTAAAGTGCATTGTTTTATTCAGTGTTTTAATTCTCTTCAATATCAATATAAATATTTTCTGTTTCAATTCAAAAGCAGTATCTACTATAATTTCAATATGTTTCTTCACCTTATATGCTGCAGATCTTTTTTTATACTTTTTTTTTTATACAGTAATTGTTGACATCTTCCCTATAGGCTGAATGATGTTTCCGAAAGCATTTGCATTGAAAATATCCAAAATAACTTCTTAATTCATATTGACAACTTTCCAATAGGCCGAATGATGTTTCTGAAATTGTTTGTATTGAAAATATCCAAAATAAACTCATGAATTCATGTTGATATCTTCCCAATAGGCCGAATAATTTTGGTAATTCATAATGCAAGCGATATTTGAATTCCAAATGAGCATCATTACAAGGTGTCTATCCTTTATTGCACTTTAAATACACAGTATAGAGTCCAGATTTTGTAGAAGGTCCATCGTGGAAAATAATTGCTACTGCTTTGTACGTTCTTCCTGAAATTGACAGTTGACTTGCCACAAAACGTTTAATTTTAGTTTCCAATTTTCTTCCATCTGCTCTACAAGGTTGTAGCATTAAAATTACATATTGTCCAAATGTTTCTTTAAATAATGTTGATAAAATTTCTGATTTGCAGTGAGTACATTCTATATTTTGATCAACTTATTTTACTAATTTGTTAAAAGACACTGTTTTGCAATCTGATATTGTCAAATATATGAATCTTTCAGTGTCTATTTCAGAGGTAGAAGAAAATGAACAATCTTCACATTTATGATCCCATCTATAACGAACTCCAAACAGATTTTCAGTGTGTATTCCTCCATCTTCCAATACTGCAAGCATAAACATAATACATTCTTGAGAATCTTGCTGTACATTAAGGTGCTGATTCCAATCCTGTAAAACCCGGGTACGAATGGTCGTACGGAGCGTATTCTCCGTCCGACCCGTACCCGGGAAAACCACCTTACAAACCCGCAAGTACGATTCGTACAGAAATACCATTGCCGTACGAATCGTAAAAAACCCCGACCGGCAAAAAAATACCTAGTATTCTGATCCTGGACAGTGCATACGCGACGTCCACACGGAGTCAGGCAGCGTTTTACGGACCAGCAAGTACGATTCGTCCCTACGTCATTCCGCACAGCAATTTTTTTATGGCACATAAAAAAAGCCGGAAACATGAGTCCGACGTGAAAAAGGAGCCCCGGTACGCGATGGACAGACATGGACCCCATCCTACGTGTCATCCCGGCCCTCATAGCCTATGACCTGGTGCACAGAAACCGACCCTACGACCTGGTGCACAGAAACCGACGCAGACGCCGCAGAAGGTGAGAACAACACCCAGGATTCAAGGGGGGGTGAGGGGCAGGAAACATACCCCCTACCCAAATTAAATACCTACAATATTTACGACATACATTACCTCCAGGGTCTGGTCACTTTGGGAGGCGTGTCCACCAATCCCTGCGTACCGCAACAACGGAGGTGGACGTGTGCGCGTACCCCTATGGCAACACAATTGTGCTACGCACCGTACTCACACATAAATAGCGTGGGTACGATCCGTAGCACTATATCAGTTGTGCCGTGGGGGTTTGCGTGGTACGGACCGTACCCACGCCCTCAGAGCATGGGTACGGTCCGTACCACGCGTACCCCTACGTCACCACTAGAATAATGGTACGGACCGTACCCACGCCTTCAGAGCGTGGGTACGGTCCGTACCACACGTACCCCTACGTTACCACTACAATGGTGGTACGGACCGTACCCACGCCCTCAGAGCGTGGGTACGGTCCGTACCACGCGTACCCCTGAGTCACCACTACAATGGTGGTACGGACCGTACCCATGCCCTCAGAGCGTGGGTACGGTCCGTACCACACGTACCCCTACGTTACCACTACAATGGTGGTACGGACCGTACCCACGCCCTCAGAGCGTGGGTACGGTCCGTACCACGCGTACCCCTGAGTCACCACTACAATGGTGGTACGGACCGTACCCACGCCCTCAGAGCGTGGGTACGGTCCGTACCACGCGTACCCCTGAGTCACCACTACAATGGTGGTACGGACCGTACCCAGGCCCTCAGAGCATTGGTACGGTCTGCACCACACGTACCCCTACGGCACCAGTACATTTTTTATACAAGGCGTACACACGCCACGAATGTTGGCTTACGGCCTGGTGCAGCATATAACCAGTATATTGGGGTGTGTGTATGCCCAGGACAGCAGTGTACTGCACCAAGGGTGCGGGTGGGTGGGTGAGTGGGTGTCTGCCTAGGATTCACAGCAGTGGACAGACGTGAGGGGTGGGTGCAGAGGAATACCAGCAGTGGACAGACACATGGGGGCGGGTGCCTATCACTCCCAGCAGTGGACAGAGACATGGGGGTGGGAGCCTATCACTCCCAGCAGTGGACAGAGACATGGGGGTGGGTGCATAGGAATACCAGCAGTGGACAGAGACATGGGGGTGGGTGCCTATCACTCCCAGCAGTGGACAGAGACATGGGGGTGGGTGCCTATCACTCCCAGCAGTGAACAGAGACATGGGGGTGGGTGCCTATCACTCCCAGCAGTGGACAGAGACATGGGGGTGTGTACATCATTATCACATGACCACAACTCCATGGGTGCATGTACACATCCCTAATTTTCGTCTATGTTGATAGTGCCATAACAACACATCACTGACAGCAGTGTCCCACTCCCATGAGGATGGATGTCTTTCCCCCACTGCATGACACACCACATGTGGGTGTGAGGACAAATGACACTTCCATACCCACCCTTGGCAGACGCAGCACAATACACACACTGAGATCATGCCACAAGACTGTATAGTCATTTCAATGCCTACTAAACTAAGAGAGCCAAAGGGAACACACACTGTCACACACATCCCTGGACTGATAGGAATGTACAGGTTCTGCGACAGCCACCAAGACGTTGACTCACATGGAAGGAATAGGGTGGATTTCCCACAGATACAATGCCCACAATTGTGAGTCAGGTGCCCAAATACCCTGCTGAACAAGTACCATATGTGTGCTAGGCTGGGATTACACACATGCAAAGTGCTGAAAAGGGAGAATTTCACCCTTAAGGCATTACAATATACTCAATACACAAGTACAGTGACTAGCAAGGATGGCATAGACGATACAGCCGGAGACATTGCTGAGCAGGCATGGCCAGAGTTGAAGGGATCCGTCACCAACAAAGGAAATGTAGACACAGGTCAGCACAACAATTGTGGAACTCTCTACAGTGAAGATGCCAGGTGCCACAGAGGAAGGAACACTCCTTGGGACAATGTCTCCAAACACTAATAACACACACGACCAAAGATTCTTTGCAGTGATGGCACGCAGATACCATGGTCCACCCCATGACCATCAGGCTACAACATTTCCCTGAAACATAACACATTACCACAAGCCCAACTCCTGGAGCATCAGCAACAACATCAATACCTGAAATGCAATAGTGTTCAAAGTAAAAAGAAAATGCTTTAATCAGCATGAAATAAAAATTTAGTAAAGAACACTATGTACAAAGGCCAATGGCCAGTCCTGAATAGAAGTCCTTGGGGGGGACACATGGCCACGCGTCTCCCCTATTTTGCCTGCACACTGGAACCCTCAGGTACGTCGACCGAGGAGGGGGCATCATGTGGGGAAGGACCAGGCACCGCAGGGACAGGAGGTGTAAGGGTAGGTGTGGTGGGTGCAGGGCTGGACGACTCCACCACAGGGGGTGGGGTAGCGCCAAAGGTGGAGGTTAGCATGGCGCTGCACACTTCTGCCAGGTCGTCCAGAGCATCCCCTGCACCCGAAGAAGCCACAAGCACAAAGGAGGGGGGTCCGAGGGATGTGGTGCAGCGCTTCTGGGGGAGGGGGTGGACAGCGGGGCACTCAACTCCCCTGCCCATGGAGTCCCTCGCCCGCTTGTGGGATGGTGAGTCAGTGGGGCTGAGGGTCAGCACAGAGATGGAGCTTTCCTTGTCTGACTGTGTGGCAGGGGAGCCAAGGGGAGTGGTTTTGTAGGTCCTGGGTTGTGAGGCATGCAGACTCACACTGTGGGTGCGTGTTTGTCTGTGTGCCCCAGACCTAGTGGGTGTGCCTTTCTCCCCCCGAGTGTGCGTGCCAGGAGGTGTGTGCTTGCCCTTACGTGGTGGTGTGCTGCCTGTGTCTGGTGTGGTGCGTGCTTGGGAAAGTCTGGGTGGGCATGGGACAGGTATGGGAGTGGGAAGTGTGGATGGGGCTGGGGTAGGGGGGGACGAAGCGCTGCAGGAGACTCACTGCTGCTGTCAGTGAAGAGTCCATGGACCGCAGCAACATCCGTTGGTCAGACATCATTGCTGACATACCCTCCATGACTGACACCATCTGGGTCAGCAGTCTGGTGTGGCCATGGAGGATATTCAGCATCGATGTCTGCCCAACCTGCAACTGCTGCTGAATGTCCACAGACTCTGCAGTGAGGGGAGCAGGGGTGACAGGGGCAGGGGGTGCGGTGCCTTGCACGGAGGAGACATGCTGGTACCCTGCACGGACAGAAGGGACCGGAGCAACTGGGGGGGCGGTGATGGGAATGGAGGAGACGGGGACAGATGTGCTGCTGCCAGGTGTTGTAGCAGCCTCCGCCCCCTCGATGACATCAGCCTCGGACCCGTCAGCGTCGTAGTTGGTGTTGCCACCAGACGGGTCCTCCGACTGACTCCACTCGCCCTCCGTGACACTTGCTCCCGCAGAGTCGCTAGCACTGATGGCACCGGTGCTGGATCCCTCCTCCAGGTCCGTGCAGGTGTCTCCCTCGGTTTCCTCCGATGATGCTGTGGGCAAGGTGAAGATACAGAAAAAAATCAGTCACCTGTATACATCTGACACATGAGTCCAAGCAAAATAGGTCACAGTGCATATCAGGCAATGCATCATGAGTAACATCTAGATTACTACGCACATATGTAAGCCCTGTACTCCCCAGTTGGTTGACCCACCATGCCACTTGGAAACAAGGAAAAATAGGACACACCAGCCAAAAACTTGAATTAGCAATATACTGAGAAGCCAGTGTCTGGGAACAGTTGAGCACAGCAATACTATGAAGTCATGCCACCTCTTGTTCACGGTGAAAGAAACAGTATTGGTGCACCCAAGTCTAAATGACAGACCTCAATGCTAAAGGTGTCCCCACACTCAGACCTGTAAGTACTTTGGAAACCCAAACAAAATACATTTTGATCACTTGGGAATCATACCACTGTACACAATCGACAGGTTTAGAATGTGTGAATGTGCCTTTTTGTGAACAGAACACACGTGTATGTATAAAAGAAGTCTCACAAGGAGGTGCACACAAAACTACTTTTACACAGTCATTGTATAGGCTGCCAGCCTTATTTAAAGAAGCCACTGTTAGAAAGAAATGGTGTCGCAGAAAGTAAATATACATGGGCACACGGCGGTCTGGATGACTTGACACTCGTAAGTTGGTATCACCAACAACCAAGGAATTACCCAAAGTCTACCACACTGTGGGCACATGGATATGTATAAACAGAAAAACAGTCTTATTCGAACTGTGCCTTCCTTTACAATGTGCCAGCTTGTTCCCTGAAAGTGTAAAGATTGTTCTTGTGCATTTCCCTGGGAGACATCTGTCATGCAGGCACATTATTGTCCTGCACAACAAAACATCAAAATCAAGCATTGCAAACATGGACATGTTGACAAGTGTAGTGAGTGCCAAGGTACAATACTTTGTGACTAACAACTTGAATTATGCCACTTGTCACATGGCCATCCGTACCATGATGACGCAGTTGCCACACATGTCCAAACACAGGACAATGCATGAGCTAATGTGCCTGCAATTGTATTTGAAAGAGGCATACCTGCACTGAGGCAAGCCTGACTGTCCACACAGATGTCAACATACAAAGACAAAACTACGTAGCATCTGGACCACACACTGGTGCCAAAAACTGTATGAGCAGGACTCGTGGATTTAAACTATTGACACATGCTGCAAAGCACAAACATTAAACCCTGCACAACATGACTGGGTCACTGCATGTTGAGTCTCTGTCCAGCCAATTATCACACACAGGTCAGACCTGGCAAGGAGACATGAGGTTTGGCCATGTAGGCCTCGGCCGCACAAACCCCCCATACATGAGACAATGTGATTGAGACAGATCAAGAAGTGACACCTCTTAATCAGGGTGTGCCAAAATGTTCTGCAAGAATTCCAAAATGTACTCCACATCACCTCGTGAGGGTGCCAACACATATTTGTGACAAACAACCATCAACAGATAGTTGTGAATAGACACACAGGCACTGCCCAGTGTGAGTATGCACAAGCCAAACGGGGTCTCCCTGTCCAGTGGACTCATGTAGCACACTTCAGATAAATACAAATGAGGGCAGGGAACAATGCTAACAGAGGCCAACTATGATGAACACACACTGAATGGGCACAGTGTTGGATGACACACATGATTACGAGGCAAGGGTGTCTCAGGGGACTGTAGTGGGCACACTGCTCCATGGTCCTGGAATGATCTGACTGTAACATGAGCAACCGTCCTGGCACTATGCATATCTCCCACTCATGCACATCATGTCTGAGGCCACAACATCGGTCATGCATGCTGCAAGTGTGTTCATTAGAAACCTCACACCCCTATGTTGAGACTCAGCATCAGTGCCAACAAATATGGACCCCCAAATTACTGAACAGGACAGGGCACAGGCAAGGTAACAACACATGTCACAGACCCCCCCATGATGCAGAAAGCAAAGTGCACTTGGAGTAACTGGCAGCCTATATGACCATGTGCAATAGTGATTACACACAGACCAGTGAACACATGTCAAGGAGGGGAAGGGAGGGATGAGAGCACCGGTTTACTTTTGGGAACAGGATATGCACTGCACATATAAACCCTGGCAGTGTATCCAGGCGACCGAGCAATTCCAAAAGCTGGGGACACACAACAAACACACATGTACCTACCCCCTCCTTGCTGCTGTGTCTCCTGGAACTGCCTATACATGTCAGGGAAGACCACCGCCAGGACACGCTTCATCTGGTGGGTCAGGCGTTCTGAGCCTGCCGTGGGGGTGTGGAGGTGAGAGCTTTAGCTGGACCCGGGCGATCCTCTGGGTCCAGCACCGGATGTCCTGCCATCTCTTCCTCACTTGGGCTAGGCGCCGACTGCGACCGTCCGCCGAGATCACGGCCCTGACGGCCCGCTTCCATATCTTTCCCTTCTCGTAGGCAGTTACCTGTGAGGATGACAACGTGAGACAACATCACTACACCTGCTCCATGATATGTTGAACAGGGCATAGGATGCTGCCAACGAATAGCATCTTTGTCATATGGACATTGTCCTCTGTGGAAGCCCCAATGCACTACATGGCATTGAAAGTACACAGGTGGCATGAGGGGTGCGACACACTCCCTGATCATGGCACACACTGTGCATCACAAGCAACACCAGGCTGATGGACAGCACCGCAAAGCAGTCACATGCCCCAGCCCACTGACGCAACCTCAGCAGAGTACACAGACATACACAGGCACAGATCAATCACCTGCCATTGGCAACAGCGGATACAAACCTCACTGCACATGTGCCACTTGCCTGGAGGGTGTCACAGGTGTGGGGCTAGCACAGCAAGTCAGACACACAGCACGGCTTACTTCTCACATCAGATGGGTATAGCTGGTGCCTCCTCCATGCAGCTGTGGTGCAACACTCCACATAGACACTCACCCACATGACAAGGAACATTCACACACATCAATGTCCAGGGGGCGTACACATCACGTGGACACTCTCACCACAGCTCCACTCAACTCACACATATCTGTGGGTACGGTCACCTGTCACACCGGGGGGACCACTGAATCACCTCAGGACTATAGAACTAAAATGCCACAATGGATTAGCCAGGCTGAATGTGTCATGCACTATGCAGTGAATGTCACAGTAAGCACAATGCAAGTGAGGAGTGCACACATGAACTACATCATGCTCTGCATGGAAGACATAAGCCATTCCCTCCCCTGGGACCCACTCTAAACAACATTGCATGTCTGTCACACCGGCACGCAATGCCAGAAGTGACAGTCACAAAAAAGGTGCACAGTCAAAGGTAGTGGAGTCAGCACTCACCTGGTCTCCCATACAGTCTGGGGTACTGTGGGAGGATGACATCCAGCAATGCCTCATTCTCCTGGGTGAATGGCTGGGCCCTCTCCACAGACCTTGACATGGTGCCAGAGGAAGCACAGACAGCAGCAGTGGTGTCGACAGAAAGGTTGTGCAGGCAAGTGCCCTCTCATGGGTTCTGGCTGACTTATATCTGCCTTGCTGGGCTCTTTCACTTACAGGAGTACAGAGTGATTGGTCAGACTCATTTGCATCCTACGTTTCCTCCAATCCCTTTAAACATACACCAGTGACAGCCTTTGCATGGTTCAAATTTTGAGCATCATGTGAAGTGAACAACCACTTTGCAACATTGTATTGTGTGGCCAACTGACTTTTCCAGGCTACCTGATGGAAAATTTTGAACTGGAAACTCGGTATCCATGACAACCAGCATGCATTTAGGTCCTAATACTTGTCCCTTATGTGTCCCCTATGTAATTTTGGAATGCACACACAGGTACGGTGCGTTTCACACGTACCCCTACGGCACCAGTTGCACAGTGCGTGTGACACGTACGTGTACTCACTGGTAGTACACGTACGTGTACTAAGGTAGTACACGTACGTGTACAACTAGTGTGTACACGTACTTGTACATGTACGTGTACTACCAGTGTGTACACGTGCTTGTACACGTACGTGTACTACCAGTGTGTACACGTACTCGTAAATGTACGTGTACGCACTACGTGTACGAGTATGTGTACACACTGGTTGTACATGTACGTGTACTACCAGTGTGTACACGTACTTGTACACATACGTGTACTACCAGTGTGTACACGTACTTGTACACGTACGTGTATGCACTAGTTGTGCACGTACGTGTACAAGTACGTGTACACACTGGTAGTACACGTAAGTGTACACACTGGTAGTACACGTACGTGTGTACGGTCCGTACACACACGCGTACTCCGACGGCACCACAACTATAGTGATACGGACCGTACACACGCCCTCAGAGCGTGTGTACTGTGCGTTTCACAGCTTACACTGGTGATAGGAGGCGCACACGAAAGGAATGGAGGTCTCAGACTCGCACAAGGCTGTACATCAAGCCATTGTCATTGCAGTCCTTCATGTGCAGAGCCTAGGTGTGTCAGGCAGTGATATGGCACATGTACCCTCATGTTTTAGCACAATAGATGTGTGATGACCTGTGTACACATGTCATGTGTGATGGGGCACTATGTGGCACACTTCCCCTTCACACTTTGCACATGTGTGCATGTAGTACAAACGTGTCAAGCACTGCATCACTGGTATGGCACAGTCACCAACACCCGCAACTGTCCCCTGATGCCAGGGACAGGGACACTAACACCGGACATCTAACTACCAGCGTGCCCAGATGTGACTATGTCATGTGTGTGTCATGTGTTCCCATGAGCTTGCTGTTGGTGTTCCGTCAACTGCATCCAACATGTGTCTGTGTGTAGATGAGCATGGCACACATATACGCACACCATGCCACATGTGGATTCACACGTTACGTGTGTCTGGATGCATCGAACATGATATTTTGACATGAGGACATATCTGCGTCGTCTCAATGTCTGTTTTTTCGGTTTTCACGTGTACCCCTTCATCGCAATGTGTGTGATCTGTACATTTTTAATGACATGTGACCTGTGCGTCTAGCTTGCCGCCAGCTGTCTGTATGAGATGACATCCTTCAAATGCAGATATGTGGATGTATGTCACTCCTGTGATGTCTCTGGCTGTTGACTTACACTGGCCCACAGCTCGTTTCAGGGCATGTCATGTAGACTTGACAATCAACGGGTGTAGCTGGCTTTTCGTAGGAGTATCACCTGGCTGGCATACGTGTCCTGGATGTATTGCACAGACCAGACTCTGTATTTAGCTGATGTGTAGTAGCAGTTGAGCATGTGCTCAGTTCATTGATATTGATGTTGTTATGTTCTCACTCTTCGTTATTCATTTCAATTTTCTGCAGGGCACCGCCTCTCCCCTGACCAATGCCAGACTTGGGTGCCATGAGGGAACGTGACTGCATAAGACGTTACCGATGCTTGCAACAGTTGATTGAGAACTTGACCGCAAAGCTGGAACCACACCTCCAACCGCGACACAGGTATCCTACTGAGCTGACCCCCCAAGATGAAGGTGATGGCAGCCCTACATTTTTTTGCCACAGGTACGTTTCAATTCACCATAGCTGATGTTGGTGGCATGTCACAGACTATGTTCAGCCGTGTCCTGCATGATGTTCTAGAAGCCATGTTGAAGCACCTGGATGAATTCATCCATTTTCTGACTCGTGAGCAGTTGACAGGTGTCAAGGGTGAGTTCTATGCCCTTGGAGGGATGCCCCATGTAATTGGGTCCATTGATGGGACACATGTGGCTTTGGTACCACCACAGGCACAGGAGGTAGCCTATCGCAACCGTAAACATTATCACTCTATTAATGCCCTTGTGGTGTGTCTAGCTAACATGCTGATTTCCCATGTCTGTGCACGTTTTCCAGGATCAGCACACAATGCCTACATCATGAGGCGTAGCAGGGTGCCACAAATGATGCTGCGGCTGCACAACGAACGAGCATGTCTTGTTGGTGGGTATACTCTGTTTGTCCTGTGTTTAGCGGTATCTTTGTATCTTACGGCATCTCCTGACCCACTTCTTTACATGATGTTTCCATGTAGTGGCTATCCCAACATGCCATGGCGGATAACGCCTCTCCGCAACCCCAGATCAGCTGCAGATCACCGTTACAACAATGCCCATGGGCAGACCAGGCAAGTGATTGAGAGGACGTTTGGCCTCCTGAAGAGCCGATTCCGGTGCCTTCACAAGACAGGCGGGTCCCTCCCATATGCACCGGTGAGGGTATACAAAATCTTCCTCGTGTGCTGCATGCTGCACAACATGGCAGTGGAGAAGGCCGTGCCACTCATCCTGGATCCGGATGAGCAGGAACATCCACCCGTGGAGGATGAAGGGCTTGGTCACGAGGCAAGTGAGGATGAGGAGGAGGAGGAGGACATCTGGAGTCAGCTCATACGCAACTTCTTCTCATAATGGTGAGTCACTGGGTCTGAGTGTGCACACTTGGAGTCTTGTGTGGCATGTGTTGCAATGTGTGTGTCCAGCTGACTGTATGCTAAGTGACTTAGAGGTGTGTTCTGATGTGTCACTCAGTGATGATGTCATTCCACACATTGTAGCTGAGACACTAAATTTTAAATTAGCATGGTGACATTATTCCTGTAGAGTAAATGACCATGTATGCGGATAACAATCTTTTTGCTGACTTCTTGTGTGTCTGTCATCCCTAGGTTCTTGCGCATGCTTTCTGCTCATGTCATCGTTGGCCTCCTGCTATTCCTCATCAGTACTGCAACGTGTGCTGAATCAGCGTTCCATGCACGGACATGGTGAAAAGTCATTTTGGGTAAGGATTGCAGCAAGGCATTTTGGGGGTGGTAGGTGTTTGGAATGTGTGGGCACTGCTCCTGTGCATGTTGTGTTCCCATGCATACATGTCGACTCACTATGGGGCACATGACATGTAGCATGACTCCCATGAATTGATAGTCACCCTTCGTGACAGTCATCTGTAATGGTTTGTGGATTCTGATGAAGGCATCAATGTGTGTAAAACTTCCCTCTGAAACATACGGGATGCTACAGGTGGACATAGTGTGGGACATCCCCATAAGAGGCTCAATGGGGAATTGCAGCCTCTCCGTGTGCAGCAGGGGGTGTTTGGCTCACCCCCTTCACTTGTGTGTCAGTTCAATAGGATTTACAACAGCTGTGTGGTGAAGGGAGTGTCCAGTGTAGGTCCCACATGTTCAGCCAAATGACCTGTGAGTCTGTTCATATTGATGCATTTCCCTTAGTGTGAGCCTGAGTAGTAAAGGTGTTCATCACCCTCCAAGGTGCCTCATCTCTGTCAATGCAGGTCTCTTGCCACTTTGCATGCGGCATCTCTGGCATAGTTGTCAAAGATTGTGCATATGAGTCTATGTGTAGTTTAGCAACATGCATGCAGTTCTTCATGGATTAGAATCTCTATTGTGCATGAAGTCCATGGTTGTGTATGTATTTGGGCATGTTGGTCCCCACAACGGCCGTCAACACCTGCTGAGGGTGTGTCTCCTGTGCGCAGCTCGGCCTTCAGTTTCCTGATCCTGTGTCAGTCATCTTTGGTGATTGTGCATCCATTGTCTCTGGGTGTGCCATGGGTTACCGGACACTCCTTCCTTTACATACGCCTGTTGCAGTTGTCCTTTCCGACATCCTTGTCTTTGTGTGCAACTTGTGGCATAGTTTCCAGGACATGCCGCCTGCTGCTGCGGCCCCTGCAGCAAGGGCCCACAAAGTTGCCGAATTCGGCAACACACACGCCTCAAAGATGCTCCTCCCTTCCTCCCTCCACCCATTCATTTTGCTGTCATCAGCTTGTCTGTGCCACTGTTACGGCCACGCGGTGCCAAAGGCAGGACCGTCAGCGCATGCAACGTGCACATTGCACGACCCTCATATCCTTGCATGACCCACATCACACTACAGTCTGATGTTGCAGCCACCATCCAAGCAATGTCCATCCGAAAATCAACCGCCTGCTCTCAGGCATACCCTAAGCGCACACACAACACTTTTGCATGCTGAGTGTGCAACTCCAAAACCAAAGGAAATGATGGACGGAGTGTTGAACAATGCAAGCACTCACCCCCAGTCAACTGATCTGGGTTTAATCCACCACCGTTCTTTAGCCCACTCTGCCACCCCAGTTCAGACATGGCCATATGCAAATCAGTCTGACCCTGTGCCTCATGGGAACAGTCCAGCCCGAACTGCCAAGCCATGTCTTCCCTGGACCGGAAACAAGCTTCCTAGGACCGGTTTCTGGCATTTCAGCCGTCTTCAGCCAGGCTTGCTTGAATCCAGTGGCAAAGTGAGCAAGGGACTCACGTCTGAGCATACCCTGCCAACTTATGGCGAACAAAGCAAAACCAAAGGAAATGATGGACGGAGTGTTGAACAATGCAAGCACTCACCCCCAGTCAACTGATCTGGGTTTAATCCACCACCGTTCTTTAGCCCACTCTACCACCCCAGTTCAGACATGGCCATATGCAAATCAGTCTAACCCTGTGCCTCATGGGAACAGTCCAGCCCGAACTGCCAAGCCATGTCTTCCCTGGACCGGAAACAAGCTTCCTAGGACCGGTTTCTGGCATTTCAGCCGTCTTCAGCCAGGCTTGCTTGAATCCAGTGGCAAAGTGAGCAAGGGACTCACGTCTGAGCATACCCTGCCAACTTATGGCGAACAAAGCAAAACCAAAGGAAATGATGGACGGAGTGTTGAACAATGCAAGCACTCACCCCCAGTCAACTGATCTGGGTTTAATCCACCACCGTTCTTTAGCCCACTCTACCACCCCAGTTCAGACATGGCCATATGCAAATCAGTCTAACCCTGTGCCTCATGGGAACAGTCCAGCCTGAACTGCCAAGCCATGTCTTCCCTGGACCGGAAACAAGCTTCCTAGGACCGGTTTCTGGCATTTCAGCCGTCTTCAGCCAGGCTTGCTTGAATCCAGTGGCAAAGTGAGCAAGGGACACACGTCTGAGCATACCCTGCCAACTTATGGCGAACAAAGCAAAACCAAAGGAAATGATGGACGGAGTGTTGAACAATGCAAGCACTCACCCCAGTCAACTGATCTGGGTTTAATCCACCACCGTTCTTTAGCCCACTCCGCCACCCCAGTTCAGACATGGCCATATGCAAATCAGTCTGACCCTGTGCCTCATGGGAACAGTCCAGCCCGAACTGCCAAGCCATGTCTTCCCTGGACCGGAAACAAGCTTCCTAGGACCGGTTTCTGGCATTTCAGCCGTCTGCAGCCAGGCTTGCTTGAATCCAGTGGCAAAGTGAGCAAGGGACTCACGTCTGAGCATACCCTGCCAACTTATGGCGAACAAAGCAAAACCAAAGGAAATGATGGACGGAGTGTTGAACAATGCAAGCACTCACCCCCAGTCAACTGATCTGGGTTTAATCCACCACCGTTCTTTAGCCCACTCTGCCACCCCAGTTCAGACATGGCCATATGCAAATCAGTCTGACCTTGTGCCTCATGGGAACAGTCCAGCCCGAACTGCCAAGCCATGTCTTCCCTGGACCGGAAACAAGCTTCCTAGGACCGGTTTCTGGCATTTCAGCCGTCTTCAGCCAGGCTTGCTTGAATCCAGTGGCAAAGTGAGCAAGGGACTCATGCCTGAGCATACCCTGCCAACTTATGGCGAACAAAGCAAAACCAAAGGAAATGATGGACGGAGTGTTGAACAATGCAAGCACTCACCCCCAGTCAACTGATCTGGGTTTAATCCACCACCGTTCTTTAGCCCACTCTGCCACCCCAGTTCAGACATGGCCATATGCAAATCAGTCTGACCCTGTGCCTCATGGGAACAGTCCAGCCCGAACTGCCAAGCCATGTCTTCCCTGGACCGGAAACAAGCTTCCTAGGACCGGTTTCTGGCATTTCAGCCGTCTTCAGCCAGGCTTGCTTGAATCCAGTGGCAAAGTGAGCAAGGGACTCACGTCTGAGCATGCCCTGCCAACTTATGGCGAACAAAGCAAAAACCAAAGGAAATGATGGACGGAGTGTTGAACATTGCAAGCACTCACCCCCAGTCAACTGATCTGGGTTTAATCAATCACCGTTCTTTAGCCCACTCTGCCACCCCAGTTCGGGCATGGCCATATGCAAATCAGTCTGACCCTGTGCCTCATGGGAACAGTCCAGCCCGAACTGCCAAGCCATGTCTTGCCTGGACTGGAAACAAGCTTCCTAGGACCGGTTTCTGGCATTTCAGCCGGTTCACAAGGTCGGGCCGCGACTGCGTCAGCAGGGCCCCAAAGGTTCGTAAAGGTCTTGTAGGTACGATGGAGCCGCGACGTCGTCAGCAGGGCTCAACAGGTAGATTCAGGCAGAGTCTTCCTCCGTAGGGTCAGCCGCGATCCGATCAGCAGGATACAACTACTCCCTGTTGTCAGGTCGCCCCAGATATAGGACTGGAGCCCTTTGATGTCCGGACCCTTGCGCCCGGAGGGGGCAGAGAGGCCGGGTAGGGAGCGGCCAGACGCCCAGCAGGAGAGGCGCCAGGCCCCAGAGAGCGGTGGGGCGATCGCACCTAGGTGTGGAAGAACGGTTGGGGGTCCCATCGATACTGCCCTCCGCCGGGAGTGGGAAGGGTTCCCGTGGTGTCCCCCGGGCCAGGGGTTGGCGCCTTGATGTCGGGCCTCGCTGGGACAGAGGCCGGGTGAAGCGGGGTCACACAGGTGGTCACGTGGAGTGACGTGTAGTCCAAAATGGAGGAGCCGCGAGGTGCATGGGACCTCGTGCGGCTTAGCGCGGGGAAACAGGACCATGCCGCTAGGCCGGCTCCCACACGGGTCCCCCCCAGCTGAAGGCAGGGAGAGTCACCCATCTCCTTGGGGGTTCTCCTCGCCGAGGCGGAAGAATCGGGACAGGCCGTCAGCATTGGCGTGGTCGTTGCCGGGCCGGTGTTCCACAGTGAAGTCCATCCCTTGCAGCGAGATGGACCAGCGCAACAGCTTGGGGTTCTCGCCCCGCATTTGCATGAGCCACCGCAAGGGCCGGTGGTCAGTTTGGACCTTGAAGTGGGTGCCGAACAGGTAGGGCCGGAGCTTCTTGAGAGCCCATACCACGGCGAAGGCCTCCCGCTCAATGGTGCTCCACCTCTGTTCTCGTGGCAGCAGTCGGCGGCTGATAAAGGCCACAGGTCGGTCGAGGCCCTTGGTGTCCACCTGAGAGAGGACCGCCCCGATTCCGTACTCCGAGGCATCGGTCTGGACTACAAATTCCTTGCTGTAGTCAGGGGCCTGTAGCACAGGGGCAGCGCACATGGCTGCCTTGAGAGCATCAAAAGCGGTCTGACAGCGGGGCGTCCAGTGCACCGCCTTGGGCTGTTTCTTTGAAGTGAGCTCCGTAAGGGGGCCCACAATGCTGCCATAATCCTTGATAAATCGTCGGTAGTAGCCTGTGAGGCCTAGGAAGGCCCGGACAGCGGTTTGGGTTGCGGGAGGCTCCCATGCCTGGATGGCGTCGACTTTTAACTGGAGGGGCGCCACCTGGCCACTCCCCACCTGGTGGCCCAGATAGGTCACAGATCCTTGCCCGATCTGGCATTTACTGGCTTTAATGGTGAGCCCGGCTCTTTGGAGAGCGGCCAGGACTTCCCCAAGGTGTCCTAAGTGCGCGGCCCAGTGGTCGCTGAAGACGGCAATGTCGTCGAGATAGGCCACGCTGAAGGCTTCTAGTCCGGCCAGGACCTTGTTCACTAGCCTCTGAAAAGTTGCTGGGGCGTTCTTCATACCGAAGGGCATTACCCGAAAGTGGTAGTGCCCATCGGGGGTGGAAAAGGCGGAGCGTTCCTGGGCGCCGGGAGTGAGCCTGATCTGCCAGTACCCAGCGGTGAGATCAAAGGTGCTTAGGTAGCGGGCGGCCCCTAGGCGATCGATCAGCTCGTCGGCTCATGGCAAGGGGTGGGCATCGGTCTTGGTGACTGCGTTCAGGCCCCGGTAGTCGACACAAAATCTGAGTTCGGGGGCCGTGCCGGGGGCGGCGGCCTTCGGCACCAGGACTACCGGGCTGTCCCATGGGCTGTCGGAAGGCTCGATGACTCCGAGGACGAGCATCTTGGCGACCTCGGTCTGTATACATGTTCGGACTCGGTCAGGTACCCTGTAAGCGCGGTGTCGTACAGGGGGGCTGTCCCCTGTGTCCACATCGTGGACGCACCAGGGGGTCACCCCGGGCGTGAGAGAGAAGAGGGCAGCGAAGGGTTGCAGCAGCTTCTGGCAGTCATGGCGCTGTTCTGGAGTCAGGGTGGCGGAGAGGCGGACGCCCTCCACTGAGCCGTCTTGGCCCGAGGACCCCAGGAGGTCTGGTAGGGGCTCGGAGTCACTTTCGCCCCCGTCGTCGGTAGCCAGCAGTAGGCTTAGTTCTGTTCGGGCAAAGTGGGGCTTGAGCCGGTTGGCGTGCAGGACCCAGAGGGGGTTCCTCGGGGACTCCATGTCGACCAGGTAGGTGACGGGGCTCTTCCGCTCAACTACCTTGAAGGGCCAGGTCCACTTGTCCTGCAGGGCGCAGGGGTCCACGGGCAACATGACCCAGACTTGCTGGCCCGGCTCGAACTCGATGGCTGAGGCATTTTCGTCATACCAGCGTTTCATGTCTTCTTGGCTGGCTTCGAGGTTGGCTTCTGCCAGGGCCCGGAACTTCCGAGTCTGGTTCCGCAAGGTCAGGAGGTACCGGTAGACGTCGGGGGGGGGGGCATCTTGGATGGCCGCCTCCCAGCCCTCCTTGACCAGGCTGAGGGGCCCTCGGACGGGGTGCCCATACAACAGTTCGAAGGGGCTGAAGCCCAGGGATTTCTGTGGTACCTCCCGATAGGCGAACAAGAGGCAGGGCAGCAGGACATCCCATCTCCTCCTCAGTGGCTCTTCCAGGCCCTTGATCATCCCCTTCAGGGTTCTGTTGAACCGCTCGACCAGTCCGTTCCCCTGGGGGTGGTAAGGGGTAGTGAATTTATAGGTGACCCCACATTGTTGCCAGAGGGATCTCATGTATTTCGAAATAAAGTTCGTACCCCTGTGGCTCACCACTTCTCGGGGGAACCCCACCCTGGAGAAGATGCCCATCAGGGCCCGGCCCACCACTGGAGCTGTCACGGTGCGGAGTGGGATGGCCTCGGGGTATCGGGTGGCGTGGTCGACCAGTACCAGGATGAAGCGGTGCCCCAGGGCGGTTCGGGGGTCGAGGGGTCCCACGATGTCGATCCCCACTCGTTCGAATGGGGTGTGGACGGCTGGAAATGGTTGGAGGGGGGCTTTCACTCGCCCCCCAGTCTTCCCGCTAGCTTGGCAGGTCGGGCAGGACCGGCAGTGATGGTCCACGTCCCTTCTCATTCGGGGCCAATAGAAATGGGTCACTAAGCGGCTGTAAGTCTTGTCCCGCCCGAGGTGTCCGGCGAGAGGTACGTCATGTGCCAGGTTCAGGAGGAACTCTCGAAATCGGAGGGGGACCACCAGCACCCGGCCGGCCCCTAGTTCGGCGACTTTCTGCTCGCTATACAACAAGTCATTGTCCCAATAGACCCAGTGGGTTCCCGTGGGGTCCCCCGCAGCCTGGGCGGCCGCTTGCTGTCGGGCCCCTTCGAGGGACGGGCAGGCCTTCTGCTCTTGCTGGAATTGTTCGCGGGTGGGGCCCCCGTCGTGGCGCCACTGGGCCGGCTCGGGGATCTCGCTGAGGGAGGCGGCCTCGTCGGGAGACAGTTCAGGGGGCCCGGCCTCCTCGTCAGGTTCCTCCGTGCCGGAGGAGGGTGATAGTTCGGGGCCCGTCGGCTTGTCGGGGGCCGCGGCAGCGGCTGGTTGGGCGGTCATGGACCGGGTGGTGGCGCAGGCCCACTCAGGCAGTCCTAGCATCCCCAGATGCTCTTGGCGTTCTACCTGGGCCCAGGGTGAGCTCTCTAGGTCATTCCCCAGGAGGCAGTCCACTGGGGCCTTGTCGCAGACAGTCACTTTCAGGGTGCCGGACACTCCTCCCCACTCGAAGGGGATCCTGGCCATCCGGCACATGCTCTCGGTGTTGTCCGTGGTCCGGACAGGACAGAGGACATGCGGCAGGATTTGTTCGGGGGTCACCAGGTGGCAGCGTTCACACTGGCCCCAGTGTCCCGGAGGGCCTCGGCCCGTCGTCCATTGATGGTGACCCACTGTTGGTACTTCTGGGTGTTGCTTGGGATGGCGGCTCGGGGCACCATTTCTCGGGAGCCCAGGCATACAAGCGAAATGGCAACTGGTTCCCACTCGGGGGACCCGTCGTCGTGGTTTTCCTCCTCGCCTTCTTCCTCCCCCAGGGCTGCGGAGGCTATTTGTCGGGGAGGGGGCCCCGTGGTCCCGTTCCGTCGGTTCACGGGGCAGGCCGGGTCGCTCGCATAGTGGCCGGTCTGCTGACAGCCGAAGCAGGTCACTGTTGGTTGTGGCCCAGGCCGTGCGGTAGGGGTTCCCCTTCGGCCCTGGGTCGGAGAAGGGTGGTTGGTGGCTTGGCCTCGTTGCGGGCTTCTGGGCGGCCCGGCCTGGAATTCTCGATTGCGTTGGGACCCCCCACCTCCGCCTCGCTGGCGGGGGGGTCCCGTGGTGCTCCGTGGATAGTCCCCCACTGGGTTCCGGGGGACCCGGGTGTTGACCCATCGGTCTGCTTCGGCGGCGAGCTTCCGGGGCTCGGTCAGTTTACTGTCCAGGAGGTGTTGCCTTAGTTCAACAAAGCAGTATTCGGCGAGGTGCTCCCAGACAATGAGGTCGAACAGTTCATTGTATGAGGTGACCTTGCTTCCTTTTATCCAACCTTCCAACGCTCGGCTGAAGAAGTCCACGTATTCGACCCATGTGGTACCGGGGAGCTTCTTGCAGTCCCGGAAGCGCTGCCGGTACATCTCGGCGGATAGTCCGTAGCGTGTGAGTAGGGCTTCCTTCATGTGGTCGTATGATGTCATCACCGTGTCGGGGAGTTGCAGCAGGGTATCCCGGCCTTCGCTGACGAACCTCCCCCATAGGCCGGCACCCCAATCCTTCCGGGGTACCCGATGGGAGGCCATGGCTACTTCGTACGCTCGGAACCATTGCTGGATGTCGTCATTTTTATAGTACTCTTTGACGACATCCTTGGGGATGTGAACCTTGGGCTCGGTCAGGGGTAGAGCGTCCCGTGTTCCGGGGTTGCTGGTCTCCCCTGTTTTAGTTTTGAGTTCAAGTTCTTTAAAGCTCCTCTCGTGCTCGAGGTTTAGCCGTCTCTCCTCTAGTTCCCGACGCCGTTTCTTTTCCTCGATTTCCTCTTGCAGCCATAGTTGCTCCAAGGCTATCTTCTTCTCCGCCAGTAGGAGCTCACCGTCCAGCCGGAGTCGGGCGAGGTCCATTTCGTGTGTCCGGACCCTCTCCCGTTCTCGCATTTCTTCGGGGGAAAGGCTGGTTTCTGGGTCGGCTCGCCCCCATCTGTCGGGGTTGGGGTCGGCAGGGTTCCGTCCCAGGCCGAGGTCCCTTCGGCTCGGGGTGGAGGGGTTTCGGGTTCTGTCCAGGCTTTCAGGGCTTTCTGCATCTCTTCCTTGGTGCCCAATCCTGTGGTTGCGATCCCTTTTTCTTTGCAGAATTGTTTGAGTTCTTTGTGGGTGTATTCTTCCAGTTTTTCCAGCTGGAAGGTTGCGGCCACGGTTGCTTCTTGGCCGTCCATGGTTCCCTTTCTCTTTTTCCGTCTGGACAGGTAGTGGTTGCGTTACTTGCCTGTATGATTGCGTCTGGCTCGGATCCCGTCGCTGGCCACCAAATGTTGGAGGGAGGACCACCGGGGAGTCGGGGAGACTATTCCGGGGCACCTTCCTACCGCACAAGTACAGCCGAGCGCCGCTGAGAAGCCCCTGCAGGGGGGGTCCTTCTCCTATGATCGTACTAGGCCCAGTAACACCACCACACAGGACTGAGTATGCTCAGACGTGAGTCCCTTGCTCACTTTGCCACTGGATTCAAGCAAGCCTGGCTGAAGACGGCTGAAATGCCAGAAACCGGTCCTAGGAAGCTTGTTTCCGGTCCAGGGAAGACATGGCTTGGCAGTTCGGGCTGGACTGTTCCCATGAGGCACAGGGTCAGACTGATTTGCATATGGCCATGTCTGAACTGGGGTGGCAGAGTGGGCTAAAGAACGGTGATGGATTAAACCCAGATCAGTTGACTGGGGGTGAGTGCTTGCAATGTTCAACACTCCGTCCATCATTTCCTTTGGTTTTTGAGTGTGCAACTCCAACTGCCCTCACAGCGCTGCCCCGCCTTCCAGGCCCTGTCACGCCAACCAGGTCATGTCCCTCCTACTCCCCACCGGCTCCGTACACCAGCAAGGCCATGGGAGTGGGACTGAAGCCATCAGCATGTAGTATAGTGGCGTCATCTGGCACATGGCCCAGGGACCATCTCTCAGCGTGTCAATCTTCAATGTGTCCAGGACCCCGCTCTCCACCATCACATGCGCACAGAACCTCATCATCAGCTCATATGCCATTGACAGCCAGGTGCTCCTCACCCTCACCAAAGACGCAGACATTGCCAGTTCCAACATTCAAGAAGGCATGAGGTCCATTGATGAATGGCTGAACATCAGCCACCTGAGGCTGGACTTGTACATGACTGAGGTAATCATCTGAGGATTGTACCCTTACAGCTGGGTCAACTGCTTGTGTCCCACCTGCCAGGGCCCTGCACAAGCACCCAGTGGCCACGCACACAAAACGGTGTGCATCATGGATTTGTCGCTCACATTTGCCATGCAAATCACCAGCATCTGTACCTCATGCTGCAACACCCTCTGCATGATGCACATGATCCACATATAGATCCACTCCAAGGCAAGACAGACCATCCCCCAGGTCCACGGCAACAGCTGTGTCAACTACTGCCCCGCCCTCTACAGAGCAAGTACTTCCAAACTCACGGGAAACTTGTCCACATCCAGGGTGCATCTGCACACCTCAGCTTCAACATCCCGCGCCCCAGCCACATCACCGTCCAGCAGAGATAGCTGCAATGGATCACTGTCTGCTGCAGGATGACCTTCAGACTCCTCACCCACACTCAGGAGGCAGTCCACAACCCCAGACCCAAAACCAACCTTGGACGTCTGTAATCCGAAAGCCCGTTGGGCCATCTCCGTGCGTCCAACCTTGCCCTGGCCACCATTCTTCACATCCACCGTACTCCAGCATGCAGGACATGGTTGTCCCACCTGGCAAAACATACCTGGTACTCCCTCCCCGTGAACATCCACATGACCTCTACGCATTAATGATACTCTTCAAAATTGGTCTGTCTGCACAGTATTGCAAGCCCCCCCTCAGCAGCTTGATGCCCTCACGGGTGAGTATTGTGCTCCATGTCTGTATTGGATGATACATTGTGACCCATGTGTGTCCTGTACCAGACTCAGATCCCAGGGTATGGATGGCTGGAGTTACTTCAACACTCAGGCATAGTTTGACATTTCCCCACACGTAGGTTGTGTACTCATGCAAAATGACTGCAACATATAAGTAAATAATTTATGATTTATTCTCGGTGGGGGGCGTGTTTAGTGTGGACAATAGGTGCTATACAGTGTGCATAGAATCCAAAGTTCACAGGGGGAGATTGGATCCTTTGCATTTGAAGTCATCAGAGTCCAGACCACAGTGTTGGTCATCATTGGTCAGACTGTGACCAGCAAGTCCATGTGGCAGAGAATGTCATTGGCTGAGGTGCTGCTGTTGCGCCAGAGAGCCAGGTGCCATGCCAGGTGACCTGGGAGATGTGGATGGTCCGCTGCCTCTAACGGTCTTTTCACCTTCCTCGGGGGACTCTCAGATGCAGGCCTTGACGATGCTTGTGACGCTCCGTCGGATGATTGCTCCTCCTCCTCCCTCCCTGTGGCTGGTGTTGGTCTTCGCCTGGGGGCACAGGGAGGGTTGCCCATGTTGTCGGCGATCCGACGGAGTGAACAGCTCATGTCCGTTTGCACCACCAGGAGCTCAGCCAGTCTTGCCTCCATCCGTCCTTGGTGTTGTTGTTGACTGACGTGTTGCTCGGCCTGCTGGTTCTTCATCTCGTTGAGGGTTCCCTTTATCTCTGTGACGGTCCCCACTACCTGGCTGATGCCCCTGGTGTCACGCCGGTATGTGTCCAGGATGTGGCGTATGTGTGACATACCGGTTCCCTCAGCTGGCTGGTCAGGTTCGCACATCCGCCTGCCTCCACTCCACCACCCCTGCCCACACGAGCCGGGCCTGCCGTTGTGGGCACATCGGGTCTACGGGACCCCAGAGGGATGGCATTTGCGGGGTTGTCTGCCTCCTCCTGGGTGCCCGGAGAACCTTGTCCCTCCTGGTCAGACTGGCTCTGTTGTTCTGTGCGGTCAGGGCTCCTGGGTGTCTCCTGGGATGTGGCAGGAATGGGGGTGGTGGTTGGCACAGATGTACCTGAAGCAGGTGCTGCAAGTGCTTGGGCACCAGAGGGTCCAGGTTGGTTGGGGTCATCCACGGAGTGGTGAGAGTCGTCGCTGCCGGTGGGATCAGCTTCCTGCCGAGCCTGGGACTGTGATTCTTCCCCCCCATTGTTGGGGTGAGATCCATGGCGGGACCCTGTGTGTGAGAGAGAGACAATGTTAATGCTGTTTCATGCGACATCCATGTTTCATACATATTCAAGTTGGCACAGTTCCTCCAGGTAGTTGGATGTGCCTAGCATTCCTCTCAATGTTCACTTGTGGATGGGTATGTTGCGGGGGACAGATTGATATGTTCTCCTGAGTGTTTGACCTGTTGATTTTTGGCTTGGATGCTTATTTGGCTATGTATTCATCTTGTTGTGTCGCATGTCTATTGTGAGAGTGGGTAAATCCGTTGCCTGCCCCGGGGGTGTGTGCTTGTGTAAGGGGTGTGTGTGACAGGTCCTGCTGTTGGGTGTAGTGTGATTTGGCATTGGGTCTCCCAGGTGATGTGTCTGTCCCCTCATGGAGCATGCTGGCATGACAGTGAGTGTGAGTTCCTGTGCTAGATATCTGAGCTTGTGGTGTTGGTGTTTGAGTGTACAGTGGTCACAGGAGGGCCTTGTGCTGCCTACAGCAGGGCCAAGTGTCAGCACCTTGTCAGTACTTTGCCAGTCCCTGTGCATTGAGCATGTACCTGGGCCATATGGGCTGAGGGCAATGATGTCTGCTTCTGAGTTGAACAATGTGTTTTGTGAGCCCCACCCTCCCAGCATCCCGGACATCCAGTCTTGGGTTTGTGGTTCGTGTAGCCTGGGACATGGCATGGCCTTGCTTTGTGAATGGGGCATGGACATGTTAGTGGGATGAGCATTGTTTTTGATTGTGATTGTGTCCAGTGAGGGCTTGGGGGTAGTTGCGTGCATTTGGTGTAGTTGGGGTGTGGATGCCATTACCCCCATGTTACATAAGTTGTTTGTGTACTCACCAGGCTCTGCAACTCCTTCGACTCCGTGTACTCCCACCGGCGGAAGCAGGGCCATCACCTTTTCCTCCAAGGGATGGTAATGTACTGGTCTGCGGGGCAGCCCACCTCCAGTGATGTTTCTCTGGGCGTAGTCCTCGTTCATTTTGCGCTTGACTGCCCTCCGCAGATCGTACCACCTGGCTTGGCATTCATGCCTGGTCCTTCCGATGGGCGCAACAGCATTCACCCTATCGACGATCCTCTGCCACATGCGTGATTTTTCAGCTATGCTGGTCTGTCTGACCAATGTTCCAAACAGCTGTGGCTCGACTCTGATGACTTCGTTGACAAGGATGTCCAGCTCCTCCCTTGTGAACTTTGGATTCTTGTCTGTGGGCATGGTGTGGGGTGTGGGTGTGGATGGTTGTGGGTGTGTGGGTGTGAATGTGACGGTGTGTGTCTGAATGTGAAGAGGGGATCTTTGTGAAGGAGGTTGTGTGAAGGTGTGTAAGTTAAGGTGTAAGTAAGGTGCAGTTGTTTGTGTGTGGTGTCTGTCAGCAGTGGGTCTGTTGCAATGCTCATGGTTTGTGTGTGGGCCCTTTTTATTGGTCCATTTGTGGGTGTGGCTGGGTTTGAAATTTTGCTGGGTGTGTTATAAGAGGTGGTTGTGAGTTGGGCCTCTGCTTGCCTGTTTGGATGTGCCAGGTCAGTCATTTAGATGTATTTTCTACTGTAGACGTGTTTTGTGGTGTTGTGCGAGTCGAATTGACCCTCCTTGTGCTGTTTTACAGTGTCCTGGTTCAGTACGAGTCTTTTTCGCGTAGGTAAGGTGCGTACATACGCGATGTTGTACCGTGCTCGTACATACGCGATGTTGTTGTACCGTGCTCTATATGCAATGTTGTTGTAAGGTCCGTACATACGCGATGCTGGGTGACGGTGCTGGGGTACAGTGTTGGGGTACGGTGTGTACATGTACGGGGCTGGGGTACGGTGTTGGGGTACGGTGCTGGGGTACGGTGCGTACATGTTCGGGGCTGGGGTACGGTGCATACAAGTACGGGGCTGGGGTACAGTGTTGGGGTACGGTGCGTACATGTATGGGGCTGGGGTACGGTGTTGGGGTACGGTGCTGGGGTACGGTGTGTACATGTACGGGTCTGGGGTACGGGGCGTAAAGGACGGGGCTGGGGTACGGTGCGTACATGTACGGGACTGGGGTACGGTGTTGGGGTATGGTGCTGGGGTACGGTGCGTACAAGTACAGGGCTGGGGGACGGCGCAGGGGTACTGTGCGTACAAGTACGGGGCTGGGGTACGGTGTTGTGGTACGGTGCGTACATGTACGGGGCTGGGGTACGGTGCGTACATGTACGGGGCTGGTGTACGGCGCTGGGGTACTGTGCGGACAAATACGGGGCTGGGGTACGGTGTTGGGGTACGGTGCATACATTTACGGGGCTGGGGTACGATGCTGGGGTACGATGCTGGGGTACGGCGCTGGGATATGGTGTGTACATGTACGGGGCTGGGGTACGGCGCGTACATGTATGGGGCTGGGGTACAGTGCGGACATGGGGGGGTACGGTGCTGACATACGGGGATACGGTGCTGACATATGCGGGGGAAGCTGGGGTACGGTGCGTACACGTACGGGGCTGGGGTACAGTGTTGGGGTATGGTGCGTACATGTACGGGGCTGGGATACGGTGCTGGGGTACGGTGCATACAAGTACGGGGCTGGGGTACGGTGTTGGGGTACGGTGCGTACATTTACGGGGCTGGGGTACGGCGCTGGGGTACGGCGCTGGGGTATGGTATGTACATGTACGGGGCTGGGGTACGGCGCGTACACGTATGGGGCTGGGGTACAGTGCGGACATGGGGGGGTACGGTGCTGACATACGGGGATACGGTGCTGACATATGCGGGGGAAGGGGGAAGCTGTACGACTCGTATCCCGGGCACAAGTTTACCCGGGTATGAGTTGTACTGCGTTTGCTCCGTTTGGGGCCTTTTCCATGCGCTTGTGTATTTGGACAGGCGGTACGGATCGTTCTTGCGCGCTCGGACTTCAGTTTTACGTTTGGTACGTAAAACAGTCCGGCTCCCTCTCGTACCCTTTTCCCAAAGCGATTCGTATGTATTTTTCACGTACGAATCGTACTTCACCGGTTTTAGGGCACTTGTACGATTCGTACGTAAAAATATACGGATACGAGTCGTACGCAAATTTTTTTTACCGGATCGGAATCGGCACCTAAGTGTAAATTGTGAAGAACCAGAACATATATCCAGAAGATGCCGAATGCCAGAAGCACTTTGGATTTTAGTTGTATCTTTTGTCAAGTTTTTAAAAATAGAATGCACCAAATACAAAACCTTTTTTCTCGATTCTCCTTAATTTGTTGTTTAACATTTTCTAGAAAAAATATGAAGTTTACTATATTAGCATAGCAGTTGATACCTGAACTATTTTCTAACTGATATCCTACAATATCTTCAACAGTGTCCATTTTCTTTTTGTCTGGAGCCTCAACATTCTCTTGATTTTTTTTATTTCCTACCTCACTACAGAGTTTCTCATATATTCGTTTTTGATATACTACACGCTTTTTATATACAGGATATTCGCCTAAATTGGGAGCATACAGTCTTCTTAACCGATTATACTTTCTTACACAATTTGCATCTGCACTAATCTTTCTCTCTTCAAACTCAATCAAATACAATCCAGATAAAGTTCTCACTCGGGACAATGCAACATATGCCATGCCTTCTTTAAACACAGTACTTCCAATGTTTACCAAAGCACTGTCTACACTTAAACCTGGAGATTTATGAATGGTCACCGCATATGCTAAAGAAAGAGGAAATTGTTTTCTACGAACACACAAGTCTTTAATAAGCAAAAACCGAACAGCGCAACGTCCAATCTGTCTTGCCTCTTTAATCTGATGAAATTTAATCTTTAAAAATTCAATTCCATCTCTATTTGGATAATTAACACAATCAACATCTTTTCTCATTGCTCCAGTTACTAAACCTTTTTCCACATCCAAAATATGCCGTAAAATTACCCAACAGTTTTCACATACATATAAATTATTTTCTAAACCAGCAGTCTTAGATTATAGATTTTTCCAAAAAATCCAATTCTGTTTTTTAATTTTTCAGACAAAATAATAGTAATTCCTTCATATACTATTTTATCAATGGCTTCCATTTGAACTATTTGTTGTTTTTCCAACTTCAAAAGTTCTTGATTGAATGTAGAACACTCTCGCAGTGTCGGCATTAGGCAAACTATAGATTTCTTATCTCCAATTTGTTTGCATATTTCCGGAGCAACATTTTCATTTGGAAACAAGTTTGTAAATAGCTGACTTTGCAAAGCTTCTTTACCATGTTTTGTCAATACACTAATTATTATATCTTGAAGAATGCTTCCATAATCTTCATCACTTACCTGTCGTATATTTTTAATAAGTTCTTTGTATTCAAAATATGACCAAATGTTGACATTTCCAATACATCCCAAAGGTTTCCTGGTGTCTTCATGCACAAGTGTTTTAGAAACTGGTTGCCCTTTTACAGGAGTAAGTTGCAGTAGATCGCCGAAAACAATCATGTTTTCCCCCAAATAACACATCATAATCTGTTTTTAAAATTGGCTGCATTCTTAAATGTACAAAGGCAAGCATTAATTTTGAGACCATGTTCACCTCGTCAATTAACAGAAGTTTAATTTTCTTTAGTACTCTTGAAACTTCCTAACAAGCTTCTCCAGATAGCTTGTGATATTCCAACGTTTCATGTTCAACAGGTAGCATCACTAAACAATGTAATGTAATCCCTATAATGTTGTGTGCTGCTAACTCAGTTGGAGCGATTACAACACAAGATAAATGTGATTCAGTGGTTTTCTGTTGATAACTGGTCAAATCTTCAATTAAGAAACTTTTCCTGTACCAGCTTGACCACTGATATACATTTGAATAGGTTTGAATGTGCAGTTGCATTCTTTATTTTCATGAAGTAAACCATGGTCTATCTTTTGTGTATGTTGCTGATATATTTCTTTCTGTTCAATATTCAGTTGCTCTTCCAAGTTTCCCAACTCCATAATATCCTGTTGAGCTTGATGCATTGCTGTTTCTACTTCACTCATGACTATTGCTGCTTCAATCCTAGTGGATCTTGACTCAGTGGAGCTGAACTTTGACTATCTTGATAACTGTCTCTAGCAATCTCAGATGCAATAGTTTTTTTTTTGTAATTCTTCTTTATTAACAATCATAAATATAAAAATTTGATCTTACATTGTGACATGCATAAAATTATAATTACGGCAGGCATCCAATTACAAATATAAATAGCATATTCCAAGTCAGGCAAATGAATTTACTTTTCACTCGGTGGACTGAGTTCCGAAAGGGAAGGGGCAGCTGGTGATGCACATATGTTACCCCGGGACTCATTCAATTTCCCTCATACTGAGGACCATATCTTGGGGCAACCTCTAGCAACGTACAGTTTTTGCTCACACCATGCACCATTCCATGTCAGATTTACACTCCGCTAGCGTTGGAGCAGTCCTGGCCCCCCATTGCCTGGCCACATTATGTTTGCCCACCATCAGGCCTAGTGTTGCCCACAGTTAATCCATGATGCTTAGGTCTGAGGGTTCCCAGATATTCAGTAGGCTTATTTTCGTGTTGATGTCCATACGAATGCCAAAGACATCTCCAAAACACTTATGGATGGCCGCCCAGTATTTCCGGATATGTTCACATTCCCACAATATATGTATAAATGAACCCTCCTGACCAAATCGCCCTCTACACCCCATGTCATTCTCCCCTACCTATCTTAGCTCGGGTCAGTCCCGTTATATAGTTTCTATGAAGAATCTTAAGTTGGACGCAATAGTAGCTTCTTGTTCAATTTCTTCATTCAACATTTGTAGATAGTTTGGAAAAACTGCATTCAATGCTATCTTTACATGTATTAAAATAATCTTCATAGCACTGAAAATCTCCAAGTAATTCCATTTCAGTATGCCAAGGCTTGAACAGTTACAGAAGTGCTAAATAGTAAAATTCCCTTTTATCTGGTGTTTTGCAACTGATTTTCCTATGATTAATGAGATTTCCTTTGGTATGTTTCACCAAACATCCATCACAGCCAATGACTTCATATTTTTCTTCATTTGTGTTCTCTGTAACATTTCTCTTAAAGCTGTAATATTGGAGTTCTTCATAGAGGCATATGTTTTCAAGATAGGGACTTCTTTTAGGATGGTATGTATCCAACATGTTTGTTTTAACAATATCTGTGCTTTCCGGTTCATTTATTGCTAAATATATTTAATCAATCAAACAATCAGAACATTTGGAAAGCGCACTACTCACCCGTGTGGGTCTCAAGGCGCTGGGGGGGAGGGGATGCTGCTACTGCTCGAATAGCCATGTCTGGAGTAGTCTCCTGAAGGTTAGTAGGTCCTGGGTCTGCTGTAGGAGGGTGGGGAGGGTGTTCCAGGTATTGGTGGCTGTTAGACCTAGCACCTTGGCGTGAGTCTCCCTTCCACTTTTTTGTCGCTGTGCCTCATGTGTTTTGTTGGTGTTAGCTGCTCAGAGCACTGTGCCACTGCCAACCAGTGCCACAGTTCAAGTGCTCCATGTATATGTGGTTGGATTCCATGATTGGCTTATTTGGTTTACTGTCATACCCCAGTAAAGTGCACCAGGAGTGCCCAGGGCTTGTAAATACAAATGCTGCTGGTGGGCTTGCAGTGTAACGCCCTGAACGTCTCAGGATCATTTAACAGACACGATAATGAGAACGCAACCACTTGTGAAGGTTTAGTTATTTTAATGAAGGCAAAAATAATACAAGGAATAAACAAAGGTTATAGTCACTGGAATCCTCCAGGCTAAGTACGTTACCAGCCCACAGCACGGATGGTCCTAACCGTCCTCTGCATATACGCCGATCCCGGCGTATGCCAACAGAGGGCAGAAATGAAATGGCCGACAATGCCAATCGGTAGGCTGCGAGGGGCACGAAGAGTGTTGGGGAGAATCGAGGAGTCAGGGAAACACCCAGCCGGGGTCTCTACCTGAAGGGAGCAGCCGCTCAACCTCTTCCTCAGACTGCACCGGGGCGCGGAGTCACCTCCTGGTGATGCGTCACCGATACCCCAATCACAAGCAAAGAAGACTGAACCGAGAGCAGCCGCTCGATCGATCCTGTGGACTTCCGAGTCTGTAACGCGGCAAACACCTCCTGGTGTGCGTTACAGCTGGCAGTCCCTGTATCTCTGGTCGGGCTGGGAGTTACGACTCCAACCAGCAAAAGCGCACTGCGCTTTGACTCAGCCGAGTCAAAAAGCGAAGCTCAATGGTTATCCGGTAGAGCTTCCGGGTCCTTCACAGATGACGATGGGGCAAGACACGGCCCAGGGAGTAACGACTCGACCTACCTCCGTTCTTGCCTTACTGGAGCACCACTCCGGAACACTGCTCTTCACTAAGCAGGTACGTCGGTGTAAACACAATATCCGACAGCGTTGTACCTCCCTGTTCCTCCCTTTATAGGGCGTGTTTTCCTTGAGTTATGTAACAGCTCTCTTGTTTACATAAGGGCGTGTTTTCCTTGAGTTATGTAACAGCTCTCCTGTTTACATAAGGGCGTGTTTTCCTTGAGTTATGTAACAGCTCTCCTGTTTACATAAGGGCGTGTTTTCCTTGAGTTATGTAACAGCTCTCCTGTTTACATAAGGGCGTGTTTTCCTTGAGTTATGTAACAGCTCTCCTGTTTACATAACCTCTCAACCGCTAAGCATCCTGGGAGATGTAGTCCGTTTTCGCTGGTTACCGTTTTCCTCCCCTCGCATGACAGGAATTCTTGACAGTACATCCTCCCTCTCAGCGGCTCCCCACGGGTCCAGCGCTGGCAGGAAAACGCCGATGGAACAAGGAGACCAAGCGTGGAGCATGAACCCCTTCAGCCGGTTCCCATGACTGCTCCTCCGGGCCATAGCCTTTCCACGCAACCAGGTACCACAGCTTCCCCCTGCGCCATTTGGACGCCCGTATGCCCGACACTTCATACTCCACCTCCGACTCCACGCATACCGGCCTAGGTGTCCCAGACGGCTTGGAGGGTGCTGGTTTGAGCAATGATACATGAAAGACAGGGTGTATCCGCAATGACTGGGGCAAGCACACCTTCACGTTCACGGGACCCATACACTTGGTAATTCGATAGGGGCCCATGTACTTGGGATGGAACACACTGTTCTTTCGAAACCTCATGTTTCTTGTGGATATCCAGACGTAGTCTCCAGTGCGGTACAGTGGCCCGGGCCTTCTCTTCCTGTCTGCCGCAGCCTTGTATCTTCTCTTGGCCTCTATTAGGACAGCCCTTGAGCGCATCAACGTGTCTTTTATGTGTGCCACCCTGTCCGCTGTGACGGGAATCCTGTCCTCTCTGAACGGATGTAGAAATGGCAAGAACCTGGGATGTTGGCCATAGTTGCTATAGAACGGAGATGACTGTGTGGAGCTGTGAGTGGCGTTGTTATAGGCTATCTCTGCAACCCATAGCAAGTCGACCCATTCTTCCCTGCCCTGGTCCACAAAACATCGCAGATACTGTTTGAGCGTTTGGTTCAGGCGCTCGGTTTGGCCGTCCGTTTGAGGGTGGTGGCTGGTGGACAGGGCGGTCTTAACATGCAGCGCAGTGCACCAAGTCTTCCAGAATTGCGCAGTAAACTGCGACCCCCGGTCCGACACGATCACCCCAGGTAATCCATGCAGTCGTACCACATTCTTTAGGAGTAGTGACGCCAATTCCCCGGCCGTAGGGACTCTCTTGCAGGGGATGAAGTGCCCCATTTTCGTCAAGTAATCCACCACCACCAGTATTGCCGTCATCCCCTGGTCTACCGGTAGGCCCACCACGAAGTCCAGTGATATGCTATCCCATGGTCTATCCGGGGTCGGAAGTGGATGTAAGAGCCCTTGGGTTCGGCCATGGTCGGCCTTCATGGTAGCACACGTATGACACTCCTGTCCCCACCTCCTGACATCCACTCTCATGGTTGGCCACCAGAAATGCCGTCCCATGCTAGCCACCGTTTTTTCAAAGCCCAAATGACCTGCGCATGGAGAGTCATGGCACCAGATGAATGCTTGTTTCCTTAGCCTAGGCGTGGGTATCAATAGGCACCTGCCCTTCAGGGGTATCCCGTCCTTCAGCTGCCATTCTCTGTGACTGAGGAGCCACCTCTTTTTCTGCCGCTGTAGCCACCGTCTGACTCCTGCTCTCATCTGCGTCAAGGGATTCCGTTCTTATTCCACAATGCAGGATGCAATACGGTGACGTCAGTTCGATGCGATGTGTTGGCCAATCCACAGAGGGGTTGTGTTTCTGTAGCCACGGCAATCCCAATATGACGCCATATTGGGGCGCGCGGATGATGTTAAAATCGATTTGTTCCAAATGGTTCCTCCCACATCTCATCGGAAGGACCCCCGTGTGCTGCCCGATGGGCCCCGTCACCAATCGCCTTCCGTCTACAGCATAGACGTCTTCGGGTACAGCTTTGGGAAGAAGCACTAGCCCTAGCCTGCATGCCTCGTTGTGGTCCATAAACATGCCAGTGGCCCCTGAATCCACCATGGCCACAACGGGTATCCACTGGTCATGCACTCCCACGTGCACCGTGAGAAACAGGTGTCGTTGTCCCTTAGAGACCGAGTTGGAAAGTGAAGGGATGGATGAGTGACTCCGAGATGCCCCTTCTTTGGTCTGGGAGTCCTCTAGATTTCCGCCGGTACGTCCACCACGGCTGTTACCGACCGGTTGGCCCGATAACGTGACGTCTTCGGTTTGGCAGGGCATTCACGTACGTAGTGGCCTTTTTTGCCACAATATAGGCACAATCCTTGTTTACGGCGTGACTCTTTCTCCGTGGCTGTGAGGCTCGCTCGTATTGCGCCGATGTCCATGGGTTCTCCCTTGGATGCGGTGGAAGTTTCAGGACTTCCCACTGTCACATAGGATGGAAGGGAGTTTCCTTTTCTCCCATGATCCCCCTTTCTTTCACTTAGCCTATGTTCCAGCCGTAATACCAGGTTGATAAGGCCCTCACATGTCTTGGGTTGTGGGTCAATATGAGCCACGACGTCCTTGAGCTCATCGCACAGCCCGTGATGGAAGAGCGCCGTCTGTTTAGCAACAGGCCACTTGGTTTCCGCAACCAGCCTTCGGAACGCGTTGAGATACTGCACCAGGTCGTTGGATCCCTGTCTCAGCTCAAGCATTTCACGGTCCGCCGTGTACGAGTCAGCCCTTCTGTCGAAGACTTTCAGGAATTCCTCGCGAAAAGCACCCCAATCACATAAGATGGGGTCGTCCCTGCTCACCAGAGGTACGGCCCATTGTGCCGCGTTTCCAGCCAAATAGGATATAAGGAAAGCCACACGAGCCTGACTCGTGGGGAACGCCCTTGGTTTGCACGATAAATGTAGCGCCACTTGTGTGAGGAATACCTGCACTGTGTTAGGATCCCCACTGTACCTCTCTGGTGTTGCCAAGGGGACGGCTACCGGCATTTCCACTACTACCGCAGGGGTCTGGTTCGTGAGGGAGGTGCTGGGCGTGAGCGGGTCCAATTGGATAGCATCCAGTCTGGCTTTTACATCGGCTGTTTCTTGCCTGGAGGCAGCCAATTCGATTTGCACGGTCGCTAAAGCAGCCAGCACATCATCAAGTGTTGCCATGTCTGTTATCGACCGGGAGACAGTTAGTGTTATTAAGGTCGGATATTTTGTAACGCCCTGAACGTCTCAGGATCGTTTAACAGACACGATAATGAGAACGCAACCACTTGTGAAGGTTTAGTTATTTTAATGAAGGCAAAAATAATACAAGGAATAAACAAAGGTTATAGTCACTGGAATCCTTCAGGCTAAGTACGTTACCAGCCCACAGCACGGATGGTCCTAACCGTCCTCTGCATATACGCCGATCCCGGCGTATGCCAGCAGAGGGCAGAAATGAAATGGGCGACAATGCCAATCGGTAGGCTGCGAGGGGCACGAAGAGTGTTGGGGAGAATCGAGGAGTCAGGGAAACACCCAGCCGGGGTCTCTACCTGAAGGGAGCAGCCGCTCAACCTCTTCCTCAGACTGCACCGGGACGCGGAGTCACCTCCTGGTGATGCGTCACCGATACCCCAATCACAAGCAAAGAAGACTGAACCGAGAGCAGCCGCTCGATCGATCCTGTGGACTTCCGAGTCTGTAACGCGGCAAACACCTCCTGGTGTGCGTTACAGCTGGCAGTCCCTGTATCTCTGGTCGGGCTGGGAGTTACGACTCCAACCAGCAAAAGCGCACTGCGCTTTGACTCAGCCGAGTCAAAAAGCGAAGCTCAATGGTTATCCGGTAGAGCTTCCGGGTCCTTCACAGATGACGATGGGGCAAGACACGGCCCAGGGAGTAACGACTCGACCTACCTCGGTTCTTGCCTTACTGGAGCACCACTCCGGAACACTGCTCTTCACTAAGCAGGTACGTCGGTGTAAACACAATATCCGACAGCGTTGTACCTCCCGGTTCCTCCCTTTATAGGGCGTGTTTTCCTTGAGTTATGTAACAGCTCTCCTGTTTACATAAGGGCGTGTTTTCCTTGAGTTATGTAACAGCTCTCCTGTTTACATAAGGGCGTGTTTTCCTTGAGTTATGTAACAGCTCTCCTGTTTACATAAGGGCGTGTTTTCCTTGAGTTATGTAACAGCTCTCCTGTTTACATAACCTCTCAACCGCTAAGCATCCTGGGAGATGTAGTCCGTTTTCGCTGGTTACCGTTTTCCTCCCCTCGCATGACAGGAATTCTTGACAGCAGCACTGGTTGTGCCACCCACAGAAGCGGCCTGGTAAAATGTGTCTAAGGTCTGCCATTGCAGAACCTGCGTGCAGTCTGGTACTATCATGCTGACTGGGCAAGTGCACACACTTGCCAGTCCCTAAACCTTCCCTTAACTTCATATTAGTCACCCCTATGGTAGGCCCAAGGGCAGGTTGCATTGTAAGCATAAGGTAGGACAAGCCCTGATATGTGTGGCATGTCCTAATAGTGAATTACAGCCATTTTCGTTCTCCATAGGCCAGAATGGGCTGTCAGAATTGTTACATTCTATAATACTAACAGACCCAGGGAACATGATAGAAATTCGAGTTTAGTATGCCTGAACTCAGAATAATAAGATACATCTTTTAGTAAAGTTTATTTTAATATTCTGTGTTTGCTAATACCACTTTTAGAAAGTTGGTATTTGCTTGCCTGACCATTTCAGCCCGCCTCTGCTAGGATGTGTATCTGCCTGTCTGGATGTGTGAGTGACAGGGCTGGGGAAACCCAGATGGGCAGGGCTAGGTAGCCTGGTGGTGAATAGAGAGATTGACAGCCAGATGGGTGGGAGGAGTACACCTGGACTCTGAATAGGGTTGTGCTCTGCCACCACAATGCTGGCTCCACCTCCTGTGTAGCGGCTGATGTCTCTGCCCTGCACCCTGAATAGAAAGGCAGAGTCATGTCAACAGAGTGCTCAAGAACTGGTTTGGACTGGGAAAAGGCCCCTCAACCCCAGAGGAACAAAGGAATTAGGGGTATAAGTATTGGGACCCTGCTCCCAAGAAAGGAGATCCTGCTGAAACAAGAAGAACCTCTGCCAGAGGAGAAGGAACTGGAAAAGCTGTTGGAGGAGTACTGTCCCTGACCTGGGGGATTGGCCTGCAGTGGTTGCCTTGCTGCTGAAGGAGAGGAGAAAGACTACTAAAGACTTTGCTTCAACTTGTGCTTTGAAAAGATCTCCAAGGGCTTGAACTGAGCTTGCCCCCTGAACGAAGTCCCAGGACCAGTGGACTTCACCCTCCAGCTCCCCAAAGTCTTTTGGAAATGCCTGCTGCTGTGTTGGGCCTTCTGTGGGACTGCGTGTCGCAAGGAGCTGGAAGCGCGACTCAAGGGAGAGAAGCGTGCCGCCATCAGAGCCGCTGTCGTCGCCTCTCGCAAAGGGTGTCGCCCTGCAGCATCGCATCTAGCGGAAGCATCTCGCATCATTCCGGAAGTGTCTTGCAACGCCGAAGAAGCGTATCGCCATCGTAGCTGTCGCATTGCACCGCATCGAGAGAAGAGTCTCGCATCGAGGAGGAAGCGTGTCACCATCGCAGCCATCGTAGTTGTCGCATTGCACCGCATCCAGAAAAGCACCTCGCATCCACGGAGAAGCGTGCCGCCGTCGGAGCCGCTGTCGTCGCATCTCGCAGAAGGGGTGTTGCCGCTGCAGCATCGCATCGAGCGGAAGCGTCTCGCAACGTCGGAGAAGAGTGCCACTGCCAAGGCCGCTGCCGTCGTATCTCGTCAAAGGTGATGCCGCTGTAGCTGATGCATCGAGTCAAGCCTTCTCGCAACATCGGAGAAGCGTAACACATCTGGAAGATCCCGTCTTTATTTCTTTTGCACCAAGAACTTCAACGCATCTGCATCGCTGCAACACTTTTGCTGCCCTGCGTGTCGCATCTAAGGTACATTGACTTAAAGTGTCGCATTTAAGAACTTAAGAGAAACTAAGCAATCTTCTACCAACTAAGCAACCGTATTGTGTATTTTTTAATCATTTAATGGTCTTGTGATAATCCTATATAAAGAGTCCTTATTTTTAATATAAACCTGTGTGGTGTCCATTTGTAGTGTTGTCACTTGGTTACTGTATGTGTTCACAAATGCTTAACCTATAACGCCCTGAAATAAGACTTGTCTGCTCGCGCCAAGCTACCTAGAGGTTGAGCAGGGATTATTTGAGGAGTGTACCCCCTTATCCTGACTAGAGGAAAGGTTCCCTGCTTGTCACAAGTACCTACTTGTGCCAACCAGAGAACTCGGATTCTAACAGTGGCGAGGTGGGAGATAGGTCTGCCACCGGAGGTCACTCTTTGAATGTAGGGGACGGTGGCGAGGGCGAGGTCGACGGAGCGGAGCTGGCGGTTGGGGGTGTAGAAGGTGAGTCATCTGTTGAGGTATGCTAGTCCAGTGTTGTGGAATGCCTTGTGTGCGTGCGTGGGTGAGGAGCTTGAAGGTGATCCTCTTGTTGACGGGAAGCCAGTGCAGGTCGCTCAGATGGGGTGTGATGTGGCTACGGCAGGGGATGTCAAGGATCAAGCGTGCAGAGGCATTCTGTATGCGTTGTAGTCGTTTCAGGAGTTAGGCCGCGCGTCTGCATACAGGGCGTTTCCGTAGTCCAACCTGCTGCTGACGAGGGCCTGGGTGACCGTTTTTCTTGTTTCGGTGGGGATCCACCTGTAGATCTTGCGGAGCATGCAGAGGGTGTTGAAGCAGGAGGACGAGACAACGTTGACTTGCTTGGTCATGGAGAGTGTTGAGTCGAGGATGAACCCCAAGTTGCGTGCGTGGTCGGTGGGTGTTGGTGCTGTTCCCAGTGCAGACAGCCACCAGGAGTCGACCCAGGCCGAGGTGGTGGAGCCGAGGATGAGGACTTCTGTCTTGTCCGAGTTCAGTTTCAGATGGCTGTTCTTCATCCATTCGGCGATGGCTTTCATTCCTTCGTGGAGGTTGGTTTTGGCGGTGAGGGTGGTCTTTGGTGAAGGAGAGGATCAGCTGGGTGTCGTCTGCATAAGAGATGATGTTGAGGTTGTGAAGTCGGGCGACGTGGGCGAGCAGCGCCATGTAGATGTTGAACAGTGTCAGGCTGAGGGATGATCCTTGGGGTATGCCGCAGATGATCTCGGTGGCTTCGGATCGGAAAGGGGGAGGCGGACGCTCTGGGTTCTGCCGGAGAGGAAGGAGGTTTTATTTATTTATTTATTTATTATTTATAGACTTTTATATAGCGCGGACTTGACCCTTGGGTATCAGAGCGCTTCACAGTTACATGTGGAACATTTGTAATACAGTGCGGATAACAACATTAATATATATAATATTCCTGTACATGATTTTTATCAATTTCTTTTACAAAGTGTAATAGTATTTCTATACACATGGTTCTGATGTCCTTTCCGAGAGTTCTCCATCAGACACTTGCCCGGTCGACGTTTGGGTGTTAGTTACGATGCTAAGGTGAACAGTCTAGCCTATGGAAGGAACTTGCTCATTAGGAAGATCTTCGCTTCCTTCAATAATGTTGCTATGTTTGGAATTTTTCTAATGTTTGGGGGGAGTGAGTTGCAGATTCTGGGGGCTGCTCCGGAGAAAGCTCTATCATACGTTTTCTTCTTCCGAAAGATGGGTGGTTTCAGCAGCAACTCTTTGGCGCTCCTACCTGGTCTGCTTCCACCCGAAAGCTCTAAGTACCTTGGAGACTTGTAGCGGAGCGCTTTGTGTGTGGTACATGCCAGTTTGAATTGCATTCTGGCTTCGTATGGTAACCAGTTTAATGCTTTTAGGTGAGGGGAGATATGATCGAATTTTCTTGCCGCCGCATTTAGACATGCTTTTAGTGGAGCTGTGGAGATTTTTGAGAGACCTGTTAAAGTTGTACATCCATATTCAATCCTTGAAATAACCAAGGATTGGACTGCCAGTTTGAGGTCCGTTGTGGAGATTAGAGGTTTCATTTTTTTAATATAGTTCCGGTGAAACCGGGCACTTTTGTCATTGATTTGATGTGGGCTTTCATGTCTAGGTTCTTATCAAGCGTGATTCCCAGTGATTTTGCAGAATCAACTAGTGTAGGTGTGCAGTTTAATGCTGTGATCAGTTTGGTCCATTCCTTCACTTCTGTGGGTTACTTCGGTGGTGATATTAATAGGAATTCAGTTTTTTGTGCGTTTAGTTTCAAATGATTGCTAGATAACCAGTGTAATGATATTTTTAAGGCCTCATTCATTTTCTGTATGTCTTCCAGTGACGTTATCTTGATGTAGATCTGAGTGTCATCTGCGTACATGTGATAAGATATGCATGCGTCTCGGAGGATTTCTGTGAGGCGTTCGACATAAAGGTTGAATAATGATGGGGATAGTGTTGATCCTTGAGGGACTTCAATCGAATTTGGGCATGATGGGGAGAGCGTTTGGTTGACTAGGAATCTTTGAGTTCTATTCTGAAGGAATGATTCAAACCATTTCAGAACAGTTCCAGATAGTCCCATCCTGTCTTGAAGCCTGGTTAGCAGTTTTGCGTGGTCTACCGTGTCAAAGGTAGACGACAGGTCAAGAAGAACTAGTAGGCATGTTTGATTGTGATCTAGGGCCTTCAGCGCTTCATCCACTATATGCAAGATTGCTGTTTCCGTACTGTGGCCTGGTCTGAATCCGGATTGGCAGTCGTCCAGCAACTTGAATTTGGCGATGTGGCTGCTCAGTTGATTTTGTACACATTTCTCAATCAGTTTGGCGAGTAGTGGGATATTGGTTACTGGGCGAAAGTTATTTGGCTCTGCTGGGTTCGCTGTAGATTTTTTGATGATGGGAGTTACTTGACCTGCTTTGAGGCATTCCAGTAAGATCCCTTGAGATAGTGAGACATCTATTATCTTTGTCCATACAGGGACGACGATATGATTGATTCTTTTTAAGCATTTAGTGGGAAGGGGTCATTGTAGTGGTTGTTAGGTTTGATATCCGAGAGAGTTTTGTCAATGGTATTTTGGTCATATAGCTTGAAGGTTGCCCAATGTGCATTGTTTTTCAATCTATCACGGTTGTTTGTCTTGGTATCTTTGTTTTGTGTTGGTAATTGACTAGGAAGATTGTCGGCTGCCAGCCTGAGCTCTCTTTCTAGCGTACTGGCCTTGTCAGTGAAGAATGTAGAGAATTCTTTGCAGCTCATTTGAGTTTTAATGGTTTCGTGTGCAGATTTGGCCAGCCTATTAGATTGTTGTTTTAATATCTTGAATAGTTTCCGTGGTCTTTTTTTGGCGCTGTCAAGTTCCGATCTAAAGAATTCCTTCTTGGAGTTGAGTACTTTTTTGTTGTACTCGTTTCTGATCTTTCTGAGTGTTTTAAGCTGGGGGGATGAAGGGTGCTGTCTCCATATCCTTTCAGCAATCCTCAATTTACGCCTATCTTCATTCAATGGCTCATTAAACCATGGATTTTTATCCTTCTCAGAAATTCTTTTTAGTTTTAATGGCATGGTGAAGTTGACTATATTCGTCATTGATTTGGTGTAGTGTTCAGTGAGTTTGTTAACGTTCAGCAAGTTGCTAGGCGGATCTATTCCCTTCTCACATCTTGCTATTAGTAGCTCCATATTAGGGTCTTTGGTGTCCCGGGTCCACTTTTTCATTTTGACAGGCTCTTTTTTATTGTGGGTATCAGGAAGGTTATGGCATGGTGGTCTGACCAATCAGAGTGTCGATCTGTTTGTCATTTTTGTCATCCCAGTGTAAATTGAAGTTGCCTAGGAATATGTTATTAGTGTGATTGTTAGAGTTACCCGTGATGATCTCCATTAACTGTTCTATGAACATAGCATTATTGCCTGGTGGGTGGTAAAGCGCATGCAGGTTGCATCTTTGATTATCTGCTGTTCTTCCATTGATGCCTAGTTATTCACATGATTCGAGAGGGTCGGACTGAATTTGGTTGATCTCTATGTCCGAGCGGTGTATGCAGGCTATTCCATCGCCTGTCTTATTTCGTCTGTCTAATCTCACGATGTAATAGCGAGGGGGCACCAGAAGATCCATAAACGGGGAAGAGGATTCCGTAAGCCATGTTTTTGTTAGAATAGTTACATCGATTTCCTGGCTAACTATGAGGGTAGCGATGGCTGAAGCATGTTTTGCTGCGGACCGACAGTTGAGCAGGAGGCATAGTAGTGGTTTCCCTGTATTGGCAGTTAGCTGGACTTGTTGTAGATTGTTAAGGTTGGGTTTCCTATTCTTAGGCCCGGATTTTCTATTAGCATCAATCGGTACTGATTTAATTTCCTCCCCTCTGCTGCTAGCTTCCGGCTCATATGATCGCAATATGATTAATGTTTCATCGTCTGATAGGGATTTAAGATTTCTCTCTGGTCGGTTATGTCTATTTGATACTGGCATGGTTGTCTCTCTATTCTTTTCTTGAGAGCTATGCACTAATTTATGGACGTTTTCGACTTTTGCGTGGGTGTTTGCCGTGATTTCTAGTATTTTCTCCAAAGATTGTAATGCCCTTGAAATGTCCTTTGACATGTTACCCACTTTTGTTTGAAGAGCTTCGAATTCTTTTTGAGACTGAGAAGATATCATGGGAGTAAGTGTCGGCCTATTTCGGGTTTTGTTGTCATTGTTTCGGTGGTAAGTGGCAGTGGGGTGGGGTGCGCTCCCTAAGTCCTGTGCTCCAGATCTTATGTTACGATGATACGAGTTTCTTAAAGTCATTGAAGTACCTTGTGATGTTGATGAGTGTGGTATGAGAGGGGTGTTAGCTTTCGTATCCTCTACTTCTGGAAGGAGGTTCCCGTTGCATGTAGTCAAAGCTCGAGATGGTGGCGTCGATACTTCTCGCTGAGGTGGCGTCGGTGTGATATTGGCATATGGTGTGGAATTTTCACATGTCTCTGTATCACTTCCATCTAATGAGCCTCCTGTTAGCGTTGTGTCTTCTGGTATCATTTTAGTTTGTGGATCTAGGGGGTCTCTGATTGCGGCGTCTGTGGCATTGTTGGAGGTGCGTAGTGTGTCTTCTTGTGTGGTCCATTGTTGATCAGATAGTCTTGAGTTGTCTACGCACTCTTTTAGTGTTGGAAAAAGGTTGTCAAACTTTTCTAGCTCGTTGGTGGCTTCTTGTATAAGTACAATGCAGTTCTTGTAGATAGTTATGCATAGCTCCGTTCTTAGTCTCGGTGACGGTGCAACCATAAACTTTGTGCCATGTGGGATGTTGTTTATGTTTTTTACGTAGAGCATATTTGTAATGGCAGTGCGCCATTTATTTGTTTTTCTGGTGAAAAATATCAAGTCGTTAATAATTATGCCTTTGTTTAGTTTGAATTAGGGGTCAGAGATCAGCGTTTCTGGGTGTTTTCTAATTAGGTTGTGTTTGAATTTTGGGACTGCATTCTTAGATAGGTTAGTTGGGTATTTTATGACAAAGGAGTTAGTGCCTGCTGGTTCTAAATTGAATTCTGCCATTATTTACTGAGAGGAGATTGGTTTCGCCTAGAGGAGACTTTACTTGTATGTCATTATCTGTCTTCCGGTGCTTGCCGGTCAATTTATTGTTGCTGTGCCCTCTTTGCCCTCCCGGGTCTTATATTTCCCTTAGTTGAGTTATGCTGAGCCCTTCCAAGATGGCCGCCGTCTTAAACTTAGATGTTTTAGGCTCATCTTATGTCTGTGAGGTCCTTTTCTATTTTGCTGCCCAGTCCTCTTTCTGTTGCCCTTTCAATGTTGTTGCCATTCTTTGGGGGGTAGGGTTGATTTGTTAATATAGTGCAGTCCCTTTTCTCTTGATGGTCTGGGCATTAGGTAAAGAGAGAGAGCAAGAACTAAAGCAGGCTACACTGTGAAGCTGGATGCCTTAACTAGATTTCAGTACAGACTAATGCAGTTAAATTATGTCCGCGTCGACCGCCATTTTAAAGTCAGGCAGCTAGCAACGCGGTAGTCTGCAGCCTTACTGGGAGAAACCAGCGCATTAACAGCGTGAATCCGGCAATGTGGGTCCATTCCAGCGCCTTGTCTCAGATCCCTGCGTCGTGGAGGCGTGTGCGTAGTGTGCTGTGGCAGACCGCGTCGAAGGCGGCTGATAGGTCCAGAAGGATGAGGGCCGCAGTTTTGCCATTGTCCAGCAGGGCCTTGATGTCATCGGTGGCGGAGATGAGGGCAGTTTTGGTACTGTGGTTGCTGCGAAACCCGGACTGGGAAGGGTCCAGGATGCTGTTCTTCTCAAGGTAGCGGGTCAGCTGTCTGTTGACGGTCTTCTTGATGACCTTCGCCGGGAACGGGAACAGGGAGATGGGTCGGAAATTCTTAAGGTCCTTCGGGTCAGCATTGGGTTTTTGGAGCAGGGCGTTGATCTCAGCGTGCTTCCAGCTCTCCGGTAAGGTCGCGGTCTCGAAGGAGACGTTGATGGCCTTGCGGAGATGGGGTGCGATGGTGGCGCTGACTTTTTTGAAGATGTGGTGTGGGCATGAGTCTAACAGAGAGCCGGAGTGGATGGTGTTCATGATCTTGATGGTGTCGTCGTCGTTTAAGTTGGTCCAGGTAAGCAGAGGATCGATGTGGGTGGTGGTTGTGAGGTCAGAGGTTTCGGTGGCCATCGGAGTGGTCAGGTTGTTGAAGCTATCGTGGATGTCTGCGATCTTGCGATGGAAGAAGGTGGCAAGGGAGTCGCACAGGTCTTGCGATGGTGGGATGTTGTTGGTGTTGGAGCTGGGGTTAAAGAGTTCCTTCACGATGTTAAAGAGCTCTTTGCTGTTGTGTGCATTGTTGTCTAGGCGGTCTTTAAAGGAGGCCCTTTTGGCGGATCTGAAGAGGTGACTGTTCGCGGTGCCGTTTCTTCTCTCGTTTTCGGCAGGTTTGCTTGGAGGCCTAGAGGTCCTCAGTGAACCAGCTGTCTTTCTTGTTGGTGTGTCTGTTGGAGATTTTCTTGATGGGTGCGAGGGTGTTGGTGCAGTTGGTGATCCACTGTCTGAGGTTGCAGGTGTCGGTGTTGGTGTCGGTGGGGTCGCCGGGTGGGCTTTGAGCGAGGGTGGTGTTTAGCTGGTCTTCGGTGACTTTCCTCCAGCAGCGGCGAGGGATCTGTTGAGTGCGGTGGTGTGTGGTGGGTTTCCGGAAGGTGAAGTGGATGCAGCGATGATCAGTCCATTGGGGTTCGGTGGTGTGGCTGAAGGAGACATGGGGGCTTGCGGAGAATATGGGGTCAAGCGTGTGGTCGGCAGAGTGGTTGGGTGTTGTGACGAGCTGTCTGAGTCCGAGGTTGTCAATCAGGGTGGTGGAGTTGGTGTCATTGTTGTTCTCGAGGTGGAAGTTCAGGTCCCGGAGGAGGATGTAGTCTGTGGAGGCAAGTGAGTGCGTACTGACTAAGTCGGCGATGGAGTCGCTGAACTGTGGCTATTATCCCGGGGGTCTGTAGACGAGGGTTTCTCTGTGGGTGGTGTTGGGATCGGTGTGGATCTGGAAGTCCAGTTGTTCGCCAGTGCTGAGGGTGTCGTCAGTGCTGGTCAAGACCCTGAGGGTGTTCCTGTGGATGATGGCGATGCCTCCTCCTGTTCTGTTTGTGTGGTCCCTGCGGGTGATCTTGTAGCCGTCAGCGATGGCTATGGCGATGTTGGGTGCCGAGGAGGAGTTCAACCAGGTCTCCGTCGAGTCCAGTCGAGTAGGTCCCAGAGTTCGATGGCATTTGCGGGCGGAGCGGGTGTTGAGTAAAATGCCTCTGAGGTGGTTGCGATCTTTCACGGTGGGTGGATTGGCGGATCGGATGCAGATGAAGCTGCAGTTCCGGCAGGAGAAGGGTCCTTGGGTGCGCTTCGGGCGGCCAGGAAGCAGGTGTGAGATCGTCCGGTGTTGAGTGCATGGAGGGTGCTGCCATCGTAGCGGTGACGGGCATCATGGCATTCACGGGGGCCAGGGGGTCTGGCGCTGGGCGCGGGCCAGGCACGGACGGACGCAGATGGGCTTGCCATATAAGTGGAGGTGGGAGGGGGGAGCAGCTGGGAGGCGGGAGTGGGGTGGCGAATGGGTGAGCAGGAGGGCAGGGACGCAGCGGCGAGAGAAAACGAGTGGGATACAGAAGGCAAGAAAGGGGGAGAAAATGGTGCAGATAACAGAAATTAGGTAACAACCACTAAAACACAATAAGGGCAAAGGCACAAATTACAAAAATACAATGAGGCAGAAATTACAAAAGGGCAAACACAGTATGAGAGGAGTGGCGGCGAACTTACAGAAGCGGCAGCAGTGGGCTGGAGGGCACGGACACACAGGTGGTAGTGTGCGGCGTGGGGAGCGGCCTAACCTGTAAACAGGATCAAGGGTATTCAATTTCTTGTACAGATTTCAATACTCTATTTCGTGTTGCAGCAAGACCTAGACTAACCCAAATGATTCCTCTTGACTTTGAATATAAACTTGCAGAGGTCAACCGATCCGAACATTCATTGGATCCAATCTCATGATGGGACAGCATCTTCAAACTAAAGCTGTACAATTTGTTTATTAAGAGTCTTCTCTTGTGAAATTTCTTCCCACATTTCTTTCAACTCTGTCTTTTTAGATTTCGTTATGTATGACGTAACATAGCGAGCAACAGCAATGGAATTATCTGCAACATACTGGATATCCATATTTGCATTCCACATCGACAAAATCACTGGATTGTAATCATTAGTATACTTTGAATGTTCACTTCTTTTTAAATTGTAAGTATTTTTGGGAGATTTTTGAGTTATAGTATGCCTCACTGCTGACATGAAACTGTTGACTCTTCCTTTAGAAATTACTGGACGACATTTTGTATAAAACTTTTCTTTTGACCTGTATTTCTGTCGACAGTATCTGCCACATCGATGAGTTTGAAACCGTAAAACATATTGTCTTAAAGTATTTTCTTTTCCTGTTTTTGGAATACCACATGTAACATAGTCTTCAATAAAACAGTCTCATCATAATCAGTTCCAAATATAGGTGCATCCTTGATCCATAAAAGCAAATGTATATGAGGATCACCTCTAGCTTGGTACTCGTTTCTCTAAAAGGAATCAATAACTTCTCCAAGAGGTGGGTTGTTTTTATTGCAGATTTAAGACATCATAGCTTGATTGACCTATGATTAAAATATCTGCACACATTTACAGGATCCAAGGAACATAGTTCTCCAGCTGTCTTGATTTGAATGTTTTTAATATTTGAATTTCCTTCTCGAAGAAATTCAAGTAAATCGTTCCATGCATGTTCAGCACAGCTTAGCATAACAAACAATGTAGGGGTTCCTAAGTTCCTTAACATACGACAATACCAATACACATTAGGACCCTGTTGACACGCCATCAAATTAATCAATTGAGATTCTAAATGATTGTCTCTCTGTTGTAGTTTGTCTATGAATACTTTTGCGGAAATTTGTTTAAGACGAATTCCTGTTTTTAATATGTTGTTCACTGCATATGAAAGTCCAGACAAGTCACGTTCAAACAAACGATGAAATATATATGGAGTACATTGTTGAAATCTTTTATCTTCTGAGTATAATCTTGTTGTACACTATACTGACGCTGGAATCTGTACTGGTCGTTCGCCATATCGCCCACCTTTTCCAGTGAAGAAGAGCTGTGGAAAACTACGAGCTTCCAAACTTCTTTCCCAAACACTCATGAGAGTCCCCTTAGCTTTCTTCATTTGGAATAATTCTATAGTATTTCCAATCACTTCCTTTGAATGTAAAGGATGCACACTATAATGTTCATAAATTTCTTCACTTTTGGAGATGTCCACTTTTTCAATTTGGCCACTTGAAATTTCGCTATCATCTCCTAAAACTATTTCTTCTTCTTCCACATATACATTTTTGTAATAAACATTGTTTTTTATGAGATAATAATAATAATCCACATTTATAACGTAGCCTTTTGCACTTTGCTAACATCTACCTATAATTGCCATATTTTCCAACTCTTCATAGGAACACCATTAACTAGAATAACAACAGGTTCAGTTTCCTCTTTCTCTACACCGGTAGTTTTAATATTATTCTTTAAATCTAAAGGTAAACACACAACTCTTCTTTCAATCCTCTTTGTAAATCTGTGGGAGGCAACTTACCTGTTTTAGACTCCATACGAACAATAGCCTGAAACAGATGCACAGATTGAATCAGAATGGACTCGTACATATTTAAATCTACCAGTTCTGGAGGAATACCTACCAACTCTAGCTTATTATATACAGCTCAAGCTGGCATTTTGTTCTCCTCTAATTTGCTATAACAGTATTTACACAAATATGTTGATCACTACTCCAACTCAAAGTAATCTTCCACCAACAAATAAGCTCCAAATTCCTTCCACTTATCGTTTTCTTTTTCACTTTTTAAATACAGATCAACACTCCTAGTTCGATTTCTATTGTGAGTACATCGACAACAAATAAAAACATAGTTTGGTCCTTCACTACAAATTACCTTAAAATTCGTAATTTCTTCTTCAAACGTCTCAGTACTACTATCTTCCACCTCTTCTTCAACACCTACACTTATCAAGGTCTCACTTTCTCTACACTGCTGTTCAGGACCAAAGAAACGAAACTCTATATCATCACAAACCTTTTTTTACATCTAATACTGACCCATGCAAAAGAGCAGTGTTTAAGTCACTTAAAATTATTGCAGGACTTTTTACATAGTACAATCTTCTTACTAACTTCTGCATTGCAGAGTTATGTACTGCTAACATTCTCAAATGATGAAAAACACTTTTACACACTTTTCTTGTAAAACAAGCCAGAGAATGACCGTGCAAACCAGTATTTTTCCTCACTTTAGAAGGATCTAGTCCTTGCAACATCTTAATCTTTTGTTTAATACTATTTTTACTATACGCTCATAAGAAATTTTGTAAAATAGCAATAGACTCCTGTCGTATACTACAAATACTACTACAATCCCAAGTATACACTTGGGCTTTAGAACGTCTCCCTAGAAATTCATCAGCTATTACTTCTTCCACATTTCTAGGAACCATCTTTTCTTTTTCAATTACACAACCGTTCTTCACTTCATAAGCATGATTATTGGTATTAACTGCGTGAACTAATGTATTGTTTTGAAAATAGCTCTCTTCATTAAAAAAAGGCTCTGTACTTGTAGTGTGCTTCCATTCACCCATTTTTTTTTTTACAAAAGTTAGTTCTGTTCATTATTCTCATCTTTTTTCTTTTGTCCTTCATAGAATGCATTGGTTAATCTAATGTCCGCTTTTTCTTTTTATTTCAAAAGCCTTTTCAACTATAGTTTCAATCTGTTTTTTCTTTTTATTAAATGCAGATCTTCTTTTATATTTCTTGCCATCTTTCAATACATTTTGTAGTACTCTACTTTTATACGTACGTTTCCTTATATCATAAAATTGATACATCCTTTTTTTAGCATAGATTGTTTCATCAGAACGTGATTTGCCATTAATTTGTCCTTTTTTCATTTCATCCTTCTTTGTTCTAGAGGTATTCATTCTATTTTGTACATTGTCTAAACCCTTTCTAGTCCTAATAAATTATTTTGTTCTCTTACCGTAATTTTTTTTTTTCGCCACATGTTGTAGTTCATCTAATTCCTGCTGTTGTCTTTTCTTTAAATAGTAGTGTTTCTTTTCTTGTTTTCTCTTTTTCATTTTTTTTGTCATGGTAAGTCTTTCTTGATAATAATGAAGAATATCTGAAAAAAGAATATTTAAAATGAATTTAATGTTAATAAAAAATATATATCGAAATATACTAATCTAGTACTAAAGAAACACGTATTTAAAAGCTACAAACCAGTGCATATATGGTTTTCGGAATATATTCACTATTACACATGAGCTGTAAAATAAGCGAAGCGAGGTGTACAAAAAGAAATGTAGCAGTAATGTCTGAATGATTTCAGTACTAGATATCCATGACTGGAGGGATAATGTCTGGGGATTTACATGACTACATAGCAAGTGACTGGGAGATTTTGTAAGTGTATGGGTACTTCTTGGATAATTGCAGCACTACTGAGGTAGAGCATGACTAACTAAAAGACTCCAAAAGTAGTGACAGGATAGTTTCATAACAGCATAACTACTGTCTGAGTGATTACAAGAGTAGAAAGATAGTACCTCCGTGATTGAAGGAGTGCAACAGTAGTGCCTGGGTGATTATATAACTGCATGCGTTATATAACTTAGTGATTGCATAAGTGCACAGATAGTGCCTAAATGATTGCATCTATGCAAGAGCAATGGCTGAGTGATTAGAGCACTGCATATATTGTGCCTGCATCATTGTAAGACTGCAAGTCAAGTACTTGGGTGTTGTTATAAGTGTATGACAGTTGGGCCTTGCCAAATATAAAGCTGCACACTATTACATGACTCAACTATAAGTGCCCCCATATTGTTAAAAGCATACATACATATGAGTCTACCTTCACAAATCATCATGATATGTAAAAGAAATATATATTAAATATTTCTGAAATGTAGGAAAACCTAGAAACTGAGGCATGTACTACATCTGCCTGAGTGATTCTAAAACTCCGTAGGTAGTGATTGGGTGATTGTATGAGAGCAAGGGTAGTCATTGGATTTACATACACATTGACTGCATGGTTAAGTATATAAATAGTACCTGAAGGTATCAATGAGTCATTGAGTACTGCCTATGTAAATAGACGAATGCAAGAGAAGGGCATGGGTGATTCTACGACTGCAAGTGTGTAGGTTATTACATGACTGCATAGGTACAGCCTGCATGACTGCAGGGAAAGTAAATTACTAGACCCTGGATAATGACATGCTTGCAAGCCTAATTTCTGGAGGATTACTGAAGAACATAGCAAGTGAGTGGATAATTTTATAAGTTCATGAGTACCGCCTGGATGCTTAGTGAACTATTAGGATGGTGCCTCACCGTTCACAGGAGTGCAAAGGTAGTGACTGGGTGATTTTAAAACTACATGAGTAATGATTGACTGATTCCATAATACAAGAAAAATGCATATGTGATTGAAAGAGAAGAAAGGGATTAAAGGAGTACATGTGTAACACCTCAGCAATTGCACAACTGCAGGAATAATGGCTGGGGATTTACATGACTACATAGCAAGTGACTGAGAAATTTTATAAGTGCATGGGTACTTCTTGGATACTTGCAGGACTACTGAGGTAGAGCCTGCCTAACTAAAATGCTCCAAAAGTAGTGACAAGATGATTTAATAACAGTATAACTACTGTCTGAGTGATTACAAGAGTAGAAAGATACTGCCTCCATGATTGAAAAAGTGTAGCAGTAATACATGGGTGATTATATACGCTGCATGAGTTATACCTTAATGATTGCATAAGTGCACAGATAGTCTCTGTTGGACTTGGCCCTTCTGGCAGGTTCACCCCTGAACTTTTTGCTTTTTATTGGTGACTTGGTGTGGTGATTTTTGGTTTCTGCGCACTTTCCCTGTGTCCCAGAGGAAAGTGTGTGCGCATTCTGAGTGCATGTGGTGAGATAGGCCTGCCCTCCCATAGGAATGCATGGGGAATGTATGTGTCCCTAGTAGTTCCTGATGCGTGGGGTGTGCATGGTCGAGTTTGGTATGTGCGGACTCGTGTGATTGAATGCTGCGCGATGATGTGTGTGGCGTGCATGTACCTAGTGTGGAAGTGCCACTTCTAGAAGTGGGCACTTCTGTGTGCAGTGTGTCTGGCGTATGATTGGCTGGAGCTGGCTGGTGAGCCTGGCTCCAGGAGTCTGGTTGGGTCTGCCCCAGTGGTGAGTGTGAGATTAGCATGCTGATGGCTGGGGAGGAGTGCACCTTGGACCTGAATAGGGCAGGGCTTTCCCCACACAATGCTGGCTCCGCCCCCTGTGGTGCAACTGACGACCCTAGCCCTGCCAGTGAATAGAGTGAGGGGCTGAGCACATCAAGGGTGCTCCCCAACCAGCTGCGACTGGTTTTCCCCCTCACCCTGAACCAAGAACAAAGGGTTTTAGTGTATAAAAATGGGGCTGTGTCCCCACATAAACTGTTCTCTTCCAGGATCCAACTTGAGGGGGGCCTGCTGCTGCTGGGCGCCAGGGGAGACCACCACTGGGGACTGCCTCCCTGTTGGAGGGCCCTGTGAGCTGGCCCTAGGCCCAGTCTTTGGCCCCCTGCTCTTGAAAGACTTTATTGCTGGACATTTTTGGCTTTGTAGCGCCTGGGAGCGTTTTTTGGCTTTATAGCGCTGTGGGCGCTTTGATTCTGATAGCGGGTGCCCACCCCGCGATTCTGCCGGTGTCTGCCAGGTTCGGCGGGTGCCCACCCCGCCGTTGTGCTCGTTTGCGAGGGAGCCACCCCTCGCATTGCCGAAGAAATCACCACTGCAGCCCGGACCGGAAGTCAGGCGGGCCGGGGGCGGGCCTCCGGGACAACCGGAACTGAGAATAGGAGGGCGGAAGCCTACCCCTCCTCCTACCGAAGCATCGCGGCTGCTCAGGGCCTCGGAGCAGGCAGGAGCCTACCCTGCGCCCCGGGGCGCTCTGCCCAAGAGAGGAGTGCGGCAGGAGCTGGCGCGGAGGGGGTACGAGGCACATTGTCGGTGCCTGCCCCTCCGCGGTAAGAAGAAGCCTCGGAAGCCTTCCCCCCCCCCCCCGAGCGGAGAGAGAGAAGACGACGCAGGAGTCCCCAGAGCAACAGCCCGGTGAGTACGGAAGGGCTGGGGGACTCCGCGCATGGGGAGGGAGTGAAGGGGCAGTGTCCACGAGCCCTGTGAGGCTCCAGCGAGGCGCAGTACTTCGTGAGCGCCGAGGTCGCTCCCACGTTGGGGGCACCCTTCTTTCCGAGCCCACAAGGCTCCAACGAGGCCCCTTGTTTGAAGAGCCTAGAGGGCTCTAAAGTGCACCGCATTGGGTTCCGAGCGCGTGGCGCTCCAACGAAGGGGGCACCAGTTGCTTCTTGATAGAGCGGCCCCAGAAGGCAGCGGGCCGCTCCCACCTTGCCCCACTGAGTTGTTTAGAGCCACGAAGGCTCTAGGGGGCATTTCAATTGTTTTAGAGCCCAGAGAGGCCCCACAAGAACGACAGATTTGCGTTGAAGGGCACAGTGGTGCCCACGCTCAGTTCTACAGCTGCCCAGCACTTAGTGGGCAGCTGCAAGGTTTAGGTTGGGGATCTTTACGCTTTTGGCCTGCGCAGCTGGCGCAGCCTTACTGGGACAGGGCGTCCTAGCCCCGACAAGGCCAGTTGGCCTAGGGACTGCCACAGGTGGTGGCGACTGTGAGTGTTGCGCTGTTGTTCCTACCTGCACCTCTGAATGTGTTTTTATGCGTCATGTGCCATTGCTTTACACCGCTGAATGTATTTTATGCATCATGTGTTTTCCTTCTTTACACCTCTGAATGTTTTTATGCATCATGTGTTTTCCTAACCTGCACCCCTGAATGTGTTTTTATGCGTCATGTGCCATTGCTTTACACCGCTGAATGTATTTTATGCATCATGTGTTTTCCTTCCCTACACCTCTGAATGTTTTAGGCATCATGTGTAACGTGCTATTACCCCTACAGGTATTGTGATACTTAGGTGGTTGTTTGTTTTCTCCTAGTACAGATGGTGCTAGTGAGGTCCTAGTACCCTGCGTGACAATCTCCTAAGGAGGTTAGGGTTGCGTAGGTGGTACTTACCTGATACCAGTAAATACTGGTTGTGTGCTGTATATGTTATTTTGTGCTACAGTAATATTATTCCTATGTTCTAAGTGCTAATTTCCACAAGTGCTAATTCCTGACAGTGGTCCGTGTGGCCCTGTCCCCTGTACATATAATCCCTTGTAAATTCTGCCCGTGCCTGTTGGCACATTGTAGAGTGTGTGTTTTTATCTAATGTGTTGTGGTATAATACAAAGGTTATTTTTTTAAAATACCTTGTGTGGAGTTTCCTTTGTGGTGGGCCTTGGGTGTTGTTGCTGGGTGCGCGCGCAAACGCTTTACACATCGCCTCAGAGATAAGCCTGACTGCTCGTGCCAAGCTACCAAGGGGGTGAGCAGGGGTTATCTTTGGCGTGTAAATTCCTTGCCCTGACTAAAGTGGTGGTTTCTGCCTGACTTTGGCGCAAGCCTTAGCCAACCAGAAATCCCATTTCTAACATTGGTGATCAGCGGTGGGATTTGGACTTGCGTTTGCGCTGTACCGCAGCGGCAACTGGCCGCACTACAAAACTCTGCATTTAGATAAATCACATGGTATAGGGATTATTGTTTTAAGTTTGTTTTTGTCATTTCTGTGGAAATGTGTTTCTGGATTCACCAGTAAGGGTGGGATCCAGTGGTGGCAGCGTAATAGTGTCCAGTACATTTGTCCCCCGCCCTGCGCCCAGAGTTTGGTACCTGTGTCACTTGTGGTCAGGTTGAGGAATCAGGGGTGGTAGAAACTGCCTTACCAGTCCGAGGGGAGGGTTGTGTGTGGATGGATGGTGTGTGGCACTAGGCAAGTGAGTGTGAGTTCTCTGGGTTAGAGAGCTTGCTGAATCCTTTTTGTGAATTGTGTACCCTGTGTTAAAGCTCAGACCCCTAGGTTCCCTGTATAATCTTTTCACCATAACGTCCGCCAGAATGGAGCCTGCTTGTGATCCCTATGAGCTAGCTTGGCGCCAGAGGCAGGAGTTAGAAAGGTCCCGTAAAGAGAGAGAGTCCGACACTCTGTACGAACTTCAGGACCACCTGGTCCTATGGCAAAAGGGTCCGTGGGACCTTGAGCACAGTATGGAAAGGGCCCGGGCCTCACACCTGGAGGGTGGTGGGTCTGTGGGGAGCCCTGAAGCTTCAGTAGAGGAGGAAGAAGATGACAGTACCTGGACGCCAGTAGAGAGTGAGGACCCCATAGGTAGGGCGTCCCTTGCTGGATCCAGCGTAGGAGGCAGCGCCTCATCCCTTTCCCTGTCCCCAGAGGAGTGGGAAGATAGGAGGAAAGAAAGGGAGCACCAGCTGACGCTAGAGAAGCTCAGGTTAGAGCATGCACAGGCTATGGCGCAGCTGGAGGTCAAGAAGCAACAGCTAGAGACTGAGAGGGTCTTGGCGCAGGAGAGGATAGAGGAGGCTGAGAGGGCCTCCACCAGAGGCAAAGTAGCGGTGGCAGCCATATAGATTTCAGTGTAGGAAATCCCAGTCCCAGTTCCCCCAGTCTGGTACCTGTTCCCCAGGAGGAGGAGTTGAGGTTAAAATTCAGGGGCAGTAGGAAGCTGTCTCACCAGACTTGGGACACGTTTGTGGGTAAATGTGAGGATGCACTGGATGATTGGTTAAGGGTAAACACGAAACGGGATTTTGACGGACTGTATGCTCTGGTTATCAAAGAACAGCTATGCAGTAGTTTTTATCCCTGGTTGCGCCAACACCTGTTGGGATGTGATGCCTTGGATCCTTGGACCCTGGCAAGAAAAGCAGACCGTTGGGAAGGGGTCCCAAGTTCTGATGAGGAATGGGAGAGTGATTCCAACAGTAGTGGTTCAGAGATCCTCCAGCCCAGCGTGGTGGAGGAGGCTCAGTGTAGCCCAGCTAGGTCACAGGATAGCGAGAAGGGTGTAGGAGCTCACTGCCTGGCTCAGTGGAGCAGGAGTGAGAGGGTGACCGAGGGTCCCCAGACGCACGAAACCCTGCCTCAGGACTTGGATGGTTTCTTGAGGGAACACCAAGTTGGGGACCTAGGCTGTCCTGTTACTCCACTTGAGGAAGATCTCTTAGTGAGTAGAGGACCTGGAGCACCTGTAACCAGGGCTCCTGTGGTTTTAGAGTCTGGCAGTACCGCTCCGGTAGGGAGGGTACAGGAGTCCAGTGTGAGGAGTGATTGGGGGATGAGTTCGCCAGTGGAAGAACCAGTGGGTCAGGGACTTCCCAGTTGGGCTAGGATCCCGTGTAGTGACCATGGGGACACCACTTCTGTTCTGGGGGATCTCCGCGCACTGTCAGGTGGACAGGGGACGGGAGATCAGCGCCAGACAGACAGTCGCTCGACATATGTGTCATTTGATAGCCTCAGGGGAATGGAGTGTAAATCCCCCAAAGTCCTGGAGTGCCAAGCGATTATTCCACCAAAGGTTCTAGGCCGGAGGTTGGAAGGCCAGGTTCAGGATCAGCCTGACCTGAAGAGTGGGACGTCTGTAACCAGCGTCCCGACCGGTTCTTCTTCCAGAGGTACCGCCCCAGTTGGTAGGGAGCAGGGCTCTGGAAGGGGGTGCAGAGGGTGGGAGAGCCCACCTCTGGTCCCGGTACAACCTGAGGGGTTAAACCCTGGGTTGGAATGGCGTTCTAGGTGTACCCCTCGCCAGAGGAGGAGGAACCCTAGGAGAAGAGGTAGGGGGAGGAGAGCCGTCCCTGAGACTCCTGGTCCGCCTGAGGGTGCAGACCCTAGGCTGGAGAACCAGTGCCAGTCTAGTCCTGTCTTGCAGACAGGAAGAGTGGAGAATGGACGCTATGTGCCAGGGGTTACTACCCCCCACTCTGTGATTAGGCAAAGACCGGTGGCATCTGGGTGGCCTAGGGCCTGGTCTTGGCCGCGGACAACTTGGGAGTACCAGTGGGGTAGCCCAGTTGGTCCAGACACTGGTGTTAGAAAGAATTCCATGGGTTCACCGTGGCGTAGAACCGGAGGGTGTCCCTGCAGTTGCGGGCCCGCGTCCGTGTTCTATCGCCCCAAGCAGGGAAGTCCATCACGGTGGTGATTGGTCTGCCCTGCGTTTTGGCTGGAAGGGGGTTGTGTTGGACTTGGCCCTTCTGGCAGGTTCACCCCTGAACTTTTTGCTTTTTATTGGTGACTTGGTGTGGTGATTTTTAGTTTCTGCGCACTTTCCCTGTGTCCCAGAGGAAAGTGCGTGCGCATTCTGAGTGCATGTGGTGAGATAGGCCTGCCCTCCCATAGGAATGCATGGGGAATGTATGTGTCCCTAGTAGTTCCTGATGCGTGGGGTGTGCATGGTCGAGTTTGGTATGTGCGGACTCGTGTGATTGAATGCTGCGCGATGATGTGTGCGGCGTGCATGTACCTAGTGTGGAAGTGCCACTTCTAGAAGTGGGCACTTCTGTGTGCAGTGTGTCTGGCGTATGATTGGCTGGAGCTGGCTGGTGAGCCTGGCTCCAGGAGTCTGGTTGGGTCTGCCCCAGTGGTGAGTGTGAGATTAGCATGCTGATGGCTGGGGATGAGTGCACCTTGGACCTGAATAGGGAAGGGCTTTCCCCACACAATGCTGGCTCCGCCCCCTGTGGTGCGACTGACGACCCTAGCCCTGCCAGTGAATAGAGTGAGGGGCTGAGCACATCAAGGGTGCTCCCCAACCAGCTGCGACTGGTTTTCCCCCTCACCCTGAACCAAGAACAAAGGGTTTTAGTGTATAAAAATGGGGCTGTGTCCCCACAGAAACTGTTCTCTTCCAGGATCCAACTTGAGGGGGGCCTGCTGCTGCTGGGCGCCAGGAGAGACCGCCACTGGGGACTGCCTCCCTGCTGGAGGGCCCTGTGAGCTGGCCCTGGGCCCAGTCTTGGCCCCCCTGCTCTTGAAAGACTTTATTGCTGGACATTTTTGGCTTTGTAGCGCCTGGGAGCGTTTTTTGGCTTTATAGCGCTGTGGGCGCTTTGATTCTGATAGCGGGTGCCCACCCCGCGATTCTGCCGGTGTCTGCCAAGTTTGGCGGGTGCCCACCCCGCCGTTGTGCTCATTTGCGAGGGAGCCACCCCTCGCATTGCCGAAGAAATCACCGCTGCAGCCCGGACCGGAAGTCAGGCGGGCCGGGGGCGGGCCTCCGGGACAACCGGAACTGAGAATAGGAGGACGGGAGCCTACCCCGCCTCCTACCGAAGCATCGCGGCTGCTCAGGGCCCCGGAGCAGGCAGGAGCCTACCCTGCGTCCCGGGTCGCTCTGCCCAAGAGAGGAGTACGGCAGGAGCTGGTGCGGAGGGGGTGCGAGGCACATTGTCGGTGCCTGCCCCTCCGCGGTAAGAAGAAGCCTCGGAAGCCTTCCCCCCCGAGCGGAGAGAGAGAAGACGACGCGGGAGTCCCCAGAGCAACAGCCCGGTGAGTACGGAAGGGCTGGGGGACTCCGCGCATGGGGAGGGAGTGAAGGGGCAGTGTCCACGAGCCCTGTGAGGCTCCAGCGAGGCGTCCCATTTCAAACAGTGTCTAAATGATTGCATCTGTGCAAGAGCAATAGCTGAGTGATTAGAGCACTGCACTTATTGTGCCTGCATCATTGTAAGACTGTATGGCGAGTACTTAGGTGTTCTTATAAGTGCAGATATAAATTGCACACTATTACATGACTCAACTATTAGTGTCCCATATTGTTAAAAGCACACATACATATGAGTCTACCTTCACAAATCATCATGTAATGTAAAATAAATATATATACAACATTTCTGAAAAATAGGTAAACCTAGAAACTGAGACATGTACTACATCTGCCTGAGTGATTCCAAAACTCCGTAGGTAGTGCTTGGGTGATTGAGAGCAAGGGTAGTCACTGGAATTTTTGCAGTACAAGATAGATAGTGGCTAGCTAATTCCCTGAGTGCATACATACACATTGACTGCATGGTTAAGTGTATAAATAGCACCTGAAGAGATCAATAATTCAACCTCGGACTGAAACAGCTCGTCACGACGCCGACCCACATCGCCGGACACACTCTCGACGCCATCTTCTCCTCAAGCTCCCACGTCTCTTCAGCCACACCTCCAAATTCACCTGGACTGACCACCACTGCATCCATTTCACCTTCCGGAAAGCCGCCGCACACCACCGCACCCTACAGATCCACTGTAGATGCTGGAGCAAAGTCCCCGCAGACCAACTCCAGACAAACCTTGCACTCAGCCCACCCACCGACCACTCCAACCCCGACGATGCCACCCGCAATCTCAAACGATGGATGGAAGACTGCGCCAACACCTTAGCCCCGCTGAAAAAAACAACCTACAAAAACACCAGCAAGAGAGCCAGCTGGTTCACCCCGGAAACTGGAGAACAAATGGCACAGTGAGAAGACGCCAGACAGCCGCACAGCCCACAAAGACGCCATCCGCAACCACCATCACCTCATCAGGTCCGCCAAGAGGACCTCCTTCAAAGACCGCCTCGACAACAACACACACAACAGCAAGGAGCTCTTCAGCATCGTGAAAGAACTCTCCTACCGCAGCTCCAACGCCAACGACATCCCGTCGACGCAAGCCCTGTGTGATTCCCTCGCCACCTTCTTCCACCGCAAGATCGCCGACATCCACGACAGCTTTGACTCTCCGACGAACCCAACAGGCCCGACACATCAGACCCGCCGCACCCCATCGACCACAACTCCCTGACAGCCTGGGTCAACGTGCACACCAAGGACACAATCAAGGCCATGGGCACAATTTACTCCCGCTCCCCAACAGACCCTTTTCCACACCACATCTTGAACAAAGCCGGAAGCTCCACCGCACCCCACCTGCGCAACGTCATCAACCTCTCCTTCAAGACTGTGACCTTCCCAGAGAGCTGGAAACACGCCGAGATCAACGCCCTACTCAAAAAATCCAAGGCGGACCCGAGCGACCTCAAGAACTTCCAGCCCATCTCCCTGCTTCCATTCCCAGCTAAGGTCATCTAGAAGATCGTCAACAGACAGCTCACCCGCTACCTCGAAGATAACAGCATCCTGGACCCCTCCCAGTCAGGATTCCGCAGCAACCACAGCACCGAGACCGCCACAGACGACATCAGGATCCTGCTGACAACTTCGAGACGGCGGCCCTCATCCTCCTGGACCTTTCCGCCGCCTTCAACACTGTCTGCCACCACACACTACGCACACACCTCCACGACGCAGGGATCCGAGACAAAGCCCTGGATTGGACCACCTCCTTCCTCTCTGGCAGAACCCAGAGCGTCTGCCTCCCCCCATTCCGATTTGAAGCCTCCGAGATCATCTGCAGCGTACCCCAGGAATCTTCCCTCAGCCCAACACTTCAACATCTACATGGCTCCACTCGCACGCATCGCCCGACAGCACGACCTCAGCATAATCTCCTATGCCGATGACACTCAACTGATCCTCTCCCTCACCAAGGACCCCCTCACCGCCAAATCCAACCTCCACGAAGAAATGAAAGCCGTCGCCGACTGGATGAAGTGCAGCCGACTTAAGCTGAACACAGACAAGACGGAGATCCTCATCCTCGGCTCCAACCCATCAGCCTCGGATGACTGCTGGTGGCCCTCCTCACTAGGGGCACCCCCGACACCAACTGACCACGCACGCAACCTGGGAGTCATCCTCGACTCAACGCTCACCATGACCAAGCAAGTTAATGCAGTCTCCTCCTCCTGTTTCAACACCCTCCGCATGCTCCGCAAGATCTACAGGTGGATCCCGACAGACACGAGAAGAACTGTCACCCAGGCCCTTGTCAGCAGCAGATTCGACTACACAAACGCCCTCTACGCAGGAGCCCCGACCAAGCTCATCAAACAACTGCAAGAATCCAAAACGCCTCTGCACGCCTGATCCTCGACATTCCATGCCACAGCCACATCACCGCCCACTTGAAAAACCTGCACTGGCTCCCCGTCGACTAGAGAATCTCCTTCAAACTCCTGATCCACGCACACAAGGCACTCCACAAGACCGGCCCAGCCTACCTCAACAGTCAACTCTCCTTTTACGTTCCCAACGTCACCTCCGCTCTGCCGACCTCTCCCTGGCCACCGTCCCGTGCATCCGGAGAACCACCACCGGAGGCAGATCCTTCTCCCACCGCGCCGCCAAGAATTGGAACACCCTTCCCCTCAACCTACGACAGGCCCAAGACTTGCTGACCTTCAGGAGACGACTCAAGAGCTGGCTATTCGACCAGTAGCGGCAACCTCGCGGGTAAGTAGTGCGCTTTACAAATCTTGTGATTGATTGATTGATTACTGCCTAGGTAAATGGATGAATGCAACCAAAGGGCATGGGTAATTTTATGACTGCAAAGGTAGTGCTTGGGTGATTGGGGGAGACTGCATGGGTAGTGCCTGGATGCTTTCCTAATTGCTTGTGTAGTTGCGGAGTGATTTCATGAGTGCTTGAATATTAACTGGGTGATTGGAGAATTGCATGGGTACTGCATGTATGATTGCATAAGTGCCTGGGTAATGCTTGGGTTATTGCATGAGTACATGGGTAGTGCTTGGGTGATTACATAAGTGCTTGAGTAATGGCGGAGTGATTTCATGAGTGTGTGGATACTAACTGGTTGAATACTGAATATGGAATCAGTCAATCATTACTCATGTAGTTTTAAAATCACACAGTCACTACCTTTGCACTGGCAGCCTCTCAATAGTTCACTAAGCATACAGAAAACTGTACAAATACAATCTGAAGAGATAGGTGAGTCATTACGTATTATCTAGTAAAGTGGATAAGGTCCCAGGACCAGGGAAGACATGGCTTGGCAGTTCGAGGTTGACTGTTCCCATGAGGCACAGGGTCAGACTGATTTGCATATGGCCATGTCTGAACTGGGATGGCGGAGTGAGCTAAAGAATGATGATGGATTAAACCAAGATCAGTTGACTGGGGGTGAGTGCTTGCATTGTTCAACACTCTGTCCATCATCCCCTTTGGTTTTGTTTTGTTCACCCTACGTTGGCAGGGTATGCCCAGATGTGGGTCCCTTGCTCCCTTTGCCATTGGATGCAAGCTAGCCTGGCTGATGATGGCTGATTAGCCAGAAACCGGTCCCAAGATGCTTGTTTCCGGTCCAGGGAAGACATGGCTTGGCAGTTCGGGCTGGACTGTTCCCATGAGGCACAGGGTCAGATTGATTTGTATGTGGCCATATCTGAACTGGGGTGGCAGAGTGATCTAAAGAATGATGATGGATTAAACCCAGATCAGTTGACTGGGGGTGAGTGTTTGCATTGTTCAACACTCCGTCCATCATCCCCTTTGGTTTTGCTAAGTAGATAAGTGCAACATGCCTGCAAGGGTAATATATGGTGGTTTACTTGTAAGCTACATCTTCACCATTTTATTTACAAATGTATGGGGCACATTTCAGACTGGCTAGGAGCTAATTCTCTCCAGCTCAATGCGGGGAAAACAGAGCTGCTGTACTGTGGTGCAGCGAGACTGTCCAGACAACTAATGGGTGAATTTAGGTTCGGACCAGAGGATGCCCTTATAGCGGCATCCAGGACGGTTCGCAACCTGGGAGTCATGTTTGATGAAGACCTCCAAATGAAAACCCAGGCCAATAAAACAATTTGCATATGTTTTGCACTATTGAGAGCCCTCCACCAGATCCTTCCTCTACTATCTAGTGAAGTGAGACCACTGGTGGTCCGCAGCATCATCATGAGTAGACTGGACTACTGCAACTCCTTGTATTTGGGTGCACCCAAGTACATTCTACAGGGGTTGCAAAGAGTCCAGTCTATGGCAGCTAAACTGGCCCTTAAGAGACAGCGTAACTCTTCCGCGACGCTGGCACTGAGGGACCTACATTGGCTCCCTATCAAGGATAGAGTCAGTTTTAAATCCCTATGCCTTGTCTTTAGAGCGCTACACGACTCAGGTCCGATCTCCTTACAAGAACGGCTTACCTGGTATGCGCCCAAAAGACTCCTCCGGTCCGCCAGCCAAGGCCTGGCGTCTGTTGCCAGAGTGAATTCGACAAAGCTGGAGGGCAGAGCTTTTGGCTCGGCAGCAGCCTGTCTTTGGAATGAAATTCCCCTAAGCCTCAGACAAGTCGACTCATTACTGATGTTTAGGAGGAACCTTAAGACCTGGCTATTTGCCAGAAACAGCTAGTAGGTTTCCTGTTTAGCGGCCTAATCGATTGTTTGCCTTATGTCATCATGGTCTCTAAGCGCCAGGATACCCGTGGGGTGATAGCTGCGGTATAGAAATATTTTATACAATACAATACAATACAATGTGCAAAATCATTAAACTATACCTTTCAACAAACTTAAAAAAGAAGGCAAATTAACAACACCTTTTATGAGAATTTTTAAAACCACACTTATTCTACATCTTCACCTTTGTATCTAACACTATGTGACATCATTCAACTATACCTTTGTTCAGACTAGAAAAAAGAAGCCTAATTCACAGCACCTTATTTCTCCAATGTTTAAACCACTTTTTTATGCGGCATCTTCTTCTTTTTCTCTAAAATTATGTGGCATCATTTAAGTTTACCTTATTCCAGACTAGAAAAAAGAAACCTAATTAATAATACCTTATATGACCATCCTAGAAAGCACACTTTTGCGATGCATCTTCACCATTCTATTCAGTGCTTAATTTGTAAAATATGAAGTCCAGGTGCTCAAATGTTTGTATGAGGCCCCACCCACTTCCCCTGGCTCCACCCACTTCCTCCACTAGCTCCACCCACTAACTCTATTGGCCCCACCCACTAACTCTATTGGCCCCACCCACATCCTCAACTGGCACTGCTGAAAGTCAAATGTAATACCCGATCCGAATTTCAGCAAGGAAGCCTCCCTCAGAGTAAGGTTTTGATAGGAGGTTCCCCTGCCCTGTACATTTTTTTGAAAAAGAGTAAATCAAAAGTGGATATTTTTCATTAGTATGAGTAATTTGACATAAAAAAGATACTGCAGGAGCACGGTAACAGCGAGTGGCTGATGCTTGCGTTCTGTTGCATTTAGGGCTATTTGCTTAGCACAAAGCACAAAGTGCAACCTTGAGTCCATTTTGGATATAAGGGTGCATTACCCTCCTCATGTAATGCCATTTAATCTTGTGCAATATCACTCTATTTACTACGCTACAGCAAATTACATGAGTTACACCCACCACTACCAAGGGCCCTATCCTTTGATAGAAATCAGAGTCCTTTGTTAATCATCTTGAAGGAACCCAGGCCCACCTTCACTGTCCACATCTTTCATGGGAAGCCATGAAGAGGGCCGGACCACAAACCAGCCATGCCAAAGGCTGGTGAGGCTGGGGCAGTCACATACCTATGACTGACTTTGTGGCTGGGGCACTTACTTGCCTATAACAGACTGTGGTCCAGCTCTGTAAACTTTCTAGAGAGGTACCAACATGCAAGTGTCTGAATTAAGTCTGTGAATACCAACTCGGACAAGTTATTGACTCTGTCCCAGCCCTACTGGTCTTAAAAGAGTTAAAAGCTGACCAAAATCTGCACAATTTAGATATTGACACGGAATAAGACACTCTGCCCAGTGAAAGGATTGAGCCTATCTGTTGAAAATTAAAACAGCGATATGATTAAGCATTCACTAAAGACATGAATTCTCTCCAGTTAAAGCATGTTTCTTGTCTTATGCTGACTAATGTCCGGACTCCATTTTGTATTGTCATGTCTCCACGTGCTTTGCACGAGAAGAGTCCTATCTTTTCGCTAGTTGCTCTTGTAATCTGCCTAGTAACAGTCTACAAATAGCTCCTTTGTCCGTCTGGCGCATGTCCAGACTTGACCACATCTGTTATCAGTTAGTCCTTGTTTGACCATGTTTTCGCGGGCTCAGGAAATTGTTAACTCCGCCCACATATTGATCCTGTATCGAAAATGTCCATAAATGGTAATGAATTTTGCTCTATGTTGTATCCACCCACTTATGAGCCCCTCTATTGTGTATAAAAGGGGACCACGTACGCAAGTTCTGTGTGCTACTCTTTGCAATACTGAAGAGTGTTGTGTAGGTTGTAGGACCACCCTTAAGGGTTAATAAACTCTGTCTTTGTATTTGCAGTTTCCGTGCCAACTTCCTTCTAGCTTTTGTTACAGGAGAGCGAACCCTTGTACTCTGCGGGCCTAGCTGGGGCCTGTACTCATCACTAACAACTCAGACAGTGTTCACTGGACACTCTCAGATCTCCCTTTGGGCTTCAATGTCCCTGAAATTCACCCTTCCTAGAATCATACTGCCCCCCCACTCTTCCAGCTCTTGTAGCACCCCATGCCTATTGTATTCACATCACACACACCTCTCTCCAGGCATATATCCTTTCCCTTACATCTCCCTTCATGCGCAGCTCATTCTCCGCAACTTCTCTCCATGCACAGCTCCTTTTCTTCACATCTCCCTCCACACCCAGATCATTTCCCTCACATCTCTCCCCACATATAGCTCCATTCACTCACATCTCCCCCCAGGCACAGCTCCATTCACTCACATCTACCCCCAGGTGCAGCTCCTTTCCTCTCACATCTCTCCCCATGTGCAGTTACTTTCCCTCACATCTCCCACGCGCAGGTCTTTCCTCTCACATCTCCACCCACACACAGCTCCTTTCACTCACATCCCCTCACGTGCAGCTCCTTTCCATCACACCTCCCCACGTGTAGCTCCTTTCCCTCACATCTCCCCCATGCACAGCTCCTTTCCCTCACATCTCCCCCACGTGCAGCTCCTTTCCCCCACGTCCCTCCACATGTAGCTCCTTTCCCCTGCGTGTCCCTCCACATGCAGCTCCTTTCCTCCGCATGTCTCTCCATGCGCAGCTTCTTTCCTTCTCATCTCCCCCTACACGCAGCTCTTTTGACTCACATCTCCCCCTACATGGAGCTCCTTTCCCTCAGATCTCCCTTCACACACAGCCCCTTTCCTTCATATCTACCTCCATCCGCAGTGCTATTCACCAACATCTCTCTCTAAAAGCAGCTCCTTTCCCTCACATCTCCCTCCACGTGCAGCCCCTTTCCCTCATCCCCCTCCATGCGCAGCTCTTTTCCTTCACATCTCCCCTCACGTGCAGTGCCTTTCATTCACATATCCCCAAGTCTGGTCGGCTCAGATAATCCTTTTATTAGCAGCTTATTATCTTCATTTTTGCTCCACTTTCAGTTACTCATTTGGGAATCAATAAAACAATTTAAAAACAAACACAGAAAATATCACCATTTTGTCCAAGAGAATTTTGTTCGCACTGCAAAAGAGCTGACGAGGGAGACAATGTAGAATTGTCTGAGGCTAGGGATGTTAATGTGAGACGCTGTGGAAGGATCTGGGGCAATCGATGGGGAATGTGTGAGACACTGTGGAAGTGTCTGACGCCAGTGATGGGGCTTGAGTGAGACATGTTCTCAGGTATGGTTCTAGGATCAGGGGTTAAGTTAAGGGCAAGGCCCAACCCTTCCAGCCTTCTGACTACTGCTGACAAGTACTCCTCCTCCTGCACATGGTGCCCTGCCCGGCATCGGTCTCATGATTGCTCAAGCCAGGGTTCATCATAATCACATACTGTATGATTATGATGAAACGAGGCCCGAGCAATCATGCGACCAGCACCTAGCAGGGCTGGGGCACCGTGTGCAGGAGCACTAGTCAGATCAGGGCTTTGCCCTTAACCCTGTCCTGATACAGTTGTAAAGTAAACCAGTAAGTAAAATCCAAACCAGCTTTTTATCGAGCGCAGCGTTAGATGGCTTGGATTTTACTTACATGTTTACAACTGTATCAGGTGTAATGGGCAAAGCCCTGACCTCACTAGGGCTCCTGCACACGGTGCCCCAGCCCCGCCCTGCATCGGTCCATCATAATCATTCATACCAAGTCACCATGCTCCAGAAAAAGCAGCATTGGATGGTTTGGATTTTACTTACTGCCTGGTTAACTTTATGCTGATGGCACTGCCTTTATTAAGAGGCCTGCAGCCTGCTTCTTCTTCAAATTAACAATGCCCGCCTTGACGTGTTCTTGTGGTGCTGGTGCCGCGGTGACTCGTGCAGTGCGTTTGTGCCGGGGTGTGGTCGGAATTTAATTTGAAAAAAAGGTTATGCAGGCTGCTGCAGCCCTTACCCCTCCCCACAGGACCAAATACAGCCTAATCAGTGGGCCTGCCCAAGGCAACACTGAACCGAAGGCAAATATGCCCGCATATTAAGGAGGATTTAATATCGTCTGTCAGCACTCTGCTCTCAGATACAGTATGAGAAGCAACACTCTTCTTCACCAGGGGACTCGGGAGACAGCAGTGAGTGAGTCAGTCAATTATATTTACTATGATTATGACGGCATGCACGTGCAGTGAGTGCAGTCAACTCTGTGAGGTACTTGATGTCAGTTCAAGTTGGCAGTGGCTGTGGCAGTGTAGACCCGGTTCTGACAAATAACTGCCAGTGCTAAGCACCAGAAAGCACTGGCACAAATAAAGCACTGATTCTATCTAAAAAATATGTGGCATCATTTAACTTTACCTTTGTACAAAATAGAAAAAAGAAACCTAATTAATAACACCTTATATGAACATCTTTCAAACTGCACAGTTCAGCTGCATCTTTACCAAACTATCTAAAATTATGCGGCATCATTCAACTATACCTTTGTACAGACTTAAAAAACAAGCCTAATTAATAACATATTATATGAACATCCATAATCATCTTAAAAAATAAACATATTACTGTTCAGTCTTTTTAAAAGTACAATGAAACAAACTACAATATACAGCTCTACATTTAATAATATATTTTAAAAAACACAGTTTTTGAATAATGTTAAAAATTTAGAAATAAACCTCACACATTTATACCTCACCTTGTAAATAAATTTGTTGAATTTAAAATGTCACAAACTCTAACAGGAAAGCAGCCAAATCTGATAAATAGTTAAGGCCAATTTCTTGATGAATTAAATCAGATGAGGCTGCAACTGGGACACATAACAGACGTTTAAGGAAGGTATTATCAATTATTTGCAATTGGACCATCGGAGAATGGCCCCATAAACCAGCTCCATATAGGGCCGAAGAAACGCATCTTGCGTTGTATATGGTTACCATATCTTTTATTCTGTAATCCCCTATTTTTGAGGCAAAACGGAAAATGCCATTAGAATTTCTAGTCATTTTGTGGCCAATATTTCCTTGCTCGTTAGACCATTTGCCATTAGCATCAAAACTGATGCCTAAATAACAAAAGGTGTCAACCGCTTGAATCTTCGAGCCTTCAAGAAAAAAGGACCGCGATGATTTGGATTTTCGCCCACATATCATGGTAAAAGTTTTTAGTTTATTAATCAGCAATTTCCTGTCATTAATAAAAACAGTAAAGGCATCAATTAAACGTTGTAAACCCAGAGGGGTGCGTGAAATTAGGACGGCATCGTCCGCATATAACAATACGGACCCAACAGTATTATCTATTTTGGGGGCATCAGCAGGGGTATTATTTAAAACCTCGGCAATTTGATTTATAAAAAGGGAAAATAAAAGGGGAGCCAATACACACCCTTGTCTGATGCCCCTTCGCACTGTAAAAAAAGGGGTTCGCTCACCCATGGGTCCATGACGTACACTACAAGAGAGTTTCTCATATATCCTAGCTAGGAAAAACACAATCTCCTTTGGGGCCCCTGATTCAAGTAATACTGACCAAAGGAGCAAATGGTCCACTAGGTCGAACGCACTGCTCAAATCAGCGAAACATAAAAACAAATTTCCCCCTTTTACCACTGTATATTTATTAATAAGTAGTTCCAAATTAACACATTGTTCTATGGTCCCAATGCCCTTCCTAAAACCGAATTGAACTGGGGTCAGTATGTTGGATTCTTCGGCCCATATTTCCAATCTTTTTAAAAGCACCCTACTTAACACTTTTATTGAAGAATCAAGCAATGAAATAGGGCGATAGTTGCATGCTTCAGAGCGCGAACCCTTTTTATAAAGTGGAACAATTAAGGATTCGGCCCAAGATAATGGAAAATTTCCTATAGCAGCAGCATTAAAAATTCTTGCAAGGATTGGTGCCCAGAGATCCATTTCATCCTTATATAGATCAATTGGAACACCATCCGGGCCGGGAGCCTTTCCCCCTTTGCTATTTAACAGTCCTTCACGCACCTCCTCAACGCTAATTATTAGTGGTAGTAAGGGCCATGTAAAATTATTTGTTAAAAGAGGAAAAGTTAAAACGATCTTTTCTGGATTAAAATTTTTTGAAAAGTGTTCAATCCATTCAGTGCAATTAACATGAGACATCAACTCAGGAATATGATCCTCCTTTAAGAAAGGGCTATTTACAATTTCCCAAAAGAGTTTAATATTATTCAATTCACTTGCCATGGTTAGTTTGTCCCAGGCGTCTAATCTCAACGCCTTTTTTTGTGCTAGAATAGCTTGTTTGTAATCTTTGCGTAGTTTACAGACAAGAGATTGATTGCTGGGTTTAGTCCTTAGTGCTAGTTTTAGATTAGATAAAATCTTGGAGTATTCGGAATCAAACCACTTCTTACCATCCTGTCTAGAACCTTTGGTATTCCTGGTTAAGATATTTCTTATCACATTATTAATATTGGCGAATTCCATACATAGCTTTCCAGGGGTAACTTCCTCACTGAGGCAATAATTAATGCTATCTCTGCATTTATCAATCACATCCCGTTGAATCTTTTGTGGGTCCAAACCAACCCACTTTAATCTCCTACCATTCGGTCTAATAGGGAGGATATCACTGATTGTATGAGTAGTGCTAGTAATTCTATTTCCCCAAGCTAACAAAACTATGGAAATACTATTGTGATCACTAACCACCTGTTCAGATATCCAAAGGTTCATATAAGGGCAATTCTTAGAGAATAAGGTGTGATCTATGTTGCTGCTAGCTTCCCTACCAGTGAATGTGGGGCATTTAAGATGACCCTCATTTATCGTACAATCCAACAGCTCAAGATCGAATTTAGCCATTAAAGTGTTGAGGGTTAGACCATATTCACAATGGGGGAAATGCAACATGTCATCCTTTGTCCCATCAATTGGCGAATAAGTTTTCAAATAACCACAAGAATTAGTGAATGTGGTGGGGCATGCTTGAATGTTAAAATCACCAACCCACAAGACTACTGCCAATTTATTAAATGTGTTAAGTAGCCTGTCCAACTCCTTTTCCAATGGTTCTAAACAAACTCCTCTATCTTTCTGGAAATTATTATTGTAAAAATGTATTAGCACCAGGTCTTTACCTTGCGAGAAAGATAATCGTAAAACTTGACTATGATTGTCAATAGGTAGATAAGTTAAAACTTTGCAACCAATCAGTTTAGTAGAAATTAGCAACAATAGACCACCCTTCGCTCTACCCATTAAAGAGGGGGTCGCATTTACACAGTATGAGGTATAACCCTCTACTGAGATAGGTTCTGTACTCCATGTTTCTTGTAAGCAGATGATATCAGTGCCACAAGTGATAAAATCTTGCCAGAAGGGCGTCCCTAATTTGTTTCTAAGACCTGCAATATTCCAAGTAGTCAATGTATACCCCTTTTGAGTTAATGTACCTTCATCATTAGTCAATTTTATAGATACGTCCGTGCACGAAATAGACTTACCAGAAGTACCAGCTATTGGAATAACAGGCTCATTGGCACCATTAACCCCCGATAACTTGTTTATCAAAAATGAATCCATACACAATCCTTCACTTGTCTCCTTTTGTATAGGAGTCAAGTTTGGTGTCCCTCTCCCCCCCCCCCCATCGATAGTCTCCACAGATTTTATGTGTTAGTCGGTGTCCTCCATTGAGGTCAGACATTGAAACCTATTATATAATGGTAGTGGAGGTAACAACTGATGGGTTGCCGAAGCCATTGACGGCCAATTGTTACTCACGTAATGGGTTTCATGACATGATTATTAGCCAATGGATGTCTATAAAAGTAAGCGAGTGGCAACAAAGTTGTGTTAAATTCCCAATGAGAAGGGGGGGGGGGCTCTGAGTAGGACTTTATGTGCCCAAAATGGTGATCTAAAACTATAAATAATGATACAGTCCCCATTAAAGTTCTTAGTTGTGGGGCCTATCCATCCTACTCTTTGAGTGAGTAAGATCTGTTCTGCATATATGGTTGGCAAACCACAATTATTAGTTAACCAATGAAGAGTTTTGTTTTTCAGGGTCTCATTGGTCTCAAATTGCCCTTCCCGTAGCCTGGGGACATTACAAAGGACCGCAACATACGCTCCACATTCTGGTGGTAGGTTCATTACAGATGGTACATTATCGCTTTTATAATCTACAAGCTGGAGTGTGCTCTTCGGTTGGTCTGGTATTTGGGACCCATGTTTCCCAGTGTCTTCCCTTGAAGTTACACCCTTTTCCATTGAAGCTTTATCTTTGCCTTCGCTAGTCCCTACGTCAGGAGGGCGACCGTTGCTATTACCTTAACTTTCAGGTAAAGTACTTGGGGCACTTAGTTGTTTATCTACCCCCCTTGATCTTGCCTTTGTGCCCTCGGATGCGTACGGGACAGGGATAGGTGTAGGCGTGACCCTATTCTGGTCAGGGTCAGGTATAGGGACAACTAATTGGGCTGGAATCAACTTAATTGAGCATAGAATTGACTGTACATGTTGATCAATAGAACTAACCCTAGCCTCAAGGGCCCGGATATTCTCGTTAATTGGCCCTAGGAAAGTTGATACAAGTGCGTCCAGTCTTTCCCAAAAGCCATCAGTACTGGCCTCATTGTTGATTCCATTTGGCTGGGCATTAGTAACATCTAACTGATCTTCACATAACTCTACTACAGGTAGATTTTGTACCGCTTTGAAATGGCGACCATTACCTTTACCCCTAGGTTTAGATACCTTCTGCTCTTTGTTATTTTGCTTTTGTTTAATTTTAGCCTTTTGTCCTCTTGTTTTGACTGGTGAGATAATAGCAGGGGATTGTGCAATAACAATAGGTATCCCGATGGCACTGTTACCATCTACATCAATAATATCATTGACCAAATGCTCTTCCTCACTCGAAACCTGCTTCTGGAGTACAGGAGTGATGGACAGTCTGCTTGCCGGAGGTGTATGATCCAAAGTCAAAGAATGATTGGGGTTAGTTAACTCCGAGTTGATATTAGCTCCTGGCAGTTCAGGTAAACCGGCATAAGAAATCATTAACATAGAGTCATAAGAATTACCCAAAGTTGTGGATGGATTATCAGGTAAAATAGGCGGGACTGATCCAATGGGAAGTGAGAGACGTCTTTCAGTAGACTCTATTGCTGAAGCAACTACCCCTATAGTCTTTTGCAGCATTCTGTCAATTGCTGTTAAACTTGGGAGAGGGTTGTTGGATGATTTATTATGTCTGGTATTGGGTCGAGGTTGGATAGAATCATTTTTACCCATTGCAGTAAACGTGATAAACAGATATACTCTGGTGGGTAGCAACTCTTACCTCCACCACGGGTTCTACAGTGCAGTAAAGATAATGGGGGTGGCCCAGCCCTGCCTCTGTCTGCCCCTGACGGCCACAGACGGTCCCGCCCTTGTCCCGGGCTTAGCCCGACGCTGCCCGCGCGCGTCCCGCGACGCGGAGGGGGCACAGGTCTTTTGAGCGCCTCCTGGCGCGTAACCTGCGTCAGCGGCTTCCCTTGCCGCACGGGATGACGGGAGGTGTAGTCCGAATCCGCAATGCACGATGCAGCCGCAGCTGGTGATGGCGGTAATGGCGGCAGCGGGGGACGAAGAGGGAGCAGCCCAACAGAGTCACGAAGCACAAGGTGAGTGAGAGCACAAGCTCTCTGGACGTAGGCACAGAGTCTGCTGTCAGGAACCCGCTCTGCCGAGGGGGCACCGGTCTTTTGAGCGCCTCCTGGCGCGTAACCTGCGTCAGCGGCTTCCCTTGCCGCACGGGATGACGGGAGGTGTAGTCCGAATCCGCAATGCACGATGCAGCCGCAGCTGGTGATGGCGGTAATGGCGGCAGCGGGGGACGAAGAGGGAGCAGCCCAACAGAGTCACGAAGCACAAGGTGAGTGAGAGCACAAGCTCTCTGGACGTAGGCACAGAGTCTGCTGTCAGGAACCCGCTCTGCCGAGGGGGCACCGGTCTTTTGAGCGCCTCCTGGCGCGTAACCTGCGTCAGCGGCTTCCCTTGCCGCACGGGATGACGGGAGGTGTAGTCAGAATCCGCAATGCATGATACAGCCGCAGCTGGTGATGGCGGTAATGGCGGCAGCGGGGGACGAAGAGGGAGCAGCCCAACAGAGTCACGAAGCACAAGGTGAGTGAGAGCACAAGCTCTCTGGACGTAGGCACAGAGTCTGCTGTCAGGAACCCGCTCTGCCGAGGGGGCACCGGTCTTTTAAGCGCCTCCTGGCGCGTAACCTGCGTCAGCGGCTTCCCTTGCCGCACGGGATGACGGGAGGTGTAGTACGAATCCGCAGTGCACGATGCAGCCGCAGCTGGTGATGGCGGTAATGGCAACAGCGGGGGACTAAGAGGGAGCAGCCCAACAGAGTCACGAAGCACAAGGTGAGTGAGAGCACAAGCTCTCTGGACGTAGGCACAGAGTCTGCTGTCAGATTTTTTCAAATTTCTATTGGTTACACTTAGTAACCCTTAGCAACTGACTTCTAAAGGTGCACAAACTGTTTCTACATTTATATAGACGTCGCGACCCCATCGTGCACCACTGCGATGGAGTTGCAAATTCATACGGGAGTTCCAAAAGATATCCCAAATGAATTCAACACTATTATTTAATTAAACACCACTTCTAAAGATAGTACTAACTTAGGAAAAAATCATTCCAAAAAATTATTACTTATACATAAATTACAATTTCACATTTTAAAAGCACAGTTAAGTTTTAACCCTTTCCCCATTCTGCTTCATGCCAGTTTCCATAGTAACAGTTCATGGAACATTCAACTAAACTCACAGGTCACAAGTTCACCATATTTTCAAGTTCACCACACAATGTTGCAAATACAAACAGCAGGTGTGGTTGACTTGAAGTGTGGATTGTTGGGCCCAGCTATGTTTTCTGGTGCAAAAGGTATGCTGAACGCAGAGGTATTGACATAGCTTTGCAAAATATAGACATTAAATGGATTGGCCGGAGAGGATTAAGGTGGCACCAGTTGATGCCTTTGGTTAAAACCTTTTTGCATAGCCAACCCCCTTACCTCATGATTGTGCACTGTGGTGGCACTGACCTAGATACATTGACTGGGGTAGGTCTGCAAATGTTAATGAAGGACACCTTTGCAAAAGTGATGTTGCTTTTCCCCCCCAAACTGTCTTTGTAAACTCTTAACATATGCCAAAGACAGAAATGGAAGTGGTCCATTCAAGTCTGTCCACAGATTGAGAAAGCTAGAAAAAAATGTCAATAAAGCTCTTTCCGCTTACCTCTGAGACCATTCGAGCGCTCCATCTATAACAACAATCTACGTTTCACTGATCAAGGCAACAGAGTGTTTCTCAACAACCTGAAGCTCTGCATCTGCACTTATATGTAGCTACAACAATCTCCCAGTGAAAACAAGGGCTCTCTTTAGAGCCACCCAATAACCCAATGTTGGAAGGAGGACCACCGGGGAGTCGGGGAGACTACTCCGGGCACCTTCCTACCGCAAAGTTATAGCCGAGCGCCGCTGAGAAGCCCCCTAGGGGAGGTCCTTTTCCTATGATCGTACTAGGCCCATTAATACCACCACACAGGACTCCGTATCAGTTGCTTATCTTGGTTCTTTATCAATAGTAGTACGTTCAATATTTACAGTGGGATCGAGTGATCCAGTAAGAGTCTCAATGTCTTTGGAGGGATAGGGTAGCGGGACAGTCTTAGTACCAGCCAGGTACAGGAAGGCTCTGCGCCAGACCTTCAGTGCTGGTCTCAGAGCGGCTCGGACGTGGAGAGCCACGACGGCGTCTGCAGGGCTCGGGTGGTAGTTCCGCTTGGGTCGGGCCGCGACACAGTCAGCAGGGCTCCGGTGGTAGGTCCGCTTCGGTCGAGCCGCGACGAGGTCAGCTGGGCTCTGATGGTACGTTTCAGCAAGGTCGGGCCGCGACAGCGTCAGCAGGGCCCCAAATGTTCGTGAAGGTCTTTAAGCACGGTGGAGCCGCGACGTCGTCAGCAGGGCTCAGAGTGTGGGTTCAAGATGAGTCTTTCTCCGTAGGGTCAGCCGCGATCCGATCAGCAGGGCTCTTGACTCCAGGATACAACTGTTGTCTTGTTGTCGGGTCGCCCCAGATATAGGACTGGAGCCCTTTGATGTCCGGACCCTTGCGCCCGGGGGGGGCGGAGAGGCCGGGTAGGGAGCGGCCAGACGCCCAGCAGGAGAGGCGCCAGGCCCCAGAGAGCTGTGGGGCGATCGCACCTAGGTGTGGAAGGACGGTTGGGGGTCCCATCGATACTGCCCTCCGCCGGGAGTGGGAAGGGTTCACGTGGTATCCCCCGGGCTAGGGGTTGGCGCCTCGATGTCGGGCCTCGCTGGGACCGAGGCCGGGTGGAGCGGGGTCACGTAGGTGGTGACGTAGAGTCACGTACTGAAGTACTGGGTATTTTAGACCCAGCGGTGCAGTGGCACACACCCTATGACTTCTGGGTTCACCCTGTTCCAGACCTACAGAAACACAGAGTCTTCTGGGTGAAGTCAAAGATTCGTTTATTGGCTGCAGACCAATTACAGGTATCCTAGAAGTACAACAGCGTGTATGTTCTCAGGAGACTGCTGAAAATCATAGGAACGGGCTTCTCCTTAAATACAAAATATCATGCTTCAGGCACACAATCCTTGGTTTACGATATGGCCATATAAAGGTATACATTACAAACGAAAAAAGCAGAGTCATGATGACCATCCCACATTCCAGTTCGGCCAGCCTACAATGATTTACACAGTAAGGTTCAGATCCCACATTTGATGTCAATAGACCCCCCAATAAACATGAGCATCTCCTGTTTTGGGAAACAAGTCATAAAGCAGGAACAAGCAGGTGTGAAAGAGATTAGCCGGAGGCTTGTGTAGAATGAAAGGGTTTTATGACGGGTCAAGCCCTGATGCTAATCACAGGTGGACGGAGGAAGGGGAGCTCGTGAGACCGGTTTGACCTGGGGCAGCAGAGCCAGCTGCCCAGGTCACAGAAAAGTCAGAGGAGAAGCCCATGTACTGTGAGGCCCGTATTTACTCCATTATAGCCTATGTGAGGGCAATGACAAGATGGCCACTGCTTCCAAAATGGAACCCGCGTAGTGAAGCAGAATAACGTGTACACAGTGCATTCATAGCTAGAACGATATATAAAGCACTCGTACATGCCGCATTTACCATTTGCGGTTTGCTAATACCAAGATAGACTGGGGTGGGGCCCTGTCCCCTACGCGGTCCCGAATATTAAAGTACGACAGACCCTCCTTTTGCCCTTACATAGGCAATCACTATACTCATCTTAATCCGAGTCCAGGTCGATGTTCACGAAGTCATGGAGATGTTGCTGTAGCATCATTCTATTACTTAGCTCGTCCCTCGATACAGGTTTCCTTACACATAAGGTAGCACAGAGGCCACATATCGTAGGAGCACACTGTATGCACAGACAGAACAGGAAAAGAATGGCTAAGATCATTCCAATGACCATCAGAAATTTCCAACCCCAGGCAGATATCAATTCCCAGAACCACCCCAGCAGTGACCAATCTCCCTTATCCACGTGTATGGATTCAGATATTTTATGGAGTTTGGAGATGGCTTGATACACTGTTGGAGCATTATCTGGTATGAAAATGCAGCAACTAGATTGGATGACCTTGCATACCCCACCGCGGTCTGCAAGAATAACGTCTAGAACCATGCGGTTCTGCAAAGTCATAAGGCGATCCGCTTGGAGCTCAGCCGTCAGATTACCAAGGGCACCAGCCGTTACATTTATAGTGGATTCAACCACACGAGTCAGCTGTCTCAGGTTCCTACTACTCACCATAGGTCCCCAAAACGGCAGGAAACCCAAGAAGAAGTCTCCCGCTTCCTGACCGGCAGTATCCTCCTTACTAATCACACCTCTCACAACTCTGGTCTTGTGATAGTCAGAGGCAGCAGTAAATGTCGGCGGTAGCAAGTTCGCAATATAACATGTGCCCGAGAAATCAGGGGGCAGCCATGTATATGCTCGGTCATTACAGATGAAATATGTGCCCTTGGCAGCCAAAAACACAGGGGAAAACTGTGACGGGAAGGTGTACGTTTCAGTACAGTCACTTCTTCCCAGTTGAGCTCTAGGATTCTGACCATTACCCTGTAAGCAGAACCGACCCATGTGGGGTACGACCCAGATTGGAGATGAGATTTTTCGCTGTCTTTCACCCAGACTAATACTATACCCCGTCGCGTTCCATCCTACATAAGGTCTCAACTCTTCTTTGGGAATGGATGAGTATGCATCGATATCCCTACTCATATCGGCAACTCCTTTTATCAAAGCCTTATTATTGGTGATAGGTCTGATGGAACGCGGTTGGCGAGGGGAGTATGTATCTAGAGCATAGAGAAACATGGTCTGGAATGCCCATGACGATCCATTGTAACTATACGGCAGCACCAGGTAGGGAATACCCTTGTTAATGGTATGTGGCATTAACCCACACACCCAGCAATTGGTCGTATTCATTACTAGTTGGTGCTGGTGCAAGAGTTGGATAAACGAGTTATTTACGAACTCCGATCGTCTGGTCTGTTCGTGCTCAGGCAAAGGGTGAAAAGAGTGAGAGGAGGCAGTAGAAAGAGGTATAGGCTGTTCAGTGGGTGTAATGGGCTTTTGAGCGGAGAAAAACACAAATCCTACAATAAACATCATTATGCTACACAGTGTAAAAAGGCACAAAAATACAAAACATTTACTTTTTACAATTTTACACATCCTTGCGTTAAAGTTCATTTCCTCAATCGGTCTCTCCATCTTAAAAAACTCCATCCTCTACTCGGGCCGCTCGCGGTGGATGAGTGTCTTCTGCTAAGGGGCACGCCTGTCAGTCCAGGGAAAGGCCCTAGACCAACCAGAACCGTTGACCTAACGTCTTCGGCCTGTACCCCAAAGTCTTGGCACCGCGACCCTGCGGCAGAACCCGGATGGTGGTTCGAAAAACAAAAATCAAGAAAGTCTTTCAGATGGGAGAGCAAAAATGTTAAAAAGGAAATAGTAAGGAAATCTTTATTTGTCCATGGGCCTTGGTCTCAAATTATAGCGGAGACGGCCAGGTACTGTTTGGTCTTGAAACAAAAGTTCAGGCTCAGTGGTGTCCAGTCGATTTGATGGTGGCACAGCTTCCTGCAGAATATTGTCACTCTCTTGGTCTGAAACTGTGCCTCTTAGGCGTGCGTCACTGAATGGTACAAAACGAGGTACAGTGTCTGTCTCAGAGTCGGCGATACCCTCCTTGACCCACTGGTCATATGGCAGAGGCAAGGGGACTACTTTGCAGTGGGTACCATGGATCCAGTGTTTCTTCCCTTTTACTCGCACCGCTGACCTTGTCGACAGGAATACAAGGTGAGGGCCGATCCAGCGAGGCTCGTCGTTGCTCTTACGCTGGAAATTTCGGATCAGGACCCACGAGCCAGGGTTGATAGGGTGTCCAGGAGGTTCAGAAGCTTGGGGAAGAGTATCATGTACCTGTTGGTGCAAAACACGCAGTTTAACAGTCAAATCATACAGGTAATCGAGTAGTACTGGATGTTCAATCTCACTAAACTTCGTAGGCCTCGGTACACCCCATACGTTGGCCGGGCGGCCAAAAACAACCTCGTAAGGGCTAAGTCCCACTCGTGAGTGTATGGTCATCCTGGTGGACAGGAGTGCTAAAGGCAGAGCGTCAGGCCATTTAAGACCGGTGCTCGCCTGAATTTTGGCCAGCTTGAGCTTTAAGGCTCCATTGTAGCGTTCTACTAATCCAGCTGATTGGGGGTGATTTGCAGCGTGGAACTTCTGCTTTATCCCTAGCCCTTCACATACATTCTTCATCACTTTACCCACAAACTCACTTCCGTTATCACACCACACCATTCTTGGCATCCCAAACCTAGGGAAAAATTCCTTCACAAGGACTTTGGCTGTGGATAGGGCAGTGTTATCTTTCAGAGGATAAGCCTCTATCCATTTTGAGAAAGCACAAACAACCACCAGTACATATTTCAGGTTGTTGCATCTTTCCATGTGAATAAAGTCCAGCTGCAAAACTTCAAATGGACATGATGGGGGTGCAAAGTGACCAGCTGGAGTTGGGGTTCCCCTACCAGGGTTGTACTTCAAGCATACTATGCAATTCTTGACCACATTCTCTGCACACTTGGGAATCCCAGCATTCTGCCATACTGGAGCCAACAACTTGCATATACCTTTCGTACTGATATGTGCCATTCCATGTGCCATAGTAACCACTGGAAGCACATATGCATCAGGCAACAACCATCGCCTATGTTCTGTCAGATCAATCCAACAACCATTCTCATCCAACTTACCCATACTTTCTCTCCACTTGCTTAACTCTTCCTCTGTGGCTTCAGCTTGAAGCGACTTCACACTCTCTATTGTGTTCTCACACATTCCCACATCATTAACCCATCTTGCGGGGCCTGCAACATACATTCTAGTCTTCACATTCTGTGCTGTTTCTTTCGCGGTCTCATCAGCAAACGCATTCCCACGTCCAACATCATCTGTGACTTTCCTGTGCGCACTGCATTTCATGATCGCAACTTGCAACGGTAGGGTCAGTGACTCAAGAAGATCATTCACCAACGTGCCATTCTGAATTTTAGCTCCATGCGACGTCAGGAACCCACGCTCCTTCCACAAACGCCCAAAATTATGAGCCACGCCAAAGGCGTACTGGCTATCTGTGTATATATTCACTCTTATTCCTTCAGACAACACACACGCTCTCGTGAGGGCAATTAATTCCGCTGCTTGGGCCGAATTATGTGGCACTCGTGCAGTTTCCACGACCGTGTGTAAAGTCGTGATAGCATATGCAGCAGTCGTGTCACCATTAGGGAGTTTGAAACATGAACCATCCACCCATAAAGTGCCATCACACTCAGTCAGGGGAGTATGTTTTAGATCTACTCTCCCTTTCGTCTCTTCTTCTGTTCTGAACAGACAGTCATGTTGCTCAATCTCGTCTGAGTCTGCTGGAATTGGTAACAATGTAGCTGGATTCAGCGTATTGCATCTTTTTATGTGTATGTGATTTGCTAACAGTGTAAGCTCATAACCTGATAATCGCGCACTAGTCAAGTGTTGTGTCTTGGTTCTATTTAATAATGTGTCTACAGCGTGTGGAACCATAACAATCAATGTATTGTCCATTACCAAACCAGCAGATTGTCGGATAGACATTGCTGCAGCAGCTGTCGCTCTCAGACAGCTTGGCAATGCCCTCGCTACAGGGTCCAAGGTTGATGAAAAATATGCGCATGGGCGCGGTCTGTCGCCAAAAGGCTGTGTTAACACTGACAACGCACATCCATCTTTCTCGTGAACATACAATGTAAAAGGCTTACTGTAGTCAGGGGTACCCAACACAGGAGCCGAACACAATGCATTACGCAATTCCACAAAACTTCTCTGGCATTCTTCAGACCATGGGATAGGATTCGGTGTATCTTTGCATGTTAAGGCTACCAAAGGTTTTGCCAACAAAGAAAAACTAGGGATCCAATGCCTACAGTATGAAGTGATGCCCAAGAAAGCACGTACTTCTCTCTGTGTTCTTGGCACACTCAACTGTGCAATGGCTTGAATTCTTTCTGGGGTCAGTTTCCTTCCCTCCTTCGACAAGAGATGACCTAAGTAGGTCACTTCTTGTCGACAATATTGCAGCTTAGAGAGAGACACCTTGTGATGGAAAGCGGATAAATGGCGCAACAGTGACAATGTGGCTTCTTTAAAGATCTTCTCAGTATCCGCGGCAATTAGTAAATCATCCACGTACTGAATCAGGATAGCGCCACTAGGTAAAACAAGTGCATCAAGCTGCGCTTTCAAAGCTTGACTGTATATGGATGGACTCTCACAGTAGCCCTGGGGAGCGCGTTTGAAGCGGAAGCTTCGGCCTCCCAGACTAAAACCAAAAATGTCTCTGCTCTCTTCTGCAATTGGGATACTAAAGAAGGCATTCTTTAAATCAATCACTGAAAACCATGCAGATCAGGGACAACCGGAAACTGTGGCACAACAATCTTATTAACCTCTCTGAGATCAATCACAAATCTGTAAACAGGTGGCTGTGAAGGATCCGTTCGTTTTAAGACAGGTAAAATCGGACTGTTGCAAACGTTGCCTCTTGTCTCTTCAATCACACCCTTATTAATCAAGTCGCTGACAATGTCTAACAATGCTTTCTGGCCTTCATTAGAGATCTTGTACTGGGGAATACGTGGCAGTCTGACATTAGCCTTTAAGGTCACCACATATGGCGGTATCTCCAAGAGGCCCATATCATTGGGACCAGTAGCCCAAAGGGCATCCGGAAGGGATGACAATTCAGGCGGCATTGTGTTTTTAGACAAGTACATTGGGGAAATCACTTTCTTGCCTAATGTAAGTTGTACTCCTGAAGGAGAACAATACAGTGTAGCATGCAATCTTTTCAACAAATCTAATCCCAGTAAATTCTCACCACAACCTGTTGTCAGAATCAGGGGTGCTTTCAGCTCGCAAGGTCCAACAGAAAGTGACATGGGACTAGAAATCGGGTTCCTAACTGGGGCGCCAGAAAAACCTACTGAAACATTTATATCGCCAGACAAAGGTGCGCCAGGGAGTTTTGAATGCATGATTGAACTCTTTGCAGCACCAGTGTCTAGCAGAAAAGGTTCTGTTACATTTGCTGTAGTTACCTCAACATATGGTCCGCTCTGATCCACTGGCACTGAAACAACTCCCTCTCTCTGTCTATGGCTGTCCTAGTAATCATTATTTTCTGCATCACCATCCTCTGCATAATAATCATTATTATAATACTGAGCCGTACTACTAGTCGCGTTAGCTTGCTGATCAAAGCTATTGATGGTACTTTGAGGCGGCAGAGGACGCTCGTTCTGGGGAGCATTTCCACGCCCTCGGCCTCTAGGAGCTTGCTGACCACCCCTACCTCTTGCGCCATACGCATTACCGTTCCGCTGCATTAATTTAGGACAACTATATTTATAATGACCTTCCTCTTTGCAGTATGAACATTGGTTGGGACCTACAGGGACACGTGGTTGATAATACCCGTTCATTTGCTGGTTGTTCTGAAACTGTTGGGGTTGGTGATAGACACCTTGGGATTGCCTATAATTATTCTGACCTCCACGTGGCGGATAGGCCTGCTGTAAAAGGACCTTTGTCTTTAATTCCTTCGTTTTCTTTTCTGTTCTATCTTTCTCGTCCTTATCTCTATTTTCATAATACTGTGCAGTAGCCAGTATTTGCGCTGAAGAAGAAACAGCCCAAGAACTTTCTGAATCTTTTAACTTTTTACACAGGTCAGGAAGTAAATTCTGCACAAACTTATCCACAAATAACCGTTGGCCACCCTCAGTACTCATATCCTGCCCACTGTGATCAATAAATGTTTCTTCAAACCTAGTAAAGAAGTCTGACACTGTCTCATCTTTCTTCTGCTTGCATGCAGATAACTTGTCCCAATTTACGCGCATCGCAGGCATTATTGTCTTCATATACGTGATGATTCTACCAGGCAGTTCAGCTACTAAAGGTTCTGGTTTCGCGCCACCAGTTTGTCTAGCATCAGCAGCAACGATGTTAGCCCATGTATCCCCTAGTTCTGCATCGTGATCTGCATTACGAATTGATCCCCATAGAGGCTGTGGAACAACATTACCAAATAACATGTCTATGTCGGCCAGATTTATAACGCATGACCCTGCCGTCTGTGACAACTCTTTATAATAACCTGCTGGGTTTTTACGGGGATCAGGTAAGGACTGCTTAAGTGCTAACACCTCTGAGCGCTTCCATGGGACATGCACCCAAACACGCTGGAAATGCGCTGGCACAGCGGGATTACCGGCACCAGCTGCAACTGCTTCCTTCCATACCGGGGGAACTTCTCTCATGGGGTATTGTCGCGCTTTTACCTTTTTCCCCACAAGGACATCTTGTTCAAACAATGACTGTTGACAATCATCATTCCTGAAGGACAATACAACCGCAACTGCTTTATCTACTCCGCGGTCCACAATTATACCAGTTCCAAAATCAAACCTCACTCTACACAATTCCTGCGGGCTCGGATTTTTACCACTATCCTCCAATTCCTCACAGAGAATTTCGCACATTTTCTCAAACACATATCTCTGTTTTGGGGCATCCCATTGATGGAAAACGTTGACAACTGATTCCACATCATACAGTGAAGGGAAAACAATCCATCTACGCGCCATGTTATATATTACCTTTTTCTCGTCAGGGTTAGGCAATTGACTGCGCAATTGCTTACGCTGTAAACCAGGAGTCGCACCAGACGAGTCAAAGAGAGGCGACATTAATGTAGTAACCACATTAGCTAAGCGCTGTCGCGCTGAAGGAGAAGCTGAGGCAAAAACAGGGGGATAAACAGAGGGGAGAAAAGAGGATGTAGAAACAGGTACTGGAGTGGTGCAAGGAAGAGTGTCAGAAGAGTCAGCTGCTGTATTAGGCAAAGTCGCAGGAAGTGCGGGGGCAGTTGGAAGCACAACTGGCGGTCCTTGAGAGGGCTGCGCTACATGGATAAGAGCCGGCTGCAAAGCAACTGGCGGTAGCGGCAAGGCTTGTAGTATATTGACTGGAGGTGGCATATTCACAAGCTGGGGAGGTGCCGTGGCATTTTGAGCATACGGGGGTGGCGAACTCAACAAATGTGACATCAAGGGATCTTTCTCCTTTTCTTCTAACTCATTCTGCTTAGAATGTGGTAAAGCTGGGTAACATTTGTCAATCCCTAACTTGCGCTGCCTGTGCAATTGCTCACTCATCTGCTCCTCCTCATTGTCTTTAAATTGTACAGCTGCTTGCATTACTGTCATACCTTTCTCTCTCTTTTTCGCTAACTTAATTTCCTTTTGTTTGGCTTCCTTTCGCCATAAGCGGAAAGAGTCAAACATCGCCGGCCGGGCTTTCTTCTTAAACAATTTAATTTCCAAATTATCTAAAATATCGGTATCGAAACTACCATTTTGGGGCCATTTTAAAACACCGTCTTTCCTAGTGTAGTGGATCCATACTTCGTTATATGCAATGGGGCCTACGCCATGTTTTACATAGAGCTCATAAGTTGGAGTTCCAACCGGAGGAACCGGACATGATTCCTCTAGCTGGAAATCTTTTCCACAACCCAAACAGAATAATCTACCAAATATTCCAGAACAGGCATCTTTACTCACTAGTCTAGATCCAAACGTCAAAGGATTATCGATTACGATATTCTCGTGAATTCACGAGTCCTCTGGCTTTGGCGTTTGCAAACTCCAAATGACCAATTCAAACGATCCCGAAGGATACCAAAACAAATAGGAGACGCTCCACTTATACTTAACTGAATATTGCTGATCAATGGCGTCACCAGAAGACTCTCTCGATTGTTTCGCTCTCTCAAATTCGTCAAGGGTCCAAAACAGGTCGATTAATCAGGGCAGCAGTCCTTCGTAGCCGTCGGGACGCGGAGAACCTCGCAGAAAAGACTTTCGGACCACGTCGACATGCAGGGGTCGATGAAGTGGCGGCCTTCCTCCGGAATTTCCACACGAAGCTCCTCACGAACCTCTGGCTTGGACTGGTACCGCTGAAATCGTCCCATGGGCGCCAAACTGAAGTACTGGGTATTTTAGACCCAGCGGTGCAGGGGCACACACCCTATGACTTCTGGGTTCACCCTGTTCCAGACCTACAGAAACACAGAGTCTTCTGGGTGAAGTCAAAGATTCGTTTATTGGCTGCAGACCAATTACAGGTATCCTAGAAGTACAACAGCGTGTATGTTCTCAGGAGACTGCTGAAAATCATAGGAACGGGCTTCTCCTTAAATACAAAATATCATGCTTCAGGCACACATTCCTTGGTTTACGATATGGCCATATAAAGGTATACATTACAAACGAAAAAAGCAGAGTCATGATGACCATCCCACATTCCAGTTCGGCCAGCCTACAATGATTTACACAGTAAGGTTCAGATCCCACATTTGATGTCAATAGACCCCCCAATAAACATGAGCATCTCCTGTTTTGGGAAACAAGTCATAAAGCAGGAACAAGCAGGTGTGAAAGAGATTAGCCGGAGGCTTGTGTAGAATGAAAGGGTTTTATGACGGGTCAAGCCCTGATGCTAATCACAGGTGGACGGAGGAAGGGGAGCTCGTGAGACCGGTTTGACCTGGGGCAGCAGAGCCAGCTGCCCAGGTCACAGAAAAATCAGAGGAGAAGCCCATGTACTGTGAGGCCCGTATTTACTCCATTATAGCCTATGTGAGGCCAATGACAAGATGGCCACTGCTTCCAAAATGGAACCCGCGTAGTGAAGCAGAATAACGTGTACACAGTGCATTCATAGCTAGAACGATATATAAAGCACTCGTACATGCCGCATTTACCATTTGCGGTTTGCTAATACCAAGATAGACTGGGGTGGGGCCCTGTCCCCTACGCGGTCCCGAATATTAAAGTACGACAGTACAGTCCAAAATGGAGGAGCCCCGAGTTGCATGGGACCTCGTGCGGCTTAGCGAGGGGGAAAAGGACCACGCCACGAGGCCGGCTCCAACACGCGTCCCCCCCAGCTGAAGGCAGGGAGAGTCACCCATCTCCTTGGGGGTTCTCCTCGCCGAGGCGGAAGAATCTGGACAGGCCGTCAGCATTGGCGTGGTCGTTGCCGGGCCGGTGTTCCACGGTGAAGTCCATCCCTTGCAGCGAGATGGACCATCGCAACAACTTGGGGTTCTCGCCCCGCATTTGCATGAGCCACCGCAAGGGCCGGTGGTCAGTTTGGACCCTGAAGTGGGTGCCGAAAAGGTAGGGCCGGAGCTTCTTGAGAGCCCATACCACAGCGAAGGCTTCTCGCTCGATGGTGCTCCACCTCTGTTCTCGTGGCAGCAGTCGGCGGCTGATAAAGGCCACAGGTCGGTCGAGGCCCTCGGCGTCCATCTGGGAGAGGACCGCCCCGACCCCATACTCCGAGGCATCGGTCTGAACCACAAATTCCTTGCTGTAGTCAGGGGCCTGTAGCACAGGGGCAGTGCACATGGCCGCCTTGAGGGCTTCAAAAGCGGTCTGACAGCGGGGCGTCCAGTGCACCGCCTTGGGCTGTTTCTTGGAAGTGAGCTCCGTAAGGGGGCCCACAATGCTGCCATAATCCTTAATGAATCATCGGTAGTAGCCTGTGAGGCCTAAGAAGGCCCGGACAGCGGTTTGGGTTGCGGGGGGCTCCCACGCCTGGATGGCATCGACCTTTAACTGGAGGGGCGCCACCTGGCCACTCCCCACCTGGTGGCCCAGATAGGTCACAGATCCTTGACCGATCTGGCATTTGCTGGCCTTAATTGTGAGCCCGGCTCTTTGGAGAGCGGCCAGGACTTCCCCGAGGTGTCCTAGGTGCGCGGCCCAGTGGTCGCTGAAGACTGCAATGTCGTCGAGGTAGGCCGTGCTGAAGGCTTCTAGCCCGGCCAGGACCTTGTTCACCAGCCTCTGAAAGGTCGCTGGGGCATTCTTCATACCGAAGGGCATTACCCGAAAGTGGTAGTGCCCATCGGGGGTGGAAAAGGCGGATCGTTCCTGGGCGCCGGGAGTGAGCTTGATCTGCCAGTACCCAGCGGTGAGATCAAACGTGCTTAGGTAGCGGGCGGCCCCTAAGCGATCGATCAGCTCGTCTGCCCGTGGCAAGGGGTGGGCATCGGTCTTGGTGACTGCGTTCAGGCCCCTGTAATCTACACAAAATCTGAGTTCCGGGGCAGTGCCGGGCGCGGCGGCCTTCGGAACCAAGACCACCGGGCTGGCCCACTGGCTGTCTGATGGCTCGATGACTCCGAGGGCGAGCATCTTGGAGACCTCGGTCTGTATGCAGGCTCGGACTCGGTCAGGAACTCTGTAGGCACGGTGTCTTACAGGGGGGCTGTCCCCAGTATCCACGTCGTGGACGCACCAGGGGGTCACCCCGGGCGTGAGACAGAAGAGGGCAGCGAAGGGTTGCAGCAGCTTCTGGCAGTCATGGCGCTGTTCTGGTGTCAGGGTTGTGGAGAGGCGGACGCCCTCCAAGGAGCCGTCTTGCCCGAGCACCCCAGGAGGTCTGGTAGGGGCTCGGAGTCGCTTTCGCCCCCATCGTCGGTAGCCAGCAGCAGGCTTAGTTCAGTTTGGGCAAAGTGGGGCTTGAGCCGGTTGGCGTGCAGGACCCGGGGGGGGTTCCTCGGGGACTCCATGTCGACCAGGTACGTGACGGGGCTCTTCCTCTCAACCACCTTGAAGGGCCCGGTCCACTTGTCCTGCAGGGCGCAGGGGTCCACGGGTGACATGACCCAGACTTGCTGGCCCGGCTCGAACTCGATGGTGGAGGCATTTTCGTCATACCAGCGTTTCATGTCTTCTTGGCTGGCTTCGAGGTTGGCTTCTGCCAGGGCCCGGAACTTCCGAGTCTGGTTCCGCAGGGTCAGGAGGTACCGGTAGACGTCGGGGGGGCATCTTGGACGTGCGCCTCCCAGCCCTCCTTGACCAGGCTGAGGGGCCCTCGGACAGGGTGCCCATACAATAGTTCGAAGGGGCTGAAGCCCAGGGATTTCTGTGGTACCTCTCGATAGGCGAACAGGAGGCAGGGCAGCAGGACATCCCATCTCCTCCTCAGGGGCTCTTCCAGGCCCTTGATCATCCCCTTCAGGGTTCTGTTGAACCGCTCGACCAGTCCGTTTCCCTGGGGGTGGTAAGGGGTGGTGAATTTGTAGGTGACCCCACATTGTTGCCAGAGGGATCTCATGTACTTTGAAATAAAGTTCGTACCCCTGTCGCTCACCACTTCTCGGGGGAACCCCACCCTGGAGAAGATGCCCATCAGGGCCCGGCCCACCACTGTAGCTGTCACGGTGCGGAGTGGAATGGCCTCGGGGTATCGGGTGGCGTGGTCGACCAGTACCAGGATGAAGCGGTGTCCCAGGGCGGTTCGGGGGTCGAGGGGCCCCACGATGTCGATCCCCACTCGTTCGAACGGGGTGTGGACGGCTGGAAATGGTTGGAAGGGGGCTTTAACTCGACCCTCAGTCTTCCCGCTAGCCTGGCAGGTCGGGCAGGACCGGCAGTGATGGTCCACGTCTCTCCTCATTCGGGGCCAATAGAAATTGGTCACTAGGTGGCTGTAAGTTTTGTCCCGCCCGAGGTGTCCGGCGAGGGGCACGTCATGCGCCAGGTTCAGGAGGAACTCTCGGAATTCGAGGGGGACCACCAACACCCGGCCAGCCCCCAGTTCGGCGACTTTCTGCTCGCTATACAATAAGTCATTGTCCCAATAGATCCAGTGGGTTCCCGTGGGGTCCCCCGCGGCCTGGGCGGCCGCTTGCTGTCGGGCCCCCTCGAGGGACGGGCAGGCCTTCTGCTCTTGCTGGAATTGATCGCGGGTGGGGCCCCCGTCGTGGCGCCACTGGGCCAGCTCGGGGATCTCGCTGAGGGAGGCAGCCTCGTCGGGAGAAAGTTCGGATGGCCCGGCCTCATCGTCAGGTTCCTCCGTGCCGGAGGAGGGTGGTAGTTCGGGGCCCGTCGGCTTGTCAGGGGCCGTGGCAGCGGCTGGTTGGGCGGTCATGGACCGGGTGGTGGCGCAGGCCCACTCGGGCAGCCCTAGCATCCCCAGATGCTCTCGGCGTTCCACCTGGGCCCAGGGGGAGCTCTCTAGGTCATTCCCCAGGAGGCAGTCCACTGGGGCGTCGTCACGGACAGTTACTTTTAGGGTGCCGGACACTCCTCCCCACTCGAAGGGGATCCTGGCCATCCGGCACATGCTCTCGGTGTTGTCCGCGTTCCGGACAGGGCATAGGACATGTGGCAGGATTTGTTCGGGGGTCACCAGGTGGCAGCGGACAGCGGTCACACTGGCCCCAGTGTCCCGGAGGGCTTCGGCCCGTCGTCCATTGATGGTGACCCACTGCTGGTACTTCTGGGTGTTGCTTGGGATGGCAGCTCGGGGCACCATTTCTCGGGAGCCCAGGCATACGAGCGACATGGCAGCTGGTTCCCACTCGGGGGACCCGTCGTCGCGGTTTTCCTCCTCGTCCTCTCCTTCCCCCAGGGCTGCGGCGGCTATTTGCCGGGGAGGGGGCCCAGCGGTCCCGTTCCGTCGGTTCACGGGGCAGTCCGGGTTGCTCGCATAGTGGCCGGTCTGCTGGCAGCCGAAGCAGGTCACTGTCGGTCGGGGTCCAGGCCGTGCGACAGGTGTCCCCCTTCGGCCCAGGGTCGGGGACGTGTGGTTGGTGGCTTGGCCTCGTGGCGGGCTTCTGGGCGGCCCGGCCGGGAATTCTCGACTGCGGCGGGACCCCCCTCCTCCGCCCCGCTGGCGGGGAGGTCCCGTGGTACTCCGTTGGTAGTCCCCCACGGGGTTCCGGGGGACCCGGGTGTTGACCCATCGGTCGGCTTAGGCGGCGAGCTTCCGGGGCTCGGTCAGCTTACTGTCCAGGAGGTGTTGCCTTAGTTCAACAAAGCAGTTGTTGGCGAGGTGCTCCCAGACAATGAGGTCGAACAGTTCATTGTACGAGGTGACCTTGCTCCCTTTTATCCATCCTTCAAAGGCTCGGCTGAAGAAGTCCACGTATTCGACCCACGTGGTACCGGGGAGCTTCTTGCAGTTCCGGAAGCGCTGCCGGTACATCTCGGCTGATAGTCCGTAGCGGGTGAGTAGGGCCTCTTTCATGTGGTCGTACGATGTCATCACCGCGTCGGGGAGTTGCAGCAGGGTATCCCGGCCCTCGCTGAGGAACCTCCCCCATAGGCCGGCACCCCAATCCTTCCGGGGTACCCGATGGGAGGTCATGGCTACTTCGTATGCTCGGAACCATTGCTGGATGTCGTCATTTTTATAGTACTCCTTGACGACATACTTGGGGATATGAACCTTTGGCTCGGTCAGTGGCAGAGCGTCCCGGGATCCGGGGGTGCTGGTCTCCCCCGTTTTGGATTTTAGTTCAAGTTCCTTGAGGCTCCTCTCGTGCTCGAGGGTTAGCCGTCTCTCCTCTAGTTCCCGATGCCGTTTCTTTTCTTCGATTTCCTCTTGCAGCCGCAGTTGCTCCAAGGCTATTTTCTTCTACACCAGTAGGAGCTCACCGTCCAGCCGGAGTCGGGCGAGGTCCATTTCGTGTGTCCGGACCCTCTCCCGTTCTCGCATTTCTTCGTGGGAAAGGCTGGCTTCTGGGACGCTTCGCCCCCCATCTGTCGGGGTTGGGGTCGGCAGGTTTCCGTCCCCGGCCGAGGTCCCTTCGGCTCGGGGTGGAGTGGTCTCGGGTTCTGCCCAGGCTTTCAGGGCTTTCTGCATTTCTTCCTTGGTGCCCAATCCTGTGGTTGGGATCCCTTTGTCCTTGCAGAATTATTTCAGTTCTTTGTGGGTGTATTCTTCCAGCCTTTCCGGCTGGAAGGTTGCGGCCACGGTTGCTTCTTGGCCGTCCATGGTTCCCTTTTCTTTTTCTGTCTGGTTAGGTAGTGGGTGCGTTACTTGCCTGTACGATTGCGTCTGGCTCGGATAATATAAATTCATTGCCAGTGTGCACAACACACACTGTAAAGAGAGACACCCGTCCGTGTTTGTTGCGCGATTAAATAAATCAATATGCCCCTCATGTATCATGTTCACATATGGATGCGTGCAATTCAAAACAGTGGTGGCAGGAATTTGCTCACCACGAATGTTTACCAATCTAGCACCAAATGTTGGAGGGAGGACCACCGGGGAGTCGGGGAGACTACTCCGGGGCACCTTCCTACCGCAAAGTTATAGCCGAGCGCCGCTGAGAAGCCCCCTAGGGGAGGTCCTTCTCCTATGATCGTACTAGGCCCAGTAATACCACCACACAGGACTCCGTATCAGTTGCTTATCTTGGTTCTTTATCAATAGTAGTACGTTCAATATTTACAGTGGGATCGAGTGATCCAGTCAGAGTCTCAATGTCTTTGGAGGGATAGGGTAGCGGGACAGTCTTAGTACCAGCCAGGTACGGGAAGGCGCTGCGCCAGACCTTGAGTGCTGGTCTCAGAGCGGCTCGGACGTGGAGAGCCGCGACGGCGTCTGCAGGGCTCCGGTGGTAGGTCCGCTTCGGTCGAGCCGCGACGAGGTCAGCTGGGCTCTGATGGTACGTTTCAGCAAGGTCGGGCCACGACAGCGTCAGCAGGGCCCCAAAGGTTCGTGAAGGTCTTTAAGCACGGTGGAGCCGCGACGTCGTCAGCAGGGCTCCGAGTGTGGGTTTAAGATGAGTCTTTCTCCGTAGGGTCAGCCGCGATCCGATCAGCAGGGCTCTTGACTCCAGGATACAACTGTTGTCTTGTTGTCGGGTCGCCCCAGATATAGGACTGGAGCCCTTTGATGTCCGGACCCTTGCGCCCGGGGGGGGCGGAGAGGCCGGGTAGGGAGCGGCCAGACGCCCAGCAGGAGAGGCGCCAGGCCCCAGAGAGCTGTGGGGCGATCGCACCTAGGTGTGGAAGGACGGTTGGGGGTCCCATCGATACTGCCCTCCGCCGGGAGTGGGAAGGGTTCACGTGGTATCCCCCGGGCAAGGGGTTGGCGCCTGTTAGACCCGGCCCTCGTAACATAGCTAGACCTGACCCCTGCACCTCACACCAGCCCCCAAACCCGCGGCCTAGCCGATCCTTCCCACCAGAACTCGCACGCACCCAACCCGGACTTCCCCGTCCGTGGCCTTCTGCCCTTCAGCCACACCGGGCCCGCGTGCCCACTTCATGCAACAAGATGGCCGCCCGGCCCCAGCGCGACCCTGGCCTAGAGGCGCCACTCCGGCTGGAGGACATCACGCTCCCCTTGGGATGAGAGAGGGAGGAGCAGTTTCTATCACACCTCTGCGCTTCCCTGGGACGGTGGGTTTCGATCGACCTGCCGGCCTCCCCGAGGGCTGGCTCCACGCCTGCTGGGTGTCTGGGACTCCTCCCGACCCAGCCCTGAACGGATCAAAAGACAATGGCAGGAAACCCCCAACAAGCGACCCCCAGGTGACAAGACCCCTGCCTGCACAGGCTCCGGACATCAAAGAAGGGTCGCCCTATAACAAGGGGTGCTCTGGGACTGTCCGGCAGATTCGCCTTGGAACACCTGAGCCCTGCTGAGTGACTCGCGGCTCCCTGAAGATCGTAAGACCTCCGAACTTGTGCTTGAGCCCTGCTGAGTGACTCGCGACTCCCTGAACATCGTAAGACCTCCGAACTTGTGCTTGAGCCCTGCTGAGTGACTCGCGGCTCCCTGAAGATCGTAAGACCTCCGAACTTGTGCTTGAGCCTTGCTGAGTGACTCGCGGCTCCTCGAAGATCGTAAGACCACCGAACTTGTAACCGAGCCCTGCTGAGTAACTCGCGGCTCCCACAGACTCTCTTGGTCCCGCCGGACCCCACGACGACAACCGTATCCCCCAGCTCGAGGATTGTGAGCTGTGCGACGGGTACGCTCCTGCATTTGATCCACATCCCCAAAGACTGTCCCGCTACCTCCTACTCCCCTCCAAGACTTTGAGAGCCCACGCTCTGCTTGTATATATTTGCTGTGCTGATCATAAAGGTCCTACTACTCCAATCTGATAAAGATTTGCTCGTAAGAACTTCTCGTGTGGTGTCTCTCTGTCGTGTGGTGCCGAGTGTACGATCCTAGATACGAGGTTCCTCCCCTGAGGAATCTCCCGCCAGTGCCCGGCTATGATACCTCGAGGGTGGGTCTCAGGGCAGTCAGGGCCCCCTTCGGGCCCCTCTGAGGTCGCCTTCTAACATTGGTGGCAAGCGACGGGATCGGGTCCATAATCTAGAGATCGTACCGTGAACGGCTGACGCACTACCGACAAAGATGGCAGAAGGAAACACCGGGGTTCTCATAGAAGACGACGCCAGTACCGTGTTCCAGGTGGAACAGCTGGAAGAGTACACTCACAAAGAACTAAAACAATTCTGTAAGGAACTCAGAATCGCTACCACTGGTCTCAACACCAAAGAAGATATGCAAAAGGCACTGAAAGCTTGGGTGGATTCTGGAGCCTCCCGGCCAGAAGGAGCGGGGGAGCCCCACAACGAAGCTGAACCCTCCCAAGGAGAACGCAGCAGCAACCAGGTGCGAGGCTTCGTACCAGACGGGGGCCTATCCCCGGAGGAACTCGCAGACAGAGAAAAAAGTCGCCATCACGAGCTCGAATTAGCCAAACTCAAAATCGAGGGCGAGCTGAAACTAGTCGAGAAAAAGCTAGCAGTAGAACAATTGCGAGTACAAGGAGAACTAGAAGAGAAGAAACTCCAACGAGAACACGAGGGAAAGAGACTTCAACTGGAACATGAACGCAGCCTGAAGGAACTGAGAGTGAGAAACGAAGAAACGCGGTCCCCGGGGAACCGGGAGGCGGCCACCCCAACGGAACAGAAGGTCCACATCCCCAAGGATGTGGTCAAAGAATATTACAAAAATGACGACATTCAGCAGTGGTTCCGGGCCTACGAGGTCGCCATGACCTCCCATCGGGTCCCACAGAAGGATTGGGGGGCTGGGTTGTGGGGACGATTCCTGAGCGAAGGGAGAGACACCCTGCTCGACCTACCCACCTCCATGCAAACATCCTATGAAAGCTGCCCTCCTCACAAGGTACGGCCTCACCCCGGAGATGTACCGCCAGCGGTTCCGGGACTGCAGGAAGATCCCGGGTACCACCTGGGTGGAATATGTGAATTTCTTCAGCCGCGCCTTCGATGGATGGATCAAGGGCAGCAAGGTAACCACCCTGGAAGAACTAACAGACCTTATGCTGTGGGAACACCTGGCGGCCAACTGCTTTGTGGAACTCCGCCAGCATCTGCTTGATAGCAAGCTCACGGACCCAAGAAAGCTGGCTGTCGAGGCGGATCTCTGGACCAACACCCGGGTCTCCCGGGGCCCTGTAGGAGAGTACCCCCGAGCCAGTCAGGGACCACCCCGCCAGAGAGGGGGGGGGAAACCAGGGAGGGCAGAGAGAGTCCCAGGCTAGTCCCCCGAAGTCCCAACCTCCACCTTTCCCGGCACCCCCACCAGCTGTATCCGGCCCCCCCCTTAGACGGGGGCACCGGGTAACCATCACTTGTTTCCGTTGCCAGAAGCCCGGGCATTACGCCAACGACCCTGAATGCCCCATGGCCCCACGCACCACCCAGGCAGCACCCCCTGCTAGACAGATAGCCAATGTAGCCCTGGGAGAGGAGGTTGAGGAGGCCGAGGAGTGGGAACCCGCCGCTATGGCCCTAGTGTCCTTAGGAGATAGAGAGATGGTCCCTGGGAGCCTCCTGCCCTCTAACACAAAGAAATATGGGCAGCTAGTCACGAGCAATGGCCACCAAGTAGAAGCCCTCCGTGACACCGGGGCCAGCATCACCGGTGTCCTTAGCCATTTAGTACACGAAGACCAGGTCCTCCCCAACGTCTTTTGTCCTGTCATTTCAGCCGACAACACAGAAAGCCTATGTAAGGTAGCCCTGGTGCCCTTTGAGTGGGGAGGGGTGGTCGGTAACCTGAAGGTTGCAGTGAGAACCTCCCAACCCGTCGATTGTCTCCTGGGGAACGACCTGGAAAGTTCCCCCTGGGGACAAGTTGAGCGCAAGACCCATCTAGGGATGATGGGCCTCCCTGAGTGGGTGTGCGCCACCACTCGATCCATGGCGGCTCGACTGACCCCCCTGAGGGAAGTCGACGACGCCCCGACCCCTGAAGATAGGATGGTCCCAGCCGAGGGTCCCCCCATGTTCCCACCAGAAGAGTCGATCGCCAGTGACGAACCCCCGCCTTCCGACTCCACCCCAGTCACCGAGTTCGGCGATCTGCCCGAATTAGCCCAGTGGCGCCACGAGGGGGCCCCTCCCGAGAAGAGTTCTGCTGAGAGCAGGCTACCTGTCCCTCCCTGGACGGGCCCCGGCAACAGGCAGAGGCCCAGGCCGCAGGCGACCAGACGGGGACGCACCGGGTGTATTGGGAGAATGACCTCCTGTACAGCGAACAGAAGTCGGTGGAGCTAGGGTCCGGCCGGGTGCTGGTGGTGCCCCTACACTTCCGAAACCTCCTCCTGGGCTTGGCCCACGATGTCCCCCTCGCAGGCCACTTGGGCCAGGACAAAACGTACAGTCGCCGCGTGACCCACTTCTACTGGCCCAGAATGAGAGCAGATGTAGGAGCCCACTGCAAGTCCTGTCCCACATGCCAGGCCAGTGGAAAAAGCGGAGGGAAGAGCAAGGCTCCCCTCCAACCCTTCCCTGTCGTCAGTACCCCTTTTGAGCGGGTCGGGATCGACATTGTAGGGCCCCTGGACCCCCCAACTTCCCAAGGGCACCGGTTCATCCTCGTCCTGGTGGACCATGCCACCCGTTACCCTGAGGCCATCCCCCTGCGCACCGTCACAGCCCCCGTGAAACCCTGCGCCCTCCAGGATAAATGGACCGGGCCCTTCAAAGTGGTTGAGCGGAAGAGCCAGGTCACGTACTTGGTGGACGTCCAGTCCCCCCGGGACCCCCTCCGGGTCCTCCACGTGAACCGCCTCAAGCCCCACTTTGTGCGAACGGAGCTGAGCCTCCTGCTGGCCACTGATGATGGGTCCGAGGAGGAGTCAGATCCTCTCCCCGATCTCCTGTGCACCAAAGAGAAGGACGGCTCCGTAGAGGGAGTGAACCTCTCCCCGTCTCTCACTCCCCAGCAGCGTGAGGATTGCCGCCAGCTCCTAGGGCAGTTTCCGGACCTTTTCTCCCTGGTCCCCAAGGTCACCGACTGGTGTGTCCATGATGTGGATACCGGGGACAGCCCACCAGTGAGACACCGAGCCTACCGAGTCCCTGATCGGGTCCGGTCCTGTATCCAAGCCGAAGTCTCGAAGATGTTGACCCTCGGCGTGATCGAACCCTCGGACAGCCCCTGGGCCAGCCCCGTGGTCCTGGTCCCAAAAGCAGCTGCCCCCGGGGTCGCACCAGAACTCCACTTCTGCGTGGACTACCGGGGACTCAATGAAGTCACCCGAGCCGATGCCCACCCCATTCCCCGAGCCGACGAGCTCATTGACCGGCTCGGGGCTGCTCGGTTCCTCAGCACCTTCGATCTCACCTGCGGCTACTGGCAAATTGCGCTCACAGAAGGAGCCAAGGAGCGGTCCGCCTTCTCCACCCCAGATGGGCACTATTGCTTTTGCGTGATGCCCTTTGGGATGAAAAATGCCCCGGCCACCTTTCAGCGACTGGTAAATAGAGTCCTGGCCGGGCTGGAAAAATTCAGTGCCGCATATCTCGACGATATCGCAGTTTTTAGCTCTGAGTGGAGTGAGCACCTCCAGCACCTTCGGAGGGTGCTGACCGCCCTGCGCCAGGCAGGCCTCACCGTGAAAGCCAGCAAGTGCCAGATTGGGCAAGGTTCGGTAACCTACCTGGGGCACCAGGTCGGAAGCGGGCAGGTCGCCCCTCTACAGCCCAAAATCGACGCCATCCTAGCCTGGGAACCCCCCACTACCCAAACGGAGGTCCGAGCCTTTCTGGGCCTCACGGGCTACTACCGGAGGTTCATCCGGAATTACGGCAGCCTGGTCAGTCCCCTCACAGGACTCACGTCCAAAAAGCAGCCCAAGAAGGTGCAATGGTCCCCTGCCTGCCAAGAGGCGTTCGAGGCCCTGAAAGCGGCCATGTGTACTGCCCCCGTCCTCCAGGCCCCCGACTACTCCAAAGAATTTGTGGTACAAACTGATGCCTCCGAGCATGGCATCGGGGCAGTCCTCTCCCAGGTGAATGACCAAGGCCTAGACCAGCCCGTAGCCTTCCTCAGCCGAAGGCTATTGCCCAGGGAACAGAGATGGAGCACCATCGAGCGAGAGGCATTCGCCGTAGTCTGGGCCCTCAAGAAACTACGCCCTTACCTGTTCGGCACCCATTTCAAGGTCCAAACCGACCATCGCCCCTTGCGATGGCTCATGCAGATGCGAGGAGAAAACCCCAAGCTACTGCGGTGGTCAATCTCCCTCCAGGGGATGGATTTCACCGTGGAACATCGCCCTGGGACTGACCACGCCAACCCCGATGGCCTCTCCCGGTTCTTCCGCCTCAGCGAAGAGAACCCCCAAGAAGATGGGTAGTTCTCTCCGGCTTTCAGCTGGGGGGGACGCATGTTAGACCCGGCCCTCGTAACATAGCTAGACCTGACCCCTGCACCTCACACCAGCCCCCAAACCCATGGCCTAGCCGATCCTTCCCACCAGAACTCGCACGCACCCAACCCGGACTTCCCCGTCCGTGGCCTTCTGCCCTTCGGCCACACCGGGCCCGCGTGCCCACTTCATGCAACAAGATGGCCGCCCGGCCCCAGCGCGACCCTGGCCTAGAGGCGCCACTCCTGCTGGAGGACATCACGCTCCCCTTGGGATGAGAGAGGGAGGAGCAGTTTCTATCACACCTCTGCGCTTCCCTGAGACGGTGGGTTTCGATCAACCTGCCGGCCTCCCCGAGGGCTGGCTCCACGCCTGCTGGGTGTCTGCCTGGGACTCCTCCCGACCCAGCCCTGAACGGATCAAAAGACAATGGCAGGAAACCCCCAGCAAGCGACCCCCAGGTGACAAGACCCCTGCCTGCACAGGCTCCGGACATCAAAGAAGGGTCGCCCTATAACAAGGGGAGCTCTGGGACTGTCCGGCAGATTCGCCTTGGAACACCTGAGCCCTGCTGAGTGACTCGCGGCTCCCTGAAGATCGTAAGACCTCCGAACTTGTGCTTGAGCCCTGCTGAGTGACTCGCGGCTCCCTGAAGATCGTAAGACCTCCGAACTTGTGCTTGAGTCCTGTTGAGTGACTCGCGGCTCCCTGAAGATCGTAAGACCTCCGAACTTGTGCTTGAGCCTTGCTGAGTGACTCGCGGCTCCTCGAAGATCGTAAGACCACCGAACTTGTAACCGAGCCCCGCTGAGTAACTCGCGGCTCCCACAGACTCTCTTGGTCCCGCCGGACCCCACGACGACAACCGTATCCCCCAGCTCGAGGATTGTGAGCTGTGCGACGGGTACGCTCCTGCATTTGATCCACATCCCCAAAGACTGTCCCGCTACCTCCTACTCCCCTCCAAGACTTTGAGAGCCCACGCTCTGCTTGTATATATTTGCTGTGCTGATCATAAAGGTCCTACTACTCCAATCTGATAAAGATTTGCTCGTAAGAACTTCTCGTGTGGTGTCTCTCTGTCGTGTGGTGCTGAGTGTACGATCCTAGATACGAGGTTCCTCCCCTGAGGAATCTCCCGCCAGTGCCCGGCTATGATACCTCGAGGGTGGGTCTCAGGGCAGTCAGGGCCCCCTTCGGCTCCAACACCCAACATATAACCAAGCTTTAGAAAAAAAAATCCTAATTATTTTTGCTAGAAACCGCTCACCAATCGGAGTTAACACTAGGGGGCCATGCTGAGAGCCATGCACCCATCGCGTTCACACTAAGGACTGCACTGAGAGCAGCGCACCCATTGCGTTCACACTAGGGTCCACGCTGAGAGGCGCGCACCCCTCACGTTCACACTATGGAACGTGCTGAGACCCATACACCCATCGCGTTCACACAAGGGGGCTGCGCTGAGAGCTGCGCACCCATTGCGTTCACACTAATGAGCACCGCGGTATGATCGCAACTTGAAATTTTGCCGGAAAAAAAACGGTCCACTTCCATTAATTTATATTCGCCCGTGTGCCTCAGCCCACCGGGACATGCCCAATTCTTTTAATATTTTATTTTAAGGGAGGGGGCCCAAATTTTTTTTTTCTTTTTTATGGAGAGGGGCCAAGTGGCCCCCCTCCTGGGCCATTTTTGGCCTGGGGGACCCCATCCCCCGGGGCATGGCCTCGTTGGGGATGGTGGGGGGAGCCCTAATGCCCCCACGGTCCTGCCGGCTCCCCGCCTACTGCGGAAGCGGGCATTGCTTTTGAACAAGGGGAGCAAGGGGAGCTGCTGACATGCTGCTCCCCTTGCTCAAAAGCAGTCTGCTTTGCTTCATAGCAGTGTTTGCTATGGCAGGGTGGGAGCCATGCTCCAGCACTGTCATAGCAAATGGCAAGTCCCGAGATCCGGCCTTCGGGGGTGGCAGTCCCCTGCGCCATCAAGGGCTGGAGGTGGTGGTCCCAGGGGCTTGGGGGTCCGTAACAGGCCCCTGAAATTCAATTTTAAGTGCCCTAAGGAGGTGGTGGTCCCCGGGGCAGTGTGGGGGGTGCTTGAGCCCCCCACGCACTATTTATTATTTATAGCCCCGGGGAGGTGGCGTCCCTGGGGCCTAGTGGGAGCCCGTGAACCCCACTTATTTAATAACCCGGTGCTTCGTTTTTTATTTTCTCGCCCAGAGTCGCGCACCCAACTTTGAATTAAATTTTTTTTAATTTTTTTTTGGGCCCTGGGGGTACACCAAATTTGGCAAAAAAGTAGGTCTTCGTTCAGAAAGAACCCTTTTTGTTAAATGGTGTTAATCCGTTCAGTCGTTCCTGAGAAATTAGAAAAAGAAAAAAATCGATATCTGAGCACCAAGGAGGAGTCGCAAACCCTCATGGGCACGAGCTTCACTCTGATAGGCTGTCAACACTCCAAACCAGGAACTGTTGGCAGCCATTTTGTGACTCGGTTACCGAGTCAGAAGAAAACTGTGTAAAAAAGGATGAAAAACATGAAAAGAGGGCAGGGTAGAAACACCCTGGCCTCCTAGGCCTGCTCAGGGGGTCCCAGAGAGACGCACAGGGCCAAAGAAAGCATTAAAAAAAAAAATATATGTATATTGGCACAATTTGCGCTGGGGTCGCGGGTTCCTGCGTTTTATGTTAATGAGACCCCGGGGTGGGCTAGGTCCCGGTGGCATCTTAAAAAATAATAGCAGGGGCTTGCTGGGGCTGCGGGGGCCCGCTGGGGTCCTTGCAGACCCGGGGGTTTACTCATGTTGGGAGGGGTTTGCGCGGCCCACCTCCTGGTGTCCTCCATGTGCTTTTAACTTTGGCGTCGTTTGACAAATCTTTAATACATTTTCCCAAAAGATTCTTTTTTTTGATCAGCTCCTATCTTGAAAGTTTAGGGGTGTATTGAGGACGTACAAGGTTGGTAGTTGAATGAAAGCAAGTTTATTGCGAGATATTTGCACCCACGACCGGAGTCATCCAGCTGCAAAGATATATTACAGGGTGATTGGTCAAGGGGGGGCTGAGAAAAAAGGGGGTCCGAAAAAGTGCTTTCTCAATGCATTTTCCATAGGAAATTTTAGACAAGGCTACATGTCAAACTGCTGAACGGAATTAAGCCAAATTTGGCAAGGAGAAAAGTCTTGGTCCAGAAAGCGTGCTTTTGTTGAAATGGTGTAAATCCATTCACTAGTTTATGAGATATTAAAGGAAAAAAAGATAGATATATCTGGACGGTGCCTAACTCCCGAGCACGAGCTTGCCTCTGATTGGCTGTTAGCAGTTCAAACCAGTAAGAGTTCTCTGATTGGTTGCTAATTCTTGAAACCAGGAAGTGTTAGCAGCCATCTTGTGCCTCGCATCGAGTGAAAATATAAAAGAAAGGTCCCGGGGCAATTTAATATACCGGAGCTCTGTCTGTGTGAGATATCCCTTTCACGCTGCGTCGCCCTACATCAGCAGGTAACGCACCCTTTTCCCCCATCAACAGCATACCTCCAACAACATTCTAGCGCCCGCAAGTCTCCCTCTGCGAACCACTTGTCGGCTCACAGCTCTTCGGGTGCGAGTTCTCGGGCCCACAGTTCTATCTGTGAAGCCAACTGGAAATATATCGTAGGTCTCTCTGTAAGATACACTCTTCACGGTCCCTCTCCCCACATCACTGGCCCGCACCTTTCCCTATACCAGTCGGCCCGCAGGTGTTCCTCTGCGAGGTGGCCCACAGCTCTTCCTCTGCTAACTGACGGGCCACGGTTCTCCCTCTATGAGCCTGCCAGTCTGCTCGCGGCTCTTCATCTATGAGCCAGCCTGCCGGCTCGTAAGTCTCTGAGAACAGATGCAATGGAGACAACGATCATGCAGGTCGGACACCCAACACTGATCCGACATCCCTCAGCAGGAGATCCTTGTCCGCCATTCACCCTCACCCCCACAAACAAATGTGACAGTCACGTTAGGGAATCTGGAACATAAAAAATTGGGTAATGTTGTATAATTATTAATAAGAAGATGCATGTGAGGTTAGACAAATAAGAATCTTAGTCATGGATGGATTTACACATAAAACATTTTATTTAAAAAATAAAAAAAAAACTATGTACAGCCACGTTGTGTCATCGCTGGACCATTTGTGAATCACAGCCTGCAAGACAAAAAGAAAGATAAGATGGTGCGTCATGCGTCCAGCAAAGGAGAAGAAGAAAGAGAGAAAGAGTTAGAGAGGGAGAGAGAAACAAAGAAAGAGTGAGAGAGAGGAAGACAAAGAGAGAAAGTGAGAGAGAAAGAGTGAGATACAAGGAAGAGAGAAAACAGTGTGAGAGAGAGGAAGAGAAAGAGTGAGAGAGAGGAAGAGAGGAAGAGTGAGAGAGTGGAAGAGAGAGAAAGAATGAGAGAGAGGAAGAGACAGAGAAAGAGAGAAAGTGTGAGAGAGAGAAAGGAAGATAGGGAGAGGGAGTGTTGACACTGGAGAAAATCTTCGCAGCTCACCTTTGTGCCACCGGTGTGTCTCCAACCATGTGCCGGGACATAGTGCACCCTCAAGTTTAGTCACCTGAAAGATAGTATAGAATTACTAATTGCAGAGTACATACAACTGCACACGCCTAATTCTCTGTTTCGCCAATGCGCACTCAGGCTGCTGCACCCCATCCACTCCCACTGGTCGGAGGTGTCTGTGCGCTCTTATGCGTCCAGGCTGCTACACACTATCCACTCCCACTGCCCAGAGGTGACTGCCCGCTGCTGCGGAAAGAAACCTCTCTGCTCACATTCCGCCACCGGCGTGTTTAAGAGGGTTCACCACATGCCGAAGCAACCTTCTCAGGCATTGCGTACTCGCGGTAAAGCAGAACGCACAATTAAAAGTGGGTGTTGATTGTCAGGATGGCCACGCATCATCGCAGGTTCCACACAAGTTCATCTGCGGTGGCACTGAGTGGCGGGAGTTCTGTGTTAGGGGGGACACAATTTGTGAATCACAGCCTGTTAGATAAAAAGCAAGATAAAATTGTGCGTCATGCGTCCATCAAAGGAGATAGAAAAAGAGATTTTGCCATGGCAGAGGACATACCAGTGCACCGGGCTTTTCATTGCAGGCTGCACACCCGCTCAGCCCTTGCGGTGCCACTAACTCTGTGACTAGCGAGGTGACGCCACGTGGCGGTTGGCCTGCGCTGTCTGATGGCTCAGGCCTACACTGCCGTCCAGCAGGGCACACAAAACCTGAGCTGTCTAGAGTGCCGGGATGGGCCATCACCGCAGGCTGCACACCCGCTCAGCAGTTACGGTACCCATACCTCAGTGGACCGAAAGTCACCGTTCCCTGCCGTTGTGTCTGTGCCAGCCGCAGTGCATCCGGTGCGAGCAACTCTGAAATGGCGTCGAGCACGTGCGCCCGGTCTTTTTTATTGGGAGGGTCATGTGTCCTGTGATGCCTGTGTTGGATGGGTGTGGTGTGGGTGTATACTAGCTGTGAGGGAGTGGCTGTGGTGTACTGACAACTAGGGTGTGACCAGCAGATCACTGCAATGAAAATCCGGGCCATGTAGCGTTGTTGTGCTTCCCTGTAAGCGTAAGTAGAGTGGGCTGGCATATGCCAGTCCTGAGTGAGGCTGTGAAGAATGACTCTGGAGCTATGGGAGTGGCTCCATCATCAGCCATGCAGGTGTTCTTGTTGTAGTGCTACTGTCAACCGGGTCGCAAGTGTCAATGTGTCACTCTGTGAGCCAAGTCCGCCAACATGGCCAACATGGAAGGTACGGGGAATCACTGACCCTACATTCATCCATAGTTCTACACAAGAAAGATGGTGGACATGACACCTCTGTGTGGATGTGAATGTTTATTACATATTCAGTGGGGTATTGCAGCTGTAGCAATACAGGGCCATGCAAAGCCCAAATTTCAGTTTTTGGGAGATGGAGAGCAGCCAATTAGAGACAAACTTGTTGTCGGAGTTAGGCTGCGCCAACATATGTACTTATACAATCACTCCGCCAATCTCCACGCACTTATAAATTCACTATACACTCACCTTGCAGTACTCTAATAATCCAGTCTCTACGTACATACTTGTACAATGACCGAGACAAAGTTACAAAGTTTCCTCCCACTGTCAAAGGTAAGTTGGTTGCATGCGCTGTCCGGAGCACAATGTAATGTGGTAGGACCCAGGGGCAGCATGTTGCATACATAATGAACACACGGACACAGATAGATAGTGGAACTGGGCACGTGCGCTCGACTCCTTTTTATTACCATGGTCACATGTCCAGTGACGTCTGTGTTGGATGCGTGTGGGGTGAGTGTAAGCCAGCCCTCCAGGAATGGTTGGTGCTGGCAACAAGTATATTAGACCTGTCAGCCCTAGGGTGGTCTTACCCCGTTTTTTTGCCCTTGTCGCCTCATTTTTGCCACCATATTTTTGGTGGCCCTAGGTCTCTGGGCACCTTACCACTGCTAAACATTGCTGAGGTGCAGGTGCTCTCTCCTAACAACATGGCTGCCACAGGCCCCTGCTACTACGGAGTGGCCATTGCTCATAAGCACTCATGGTTAGGAGCAGGCTGGGACATCTTGATACAGTATCTTTACCATCCTGCCTTTTTGTCCTATAGACAGTTATGTGGAAGCTCCTGGAACCTTCCGACCCTGGGAGGGATTATGCTTTGCCGCCTTTACAGGAGGGTCACCTGACCTGGGGCTATAAGAGGAAAGGAGGGAAACTGAATTAGTCAGTTGGGGCCCCACTGGACCTGGGGGAACCTCTGCCGGAGCGTAGGCGGTTGGGCCTAGGGGAGAAACCTACACTACTGGGACTGAGAGTCTAGGCCCTGCTGTACCCAAGTTAGATGAGGGACTCTGCCTGCCTGCTGATCTTGCGTGGTGAGGGGGCAACCCAGGGGACCGTCTCCAGTGTGCTGCAGGGACCCACCCTGCCTCTGATGCCTGCCAACTCAATCTCCTTCTCCCCCTCATAATCCTGCCAGGGGGACCTGCCATCTTCTTTCCCCTCTAAGATAAGTGCTGCCCTGGAAACTTAGACTGTCGTTGTGAACCCTACAGGACCTACAGGTAAAGCGCTGTGTCCACCTAGCGCTGTGCTGCCAGAACTGTGCCCCTGGGAAAGAAGTTGCCTGCTATTGAGCGCTGTGTCACCTCTCAGCGCTACTTCTCTGCCCCATTGCTGAATTGCTGCTGTGCCTCCCCCCTACCTGCATGTTGTGCCTCCTAAGCGCTGTGCCCTCTAAGCGCTGTGCCCTCAAATCATTGCCGCTGCCCAGGTACCTGCACCCTAGCGCTGAGCTGGGGCGAGCGCTTCACGCAGGAATAAACCGGCGCCACCCAGGTACCTACGGTCTAGCGCTGGGCTCGTGGAGGCGCTAGCTGCCCAAGTCACCGCCGTGGGCCCCTGCTCCGTGGAGGGAGAAGCGTTGTGTCTGCCATCACCACTGCGGCCCCAGGCGCCACGCCGTCAGAAGTATCGCGCCCCTAGACGGCTGGAAGAGGAGAATCTCTGGGCCGCTCCACCGCCGTGACCCTCGGAGCGAGGAGAGGGTCGCTGCGGGTGCTATGTGGGCCGCGCTAGGCCCAGGGAGTGCTCGAGGCATGTTGCGTGGCCACTGGGGCACCAGCAGCGACGCAGGCCGCGCCCCCGGTGAGCCGCGCTCCCATTGGCTCCTGGGCCGCGTAGTAACCCGGACGGCTCGGGGCTCGTCCCAATCCCCGCGGGAGGGGCCGTGCTGCCGGAGGAAGCCCCGGACCTGCTCCTCCACCTGCAAGTGCCCACAGACCCCCAGGAGGCCTAATACTCCCCTCCTCAGCTGAGCTGGTGAGTGCGAGGGGGGGAATGAGGCCTAAGTCACACCGAGACTCCTTCCGTGCATAAGGGAACCTGCAATCGCCTTTCTGCCTCGGGGGGTCGGTACTGGGAAGGGACCCGGCCAGCCCCCCTCACATTTGACTGGGCCACCCGAGTTAGGCAGCAGCCTTGGCATCCCTATTGCGCCCAAGAAATACTGCCCCCCCTCTAGGGGAGAGGGGCCCCAGAGCTAAAAGCTGCTCTAATTCCCCACCGAGGGTGGTGCCTCATTGTGTCCCCACCAGGAGAGTGTATGGATGATTTATGCACGCTATGGTTGCTCGACTGAATCAACTGTTACCCTGCAATTAGTGGCACTGGTTATCTGAATGAGTTAACTGTTACCTTGAAATTACCCGCACTAGTCATTTGAATGAATTAACCGTTATCCTGGGGTTATTGGTCCTATTCACTTGAAAGGAATGTACCCCTGTTCTGATCTGAATGAATTAAACGTTTACCTGTGATTATCTGTTGTAACTATTCAAATTAATTTATAGCTGTTTTGTGCCGCAATGAATTGATTGTTGCCCTGAAATGCACTGATTTATCTACTGATTTGCCCTACGTTTATCTGGACTATTAACTTAAATGAATTCATGGTTATTGTGATTGTATCTGCCTATCCCTGAAATGAATTAGTTCACTACGACTTGACATAGATAAAGAATCATTTTATTTATCAAACAACTTGGTGTGGCGTCCTTCATTGTGTGCGCATTAATGAGTCTGTGTGGGTGAGTGCTGCACAACTGCTGTACACATTGCCTTCGGGTGCCTTCCTACCTCGCGCCAAGCTATCACGTCGGAATTGGTGACCCCAGTTCTAACATTGGTGGCAGCGGTGGGATTGGGACTTGTGCAGCACCCTACAGGGATTCAGTATGCACCGCAATTGGACACCGGTTGTGTCGCAAGCCTAGCAGATTGCCCTTCATTGTCTATTTGAGTGTATAGGCTCCTGTTTTGAACCTGTTGCCTACGTCCTAATATTTTTCCCGTGAATTGTCTGGGGCCCCACCTGTCAGGATGGAGTTCGAGCTGGCCAGACTTGAAATGTATACGGTGTCGCAGCTGAGGGAGTTTTGTCAGGGGATGGGGTGTCCGTCAAGCGAGGCGCCAAGAGAGAGGAGCTTCAGAAAGCCTTGAGGGCATGGGTATTGGCCCACCCGGGGGGGAGAGGGGATGAGGGACAGGGGGAGCCGGGCGCTTCGGGGGAGCCGGGCGCTCGAGGGGAACCGGGTGCTTGAGGGGAACCAGGCACTCCAGGAGAGTTGGACCTACTGCAGGTAGACATTAGTGACAATGTGTTGCCAGGGAGACGTTCCAGGGCCTGCAGTAGTGTGTCAGCAGGGGGTGTGTCGGTGGAGGAGTACGAGGACAGGAGGGAGGAGAGGCAATTGAGATTGGAGCTTGCTAGGATGGAGAAGGAGAATGAGGAGAAGAGGCTAGCCATGGAGGAAAGGAAGCTTGCGCATGAGCTCAGCCTAAAGGAGTTGAAATTGTGAGCATTGCAGCTAGGGGCGCAAGGCAACAGGAATGGTGGCAGCGTACCCGCTGAGGCTCCACAAGAGCCTAAGTTCTATCTACCAAAGGAGGTGGTGGCCAGTTTTAGTGTCGGGGATGACATAGATAAGTGGTTGGCGGCATACGAGGTGCCCTTGGTGGTGAGCAGTCAAAATATCGAAAATAAAATATCGACCTACACTAATATCGAGTTTTGAATATCGAAGGGACAGAATATCGATGTCAATAATATCTATGGACAGAATATCGACCCTAAGGTAAATATTTTTATATCGATGTTAGTAATATCGAAGTTAGTAATATCGACATCAAATATATCGATGTTACTAATATTGATGTTGCTAATATCGATATTTATATTATTGTTATGTATTTTATTATGTATTTAATATGCATGTGTTATATGTTTTTTTTTAAGTGTTCTACTGGTTTTAAAATATATGTATACCATTTTTATATGTTAATAATGGTTTTTTTAAGTCAATTTTGTGTTTTAGTACTGTAGCGGGTTGTGGGTTTATAGGGGAATAGGGTGGGAAGTAATTTAATTATATGAAATTAATTATACATTTTTAGGAATTATAAATTAATTTTAATTAATGTTTGTGTTTAAGTTCTGTAGCGGCTTGTGGGTTTATAGGGGAATAGGGTGGGAAGTAATTTAATTGTAATTAAGTAATAATTTATTTTCATTTATTGGTATTGATAATTATATTATTGTTTAAGTATTAATTGGTAATTAATTTGTATTAATTGATTAATTGATAATTATGTTAAGTGTATTATTTTATTATTGGAGTGTGTCGTGCGTTTATAGGGGAATAGTGTTGGAGGTAATTGAAATCTAATTAAGTAATTATTACATTTGTTGTTGGGTATTGATAATTAATGAATTGGCCATTAATTATTAATTGGTAAATATTTTAAAGTATAATATTTTGGTTATGAAAAATAATTTATTGTTGATTATTCATTAATTGTGAATTAAATATGATTAAATATTATGTATTGATATTTCTAATTAATATATTAATAAGTAATTATTAATTGGTAATTAATGTTTAATAATTATTATTTTGGGGTATAAACATATTTAATGGTTCAATATTTTTTAATTAGTAATTCATGTTTCATAATTATTATTTTGTGGTATACATTTTTTTAATTGTTCAATATTCTTTAATTGGTAATTACTTTTTAATAATTCATATGTTTTTGGTTATGAAAAATATTTTATTGTTTAATATTTATTATTTGGTAATTAATATTTATTAAGGATTATTGGTATTTATTATTACTTTATTGTTAATTAATTGGTAGTTATGTTTGTAGTAATTATTTATTGGTATTTGTAAATAATTTTGAGTTATTTAATAATTAATTAAATCACTAATTATTTTAAATAATAATTAAAACACTAAGGGCCTCATGTAGGTAGCCAAATACCGGTCGGTAACGGCCGATTTTCGGTAAATATGCCGTTACCGACCGGTATTCAGACAAGTGAGATGTAGGAGTCCAAAAACCACTTTTCGGTAAATATGAGGCGGTAAATACCGATTCATATTTACCGAATTCCAAAATACCGATTCAGATTTACCGAATACATAATTAACGAATCGGTAAATATGAAGTGGTAAATATGAAGTGGTAAAAATTAAAATGACATGTAGGAGCACTCGGTAATTAAGAAATCCCAGAAAATCGGTAAATAAGAGTCGGTAATTAACACGGATTGAAAGCAGGTGGTAACCATCAACAGTGCAGATAAGCAATCCCAAAATGCAACAGCGTGGACAACCTGGCCGCTATGTACGTCATTGCAAGGCGCCTACGTCTACAGGCAGCAGGACTGAGGGTTTGGCGACGGGAGGAACGCATCCACAGACAGCGCATCACACTATTCCAGCTGACTGATGCAGAGATACATGAGAGGTACAGGCTACACCCCGAAACCATCATGGACTTAATCAGGGACCTGCACCCACTCCTGGACCAGCCAATACGAAGGGCGCACGCCATACCCCCACATGTGCAGGTGCTCTGCAGCCCACATCTGTTGGCATCCGGCAGTTATCAGGTGGTGACAGCTGCGGTGGGTGGTGTATCCTAGAGTTGCCTGTCCCGTTCCTTCAGGAATTTCCTGGATGCCATGATGCAGAGAATGCACCACTACATCAGCTTCCACAACACACAGGCTGAACTGCAGAAAACTAAAACTGACTTTTATCACATGGCACAGTTCCCCCATGTCATTGGCTGCATTGATGGTACACACATCCCACTCTGTCCACCAGCTGACACAGAGCACATCTACAGGATCAGGAAGTCCACCCACTCCATCAATGTGCATACCGAATTGAATGATTTTGTGAATGGTCCAGTGGGTGGCAGAACCAAAAGGTGGGCGTATGCTATTTACAACGAAGTCTGCAAGTTGTCGCACAGTGAGGCGGCTTCCAGATTGAGAGATATTGACCAAGCAAACATGGAGAAGGCTTTAGCCGTTTAAGATAATAGCCTAAGCACTCTCTCTTCTAGGATTCATACATGAGACAATAGGCGCATGCAATGTACAAGCCCCGAATTTTGCGTGCGTCCTACGAGGTATCCCAGTGCCTGTGATTACACCTTCTTTCACTCTGCTTGCAAACGGTATTTATTTAATTTTGAATAATGAAGCTTGCTGCGGGATGTGAGTGGGAATCCCGTACATAACTGTCTCGCATAAAGTTGTCTGCTGCAATACTGTTCTTTTTCCACCCCCGCATGTGCGGCTGGATGTTTCCATCTGGCCTTCGATTCCAACCTTGAAAGCAGAGTTCAACAAGTTGAGCAGAATAGAGCGCTATTGTCCCACAAAGAGGTGCCTTTGACTTCCTCTCGTGAAACATTTGTCCTTCACGTTGCTAATACGCGCACTGAGGTACAGGCGCCTCTGAATACTGACCTCCCCCTGCATTTCGGCTCTTTGATCCAAACTATTTTCAATGCCTCGTCCACGACCGGCCTGGCTCATTTTTTCAAACATGTGGCCTCGGGTCTCGTGACCTCTTTCCAAACTATTTTGTGGTGTAATTCCGGCATTTGTTCATTCACTTTTCTCGAGCATCTTTGGAGGTGTCCCGCTGCTCCTGGCGCTAGTGGCAGGTGTGCTGCTTTTCCTTTTCATACTCCGGAATGGCTGCTCCTTCTGTGCCACACGAGCACCTGTCCCGTCTGCATCTTCTCCGTGATAGGATGCTTGACTTCTATGGTACTTTGCCATTGGCGACTTTGAGCCTGGCTTATGGATTATCCTTCAGGTATTCCTACTTCACCTGCATACAACCTGTATTTCACTGCCTGGATTGTCCCTTTGAATGGCCTCTGGATTTGTGCTTGACCAACATGGTGTCTCCGGTGCCGGATTTCGATCGACTGATGAGGCCCTTAGTGTCTCACGAGTTGTCCTGTTCTGGTGTCCGGATCATGGCGTGTGGTGCGGCGCATGGTATCCTGGGTAATTGGGACATCTCAGCGGCAGCCTACGACTTCTTGTCTATGAGCTATTTGGAGGAACATTCCGGGTGCCCTCTGATTGTGCTAGAGGCTCCGTTGGTTGGAGAACACGTATGTTCCTTTTCTTTACTTAATTGGATGGCTGAGACTTTCAGTGGCCCTGCAAACGATTTTTTGTTGGAAGCCGTGGCCACATATGCTGCCTATACATTCATGGATTAACTGGATTGTCGTCCATTGCGCCTGTGCTACTGGACAGCACCCTGGCGCAACATTTATTTCTTTTATTTCTCTTTTTTCTCTTCCTGATGGTCGGCTTGAGTTTTTTACTATACTTGCATTGTGTTTTTTGGAATTTTATGCTGCAATTAATTGGACTTTAGGACTTTGGCGCTGCATTGGTTACGCCTTGTTCTGCTCTGACGAAACTGAACTCTGCGTTCTCTCTTTTCTTGCCTATTACATATTGCTTCACTCACGGGGGCGTGTAGTGAGTTCTCCCTGAATACGTACATACATTGTTCAGTTAGCATAACCACGTTGAATGTTATGTAGCCATCTTTTTGTCTTTGCACACGACACTGCGTTTACATGTTCTTTCTTGAATAAACTGCTGACTCGAGACTTCCTTCAGACGAGTGCAATCTGTTGTTACCATCCCAAGCTCTGCGCAGCGACCTTGGTCTGTACATGCTGTGACACACAGTCTGGAATTTTACACAATGCATGTTTTCCACTCTAGGTTGTTCGACCCACTATTTAGCCATGACACACGTGCAGCTGCAAATACCTGAAAGTTGGTGCTTTTCATGTCACAGACATCATGTTTATTATTCAGACCGAAGACGAGCCTTCCTGCGAGAAGGCTCCTGATGCTCCTGTGATGTGATTTCACTAAGCTGATTTTTGAGGTATGGGGTCCCCTATTCAAGCCTAAGGGACCTTCTATTATAGCATAATTATGATATTAGCTACTTAGTAAAGGGAAGGTGGTAGTATCCTCGGTATTTTCCGAATCGCTAAATACCACCTCGGTATTTTCCGATTCGGTATATACCACCTCGGTATTTTCCGATTCGGTAAATACCACCTCGGTATTTACCGATTCGGTGAATTCCGATTCGTGATTACCGAATGTTACCGAATCGGTAACTGTTACCAAATTTTTACCTACATATAACTTACCGATTCTAATTTACCGATTCGGTACGGCTCGGTATTTAAGAAACGGTAAAATTTATTTACCTACATGAGGCCCTAATTATTTTAAATATTTATTTTATTTATAAGTATGTTATTTTTAACTTCTACGCTATCAAACACTTTCCCTACTTTTGCACTCTCTGGAGTTGGAATAGTAATTTTTAGCCCTACGCTATCCAACACTTTCCGTACTGTTGCACTCTCTGGAGTTGGAATAGTAATTTTGACCCTTACGCTATCCAACACTTTCCCTACTGTTGCACTCTGTGGAGTTGGAATAGTAATTTGTACCCCTACGCTATCCAACACTTTCCCTACTGTTGCACTCTCTGGAGTGGGAATAGTAATTTTTACCCCTACGGTATTCAACACTCTCCCACTGTTGCACTCTCTGGAGTTGGAATAGTAATTTTTACCCCTACGTTATCCAACACATTCCCTACCGTTGCACTCTCTGGAGTGGGAATGATCATGTTTTATCTATGCTATCCAACTCTTTCTCTACAGTTGCACTCTCTGGAGGTGGAATAGTAATTTTTACCCCTACGCTATCCAACACTTTCCCTACTGTTGCACTCTCTGGAGTTGGAATAGTAATTTTGACCCTTACGCTATCCAACACTTTCCCTACTGTTGCACTCTCTGGAGTTGGAATAGTAATTTTGACCCCTACGCTATCCAACACTTTCCCTACTGTTGCACTCTGTGGAGTTGGAATAGTAATTTTTACCCCTACGCTATCCAACACTTTCCCTACTGTTGCACTCTCTGGAGTGGGAATAGTAATTTTTACACCTACGGTATTCAACACTTTCCCTACTGTTGCACTCTCTGGATTTGGAATAGTAATTTTTACCCCAACGCTATCCAACACTTTCCCTATTGTTGCACTGTGTGGAGTGGGAATTGTAATTTTTACCCCTACGCTATCCAACACTTTCCCTACTGTTGCACTCTCTGGAGTGGGAATAGTAATTTTTACACCTACGGTATTCAACACTTTCCCTACTGTTGCACTCTCTGGATTTGGAATAGTAATTTTTACCCCAACGCTATCCAACACTTTCCCTATTGTTGCACTGTGTGGAGTGGGAATTGTAATTTTTACCCCTACGCTATCCAACACTTTCCCTACTGTTGCACTCTCTGGAGTGGGAATAGTAATTTTTACCCCTACACTATCCAACACTTTCCCTACTGTTGCACTCTGTGGAGTTGGAATAGTAATTTTTACCCCTACGCTATCCAACACTTTCCCTACTGTTGCACTCTCTGGAGTGGGAATAGTAATTTTTACACCTACGGTATTCAACACTTTCCCTACTGTTGCACTCTCTGGATTTGGAATAGTAATTTTTACCCCAACGCTATCCAACACTTTCCCTATTGTTGCACTGTGTGGAGTGGGAATTGTAATTTTTACCCCTACGCTATCCAACACTTTCCCTACTGTTGCACTCTCTGGAGTGGGAATAGTAATTTTTACCCCTACACTATCCAACACTTTCCCTACTGTTGCACTCTCGGGAGTTGGAATAGTAATTTTTACCCCTACACTATTCAACACTTTCCCTACTGTTGCACTCTTTGGAGTGGGAATAGTAATTTATACCTCTACGTTATCCAACACTTTCCCTATTGTTAAACTCCCTGGAGTGGAAATAGTAATTTGTAGCCCTACGCTATCCAACATTTTTCTTACTGTTGTTTTTTTGGAGCTGGAGTAGTAGTTTTATTGTCTGCGCTATTTAATATTTTTTGTATTATTTTTGCTAATGTAATATATAATGTAATTTTTTAAATGTGTTATATATAATTATTAAATTTTTATTCATGTTATTGTTTTATGTGTATGATATATTTGTAATTTATAATTATTTTTAATAATTTATAAGTTATTAAAACAATTATTAAAACTGATTATTAAGTATATATATTATATAATATATGTATATGTTTAATTAATGTTTTATTAAATTATATAGATTAGTTATTAATTTTAAACATTATAAAATATATTTCATTATGTTTATTTTATTTGTAAGTATTATTTGGTTTGTTTTACATATTTTTTTGTTACTAAAAAATACCCTAAATTTTTAATATCGATATTTTTGACATTCTATATTTTATTTTCGATATTTTTGTACTTACCATGTTGTAGATAGGATGCCGATATTCTTGACTTCGATATTTTTGCTCCGATATTTTTGTAGGTCGATTTTTTGACCTTCAATATTTTGTCAGTGATCCGTCCTTGGTAGCCCATGGGGTGCCCGAGAGTTACTGGGGGGGGGGGGTGGCCTATACCAGTACATGCCTTCCATGGCAAGGGACACACTCTTGACCTTAGACAGAGAGGAGCAAACAGATGACACTGTCATGAAGGAGGCCCTACTTAGAAAGTTTGGTCTCACCCCAGAGAAGTATCGCCAGAGGTTCCACAACAGCCATAAGCTTCCTACGCAGAACTGGGTGGATTTTTGTGATTATGCACGTAAGGCCTTAGAGGGTTGGGTGCGTGGCAGCGAAGTGAGCGACTATGAGGGGCTGTACAACTTGTTTTTAAGAGAGCACCTCCTCGATAAATGTTTTCCAGAGCTGCGTCAACACCTGGTGGAACGCAAGCTGACCGACCCTCGGAAACTTGCGGAGGAGGCAGACACCTGGGTTAGCGCTCGGGTGTCCCACAAGGGACCCGGGGGAGAGCCCCCGAAAGGCGGACAGGGCACACCCCAGAAGAGAGAGAGGGGAGATAAAAAGAAGGAGTTCTTTAAAGGCCCCCAAAATAGACCACAAGGGAAGGGGGTAGGTTCCCCAACTCAATCTGGATCACCGAAACCCACTTACCCTGACAAGAGTCAGCAGCCCAGAAATGTTCGGTGTTACGAATGTGGGGAGGTTGGGCACTACAAGGGGGATCCCCAGTGTCGCAAACGGACCCCAGCCCCCAGAGGTAAGAGCCCCGGGGTGGCTAGTGTAGCGCTGGGGGAGGAGTTATCCCTAGGTGGGGGGGTGAGTGGACAGGCTTGACCCTGGTTTCACTGGGGGATAGAGAGATGGTCCCAGCGACGCAGTTGCCCTCGAACGCTGCCAAGTACCGGCAGAGGGTACGGGTTAACGGGGAGGAGGTGGAGGCTCTGAGGGACACGGGTGCTAGCATGACGATAGTAAGACGTCAGCTGGTGTCCCCAGAGCAGGTGATTCCTGAAGTATTCCACCCGGTGGTAATGGTAATGGCTGATAACAGCCTGAGTCATTACCCCGTGGCCCAAGCTCCCTTTGAGTGGGGATTTGTCTCAGGCTAGTTGAGAGTCGCCGTAAGCCCTGCCATGCCAGTGGACTGTCTGCTCGGAAACAACTTGGAACATACCGCCAGGAAGGAAGTGAAGTTCAATGCCTATGCCCATGCTGAGATGCTGGGGTTACCAGGGTGGACCTGCGTGGTCATGAGGTCCATGGCCGCCCGGCAAGGAACTCAACCCGGGTTGGAGCCTGGAACAATGGCCCAGCCCAATGCTGGTCAGGAGGACGTTGTGGAGGATGCACCCTGTGAGATGGATTGGGAGCCCGCGGAGGTGACCCCGGAGTCCGCAGAGGTGGATGTTGTTCCTGTGGGGGACTTGCCGACCCCTGCAGAGTGGCAGGTGGAAGGAGGGCCTACCCGGGAGGAATTTTGTCGGGCACAAAGAGAGTGCCCCACGCTTGAAGGTATGCGGCGGCAGGCCGAAGCCCAAGCGACGAACCAAGAGACCGGCAATTACCACATCTACTGGGAGGATGGCCTCCTCTACAGTGAGCCTAAGGCTCCAGTGCATGGGTCATCAAGGGCCTTAGTGGTCCCCCAATGCTACCGGGCCTTTCTGCTGGAATTGGCACACGAGATACCACTAGCGGGACACATGGCCAGGACAAAACCTTTGCTCGTTTGATCCCACATTTTTACTGGCCCAGAATGCGAGTAACTTCTGACACCTTTTGCAAGACCTGTAAGACAGTTGAAGGTCCCTCTGGAACCGCTCCCAGTTGTTGGTACCCCTTTTGAGCGGGTAGGCATTGACATTGTTGGGCCGATGGACCCGCCGACTTCTTCGGGACACCGGTTCAGCTTGGTGTTGGTGGACCACGCCACCCGGTACCCAGAGGCGATCTGAGGACCATCACTGCACCTGCGGTGACGCGGGCCTTGATGGGGATTTTTACCCGTGTGGGATTCCCCAAGGTCGTGGTGTCAGATAGGGGCACGAATTTCATGTCGGCCTGCATGCAGGCCATGTGGAAGGAGTGCGGCGTGACCTACTGGTTCTCCACTCCTTAACACCCCCAGACTAACGGGCTTGTTGAGCGCTTCAATAAGACTCTGAAGGGGATGATCCGGAGCCTGCCAGAGGACTTGAGATGGAAGTGGGACGTCCTCTTACCCTGTCTGCTATTCTCCTACCGGGAGGTGCCACAGAAGGGGGTCGGTTTCAGCCCCTTTGAGTTGCTCTATGGCCACCCCATTAGGGGGCCCCTCAGCCTTGTGAAGGAGGGGTGGGAGAAGACTTCTACGAAGCTTCCCCGTGACATGGTCAGCTACATGCTGGCATTCCGCAGCCAGATGGCCAAGCTGTGGAAGGAAGCCTCAGATTGCCTTCGGGTGCCTTCCTACCTCGCGCCAAGCTTCCACGTCGGAATTGGTGACCCCAGTTCTAACAAAGTACAACAGTAAGCATTGGATCAGACACAGAGATTCAATCATAAAGGGTCAATGATTTGTGCTGCACTAAAGTAGGGGCACCAGATGTGAAATAATACACAAAAGATTCTATCGTAAAGGGTCCATGACTTGTGGTACACTGAGGTAGGGGCACCAGATGTGAAATTTTACACAACATATTGTATCATAAAGGGTCCATGAGTTGTGCTGCATTGAGATAGGGTCATTAGAAGCATTCAGCGTGTCCCCAGCCAGCGATGATGAGTGGTCCGGGCGGGCCGCACTGGGAGCAATGTCTCTTGCCTACTGGACTGCGTCATCTGCAATTGCGAATCAATCTGAATTGTGAGCCCTGCAGTCCACAATGTAGATGGAAGGCAGTAGTCAGCACAGACATCGAGGAATGCTTTTTGTCACTTCCTCTTGACAAAATCCGTGGACGTAGAGTACAATTCTGTCTGCAATTAATAAATCATGTCTCAATGTAAATTTTGAGCTCTGCTGACCGCAGTGTAGGTAACAAAAGATGAAATATGTATGGAATACATTGTCGAAATGTGTAGGTTTCGGGGACGTTATAGTTAGTTGCCTACTGGACTCTGAAAATAATGAATCAAGACTGAGATCTGCTGGCCGCAGTGTAGATTGCCATTCAGTATTATAGTTACAAATTATCATTTAAAAAACCTTTGAAATTCACTGAAAAAAACATAGGTTTCAGGGACGTTATTGTTATTTGCACATTTCACTCGTACAAAACCATAGAAATTCAGCCATTATAGTTAGTTGAGCTAACTATAACTCACGCACCTGCAAGGCTCTGCTAATGACGTCACATATTACATCATTCATGACATGGTCAGTGACATCACTGATGACATCACTGATGACATCAGCCATGTGAATATCTGATGCACCTCCTCATACCTTAATAAAACCTTTGATACGCCCACTTTTAAATACAGACTACCATTTTTGAAATAATAGAAACACCAATACCAGATACTACGTACGCAGGCACTGATTCCTAGGTCTACACACACATCCACTCATTCACCGATACAGTCACTCATATATGCAGTGACTCATCAATACAACACTACTATAGGCACTTATACCCCTATACAAACACTCACACACCGCCACTCATCCAGAGTTACTGACACATCTAGTCAGTCATGCAAAGAATCAATCACACTTCTATTTACTCAGCTATACAGATATACAAACACAACCTCACTTATTCATAGTGATACTAACATATACTTACTCTCTTATGCAATCACTGATACAAGTACACACTCATCCATACAGCATTCTCACAATCACTGACTCATGTATAGTCATTTATATACTCCAACTCTCTCATGCACTGTGTTTTACATATGTAGTTACTTGGACATGTAGCACTGAGATATCCATTCACTCACCAAAACACCCATACACATACTCACCCACCCATACAGCTGTTTCCACATGCAGTCTTAAACCCATACACCCAGTGAATAAAGAACTCACACATCTATGCACAAAGTCACACACCACCCACCCACCCACCCACACACACACTCAGGCACCCATACAAATACTCAGGCAACCAATCAATAACCCATATAGACACTCATGTAGCTACTCATCAACCAATGCAGCAGTTTACACAGCAATAGACAGACTGATACAGACTTTCACATAGTTTAGTCACTAACCCTTGAATTCAGTAAGACACATTTAATCACTCACTTATACAGTCAGTCAGCACCTACTAAATCTTCGATCCACACACTTATACACCCACTCATTCTTCAATATACCTTGGCCAATATATTTATAAAACACATTTAAACTTTACAGAAACACACAGTCACTGGATGCTGTCATCAGTGATGCCATCTGTGATGTCACTGACCGTGTCATGAATGATGTAATATGTGACGCCATCGGCAGTTCATTGCGGGGGCGTGAGTTATAGTTAGCTTAACTAACTCTAACGGCCGAATTTCTATGGTTTTGTATGAGTGAAATGTGCAACTAACTATAACGTCCCTGAAACCTATGTTTTTTTCAGTGAATTTCAAAGGTTTTTTAAATGCTAATTTGTAACTATAACATCCCTGAAACCTTTGTTCTTTTCAGTGAATATATATATATCTATGTAGTACTAATGGAGACAGTGCAATGCATATAATCTTGCGGTTCAAAGAGGGTGGTGATGGACGGAGCATCAGAACCAATCAAACACTCACACCCAGTCAACAGATCTGGGTTTGATCCATCACCGTTCTTTAGCCCACTCTACCACCCCAGATCAGACATGGCCATATGCAAATCAGACTGACCCTGTGCCTCATGGGAACAGTCCAGCCCGAACTGCCGAACCATGCCTTCCCTGGACCGGAAACAAGCTTCCTAGTACTGGTTTCTGGCATTTCAGCCGTCTTCAGCCAGGCTTGCTTGAATCCAGTGGCAAAGTGAGCAAGGGACTCACGTCTGAGCATACCCTGCCAACTTATGGCGAACAAAGCGGTTCAAAAGGGGGTGGTGATGGACGGAGCATCAGAACCAATCAAACACTCACACCCAGTCAACAGATCTGGGTTTGATCCATCACCGTTCTTTAGCCCACTCTGCAACCCCAGTTCAGACATGGCCATATGCAAATCAGTCTGTCCCTGTGCCTCATGGGAACAGTCCAGCCCGAACTGCCAAGCCATGCCTTCCCTGGACCGGAAACAAGCTTCCTAGGACCGGTTTCTGGCATTTCAGCCGTCTTCAGCCAGGCTTGCTTGAATCCAGTGGCAAAGTGAGCAAGGGACTCATGTCTGAGCATACCCTGCCAACTTATGGCGAACAAAGCGGTTCAAAAGGGGGAACCTAGAACCTGTTACAGACACCTAAAGAGAGGTATAAATATTAGAAACAAGCACTCATTTTCGAAATTGCATAAATTTGCACTCAGTCCAAGGTAGGGACTACACACTTAGTCAAATGGCTGGTAAACAACTGACACTTTACATTTTGACAAAAAGAGGACTGCTACTTCCATCATGTATTATGCCTAGTATAACTTGACACAGGCATGTAGATTTACACCTATGTGGGCAATTATACATTCACCTTCCCACCCAGACTTCAATCTTACATACATAACAAAAAATCACGCAGGCAGTAAATCATTCTTACACTCTAGATTCACTCACAGACAGTAGCACAACAAATATATATATTTAAGGCTAATGGAAACAGTTGCACACATACTTAAATAACCTAATGCTCACTAAGACAGCTATGTAGGAATGCAGCACTGCTTATGAACAACCTTGGAGAACCATGTGTGGTAGAAAGAGAGGCACTCATTTTCCTACTAACCTATATACTTTTGCAATCACAGCCAAAGGTAGAGACTAACACACCTATTGAAATCTCTGTTAACTTGCTGACACTTTCAATTCTGACATTCTTTCACTTTGTTTTGGGCTTACTACGCTTGAGCCCCTGCATGTAGTTTTACTACTAGGTCAATATTTGAATTTAAAACTCTTAGACAAGGCATACACTGCTCTTGCACCACAAATAACTGACCACTGAGGAACACCACAGCTAGTCTATAGGGCAGGGTCCTAACATGCAAAACATAACACATGTATTGTAAAGATTGACTGAGCTATATTCACTCCTACAGACCCATGTGCGCAATTATATAACCACCCTCCCACCCAGACTTCAATTTGGCATACATAAATAGAAAAGCACACAGGCACTAAAACATCCAATCTTACTGTGACAAAAGCACCTAAATTTATTTACACAGACAGGCACAACTCTTATTTATGTAGCACTTATGGAGATAGTTGCATGTACACTTAAATAACCAAATGCTAACTAGCACACACAGAACGCAAAGCAGACACATTGATAGAACCACACATACAACCATAGCCCAAAAAACTGAGTACCACACTCATTCACAAGTTAACTGAAGAGGTGACACTTACATGCACAATAATATATAGAAATGTAATAAAGACAGGCACAATTCTTTAATTAAATGTATGGTGGTTTTATAAAGAACCCTTTTTTGGGACAGTTGTTTTGGAGTGTATTTTCTTTCCTTATACAATTTTGAAACAGTTCTTTTGAACTAAATGCAAAAACATTCCATTTTGTAAAATTGCAGTAGATTCTCACCAACACACGAAAACTCAGTTAAATCATTGGCTTTCAATTCTTCACATTCTGAAGGTGTGGATGTTGCAGGTACAGCATCTCTTTGGTGGAAAATTTGGAAGTACTTTCTCTCATGCACAGTTCACAGATGTTTCCAGAGACTGGAGTTGCCCTAAATGTACTTTTTTATAGTGCCATTGGAGAGGCACGTTTTGCATATTTTGTAGTTCACATAACAAGCAGATGCTTTGGTTTCTCCTTCTGATATTAGAAAATGTTGCCAGACATCAGATTCTTTCATGGAGCTAAATGGAACCTCCACATCCTCTTCTTCCTCTTGGATGAAGTCTGGCTGTGAAGGTCCAGGTGTCTAGTAGATTGTGCCATAGCTGCAATCTGTAATTCAGAAAGAAGCAGAAGATCTTCTCCCAATGGCAGTAGGAGAAAGAATAATTTGGGGAGTTATCCGGATCTCATTAAAATAAGGTGTGGCTTTGTATTAGCCAGTAGAATGGAAAAGTCTAATTTTCAACTGCAGTGGACTTCAAGTCCAAATGGCAGATTCACGAGGGGCTTCAGATCACCTGATCAGAACAAAGAAACTCGAACGATTGAATCTAAAAGGCCGGCTCATCTGCTTCCCAATGTCCACCACCTCCCTGGCCTAAACACAAATTAATGTCGGGGGCCCTTAAGGAAACACTTCAGCCCCAGACACTGCCACCTCCCAGGAACAAATTAAAAATATAATGCGGGTGGCTGCACAAACAGCCCCAGGGACTTCCAGCTCCCCGGTGCTAAAATTAAATTAGTGTATGGGGCCTGAGTGGCACCCACGCAGCCCAGGGACCTCCACCTCCCCAAAGCAACTCTTTACAATTAAAGCCACGGGCACGCGGCCCCCACAGCCTGAGTACGCCACCTCCCTGGGGCAATAAACTTTAGGCCCTCTGAAGCCCTGGGGTCTGCCACCTCCCCGTGGCAATCAACTATAGAAATAAGGGAAGAGCTGCATACCCCCACAGCCCCGGGGCCCACACAGCCCCCAACACCTCGCCAGGGCTCAAATATTATAATGGAGGGGGTCTGTGTCAGACCCCCGGGGACCGAATTGTATCCGAATGCATTCAAATGCATCGTACTTATTAGGTTGGACTCCCCTGACACGATTCCTACTTAAAGCATTGCTGACACGAGTCGTTCGGTTTGCTTTCCGAAGGAGATCGAAATCAGGCCCTAAATAGTTAAAAGTGCGTAAATGACTAATCCTAGAGTTAGTAGAAATTAGCTTTTGGTTTGGGTAGTTTATAACCTGCAACCAAAATAATGGATTTAGTGTTGTTTATGGACAAATCAAGACCTGCCTAAAGTCAGCAAAGGAGGCAAGTAGCAGTTGAAGTCCTGAAGCCTTTCTTGACATAAGGATGGCATTGTCTGTATATAACAAGATTGGTTAGGATCGGGCTCCAATGCTGGGGGTGTCAAATTGTTTGCCCATCACCGCTGCCTCCAACCCATTCACAAATATAGTGAATAGAAAAGAGGCCAGTATGCTCCTCTGCCTAACCTCTCAAGTAATGGGAAAATGATTAGTAAAGGAACCATCCACCCCAAATCTTACTGAAGCAGAAATATCCTGATATATGTTTGCCAAGAAGGATACTGACACAGGATGCATGCCAAGAGACAGCAGCAATGGCCAGAGTTTTGAACGATTCACCCGGTCAAATGCTTACATGAAATCCATGAAACCCAAGAAGAGAGTACCCTTCTTAGCTAGGCAAGCACCCGTCGGAGTAGGAATAGTAAATTCGCCCCACCACCATCCAGCACTTTCCCTGAGGCAAGCAACCGTCGGGTAGGAATAGTAAATTTGCCCCCTCCTCCATCTAGCACATTCCCTGAGGCAAGCACCGGTTGGAGTAGGAATAGTAAATTTGCCCCCACCTCCATCCAGCAATTTTTCCTGAGGCAAGCACCAGTCAGAGTAGGAATAGTCAATTTGCCCTTCCCATCATCCAGCTCTTTCCGAAAGGCAAGCACCCATGTTATCTTTTAAACAATTTACTCCCAGCATTTTTTTTACACAAATCTAAAATGAATATATATATAGTTTTAAAAGCATACTTATTTATTGCACGTAAAATTTATATTTTTTGTTACTTACTGATCAAAGGATTTATTTGCTGGGTAGTATCTCATTTTAATTTCCAGCTGGTTTTAAGACTCAGCAAATACCGGAAAACATTAAAAAAATACTTGTTAGTATTTCTGATTTATGTATTAATATCGTGTTCCTAAATACTTACATTGCACACTTCTGTCTATAGATGGCACTGTTTGGCTTATCAAATGCTCAATTCTTTTCTCACTCGAATACATGTGGTCACTGTGGAAGTCAGTTTACCACTGTGCTCAAAATGGTGGAGGGAAGCTTTTATACGCTTTTTGAGGGTAAACGATAACTTAACCCCTTCAGTGCCCATGACGAGCTGGACTCGTCATGGGCTGCGGTGGCGCTGTGCCCATGACGAGTCCAGCTCGTCATGAACTCCGCCCGCTAATGGAAGGCGCGGCACTGGGCGGGGAAAGGGGCGGGCATGCAAGGGGTTAAAAGCAAGTATGTTTTGAAAACAGTTTTTTCACGTGATTCAGAACCCAACAGAATTTATAATTATTTTATTATGTTTAGAAATGTTCTTTAATAGATTTATTCATGGAATGTCAGCCATTTTGTCAAGTTGCAGGATGAGGGGCATTCATAAAAATAGTTGATGCACTTTCGTTTTTACGTGTTTCAAAATGGTGGGTGTAAAATCTCTCTTTATCTTTGTTTTTACTCTGTATTTATTAGTTATTCTGGTTGTTGTGAACATGTGTTTACATTTTTATATTAATAATCGGGTATTAAATTGTATCGGTACATTCAAAAGTACAGTATTAATGCACTCCCCCACCCAAAACCCATATTTTCCTTGCATCCCGTTCCAAGGGTTGGTTATACTTTAGAAACAAAAGGAAAATAATTGAACAAAAGAATAAAAAAGTATGCGTAGTAATAGATTGCATTGTAATGGTAGTTTTAGGGTATTCCTATAAACAAGTGATGTAAAACATGCAATGTAATTGTAGCTGCAATATAAAAACTGTGTTGTAAAAGCATGAGTTGTAATGGTTTGCGTTGTGTCATATATTCTTTCAGTACAGCAGAACAAGTTATGGTGATCTGAGGCTGTTAGTTCGATATAAATATACTGCAGCCAAGTAATTGTAATCATATTATCAAGGGCGAGGCAGTCCTTGCTAATAAGTCTAGGAATAGTAGATTCCTAGAGTGGGCTCACTTTTAGAACAGCTCGAGATCTAGAGCAACAAAGTTCAGTCATTGATATATTTGAGACCCAGTTCTTTGTGCATAGTATAAGTAGGAATGGATTTTAGTACAGCAAAATGGAGCCTACCAAATTAGTTTTTTGCAACCTGGATGGTACTACAGGTGCTATATCTCCATATATCGCTGCCCTAACAGGTGGACGAAACACATCTGGCTTTATAAATAGGAAGAAGATCCTCCAAAGGTTACCTGCCCACCTTCACACTGACATCCATACCCACCCCACCGGAATGGGCTAACGTGAGTCTGTTGGAAGAGTAAAGGCCCCCATGTGTTCTTATCATCAAGAAGAATGCCCAAGGGCCCGATTCAGATCTCGGTTGGAAAGGTTCCGAATCGGATTTGGTATTACCTAAAGCGATACGGAGCCCTTGTTTCCGACCGTCTCGTTCCCAATTCCGAATGACCAAGTACAATGCCTGGAAAACTTTAGCGCTGCCCAGTTTGGTTCCGGGAGGCATACAGAGAGATAGAGTCTTCAGGAGACGAATTTTACAGCTCCATGGAGTAGGTTTTCGACGCGAGCAAGTACGATGAACGATTTGGACATCCTTTACGATTCGTTTTGCCCAAGCTCATACATATAAGTGTAAATTGGGGCCAATGTCGATCTTCCTGAGAATCTCAAAGGGAAAGGGCCATTCCAATGACTCAAACTCCTTGTTCGCATCTAGTGAGGCCACTCACGATCACTTTATTATTATAAAGGCATCGTAAATTGTGGTTCCTGGACCTGTAGGGCATGAAGCTATTTTGGTCTGGATGAACCTGATCCAATAATGATCTTCCCATTCAATTTGCGTGGACCTTTGGTAGAATTTTAGTGTCTGTATTAGGAAGCAAGATGGGTCGGTAAGAATCTCAGCGGTCTCTGAGTTTCCCCGCTTTGGGCATGAGCACTATGCCTCCATGTCCAGATCTCCTGGGAGTATTCCGTTATGGGAGGCCACAGTGACCATCTAATGTAGTGGTGGCACTATCTCACTGGCCATTATTTTCAGGAATTCCACTGGAAGTCTGTTGGGGACCGCTGGTTTCAATTATTATATGTGCATGAGGGCTAGCTGTACCTCCTCCAGAGTGAGGGCGCTTTTTAATTCCCGCCGATCTGTCCCACCAGCTGTCTGCAGGGGACGTCTTGGACAAACTCCTGCAGGGCCGAGTCAGGCTTGTGGGATTTAGTGGCAAAAAAGGTCTACATATAGTCTGCCAATACACCCACCTTGACCTCGCTGCCACACACTGGCAGGCCTCCTGGACCTATGAGCATGGGAATATCACTCCTTTCTCGCTTCCTGGTTATGAGCCATGCCAAAAGTATGCCTGCTGTGTAGCGGCCAATCCTTCTGCCCAAGTTCTGGTATCATGGAAAGGTGTTGATTTCCTAAGCAAAATGCTACTCTCCTGAAGCCTGTGGTGAACCCTGCATGGCTCACCACAGTGTATTGTATTTCCCTCTGGTCAGGGCTACACAGCTAGTGCCTTGCATGTGTGGAGCCAGGATGTAAACCAAAGGACCATTTACCTGTGACCAACAAAACCAGACAGGGGCCCAGGTACAGGGCCCAGACCAAATGGGGTGGACATTCCTTTAATTAAAATCAGTACGTTAATAACGGAGGCATTGGCCCCTATTGTGGATCGTCAAGATTGTATCGACAATCAGCCTGTGCACAGGCCCCACAGAAGGCTGAGGCTATTAAGCGGAGTGACACAGCGGCCTTACCAAATGATAGGAATGCCCCCCAAAGTACAAAGTACTTAAACCACCTGGAGGAAGCTTCCTGTGTGGCCACACCCATAGATCGCCATGCAAACTCTTGTGAGGAATCTCCATTGCTAACAGTGCCCCCTAGGAAAAATCGCAAGGTTAGGCAAGGAGACCAACATTTTTGCAATCATATTCTGCCAATTGGGCCCAGTCAGCAACATCCACATCACAACCCAAATTTAGAGTGCCCAGGAAATACATCTTCAAATAGGGAGGGTGAAAAATCTATACTGAACTTACCATGAGATTGCACCCCCTATACCTTGGTACTCACTGGAGATCCCTATCTCCCACCAGGCCGCCAAGAAAACTGCCAAAGCCTCATTAATAAATCAGCTCATTGATGTAGCAGTAAAATATTGCCCCAGGTAAATCTGATAAATATCATCATAGCCAGGTGAGTGAGCTGGGTGGGCCGCATGACAAAATCAACTAAGGGAGATTGTGTGGTTCTTAATTTTAGGAACCCCGGGTATGTGCATTTCTTTTTTTTTTCTTTTGAGTTTTATATAGCGCAAACTGGACTCGAAGATATCGGGTATCAAAGCGCTTCTCATAGCACCAGTTTCACTTACACAAGGATATATTCATATTTGTTAGCCTTAATGATGCAGCAGGGGAGAGTGACCCCCATAAGGGTCCACCCGTTGGGCTTTTTCTACCCACCCAACAGGCGCAACATCCAGCACCAAAGGCCCCCTACCCTAGGCCTCCTAAGAACTTATGGTTGTCTACAACAATTGTCGTTCACCCACCCCAATTGCTTTGAAACACTATCAGGCCTTGTTGATATTGATTGACTGTTAAATCCTAAAGAGATAGCCAAGGTGGGGGGCACAATCTATGCAGTGCAGGGATGTGGAATTCCTATAGCCCCAATGCCCGGGACATATTGTTTGGGGTCAAGGGGAACACGTTTTCATGTGTATTTTGTCCTTGGGACAAGTAGGCCCAACCCCCTGCAGAACAAACCCTTCAGCTGCCAGTTTGCAATACCTCATTAGGGATCAGGGAAGGGCACTGTCTGCAGTTAAAGTAATATTTGTGTTCATGTGTTAATGCTGTTCAAACTTGTATTTATTACTCATTAATGCAAAGTCTTTATTATTAGGGTGACCGCTCTAAGTAAATGTTGTAAGCTCCGACTGCACTACTGATAGTGGTCCCAGTATAAACAAATTTACACACGTTTTCAATGTTTAGCAATATGAGGCTATGTATAATTTTCCTAGATTGCTCTCTGATTAGATGCAAATATTTTCAGAAGCTTGAAAGCAAGATTGATGATTCTTTGCTTTAAAATTTTTTTAAAAAAAAGCAAAATCATGTCTCTAAACTATTGTCAAATTTTAGGTACCCTTTCTTTGCAGAATCATTTAGTAAAATGTGTTGATGTATGCTAGTATTTCCCAAAAATATTCATAATGGAAAATCAGTGTAACCAGTTTTAATAAGATTATGGGAATCAAATAAACAAGCATTGGTAAAGCTAGTAGGTCTGAAATTGTTGGTCAGCCTTACGGTTTTGTCAATGCGTGACTTGTTTTGGCATGGTTTTTGTAAAACCTTATAGGTGTGGGAGCTGCTGGGCCCACCCTAGTATAACAAACATTGGCAAAAGCAAAAAAATGTGCTGCTTGTGAAAGAACAGAATGCTGTCACTCACTCACAGTGAAGCAAGGAGGGGGAGGGAGAGAGAGTTTTAATAAACACAAAAGGCCATGGTTAACGCCAGACCTAATTAGGGGCCTCATTATTAAATAAAGTGTCAAAAGTGCACCCATGTCCTTGCATTAAGTGCAGATATACGGCTTTCGTAGAATTCGCAAGACTTTACTGAAGTAGGCCAAGAAATAGTACTCCTAGAAATTATTTGTGAACCACATTTTAGCATGAGCAAATATGCAAGTGTAGATGTGCTCATGGGAAAATCTGAGTGCTTGCAAGTTCACTTTCCTTCCAAACATTTTATGTCTGCCATTGTCCAACCTTTCTCAGTATGTAAAAAGATTAAAGAAGAATTGGTGAAAACCCTTGAAACATGCAAGTTAGTAGGTTTCGCACAGACTCAAAAGGGTATTCCAACCCTGGAACTGTTGCTCACCATTACCTTTCAGCACCAATATGTAGATCTGCGGAAACATGGCAACATAAGGAAATTGCTAGTATTCGAACCCTACTATGGAAGGGGCCCTGGCATAATCAGAGAGGCTATTTCAGAGCTCCTACATTATGAGATTGCTGCCATAATTTGTCACCGTATTACATGGCACAAAAGGGACAAGTGGATTTTATTACAGGACAGGTAGATTTATGAAGCAACCTGCCCCATGGACAAGTATGTATTTTTTTGAATTCCACACACCTGCAGTGCTACTGATGTGGTAGAAACTGTAGATGCAATGCATGCGTCTTTAGTACGTCACATACCCTAACCCCCACTAATAGAGCTAGGGGTACAGAAATCCAGGGGAAATCTACCCCCTGCTTTAAAAGCATCTCGTGGAATATTGCTGGATTCCGTTCTAAGATAGGGAATGAGGAGTGGCTAGAGTTTATCAGAGGCTTTGACATCATGTGCCTTCAGGAAATCTGGTCTACAGATGATATATCCTTGGATCGAACCTGGTCTGCAGATGATATATCCTTGGATGGCTATTACTCCTTCTGCGCTCCTGCATTACCTTCTGCCGCAGAAGGGGCTAAGGGTGGGATTGCTTTTTTTATATCCGTAAAATATGGATCTCTAAAAGTCATTAGTATAAGCTCATCACCCTAGCATCAACTAATTATGGTCCATAATTTAAGTAAGGTCAAAAATATTCTGGTGAATTGGTACCACAATATCTTTGATCCAAATAATTGTAATGCCATCGAGGCCCTACATCATGAGATCACGCAAATCATTGGGAATTGGCAGTCGCTATGCATCATCTGGGTAGGGGATTTTAACTGTACAATTTGTAAGCATAGCTCTCAACTTGTGTATGGGCTGGAAGACACTGAGGGACAGCCCCAGTCCCATTTTATTTAATCATCCCAGGGAGAAGCCCTAAATTCTGTTCTAATAGGGGAAGATTTAGGCCTTATAAATTGTTGGGCCAAGGATCTTTCATTGCAGTGTCCCACCTATGTTGACTGTGGCAGGACTAGTTCCATCGATTTTATGCTAATATCTAGAAATTTCTTTAAGCTTGTTCTTGACTTTGTGGTGGAACCTCACTGTCTGAGTGATCATAATTGCCTTATCATCTCCCTCAATTTTAAGACCCAGGTGGAGGAGTGTAATGATCATCCGATCGATTACCACCCGAACAAGGGAGTCAGGCTGAATTGGGGTAAGATCGGTCTCCTCAAATTTGAGGGAGATATTATCAAAGGGTACTCCGAATGAGTTAAGGGGTGTTTGAAGTCAGACTCTCCTCCGAAGGATGTTGTTCGGGAGTTTGGTCACTATGCACTGAGGTAGCCATGAAGCTGATGAGGAGTCATACGCATGGGGAACCCCAGGAGGACAAGTCGTTTCATTCCGATTGTTCTAGGGCCCATAAAGATTTAAAAAGGGTGCTTCATGTTATTCCGCGTAACAGAGACCTAGTTAAAGCAGCATGGCACAAATATAAAACAATAATTGAGGGTAGAAAAGCAGAACTGAGAAGTTTAGCATGGGAAGATCTAGAGAGAGCAGGAACCCTAAGAGACATAAAAAAATTGGGAAATTATAAATAGCTCATTATTTACTGAACAAGCTAGGCAGGTGCATTCACTGATCCTGGGAGATGCTTGGGTAGCCCATTTTACTGCCATCTTTAACCCCCAAAATAAAAGGGTCCTGGAATACATAAGGGATTTGCCGGTAGATTTATTTGTAGCCACCCAACTCAGTCAATCTATTACAGTAACTGAGGTTGAGGAGGCGTTAGCCCAGGGTTCCAGTCTGAAAGCACCAGGTCCTGATAGGGTCCCGCTTGACGAATGTTTTTAAGGCAGTAATTACTGGCCCAATGCCCGCATCCTGGAAGTAGGCAATAGTGGTCTCCGTTTTGAAAAAGGGTAATAGAAGTGACACGGCTTGTTACAGGCCAGTTTCGCTTATTGATACCACAGGTAAGGTTTTGGGTAAGGTTCTCCTTGCCCGTTTGGAGACCTGGGCAACCACCACAGGTGTGCTATCCAATACGCAATATGGTTTCAGGAGGGGGCTTGGCACGACCAGGCAATGCTTTCATTTGTCCTTAATTATACAAATACGTAAAGGCCAGGAAGGGCTCGATCCACCTGGCCTTCATGGATTAGTCTAGTGCCTTTGACACTGTTAACGAGGAGAAACTATGGGATATGCTGGAAAGTTTGGGTGTGGAACAAGCACTGGTGTCGCTCATCCGTAGGCTACATTTTAATATTTAATACTTCAGTCTCCATAAGATACAGCACTCAAGGGGAAAAAAACAGAGCAAATACGTTCAATAGAGGTTGTCCGTCAAGGGTGCATCCTAGCCACTTTTCTGTTTTCAATATATACAAGAGAATAGACAGCGAATGGTTTTCAGGATTTCCTGGATACTTTTATTGATTTTATGTTGTCACTTGATCTTAAAGTAAATTTTATTAAATCATATATTATGGTATGCGGCCCAAAGAGTACAAAAACTAAGATTATTGTAGCACGGGACAAGAGAATAGAAAAGGTTGAGAATGTTATGTACCTGGGGAACTTATTTAACAATAAGCTAAATTTGGACCCACTTGTGACAGCAAGAGCCCACCATACAACTAGGACTGTGGATGGGCTATTTTGTTTTGCATGCAAATTAGGCCATAAGCCTGTTAGGGAAATAATCACCCTTTTCAAAGCCAAATGCCTTTCTTTAGCAAGATATGGCACAGGGGTGTGGGGGCATCACAATATCCACCAGCTACAAATATTGGAAAATAAATTCGCTAAAAGGCTTATGATGACTCCTTATAGTGCCCCTAACCGCCTATGTCATTACAAATTGGGATTAGATCATATAGAGGATCGCATATCTGCACCTTCAGCAGTGACCACTGCAAACAAACACAGTCTCACTTCGTAAGGTGAATCCTTCAACCTATATATAAGTATGTGTACACTGCAGTCCTAAAAATCAACACTGCACTCTGCTCATACATATAAGGGAAGCCACAGTGTACATGAATTCCGAATATAAATGGCACAATGATTTGACTTGAATGGTTGCTAACTCACCCTGTTTGGGTTTGTCTTGAACCTCACCTGCTGTGAGGGATAGGGCACTTCCCTGTAGTTAAACTTTTAAAAGCCACCAACGTGGTTAAAAAATAGCAATTGCATCCCCCTTTGTTTTGTAGCAGCTCTAGTTCACTCTATTGTGGTCACTTTCTATATATCTCTACTTTCTACTGGCAGGTCACTGGTTGTTGTAGTATGAGCCTTATACTCCTTATGTCTTACGTAATGAGTTGTGACCGTTATTGATATCTGATTGGGGTTTTGTGAGTATGTTCTCATCAGACTCTCAGCTACCTTATAAAGCCAATAATATGTGCACAATATATGATGATGCTCAAAGACATGCAAAGGTAAAACATAAATATTTTCAAATAAATAGCAAAGGCTAAAGTGCCCTTCTTAATCTGAGGCTTAAAAGGTTTTTATATTTTCATAAGTAATACATCTGCCGAAGGCTTATGGCATTGAGTCATAATATACTGTTGTGGAGGAGTCCACTAGGGATAATTATCATATTTAAGAGACACAGCATGCAACTTGAAAGATAATACATGCTGTCTATCTATAAGGCTAACAATGTAATTCATACAGTCTATAACCTCCGTTGGTTAACATTATTTTCTTATATGTTTCAATCCTAACTTCATCAGCGCAATCCCAACCCTATGTTCACATCGTATATCAGGTATTTAACATATCGCATACAAGTGCTGGTTTCTCTTGTTCTCAATATTTAGTTGTATTGCCAAATCAAAGACCAAGGGCAAGGTCATATCTTCATCATCTCCTATGTGGTGCTTATTGGGATTGTTTTTGGGAAACTAGTCGAAAAACATTAATACATTAACAAACCATTCTGAGGTCCCTGGGGACAAAATACTTTGTCATGGGTACAGTGCCACCTACACTACATTTAATTGGCTTTTCCTCTCCCACACTGGTCCGTTGACAAAATGCATTTTCCTAGTTCTGCGGTAGCTAGTGCGTCAGTAGGAGTGCACCCGGTGTATATCCATGCATCATGGGATATGTAGTTTGATGGGATGTATTCCTCACCTGGAACTACCTGCTGAGTATGAATTGTTATATTGTATCCTCACTTTTCTTAATGATTCCACCAGGGTGTCCTTGTTTTCCCAGTGGGTTGTACGGGTGCTGCGATCATTATCATTTCTCTGCCATGCTTTAGATGGGAGCATATCCACTGATATCTATGTTCCCTACAACCTCCACAGATTAAGTGGAATGTAATCAATCCCCTGGTGAATTTGTATGTTCTTGGCTTGGCTGAAATATCAACGGAATATCCTTATTTTATTGTATCCATTGTTTCCCCAGTGATTTGACATGCGATGTTTTGAGATAAGTACTTATTTACTAATACCTATGCTTCCTGGTACCTTCAACGGTCTAGGCGGAATGCAATCCCCTGGTAATCCTCATATGGTCTGCAGGACTAAGAATATACTCCATAAATTTATCCTGACCAATCTGTTTGTAAACATGGCTGTTTGTGTGTGTCTGGGTTGTATTTATTACAATACAAAGAGTCCTCATAGTTAACATAAGAACATTAATAGAAAAATCATTGGGCAAATAAGCTTGGTCTCCATACTGAGTTGTAATTGTCGTTAATTAAAGTGTAACTCACAGTTGTCCCTGGTTAACATAATCATTTATGATATATCTTTCAGTCCCCAATCAGTAAATCAATCTGTTCATAATTTAGCAGTCTTTTGGCAAACTTGGTTGAGTTCCCTATTATTTTCTCCCAAATTTACAGGTCTAAATCAGAGTGGTCTGCAGCTCAAAAATGTCTTGTAAGTTTTGTTGTATCCCAATGCATCTAATAGTACTTCTATGCTTGTTTTCGCTCACCCTCGCTTTTCCTGTAGTCATACCAATGTTGTCTAAGCTAGATGGGCATATAAAGCTGTACACTACATTCTCACTCACTGTCAGTGAAACTGCTCTCCCACCCTCGCAGCTCCACCATTAAGTGAGGCCCTCTGTGAGCCCCTGCACTCTCGCTCTTTTGGCCTCCTTTCCCCTGTTTTTCCCGCCGCTGCCCCTCCCCCCGTGCGACCAGCACGTTCCATTTCCCCTCTTTGCTGACGCCTCCCAGCTGTCCAGCCCTCCGTGACCCCGACTTAATGGCGGCTGCATGCAGTGGGCGCGAAGGCGTGCCAAAGGCAGGCCGTCTGCCCCCGACCGTGACCAGCGGAAGGAACCCTGGATCTCTGAACTGATAACACTACAACCCAGCGGCACTCCACACACTCAACACAGTCTGCAAAAACAACTGCAAGCTAGCATCACCAGCCGACACCCACGGACCCTTCAGCTGTCACCGCTGCCAGCACACCTAAAGCACCGCAAGGAACACTGACCCAGCACAACCCGCCCGCAAGAACATCCCCGAACCGATGACCCTGCAATGCATCCTCCTCAACGTGCGATCACTCCACAAACACGCCACTGATATCTGGGACCTCCTCGCCAGCTCCATCCCGGACGTAGCCTTCTTCACCAAAACCTGGACCAACACCACTTCGGGACTAGATATCGCCATCGCCATTCCCCAAGGATACAAGATCTCCAGGAAGGACCGCCCACCTGCCCGGGAGGAGGAATCACCATCGTCCACAAATCCACCCTCCGCCTGAGCACACTCTCCGACGAGCCCACAGACCTGATGGAACACCTTCACTTCAAGATACTGGCCAGCCCTACCACCACCCTTCCGGGAACACCTCATCTACCGACTCCCTGGACCCGCAGACCATTTACCAACTCCATCACGAATATCATATCCCCGCATGCCATCGCATCCACCAACTACACCCGGCTGGGAGATCTCAACTTCCACCTCGACAACCAACTGGACCCCAACACCACATCCCTCCTGGACAACCTCCACAACATTGGACTCCGCCAGATCGTAACCAAACCCACACACTCAGCAGGACACACCCTCGACTCCCTCTTCACAACAGGAAACTCCATCAGTTTCAGCCACACCACCAAACTCCCATGGACAGACCACTGATGCGCCCTCTTCACCTTCAGAACACCCACCATCCATAGACACCAGCACATGCTCCCACAAAGAAACTGGACCAAAATCACCGACGACCAGCTCACCTCCTCACTCAGCAACTCCACCCCAACCATCTCTGAGGACGACGACCCCAACACCGCAGCACAAACTCTGCACAGATAGATCTCTGACAGGGACAACACCATAGCCCCCGTCAAGAAAAACAACAACACTCACGCCAAGCAAGCCAGATGGTTTACCACCAAATTGGAGAGTCCAGACACACGTGCCTCCGCCTCGAAAAGGCCTGGAGGAACTCCCAAGTCCACAGAAGCCCACAACGACGTCAGAGCCGCCTCCAACGCCCACCACCAACTCATCAGAAAAATGAGAAAAAAAGCGATGACAAAATCTCCACACACGCGCAGAACAGCAAAGAACTCTTCAGCATCATCAAGAGGTTCGCCCAACCCACCAGCGAGTCTACTGACATCCCTCCCTCACAAGACCTCTGCAACAAACTCAGCACCTTCTTCCACCTCAAAATCAAGAACATTTACGACAACTTCAACGAAGACAACCAACACACAGAACCCTCACCAGCCACCCCGACACCCTGAAGCCAACGATTAACAACTGGACAGCCCTCACCACCGAAAACACACTGAAGACTATGAAGTCAATCCACTCCGGGGCCCCCACGGACCCCTGCCCCCACCACATCTTCAACACTATTGCACCCATGCTCTGTCACACCATCAACCGCTCCCTGGCGAACACCTCGTTCCCCGACGACTGGAAACACGCCAAGATCAACCCCCTCCTGAAGAAACCCTTAGCGGACCTCACCGACCTCAAGCACTACAGACTCATCTCCCTGCTCCGGTTCCCAGCGAAAGTCATTGAGAAAGCCATCAACAGCCAACACTCCACCTTCATCCAAGAGCACAACATCCCCGACTCCTCCCAATCCAACTTCAGAAAAAACCACAGCACAGACGCTGCCCTCCTCACCGAAACACACAACATCCGCTCCCTACTGGACAGAGGAGAAACAGTAGCCCTCATCCTTCTCGAGCTCTCAGCGGCGTTCGACACAGTCTCTCACAGCACCCTAATACGCAGACTCCACGATGCAGGGGTCTGGGACAAGGCCCTCAACTGAATCCACTCCTTCCTCTCTGGCAGAATGCAGCGGGTCAGACTCCCCCGTTTCCTCTCAGACCCTACACCAACCACCTACGGAGTACCCCAGGGGACCTCCCTCAGCCCCACGCTCTTCAATGTCTACATGGCTCATCTCACCCCCATCGTCAGAACCTTCGGACTCAACATTGTGTCATACGTAGATGACACCCAACTCATCCTCGCCTTATCCAACGAACCCAACACAGCCAGATACAACTTTTCAGAAGGCATGGAAGCTGTCGCCAAATGGATAAAAAGCAGCTGCCTACAATTCAACACCGACAAAACAGAAGTACTCATCATGGGCCCAAACCCCAACGCCTGGAAAGACACGTGGTGGCCCCCCGCCCTCGGAAGCCCACGGACCACGCACGCAACCTTGGAATCATCCTAGACTCCGAACTCAAAATGGACCACCAGATTAACTCCGTCACATCCTCCTGCTTCCACTCCCTCCGCCTCTTTACGTAAGACCTTCAAATGGATCCCCCTTGATCACAGGAAGACCGTCTCTCTCGCCCTCGTCACCAGCAGACTCGACTATGGCAATTCACTCTGGAAGAAACGAAAACCTCACCTGCAAGCTACAAAACATCCAGAACGCCACCGCAAGACTGGTCCTCAACCTGCCAAGACACTGCCACATCTTCCAGCACCTGCGCACACTCCACTGGCTCCCTATCGAGGCTAGAATCACTTTCAAGATTCTCACCCACGCTCACAAAGCCCTCCACGGCACTGGACCAGCATACCTAAACATCCAACTCAAATTCCACGCAACCCAAAGGACCCTATGATCAGCCCAGCTCCCCTACACCATGGTCCCCTGCACCAGAGAGACCAGATCGGGAGACAGCTCCTTCTCCTTCTCCTTCATCACGGCCAGAGCTTGGAATGCCCTTCTGCTCCACCTCAGACAGACAACATCGCTATCTATCTTCCTGAGAAACCTCAAAACCTGGCTCTTCGACAGACCCCCTCCTTGATGGACTGGAACCTGCACCCCCCCAGCGCCTTGAGACCCTTACGGGTGAGTAGTCGCGCTTAACAAACACCTGATTGATTGATTGATTAGTGTATGTTTTCGTAGCCCATGAAAAGTTTAACCCTATTTCAACCTTGTTTGTTTTTAAGGTTATTGTACAGAAGTTACGGTTCCCACATGGATAATGTCCTATAACGCTGGAGTAAGACATCCAGCTCCACTGAGAGAGTACATCTTTGATGTATCTTTTGTTTCTTCTGCTTGGTCTTGTATGCACCACAACTTCTTTTATGGATTTTTCCTCTCTTACATGCAGTAATGATTGATCAAAGTACAAAGATGCAGATGTCAGTATTTTTCAATTTCTTTGGACTATAGTTTTCAGAATATTTGAAAGTGGATCATATGAAGTAGTTCATAGCCTGTCCTGCTGTTTCTTTTTATTTTTTCAAACCATCTTATTTGCATTTGTAGCAACATTTGACCCGCAGGACCGACTTTATAAATGCAATAATTTGAATGCACAGATATGGCACAATTTTCCTCCTGGTGTGTACATTTAAACGAACAGTAACAAACGTAAATACTAAAGCATGCTATGCCCCCAACATCCTTCCCTATGGGTTCTCATTCACATCTGGTTGTTGTCCGGTATATGTATGGTGTGTTGGAATAAGGCATCTGTATCTCTAATGGGGCATGTTGTTTGTGTCTAGTGGTAGGAGTGGCAGCCGTATGCCTCAGTAGTCTGCCTAGCGCTGCCATATCTCAATCTGATTTTGAAAGCACACCCGGGCAATGGATATTGGTCGTTCCAGGCCCATGCAGAAGTCTATCCCCTGCTTCCAGACACCTATTAATGGAGGTGATGGTGCCTTCCAGAGTCAGGCTGAGTCTCTCTTGGCCAGGGTAAGGCACAGGAAGGTAGCACTTGTATCTACTGCCCCCAATTTCATCTGTCATGTGTAGAAGGGCCAGTTTCGGGGACAGGGGATATCCCAAGCCAATACTTCGGATAGGCACAATAGAAATCCTCACCAGAATCTAGCGACCACTCCACAAGACCAGGTCGTATGCAGGAAGGTGCCCTCTGCAGTGTTACAGCGCAGGCAGGTCGGGAAGGGCACCAGGCCAGACTGCCATAACCTATGTTGTGTGTAGTATGCACAATGTTGGTATTTGAATTAGTTGAAGCACAGGTGAGATGAAATGGCTGCACTGCGAGGGGACTCAATCGCATATGTCCAGTCATCATCCTTTATTAGATCAATTTCGGTGTGCCATGTTTCCCGGAGCACGGTCAATGAGGTATGACTGTTAGCAATGAGGGTTTGATTTTGTGGTCGCCCAACTCACCCATAAATAGTGTACCTTCTAGGGTATTGAATTCTGGGAGTATCTCTAGGTCTTAGAAATAAGGAGTCAGGGCATGTCTGAATTGCAGATATTTATAACATTGTGTGCATGGCATATTGAATTCAGTTTGCAGTTCTTGAAAAGACTTAAGTGTCTTCCCACGCATGACCGCTCCCAATGTGGATATGCCAATATTTCCCAGCCCAGGCAAGGCGACCATCTGAGGGGGAAGGCCGTTGTACCATATTGGGGTTTCCTGTGTTAGTCAACCCCACCACCCCATCCGTCGCAGCAATTGTTTCGAGACTCAAAAAACTACCCTCGTCTCAGGCGGCAATTTCCGGACCTCTGCTTCATTATACAGTCCTGCAGTTTCCTCTCATTATGTTTTAATAAAATCACGCAAGGAATCTTTTGAGCCAGATTTTTGCCTGCATTATGCAGCTTTTTAAGGTTTTCCCTTTTTCTCAGTTTGACTGAAAATATCTCGACATAGGCTAAAAAGGCCTTTTTCTCTGTGTGTAGTTCCTCCTTAATCGAAAGAAAGAATTTACCAAATGGAAAATAGTATCTGGTAAGCTAGTCAAAGTAGGTTTGGAATCTTAAGTACCTTTAGGCTTAAATGTTCTAAATCTGACTGCTGAGTGCATCGGGAAGGCAAGACAGATATTCACAAACCAGTACTTTCACAATGCCATCCTTGAAACAAGTGAGCAGCATGAACGATATCTGATGTTAACCAGTTCTGTGTGTCAATGGTGCTCTTATCATTGAAAGATGGAGACAATGCTCCTTCTATCCATCTAGTTGCCAGATTGTTTTTAGGGCTACTTCTATCTTTTTTGGGAGATTAACTAGAGAAAACAGCAAAACATTTGAATTGCCTTTTGGTCTGATGTTTTTAGTTTGCCTTTGTGAGCCAGTTGATGTGTTTTATTTTTTGTATTACTTACTGATCTATCTTAGATGGTCAGTATCATACCAGAATTCAAAGCATTGTCTCCCTTCTTCTCAAACATTTCCTTTTGCCAGTTTTGTCTCTATTGGAATCAGGTTATTTTGAAACAGTTGAGGAGCTGTTATTCTTTAGGTTACTATTGTCATATTGTGGCCTTTCTTGTTTCAATAAGTGTCTGGAACATCTTAATGTGTAAACTGTTCATCTAAGAAATCAGTGCATGGGTTATCATTACTGTCTCAGATCAACACAGTTATTGAACATGGTACTTAAAGAATCTCAGAATGTACAGTTATGGAAGAAATGTTAATGTCCAGTACAGTTCACAGGCAACATGTTTTCCCCTACAAACTTGTCATTAGAAATCATTACTGAATATGAGTCATTAGAAAAACAGTCAATTGAAGAATATGTGCTCCTGGGACATCCAAAATATTTATTCATACATTCATATCTGCTCTTCAGGTGGTAGGTAAGGTTGATAAAGTTGATAATCTGTTATCAAATCATTCATTACTAGGCCTAGGTTTTAAAGCAGGAAGCTTATTTATCTTCACTATAGCAGTTCTCTATCCATCCTATTCAGACAATGTTTTTTTGTAATTCAGTTGAAAATCCAGTCCTTGTGCCCAGGCAGAAGGTAGCAAATGACATCAATCCAGGCAGGGCAGCAGTTAGAGTGGCCGGCCTTCCAGCAGCACAGGAGGTTTCCTTTCTGGCAGAGTATTTACAGTTCCAGAAGTGTACTGAAAAGTGGTCCTATTGTTATACCTTAGTCCCCTTCTTCTGGAAGTTGGGAGAAGCTCCTTGAAAGGTACTTTGGAGTAAATAGAATTTCCTGACTCCTCTGCCCTGGCTCCAAGTTGGCTGCTGTGACAATACAGGGTCATTAGGCCCTTTGTGTGAAGGCAGTGCACAGGCTATTCAGGTTTAAGTGGGGCTGTGCTCAGCTCTCTCCCTCCCCATCCTGCCAGTTGATTGATTAGTGAGGGACGTCTAACCCATCTAGTCTGTTACTGTCTGCTCGGAATTCACAAAGTCTAACTGGCAGCTATACTCAGCCATGTGACTCAAGACAGGCTCCAGGCACAGAGGGTTAATTGCTGGAAAATGCTAACTTTCTAAAAGTGAATATAAATCATGCATATCTGGCTGTAATGGTTTGGAAACAATTCTTTCAAAAGAACCAACACAAATTAATTTACCTTGGTCTGTGTATTCATTTCACATTTAGGGGCCGATTCCGATCCTGTAAGCGTTTTCTCCGTACGACTCGTACCAGGTAAACTCATCTTACAACCTAGGAAGTACGATTCGTACAGAAAGCCTTTTTCTGTACGAATCGTACAAAAGACCATACAGCTAAAAAATACCAACGATTCTGATCCGGAACTGCTTGTACGTGACGTCCGCACGTATTTGAGCAGCGTTTTCCGGCCCAGCAAGTACGATTCGTACCACGCTTTGATTACGGGAGGAAAAAACTGCCGGGAAAGCAGAACCCTACGCCACGGAGCCCCGGTACGCGACGTACAGCCATGAACCCCATCGTACGTGTTATCCCGGTCCTCTTGGCCTACGACCTGGTGCACCGCACCCGACGCACACGCCGCAGAAGGTGAGAACAACACCCAGGGGCCAGGGTGGGGGTGAAGGGCAGGAAACGAACAAGTTACTTACCTTCGGTAACGCTTTTTCTGGTGGATACAGTATCTGCCTGTGGATTCCTCACCTTGTGAATATCCCCTGCGCCAGCATTCCACGGAACTTTTCTTCCCCAGCACTCCACGTCATAATGCATCGGCTCCGCACGCGACTCTGATTGACGTCACCAGAGCCATAAGAAGCCCACGTCGGTGTGATGACGTCAGTTCCACCCATTTTTTCCCCCGTGCCTTCGAGGCGAACAGGTGGACTAACGACAGACTCAAAGTATACACAGTATACAATAAACCAATACATATATATAATATGCAAAGAAAAGGAATGCAAAGAAAAACAAGCATTTCCTACAACTGTACCATACAGCAAAAACACATATCTACAAGACCTTTTTCATGGTATATGAAGGTGGACAACGGGGAGGCGGGTGGGCCAGTGAGGAATCCACAGGCAGATACTGTATCCACCAGAAAAAGCGTTACCGAAGGTAAGTAACTTGTTCTTCTGATGGATACATCTGCCAGTGGATTCCTCACCTTGTGAATAGATTCCCACAGCAGTCCCCACTCCCGGAGGAGGGTGTCCACCTTCCTATACCAGAAAGTCTTGCAAGACGGAGCGCGCGAAGTGGCCCTCCCTCCTCATCTCAGAGTCCAAGCAATAATGCTTTGCGAAAGTATGGAGGGAGGCCCAAGTCACGGCTTTACAAATATCTGCCACAGGAACACCCCGGGCCAAAGCAGATGTAGATGACTTAGCTCTAGTTGAATGAGCCCTAATGCCCTCAGGAGGGGTCTTACCAGCCAGGGCGTAGCAGATCTTGATGGCCAGTATTATCCATCTCGACAGCGTGCGCTTGTGCACCGCTTTACCCTTAGAACGACCAACGTAGCCAATAAAAAGCTGGTCATCAAGGCGAAAGTCCTTGGTTCTGTCCAAATAAAAACTCACAGCCCTCTTCGGGTCCAGGCGATGGAGTCTTTCGTCCTCTTTGGAAGGATGAGGAGGTGGGTAAAAAACAGGGAGAGTAATGGACTGCCCAAATGAAACGGAGTGACAACTTTAGGCAGGAAAGCAGCCCTGGTCCTGAGAACCATCCTTTCAGCATGTAAGGTAAGAAAAGGAGGTTTGGAACTAAGAGCTTGAAGCTCACTTACCCTCCTTGCCGAGGTTATGGCCACAAGAAAAACCGCCTTAAAGGACAACAGCCTCAAAGGACAACAATGTAGAGGCTCAAATGGGGACCCCATTAGAAAGGTTAAAACAAGATTAAGGTCCCACTGAGGCATTACAAATGGAGTGGGAGGAAACATGTTTGTAAGGCCCATGATGAACCTCAGAACAACCGAAGATTTAAAAAGTGAAGGTTGATCTGGGAGGCACAGAAATGCCGATAAGGCCGAAAGGTAGCCCTTGACCGTGGCCACAGCAAAGCCCTGCTGAGCCAAGGAAAGAGCAAACTGGAGCACATTGGAAAGATGAGCCTTTAAAGGGTCAATGGATCTCTCTCCACACCATTTTACAAATCTTGACCACCTGTAGGAGTAAATGGACTTGGTGGAGTGTCGCCTGGCCGATAAAATAACATCCACCACATCAGGTGGGAGAGAGAAGGAACTCAGGTTGCCCTGTTCAATCTCCAGGCATGAAGGTGTAAGCTCTGGAGCTGGGGGTGTAGACCCTGCCCCTCCGACTGCGAGAGGAGGTCTGCCCTCAGAGGGAGACGGAGCGGAGGGCACGAGGATAGGTGGAGAAGATCTGTATACCACACCCTTCTTGGCCAATCCGGGGCGACCAATATGACTTGGGCCCGGTCTTGGCGAATCTTCCTCAGAACCCGAGGAATCAAGGGTATGGGAGGAAACGCGTAAAGGAGTTGTGAGCCCCAACTCAACTGAAACGCGTCCCCCAACGCTCCCTGCATCGGATACTGGAGACTGGAGAATGATGGGCAGTGCGCGTTCTCGAAAGTGGCAAACAGATCCACCCTAGGGTGGATGCATCCGTTATCACTGTGGCCACCGATGGAGGAAGATGAAAGGGCTTTCCTTGAGACAGGTTGCCCTCCACGCTCCACCAAGACAGATCCGCCGCAGCTTCTCTGGAGATCCTGATCGACTCCCTGAGATCTCCGTTGTGCTGATACCACTGCTTGCGGAGGCAACACTGGAGCGCCCTCATGTGCCAGCGTGCATGGTTGACCAACAGAAAGCAGGAAGCGAACAGACCGAGCAGGCGAAGGACCTTCAGAACTGGAACAACCGCTCCATTGTGGAACAAAGGGACCATCTCCTGAATGTCGAGAATCCTTTGAGGAGGAGGGAATGCTCGACACACAGTAGTGTCCAGTACCGCCCCTATGAACAGGTTGCGTTGATAGGGCACCAGGTGAGATTTGGGCACTTTGATCGAAAAACCCAAGTCGAATAACAGCTGAGATGTTACCTGCAGATGACGCTGCACCATCTCTGGGGACTCTGCCTTCAGAAGCCAGTCGTCCAGGTAGGGGAAAACCGGAATCCCCGACCTCCTGAGATGAGCAGCCACCACTGCCATCACCTTCGTGAAGACTCGAGGTGCGGTAGTAAGACCAAACAGAAGGACCGCAAACTGGTAGTGTTGCGACCCAACCGTAAAACGGAGATACTTCCTGTGCGACTTCAGGATTGGGACATGAAAGTACGCGTCCTGCAAGTCGAGCGACACCATCCAGTCTCCTTGCTGCAACGCTTGAAGAACCTGCGCAAGGGACAGCATCTTGAATTTCTCCTGCTTCAGGTAAAAGTTCAAGACTCTGAGGTCCAGGATTGGACGCAATCTGCCGTCCTTTTTGGGAATCAGGAAATACCGGGAGTAGCATCCCTGACCCCTTTCCTGCTCCGGAACCACCTCTATTGCACCCTTCTGAAGCAAGTCTAAAACTTCTTTCTGCAGGCGAAGCAGATGGTCTTCCGAGCAATAACCTTGGCAAGGAGGATAAGGAGGAGGAAACTCCTGAAAGGGAAGGGCGTACCCAGTCTCCACGAGGTTCAAAACCCAAAGGTCTGTTGTAACAGATTTCCAACCCCGTAGAAAGTAGGACACCCGACCCCCCACAGGTCTTACATGATCTGGGATGGGGGATCTAGGGCTGCTTCCCTGATGCCTCATTGGGAGCAGAGGAGGAGGAGGAAGAAGAGGGGTTGCGTCCAGAACCTCTCCGACCCCTTTGCCTCCCTCTATAGGATTTATAGAGGGGATTCTGCTGTTGCTGCTGCTGCTGTTGGGGCTGCCGTTAAGAGCGAAAAGACGATCTTCAAAAACCCCTAAACTTTCAAAAAGACGAACCCCTAGCAGGAGCTTGCAGTCCCAAGGATTTTGCAGTCAACCTGCTGTCCTTAAATCGCTGCAGGGCAGAGTCTGCCTTCTCCCCAAACAGCTTCTGTCCGTCGAATGGCAGATCAACCAGCGTAGCTTGCACATCAGCTGAAAACCCAGAGGTACGGAGCCAAGCCTGCCTCCTTGCGGCAACAGACGACCCCATGATCCTTGCCACCGAGTCTGCAGTATCCAGCCCTGACTGGATAACTTGCCTGGCACCCGCCTGAGTGTCCGCTACAACCTCCAAAAAGGATGACTTATCCCCCTCAGGCAACTTAGGGGCCAAAGACTTAATGGAGTCCATTAGTGCATGTACATAACGCCCCAGCAGGCATGTAGCATTAGTTGATTTTAACGCCATACTTCCTGTGGAAAAGATCTTTTTGGCTGCCTGATCAACCTTCTTAGATTCCCTGTCAGCTGGAGACTGAGGGAAGGCACCCGAAGCATGCTTGGAACATGAAGCCTGCACAACCAAGCTGTCTGGAGATGGATGAGTTGACAAGAAGTCAGGATCCCATGGTGCAACCTTGTACCTTCTTGCCACCTGTCTGCACACCGCCGAAGATGAAAGGGGTTTCTTCCACACCTCCAAGACCGGCTCCAAGATAGCCTCATTGAAAGGCAACAAAGGCTCTGATGTTGATGATGGAGAATGCAACACTTCTGTAAGCAAGTTGGATTTGTACTCCACAGAATGCAGCTGCAAATCCAAAAGTTCTGCTGCCTTTTTGATCACATGATAGGGAGCCAATTCCTGAGGTGGAGAAGACCTGGCAGATGCATGTTCCCACTCTGGGGTTGTATCCAACCCACTAGCTTCATCAATGCCTTCAAATTCATCTGAAGAAGAGTCGACCTTACCTTCTTCCACCTCTGTCCGATATCTCCCTTCCTCCAATACCCTCTGGGCCTCCCTCCTCGACCGGATCCGGGGAGCCGGCGTCGACGACGTCGTACGCGGCGTCGGAGGAGCCAAAGGTACCGGAGTCGGCGGCGCCATAGGTGGAGTCGGCAGCGCCAGACGCGGCGCCGATGGAGTCGGCCTCGGCGTCGAGGAAGGCTTCGAAGTCCGCTGGTCCTTCCGAGGTCGAAACGGATCTCCAGACGGCACCGGAAACTGCCAAGAAGGCGCCATCGGCATAAAGGGCATAAAGGGGGCCTGAGCATACTGCTGCGGCACCCCCAGTGTAAAAGCCATCGAACCCACGGGACCAGTTGGTGCTCCGGATGGGTAGGCCGCCCTATTAAAAATGCCATACATAGCATTTAAGAAATTGGCAGAATCTGTACCTGGAGCCGGGAACTGAGGAAAAGGAACATACCCTGTATCCCCTTGTGGAGTCTCCGGCGTCGGCTCCGCAGTATCTTCCACCGGAGCCTCAGACTCTTCAGGCACCGGAACAGACTCTTCCTGCTCCTGTTCATGCATGGAAGCATCCGACTCCACTCGAACCGGAGTCGATGCCTTACACGGATCCGATGACCGCGTTGGGGACTGAGTCGGAGTCTGCTTCTTCGAAGGAGAACACCTCGGTGACTTCAAAGGTGAAGGAGAAGGAGACAAGCCTTTGCTCCGGCGCCGACGGGGCGAAGCCGACCTCGACCTCGACTTCCTGGACCTCGAGGACCGACGTCGAGAAGAATGTTTCCTCTTCTTGTGGTGCTTCTTCGACCTCGAAGACTTCGAAGTCGATGACCCCCTCTTCGACTTCTCCTTTTTCCTCCCTCTCTTCTCACCGATCTTCTTCATGAAGAGCTTAGTCTTCTTCTCCTTGAGTGCCTTCGGGTTTATGCTTCTACAGCATCCGCACTCCTCCATATCGTGTTCTGAACAGAGGCACCATAAACAGTTTTGGTGTGGATCCGTCATCGACATCAGACCTCCACATTCCCTACAGGGCTTAAAGCCCGACTTTCTAGTCGAAGACATACTCGAATTAACAGAGTAAAACGGCTAAACTACAAAGTAGCTAAAGAGCACTGGAAAAAAAAACGTTGCGCGTCCCCTCCACATTCCCTACATTGTTTAAAGCCCGACTTTCTAGTCGAAGACATACTTGAATTAACAGAGTAAAACGGCTAAACTACAAAGTAGCTAAAGAGCACTGGAAAAAAAACGTTGCGCGTCGAAGGCGCGGAAAAAAGGGAACTGACGTCATCACGCCGACGTGGGCTTCTTATGGCTCCGGTGACGTCGATCGGAGTCGCGTGCGGAGCCGATGCATTATGACGTCGCCCATGTCGACGTGGAGTGCTGGGGAAGAAAAGTTCCGTGGAATGCTGGCGCAGGGGATATTCACAAGGTGAGGAATCCACTGGCAGACGTATCCATCAGAAATACCCCATACTCAAACCCAAACCTATAATATGGAGGCCATACATTACCACCTGGGACTGGTCACTTGGGGGGCATGTCCAGCAACCCCTGCGTACCGCAACAGCGGAAGTGGACGTGTACGGTGCGTACCACACGTACCCCTACGGCACCATGACAACTCAGGTACGCACCACACCCACGCATGTATGCATGGGTACGGTCCGTACCTGAGTTGTCATGGTGCCGTAGGGGTATGCACCGTACCCATGCATTCATGCTTGGGTACGGTGCGTACCCCTACGGCCCCATGACAACTTCGGTACACACCCTACCCATGCATGAATGCGTGGGTATGGTGCGTACCACTACGGCACCATGATAACTCAGGTACGGACCGTACCCACGCATGTATGCATGGGTACGGTGCGTACCCCTACGGCACCATGACAACTCAGGTACGGACCGTACCCACGCATACATGCGTGGGTACGGTGCGTACCCCTACGGCACCATGACAACTCATGTACGGACCGTACCCACGCATGTATGCGTGGGTACAGTGCGTACCACACGTACCCCGTTACCACAGCAGTAAATTTTGGATACGCCAGGAATGTGGGCCTAGAGGACTGGCCCAGCATGTTACCTTCATATTGGTGTGTGTGTAGGTCCTGGCCAGCAGTGTACAGCTCCAAGGGGGTGCGTGGGTGGGTGCATATGACTCCCAGCAGTGGACAGAGATATGGGGGGGCTGCATATCACTACCAGCAGTGTCCAGACATATGAGGGGTGGGTGCAGAGGACTCCCAGCAGTGAACAGACATATGAGGGGTGGGTGCATATGACTCCCAGCAGTGGACAGAAATATGGGGGTGGGTGCATATCACTACCAGCAGTGTCCAGACATATGAGGCGTGGGTGCAGAGGACTCCCAGCAGTGGACAGATATATGGGGGTGGGTGCATATCACTACCAGCAGTGTCCAGACATGTGATGGGTGGGTGCATAGGACTCCCAGCAGTGGACAGACATATGAGGGGTGGGTGCATATGACTCCCAGCAGTGGACAGAGATATGGGGTGGCTGCATATCACTACCAGCAGTGTCCAGACATATGAGGGGTGGGTGCAGAGGACTCACAGCAGTGGACAGAGATATGGGGGTGGGTGCATATCACTACCAGCAGTGTCCAGACTTATGAGGGGTGGGTGCAGAGGACGCCCAGCAGTGGACAGACATATGAGGGTGGGGGCAGAGGAGTCCCAGCAGTGGACAGACATATGAGGGGTGGGTGCAGAGGACTCCCAGCAGTGTCCCACTCCCAGGAGGATGGATGTCTTTCACACACTGCATGACACACCACATGTGGGTGTGAGGACATATAACACATGCATACCCACCCACGGCGGATGCAGCACAATACACATCCTGATTTCATGCCAACAGACTGATAGTCATGTAACTGCATACAAAACTAAGATAGCCAAAGGGAACACACACTGTCACGCACATCCCAGGTGTGATAGGAATGTCCAGGTGATGGTCCAGCCACCAAGATGTTGTCTCTCATGGAAGGAATAGGGTTCAATGCCACTAGATACAATTCCCACAATTGTGAGTCGGGTGCCCAAATACCCTGCATAACACGTACCATTTGTGTGTTAGGCCATGATTACACACATGCATAGTGCTGAAAAGGGGCAATTGGTCCCTGATGCCATTCCTACATACCCAAAACACAATGACTGGCAAGGATGGCACAGACGATTCAGCAGGAGACATCGGTGAGCAGGCATGGCCATTGTTGAAGGGATCCGTCAACAACAAATTAAATGTTGACACAGGTCAGCACAACAATTGTGCAACTGTTTGCAGGGAACATGTCAGGTGCCACAGAGGAAGGAACACTCCTTGGGACAATGTCTCCAAAGAAAATGAACACACACTACCAATGATTATTTGCACAGACATTGTGATGGCACACAGATACCATGGTCCACCTCATGACCATCATACAAAAACATTTCTCAGAACCCTAACACATTACCAAAACACCAACTTCATGAGCCTCATCACCAACATCAAGTACCTGAAATGCAATAGTGTTCAAAGTAAAAGAAAAGGCTTTATTCAGCACACAAAAATAATAAATTAAGAAGACACTATGTACAAAGGCCAATGGCCAGTCCATTTTTCAAGTCCAAGGGTGGACGTAGGTGACCGTGTCCACCCCTACCTTGCCTGCACAAAGTAACCTCAAGGTTTGTCGAGCGGGGGGGCATCATCTGTGGGAGTACCAGGCCCAGCAGGGATAGGAGGGGGTTGGGTAGGTGTGGTGGGTGCAGGGCTGGATGTCTCCACCACATGGGGTGGGGCAGCGCCAAAGGTGGAGGTGAGCTCGGCGCTGCACACTGCTGCCAGGGCGTCCAGAGTAACCCCTGCACCTGAAGATACCCCAGGGCCAACGGACAGGGGGGTGGCCGAGGGATGGGGTACAGCGCTCTTGGGGGAGGGGGTGGACATGGGGGGGGACTCAACTCCCCTGCCCGGGGACTTCCTCGCCCGCTTGCGGGGTGGTGTCACAGTGGGGGTGAGGGCCAGCTCAGCCATGTAGACCTCTTTGTGTGACAGTTTGGCAGTTTGGCAGGGGAGCTAAGGGGAGTGGTTTTGGAGGAACTGGGCTGTGAGGACTGCGGACTCTGACTGTGGCTGCGTGTCTGCCGTTTGCCCCCAGACCCTGTGGGTGTGCCTACATCCCCCTGAGTGTGCGTGCCAGGAGGTGTGCGCTGTGCCTTACTTGGGGGTGTGCTGGATGTGTCTGTTGGGGTGCGTGCCCGTGACTGTCTGTGTGTGCGTTGTCAGGCATGGGAGAGAAACTGCTTCCGTCAGTGAAGAGTCCATGGACTGCAGAATCCTGCATTGCTCAGACATCGTTGATGACATGCCCTCCACAAACTACACCAACTGTGTGAGCAGTTTAGTGTGTCCATGGAGGACATGCAGCACCAATGCCTGACCAACCTGCAACTGCCGCAGTGTGTCCACAAACTCTTCACTGAGGGCAGCAGGGGTGACAGGGGCAGGGGGTGCGGTGCCTGGTCCGAAGGAGACACGGTGGGACCCTGCACGGACAGAAGGGACGGGAGCAACTGGGAGGACGGAGTTGGCAATGGAGGAGGCGGGTGCAGATGGTGGGATGCTGCCAGTTGTTGTTGCATCCTCCGCCTCCTCAAGGAGGTCAGCCTCGGACCCGTCGGTGTCGTAGATGCTCTCGCCTCCAGACAGGTCCTCCGACTGACTCCCCTCGCTCTCCGTGCCACTGGCTCCTTCTGCCTCAACAGCACTGGTGGCACTGTCGCTGGGTCCCTCCTCAAGGTCCATGCAGGTGTCTCCCTCGCTTGTGGATGATGATGCTGTGGGCAAGGAGAAGAAACCAAAATGCATCAGTCACCTGTATACATCTGACACATGAGCACAAGAACAATTGGTCACAGTGCATATCAGGCAATGCATCATGAGTAACAGCTAGATTACACCCCACATATGTAAGACCTGTACTGCCCAGTTGGTAGACCCACCATGCCACTTGGACACCATGAAAATAAATACACAAAAGGCCACAACTTGAATGAGAAATACACTGAGAAGCTAGTGTCTGTGAACCGGTGAGCACAGCAATACAATGAAGTCATGACACCTCTTGTTTACCCTGAAAGAAACAGTAGTGGTGCACTCAAGGTAAACTAACACACCTCAATACTCAAGGTGTCACCACACTCAGAGACCTGTAAGTACTTTGGAACACAAAACAAACACATGTTGGTACCTTGGGACTCACAATACTTTACACAATCTACATGTTTTGAATGTGCCAATTGGCCATTTCGTGAAAAGAACACTCATGTGCCTGCATGCAATATGTCGCACAAGGCAGTGCACACAAAAGTACATGTACACTGTCATTGAAGAAGCTGGCACATTTTCTGAGAATATAAATTAACAACAGGAGAGAGAGGGAGTTTTTTGGAGCCACTCTTAGTCCCCCAGGGCTAGTATAGATCAACAACAGAAGAGTGTGTCCATCAGGTGTGAACAAGTGCAGAGCGATGTAAAAACGTGAATCACTATGTTGTTAAAAGAACCCTCACTCACCAACCTAGTTGGTGACATGCTTCATCATTGGGTTCCCACCGGAGAGACCGAATGTCTCCCCGGTGTGCTGCGACGCCTGAATTACAGCGGAGCTGGTTTTTCGTGTGTGGATACAGTGCAAAGGGTGATAGTGTAAGTTAAAATATGCCACAGTTTCAACCAATAAGGAATTTTAATAGTGGTAAACCGGACACAATTAAAAGTAGTGTGGCGGACGTTAAAAACTGGTGATAATTGGGCCAGCTACGTCCTAAATCTGGTGCAAAGTGATTAAAGTGGTCAACATGTTTCTGCTTCTGGCGTTAATACACGAAGCATTCTTCAGGACCTAGTGTGAGACCACCACGGCGGTATACGCGCGCTAAGGCGTACCCTAACCTGTGGGGTCTGATACCGCTTTAGACTTACGGTCAAGATTGCCCTTCAGGAATTTCTGAGAGCTTCAGTTCTGTTGAGGCAAAGTAGAAAAAACGACACAGAACAAACAAACAGTGATTCACACAATACATATATAATTTTCTGAGAAGCCACTGTTAGAAATAAATGGTGTTGCAGAAAGTACATATACATGGGCCCACGGAGGTCTTGATGTCTTGACACTCGTTAGTTTGTATCACCAACAAAGGAGTCTCACAAAATCAAGACCACCGTGGGAACATGTATATGGAGAATCTGCAACACCATTTAATTAGAACAGTGGCTTCTTTGAAAAGGTGCCAGCGTGTTCCATGAAAGTGGAAATGTCGTTTGGTGTGCGCTTCCTTGGTAGACATTTTTCATGCAGGCACATCTGGGTTCTTAACACAAATCATCAAATTTCCACATTTAAAATATGAACAACTGTTGACAAGTGCTGTGAGTGCCAAGGTAAACATTTTTAAGAGTAACAACTTGAATTATGTCAGTTGTTACCAGGCCATCCATCACCTGATTACACATTTGGCTACACATATGACCTACTGCCTGTCATCTGGAGTGGCACACATGTCCACACCCAGGACAATGCATAAGCTAATGGGCCTGCAATTGGGTGGTAAACAAGCCCAGCTGTACTGTGGGGACACCCTCATGACAAGCCAGAATGTACACACAGATGTCAGCACACAAAGTCCAAACTGCGTTGCATCAGAACCACACACAGGTGCCAAAAATGTATGAGCAGGATTCATGTTGGTAAAAAAATGACACAGGCTGCAAAGCACGAACATTAAGCACTGGCCAGCATCACAGGGGCACTGCACAGTGTATTGCACAGTGTATTTTTGTACAGGCAATTCTCACACACAAGTCAGACCTGGCAATAAAAAATCAGGGTTGCACATGTATGCCTCTCCCGCACCCCCCCCTTCAATACCTGAGTCAATGTGATTGATACAGATCAAGAAGTGACACCTCTTATTCAGGGTTACAACAACTGTGCTTGAGAAATTGCTTCATTTACACCACATCACCTCGTGGGGCTGGCAACATATATTTGTGACAAACAACCATCAACAGATTGTTGTGAATAGCCACACAGGCACTGCCCAGTGTGAGTATGCACAAGCAAAATGGTGTATCCCTGTCCAGTGGACACATGTAGCACACATTTGCCAAATACAAACTAGGCCAGGGAACAATGCCACAGAGGCAGACCTATGCAGAACACACAGAGAATGTGCATAGTGTTGGATGACACACATGATTAGGAGGCCAGGGTGTCTCAGGGGACTGTAGTGGGCACACTGCTCCGTGGTCCTGGAATGAGCTGACTGTACCAGATTCAACCGTCATGACACTATGCATATCTCACACTCATGCACATCATGTCAGAGGCCACAAGATTGGTCATGCATGCTGCAAGGGTGTCCAGTTGAAAGCTCACACTCCTATGTTGAGAATCAGCCTCAGTGACAACAACTATGGACCCCCAACATAGTGAACAGGTCATGGCACAGACAAGGTAACAACACAAGTCACAGACCACCCTCCCACATGATGCAGAAAGCAATGTGCACTTAGATGTACTGGCACCCTAGATGGCCATGTGCAAATGTGATTACACACAGACCAGGGGACACATGTCAAGGAGAGTAAGGGATGAAAAAGAGCCCCAGGTGACATTGGGGAACAGAAAATGCACTGCACATATGAACTCTGGGAGTGTATTCATGCAAAATAGCACTTCCTAAAGCTGGCGACACATAACACAACAAAAAGCCATGTACCTACCCCTCCTTGCTGCAGTCTCTCCCGTAACTGCCTATCAAGGTCAGGGAAGACCACCGCCAGGACACGTTTCATGTGGGGGGTCAGGCGTCGGCGGCCGCCGTGGGGACGAGGAGGGTTGAGCCCCAGCTGGACCCGGGCGATCCGCTGGGTCCATCACCGGATGTCCTGCCACCTCTTGCGGACCTGTGGCAGCTGCCGACTACGCTCCCCCGCAGTTCTCACGGCCCTGACGACGTTGGTCCAGATCACCCCCTTCTCGTAGGCAGTTACCTGTCAGGATGACAAAGTGACACAACATCAAAACACCTGCTCCATGTCCCAGAGACAAACATTAGAACATCTTTGAAAAGTTGAACAGGGCATAGGATGCTGACATGAATAGCCTCATTCACAACAAGAAATTGGCCTGTGTGCAAGCACCAATGCAGTACATGGCATTGAAAGTCAACAAGTGGCATGGGGGGTACAACACACTCAATGATCATGCCACACACTGTGCAGCACATGCAACAGCCGGCTGATGGCCAGCACATGCCATGCAGTCACATGTCCCACTCCACTGACGCACCCTCAGCAGACTAGACAGACACACCCAGCCACAGATCACTCGCCTGTCATTGACAACAGCAGATACAACCCTCACTCTGCACATGTGCCATTTGCCAGTGGGGAGTCACAGGTGTCGTGCTAGCTCTGCAAGTCTGACACAAAGCACGGCTCACTTGTCACATAAGATGGGTAGATCTGTTGCCTCCACCATGCAGCTGTGGTGCAACACTTCACATAGACACTCACCCACATGACAAGGAACATTCACACACATCAATGTCCATGAGGTCGTACACATCATTTGGACACTCTCACCAGAGCTCCACTCAACTCATACACATCTGTGGGTACACTCACCTGTCACACCGGGGGGACAACTGAATCACCTCAGGACAACAGGAAAAAAAGCCACCAAGGATTTGCCAGGCTGAATGTGTCATGCACTATGCAGTGAAAGTCACTGTAAGCACTATGCAAGTGAGGAGTGCACACAGGAACTACATGATGCTCTGCATGAGATCCATAAGCATGACCCCCCCCCCCCCTCCGGGACACACTCTAAACAACATTGCATGTCAGTCCCACCTGGACACAATATTGACAGTCACACAACAGGTGCATAGGCAAAGGTAGTGGACTCAGCACTCACCTGCTCCCCTGGTCTCCCATACAGCCTGGGGTACTGTGGGAGGAGGGCGTCCAGCAAGGCCTCATTCTCCTCAAGGGTGAATGGCTGGGCCCTCTCAACAGCACGTGACATGGTCCAGGGAAGCAGAGACGGCAGCAGTGTTGTCGACTGGAAAGTTGTGTAGGCAAGTGCCCTCTCATGGGTTCTGGCTGCCTTATATCTGTCTTGCTGAGGGGCATTCATTTTGAGGAGTACATAGTGACTGGTCTGAATCCTTCACATCGTACGTTTACTCCAATGCCTATAAACATACACCAGTGACAGCATTTGCATCGTTCAAATTTTGAGCATCATGTCAAGTCAACAACCACTTTGCAACATTGTATTTTGTGGCCAACTGACTTTTCCAGGAACCCTGATGGACAATTTTGAACTGAAAACTCTGTCTCCATGACAACCAGCATGCATTTAGGGCCTAATACTTGTCCCTTATGTGTCCCCTATGTAATTTTGAAATACACACACAGGTACAGTGTGTTTCACACGTACCCCTACGGCACCAGTTGCACAGTGGTTTGACACGTACGTGTACGCAATAGTAGTACACGTACGTGTACTACTAGTGCGTACCCGTAAGGGGAGCGCACTAGTAGTACATGTAGGTGTACGCACTAGTAGTACACGTACGTGTACTACTCGTGTGTACACGTACGTGTACTACTAGTGCATACCCGTTAGGGGATCGCACTAGTAGTACACATAAATCGCACTAGTAGTACACGTATGTGTACTACTAGTGCGTATACGTATGTGTAGTACTAGTGCGATCCCCTTACGGGAACGCACTAGTAGTACACGTACGTGTACTACTAGTGCGTACACGTATGGGTACGCATTTCACACGCTTACAATGGTAATACAGGCGTACACATGCCAGGAATGGAGGGCTACGAGTCGCACATGGATGTCCATCAAGTACTTGTCATTGCATACGTTCATGTGCAGGCCCTAGGTGTGTTAGCCAGTGATATTGCACAGGTCATCTCATCTAGTTGCACAATTGATGTGTGATGACCTGTGGACATATGTCATGTGTGATGGGGCACTATGTGGCACACATCACCTTGACACTTGCCACATGTGTGTCTGTAGTCCAACTGTGTCATGCACAGCAGCAGTGGGTGGCACAGTCATCAACACCCTCACCTGTCTCCTGATGCCAGGGACAGGGACACTCTATCAACTGACCTGTCACGATCAGCGTGCGCCTTTGGGACTATGTCAGGTGTGTGTCATGTGTTCCCATGAGCTTGATGTCAGTGTCCCGTCAACTGCATCTGCTGTTGGTGCATCCAGCAGGGCTCTGTGTGGAGATGGGCATGGAACACATCTACGCACACCATGCCACATGTGGATTCCCACAGCTGTAGGGTCTGTGTGCATCGGACATCATATTTTTCCAGTCATACATATGTTTGTTGTCTCAATGGCTGTGTCTTTGTGTTGTCACGTGTACCCCTTCATCGCACTGTGTTTGATATGTACATTTGACATTCCATGTGGCCTGTACGTGTGCCTTGCAGTTAGCTGTCTGGATGAGATGACATCCTTCCAATGCAGCTATGTGGTTGTGTGTCACTCCGGTGATATCTGTGGCTCTTCACTCAGACTGGCCCCCAAATCATTTCAGGGCATGTCATGTAGACTTGACAATCAACAGGTGTATCATGCTTTTTGTATGAGTGCCAGCAAGCTGGCATATGTGTCCTGGATGTATTGCACACATCCGACTCCATAGTTACCTGATGTGTATTAGCAGTGTAGCATGTGCTATGTTCATTGACATTGATGTTGGCCGACTCTCAATCTTCATTCTTCCAAACTATGTCTTGCAGGGCACCACCTGTCCCAAGACTAATGCCAGACTTGGGTGCCATGAGGGAACGTGCCTGCATCCGCCGTTACAGATTCACTCAGCAGTTGATTGAGGACTTGACAGACAAGCTTGAACCACACCTCCAACCGCAACACAGGTATCCTACTGGGCTGACCCCCAAGATGAAGGTGATGGCAGCCTTACATTTTTTTGCCACAGGTATGTTCCAATTGACCATATCTGATGTGGGTGGGATGTCACAGACTATGTTCAGCCGTGTCCTGCGTGATGTTTTAGCAGCCATATTGGAGCACCTTGATGAATTCATCAAATTTCCTACTCCAGAGGAGTTGACAGATGTCAAGGGTGATTTCTATGCCCTGGGTGGGATGCCCCATGTAATTGGGTCCATTGATGGTACACATGTGGCTTTGGTACCACCACAGGCACAGGAACAAGCCTATCGCAACCGCAAACATTACCACTCAATAAATGCCCTTGTGGTGTGTCTTGCTAACATGCTGATTTCCCATGTCGTTTTTCAGGATCAGCACACGATGCCTACATCATGAGGCGTAGCAGGGTGCCACAAATGATGCTGCGGCTGCACAATGAACGAGCATGTCTTGATGGTGGGTATACTCTTTTTGTCCTATGTGTTGCGGTATCTTTGTCTCTTACGGCATCTCCTGACCCACTTATTTACATGATGTTTCCATGTAGGGGACTCTGGCTATCCCAACATGCCATGGCTGATGACACCTCTCCGCAACCCAAGAACAGCTGCAGATCACCGGTACAACAATGCACACGGGCAGACCAGGCGAGTGATTGAGAGGACGTTTGGACTCCTGAAGAGCCGATTCCGGTGCCTGGACAAGACAGGCGGGTCCCTCCCTTATGCCCCGGAGAAGGTCTGCCAAATCTTCCTCATGTGCTGCATGCTGCACAACATGGCAGTTGAGAAGGCAGTGACACACATCCTGGATCCGGATGAGCAGGAACATCCACCCGTGGAGGATCAAGGCCTTGCTCACGAGGCTAGTGATGAGGAGGAGGAGGGGGATGATATCCGGAGTCAGCTCATACTCAACTTCTTCTCATAATGGTGAGTCCCTGGGTATGAGTGTGCAAGCTTGTGGCATTGAGTGGCATGTGTTGCAATGTGTGTGTTCAGCTGACTGAATGCAAAGTAACTTGGATGTGTGTTCTGATGTGTCACTCGAGTGATGATGTCATGCAACACAGTTTTGCGGAGAGACTTTCTTTGCAATTTACATGTGTCCAACATTGTTCATGTTTTGTAAATGTCCATATGTGCGGTGAGAATTGTTTTAGGTGGCTTTTTGTGTGTCTGTCATTCCCAGGTATTTTGCGCCTGTGGTCTGCTCGTGTCATCGTTGTCCTCCTGCTATTCCTCGTGAGTATTGCAACATGTGCTGAATCAGCGTTCCATGCACGGACATGTGGAAAAGTCAGTTTGGGTAAGGATTTCTGCAAGGCTTTTTGGTGGTGGTACGGGGTGGGAATGTGTGGGGACTGCTTCTGTGCATGTTGAAGTACCATGCATACATGTCTTCTCACCATGGAGCATATAACATGTAGCATCACTCCCATAACATGATAGTCACCCTTCTTGACAGTCATCTGTAGTGGAGTGTGGCGTCTGATGAAGGCATAAATGTGTGTAAACCTTGCCTCTGAAACATTGCAGATGCTACGGGTAGACATAGTGGGGGACATCACAACAACAGTCTCCATGGGGAATTGCAGCCTCTCCGTGTGCAGCAGGATGTGTTTGGCTCATCCCCTTAACTTGTGTGCCAGTTCATTGTGATTTACATCATCCGTGGTGTGAAGGGGTGTCCAGCATATGTCCCACATGTTCTGTCAACTGACCTGTGAGTCTGTTAATATGGATGTATATCCCTTTGTGTGTGTATGTGGAATAAAGGTGTTCAGCACAATCCAAAGTGCCTCATCTCTGTCACTGCAGCTCTCTTGCCAGTTTGCATGCATCATCTATGGCAGTATTGTAAAAGAATGAGCATCTGTGTGTATGTGTACTTTGGGAACATGCATGCAGTGCTTTATGGCTAATGATCTCTATTGTGCATGAAGTACCTGGTTGTGTATGTATTTGTGCAGGTTGCTCCCCACAACGGGACGTGAACGCCTGCTGATGGTGTGTCTCCTTTGCGCATCTCCGCATTTTGTTGCCTGATACAGTGGCTGTAATTTATGTTGATTGTTCATACATTTTCTCGGAGTGACACATGAGTAACCTGACACTCCTTCCTTTACATACACCTGTTGCACTGTGCTTTTCAGACCTCCTTGTCTTTGCCTAATTTCTAACCCCGTCCGCCTGCTGCTGCCTCACCTGCGGCACCGCCACTCCGAGTGCCCTGATTCTGCAACCCCTACACCTCAAAAATGCTCAGCCCTTCCCCCTCCACCCACTCGAAATGCAGCCAGCAGCTTTTCTGTGTCACTGTAGCCCCAGCGCTGTGCCAAAGGAAGGACCGTCTGCGCCTGCAACATGCACATTGCACGACCCTCTAGTCTTTGCATGACCCACGTCATACAACAGGCTCATGCTGCAGCCACTCTCCAAGCAATGTCCTCGTGACAATCATCCGCCTGCTATCAGGCAACCCCTAAGCACACACACGACACCTTTGCATGCTGAGTGTGCTACTCCAACTGCCTACACAGCGCTGCCCAGCCTACCAGACCCTGTCAGAACAACCAGGTAATGTGCCTCCTACTCCACACCCGCTCCATCCACCAGCACGCCATTGGACTCTGTTACCTCCTCAACACAACAGCCCCACACATCACCTTCATGACAGTAACCTGGACAAAAGCATCCTCAGCACATGACGTCTTCATTGCCATCTCATACGGATACAAGATCACCTGCAGGGACGGCAACACCAATCCCGGGGGCTGAATTGCTATTTATACACAAGTACACCCTCAGAGTCACAAATACGGGTTTGCAGCAACTCCCTGGCAACCCTCAGAGTAACACTCATCTACAGATATGCAGGCCTACATCCACAATTCCGCTAAGCCATCAACACGTACATCTGCACGCACGCCCTCACCTCCACAGGCTACATGTGGCTGGGGGCCAGTAACTTCTTGCTGGAGGGGAACCACACCACCATCCATCATTGGTCCATCAACATTTGAATCCACGTCTCCGACAAGCAACACTGTGCCCCACACCCGCTACTGATCCCCCAAAGACGCTTGATGTAAGTCGCCACAGACAAGCTGTGTGGGACATTCAAAACAACACCACCGCCACACCCTGCAACCTCACGCACTGGATCAGCAACTGATCCAACAATCTTGCCACATTGACGGACTTTCCTGTGAAGCACAAAAACAGTTAAGGCACCTGTGACAAGGCAGACCTACTGGACTCCTACAGACCTAGCCGGACTCTTGTGCAAACCTTGCAACCCAAAGAGCCATAATTTTCCTTACAGCCCTGGAAAACACCACACACAGCCATCACCATATCATCAGCAAGGACAAGTGGAGATCCTTCAGATAGTGCCGAGATCCCCAAACACACGACATCAAGGAGCTCATCAGCATTGTGAGTGAACTGACAGCATATCTCCATCCAAGACACACCACCCTTGCAAGGCAGATCCCATCCCTTGCAACTTTGTAACACTGCAAGCTCATGGCGATACACAACAGCCTTGGCACACAGAGGCAGACAGCACTTTTATCCGCAGGACAAACCCCCCTCAGGTTCTGGACTCCCGTCAGCAGCAAGTACACAACCTGGCTCATGTGCAACATACACTCTGGCTCTCCATCAGGCCCCTTCCCACACAACATCTAAACCACATCATTCGACATCCTTCCAGCGCGTCATGTATGTCTCCTTTGAGTTTGCCACATTGCATGGGTGCAGGAGGCATGCAGAGCCCCAGGCCCTTCTTAAACAACGGACACCAGTACCCCAGGATCTCCTGGTACATCACCCTGCTCCCTACCCAGCAAATGTCATCAGAAAGACACTCAACAAGCAACTGACAAATTTCCTCCATGCAACCAGCTCCAGGCAACCGGCACCAGACCATCTTCCACAGTAATCACACCACTGCAACCGTCATCATTGCCACCACCAACGATAACTTTGCCCTGCTCAACAATGGTGAGGCCACCACCCTTGACCTCTCAACGGCATTCTACACCATGTGCTACCACCCTGTCAGCTCACACATCTCCAACACTGGTATCCAGAGGAGGGCCCAGGATTAAATCAGAAAGCAGCTCACCAGCAAAGCCCAGGGAGTCTGCCTCCACCCTGCAACATGTAGTACACTGGGGTCATCTGGCCCATGCCACAGGGCTCTTCTCTCTGCGTGACGATCTTCAATGTCTCCATGACCCCCCTCTCCACCATCACATGCGCACACAACCTCATCATCATCTCGTATGCCATTGACACCCAGCTGCTCCTCAAACTCACCAAAGAGCCAGCCAGTGCCAGATCCAAACTTCAAGAAGGCATGAGATCCGTTGATGAATGGCTGAACATCAGCCACCTGAGGCTGGACTTGGACAGGACAGAGGTCATCATCTGAGGATTGTCCCCTTATGGCTGGGTCAACTCCTTGTATCCCACTGGTCTGTGCACCGCACCAGCACCCAGTGGCCACGCACGCAAGCTGGTGTTCATCATGGACCCATCGCTCACAATTACCATGCAACTCACCACCATCTGTACCTCATGCTGCAACACCCTCCACATGCTGCAAATGACCCACAGATAGATCCACTCCAGGCAAGACAGACCGTCCCCCTGTTCCACGACACCAGCCGGCTCAAATACAGCACCGGCCTCTACGGAGAACAACAGCAAAACTGCAGGAGAACTTGTCCACATCCAGGGTGCATCCGCACACCTCATCTGCAACATCCCCCGCCCCAGCCACATCACTGTCCACCTGAAATAGGTACAATGGCTAACTGTGTGCTGCAGGATCACCTTCAGTCTCCTCAACCACACTCAGGACGCAGTCCACAACCCCAGACCCAAACCGACCTTGTGTCATCCAACACACCGTTGGCCCAACTCCATGCAGCCCACCTTGCCCTGGCCACCATTCATCACATCCACATAAAAAATGCAGGCAGGAGATAGTTCTCCCACCTCGCCAAACAGACCTGGGACTCCCTCCCCGGGCACATCAACATGACCTCTACACCTTCATGTGACTCTTCCAAATTGGTCTGTCTGAGCAGTATTGCAAGCCCCCCCTCAGCAGCTTGAGGCCGTCACGGGTGTGTATTGGGCTCCATGTCTGTATTTTGTGATACATTGTGACCCATGTGTGTCCTCGACCGGACTCAGATCCAAGTGTATGGATGGCTGGAGTTAGTTCCACACTCAGGCATACTTCGACTTATCCCCACACGTATGTTGTGGACTCATGCTAAATGACTGGGGTGTGATTTGTGCACAGAAAAAGGGGCAATGCAGGGACCATAGAATCCAAAGTTCACAGGGGGAGATGGGATCCTTGGCATTTGAAGTCATCAGAGTCCAGCCCACAGTGTTTGGCATCATTGGTCAGACTGTGACCAGCAAGTCCATGTGGCAGATGATGTCAGTCAATGAGGTGATGCTGCCGCACATGAAGGCCAGGTGCCAGGCCAGGTGACCTGGGAGATGTGGATGGGCCGCTGCCTCTCAGATGCAGGCCTTGACGATGCTTGGGACGCTCCGTCGGACGAATCCTCCTCCCTGTGGCTAGTGCTGGTCTGCGCCTGGTGGCACAGGGAGGGTTGCCCATGTTGTTGGCGATCCGACGGAGTGAATGGCTTATGTCCCTTTGCACCGCCAGGAGCTCAGCCAGTCGTGCCTCCATCCGTCCTTGGTGTTATTGTTGACTGGCGTGTTGCTCGGCCTGCTGGTTCTTGATCTCTGTGAGGGTCACCACTACCTGGCTAATCTCCCTGGTGTCACGCCGGTATGCATCCATGATGTTGTGTATGTGTGACATACCGGTCCCTTCAGCTGGCTGGTCAGGTTCTCGCCTGCGCCTGCCTCCACTCCCACCTCCCCTGCCCACATGAGCCTGGCCTGCTGTTGTGGACACATCGGGTCTACAGGACCCCTGAGGGATGGCAGTGGCGGTGTTGTCTGCCTCCTCCTGGGTGCCTGGCGCATTTTGTTCTTCCTGGTCAGACTGGCTCAGTTGTTCACTGCGGGCAGAGCTCCTCGGTGTCTCCTGGGATGTGGCAGGAATGGGGGTGGTGGTTGGTACAGATGTTCCTGAACCAGGTTCTGTAGGGGCTTGGACACCAGAGGGTCCAGGTCGGTCGGGGTCATCCGCAGAGTGTTGCGAGGCGTCGCTGCCGGTGGGATCAGGTTCCTCCCAAGCCTGTGACTGTTATTCTTCACCCCCATTGTTGGGGGATATTCATCACGTTGCCCTGTGTGTGAGAGACACACATTGTTAATGCTGTTTCATGCAACATGCATGTTTCATACACATTCAAGTTGGCACTGTTCCTCCAGGTAGTTGTATGTGCCTAGCATTCTCCTCAATGTTCACTTGTGGATGGGTATGTTGCGGGTGACAGATTGATATGTTCTCCCGAGTCTTTGACATGTCGATTTGTGGCTTGGGTGCTTCTTCGGCTATGTATTGGTCTTGTTGTGTTGCATGTCCATTGTGACAGTGGGTAAATCCATTGCCTGTCCTGTTGGTGTCTGCTTGTGTAAGGGGTATGTGTGACAGGGCCTGCTGGTGGGTGTAGTGTGATTTGGCACTGGGGCTCCCAGGTGATGTAGCTGTCCCCCCATGGAGCATGCTGCCGTGAGTGTGAGTTCCTGTTCTAGCTATCTGACATTGTTGTCTTGGTGTTTGTGTTTGCACTTGTCACAGGAGGGCCTTGTGCTGCTTACAACAGGGAGATCGTGCCACCGGGCTTGGCATTCGGTCCTGGTCCTTCTGATGGGTGCAACAGCATTCATCCTATCGACGATCCTCTGCCACAGGCGTGATTTTTCAGCTCTTCTGGTCTGTCTGACCAATGTTCCAAACAGCTGTGGCTCAACTCTGATGACTTCGTTGACAAGGATCTCCAGCTCCTCCCTTGTGAACTTTGGATTCTTGTCTGTGGGCATGGTGTGGGTTGAGGGTGTGGATGGTTGTGGGTGTGTGGGTCTGAATGTGACAGTGTGTGTCTGAATGTGGAGAGGGGGTATGTGTGAAGGTGTATATGTTAAGGTGGATGGGTGCAGTTGTTTGTGTGTGCTCTCTAGCTGCAGTGAGTCTGTTGCAAAGGTTCATGGTTTGTGTGTGTGGGCCTTTTTATTGGTCCATTTGTGGGTGGCGCTCTGTTTGAATTTTTGGTGGGTGTGTTATATGGGGTGGTTGTGAGTTTGCCCCTCTGTTTGCCTGTTTGTATCTGTCCAAGTCAGTCCTTTCCATTTTTTTTGCAGTGTAGACATGTTTTGTGGTGTTGTGCGAGTCGAATAGGCACTCCTTGTGCTGTTGTACAGTGTCCGGGGTACAGTACGGTACAAGGGTACGAGTCGTACAGCCACACACCCCCATGCGTTGTGGATGTACGGTGCGTACACGGACATTGCTATGCACGGTGCGTACACCCCATTGCTTATGTACGGTGCGGGTGCGTACACTACCATTGCTTATGTACGGTGCGTACCCGCAACATCCCATATGTATGGTGCGTACCCGCAACATCGCGTATGTACGGTGCGTACCGGCAACATCGCGTATGTACGGTGCATACCCACAACATGGCGTATGTATGGTGCGTACCCGCAACATCGCATATGTACTGTGCATACCCCCAACATCGCGTATGTACGGTGCGTACCCCCAACATCGCGTATGTACGGTGCGTACCCGCAACATCGCGTATGTACGGTGCGTACCCCCAACATCCACCGTACATACGCGATGTTGGGGGTACGCACCGTACATACGCGATGTTGGGGTATGCACAGTGCATGCGCACTGGGGGTACGCACCGTACATACACAACGCACGGGGGTGTATGCTTGTACGACTCGTACCCTTGTACGACTCGCACCCCGGGAACAACTTTTCCAGGGATACGAGCAATACAAAGTTCGCTTCGTAGCGGGTAATGGCATTCCCCGTGTACGGGACGTTTTCCGTACAAATCGTAAATCGGAAAGCCGGTCCGGATTGTACTAGTACAGTCAGACTTCATTTTTACGATTTGTCCGACTTTTCCCGATCTGATTCGTACGGATAGGGCACACCCGTATGTATTTTTCACATATGAATCGTACTTCATGGGTCGGACGGGACTCGTACGATTCGTATGGAAAAATTTACAGATACGAGTCGTACGGGGGAGAAAAATACAGGATCGGAATCGGCCCCTTAATTGAACAATTATTTGCACATTCATTTACTATATTTGGAAATATGTCCTACAGGACAACTGTCTTTTTCTTTGAAGACCTCTAGAATCAACAAAGAATGACTACAAAATGACCAACCAATACAAAAAAATGTAAAGCAAATTAGACATGAAAACATTTAAGACATGAATGACTTGATCTCCATTACTGGAATCAGCTCCCCATGCACTTGAAACAATGCCCTGACCACCTTCAATTCAGAAATCCCCTTAAGACCATCCTTTTCTATGTCTGATTATGCTCTAGCTGCTTAGGTTACCTTGTTGCTTGTCCGAAGCGCAGAGATACCCTTCCGGGGGTCGATACAGGCGCTATATAAATAAACAAGACTTTCACAACTTGGAAAACATATTCGTAAATACATTCACATTGATGGAAACCCTATGAAACTACCAGTCTAACAAATTTGAAAACACCAGAGGAATAAGACACAAATGGTAGGATTTTTGTGACCCTCTTGGAACTGGGTAAGGGGTTGTTACAACAACGATCGGTAGTGAAGTAAATGCTTTGATTATGTTGTTACTAGCCATCATATAATATCCTCTGCCGTTCCCCTAGCCTTTGTTATTGACGCGTTTCATAGCCTATATTATTTATGGGTTCTCATCAAGACCAAGACTGGCTGTTTCTGTAAAATAAATAAATATTATGTACACTAAATTAGCTGATTTCCGTTCCTATTTATGTTTAGTTCCAGTTTTAACTTTTAGGAGAGGAATATCTCTTTGTATCCTTGCTGGGGGCATCATTTTTTAACCAATTTGAAGGCTGAAAGTAATAGAATTGTCGTATTACACAAGAAGTTATACTATATGGATCAATTTACGATGTCATTGAATTACATGTTGTACCTCTACTCATTGTATCGACAGGGAAACTTCTGTTCTCCAGTTCTTCGCTCTGTAAGGCCGGCAGCACTGTAGAAATACCCTCAAATTGTTTATCTGTAAAAAAGAATAGTCTTGTTTTATACGTCAAAATTGACTTGTTTTATACTTCGGAATTGACTGAGGCCAACTTGTTTGTCTTTAAAATGTGCCGTATGTGTATCCTTAATCAGTGTGGTGACTTAAATCTGGCCTCTTTCCACATTAGGTTTAAAAATAACAAAACCACACAGCCCGCTGTTGTGTCCGTGCGCCCGGAAGTTGTTAACATTGGACACATTGTAGCCGGTTCGCATAACTTAGGGCAATTTGAATTATATATATCCTTACTCCTGGCTAGGTTGAGTTCTTTTTCTTTATTGTTTTTACTAAAATGCAAGCACTCAATTGCTTGTTGTATAAGGTCGCTCAGAATGGGAGGGAGTTGGGAACATTGTTACTGTCACAGGTGAATTTATGAGTGAAGTAGTAGTCATTTGCTCGGGCAACATTGTTGCACGGATAATAACCCCTCACTTATTTTCAATCTTCCTTCTTTGTGCACCCAGTGTTGGCTGCCGTTTGCTGCGATTGCTGTTGTAAATAAACATATCCTCATACATCACTATAAAGAGTTCTGCCATTTCTGGTACAAAGGGACAATGCATGGCGGTCCCTTGAATCTGCATAAAGAAATCATATTCATAATTGAAATAGTTGTGTTTCAATGCCAGTAATGCCAATTTCAGTATGAACTGTGTTGGAACTTTATGGGGACGTGGTCTTATTTCCCAAAAATTTTCTATTGCTTCCAAACCTTGGTCCGGTGGAATCTGTGTATACAAAGAGACCCCATCAAATGTAACCATGCCATTGACTGTGTGCATCGAAGGGATGACCTTCTACCTTGTTAATAAAGTTCTTGTGTCCCTTAGATATGAGGGGACATAATTGAGGAATGGTTTAAAAAAAAAGTTCAACATCAATAAGGGATTTGTGAAGCCCGCTACTCACCCGTGATGGTCTCAAGGCACTGGGGCGGCGTGCGTGCAGCTCGAATCTGCCAAAGAGCCATGTTTTGAGGCTCTTCCTGAAGGTGTGCAGAGTGGGGGAACGTCTGATGTTGAGCGGGAGCTCGTTCCCGGGCTTTGACGTGATGTAGGAGTAGGCTCTTCATCCTGCTCTGGCTCTGCGGATGCGCAGGGTTTCGACAAGGACGAGGCCGGCGGAGAAGAGGTCTCGCTTGGGTGTGTGGAAGGAGACTCTTTCGTTGAGGTATTGGAGTCCGGTGTTATGGAGGGATTTGTAGGCGTGAGTGAGTAGCTTGAAGGCTGCTCTCTTCTCAAAGGGCAGCCAGTGGAGGTCTCGAAGGTGCTGGGTGATATTTTCATGCTGTGGGATGCAGAGGACGAGTCTGGCACCGGTGTTCTGGATGGTCTGGAGTTTGAGGAGCAGGGATTTGTTGATTCCAGCATAGAAGGCATTTCTGTAGTCGAGTCTGCTTGTTATGAGCGCGTGGGTGATGCTCTTTCTGGATTCGGGGGGATCCACTTGAATGTCTTGAGAAGGATGCGGAGGGTGTTGAAGCACGTGAAGGAGAAGGCATTGATTTGTCGAGTCATGGTGAGGGAGAAGTCGAGTATGATGCCGAGGTTCTGGGAGTGGGGTTGAAGAGGGTGGTGGGCCAGCAGGTGTTGTCCCATGCTGAGGGGGTGGGTTAGAGGACGAGGACTTCTCCGAGTTGAACTTCAGACAGCTGCTGCTCATCCAGGATGCAACGTCTTTCATTCCTTCCTGGAAGCTGAGTCTGGTGGTGTCAGGTTCCTACGTGAGAAATAGGATGAGCTGGGTGTTGTCGGTGTAAGATACAATGCTGAGTCCATGCTGTCCGACGATAGCGGCGAGAGGGGCCATGGAGGTGTTGAAGAGCATGGGGCTGAGCGAAGATACTTGGAGTACTATGCAGAGGATCACAGTGGGTTCGGAGAGGAAAGGCAGGAGTCTGATTATTTGGGTTCGGCCAGTGAGGAATGAACGGATCTAGTCGAGAGCGGTTCCCTGTATGCCGGAGTCGTGGAGACTGGCGGTGAGAGTGGGGTTGGAGATGGTGTAGAACACAATGAATCGCAACCCGAAAGGATTGGCCTGCCAGGAGGTGTTTGCTCATTCTTGTGGATTTTTGTCTTGAAGTATATGACTGGAATTCTTGTGGTTGTTTTAAAAAAAAAAATCAAACTCTTTAGTGCCTAGGTGTTCTTCATTGAACACTTCTTGCAGAACTTGTGAAATTTCCTCTTGAATTTCCAATGTTGGAGCATACCTCAATGCACGGTACCAGTTGGTATTATGGATGTGTTTCCTTCCTTCTTCTAGGTAACCATCTTTCCTCCATACAACTACTACACTCCTCTTATCAGCCTGTTTGATCACTACAGATTTGCCATTTTTGAGTTTTTAGATTGCCTGCATCTGATTCTTTGTGATATTTTTTTTGCAATATTGTTTCATATTCTCAAGATAATTTAAGGATGAATTTAAGGATGAAAGCAAGTTTGCTCAAACGTAATCACTTCCTATGGAATGGTGTGTGGGGGTACAGAATCCTGATTTTCGCTTAGACCAGAGGGTTCCTCAATTCTTCTTTTTTATCAATCGAATTTGACTGAAGAATTCTTAGGCTTCCATTTCTAATCTTGCAAAATCAGTAGGTTTCGTGGGCACAAAGAACAAGCCCAGTTCCAGGACTTCTTGTTGTAAGAGTCTTTGTAGAGAAGTTGACTATAGGACTTTTTATTGGTTTTGATAAAATTGGCGTCTTGTACGCATTTTCCATGGCTGATTCTTGAAGCAGCCTTTGTTTTTTTGCTAGCCTCTTGCTAGAAAAGAATTCTGCCTTTGGACGTTTAGATTAGAATTGCCTTCACGACCATCAGATCCATCAACTGATTCAGTGGAAGAACCATTGGAAATGGTCAAAACTCTATTTTTAGATCTCCCATGTAAATCGACCAATGCTTTCCTAGGTTCAGTACGTGAACAGTAATCTTCCTTCATGTATGGGTACACGATCTCTATGTTAAATGCTTTTTTGTCTTTTTCAATTTTGAACTTGCTGCTATTATCCTTATATATGGTGATTTAATTTACGTTTCTTTCCAGTAAGATTTTTGCTTCTGTTGCAGTCTGTTTTTCTTAAATGGTTTTTTCTAGAGCTTCAGTTTCCTCAGCTTGCGTTTTACAAATCCTCTGTGCTGTTTCAATAGAATGGACCATAAGGTAAGAGATCTTTACTCCATCTCATCCTCGGCTAGACTCAGCAGTTTTACTATTTGCCACTGTATAAGGACTGAGGTTCAATGCTGCAAAGTCCATCCTCTTCCCATCCTCATCGGCCACTTCAGACCCTGGATATTCACTTGGCGAAGTCCCTGTGACGTGGTGTATTGATGCCTTCTGTTACCTGGGTGTCCATGTTTATCAGATTAAAGCCGATCTGTTTGAAGGAAACATTACCAGGGCCACCTTCGCTATCCATTCGCAGATGAATTTCTGGAAAACTCCCCTGCAGTCTATATCAGGCAGAGTGGCCCTCTTGAAGCCTTGTCTCTTTACATCCCCCCTCCTACTTCAGCAAGTTGGAAACTTTGGTCAGGGATTTTCTCTGGGGGACGTCCAGACACATGGTCTCCATCAGGATGCTTTATCTACCAGCGGGATAGGGCGGGCTTCCGGTGCCTTATCTAGAGCACTATTACCTAGCTGCCCAGCTGCAATGGGTAGCCAGATTGCTAGCTTCACATCACCTGTCAGATACAGCCACATTGCAACCACCAATATCCATCCACCTCATACTTTACATGTTCCACCCCGACGCGAAGACCAGGAAATCAAGCTCTTGGCTACTCTCAATAGCATACAAATGTAACCGCACCATATGCCCCGGCTATTCTTCTACTGGGAACACCAAGGGGTGGGTTGCCTCCCACATCAGCGGTGCGCGCAGCTGGGACGCAGCAGACATTCGTGACTCAGGAGACCTCTTTAGGGACAGCACTTTAATCCCATATGTAGATCTAATTTCAGAAGAAGGCCTCTCCCTGGGGCATTTCCTATTACATCGCACACTTAGAACCTCGCTCACCTCTCGGTGGGGTAGCTTAGCAGCAGAGCCTCCTATAAACCACCTGACGCATTACTTACATATAATGGGCGAAGGGGGACATTTAATACGCTGGTTCGCATCGTCCCTCCGTCAACACACTGGGATCTCACTGACCCCTCTAAAACAACATTGGGAAGAAGACTTAGGGCGTGCCTTTTCGTTGAAGGAATGGGCGGCAGTACTAGTTGGCCCAACATACATCCCCCGCAACCAACGCTTTCGGCAGATACAATACTTCATTCTACATCTAGCTTTACGTTTGCCCAATGCAGACTTACTGAACACGCTTTGGTAATGCCCTGCCCTGGGAGAGTACTGGACCGACATAGCAACCACTTTAGCCCTCTGCACCGTGCACAACATCCCTTTTTACTGGGAGGCGTTTACTTTGCACCTCTTTAAGAGGGTCAGGAAATACAGGATAACCTCACAATTCTTAGATCTGGGCCTAGTCACAGCAAAAATCCTGATCGCTAAAAGATGGAAGGCGTCTGTAGCGCCTCATCCACAAGCCTGGCGCCGCTCCTTGCTCAACTGGACCAGGGCAGAGGGTGTTGCCGTGCAGAGGGAAGACCAGCTGGGATCCTATCTAGTGGTTGCGAGGATATTGTAAACATTCTACAGAAGATGGAAGCACCCGCTGAGGTTACACAAGAGGAGGCGGAAGCCTAAACAGATCAAATGCCACATTCTGCTATCGCTACCACAAAATCCCTGGTACAGCGACATCCCTTAATCCCCTCAGCCGGGCACATCATAGGGACCTAATGCACACTACAAGCAGACAGACACCTGATGTAACTTTTTGCCTCTATAGGTCCCTGGCGGTTATCCCTACTCTTTGTTGACTTATTTTGCCCTCATTTTGTTGAAGCCTACGCCCATTGTTGAGAGATGTATAGCCCCGCAAACAGATCAGCAATGATCTACACACCATGATGACAATTATGCAGTTACTCTCTCACTCAGGTGTTCTAACGCTGTGGATTTCGCTGATCCCACACGCTGAATACATTAAGCACATACTACCACCGCTGTGTCCTCAATAATTGACAAACCAATGTATTTTCTCTTGCTATACGGTTTTATTGATCTATTGTAATGCATTAGTAAAGTTGAAAATGAAAATTAGAATAAAAAGATTTAAACAAAAAATACATTCTGGGACACACATAGCCAATCAGGACCCAGCACACACAGTACACACAGTGATCAGGCACTCCCCATGCTGGACATCTGGACACATTATCTAATTGCCGCATTGTTCCCACTCAAGGTCGAGGCCCACCTAGATTCCTCATCCGAAATAATAATTTATGGCTCTACAGCCAGTCATACACATTCCTTTCCAAAAAACGACTAGCGGAACAATTTGTTGCATCCAATGAAATGTATAAGAGTCTATGTTAGACCAATTGTAAATTGAGACAGGCCTCGGGCCCTATTCCTGTAACTGTTCTCCCGGCCATGCTCTTTAATTAAATGAATTGTTCCTGTTTTCCCAAATGCCTCTTCTATCCAAGGTATTTCGTGTTCAAGCAATAACACCACATATGCTGTACTGTATGGTTGGCTATTTCTCATTAACTGAGAGTTGTAACTTGCTCACACATTATGGGAGGTTTGGATGACCTGTTTTGTGATGGGGAAAAACATCTATAAAATGTTTGAAAAAATGCAAAATTAATTTATTAGATAATAATGTGTGCCTCCTTAAAATTGCCACAGCCTCTTTGTCTCAATTCAGGCCAAAATATGTTTTGCAACAGCTAAGGTAACTGGGATATTGGTTGGCTGTGGTGTAAGCCCTGGTCAAACAACAGCCACTATCCCTTGCAGGCGATGTAAAAAATATAGAAGTAAAAAATATCTATGAAAAAATATAAAATGCAAACAGGGAAGTACAAAAAAATCAAGAAACAAAATATCAATGTAAAAAATTATTTGTACAAAATATCGATTTTATGTACACATTGAGAATAAAATAATAAATATTAAATGTGTTAAATAATAAAATAAATACAAAAAAATTAGGTAGATTTAATATAAAGTTTTACAAATATAACAAATAAACATACATACATAATAATTCATATATGTTTACTTTAAATCTATTAATAAACTATGTACGAACAACATAACATCTTATGAAAAACATTATATTATAAATGAATTCATTAAACTATTTAAAAATCTTCAAACTTAAATTTCCCACTCCAGTCAGTGCAACAGTAGGGAAAGTGTTGGATAGCGGAGGAGTAAAAACGCCTATTCCCACTCCAGTGAGTGCACAGTGGGGAAAGTGTTGGATGGCGGAAGGGTAAAAATTACTATTCCCACTCCAGTGAGTGTAACAGTAGGAAAAGTGTTGGATAGTGGCGGGGTTAAAATTACTATTCCCACTCCGGGGAGTGTAACAGTAGGGAAAGTGTTGGATAGCAGAATGGAAATATTATTATTTCCACTCTAGTGAGTGCAACACTCGGGAAAGTGTTGGATAGTGGAGGGGTAAAAATGACTATCAATCAATCAATCAAACATTTGTAGAGCGCACTAAATACCCGTGAGGGTCTCAAGGCGCTGGGTGGGCACTACTGATCAAACAGCCAGGTCTTGAGTAGCCTCCTGAAGGTCAGCAGGTCTTGGGTCTGTGTTAGGCTCAGTGGGAGGGTGTTCTAGGTCTTGACGGCGAGGTGGGAGAAGGACTTCCCGCCGGTGGTTGTTCTTCGGATGCGCGGGATGGTGGCAAGTGCGAGGTCGGCAGAGCGGAGCTGGCAGTTGGGGATGTAGAAGGAAAGTCATTTGTTGAGGTAGGCTGGGCCGGTCTTGTGGAGTGCCTTGTGTGCGTGAATGAGGAGCTTGAAGGATATCCTCTTGTTGACGGGCAGCCAGTGCAGGTTTCTCAGGTGGGAGGGTGATGTGGCCGTGGCATGGTACGTCGAGGATCAGTCGTGCCGAGACATTTTGGTTGCGTTACAGTCGTTTGATGAGCTTGGTCGGGGCTCCCGCGTAGAGGGAGTTTCCGTAGTCGAGTTTGCTGCGGACGAGTGCCTGGGTGACTGTTCTTCTTGTATCTGTCGGGATCCACCTGTAGATCTTGCGGAGCATACGGAGGGTGTTGAAGCAGGAGGAGGAGACGGCATTGACTTGCTTGGTCATGGAGAGCATTGAGTCGAGGATGATTCCCAGGATGCGTGCGTGGTCGGTGGGTGTCGGGGTTACCCCCAATGCCGTCGGCCACCAGGAGTCGTCCCAGGCTGAAGGGTTGGAGCCGAGGATGAGGACCTCTGTTTTGTCCGTGCTCAGCTTCAGTCGGCTGGTCTTCATCCAGTCGGCGACGCCCTTCATTGCTTCGTGGAGGTTGGCTTTGGCGGTGATGGGGTCCTTGGTGAGGGAGAGGATCAGTTGAGTGTTGTCGGCGTAGGAGATTATGTTGAGGTCGTGCTGTCGGGCGACATGTGCGAGCGGGGCCATGTAAATGTTGAACAGAGTCGGGCTGAGGGAGGAACCCTGGGGTACGACGCAGATGATCTTGGAGGATTCGGATCGGAATGGGGAGGTGGACGCTCTGGGTTCTGCCGCTGAGGAAGGAGGTGGTCCATTCCAGGGCTTTGTCTCGGATCCCTACGGCATGGAGGCGTGCGCATAGTGTGCGGTGGCAGACGGTGTCGAAGGCGGCGGAGAGGTCCAGGAGGATGAGGGCTGCAGTCTCACCATTGTCCAGCAGTGTCCTAATGTCGTCGGTGGCGGCAATGAGGGCAGTCTCGGTGCTGTGGTTGCTGTTGAACCCTGACTGGGAAGGGTCCAGGATTCTGTTTTCTTCGAGGTATCGGGTTAGCTGTCTGTTGACGATCTTCTCGAGGACCTTGGCCGGGAACGGGAGCAGCGAGATGGGCCGGAAGTTCTTGAGGTCTCTAGGGGTCTGCCTTGGGTTTTTTGAGTAGGGCGTTGATCTCAGCGTGTTTCCAGCTCTCTGGGAAGGTCGCGGTCTCGAGGGAGAGATTGATGACGTTGCGCAGGTGGGGTGCGATGGAGCTGCTGGCTTTGTTGAAGATGTGGTGCGGGAATAGGTCTGACGGGGAGCCGGAGTGGATTGTGCTCATGGTCTTGATGGTGTCATCGATGCTCACGCTGGTCCAGGCTAGCAGGGGGTCATGGTCAATGGTGTGCAGATAGTCTGTTGTGTTGCTGTCTGTTGGGGCTGTCTGGGTGTTGAAGCTGTAATGGATGTCTGCTATCTTGCAGTGGAAGAAAGTGGCGTGGAAGTCGCACAGGGCTTGTGACTGCGGGATGTCGTTGGTGTTGGAGCTGGGGTTGGAGAGTTTCTTCATGATGTTGAAGAGCTCCTTGTTATTGTGGGCGTTGTTGTCGAGGCGGTCTTTGAAGGAGGTCCTCTTGGCAGTCCTGATGAGGTGATGGTGGTTGCGGGTGGCGTCCTTGTGGGCTGCGTGGCTGTCTGGAGTCTGTTCGCTGTGCCATTTCTTCTCTAGTTTCCGGCAGGCTCACTTGGAGGCTAGGAGTTCTGGGGTGAACCAGCTGGCCCTCTTGCTGGTGTCTCTGTGGGGGGGGTTTCTTTAGCAGGGCGAGGGTGTTGGCGCAGTCGTCGATCCAGCGTCTGAGGCTGTGGGCTGCATTGTCAGTGTTGGAGGGTTCGGTGGGTGGGCTGAGAGCGAGGTTTGCGTGTAGTTGGTCTTCTGTGATTTTTCTCCAGCAGTGGCGAGGGATCTGTTGGGTGCGGTGGTGTGTGGTGGGTTTCTGGAAGGAGAAGTGGATGCAGCGGTGGTCTGTCCAGAGGAGTTCAGTGGTGTGGCTGAAGGTGACGTGGGGGCTTGCGGAGAAGATGGGGTCAAGTGTGTGGCCGGCGGAGTGGGTAGGCGTTGTGACGAGTTGCCTCAGTCCGGGATTGGCGAGGTTCTCGATTAGGGTTGTCGAGTTGCTGTCATTGTTGTTCTCCAGGTGAAAGTTCAGGTCTCCGAGGAGGATGTAGTCGGTGGAGGTCAGGGCGTGCGTGCTGATGAAGTCGGCGATGGAGTCGCTGAACTGGGGACAGGGTCCGGGGGGTCTGTAGATGAGGGTGCCTCTGAGGGTGGAGTTGGGGTCTGTGTGGATCTGGAAATGCATGTGTTCGGCAGTGCTGAGAGTGTCGTCGGTGCTGATGCTGTTCTTGTGGACGATGGCGATTCCTCCTCCTCCGACTCCACAAATCAGGGGCAGCGAGGGGAACAGAAGGCAAGCAAAAACTGGCAAAAATCAGGGACAACGAGGGGGAACAGAAGGCAAGAGGGCACAGAGTGAGGGGGCAACGCGGGGAGCAGAAGGCAAGCAAAATGGGCACAGATAAGAATGCAGGCAGTACAGGGAAGATAGACAGCAACAGTGATACAAACCAAAGGCCTTCCACTGGCCACTAGGAATGAGGCGCAGGTGGTAGCCTGCGGGTGGAGGAGGGCCTCAACTTCTACAGCAGCGACAGCGGCAGGACACACAGGCGGAGCTGTGTGGTGTCGGAGCAACCTACCAGCAAGGTCAAGGGTCGCTCTCCTCACCGCGCAGTGGCCGCCATATATGGGGATGTGAGAGGGAGGAGCAGCTGGGAGGCGGGAGGCAGGTGCAGCGAATGGGCAGTGAGGGAGCAGAGCCACAGGGGACGCAGCAGCGGGAATGGGAGCGGCAAGGACAACTGAAGGCAACCGGGCACAATCAGGGGCAGCGAGGGGGAACAGAAGGTAAGAGGGCACAAATCGAAGGGGCAACGAGGGGAACAGAAGGCAAGCAAAACGGGCACAAATCAGGGGCAGCGAGGGGGAACAGAAGGCAAGAGGGCACAGAGTGAGGGGGCTTTGAGGGGAGCAGAAGGCAAGCAAAATGGGCACATTTTAGAATGTAGGCAGTACAGGGAAGACAGACAGCGACAGAGATACAAACCTAAGGCCTACCACTGGCCACCAGGGATGAGGCGCAGGTGGTAGCCTGCGGGTGGAGGAGGGCCTCAACTTCTACAGCAGCGGCAGCGTCAGGACACACAGGCGGAGCGGAGCTGTGTGGTGGGGGAGCGACCTACCAGCAATGTCAAGCTTCGCTCCAATGAGTGCAACAGTAGGGAAAGTTTAATTAATATTCTCTCTCCATATATTAACAAAACAAAATGCATTAAAATATAAACGTTAAAAATTACCATACAAATATATGTATTAATAAAAAATGTAAAAAATACATATTATAATGTTAAATACATACTACAAATACATACAAATATTATATTAAATAAAATTTAAAATTATTTTCAAACAAATATTTTTAATTAGACATTATTTAGAAACAAAAACATTAATTATTACATACATTCACTTTTTTATTTCCCACCCTATAACACCACACAATTAACAACCCACATCTACATTTTTTAATGTACTTCCTTAATTAACATAATTAATTACCAATTAAAGGAATATTATTAATTTAAAAAACTCATACAAATTAATTACCTTCCCACACTTTACCCCTAAAATCCCCACAACCCAAAGCTAAAATGAAACTGTAAAAAAATGTATTACACATTTAAAACTTATTTTCAGTTAAAAAACTAATAATATTCAACAACCAATTATAAAGTAAGTAAAATTAATTTACTTCCCACACGGTACCCCTATGAAAGTAAAACCCACACACAAAAAAATAAACAAATACCCTGATTAGTTAAACATAAATTACTTCCCAACCTTTACCAGTATAAATCCCACAACCAATACCTAAAATTAATTACACAATTTCCATATTTAATTTTCAATTAATTAATATTAATTAACAACCAATTCATAATTATTTACAAATAAATTACCCCCACAATTAACACTAATAATCTCAATTACATATTAATACATATAAAATAATAATTAATTTATTATAATTAAATTACTTCCCACCCTATTCCCCTATAAACCCACAGCCCGCTATGGAATTAAATATGTAACACAAATATTAGAAAACATAAACAATACTTATAAAAAAAAAATCCATCACATACATTTAATATATAAATTAAAATACATAAAACAGTTAGAAAATTGATATTTTAAATAACTATATTTTTGCAAACATTAATGACTTCTATATTCTTGAAAACGATATTTCTTACCTTAAATTCGATATTCTTGACCACAATATACTTGCTGTCGATATTTACGTGTCACAATATTCTGTCTGAATACCGATGTCATTATCCACTCCAAAGTCTTAGAAGCCTGTCCCCTAAGTCTACCTGCAGCCTACAGGATTCTCGAGTTTACTGCTGCTATAATAGCCTTCTTGGAATACTTGTATGTCAATTGCGATGCTGTGTCTGTTTAGAACTGTGCCTTTGACCTGGCATGTGATTTTGCCCTGAGGAAGCCTGTAACTAGGGGAAATGCGTTGGCTGTTCTTATCTGTATTCGGTGAAAAAGAAATTGATTAATGTTTCACAGAAATAACCAAAGGATCAATTTGTTTCATTACCAATTGGTGTTCTATGTACAAATTTTTGTATGGGCACTCTGTTTTGTTGCCTTTTAACTGTGTTCTAGCATATAGTAGTAATTCACTCCAACATGATTTTCTTGAAGTAGTTTATTCGTAGACACTACAAAGCTGCAGGTCCTCACATTGCCAGGTCCAGTAGTAACTGCAATCTACAATTCTGACGCTTGTACATAAACATTTTAAGCATGCACATAACCCTTATGACATCATAACATCTGGGACAGCAAAAGTAGTAAGTACAACACATATTTAACTAATGAGCAATTGGTAGCTGGTCATCGGAGATGGGCAATCTTTGTTTAAACCATAAAAGATAGCATCACTTCTGATACTGCAGTAAACAGGTCTCCTTGCTGCCAATATGTGTTTAACATCAATTTAAAATTCTTAAGAGGAATAGTCTTCATGGGGGCATATGTGGTCTGGTCCTTTACCTTTAGTGCTAGGAATGGGTCCCTTCCCACAGTGGATATGTACCTCTGCAGGCTTCCTCCCAGTGCTCCCATGGGACCTTGTGTACACTCAGAGCTACTTCATAAGAAGAAAACCATCTGTCTATATCATTTCCCACCACATAACTGGGCAGCAGGTTCTTGCATGTGCAGACCTTCACCTCTTCATTGGACACTGCTGGTATGCTGTCTCCAACCCTGATGGGTTCCATCTGACTGGCTCGAGCTTTTTGAGACTAGGCTCATGGGCCATCCTCCTCTCCTCCATGGTCAGTCTCTTTTCCTCCCACACCCTTTTAGCCTCCACCTTCTCTATCTCTAGCCACAACCTGGTTAGCTCCAATTTGAGCTTCTTCTCCTCTACCCTGTCCTTCAGCTCCTGTGAGGTCAGGCCCCTGGCAGACACACTTGTCCCTGCTCCATCCTGAGCATCCAGGGAATCTATGTCATCTGCTGGGGTCGAGTTGGGCTCTACTGGTAGCTCAGGACGCTGGGCTGGGTACTCCCTCTTCTTCTCCTCTGTCTGTGTTCCCTCATCCTCCGTGTCATCCACCTCATCCTTCTCTGAGGTGGCATGCCATCTATGCACCTCCTCAGAGATCCTGAGGGCTACCTTTTAGGTCCAAATTGGTAACCTTCTTGTCTGCTTTCAGCCCCTTCTGTTTGCAAAATTTCAGCAGCTCAGCCCTTTTGAGGCGTAATAGTTGCCAGAATCCTATCTCAATGGTGCAAAAAGGAAGTTAGGGCTCTTAAATTTAGAAAAGGGGGAAAAAGGCATTTGAAAAACTAAGGATGAATTTAGAAAGGGGCACTTATGTCAAATTATTTATCGGGTAAAATCAATGTATTGTACTGCACTAACACAAGTCCTGATCCCACCACTGCCCTCAATGTAAACAATTAGGTTGTTAGATGGCTGGGATGTGAGCCCTCGTCGAGCAACAGCCACAATCTCTTGCAGGGTGAACTGTAAAAATTCACTAAATTAACCTTTGTTTAACACTGGGTAGTTTGGCAGAAAAAAGCAGGGACCTTGACATTTCTTCTCCAAGTACTTTTTCCAGCACTCAATTTACACCCTTGAAAACTTTACAAACTCCTTCCCGCCTTGCCTCTTTCGCTGCCTCTGGAACCTCTCAGTCTTTCCGTTCCCTTGTTCATCCATCAATTCCATTATACTCTCCCTTTGGCCTATCAGTGACAACGACTGTGGGTCTGGAATGTTCTTCATTGCTTGTCCTTGTCCGCCTTGCTCTCAACTGAGCCGCTCACAGACAGCTGTTTCTTGTACCATTGCAGCACCATCATCCTCTCAGATGGGCTTGCACTTGTGTCCTCCTCTATCTCGCTATCTAAATCTTTGACTGCTCACTGGCCTGTCTCCTGTGTGCATGTTCCTGTTCCACCTAGCCTCTGTTCCCACTGCTGAGCTGTTGTCTCTTTCGGTTCTTGTTTTTTCAAGTGCTACAACCACTCCTCCAATGAACCTGATCATGTAAGTTATGCTCCTGTGATGTGCAGACCTCTGTTGGTGGTCACCCTATAAAATATGTTTCCACTTTTACTACAAAAGGGGCAGAGCAGAGGCTCATGCGAAGGCCCATAAATGACAAGCACACCTGAGGTGCACAAAGCAGTGTTTGCACAGGCATCTTGTGTGCATGATAGGGCCCCTGAGTTTATCTGCCCCAACAGAGTTAAACCAGCATCTGCTGAATGATGTCACAATATGCCTCAAAACCCAAGCTGGCATCATCAAACAAAGGAACTTTCTAGAATGCTGGCTGTCTGTGTCTTTCATCTCCATTTCTTCTCCTTGCTCAATGCACTCACTTAGTCTTTTCAAGGGTGCCCTCTTCCCCAGGGAGGCCCTCCCCAATCCTTGGTGTATACTCTGCACTACTATCAGTGTTGATTTCAGTGAAGCACCCAGGTCTGTTGCCGCTGCAGCTCACCCTCTCTTCTCTTGACTAGAGGCCTTCCGCATCTTTGATCCATTTTGTTGAGCTCATTGAGATAGGGCGCACCCTGCCTACCTTCATCTTCCCTATTACCTGCAAACCATCCATCTTGTAATGGTCACTTTCATCCCAGGCAGTTGAAGTACTACCCTGTGAGATTCTAACCCTTTCGACTGGGAATCGGGACTTCCAACACCACTCAGATTCACCGCCTTCATGGGCCCCTTAAAATTCTCCTTGCAATATCTTCTATGAATCTGTGTGCAATCACCTACTTGAAACTCCTGAACTCTTCTGTTCTTTCGCTGCCATGAAGGGTTTTCTGTGTCATGTAGCTGGTCCGCCAAGTGGGGTTGGCCAACACTGTCGCTCTCTGGGTGAAGCCGCACCTTTTGCTGTACAGTACGTCTTCAAAAATGTACCAAAAAGGTGGCACAGTTTTGGAGAGTGGAGGGGTGGCACCTTTGGAGCAACTGGCGTGTGTTTGCAGGAACACCTTTGTGCAATGACAATGGCGAGTAAGGGTTCCCAGTAAATAATTAAAATGCGGGGATTGAGGGCGGGGTTGGAGCCACCGTCGTGTGCTCAACCGGGTCGGTCAGCGAGATTGCCTGATTACAGAGTCTTCGGGGAATTGCGCGGGAGATCTGCTTCCATCATTGCGGGAACCCTTACTCGCCATTGTCATTGCACGAAGGTGTTCCTGCAAACACACGCCCGTTGCTCCAATGGTGCCACCCCTCCACTCTCCAAAATGGTGCCACCTTTTTGATACATCCGTGCCCTTCGGACCTTACCACGAACTAGCGCTGACCGTACTTCGGACCTGACAATTCACGTTGGTCATCTATACTGTACAACCTAATTAATTAAGGCAATATTCACACAGGCATGCTTATTTAGGTCCTGATGATGATCCACGCATTCTCCACATGGATCGAAACACCATCAACACTTTAAAGCACCTTATGCATCACTAGAAGTTCACTCAATTTTATCTGTAAAGGTGTTCCTTGCAATTTGTTTAGCACATTGTGAATTCTTTTGTGTAACAAACCGTAAGCTTTGCCTGAGCCTCCATGTATGTCTCCTAATTGTTTTGTTCCTTTTCGTGTAGTAGGATGCAGGCTTGTGTCCCACTCCTTGTGTTTTCGTTTGTGCTTATTTTTATGAACTGTTAAAATTAAATATTAGACCTCTGTCTGGCTGGACAAGTCCAAGCAATATAGTACTGATTGGGTCTATATTTATCTATATGTCTCTATCCCTATTTCTCTAGGGGCCACTGTTCTTTATAATAATTGAATCCCGATGTCCCTGGTTGACTGCATTTGGGTACCCTTGTTGCTTTAAAATTAATCTTGGTAAATCTGGCAAAGCAAAAAAAAATCCATGGATGGATGCATTAGAACACCCATGCTTCACCCATGGACCACCTCCCTGGGGCACATTAACAGAAGGCAGCGAATTGCTTTGCCTTGAGTCACTCCAGATCTACCAAACCTTACAAAGGACAAGCAAGGTGGCCTTGCATTTCTCTGTACTTTGTTAAAGTATTGTGTTGCCGTTGTGACACCATGTGTGAAGCAAGGGCAACGCAATGCCATGATAAATCTGGCTCCAAGTTCATTGCACTCTGTAGTGCAATGTAAGCATGTTGGCCACTCGGATGCCATTTCATTATGTCTGTGCCTTCCCCCTCTACCAATGCTCTCTTGAGTAGAGGACATTCACCCTTGAGATTTGCAACTCAAAACCAAATGTTCATGTGCAGTGAAACTGCCTCCAACTCAGTGGGATGAGAGCTCTACACCAATGGACCTTTACAATTAGGTGAAGAAACATTAAAGGGCATATCTCTCATGGTTTTTTGTTGCCCTTGCTGTATGCATAGGGGCACAAGGACTTCGCAAAACAAAGTCAAATGTATCAAGCCACACAGGACAAACTCGCATAGGCCTGAGTGGCTTCCTAAATCTCGAGTAATGCAAGCCAGCGCAATTTGCAGCCTTGCGTTACTCTGCCCCAGGGAAGTGTTTCATGGATGAAGCGTGGCTGTTCCCACGCATCCACCCATGAATTCTGGCTAATTTCCAGATTTATTAACACCGGTAAACCTGGAAATGCGCCAAAATGCTACAGCTTCCCAGAGGAGGTGCAACAAGAAGAAATATCATTATTTCTCCTCATTGTTTTTTGTGGCCCTTTCTGCACAAAAACAATTCTGCCTGCAATGCAGGCACCCTTGCACTATGGTCAAGGGTGACTACATTAGAGCTAGGCAGCACATTGTGCGCCAGCGCAAGGAAAGGACAGGTGTGCGCTGTATCATGTTAAATATGGCGCGTTCCGGCTCTTACACGCAGCACAGAAAGGTGACATGCTGCTCTGCGTGAAATAATTATAAATGTACCCCTCATTTTCCCATTGATTCTCATGTTAATGTGATTCAAAAGTTGGTGCAGTACTTGTTAAAGTACGTGTTGACATTGGTTTTCATTATACCCAAAACTCTCTTCTTAGGGACTGTGTTCAGCAACACAAAGGAGGCAGGCAAGATGAAGAGCCCAAGCACTCTTTGAGCTCCACTTCACCCTAACCCCTTTCCCTCTAGGCGTTTGTCTTTAGGGTTACTGAAAGTACACGTGGCGGAGCAAGGACAGTATACAGTTTAACTAGAGCTGCATTGAGACTTTGGTTGATGCTTTGTCGTGCCTTTTTCATATTAAGTATTCTACCATCACTGATCTGATAAGTTGCATCAGCTGATGCTGTGGAATCAGGAATAGTGCGTTTTGGCCAAAGGAGAAATTGAGTGACCACTGGGCAAACCTACAAAAGAGAATTTAGGGGTCATACAGCGTAGTGCTAAACGGATGCACAGAGAGAGACACCCAGCAACTGAACGTCACAAATGTGACAAAAAAATGCTGTAGCATGGAATCAGCAACTGGTTCACTTGAAATCAAAAACAGGAGGCACCCAAGACATCAGCTTTGGTTTTGAGGAATATTGTGACATCATTCACTGGATGCCAGTTTGACTCTATCGGGACAGATGAACTTGGATTCCTGCTTGGTGCATCCCAGTTTGATCTAATGCTCTTGTCATTAATGGGCCTACCAGTGAGCCTACACTCAGACTATTTTGTGACAAAAGTGGAGACAAAGGGACTTATTTATGAGAGCCTTGCATCATGTTTGCACCAAATAAACTAGTACATGCATGACTCAAACTATGAGTAAGTTTTATGAAGCCACACAAAGCCACTATGCCTGACAGTGGTCTCATAAATCTGGATTACGGTGACGCAGCACAAATAGCTGCATTGCCTTATTCTGTACAAGGGAGGCATTCCATGGGTGTTGTGGTAGGTGTTCCCATGTAAATCCCATAGTTTTTGACACATTCCCAGTGTTATCAAACCTAGTAAACCTGGGAATGTACCAAAAAGATAAGCCTCCCCAGCTAAACCATAACAAGGAGAGATATCTTGATTTCTTTTAGTTTTTTCCTCTTTCTACATGTGCTGCACACCTCTGTTTTCCTCCCTCGTTCTATGTGTGCGGCACACCTCTATAGATTGTTTTTGTGCAGGAAGGTGTCCCTTCCTTCACTAAAACAATCCGGCCTGCAATGGAGGCCCCCTTGCGACATGGTGCAAGGGGGCCTGCATTGGCGCTTGGCTGCCATAACGGGAACTGCATAGGTGGACAGGACAGGAATGCGGCGTGCTGCTTAAATACAGAGCATTCCTGCCATTATCTCGTGGCAAGTCGCAGCTGCGGTGTGCCATAAATCTTAAATATGCCCCATGTTTTATAAGGTGAGCATCAACAGAGGTCTGCACATAACAGGAACATAACACTCAGGATAAGACCTTAAACCAGGTTCTTCTGATATTAGACCTGGAGGGTCTTGGAGTACGTTTGCACTTGTGTACCAAAGGGAAACGATATTCTCATCTAAAACCCAAATAAATATTCAAGACCTGCCTGTCACAACTGACACCGTGCCCTACCTGTCACCAAAGCAACATTGGAGGGCCTCTAGTTAACACACATCTGCAGGAATTATTATGAAGTTCAGAATACAAGAGCTCCCAGTGTACCAAGTAGAAGCTGGTTGGAAAACCTACCCATCACACCACAGGCAGCTGTGCTGGCTAGCATGGGCTGTAATTAATGTGCCAGCTCTTGTTGAAAAAAGAAACATGAATTTGAGACCACCCAATACATCATTGTCTAAAGACACTTTTCTTTTTCAGACGTTGTGCTGAAAATAATTCTTTCACATTTTATTCTTTGTAACAATTCTTAAGTGTCCATTCTGTAAACTCCTTTGGCTAGAAGGTGTGTTAATCTTGTGTTGCTGCAGCTACTTACTTATTTAGGTTTTGCAAATGTATGCTTTTATCTGTCAGCTCCTTACTGTGCCTGGAGCTGATCTTTCTGAAGTGCACAGTGATCACCTATAGGGGGCGATAACGATGAACACATCAATAAACAACCAAACAGAGGGATGTGTAGGTTAATGATTTATTTCTGTAAAATGTTCTACATTGGTATAATATCCGTCACCATATGCAAACTAAGTAAGCATGATTTTGGCACACGTTCTGAGGCGCATCTGCACCTCATACTGCTCTGATTAAGGAAAATTAAATGGAATCACACATGGGCTGTCTAAGCACGTCCACATCAATTACAATCTAGATGGGTACAACTGCAAGCTGCAGGCGCCCTCTGTGCCTTGAGTCCCAGTGCCATCTTCCGGTGGTGTTCGGAACTGCCTTAAGGGCCGGAAGCTGTAGAAACAAGAATCATCAGTGCCTAGTGAGTACACATTGAGTTGTATATAATCCTGGTGTGCAGCGGTTTATAGGTGGTTTCTTGGTTAATATAGTCAAATAACTGTTTTGTGTCCAAGAAGAGCAAAGTGTTCCTTAGTGTAAATATTCCTGTTGCTGTTGGGAGGGTTTTATTTGGCGTGGAAACTATGGTACAAATGTTGCATGAAAGCAGATCTCACATGTATTATTACAATCTCTTTAAGACACCATTAATGTAGAGCAAATTTACTAGAATGGATTTATGAGGTCACAAGACCAGTGCCAAATACTGTAGACTCTGAGTAGCGGCTTCCTCAGCCTGACAACAACTGCTGGTGAGGTTCATAATAGATCTGGCATGACAACCATACAGTCTGCAAGACATCCTATGTGAAACAGGATTACTTTAGAAGCCATCCCGGAGTCATCGGATGGTCATCCAACTACTTTAGAAGTCATTTTCACTTCATCAGACATCATCAAGCTCTTGAAGTCATCAGCAGAGTTTAGAAACGTAAGCCGGATGACTTGAAAATGAGTATCTGATGACTATTCCTGGTGACTTCAGAAGGAATTACAAATGGGCACCTGATGACTTCACAAGGTGTGACTATTCCTGATGACTTCAGGAAGATTTAAGAATGAGTATCTGATGACTTCACCATGTGTGACAATTCCGTATGATTTCATGGTGGGTATCTGATTACCTCACAAGATAAAATTGCTCATAATGACTTGAGAATAATTTGAAAATGATTTGTTGATTAATCCAACAGCACTACCATTTTTAAATCGTTTGACTTTTTTCTGATTAGCAAAGAATAATTTGCTGCTTAATTCACATGGCACCCTCTTTAAGCCTTTGTCAGCAAAAAAGAAATTATGTTGTATGCTTTTTTATTATTTTTTGCAGATTAGTTCAAAACAGTGCTATATGGCGTTAGAACATTGCAAGACTGCAGAACTAACACTAAATGAATTAACATGTTTAGTATAGACACATCTATCGGCAGCTATTGCACATTTGACACTGAAAATGATAACATGACTACTGTAGAAGCTCAATACTGATACTTTATTTTAATTATTACGCAAGGAGGATGAGCACAAGCCACAGTAGTGTGTGCATAAAATGTATGTTGAAACAAAATGGAACAGTTCAGCTCATTTTATGCTCAGTCAAAATAAAGGGTAAACCCATATAAAGTCACTGGGACCTGGGTATAGAGCAGTATGAGAACAGTGGTCCCAGCATACAGAATCATTCAATACAAAGCATTTAGAAAAACAATGCACCAAGAAACTTTTTAAAGGTGGGGCCATCGTTATCCAGGATACATCAGCGTACAAAGATGAAATTTTGAGACAGCTCCAAGATGGAGTCAGTTATTCTTAACTACGATCCGACCCAACCAATGACCTCGCAGAGGAAATCCTACAAGTCACCTCTGAAGCTTATGGGCAAGGAATTCTGAGTAAACTTGAGTTTGACTATCTCAACCAGAAACATCCCCGTTTACCTACCATATACACTTTGCCCAAAATACATAAAGATCTCCAGAAACCACCTGGACGTCCAATCGTGTCAGGATGTGGCTCCATCCTGGAACATTTATGCAAGTATGTGGATGTTTTTCTGAAACCACTGGCGGAGAATACAGAAGCCTACTTAAGGGACACAATGCAGACGATCAACCTGGTTGATCAATTGGCCTTTGATTCCAACGCCCAGTTATTGGTGACCTGTTACATCGTGTCCCTGTACACCAGTATTCCCCAGACACCTGCTTTGGCCGTGATTAGTGAAGTTCTTGACACACGACCATCCCCTATGAGAGTTCCAACAGAGTTTATAATCAAACTCTTGACGATTGCTATGAATAAGAATTTCTTTGTTTTCCAAGGAGACTACTACGTCCAAACCAAAGGCGTAGCCATGGGAGCAGCCTTTGCTCCAGATTTAGCAATAATATACATGGATCACTTTGAACGGTTGTTCATCTTTAATAATAATCCATTCTCTGGCAAAATCAATCTGTGGAGACGTTACATCGATGATATTCTCATGATTTGGAACGGTGACGCGGTGGATCTGGCTGCCTTTCATGAATGGCTTAATCATTGCAACGATAACATTCAGTTCACCATACACTCTGATGCCAATGAACTTGCCTTCCTGGATATCAAGATTTACAGTGAGGACAATAAACTCCACACAACGCTGTATCGTAAACCTACCGAACGCAACTCCCTATTAAGATACAACAGCCACCATCCGCGTGGGATAATTTACCTTTTGGCCAGTTTTTGTGGATCCGCAGAAACTGCACAAAAAAGGATGACTATTTTAAAGAATCTGAAGATCTCAGTAACCGACTAACAACTAGGGGTTTCCCGAGGAGGCTGGTCAAGAAAGCACGAAAGAGGGCTTGGTATAACCCGAGAGAAACTCTGCTAACACCCAAGGTCAGACTAGACGCGTCATTGCAGAGAATGATTTGTGTCACTACCTTTTCAACATGGAGCAACGCAATCAAGAAAGTGATTAATCAACACTGGAAACTGGTAGCCGATGATATCGACCAACACATTCCACCTATGCATTCTTTTAAGAAAGCCAGAAGCGTGAAGGACTATGTAGTCCAGTCTTTCCTTGAAACAACAACAGCACCAACCATCCAAGAACTTTGGAGCCTGCCCCCAGTGATGGGGCATTTTAAGTGTGGTCATTGCAAGGCCTGCGAAACAACTGTCACGACAAAAATTTTCTGCTACAAAGAACATTCGATCACTTTGAGCTCATTTACCAATTGTAACTCTACGAACGTAATCTATGGTATCAGTTGCCCATGTGGACTACTCTACATTGGACAGACACAACAGAAGGTCAAGTCCCGCATTCTGCAACACCACAGCCGTATCCGGTGTAATGTAGTAGGTGCTCCCCTTGTTGAACACTGTGTCTCGAAAAATCACAAGCCTGATGAACTTAAATGGTTGGTGATAGAAAAGGTAAAAGTGGGCCCCAGAGGCGGCAATCTATCAGCTATCCTTAATGTAAGAGAATCTAAATGGATGACTAAATTGGACACTGTAATTAATGGATTGAATGAACTCGACGGTAGCTACGCCCAGTTAGCAGTCCTTCGAATTTAACTTCCATGTTCCTTTTACGGATATGTAACACTTTCCTGTATTGCCTCCTAACTCCAGAATGAAACCCCCTTTAACCATTGGGTGTCATTTTACACTAATGAGTACTTATGTCATTTACTTACTGTATGATCTACTTTACTATGTGGTATGACAATATGTAAAACTTTACCTGACATTTGTTAATATTTGACTGATATATATACGCTGCATAGTGACAATCTTATACTGTTTGTTGCCTTCACTATTATATACATACACTTAGCACATGTTTGATGGTTTTACTTGAGTCACACTAGGCCATTCTTTTACCACTTGGAGGAATATGCCAACCACGGAACTCTGTCCACCGTTCCCGTTAATCCTCCAACCAAAGTCTTTTTTCCATTACGTTAAACAACCGGCATTTAGCGCCAGCACAGTAACGGAGATCACGTGATGATCTCGCGTCTTAAGTAAACCCACGATCATTCGGCTCGCTTCCCCTTTCATCTTCCAAACGGGACCGGAGAAGCAGGGTAAGAGCATCTTGTCAGCTCCCCATTAATTTACTCTTGAATTGCTCTGTGCAATTTGCCTGTTTATTCGTCTGGCGATTGTACCGCTTTCCTCAATTTACTGCGTTGCCCTTAGAGTCAAGCCGCTCAGTATTAGAATCTATTATTGCGCTGGTCCAAGCGGTCCTTCGTCGTATTACCTTCAGTGACTGGACCGGTTGGTTATTTTGTATCATGCTCAAGTACCCTCGGGTTCGCATTATTCCGAGTACGATACCTCCGTGACCTTGTTGGCCACGCGCGTATGAAAGGCACGAATTTTTCTCACTAGCTCCCCGTAGCTGAACCCCTGTGCTTTCATTCATGTTTTTTGACTTATGCAGGTCCTCCCTTACTTCCGTTTGCTTAATCCTCTCCCTCCCTCCCTCCCTTCTCAGATTAATTCCCTGGCGGCGAAATAGCGGTGATTAGTCCCCTACTGCCTTGTCCATCATGAATTGGAAATCAATCCGGGAGCGCTGAATAGTGAGAGCATCCGGATTTAACGCGACAGAAAAAGCATTTCTGCGGCATAGTAAGTTTTGTGCTTAATCCTTGAGCGCCTTTGTATGGTAATTTACCTCCACCATTCCCACTAACTTACCCATTCGTTTTTAGGTGGTTACCCCTCTTCCCGCTTCTGTCGTTACCCTCTGGGAGGTTGATACCCTCTACCTTTGACGATCCTTCGACGTCTTAGAGTCCTGTCTTCTGACAGATAGGGTAACTTTTGTAAATTATTGTAATTAATTACTTTCCCGTCCTTATAGATTTATTAGACTTACGCTCGTTTAATTTTGTTTCTTTAGGTGCCCACACCCACCCCCCCTCCACATGCACCCCAGTCCTGATGAAGACCCCATCCCGTAAGGTCGCAATGAATACCTACATGCCTTAAGGGGTCGAAACGTCGACACAACATCTTTGCCAATATCATCACTAGTTCAGGATGTACTGTGATTTTCTTTATATATATGGCTTCTCTCAGAAATTGTAGATATTTGAATCATGATTTGATCTGGATGTAAATACGGCAGAGATTTAATTTTGCCGATCAATTTGATTGTGTTCTGAATGTATTTATCTTTGTATTCACTTCCTTCCAAATCCCACACTTTATCACTCACCTCCTTACTCCTCCTCCCCTTCTCTGGGCACTGGTATGATACCAAAAATGTTGTCTTTACTATGGATCTTAGTAAAACAAATTATAAGTGTTCAATGTGATTAAATGGGCATTTGAACTTCTTTAAAAAGTTTCTTGGTGCATTGTTTTTCTAAATGCTTTGTATTGAATGATTCTGTATGCTGGGACCACTGTTCTCATACCATTTTATGCTCAGAGCCAATATCTGCAGACCTAAGATTCAATATGAGGGAGACAATTGAGCTCAGTGAAAGAGCACATCTACTGCATATGACTGCATATAAGTTGCAGCTGAATGATTTGAAACCTGGTAATATCCACTAAATAAAAATTGAAGTATCAGTACTGTGCTTCTACAGTAATCATAATGTCATGCTCAGTTTCAGCTGTGCAATAACTGCAGGTAGATGTGTTTATACTAAGTGTGTTATTTTATTTAGTGTTCAGTGTTGGTAGCGTAGTCTTGAGAAGTTCTAACTCTATACTTAACAGGTGTAAAGAATACCTATGTTAAAGATTGTTGATTTATGTACAACAGAATGATAAGGGACACAGCCAGTTCGTACAAGCTTTTAGCGAAAACCCTGCATGTTAGTCACAGATCAATGCAATGGGCACATTAACCCAATTAACTATCAAACCAGTTTAAAAAAAATTGCTGTCAGAAAAGGCTGTCTTTCGTATGATACTGACAAGGTAAAAGTTGTCAACTTTTTGATAAATTGCAGTGTAGCAACATCTGCTGTTTTCTTTGTTAAACTGCATGTGAGTTGGACAACAAATGAGAATCTTGATAACTGTGTGGCCACCTTTATTGTTAGAATTATCAAAGTTACATTGTGGAATAGTACAATAAAACCAGTGCATGCTCAGGCAGTTAATCTCATTTTACACATAGACTCCAGGTCTGTGAGCTATTATTGTGTTATTGTGTAAAAACAATTATTTGGATTGGAGCTGCACCATCACTTTCTCCTCTAGTAGATCTCGAGTTGTCATTAAAGTTTGTTGATAAAAATGTAAAGGGCTTCTCCTGAAATTAACCTTGTTGATTTTTGCCTGCCTCCAGTCCTCCTCGGCCAATCAGCAATCGGATTGTTGTGACTAAATGAGCAATCAGGTTTCTCAACTACTGCTCACTCTTCCTGTTCGAGCAGCGCTTATTAGGGAGCTAAAACTCATGAGAATGCAAGCAAAACCCAAGTCCTGCAGCAGCTCTGTCTCTCATACTGAGATAAGATGTAAGAAAAGATCACACAAAATGCAGTGATTCGGTAGGAAAGGGTTAGGTGGGAGAAACAAAGACGAGTGAGGGATTAAGCCCCCCCTCCTCTGCTTCCTCCTAGGAGGAGTAGGGATGCCTCATGCCTTTTTATTCTGCTTGGGTACTCTTTTCTGATCAGTAAATCCCCCTCTTTCTGGTCTGCTGTATATTTCACGCTTAACACTTTCTATCCCCTTCTTACATCTACTTTCTATACTCTGTAGTCCACCTTCCTGATACATGCTCGCCCAGGAAATCTGATCCCCACGCATGCACACACACTCTTTATGCACATTTCATAGCCTCTCTTTTTGTACACACACACTTTACACTACACATTCGTCCTTTGACTTTCTACCATAACAATATCCACCTTCCACCTCCTATACACTCTCAACATCCACTCCCGTGTAGCGAATACTGTACACGTTGTAAGGTTGTATCCTTAGTTTATTGAAGAATAAAGACCCCAGCCAAAGTGTAGTAATAACTTCAGCCGTCCTCTCCCTTCTCTGCCTTCACATTCCATATTACATCATAAGCATCCTACCAGGTTCCACAACTAAGGAGGCAGAGAAGGGACGGGACAGCTGTAACATTCCAACACATACCTCTATATACAAAATAGTAACACAACACATATTCCCCCTTAATAAACAACAACAAAAATGCTCCAAACAACACTTTTCCTCTTAAAAGACTAAAACTGACAGATAGCAGAATTTGTAATATGAAACAAGAAGGAAAGTGGATGAATGAAAAAAATAAAGACACCTCAATGACAAATAAAATCTTTCAATTTTTTGGGCTTTCTAATTCTCCTACCCAGTCGACTTTCTTGGAAATATGAAGGTGAAGAACTTTCCCTGGAGGTAGATGGTACCTGACCATCCTCTACACAATCAGCACAAACATGAGGAGATTTAACAACTTTCTGTTTCTCTGCAGAAAAGGAATTAATTTGTGTTGTTATGTCACTTTATAAGAGACATCATCAAGCAAACAACTACACGTTAGGACATTATCTTTTTTTGACAAATGTAGACTATTTTTTGCATCTTCAACTTTACCTTTAAATAAAGAGATCTGTGGCATTTGCCAAATTTTCCCATCACTCATTGACAGAATTGCACAAAATGCGTTCCACTTGTAGGGGTTTAGTAAACCTATCTCCAGATTTACCACAAATTCCAGTTTTTTACCAGTGCGAATACACACTTCCTTGCACTTATGCTTTTCTTTATAATTTAACTTACTTTTGTCTTTTGCCGTGATTAAATTCCTCTTGAATATTGAGGGAGTCCATTTACTCACCTTAGTACACTTTAACCACCCAATGTTATCATTGGTGTAAATAATTCTTCTACTCATGACTTCAAAAGGACTGAAACCAGTCACGCATGGCGTAATCCTGTATGACCATACCGTTTCACACATCTCTCTACCCCGTTGACACAAGCTTCCTTAGCTAACTGTATAGCAATTTTGAGCACCCTGTTAAAACGCTCAACAGCATCATTACTAGCTAGTTGGTAAATAGATGTAAAGTTATGAATAATTCCATTCCTACTCAAATATTCTTTGGAAATATCACAACAGAATTGAGGACCATTGCCAGCAAGAATAGTATGTGGAAGACCCTCTCTCAGGAACAACTTGCCCAAAAAACTATCACATGGAAAAACAACAGTTCATGGACAGAATGCAGAACAATGTCATACATTCACCCCAGTACACAGATCTGGGCCTAAATCCATCGTTTTTTTGCTCACCATGCCATTCCAGTTTGAACCCAGCCATATGCAAATCACTCTTGACCCTGTGCCTCATGGGAACAGTCCAGCCCGAACTGCCAAGCCAGGTCCTCCCTGGACCGGAAAAAAAGCATCCTAGGACCGGTTTCGGTGTTTCACCCCTCTACAGCCAGGATAGCTTGATTCCAGTGGCATGGAGAGCACGGGACTCACGTCTGAGCATACCCGTCCCACTCGGGTGACAAATGCAAAACCAACAGTTGATGGACAGAATGCAGAACAATGTCATACATTCACCCCAGTACAGATATCTGGGCCTAAATCCATAGTTTTTTTGCTCACCATGCCATTCCAGTTTGAAACCAGCCATATGCAAATCAGTCTTGAACCTGTGCCTCATGGAAACAGTCCAGCCCGATCTGCCAAGCCAGGTCCTCCCTGGACCGGAAACAAGCATACTTGCACACGCGCGGAAGATGCGCGAGCCTCGCTGAAATACGGGAGTATTCTCAATTATAGCAGCAGCCCGAAGACTGCCCTGTAACGCTCTGACAACTGCATGCGCAGCAGGGCCTATTACATGTAAATAATACGGAGTGAGAAATCTCGTAAGACGCGTGGGCCTCTGGAGCTCAAACACACATCTATCATTTTTTTAAATTTTCAGATGGATTCGCGCACCAGCGCGACCCCGCCCGAAAATAAAAAATAAAAAATGCTTTTTTTGGGCCTGGTAGTCCCTGTGGGACCCCTGAGCAGGCCTGGGGGGTCAAGGTGTTTTTACCCTGCCCCCTTTTTGTGTTTTTTAATCTGTCTCTCACCTTTTTATTTTTTTCTCCGTAAGAGGCACAAGATGGCTGACAGCACTTCCTGGTTTGAAATGTTGGCAGCCAATCAGAGGCAAGCTTGTGCTTGTGTGGTTAGGCTCCGCCCAGATATCAAAATGTTTTCTTTCTTGAATTTCTCAGGAACTACTGAACGGATTTACACCATTTAACAAAAAGGTCTCTTTCTGAACCAAGGGCTACCTTTTTGCCAAATTTGGTGTAATTCCGTTCAGCAGTTCGAGCTGTAGCCGTGTCTAAAGTTTCCTATGGAAAATAACATGGAGAAAACACGTTTTGGAACCCCCTGTTTTCTCGGCCCCTGCTTGACGAATCACCCCGAAACTTTCAAGACAGGAGTCGACGGGAGTGCCCCACTAGTTTTGAAAATGTTACAAAAATTCATCATCCGGTGCCAAAGTAATTGGGAAAACAAAAAACGCTTTTCCTATGGAAACTATATCCTAACTATAGCTATCTACTGGCGACCGCTATATATATATATATATATATCACTTGGCGAATCACCCCGAAACTTTCAGGATAGGAGCTGACCGGAGCGGGCCACAAGTTTTGAAAAATTCGCAAAGATTTGTCAACCGGCGCCAAAGTTATTGGGAAAATAACAAACGCTTTTTTAATAGAAACAAGGTCCTAACTATAACTATCTACTGGCGACCGCCAGTAGATAATATATATATATTTTCACTGAAAAAAACCAAACGTACTGGGGGCGTTATAGTTTGGTTCAAATTTCATGTGTGGCCAACCCCCCGCCAATGCTCCAAACCGCAAGCTGCGCACTGCCTTTAGCGTGCGCATAGGGAGTATGTTGTGTGAGTTGGTGAGGTTTTTTTTCCTGTGGGCCCGGGATCCTCTGGTCCCCTGTGGGTGGATCTGCAAATGATAGACATCCCTAGAAAGCTACACATTTCTTTCTTTAATACCTCTTAAACTACTGAACAGATTTACATAAAATTACAAAAAGGACTAATTCCAAACCAGGATCTACCTTTCTATCAAATTTGGTGTAATTCCGTTCAGTGGTTCGGGCTATAGCCATGTCTAAACATTGTAAAATGCCCATTAAAATTGCATGGGGAAAAAGCGGTTTGGGACCACCCACTTTTTCTCAGCCCTTGCTTGATGATTCACTCTGAAACTTTCCAGACAGAAGCTGAAGTAAGTTGTACGTTAGTTTTGAAAATTTTGGGAACATCCGTAAAACAGTGCCAAAGGTATTAGCAAAACAGAAGATATTTCCTCTATAGGAGAATTGGTCCTAAGTATAACTACTGACTTGCTATCTCCAGTAGGTAATATATAGATATATATATATGTTTCCAACACATGCCCCAGATCTTGAAGACGCACTCCACAGCAGCCAGGTTTCAACCTTTTATTTGCAAATGAGACAGACTTTCAATTCGATTATTTCAGTCCTGCTACCAACGCGTTTCGAAGCCTTGCGCTTCGAAACGGGTTGGTAGCAGGACTGAAATAATTCGAAGTGAAAATCTGCCTCATTTGCAAATAAAAGGTTGAAACCTGGCTGTCGAGTGCGTCTTCAAGATCTGGGGCATGTGTTGGAAACATATATATATATATATATATATATATATATATTATCTACTGGCGGTCGCCAGTAGATAGTTATAGTTAGGACCCTGTTTCCATAGGAAATCCGCAACATTCTATTTGGAATAACTTTGGCGCCGGTCGATGAATCCTCGCGAAATTTTCAAAATAGGTGGGGCGCTACGCTCCGCTCCTACCCTAAAAGTCTCGGGGGGATTCGTCAAGCGGGGGCTGAGATAAAAGGGGGGTCCCAAAACACGTTTTTCCCATGCATTTTTCCATAGGACCTTTAGACACAGCTACAGCCCGAACGGCTGAACAGAGTTACTTGAAATTTGGCAGAGAGGTAGTCCTCAGGTCAAGGAAGTGCCTTTTGTAGGTCTGGTGTAAATCTGTTCAGTAGTTCCTGTGAAAATAGCATTTAAATCAATATATATATGTGGGCGGAGCCTAACCACACATCTCATCCTGAGATCTGATTGGCTGTCAGCACTTCATCCAAGAAGTGTTGGCAGCCATCTTGGGACCAATATACATGATAGCACCTCATTAAAAAGCATTGCAGTTAATAGAAGATTTTAAGACTTTAGTTACATTATAAATCATTTGTTGATGGTACCATACTCATTTTAGGAATTGTGGTATGTTCTAAGGTGATTTCACCATGTGAAAAAGCCTTCTGCTGGGATATTATGATTGAGAGAAAAATATTTTCTCATGCTTTTACCACAGAGGTTTGGAAGGTGATCTATAAGCTAAACTGAGAGCTTATTTTCTGTAAATTCACATTATCTTTCTCAGTCATGTGAGAATGAAGTCTGACATTCTCAGTAAAACATGTACATCCAACAAGGGCAGAGACTGTCAGTTGATTCCTTTGTGTTCTACTGCAGCTTTCCAGAGTGTTCCAAAGAACTACTAGAGCGCTAACCGTCCTACTTATGATAAATGTATGGCACACCTGAAGCCATCTTGCTTGGATTAAAGTGGTAACTCTTAAAACATTTAATTTAAAAAGGAACAAAATGAGGTGGTTCATTTTTCCATAAAAAGTATGATTAGTGCTGCATAAAGAAAAATTAGGGCACATTTTGAGTGACTTCTCAAATCCTGGCATGCAGACTGAAACATGCACTTTCAATACCAGCAGCAGTTTTCCCTGGTGAGCAGTAGCTTTACTACAGTGATCTAATGAGCAAAAAGAGTGCTAACATTCTGATTTTATGGCAAATGTGTGACACATTTGAATGCCTTCTTGATGGAATCAAAGTAAAAAACTGAAAGTATTTCCTACTGAGGAGACTGCAGTAAATGAGGAAATTAGGAAACTTCATAACAAATAAGTCTCCCAAGATGGCCACCAGAGACAAAAGAGCCCAAATGTAGCCCAAATATCACCCAGATGTAGCCCAAGTATAGCCCAATGACAGAATGTCCATAAAAACAACTAGAGCACTTACTGTCTTCATTATGACAAAAGTATGGCACACCTGAAGCCATCTTGATTGGAATAAACTGGTAACACTTAAAACATTTAATTTAAAAAGGAACACAATGAGGGGGTTCATTTTGCCATAGAAATTATGATTAATGCTGAAGAAAGAAAATGAGGGCACATTTTGAGTGACTTCTCAAATCCTCTTCTATTTCATTAAAAAATTCTGACATGCAGACTGAAACATGCACTTTTAATACCAGGAGCAGACTTCCATGGTGAGCGGTAGTTTTACTACAGTGATCTAATGAGCAACTAGAGTGCTAACATTCAGAATTCATGGCAAATGTGTGACATATCTGAATACCTTCATGATGGAATCAAAGTAAAAAACTGAAAGCATTTCCGACTGAGGAGACTGCAGTACATGAGGAAATTAGGAAACTTCATAACAAATAAATCTCCCAAGATGGCCACCGGAGACAAAAGAGCCCAAATGTAGCCCAAAATCACCCAGATATAGCCCAAATATAGCCCAATGACAGAAGTGTGCAAAACACTTATTATTTTGTGTTTTTGCAGTGTTATATAGTGCAGACTTGTCAGGTATTGGAGTGCTTTACATGAGCATTGGTTACATCACACAAGAACAAATTCATTTTGGTTGTAGACATGGGGAGACTAAGTGATTTGACCAGAATCACAGAATGTCGAGCTGAAGCAGAAACTTCAACCTGGTTCCCCAGTTGCAAAGTCTGCAGTTCTGGAAGTAACACCACATCCTCTCCCCTAAGTGCAACATTTAATCAAGTTGTCAACTAGATAAAAAAACATAAAGATAACAAATAATTTAAAAGTGCTTTGTCGCTATTTGAAAACTCAGAAAATATGTCCTTATTTTAGTCTTTTAGAGCACTAACCATAATTTTGATGCCAATAAGACCCTCTCATATATGTAATTTCTAAAGGAATGCTCTAGGTATTACAGTTTTGATTACATCAAGTTGATGTCAGGCGCTCCACACTTTTGTAATAAATATAGAATGTTAGCAATCTAGTTGTTCATTAGGATACTGTTGAGAGGCAGAGGCCAGGGGCACGGACTCTGAAAATTGAAGGCAGGTAGGAGGGTGCAAAGGCAACAATTTAACCACACTGAGCAGGCAGGAAGGGCCGTGGAAGCACAACAGACTATGGAGGGCAGTGGAAAGGGGGGCAGGGGCAACAAACCAACAATACAGGACTTGCAAGAGAGGCTGTTGGAGGGAAGATCTATTACGGGTCAAGGAAGCTAGGGGCGGTCCCCAGAGCCCCGGGAGCCACCACAGAACTGAGCAGGAGAGTGAGTCAGGGACAAAAGGGGCACCTTAATTTGAGCCGGGGTGCCTAGGAACGCTTGCTCCAAAAATGAAGAAAACAGACATATGAGACATGGAATTGGAGGCAGAATACAATGGCAGTTTAATGAGAAGATGCAACTTCAAAGAAACCGCAGAATAGAGACCTAAAGTACAAAATACAGAATCCAGATAATCATACAGCTGTCATGATATTCTCTGTATCTCAATTAATGGACTGACAGAGAGAGAGAGAAAACACATCTATAAATGCATCATGAGAAACAAGTTACACCAAGGAAAATGTTACCTAGGGACACTCACATTTACTCTTAGAGCAAGCATTCCTGCAATTACAATACAACATCTTTTAAATGCAAAAGTAAAGAGAACAATGGTTAAACATAACATGACATTTCATATAGGTAAAATAGAATAAGATACTTCAAGCAAAGCCGAGCAAGACATTTTAAGCAAAGGAAGACAAGAGCTCCCAGTTCTTGGGGAAAACCTGCACAGCCTGTTAACCTACATACAGACGGCGAGGTTGTCCGTCGATATCTGTGGGTGCTCCCTTTTTATATCATTTTGTGGGCTCCTTTGCACGCTACATCTACCTACGTATGCTACCCAAAAGCTTCGTCTGCAGATTTTACCAGACATTTCGTCATTTACCCACTTAATGCTGACAATGGACTGGGTGAAAAGGTCAGTCTCTCAGGCCAATCGCTTATCGTAAGTTCCATAGAGCAAGCAGAAAATAATGGGTATTGTACAGGAATTCAATATATTCATGTATAAAATCTCCTCAGTTCTCCTAACTTGACGCTCTGCGGTTGCCACTTCCTTAAAAGCGGGAAACCTGCCCAGGAAGCAAGTACCAGTCCAGGATGCAGCCTACTGTATGTCGACAGCTTCAGGGGGATGTTGAACTTTGATACCGAGCACGGAGCACTCGGGTAGGGTGGGGGCTACTAGTTTGGAGCAGAAGGCCTCGCAGACCTGCCTTCAGACTGCTATACACTAAAATTGCAGAGCTATGGTCAATTTAACAAAGAGGCCTACATATTGAACAGAAGGGCCTACACAGGGGTTTTATGCTGGCTGAGTGGTAAGGATGTCTCAGGATAATTATATAGCAACACAGGACCCGCTGGTCAATTTAATACGGCCTACAAATGCGGCTGGCAGGGCAAGGACAAGGGTCTCATACTTCAGGTGTGGACAGAACGGGCCAGGGGCCCCCTGTGATACAAAATCTACCCTCCTTCAAGGCTGTGGCAATGTAATAGACCATTGTGGGCAGAAGGAAGAGGCAATGGTAGTACAACCATACATGCCAACAGACCCGATTCAGCCAGGAAACGTCCAATGTTTTTAAGCTCAAATGGGCTTTATTTGATCTGTCTCCTGTCTACAATATCCTCTTTTTCAATGTAACTCAAAGGGGAAAATCAATACCCCAGTTTTTTTTCAAAATCTCCCTCTTACCAAGTTCAAAATGTTCGCAAGTATGGTACATTGGATCATGGAAGGAAATGGGATAGGGACATGGACTTGGATAACAGAGGACAGGAGAGACATGGAGAGGTGCACCAAACTGACCCTGCAGGGCAGGCATCAGGGTTTGCAGCAGCACAATACACCACACAGGGCATGCAGGACGGGAGTGCAGCACAACAATCCATAGAAAGCAAGAAGGAGGGGACAGGACCATGCACATGGACAACAGAGAACAGAGGGGCAAGAGGCAATGGTAGCTAGCTGACCATAATGGACAGACAGGAGAGAAGGCTGCAGCATAACAGACCATAAAGGGCAGGAGGGACGGATCAGGGGCATTACAATGGAACAGACAAGCCAGGAGGGAGGGAGTAGGGGTCTGCACATGTAAACAGAGGGCTGGGGGCAAGGGGGCAGGGCAGGAGCAGCAAGATGGCCATGGAGGTCAGGCAGGATGGGCACTAGAAGCAAGACACAACATGAAGAGCAACAGTGAGACTGTGATGGCATACACACAGACCATGGAGGGAAGGTGGGAGGGGGTCAGGGGCAGCTAACTGACCACACAGGGAAGGTGGGAGGGGCCATGGCAGCACAGAAGACCATGCATGGCAAGTGGGAGGGTTAGTGGCAGCACAATGGCTATGATGGGCAAGAAGGAGGGTGCAGGGGCATGCACAAAGGACGATGGAGGATAGAAGGGAGGGTCAGGACCTGTGCACAGACAAGAAAGTTCAGGGGAAGGGGCCTCACAACAGACCACACGGGCAGGCAGGAGGAGCAGTTGCAGCACAACAGACCAGGGAGGGCAGAAGGGTGTGGCAGTACAATGGACCATGTAGGACAGGAGGAAGAGGATAGAGGCATGGCATGTGGACAGGCAGGGTGGAGGTGGCAGGGACAGGTTACAGTCATCTGACAATGCTAGGCAGGTGGGAGGGGAGTGGCAGCTCAACAGAACACTCAGAGTAGATAGGAGTGGCAGGTCCATGGGACATGGTGGGCAAAAAGGATGGAGCAGGGGCATGCACAAAGACATCGGAGGGCAGGGGGAAGGAGAATAGGGGCAGCAAGCTAAGCACAGAGTTTAAGCAGGAGGTCAATGATGGGGCATAGAATTGGGCAATGGAGGGCAGGAGGAGTGGACTGGTACATCATACTAAATTGAGGGCAGTGGCAGCACATCAGACCATGCATGGCAGGAGGGAGGAGGCTAGTCCATGGATTCACACAACAGAGGATAGGGAGGAGGGGGATGGGGCAGCAAGCTAACTGTTCAGAGAAGGCGGGTATTAGAAACTTTATTGTTTTTAAAACATTTTGTCTGTGCAAACTACTTAAAATATGAACAAGTATGCAGCATAATCTCACTTTTATTCAGGAAGAAGAAGACGTTAGTGACTGTGACTCCGGGCTCACTTGGCAAAAACACCCCCTGACCCTCCACCCCCTATCGCAAAATGTAATGCCCGTGAAAAGGGTAGGTGAACACAGTGTTATATAGAACATAGTCCTGAGAGCACGATTGAAAATGAAAACTAGATATAGTGTATGGTATAAACTATGCACCAAAAGGTGTGATATAAGATGAACCAAGCGTGAAATATAATATGCAATACATTGTGCGCAATGACAGATTCATTGGAGAGCGCGAGATAGCACAGGCACTAGCGTGTGCTATGCGATATGCGCCTTGGAGTGTAATATGCACAGGGCAGTGTTGTGTAACCTAACTAGTCTCTAAAGTTGTAATATAAAATATGTGCTGGGGAGTGTAACGTTGCATATGCACTGTGACAAAGATAAGGATCCCAAATTGTAATATGTATGGCATAGCACTGTGCGTTATAACATAGGCATCGAGGAAGGCACGTTAGATGGGGCAATATAACCCGTGCGAAGACAAGTGTGGCATGACATTTTCACGGGGTGGTGTTACAGTGCACATGGGCTAGAGAGTGTCATAGCATATGCACTAGCTAGTGGAATACAATACAGAGGTGTGTGGCACTCGGCAGGCAATGGTGGGTGTAACACAGCATTGGGCTCTGTCAGGAGCGCGCTGTGACTCGCAAGTGATGTTCGTCCCCTTTCCAGAGAGTAAAATAAAAAGTATTACACATCCGGCAGTGGATGTGTGTTTTATTAACTGTGAGGGGGGTTTCTTGCATAATTTTGGTCGAATTTTTGTCGAATCCCCTTTGAATGGCTTGGTGTGCATGTGTATTAAATGTGCCCGTCAATAGCTACCCATGTTTGTATAAATAAATAAACGACAAGGGTGTCTACCGGGATTAGGCACGGTAGAGCATCAGACATGTCAGAGCTTCATTAGTGGTGTAAATACATTCCACGTAGATTAATTGCATGCATAGTCGCCTTTTAAAGAATATCACGCAAATCGTCATGGTGATAGGTACGTACGGTTTGTCCAGCATGTCCTAGGTGTGTCTATAAATATATATTTTTTAAAAATAATAAAAAACAGTGGCCGGCCCTGGGGATTGGGGTCAAAAAAATATAATTAGGAGACAGGCCCTGGGGGATGGGGTCATCAGGGCCAATAAATTAGAATAAGAAGGGGAACCACACAGCCCCCCTTCTTAAAAAAATAAAATAAATAAAAGACTGGCATCGTGCCGGAGGCCATGCCCCCTCCATGCAGCACTCTGCAAACGCGCCCCCAACAGGCATCTCCAGTATGCGCCAGGGAGCTGCGCTGCAGACAGGTGTTCTGAGGCCAAGCCCCTTTTTACACCTCTCTGCAACGCAGCTCTGTGGCGCTTACTGGAGGTACCTAGTGGTCTAGTGTGACCCTAGGGACCCTTAGGATTCAAGGGGACTTAATCTCTCAACTTAGAACAGCCACAGGGCGCGTTTACACAGTGGTGAAGGGAGGGGACGGGGCCTGAGGTGACGTGTGCAAACACGCACCATGGCACGTTTTAAATTGGGGATATAATTTCCCTTCAATACTGAGGGCCCCTGGGGGCTAACTAGCCCACCAAGTGCTTCCAGTAAGCACCACTGAGCTGCATTGCAGAGAGGTGGTCCAGGCCGTGCCACTTTTTACACCTCTCTGCAACGCAGCTCTGTGGCACTTACTGGAGGTACCTAGTGGGGTAGTTGGACCCTAGGGACCCTCAGGACTCAAATGAACTTAATCTCCCAACTAAAAACGGACACAGGGCGTGTTTACACAATGGTGAAAGGAGGGGACGGGGCCTGAGTTAACGTGTGCAAAAACGCCCTGTGGCCTGTTTTAAGAGGTAGTTTTAATCCCCATGCCCTATTATATACTAGGGGCTTATAGAGGAGGTAAGGCTAATCACAGGGGGACCCCAACGCATAATATTCCCTAGTGTATGTAGGTGTTTTCACTGTATTCTAAGTGTCTTTTAACATAGCACTGGCTCTAGGACTGGTTAGTCAGACTCAGTTACCACCAGTATCCGTCTGAAAAAGTTGAGGGTACAGGATGATTTTGCAACAAGGCTTCTTTCTGCTCTTCTTTTTGTTCTTTCTGCACGTTATCCTTCTTCCTGCACTTATCTTCGTATTTGAGGACTTCTGTTGCTTCTTTCTGCACTTCTTTTGTTTCTTTCTGTGCATTTTTTCTTCTTTCTTCACATGTCCTATCTCTGTAGGCATAGTTAGAAATTAGCATTTAAAAAACCTTTGAAATTAACAGAAAAAACCATAGGTTTCAGGCACGTTAAAGTTAGGAATTAGCATTTAAAAAACCTCAGAAATTCACTGAAAAAACCATAGGTTTCAGGGGTGTTATAGTTAGCTGGACTTTTCACTTGTACAAAACCATTGAAATTCCCCCGTTATAGTTAGTTCAGCTAACTATAACTCGCGCGCCCGCAATGCACTGCTGATGACGTCACATATTACATCACTCATGACATGGTCAGTGACATCACTCATGACATCACTGATGACATCTCAAATGACATCACTGATGACATCACTGATGACATCATCCTTGTGATAGAGTGGCAGACCTCCTCTCACCCTAATATAACCTTTGATACACACATTCAAAAATAGAGACTAAAATTTTCAAAACAATGGACATACCAATACCAGTTACCACAACCTCTTCAGTAATTCTAAGATCCACATACACATCCACTCATTCACCAACAGTCCAATACAGTCACTCATACATGTACTCACTCATCATATGTACTCATACACCTATACATCCTGTTACACAATGCCACTCATCCATAGTTACTCACACACATAGTCACTCATGCTAATAAAGAATCAAACATACATTTACTTGCATATACAGTTATACACACACCACCACACTTACTTCTACGGAAACTTACACATACTTAGTCTTTTAAACAATCACTTATAGAAACACATACTTATTCATACAGGAACTCTTTCAATCTCTCACTCTCACATATACTCACATATATACACCAATAGTCACATATACTAGTTTAAAACATATGTAGTTACTCATAAAGACACTATTGAGACAGTCATTCACTCACTAACACACCCATACACACACTCATCCACCCATACAGTCCTGCACACATACTGTGTTCAACACATACAAACAGTGAGTCACTCATTCATGCACCTATGCACTACGTAATACCCCCACCGAACCATGCAGACACTCAGACTGATACTCAAAAAACCAACTAATAACCTATATAGACACCCATGTAGCTACTCACCAACCCATGCAGCCACTTATACACAAAGTGAGAGACTGATACAGATATTTACATATTTAAACATTACTCACTAAGCCATGTATTCACTATGATACACTTAATCAGTCAGTTACACAATCAATTTTTCAAAAACAAATCATCCATTTAGACACTTATATACCCATTTATTCTTCCATCGACCTTGAGATATACATATATAAAACATATTTAATTTTCAGAATAACACACATTCACTGGATGATGTCATCAGTGATGTCATCAGTGATGTCATTTGAGATGTCATCAGTGATGTCATGAGTGATGTCACTGACCATGTCATGAGTGATGTAATATGTGACGTCATCAGCAGTGCATTGCGGGCGCGCGAGTTATAGTTAGCTGAACTAACTATAACGGGGGAATTTCAATGGTTTTGTACAAGTGAAAAGTCCAGCTAACTATAACACCCCTGAAACCTATGGTTTTTTCAGTGAATATATATATATATAGATAGATAGATAGATAGATAGATAGATAGATAGATAGATAGATAGATAGATAGATAGATAGATAGATAGATAGATAGATAGATAGATAGATACATAGATAGATAGATAGATAGATAGATAGATAGATAGATAGATAGATAGATAGATAGATAGATAGATAGATAGATAGATATACATTACATGCCATGGCATTAAAAATAAATGTGGGCAAAAAAACCAGATAGTATTTAGAACAACTTTACTAATAAACACAAATCCATTGCTGTAAAGCAATGGTCGAAATCAATGTTATTACCACAGTAGAGCAAAACTGACATGATTTATGTTACTTTTACTTTATACTGAGAAACAGCTCAACACATAGGCATCCTCAGTGTGAATTTAGCTCTTGCATCTTGGTTATGGACAAATATATACCTTTTAATAAAACAAATGTGGAAGAAAAATATCAGGGCACAAACCATATATGCAGGTGAGTAGATTAATGTTTATTAATTAAATGGGTATAGCAGAAATCAAAGCATACATGTTTGTTGGTTCAAGTGAATACATGGGCATGTATGCACGCAGATCCTTAATACTTTCTAATCAGTTTTCACAAGAACATCCTTGTTCCTCAGGGTATCCATAGACCTCTACCTCACAGGGTGTCAGGTAGTCCTCTCTGCCTCTGGTGTAGAGGCTCACATATCGGCCGACCATCCCATTGCACTGAAATGTCTGTGTACCACCAGAAGGGATCGATGAAATAGTTGCACACCTATAATAATGCAAATAAGAATAAGAAAATATTATACTCTTCAATATATAGAACAAGGAAGGCATGAGTGTCCTGTCATAATTCCCAGGCTCCACTTTCCACTGCCACACAGTGGAGCGGCGGAGAGCGGAGTATAGAATAGTGGCATATAGTGGAGTGGAGCAAACTGGAATGGGGTAGTGTAAAGTGGAACAAAGTGTCAAAGAGTAGAGTGTTTCATCAATCTATAGTAGCATGGAGTGCAGTAGAATGGAGTGGCATAGCATACAGTCAAATAAAGTGTCATAAACTGGAGTACCGTGTTGTGCAGTAGAGTGTAGTGGGGTGTCGTACAGATTCAGAAAGTGATGTAGACTACAGTAGCATACTGTCTAGTTTATTTTTTTAGAATGGAGTGGTGAACAGCACAGGACAGTGTTATGGAGTATTCTACAGTGGATTGGCATACAGTGTTAAAGAGGTAAATGGCATTGAGTGGTGTGGAGTGGTGTACAGTGGAGTAGAGTGGAGTAGTGTGTCAGAGTATAGTGGAGTAAACTGAGGTGAAGTGGCATACAAAGAGTTGTTTACAGTGTCATACAGTGGACTTGAGTATCGTAGAGTAGAGTGGGGCAGAGTGTTGTACAGTGGCATACAGTATAGTATAGTGTTGTACAGTTCAGTGACAGGATATAGACAGGAATAAAGTGTCAGGGAATGGCATACAGTGTAGTGGGGTGTTGTAGAGTAGATTTGCATAGAGTACAGTATTGTAGGAAACAGTGGAGCTGCATAGAGTGGATTGTTGTATAGAAGCGTAGAGTAAAGTGAAGTTTTGTACAGTGGAATAGAATTGAGTTGAGCTGTGTAACGTAGTGCGGAGTACAGTACACTAGAGTGTATTGGTGTGTCGTAGAGTTGAGTGGCATGGAGTGGAGTGTAATGGCATAGTGCAGATAGTAAACTGTTACAGGTTGGAGTGGGGTCTCAGACAAAAGAGTGGAGTGATGTGTCATATAGAAAACTGTTGCATAGTGGAATAGCGTTTTACATTGGAGTATGCAGGCATAGAGTAGAGTATAGAGTTGAGCAGTGGAACGTACATGGATAGAGTGGAGTAGAATAGCATGGTGTGCCATGAAGTGTGGTAGACTTTATAGAGTGGAATTATATGGAGTGGAGGGGAGTGTCGTACAATGAAGTGGAGCACAATTAGTTTTAGCAGGTGCAGTCATGTTCTTTTCCTCCTTGTTCTCCTCCACCTTGGGACTCCCCTCTTTGGTGCCGGGCAGTGTGGTTGTCGGACATGCTCTATCCACAGGAGGAAGTGCTGTGTGGCTAAAAAATGAGTGTGCTTAGTGACATCATGCAGCGTGTGTGTTTTTGCAAGGGTTAGTTATGTAGACCTCAGATTTTGCATAGAACTTGTTTTAGGTGGATCAGATTGAAGTTTATGTAAGTAGATGGCTATAATTAAGTGTAGCTTGTAATGAGCTTGTGTTTATGCACTATATGTAAGATTGTATGGTGTGCTGCTACATGTTTCATTGTTGTACAATGGTTGAAGGCATGTACTTTGAGTACTGGACTGATTTAGGCTGATATACCACCTGGGTTTGAATGCAGAGGATTATTTTTACCCTGGAACTCATGTAGGTCTATGAAAATTACTTCTGTGCCTGCATTGCTGCATTTGGTTGGTGGAAATTATTTAATCACTTTAATAAATAGGAAACAATCCATCTCAGTCTTGACTTCTTGTACCACTCAAGTGGATCTGATGAGCAAGTATGTAAGAGCCCAAAAGTGTGGCACCTTTCTGGAGTGCTTGTGTAGCGTGACAAAAGAGGGTAAAAATTGATGATGTAGCCTTCACCCAGGTCAGGTCAGTCTAATCATATTCCTGTCTCTGTAGCCTGTTATCCCTTCCACAATGGATAGTACTTTATGCTGCAAGTAACTGGATGCTCAAAAGGAGTTTTAGCCCCACTTGCATTACAATTACCATAGCTTAGCAGCTGCGCCCAATACATTCCTTGACAGGTATGGACAAGATAAAGATGGTAAACAACTGCCTGGCTGCATTTGTCACCTCTCTCTTGGTCTTATTATTTGTTGCTGCTAATGTTCATATGTGATCCCAATCACCAGGTGATGCTTTGCGAACAAGGTAAGTAAAGGCCATTGCACATGTTTTATGTTGGTGCTTGCTCCTTTCAACACCTATCACAAATGTCACACACTCAAGCTTGATACAGAGTGTGCTGCCGACTCTATAGTGCTCTGTGTCTCGCTGCCCCCCAATGATAAATTTGAGCCAGTGGTTCCCAGTGCTCAACACCAGCAAATTATTGTCAACACCTGCATTTATGACAATTTAGAGAAGAGCACAATCGTTGATTATGAATACATAAATGCTGCCCAAGCCGTTCTCATAGTTGTTGTGGCCTGGAATAGTCTGAACTCGCACACTTGTATGAATGTGATGCTTAGTAGTTGTGTTGGTACTGGTATTGGTAGAGCTGCTGGGGGCAATAGATGATGCAATCTGCAGTGCCCTGCCGACGAGAGCCCTGACTGGCAGATTTTAACACCCCACCTGATCTGTGTCTGCAGGCACTGCATGCATCCTTACTCCACCCACAAGCACCACTTGCAGCCTCTCCCTCGTCACCGAAGGCCCTGTGTGTGGCCACGCATACTGTCTCTGCTCTGACATCACACAGGGTCACTGCCCTACCACTACTGAGGCAGCAGTGAATGTGTTTTTCATAGGCTGTTTTTTTAATATGTCTAACATGCCAAATTACTGTCTGAGTAAACGACTTTTACCCCTAATAAAGTACAGTGCAAAAGAAAACTGTAGAAAATAGTTTCGCAACTGACACCTTACCAACCCATCACTGACTGCCCAGTGGAGGTTCACTCATCTCACACACTGCCCACTATCCTTTCAAACCAGCCTTTTGAAGTGACAGGTGTGCAGTCTGCTCCAGGTCCCAACTGGAAACTCTGGGAAGAACGAGTGGAAATGTACTTAGTATCCACAAATGACGATGACAAAGAAGCTTGACTGCTCGGCTACGTGGCTGGCTGGCAATAAATGATACCGGTCCAGGTCCAAGCTATGCAACTTCACAATGATGAAAAACCAAAGAAAATGATGGACGGAGTGTTGAACATTGCAAACACTCACCCCCAGTCAACTGATCTGGGTTTAATCCACCACCGTTCTTTAGCCCACTCTGCCACCCCAGTTCATCCGTCCATCATTTCCTTTGGTTTTTGCTTTGTTCGCCATAGTTGGCAGGGTATGCTCAGACGTGAGTCCCTTGCTCACTTTGCCACTGGATTCAAGCAAGCCTGGCTGAAGACGGCTGAAATGCCAGAAACCGGTCCTAGGAAGCTTGTTTCCGGTCCAGGGAAGACATGGCTTGGCAGTTCGGGCTGGACTGTTCCCATGAGGCACAGGGTCAGACTGATTTGCATATGGCCATGTGTGAACTGGGGTGGCAGAGGTGGGCTAAAGAACGGTGGTGGATTAAACCCAGATCAGTTGACTGGGGGTGAGTGCTTGCAATGTTCAACACTCCGTCCATCATTTCCTTTGGTTTTTGCTTTGTTCGGCATAAGTTGGCAGGGTATGCTCAGACGTGAGTCCCTTGCTCACTTTGCCACTGGATTCAAGCAAGCCTGGCTGAAGACGGCTGAAATGCCAGAAACCGGTCCTAGGAAGCTTGTTTCCGGTCCAGGGAAGACATGGCTTGGCAGTTCGGGCTGGACTGTTCCCATGAGGCACAGGGTCAGACTGATTTGCATATGGCCATGTCAGAACTGGGGTGGCAGAGTGGGCTAAAGAACGGTGGTGGATGAAACCCAGATCAGTTGTCTGGGGGTGAGTGCTTGCAATGTTCAACACTCCGTCCATCATTTCCTTTGGTTTTTGCTTTGTTCGGCATAAGTTGGCAGGGTATGCTCAGACGTGAGTCCCTTGCTCACTTTGCCACTGACTGGATTCAAGCAAGCCTGGCTGAAGACGGCTGAAATGCCAGAAACCGGTCCTAGGAAGCTTGTTTCCGGTCCAGGGAAGACATTGCTTGGCAGTTCGGGCTGGACTGTTCCCATGAGGCACAGGGACAGACTGATTTGCATATGGCCATGTCAGAACTGGGGTGGCAGAGTGGGCTAAAGAACGGTGATGGATTAAACCCAGATCAGTTGACTGGGGGTGAGTGCTTGCAATGTTCAACACTCCATCCATCATTTCCTTTGGTTTTTGCTTTGTTCGCCATAAGTTGGCAGGGTATGCTCAGACGTGAGTCCCTTGCTCACTTTGCCACTGGATTCAAGCAAGCCTGGCTAAAGACGGCTGAAATGCCAGAAACCGGTCCTAGGAAGCTTGTGTCCGGTCAAGGGAAGACATGGCTTGGCAGTTCGGGCTGGACTGTTCCCATGACGCACAGGGTCAGACTGATTTGCATATGGCCATGTCAGAACTGGGGTGGCAGAGTGGGCTAAAGAACGGTGATGGATTAAACCCAGATCAGTTGACTGGCGGTGAGTGCTTGCAATGTTCAACACTCCGTCCATCATTTCCTTTGGTTTTTGCTTTGTTCGCCATAAGTTGGCAGGGTATGCTCAGACGTGAGTCCCTTGCTCACTTTGCCACTGGATTCAAGCAAGCCTGGCTGAAGATGGCTGAAATGCAAGAAACCGGTCCTAGGAAGCTTGTTTCCGGTCCAGGGAAGACATGGCTTGGCAGTTCGGGCTGGACTGTTCCCATGAGGCACAGGGTCAGACTGATTTGCATATGGCCATGTCAGAACTGGGGTGGCAGAGTGGGCTAAAGAACGGTGATGGATTAAACCCAGATCAGTTGACTGGGGGTGAGTGCTTGCAATGTTCAACACTCCGTCCATCATTTCCTTTGGTTTTTGCCTATTGGAAAACAGCCATAGGATCAAAATAACAATTACGCGTGGCCGCCCCTGTGGATAGTGACCAGCTGGAAACTCCGGACAGTATCTTAACGTGTGATCGGCTGGCTGTGGGTCTGGTCTGTTCCGGAGGTCTTGGACCTGAGTGGGGGGTGGTGGCCTTGTCCCGTGCGCGGCCTCCGGCAACCCAGGCAATATTCAAGCAATGGTCGTCTGCTCTGGCTGATTTCGCCTTCTTGGACCTTGTGTGCAGTGCAGATCCTGGGGCAGCACTGGGAAAGACGACTCTCCATACTGCTGACTGTGTTGGTGTTCAGAGACTTCCACCCTATCTGTGTGTGTCGCTTCCTGTTCCTTTTTGGACGCTCCTCTTCTTTGTAGCATTGGACATGGCACTGGGTCGATGGGTATGCATGGGTAGATTCGCAAAGAGTGGCCAAGGATAAGGCTGCTCCTTCAGAGGTGGTCATCTAATAGGCGGGCGGGCTCAGGGGTTGCGTGCTCTCACGGCACAACTGTTAGTGTAATAGGCGCATAATGCTCCCCATTCTTCTTTGACTTGGTCGATTCTGTGTTGCTTATTGTTTGCTTTGGGGGAAAACATATTGTGCGGGAGGGAGAAGCCGGGGGCATGTTTTGAAGGCCCTCCTCCAGTTTATTAATATTCTCTCTACCCCCCGTCTGGTGGGGTTTCTTTTCTTACTCCTCTTTCTCTGTTTCTTCTATATTTCGGGTCTGGTTCCGGGGCGACAGGCACGCTGCTGGGGGGGGGGGCCGTACTCATCTGCAGAGGTGCAGGGTGGGGGGTTGGGGGAAGGGATCCTTTAGTCTTTAACCCTTTTTTTCCATGGCCTCCTTTTTCTTCTCTTATTCTTCTTTGTCCTTCTTTTCTGGGATCAGCATGGTAGAACTCCTTCGTCGTTAATCGCTGCGTTTTCATGTGTGCCACAATTTCCGTGGTGTTTTCTGGGCTTTAGGGCAGGGGACTGCAGGCGCAAATGGCCGTGATATTCCTCCACATCCTGAACTTCTTGTTTCAGCGCCATTGACTAGATAAATTGCTGTTTATTGTTGACATTTATTATTCTGCCTGCCATTTCTTCCTGCCGGGAAACTGTTCGGCACCTGATCCTTCCATCTTCCCTTATTATAAAATGAAAACCTTTTGTATCCTGGTCTCCTACTTGGGCTGTTCAGTGGCCGAGAGTATACCAGCATGGAGATTCTGCTCCCCGAGGTGCTGCCTGTGATAAATATTGATTTCTGTTACTCTGACTGTTTAGCGGCCGGCCCCGGGGGTTGTAGGCCCATGCTTGTTATTGGTTGAAATGTCAATAAAGGTTTTTCAAAAAAACAAAAAAAAAAAATAACAATTACGGATGCCAAATAAATTCTAAACCTGTAAGGTAGCAAAAAAAAAGAAGGGGGCTGTTGCTGGCGCAGGTGTCAGAAGCATTAAATAACCCCGCCAGACAAGGTGCACATCTGTCTTGAATTCCTGCAGGTCTCCCAGTCTGGCATTCTTCCCCCTGCACGAGACAATGTGCATTGACGGCAGGAGACGAGTTTAAGCCTGCATCTCCCAGACCTGCTGGCTCCTCGCGCCCAGCCCAGCACAGAGGTGCCTTTGTGAGTGTAATTACGCTCCCCTTGTCGTATAAATAGTTTGTTTAGAGCCGTATGTGATGGCTGGGCTGGAAGAAACAGGCATTAACATGCTAAAGAACCTGCTGCTTCACTGCCTGCAGCTCGCTTTGAGCAGGCAGCCTTTCCTGCTGAAGCGCCGAGCTCTAAACTAATGCATAGTTAAAGGGGGCATTCTGTGAAGGATGTCACAGCAGAAGACGTGATGAGTTCTTTATCGCTCTGCTTCAGGGTAAGGAGGGAGGCGTGACGCGGCCGCTTTGATCTCACGGTTCCAAGGGGACGGGGCTGCCGGTCTAATGACCTGTGAAAGACTGCTGGCCGCCGGCTGCGCGCGTGCAAGCTCGTGTGAATGCAAGCGCTAGGCCAGCCAGCAGCACTTTGAAAACTCATGTACAAAATGTCTCTCCGAGCAGCGCATGCGCGCTGACTCAGCGAGACCTAATGAGTATTTGGAGGCAAGAAGTAGGTGCAATAACATCCGCATCACAGGTGTAACGGAAACAACAAACAGAGGCCGCATGGACCTCTTTGTATAAACGCTCCTGAAAGACTTATTCAGCAAAGAATCCTTCACTACTACATTTCTGGTGGAGACAGCCCACCGGACATTGGACCCATGTCCAAACCCTGGCTGCCCCCGAGGTCGCTCATTGTCAGACCGTACGGCTGATCAGGGAAAAATGCCCACTTAAGTGGCAGGGCTCCTCGATCCCCCTATACCCAGACTTTACTGCAATGGTACAAGACACCTGTCGCAAATACACCGTAGTCAAGGCTATACTACGGAACCTGGGTCTGAGACACGACATGATCTACCCTGCCCATCTACTTGTCTTCATTGAGGGCAAGGTGCAGCTCTTTGACACCCCAACAGCACTGCAGGATTTTGCCGCACATACTTGTAAGCCCATGGGTCTCGATGGAGGGAGCTGCTGCGGGGTTCCCCACCAGACAGTATCTCAGGAGCTAGTGCTGACCTTTTTTCCACTGAATGACGCCCTGCCTGACACGCTGCGACTATGGATACATGTGACTCACGCAGCGACAGGGCATACTGCATTGACGCTGATTAAAGCCACTGCACTCTGACTATGGCAAATGAATCACCATAACTGAGTAATTAGATCACTTTACAAGTACAGATAACTGGCGAAACAATGGCCATTCTCCAGTGTGTAACACACCTCTTTGAACTATAGATAAGAAATTGAAATGTTCCCATTTACGTTAAAATGTGTTAGAATTGGGAAATTCCCTGTTATGGATACAGCAGGGATTGGTGGAGGGAGAGACTGGATTTCACAAGGCATAAAAGGGAAGTTTTGTAATGATTTCATGTTCTTGTTGCTGTACTCAACACACCAAGGTATTACTCATGAACAGCATGCATTACAAGACACCATTCATGAGCACACAGGGTAAGCTGTATCCATTCTCAGATTTAACACTAGTCACCTGGAACATCAGGGGATTAAACAATGCACGTAAAGGCAAGCAGGTCCCACATTATTTGCAAAAACACCAGACTGACATTGCTTTCTTGCAGGAAACACATCTCTCCCCACGCCAGTGCCCGGGTTTTCGGCCACATGGGGATACACTGATATTTTGCTGGCTACAGCACGTATACCAGGGAGACTGCCATTTTAATACATGAATGAATACCCTTCCAACCCTCAATGATTCCCATAGACACTGAGGGACGCTACCTACTGATGGTTGGCCGCCTCATGGGATACAAAATTGCCCTTATCAACGTTTACATGCCCAACACAGACAGTCCTGAATTCTTTTACAACCTGCAGGCCGAGATACACCAGGTTGAGGCAGACTATATCTGCATGGGGGAAAATGTAATCTATTATTGGACCCCAAATGGGATAGTGCTGCCAACTCCCCTGATTCCAAACAACCGTCCCGTCGAGCTATGATAGACCTTTAAAACACACACAGCCTGGTAGACATCTAGTGCAACCTGCACCCCTCCAAGGCTGCCTATCCACATTACACGGCACAGCATGACACATGGACACACCTTGACTACTGGATACTCTCCCCTAACATGACGCCATGGTATGACACTACACACCACCTCCCTACAATACTATCCGACCATTCCCCAGTTCTTCTTAAACTACATATACCCAGAGACAATTGAGATTCCCGGGGCTGGTACTTACAGATGAGGTATTCCGGTCTGAACTACGCGCTGCTATTGTATACTTTGATCTGAACATAGGGTCAGTGACATCCTGGGCCAGGCTATGGGAGACTTTCAAGGCATACATGATAGGGATCTGCATTTCCAAACTATCCAGTATTTTAAAAGATTTGAGGCGCAAGCTCTTCCAGCTCGAGAAGCATTTGGATACGATGGATCGGGGGCAGGCCGTGGGCGGTGTGCGGGCGACTCTACATCACTGAGCGGCCCTTCTGACTGAGTTCCACAAAGCAGCCGAGCAAGAAACACATTTCTTAAACAAGTACTCCACTGCCAGGAGATATGGCGAAGGGGAGAGACAAGGGTGCATACTCATGCAACTACTACAACCCCCAGGTACCAACCCTATATCACAAGCCTCTTGGGTTAATGACAGCACCCAAATAACAGACACACCAGCCATCCAGACAGAAATCGTCATGTACTCCAAGGACTTATACACAGCCTGTGTCGCAGAGGATGTTGTTGAGAGAACTCTATACCTGGAAGAAATTGCAATGGTATGGTTGTGCTCCGCACATCAGCAATTTGTGGGGGAACCCTTCACAACGGAAGAAATAATTCAAGCCATCAATGCAATAGTTGGCACGAAGGAACCCGGTCTGAAGGGTTACACTGGCAATTTTGATAAAACATATAAACATTTACTTGCACTATATCTCCTTGAAGTATATCAAGAAGCTCTCGAAAACAAAGCTCCGCCACCCACACTTAGAGAAGCGGTTATCGTACTGCTTCCCAAACCTGGAAGGGATGCACAAATGTGTGGATCATACAGGCCCCTTTTATTATTGAATTTTGATAATAAAATCCTAGCTGAATTGATTGTGACGCGACTTTCCCTCTACTTGATCAAATAATCTCATCGGCCCAAACGGTCTTTATACCGCACAGATCCACAGCCCTGAACCTGCGTACACTGTTTTCGGTGCTGCATAGAATCTTGCCCAAAAATACCCGCAGTGGCGCGCTGTTAGACACCAAAAAGGCGTTTGACTCTTTGGATTGGCCTTTCCTATTAAACACACTGCGTAAGGTATGCATGCCATCAGGTTTCACCGCACTCATTACTTGAAACCCAGCCCATGGCACAAATCCGATTAAACTGGACCTTGACCCCTCCTTCTTCCCTGTCGTGTGGCATGAGAAAAGGATGCCCGCTATCTCCCCTGCTATTCATCATCGCGCTTGACTCCCCAATATGGCACCTGCAGGAATGTGTGCAAATCTGAGGCGTTCTCCTTAACGGTGGCGACGGTAAATGGGGACTGCGAGTACCCCTAGGCGTGGTGCGACACGTCTGTTAAATATCTAGGAATACATATACGCAAAAAGTCAAAACAGATAATGGGACTGAGCTATGGTCCAGTGTTAAGTAAACTAAACACACAGATAGAGCGCTGGCTAAAACTTCCACTATCACTGGCCGGTCGAGTCGCTATTATTAAAATGGTAGTATTGGCAAAATATTTACATATGTTTCACAACATCCCCATCCCACTCACTAATGCGTTTTTCAATACGCTATGCATCACCCTTACTCACCTGGTTTGTGGGGGCAAACAACCCATGATTAACTGGGACACGATGATCCCCTGCCATTTGAATGGGGGTTGTTGGAGCCCCTATTTTTCAACTATATTAACAGTTTTGCACACCTCTGGTATCATCCCGATGACCGGATCCCATACACTAAAACAGAAGCAGACCTCTCTGAACCGATCCCACTGGCTACAATTTTGCCACTGGGCCTCCCTGGAAACCCCCATGATATCCAAACCATTTTAATGACTCGCAGGGCCTGGAAGAGACTGGCCTTTCTGACCAGAAGTTGCGCACTATATTGCTTGGCTATCCCGCTGGCTGGCAACCCATGCCTGCCACTCACGCAAGAAGCACTGGTGCGCCATACCCTTACAAAATACTCCCTCAACACCATGGGCGACCTTTTCCCGGGAGAGCATGTATGTATACTCGAGAATGGAGGATGGCCGGTTCCACGGGGCCCCGTATATGGATCAGTTTATATTTCGCAGATTGCACGATGTTTTGAGAGCCCAGATCGCCAGCTATCATCTGGAACTGGATAGCTTCCCCCCCTTTAACACTACTAATCTCAGACACTGGAGGGGAGCATTTAACATCCAAACAATATATAACTCAAGCATGGCCCTCTTCCTGACTAGGGATGCCAAAACTCCTGGGGCATGGGAACGTGGTCTTGGTCACTAAATACAATACTCTTAGTGGGAATTCTGCTATGCACAGATGGGCAAGATATCCCTAAATTACAGACACAAACTTAATTTCAGATTTTTAAGGCGAGCCTACGCAACACCAGCCAAACTGCACAAATTTGACTCTACCCTTGCCCACACATGCCCCAAATGGCAAGCGCAACTTGTGGACTTTGCGCACATGATGTGGAACTGTGAAAAGCTCCAAAAATACTGGAGGGAAATATTCACTGTCCTATCGCACATGGTGAACACCCCTATTATACCATCACCAGAAATGTCACTCCTGGGATATGTGAAAAAGCTCCTGAAGTCCATTCAACGTTTTGTCGTGATTGCTCTCTTTTTAGACAAACGGGAGAGAGCCATAAAATGGGGAAGCAGGTTGACCCCCACACAAATGACATAACTTTACAGTCTAATCTACTGCAACACTAACTGTGAGCTATACGCTACTCTACAGCCAATCACATCTAGACCACACTATATTTGGCAGCCACTGTGACAATACCTCCTAGACATGGGCGACACCCAGGGCACCCAGTCTCAAGGTTCAAGTCATACAACTCAAACACCCACTAAAGGGTAAATCAACAGTGTATATAAAGCTTTATTATGGATGGAGCATTGTTAGTATGGCGGAACAGAGTAATCATAAAGGCTATCTATGTAGACCAGGGCCATGTGAAGCAAATTTCAGACATGAACAAGGAGGCAGTTATGTAATGCACATAATTGTACCACATATATCTGTTACTGTTTTAAAGGACTAAGAACAGCTCTTTGTTTTTAATTGAAAATGAGAAATAAAAATTAAAAAAACAATCTACTTCATCAAATTCAGCTTTTTCACAGTGTCCAGGGAACTCAGGGCTCTTGCAAGACTTTGATGCTATGTTCAGTTTCATCAGATGCTGAATATGGCAGGACCACCCATCTCCACAAAGATGAAACCATGTGCTCCATCATACTGAACCACAGGCGTGTGGTGCTCCACCTTCGACCCAAAGTGTTGCTTAACTACAAAAAGTAGAGGAAGCAGAAATCATCAACCTTGTTGCTGGCCCCACATTATAGCTTTCTTCTTTAAAGCAAGCTTCTACTACCACATGGAGTGCATATATGAAAAGGAATGCTACGTAACAGAAACAGTGGATGACCTAGTAGCTAAAGTCAAAAGTGCTTGGTGGTTTTATTATCTCAAGCTGAACTCAAGATATTACCAACTGTGCCTGCACATGTACTACAGGTACATTTTGTTTTCCTCTACTTACAGGGGTCAAAGTAAGAATAAAGGGATAAAAGGCAGTGGTGTTTCAGGGAATTCCTGGGTTGATGCAAAGATAGAACGACACATCACTTTCTTTCTGATGAAACTCCATTGGCTCTCCTTTCCAATGCACACCATCTTTAAACCCTGCTAAATCCCTTTACAAAGCCATCACAACCAGCAGTCCTGCGTATCTTTGTTGGACCTGGCCCTTTTTGCAGGGTCATCCCTAAACTTTTGGCCTTCCTCCTATATTTTTTCTGACCTGGTGTTGGCTGTTTTATGACTCTGGGCACCTTCCGACTGCTGACCAGTGCTAAGGTGCATATGCTCTCCCTATGGTAAAGTGTATTATGTGAATTGACTTCCATGTTTGGCTTATTTGGTTTACTATCAGTCCCTAGTAGAGTGCACCAGGGGTGCCAAGGGCTTGTATATCCAAATGCTGCTAGTAGGCTTGCAGCACTGGTTGTGCCACCCACAGAAGCAGTCTGGTAAAATGTGTCTAAGGTCTGCCATTGCAGAACCTGCATGCAGTCTGGTATTGTCATGCTGACTGGGCAAGTGTCCCCACTTGCCAGTCCCTAAAACCTTCCCTTACCTTCATATTAGTCACCCCTATGGTAGGCCCTAGGGCAGGGCGCATTGTAAGGATAAGGTAGGACATGCCCTGAGGTGTGTGGCATGTCCTAATAGTGAATTACAGCCATTTTTGTTTTTCACTATTGTAAGGCTACCTGCTCTCCATAGGCCAGAATGGGCTGCTAGATTATAACACTCGATAATCCTAGCAGGCTCAGGAAGCATGGTAGAAATTCATGTTTAGTATGCCTGAACTCAGAATAATAAAATACATCTTTTAGTAAAGGTTATTTTAATATCCTGGGTTTGCAAATGCTACTTTTAGAAAGTTAGCCTTTGCGTGCCTAACCATTTCAGTCCGCCTCTGGAGGGGAGGGCTATCTTCTTTGTGTGTAGCTTGAGTGACAGGGCTGGGAAGTTCCAGGAGACAGGCTGGGGCTACCAGGTGGTGAATAGAGAGATTACACCAGGATGGGTGGGAGGAGTGCACCTTGACTCAGAATAGGACAGTGCTCTGCCACCACAATGCTGGCTCCACCCCCTGGGGAGCGTCTGATGTCTCTGCCCTGACTGCTGAAAGAAGAAGCCAGAGTCCCAACAACAAAGTGCTCCTCACTGCAAAGAACTGGACTGGGATTATGCAAAGGCCCCCCTGGCCTGTAAAGACAAAAGAAACTGGGAATAAATGTAGGCACCCTGCTCCTAAGAAATCAGATCCTGATTGAACCACGAAGGAACTCTGCCTGACTAGAAGGACCTGGAAGAAGCTGAAGGAGGAGTAACTTTCCCTGACCTGGGGGATTGGCCTGCAGTTGGTGCCTTGCTGAGAAAGGATAGGAAAAGACTGAAAGAGACTTTGAACTTTGTTTTTCAACTATCTCCAAGGGCTTGGAAGAAGAGCTTGCCCCTTGAACTGAGTCCCAGGACCATTGGACTCATCTGCCTTCCAAAATTGAGTTGCCTGGACGATTTGCGCTTGTTTCCCGCTGGATTTGGCCCCAGTACGCCTCGTACCCCATCCGCCGCAAAGCCGTGTCTTTGCCGCCCGGCACCGTGCGTCTACGCTGATCCAAAAGCGTTAGTACGCACCGTATCCCTCCCGGCCACATTGCACCTAACCTTCCCCGCCGATTCGAGACGTACAACACTGGCTGCCGAACCCTGTACGCCGGACCCAAGCTCCATCGACCCGCAGGTACGGTCCGTACGCTGCTAACGTACTGCACCGTGCCGTACTCAGAGCCGAGAAGCCGCAGTACGCTGATCCTCCCCGTACGCTGTACGGCGCCGAGAAGTGTCGCCGCCTATCCGCACCGAAGGTACGGCTCGAACGCCGAACGCCACGGACTCTGCAAGCTGATCCGGGCCATCCGCATGTATCCCTGAAGGTCCCGTACCAACGCCGCGTACTGACGGCGCGACCCGACCTGCATCTGAATACGCTGCCGAACTACGACCCGGACCCATCAACTTGTCCCGCACTGTCCGTCGCGGACCCCACGAACTTAAGGTACTTTGTTCTGTTCGCACCGCAGTGTGCACGTCCCGGACCCCGGAGTCCGCACCGATTGTTTGACTCGTACTTTCTTTGTTTTTAATGCGGACGAGTCGTACACCCAGGTACGAACCGTACAAAGCCTGAAAAGAAGCAGAATTGAGTAAAAGAAGCCTATTTTTGCATTTTAAGCCTTTTTACAAGAACATTGAACTTTAAAATAATACTGTGGTCATTTTAATCGTTATTCTGGTCTTGTGCTAAGCCTTATATAAAGAGAACTATTTTTGATATAACCTTGACTGGTGTCCATTTGTGGTGTGTCATTGTATTACTGTATTTGTTCACAAATGCTTAACCTATGACGCCCTGAGAATAGTCTTGACTGCTTGCGCCACACTACCTAAAGGGTGAGCAGGGGTTATTTGAAAGGGTGATCCCCTTACTCTGACTTAGAATTGAGAGTCCCTGCTTGTCGCAAGTGCATACCTGTGCCAACTAGAGTTTCCCAGTTCTAACAATCTTCCAGACAAGCTCACAGTCCTCAGCAGTTCTCAGCACACTTGCAGTAAAGATTCAATCAGACTGCAGACCAACAAGTGTAAAAAAGAAAGAACAAGGCAGTGGGCCTTTTCCATCTATCCACCCAGGATCTGGAAAAACATCCCTGTATCATCCGGTAACACCCAAACGCAGCTCCAACTTAGGCAACAGATGAAGACTCAATTCACTAGTTGTCCACAACCTAGATTCCTCTCCTATTACTTGCTGACTTTAAACTTAATCCATGAACAGCATCCTGCTGAGTTTCGACTAGGTTAGTACAATAGAAATAACATATACATACATAATGGAATTAGAAATAGTGCCTCAATATATTAATAACGATAACACTCTTGCAAGGATTGGAACTAATGACCTGCAGATTACACACAGTTCTCTAAAATGGAGATAGACACATTGATTCTGTATGTGCCTCACTCAATGTTTGTTGTGTTGAATCCATACCTTTCTGCTAGTTTTCTAAATATATATTTCCCAGAGTCTACCATAAACTTTACACAGAGGACTTTGGGTTAACCCCCATGCTCCTGATTCTATGGGTTTCTTGTCCTTCTCAGTTTTGTGCTCCTTATTCAATAGCATTCCTCTGTATTGTTGTGTGCCATCTGACCCTCAGGCATTTCTTCTGTACTATGTTTGTGACTAGATGAGTTGTGTCCCAGTACTTTGATTTTTATTTATTTCTGCACTCCATTGTACTGTATCTCCTTGCTCTCTTCCCTGTCACCGACTTAATATATATATATATATATTTTTGTGAGGGCCTAGCTATTGCACATTACTAGGCCACTCATTTCTCCAGCACTTCACAGCAGCCACACATTTTTTTGTATTTACCATTCAGGGATAACTGCCTTTTTATATCTGTGAACTGAAAATAAAGTTCAAGAAAATTCAATCCCTTGATGTTTGCTGAGCATGTAAGCACAAAATGCATGCATTGAGACTGCTTTCTCAATCGCAAACTAGCACAGAAGTCCACTTTGCAGTCAAACAGTATACAAGGCATGTTAAAGATTCAGCTGCAACCAGATGTGCTATAATACATGAGTTTTTGCAATCTGTAATTTCTTTATAACACATAGGATTCTGCAATCCCGTTTATAAACCTGTCTCTAATTTCTTTCTAATCAGTAACCTGTGAAGCGTCACTGACTATATGTAGGAAAAAGTATCCCCTGGCGTACAGTCTACTGATATTGCAAATTACAGTAGAGTTTCATGACCATATAGAGGAACGAGGCTGAAGGCTGAGTGCCTTTTAAGTTTATGTAACTCTCAGGTGACTTGCAACATCCTTATCATGCATGGCACAGGGGACTAAGGGCCATTGATTTTGCAACTCACAAATTGCTATTTGTAGCAACTAGCAATTTGTGATTTACAAAACCGGATGTACAACAGTGTCTCAGACACTGTTTGCAATTACCAAATGAGTTGCAAGGGACCTGTCTTATCAATATTCATGAGGAAGGTCACAATGTGCGACCCATTGGGAATGGCCGGCACTCACAGGGATAGCAGCCTGCTGGTGTCTGTGACTGCTTTTTAAATAAAGCAGGTTTTTAAAAATGACGCCCATTTTTCTTGAAGGAAAACGGGATGCATTTAAAAAATAACAAGCATTGAAAACGCAACAGGTCTCGCCTTTGTTTAAGTTAAAGCAATTTTGTTTGTGAATGGGGTTTGCTTTTCAGCTTTGCTTTTATTGTTTTTTCAAACTTGTATGTACACATATGCATATGTATGCATATATGTATGCATATGTATGTATGCATTTATATCTGCATTTATATAGATATGCAGATGTATATATATGTTTATATATGTATATATATGTGAGCTGCTACTGTGTTACAATGTTGCTGCTTTGTGTCTAGGCCGCAGGGGCATAATGGGATGTGAGAGCAGCACAGCTGAGTGTTTCAAGTGCCCACAGTGATCCCCTGCTGCCTCTCCAATGCCACCCGTGATCACCAACTCCAGCCATCACCAGACTACAAGCAGTCTGTCCTATGGGTGCGATGCCACCACACACAGCACCATTGCCCCTCTCCACGTCAGAATGGCAGCAAACTCCAGCTGTCTGCTTTCTAATTTGCATCCCAGTGCTTGTCACTGGTTATAAGGAAAGGTCCTGAAAGATTGTGATTTTAAGCTCTATAAGGACACTCGTTATCCTTATACAGAATTCCACAATAAGTAACAGTCGGAATTCAGGGCCGTCGGAAAAGTGGACGAGAGCGCGCAAGACTGGGTTTTAAATGTGGCTACTCTGTTCACCCCCACAATCAGTAACAGTCCGAATTCAGGGCCGTCAGAAAAGTGGACGAGAGTGCGCAAGACTGGGTTTTAAATGTGGCTACTCTGTTCACCCCCACAATCAGTAACAGTCCGAATTCAGGGCCGTCAGAAAAGTGGACGAGAGTGCGCAAGACTGGGTTTTAAATGTTGCCACTCTGTTCACCCCCATAATCAGTTACAGTTGGAATTCAGGGCCGTCGGAAAAGTGGACAAGAGCGTGCAAGACTGGGTTTTAAATGTGGCAACTCTGTTCACCCCCACAATCAGTAACAGTTGGAATTCAGGGCTGTCGGAAAAGTGGACGAGAATGCGCAAGTCCATTTAAAGAAAACCAAGATGGCGTCGGGTCGTCCAGGCGAGCGGGTGTGCACATGTGTCTGTCTATGCGCGTGCATGATCTCCTGCAGCCACTCCAATGCCACTCGTGCTCACCAATTCCAGCCATCACCAGACTACAAGCAGTCTGTCCTATGGGCGCGATGCCACCACACACAACACCGGTGCCCCTCTCCATGTCAGAATGGCAGCGAACTCCAGCTGTCTGCTTTCTAATTTGCATCCCAGTGCTTGTCACTGGTTATAAGGAAAGGGCCTGAAAAATTGTGATTTTAAGCACTATAAGGACACTTGTTATCCTTACAGTCAATTCCACAATCAGGAGCAGTCGGAATTCAGGGGCGTTGGGAAAATGGACGAGAGTGCGCAAGTCCATTTAAAGTAAACCAAGATGGCGTCGGGTTGTCCAGGAGGGCGCGTGTGCACATGTGTATGTGTCTGTCCATGCGCATGCATTTTTATGTCCCTCCGTACGCGTGCACATCTAGCTTTTCAATGTGAATCGATTACAAAAAGCCTTCGCATGGGGAGTGCAGCGCTGCGTGCTGCTAACACCAGGCGAGTCCTAAAAATGTATTGTTTTCATTCATTAGGTTGAGCCTTGCGTTGCAGCACATGCACTGCTCGCTTTGCGAGGATTGCAGTATTCAATACAGCATGGAAGCTTCATGGAAGTGCCGCCCACTCTCCGCCCATCTTTTTCTTTGGCTTATGCCCTAAATGCTGTCTTCCGATTGCTTTCAGGCTTGTTAGTCCCTCTTTATGACAAGCATGTCATCATTTTTATCCTTCCATGGCTACTGGCCCCTTTAATTTCAACACTATTTTCTTCCCGTGTCCCCCCCCCTCCCCTTCCGCAGTCCGTGACTTCTAGGCAGCTGAGATGACTCCCACACAAAGGAGAATCACCTCTCTCTCTCCGGCCGTGTTGTAATTCGCCTTTTCTTCTCAGCCCATGACATCAGAGGCCGTTTCACCATAGATGGAGGTGCTGAGCCCTGTGCAGCACTGTGTGCGAGCCCCTGAGAGGAAGAGACACCCAGAGGAGGCAGGAGAGGGTGCACTGCGCGAGAGAGGGAGCACGGAGATGTCTGTGTTTATGCAGCCAGATGCCCTTCTCTCTGATCCACACACAGGGTGACAGGGAGCGGAGGGCACCCCCTCTGCAAGGCACAGCTTGCACTCCACTCTGGCGGACCCCTGTCTGCACCACCACTACTCTAGGAATAATGAAGAAAAATAATTCCACCAACAAGGTCAGTTGAAATGCCTGAATCTGCATTTCTAAAGCGCATGGCTACCAGAAGGCCTCCCAGCGGTAGAAATGGAGTCCTCGTGGAACTAAAGATGGTAATCATGGAAACAGAAAAGTTTACAGACGTTTTCGGAAGGTCAAATAGCTATCCTCAAAACGAATATAATCAGGTAGCTGGTTCCAAAATTTCGCAGCGTTATAGGTGAACAGACATCCACCACTCTGGGACCTTTTTATCCTGGGAATAGTTGCAAGAAACATATTCCCTGAATGCGAGGCCCTATTGGGACAGTAAGGGGAGATGATGGACCGGAGTATGGGTGGGCCCTTAGATGCCATTATCTTATGAGTGATGCACAGTGCTTTAAACTGAACCCTTTCCTCGACAGGGAGCCAGTGAAGGCCTTGCAGATTCCCGATTGGGGGCCTGCATAAGGAGGTGTGCAGCACAATTCTGTACCGTCTGTAATTTTTTGATAGTTGAACAAGGTGATCCTAAATAAAGAACATTGGCATAATCAACTCGAGAGAGAATGAACGCTTGCACCAACAGTCTCCGCGAATTAAAAGGCAGTAGGGGGAGGAGTTTCCTGATTATCTTCAAAATCCCATAGCAACTTCCTGCCACTTTACATGCTTGTTCCTTGAAATTTAGATTGTGGTCCAACCAAACACCAAGGCTCTTAATCAGTTCTTTAGGAGGGGGCATTGGACCCAGACACCTGGGCCAGAATGAACTAGCGTTCAAAGGGGAGGCTTTTCCCAGGAACATCACCTCAGTTTTAGCCCCATTAAGCTTCAGGTAGGAGTCTTCCATCCAGGCAGACACCTTTTCGAGACAGCCCGCTAGTTTCAGCTTTATCATGTTGGTTAAGGGAGACAATCAGCTGAGTGTCATCCACGTACGTGATAATCTGAATGCCAAAAGGCTTAACAACCTCAGCCAGGGGGCTCATGTAAACATTAAAAAGCGTGGGGCTCAGGGAAGAGCCTTGAGGAACCCCGCACCTCAGTGACATGCTTTCAGAGATGAATCTATCGTCAAAAACTTGAAACAATTTATCCTCTGAAAAAGACTCCAGCCACTTAAGTGCCGTCCCTTTCACTCCTACATACATCACTGAGTGACTCTCCCCCTGCATGTTTACACCCCACCTCTAGTGGGAACCCTAGCCGCCCTGTGCCCCAACCCAGCCCCTTCTGCTGCTGGGGGAATCCTCACTGTGCAGGGAGGAGGTGGCGCCTCGTGCGGAGGCTCTACAAAAAAATTACATAAGAGTTCATCAGTTCTAGGTCATATGATTAAAAAGAACTTTCTATCCAAGTCACACCTGAAACGTATATCTGATTAAGGACGGTTGCCTCCTAGACCTGATGAACTCTATGTAATTTTTTCATAGAGCCATCCGCCACTGACTTTGACGAGTTCAATATATATAATGGGACACTCACGAAGCCGACCGGCACAGTACGATTAAACGAGATTCACTGATTCGAACAGTCTTAATCCCTTCATTATAAGGTATGTCAATATCTATGTTTCAGACATAATTGCAGCCACGATAATACCTCCCTCCCAGATTTATCAATTTTCTGGTTCCTTTTTTTCACAGGAGATTTAACCAAACTGATATATATCATATATGCACATTCTACCTAGTGCATATTATACAGTAGGGGGCAAATTTACAAGCCCCTTGCACCAATTTTGCGTCACTTTTCCCTTGTTAAAAGTGATGCAAAAGTGGCGCAAGGGGCTTGTAAATCTGCCCCTAGGTTTTTAGGTAAGATATAACCGGCCCTCTCGAAAAATACTTCCAGCATATTAATTTGGGCGTCCATTACTCATGACACTTTCTGTGTCACTTACCTTGACAAAACATGTTATATCAACAAAGAATACAGCCACATAATACAGAGATTGTTAGTGGCTCTCTTCACTATCAGACCTCGATATTGACAGTACTAGTAAGTTCCCTACGATGAGTTTTATTCTCCAAAAAGTGGCGTCCACTATGAAACGCAGGATAGTAACATGACGAGTTCTGTTTCTCTTTCTGATTATATGGGCTCTTCTCCCCTTTAGGCTGTTCACTATGTTACAAGGTGGTTGATGCACATCTCTATCTTAGTCTATGTGCTTTTTAGATTTTACCTCACATTCCTTCCAAAGTAAGTATGGGGAGGAATCTATGTCACCCTTTGTTGTAAATTGTTGTGCACAACATTTGGTGTTTTCAAGTTAAGGTTTCTAAGTTCTGGTCTTTTCTTCACTATTTCCTAATCAACACGTGAATTGCATGTCGTGCATTAAGGTCCAATTGATTAACTCTGTTCTCTACATGGGCTCTGAATACAATGTGTTTATACCTTTTAGGTATCCTCTGGGTGTTCTTGTGTTGTTCTAGTATCTGGCTGAGGTCCTGAGGAAGGTGATGCCACCATTCTTTATGCCAACGAAACGCGCGTCGACCAATGCTGTTCAAATCCTGCTATACGCAGTCATTTTAATTGGTCGTGGAGACTGTGCAACCTTTTGTATGTTAGTTTCCAGATATATGTATTAGTGAATGTTGTATGAGTGTATATGAGGTTGAATTTTTGTGATGTAGTATGTATGGTTTTGTGCCTTGTTTTTTCATTCAGGGTTCACTGATCTAAGAATGTTTTGTATTTAAATTGTATGTAATAATTTTGCACATTTGTCTGCATATATTTATAATAATGGTTTTACATTAAAAAAAGGAAAATAAATTAAAAAGATTTTGATACACAACAAAGAATCTAAATAAACAATGTTAATATTTAAAAACAAAAAACTTTTTTTGAATCCTGTTGTTGTTCTGATATAGTTGGTTAGCCCATTCTGAATTTAATTTCAGATTTGTAAAAGAAATATAGGTCACGAGGAAGTCATTCTAGATTGTAGAGGATGCATATCATTCCCTTAGGCTATCCTGACACTACCTAGCTTCATGAGTGCCTCATAAAGTTGGTGTGCTCAAGCTTATGTTCATTTTTAACACGTACTTGCACTCTTAAGTTGTTTTTTTAATCATGTGGGGTCTTTCCCTATTTACGTGCACATTTGCTTGACATTCACTCCCTTCTGGTTTGCTATGAGCACTAGAATGTTGCAGCAGAGACATTTTGATACTTTGATATTATTTTGTAACTTTTAAACTGATTCTCTTAACTTGAATTATTTTCACATATTTATTGCAATGGTTTTTATTAACTGATGTAAAAAATAAAATGTACTTGATATACTTTAATAAGTTATTGCAGGTGAGTTTAGACATCATTTCTTTATATTAGGCAACTGGGTGTGTCACGTAGTTGATTAGAAAGAACGGGTTTTTAATACTGGGATTGCTTAATACCGTGTTTGATAAAGAAATTACATAGCAACACCATCTGGATACGTTATTAAAGTTGAGCTCTGATGTCACAATGCCTGCTGCCAGAGCTAGCAACTAAGGGAAAAAAGGCAGGTTTGGTCATGGAGCATAATTTAAGCAACCTCTTTAAGAATGAAAACACAATTTAGTATTTCCTTTAAGGTGGGAATTGTGGTTCCTATCTAGTGGCAATAGGAGTTTTGGGATTTGGTGCAGGAAGAGAGAAATGCTTACTTCTTCATTATCAGATCTATTTTCAAACATTTACCTAATTTACCTCAAGTTGATGCAGAGAATACAGATGAGTACCAGAAAAATGTACTTAGGCTTACAAACTGATTTGACAAACAGCATAGTCTTATGGCGTTAATTTACATTTTTCAAGAGGAAGCAGTTTGAAGAGGAAGATGTTGTTGCATACATATCAGTTTTACGCAGGTTAACAGCTGTTTGCCAATTTGAAGGTTTCACTGATCAGTCAATGAGAGACCAGTTTGTATGTCATAGTATTAGCCAGGGGTAATCCCACATTGGAAGAGACCATTAAGATAGGTAAGAATATTGAGATTTCTCAGGTCTCATTAAAGGAACTAGATGACAAACCGGTTGAAAGTGTTAGCGTGGTTGGGGCAAGTAAGTTCCAACAAAAACCTGGATGCAATGTTAGTTCCGCAGGTTCTAAACCTAAGATACAGGATGCCAGTTCTAACAATGGAAACATGTTTCCAGTGTGGTAACACGCCACACCCTAAAGGGGGAAACTGTACTGCAACTATTGCAAAAAGGTTGGACATTTTGCAGAGGCCTGCTTGAAAAAGAAAACTTATAGAAAGACTGTGGCATGTGTGATGGAGTCAGAGGATTAATCAGACACTGAGATCGGGTATGAAAAGGTGCAGTGTATATTCCGGTAATGAACCTGTAATGGGTAATCCTTTGTGTTGTGTAGACCCAATAGCTGAAGAAGTAGGTGTGGGTTGCAAGGTTCTTAAACTTTTGGAAGATTTGGGTGATTACACTATAGTTGTTTAAGGAGACATGGGGTGATAGACAGTTGTTGCCACATGACCCTTGTCCTGTTTAATATGAAGGACGCAGGATTGAACTATTGGGTTATGTAGAGGAAAAAATGATGTTCAAGGGGGGAAGATCAGGGGCCAGATTTATGTTGCAGTCACGGGCCTTATTAAATTGGGGTGGTTTCACCAAGGGTTGTTTAGTATGGTATAAGGCAGTGGTTCCCAAACTGTGCGCCACGGCACCCTGGCGCGCCATCAAAACCAGCCAGGGGCGCCGTGTGCTATGCTTGTGTCCTGCTGCATTTGATCACAGGCCCCCCTCCCCTATACGACTGCCTGCCAAGGATTGCATGCAAACACGTCTGTGTTTCACGGCCTTTGCTTTGCGACTTATTAGGATGTGCAGGTTCTCCTACAAGTTATGAATTTTGGTGAAACAATATTTAACAATGGGGTTATAAGTGAACAAGGCACGTCTGCTATATTTATCACATTCCTGGAATGTTGCGTGTGAGAAATCTGCGCGGGAGAGGAACGCGCCACAATGACATTTTAAAAAGTCACAAGAAATAACTGTTGCAAAAATCTCAGCATATGCTCACTGCTTATTTTCTGTGCAGTGTACACACACAAAGCTCTACAATAGTTTATGTAGTAACTTAGGGAGAGCTTCTCCCGTAGGAGCCTGGGTATAAATAGTTGATGTGGCTAGAAACTCGACTCCTAAAGCCCATCTTTTGCAAAGGTATGAAGACCACATTCAAATTTTAATTATTGAAGTGCAATATATGTAATTGTCTGAGCAGACAGAAAAACGGAACTCAAAGGGCAACAAAAATATGCAGACTGCCAGGATACTCCGGATGAATGCTTTTTGACGATTTACTTAGAGAAGTAGGTTCCCAGAGTTTTTTCTGATATTACACGAATCTCTGAAAATCAGGAATACATTTAAGTACCCTGTCTCACATGCCCTTGGCGCTTCAGAGAGCTCGTCAAAATGTTCATGCATTTATTGTGCCTGCCCTTATTTTCTGAATTCCATCAGAGTTTTTCAATTTATAAACGCATTAATTGCACTAATTATCAAAATTAAATTAAACTCTTAGACAATGTTACCAGTTGTGTCTCACATTTGCACAATTGCTTGACCAAGAATGTGCTTTAAATAGATGAATGGCGAGTAGCTGGAGCTCCTATGGCTATTGTGTGTACTTCTGTGAATTGTCAATCTGGCCCTCCTACCTTGGTCCAAAGCCAGTCGCTGTCCCTCATGTGAAAATAAAGTGCAATAAATTCGACACTGAACTTTGTATGCTTAGTCAAATAACTACTATCATCAGGACTTGTTTTTTCCAACTTTGCACTCAAAAACATACCCTGTAGCTGTTCTTTTTCTCCACAAAAGTGCAAATTCAGAAAGATTTTATTGCAACGGTCTGGACCATTGTAAATCATTCTACCTGCACTTGTTCAATTCACTGAGGAGAAGCTACAAATTGTGCTGCCAAGATAGCCATGGGTTATATTTTTTCCTTCCTTGCTTCCTTACATTGGTGGCATGTTAAGGAACAGGTTTTGTTTTAGTTGGTGTTTCTGGTGCAGAAGGAGATATCTATCTATCTGTCTATCTATCTATCTATCTATCTATCTATCTATCTATCTATCTATCTATCTATCTATCTATCTATCTATCTATCTATCTATCTATCTATCTATCTAGATGTATATACATATACATATATATTCACTGAAAAAACCATAGGTTTCAGACATGTTATAGTTAGGAATTAGCATTTAAAAAACCTTAGAAATTCACTGAAAAAACCATCGGTTTCAGGGCTGTTATAGTTAGCTGGGAGTTACAGGGTGTTTGCAGGAGTGTATGTATACTGACTGGGGAATTGAAGGTGTGAAAGACAAGTGTGTAGGTGGTTAGAGGACTGCATGCATAGTGGATAGGCAGTTGAAGTAGTCCATATGCTAAGGCCTGGCTCAGTGCATGAGTACTTGGGTACTGACTGAATGATTAGAGTACTGCAAGGAGGGTGCCTGGGTGAATTTATAAGTGTTTAGGTTTTGACCCAGTGAATGGATTAGTACATGGTGCTGAATGGGTCACTGGAGGAGTGCAAGGGGAGTGACAGGTTGTTTGCTGGAAGTGTATGGATACTGACTAGGGAATTGAAGGTGTGAATGACAAGTGTGTATGTGGTTAGAGGACTGCATGCATATTGGATAGGCGTTTGAAGCAGTCCATGTGCTAAGGCCTGGCTCAGTGCATGAGTACTTGGGTACTGACTGAATGATTAGAGTACTGCAAGGAGGGTGCCTGGGTGAATTTATAAGTGTTTAGGTTTTGACCCAGTGAATGGATTAGTACATGGTGCTGAATGGGTCACTGGAGGAGTGCAAGGGGAGTGACAGGTTGTTTGCTGGAAGTGTATGGATACTGACTAGGGAATTGAAGGTGTGAATGACAAGTGTGTATGTGGTTAGAGGACTGCATGCATATTGGATAGGCGTTTGAAGCAGTCCATGTGCTAAGGCCTGGCTCAGTGCATGAGTACTTGGGAACTGACTGAATGATTAGAGTACTGCAAGGAGAGTGCCTGGGTGAATTTATAAGTGGTTGGGTTTTGGCGCAGTAAATGGATTAGTACATGGTGCTTAATGGATCAGTAGAGGAGTGCAAGAGGAGTGCCAGGGTGTTTGCTGGAAGTGTATGGATACTGACTAGGGAATTGAAGGTAGAAATGACAAGTGTGTAGGTGGTTAGAGGACTGCATGCATAGTGGATAGGTGTTTGAAGCAGTCCATGTGCTAAGGCCTGGCTCACGGCATGAGTACTTGGGTACTGACTGAATGATTAGAGTACTGCAAGGAGAGTGCCTGGGTGAATTTATAAGTATTTGAGTTTTGGCACAGTGAATGGATTAGTACATAGTGCTGAATGGGTCACTAGAAGAGTGCAAGGTGAGTAACAGGGTGTTTGCTGGAAGTGTATGGATACTGACTGGGGAATTGAAGGTGTGAAAGACAAGTGTGTAGGTGGTTACAGGGCTGCATGCATAGTGGACAGGCGTTTGAAGCAGTCCATGTGCTAAGGCCTGGCTCACTGGATGAGTACTTGGGTACTGACTGAATGATTAGAGTAGTGCAAGGAGAGTGCCTGGGTGAATTTATAAGTGGTTGAGTTTTGGCGCAGTGAATGGATTAGTACATGGTGCTGAATGGGTCACTAGAGGAGTGCATGGGGAGTGACAGGGTGTTTGCTGGAAGTGTATGAATACTGACTGGTGAATTGAAGATGTGAAAGACAAGTGTGTAGGTGGTTAGAGGACTGCATGCATAGTAGATAGGTGTTTGAAGCAGTCCATGTGCTGAGGCCTGGCTCAGTGCATGAGTACTTGAGTACTGACTGAATGATTAGAGTACTGCAAGGAGAGTGCCTGGGTGAATTTATAAGTGTTTGGGTTTTGGCTCAGTGAATGGATTAGTATATGGTGCTGAATGGATCAGTAGAGGAGTGCAAGGGGAGTGACAGGGTGTTTTCTGGAAGTGTATGGGTACTGACTGGGGAATTGAAGGTCTGAAAGATAAGTATGTAGGTGGTTAGAGGACTGCATGCATAGTGGAAATGGGTTTGAAGCAATCCATATGCTAAGGCCTGGCTCACTGTATGAATACTCTGGGACTGACTGAATGATTAGAGTACTGCAAGGAAAGTGCCTGGGTGCATTTATACGTGTTTGGGTTTTGGCACAGTGAATGGATTAGTACATGATGCTAAATGGGTCACTAGAGGAGTGCAAGAGGAGTGACAGGGTGTTTGATGGACGTGTATGAATACTGACTGGGGAATTGAAGGTGTGAAATACAAGGGTGTAGGTGGTTAGATGACTGCATGCATAGTGGATAGGTGTTTGAAGCAGTCCATGTGCTAAGGCCTGGCTCACTGCATGAGTACTTGGGTACTGACTGAATGATTAGAGTACTGCAAGGAGAGTGCCTGGGTGAATTTATAAGTGGTTGGGTTTTGGCGCAGTAAATGGATTAGTATATGGTGCTGAATGGATCAGTAGAGGAGTGCAAGGGGAGTGACAGGGTGTTTTCTGGAAGTGTATGGATACTGACTAGGGATTTGAAGGTGTGAAAGACAAGTGTGTAGGTGATTAGAGGTTAGAGGACTGCATGCATAGTGGACAGGGGTTTGAAGAAGTCCATGTGCTAAGGCCTGGCTCACTGCATGAGTAGTTGGGTAAAGAGTGAATGATTAGAGTTCTGCAGGGAGAGTGCCTGAGTGAATTTATAAGTGTTTGGGTTTTGTCTCTGTGAATGGATTAGTACATAGTGCTCAATGGGTCACTAGAGGAGTGCAAGGGGAGTGACAGGGTGTTTGCTGGAAGTGTGTGGATACTGACTGGGGAATTCAAGGTGTGAAAGACAAGTGTGTAGGTGGTTAGAGGACTGCATACATAGTGGATATGGGTTTGAAGCAGTCCATGTGCTAAGGCCTGGCTCACTGCATGAGTACTTTGGTACTGACTGAATGACTAGAGTACTGCAAGGAGAGTGCCTGGGTGAATTTATAAGTGGTTGGGTGTTCGCGCAGTAAATGGATTAGTCCATGGTGCTGAATGGATCAGTAGAGGAGTGCAAGGGGAGTGACAGGGTGATTGGTGGAGTGTATAGATACTGACTGTGGAATTGAAGGTGTGAAAGACAAGTGTGTAGGTGGTTACAGGACTGCATGCATAGTGGATAGGCGTTTGAAGCAGTCCATGTGCTTAGGTCTGGCTCAGTGCATAAGTACTTGGGTACTGACTGAATGATTAGAGTACTGCAAGGAGAGTGCCTGGGTGAATTTATAAGTGGTTGGGTTTTGGCGCAGTGAATGGATTAGTACATGGTGCTGAATGGGTCACTGGAGGAGTGCAAGGGGAGTGACAGGTTGTTTGCTGGAAGTGTATGGATACTGACTAGGGAAATGAAGGTGTGAATGACAAGTGTCTATGTGGTTAGAGGACTGCATGCATAGTGGATAGGCGTTTGAAGCAGTCCATGTGCTAAGGCCTGGCTCACGGCATGAGTACTTGGGTACTGACTGAATGATTAGAGTACTGCAAGGAGAGTGCCTGGGTGAATTTATAAGTGATTGGGTTTTGGCGCAGTGAATGGATTAGGACATGGTGCTGAATGGGTCACTAGAGGAGTGCAAGGGGAGTGACAGGGTGTCTGCTGGAAGTGTATGGTTACTGACTGGGGAATTGAAGGTGTGAAAGACAAGTGTGTAGGTGGTTAGATGACTACATACATAGTGGATAGGGGTTTGAAGCAGTCCATATGCTAAGGCCTGGCTCACTGCATGAGTACTTGCGTACTGACTGAATGATTAGAGTACTGCAAGGAGAGTGCCTGGGTGAATTTATAAGTATTTGAGTTTTGGCACAGTGAATGGATTAGTACATAGTGCTGAATGGGTCACTAGAAGAGTGCAAGGTGAGTAACAGGGTGTTTGCTGGAAGTGTATGGATACTGACTGGGGAATTGAAGGTGTGAAAGACAAGTGTGTAGGTGGTTACAGGGCTGCATGCATAGTGGACAGGCGTTTGAAGCAGTCCATGTGCTAAGGCCTGGCTCACTGGATGAGTACTTGGGTACTGACTGAATGATTAGAGTAGTGCAAGGAGAGTGCCTGGGTGAATTTATAAGTGGTTGAGTTTTGGCGCAGTGAATGGATTAGTACATGGTGCTGAATGGGTCACTAGAGGAGTGCATGGGGAGTGACAGGGTGTTTGCTGGAAGTGTATGAATACTGACTGGTGAATTGAAGATGTGAAAGACAAGTGTGTAGGTGGTTAGAGGACTGCATGCATAGTAGATAGGTGTTTGAAGCAGTCCATGTGCTGAGGCCTGGCTCAGTGCATGAGTACTTGAGTACTGACTGAATGATTAGAGTACTGCAAGGAGAGTGCCTGGCTGAATTTATAAGTGTTTGGGTTTTGGCTCAGTGAATGGATTAGTATATGGTGCTGAATGGGTCACTGGAGGAGTGCAAGGGGAGTGACAGGGTGTTTGCTGGAGTGTATGGATACTGACTGGGGAATTGAAGGTCTGAAAGATAAGTATGTAGGTGGTTAGAGGACTGCATGCATAGTGGAAATGGGTTTGAAGCAATCCATATGCTAAGGCCTGGCTCACTGTATGAATACTCTGGGACTGACTGAATGATTAGAGTACTGCAAGGAAAGTGCCTGGGTGCATTTATAAGTGTTTGGGTTTTGGCACAGTGAATGGATTAGTACATGATGCTGAATGGGTCACTAGAGGAGTGCAAAAGGAGTGACAGGGTGTTTGATGGGCGTGTATGAATACTGACTGGGGAATTGAAGGTGTGAAATACAAGGGTGTAGGTGGTTAGATGACTGCATGCATAGTGGATAGGTGTTTGAAGCAGTCCATGTGCTAAGGCCTGGCTCACTGCATGAGTACTTGGGCACTGACTGAATGATTAGAGTACTGCAAGGAGAGTGCCTGGGTGAATTTATAAGTGGTTGGGTTTTGGCGCAGTAAATGGATTAGTATATGGTGCTGAATGGATCAGTAGAGGAGTGCAAGGGGAGTGACAGGGTGTTTTCTGGAAGTGTATGGATACTGACTAGGGATTTGAAGGTGTGAAAGACAAGTGTGTAGGTGATTAGAGGTTAGAGGACTGCATGCATAGTGGACAGGGGTTTGAAGAAGTCCATGTGCTAAGGCCTGGCTCACTGCATGAGTAGTTGGGTAAAGAGTGAATGATTAGAGTTCTGCAGGGAGAGTGCCTGAGTGAATTTATAAGTGTTTGGGTTTTGTCTCTGTGAATGGATTAGTACATAGTGCTCAATGGGTCACTAGAGGAGTGCAAGGGGAGTGACAGGGTGTTTGCTGGAAGTGTGTGGATACTGACTGGGGAATTCAAGGTGTGAAAGACAAGTGTGTAGGTGGTTAGAGGACTGCATACATAGTGGATATGGGTTTGAAGCAGTCCATGTGCTAAGGCCTGGCTCACTGCATGAGTACTTGGGTACTGACTGAATGACTAGAGTACTGCAAGGAGAGTGCCTGGGTGAATTTATAAGTGGTTGGGTGTTCGCGCAGTAAATGGATTAGTCCATGGTGCTGAATGGATCAGTAGAGGAGTGCAAGGGGAGTGACAGGGTGATTGGTGGAGTGTATAGATACTGACTGTGGAATTGAAGGTGTGAAAGACAAGTGTGTAGGTGGTTACAGGACTGCATGCATAGTGGATAGGCGTTTGAAGCAGTCCATGTGCTAAGGCCTGGCTCAGTGCATGAGTACTTGGGTACTAACTGAATGATTAGAGTACTGCAAGGAGAGTGCGTGGGTGAATTTATAAGTGGTTGGCTTTTGGGGCATTGAATGGATTAGTACATGGTGCTGAATGGGTCATTGGAGGAGTGCAAGGGGAGTGACATGGTGTTTGCTACAGTGTATGTATACTGACTGGGGAATTCAAGGTGTGAAAGACAAGTATGTAGGTGGTTATTTACATATTTAAACATTACTCACTAAGCCATGTATTCACTATGATACACTTAATCAGTCAGTTACACAATCAATTTTTCAAAAACAAATCATCCATTTAGACACTTATATACCCATTTATTCTTCCATCGACCTTGAGATATACATATATAAAACATATTTAATTTTCAGAAAAACATACATTCACTGGATGATGTCATCAGTGATGTCATCAGTGATGTCATTTGAGATGTCATCAGTGATGTCATGAGTGATGTCACTGACCATGTCATGAGTGATGTAATATGTGACGTCATCAGCAGTGCATTGCGGGCGCGCGAGTTATAGTTAGCTGAACTAACTATAACGGGGGAATTTCAATGGTTTTGTACAAGTGAAAAGTCCAGCTAACTATAACACCCCTGAAACCTATGGTTTTTTCAGTGAATTTCTGAGGTTTTTTAAATGCTAATTCCTAACTATAACGTGCCTGAAACCTATGGTTTTTTCTGTGAATTTCAAAGGTTTTTTAAATGCTAATTTCTATCTATGCCTACAGAGATAGGACATGTGAAGAAAGAAGAAAAAATGCACAGAAAGAAACAAAAGAAGTGCAGAAAGAAGCAACAGAAGTCCTCAAATACGAAGATAAGTGCAGGAAGAAGGATAACGTGCAGAAAGAACAAAAAGAAGAGCAGAAAGAAGCCTTGTTGCAAAATCATCCTGTACCCTCAACTTTTTCAGACGGATACTGGTGGTAACTGAGTCTGACTAACCAGTCCTAGAGCCAGTGCTATGTTAAAAGACACTTAGAATACAGTGAAAACACCTACATACACTAGGGAACATTATGCGTTGGGGTCCCCCTGTGATTAGCATGACCTCCTCTGTAAGCCCCTAGTGTATAATAGGGCATGGGGATTAAAACTACCTCTTAAAACAAGCCACAGGGCGTTTTTGCACACGTTAACTCAGGCCCCATCCCCTCCCTTCACCACTGTGTAAACACGCCCTGTGTCCATTTTTAGTTGGGAGATTAAGTTCATTTGAATCCTGAGGGTCCCTAGGGTCCAACTAGCCCACTAGGTACCTCCAGTAAGTGCCGCAGAGCTGCGTTGCAGAGAGGTGTAAAAAGTGGCACGGCCTGGACCACCTCTCTGCAATGCAGCTCAGTGGCGCTTACTGGAAGCACTTGGTGGGCTAGTTAGCCCCCAGGGGCCCTCAGTATTGAAGGGAAATTATATCCCCAATTTAAAACGTGCCATAGTGCGTGTTTGCACACGTCACCTCAGGCCCCGTCCCCTCCCTTCACCACTGTGTAAACGCGCCCTGTGGCTGTTCTAAGTTGAGAGATTAAGTCCCCCTGAATCCTAAGGGTCCCTAGGGTCAAACTAGACCACTAGGTACCTCCAGTAAGCGCCACAGAGGTGCGTTGCAGAGAGGTGTAAAAAGGGGCTTGGCCTCAGAACACCTGGCTGCAGCGCATCTCCCTGGCGCATACTGGAGATGCCTGTTGGGGGCGCGTTTGCAGAGTGCTGCACGGAGGGGGCATGGCCTCCGGCACGATGCCAGTCTTTTATTTATTTTAGTTTTTTAAGAAGGGGGGCTGTTTGGTTCCCCTTCTTATTCTAATTTATTGGCCCTGATGACCCCATCCCCCAGGGCCAGTCTCCTAATTATATTTTTTTGACCCCAATCCCCAGGGCCGGCCACTGTTTTTTATTATTTTTAAAAAATATATATTTATAGACACACCTAGGACATGCTGGAAAAACCGTACGTACCTATCACCATGACGATTTGCGTGATATTCATTAAAAGGCGACTATGCATGCAATGAATCCACGTGGAATGTATTTACACCACTAGTGAAGCTCTGACATGTCTGATGCCCTACCGTGCCTAATCCTGGTAGACACCCTTGTCGTTTATTTATACAAACATGGGTAGCTATTGACGGGCACATTTAATACACATGCACACCAAGCCATTCAAAGGGGATTCGACAAAAATTCGACCAAAACTATGCAAGAAACCCCCCTCACGGTTAATAAAACACACATCCACTGCCGGATGTGTAATACTTTTTATTTTACTCTCTGGAAAGGGGACGAACATCACTTGAGAGTCACAGCATGCTCCTGACAGAGCCCAATGCTGTGTTACACCCACCATTGCCTGCCGAGTGCCACACACCTCTGTGTTGTATTCCACTAGCTAGTGCATATGCTATGACACTCTCTAGCCCATGTGCACTGTAACACCACCCCGTGAATATGTCATGCCACACTTGTCTTCGCACGGGTTATATTGCCCCATCTAACGTGCCTTTCTCGATGCCTATGTTATAACGCACAGTGCTATGCCATACATATTACAATCTGGGATCCATATCTTTGTCACAGTGCATATGCAACGTTACACTCCCCAGCACATATTTTATATTACAACTTTAGAGACTAGTTAGGTTACACAACACTGCCCTGTGCATATTACACTCCAAGGCGCATATCGCATAGCACGCGCTAGTGCCTGTGCTATCTCGCGCTCTCCAATGAATCTGTCATTGCGCACAATGTATTGCATATTATATTTCACGCCCGGTTCATCTTATATCACACTTTTTGGTGCATAGTTTATACCATACACTATATCTAGTTTTCATTTTTAATCGTGCTCTCAGGACTATGTTCTATATAACACTGTGTTCACCTACCCTTTTCACGGGCATTACATTTTGCGATAGGGGGTGGAGGGTCAGGGGGTGTTTCTGCCAAGTGAGCCCGGAGTCACAGTCACAAACGTCCTCTTCTTCCTGAATAAAAGTGAGATTATGCTGCATACTTGTTCATATTTTAAGTAGTTCGCACAGACACAATGTTTTAAAAACAATAAAGTTCCTAATACCCGCCTTCTCTGAACAGTTAGCTTGCTGCCCCATCCCCTTCCTCCCTATCCTCTGTTGTGTGAATCCATGGACTAGCCTCCTCCCTCCTGCCATGCATGGTCTGATGTGCTGCCACTGCCCTCAATTTAGTATGATGTACCAGTCCACTCCTCCTGCCCTCCATTGCCCAATTCTATGCCCCATCATTGACCTCCTGCTTAAACTCTGTGCTTAGCTTGCTGCCCCTATTCTCCTTCCCCCTGCCCTCCGATGTCTTTGTGCATGCCCCTGCTCCATCCTTTTTGCCCACCATGTCCCATGGACCTGCCACTCCTATCTACTCTGAGTGTTCTGTTGAGCTGCCACTCCCCTCCCACCTGCCTAGCATTGTCAGATGACTGTAACCTGTCCCTGCCACCTCCACCCTGCCTGTCCACATGCCATGCCCCTATCCTCTTCCTCCTGTCCTACATGGTCCATTGTACTGCCACACCCTTCTGCCCTCCCTGGTCTGTTGTGCTGCAACTGCTCCTCCTGCCTGCCCCGTGTGGTCTGTTGTGAGGTCCCTTCCCCTGAACTTTCTTGTCTGTGCACAGGTCCTGACCCTTCCTTCTATCCTCCATCGTCCTTTGTGCATGCCCCACTACCCTCCTTCTTGCCCATCATAGCCATTGTGCTGCCACTAACCCTCGCACTTGCCATGCATGGTCTTCTGTGCTGCCATGGCCCCTCCCACCTTCCCTGTGTGGTCAGTTAGCTGCCCCTGACCCCCTCCCACCTTCCCTCCATGGTCTGTGTGTATGCCATCACAGTCTCACTGTTGCTCTTCATGGTGTGTCTTGCTTCTAGTGCCCATCCTGCCTGACCTCCATGGCTATCTTGCTGCTCCTGCCTTGCCCCCTTGCCCCCAGCCCTACTCCCTCCCTCCTGGCTTGTCTGTTCCATTGTAATGCCCCTGATCCGTCCCTCCTGCCCTTTATGGTCTGTTATACTGCAGCTTTCTCTCCTGTCTGTCCATTATGGTCAGCTAGCTACCATTGCCTCTTGCCCCTCTGTTCTCTGTTGTCCATGTGCATGGTCCTGTCCCCTCCCTCTTGCTTTCTATGGATTGTTGTGCTGCACTCCCGTCCTGCATGCCCTGTGTGGTGTATTGTGCTGCTGCAAACCCTGATGCCTGCCCTGCAGGGTCAGTTTGGTGCACCTCTCCATGTCCCTCCTGTCCTCTGTTATCCAAGTCCATGTCCCTATCCCATTTCCTTCCATGATCCAATGTACCATACTTGCGAACATTTTGAACTTGGTAAGAGGGAGATTTAGAAAAAAAACTGGGGTATTGATTTTCCCCTTTGAGTTACATTGAAAAAGAGGATATTGTAGACAGGAGACAGATCAAATAAAGCCCATTTGAGCTTAAAAACATTGGACGTTTCCTGGCTGAATCGGGTCTGTTGGCATGTATGGTTGTACTACCATTGCCTCTTCCTTCTGCCCACAATGGTCTATTACATTGCCACAGCCTTGAAGGAGGGTAGATTTTGTATCACAGGGGGCCCCTAGCCCGTTCTGTCCACACCTGAAGTATGAGACCCTTGTCCTTGCCCTGCCAGCTGCATTTGTAGGCCGTATTAAATTGACCAGCGGGTCCTATGTTGCTATATAATTATCCTGAGACATCCTTACCACTCAGCCAGCATAAAACCCCTGTGTAGGCCCTTCTGTTCAATATGTAGGCCTCTTTGTTAAATTGACCATAGCTCTGCAATTTTAGTGTATAGCAGTCTGAAGGCAGGTCTGCGAGGCCTTCTGATCCAAACTAGTAGCCCCCACCCTACCCGAGTGCTCCGTGCTCGGTATCAAAGTTCAACATCCCCCTGAAGCTGTCGACATACAGTAGGCTGCATCCTGGACTGGTACTTGCTTCCTGGGCAGGTTTCCCGCTTTTAAGGAAGTGGCAACCGCAGAGCGTCAAGTTAGGAGAACTGAGGAGATTTTATACATGAATATATTGAATTCCCGTAAAATACCCATTATTTTCTGCTTGCTCTATGGAACTTACGATAAGCGATTGGCCTGAGAGACTGACCTTTTCACCCAGTCCATTGTCAGCATTAAGTGGGTAAATGACGAAATGTCTGGTAAAATCTGCAGACGAAGCTTTTGGGTAGCATACGTAGGTAGATGTAGCGTGCAAAGGAGCCCACAAAATGATATAAAAAGGGAGCACCCACAGATATCGACGGACTACCTCGCCGTCTGTATGTAGGTTAACAGGCAGTGCAGGTTTTCCCCAAGAGCTGGGAGCTCTTGTCTTCCTTTGCTTAAAATGTCTTGCTCTGCTTTGCTTGAAGTATCTTATTCTATTTTACCTATATGAAATGTCATGTTATGTTTAACCATTGTTCTCTTTACTTTTGCATTTAAAAGATTTTGTATTGTAATTGCAGGAATGCTTGCTCTAAGAGTAAACGTGAGTGTTCCTAGGTAACATTTTCCTTGGTGTAACTTGTTTCTCATGATGCATTTATAGATGTGTTTTCTCTCTCTCTCTGTCAGTACATTAATTGAGATACAGAGAATATTATGACAGCTGTATGATTATCTGGATTCTGTATTTTGTACTTTATGTCTCTATTCTGCGGTTTCTTTGAAGTTGCATCTTCTCATTAAACTGCCATTGTATTCTGCCTCCAATTCCATGTCTCATATGTCTGTTTTCTTCATTTTTGGAGCGAGCGTTCCTAGGCACCCCGGCTCAAATTAAGGTGCCCCTTTTGTCCCTGACTCACTCTCCTGCTCAGTTCTGTGGTGGCTCCCGGGGATCTGGGGACCGCCCCTAGCTTCCTTGACCCGTAATAGATCTTCCCTCCAACAGCCTCTCTTGCAAGTCCTGTATTGTTGGTTTGTTGCCCCTGCCCCCCTTTCCACTGCCCTCCATAGTCTGTTGTGCTTCCACGGCCCTTCCTGCCTGCTCAGTGTGGTTAAATTGTTGCCTTTGCACCCTCCTACCTGCCTTCAATTTTCAGAGTCCGTGCCCCTGGCCTCTGCCTCTCAACAGTATCCTAATGAACAACTAGATTGCTAACATTCTATATTTATTACAAAAGTGTGGAACGCCTGACATCATCCTGATGTAATAAAAACTGTAATACCTAGAGCATTTCCTTTAGAAATTACATATATGAGAGGGTCTTATTGGCATCAAAATTATGGTTAGTGCTCTAAAAGACTAAAATAAGGACATATTTTCAGAGTTTTCAAATAGCGACAAAGCACTTTTAAATTATTTGTTATCTTTATGTTTTTTTATCCAGTTGACCACTTGATTAAATGTTGCACTTAGGGGAGAGGATGTGGTGTTACTTCCAGAACTGCAGACTTTGCAACTGGGGAACCAGGTTGAAGTTTCTGCTTCAGCTCGACATTCTGTGATTCTGGTCAAATCACTTAGTCTCCCCATGTCTACAACCAAAATGAATTTGTTCTTGTGTGATGTAACCAATGCTCATGTAAAGCACTCCAATACCTGACAAGTCTGCACTATATAACACTGCAAAAACACAAAATAATAAGTGTTTTGCACACTTTTGTCATTGGGCTATATTTGGGCTACATCTGGGTGATTTTGGGCTACATTTGGGCTCTTTTGTCTCCGGTGGCCATCTTGGGAGATTTATTTGTTATGAAGTTTCCTAATTTCCTCATGTACTGCAGTCTCCTCAGTAGGAAATGCTTTCAGTTTTTTACTTTGATTCCATCATGAAGGTATTCAGATATGTCACACATTTGCCATAAATTCTGAATGTTAGCACTCTAGTTGCTCATTAGATCACTGTAGTAAAACTACTGCACCATGGAAGTCTGCTCCTGGTATTAAAAGTGCATGTTTCAGTCTGCATGTCAGAATTTTTTAATGAAATAGAAGAGGATTTGAGAAGTCACTCAAAATGTGCCCTCATTTTCTTTCTTCAGCATTAATCATAATTTCTATGGCAAAATGAACCTCCTCATTGTGTTCCTTTTTAAATTAAATGTTTTAAGTGTTACCAGTTTATTCCAATCAAGATGGCTTCAGGTGTGCCTTACTTTTGTCATAATGAAGACAGTAAGCGCTCTAATTGTTTTTAAGAACATTCTGGGACATTCTGTCATTGGGCTATACTTGGGCTACATCTGGGTGATATTTGGGCTACATTTGGGCTCTTTTGTCTCTGGTGGCCATCTTGGGAGACTTATTTGTTATGAAGTTTCCTAATTTCCTCATTTACTGCAGTCTCCTCAGTAGGAAATACTTTCAGTTTTTTACTTTGATTCCATCAAGAAGGCATTCAGATGTGTCACACATTTGCCATAAATTCAGAATGTTAGCACTCTTTTTGCTCATTAGATCACTGTAGTAAAGCTACTGCTCACCAGGGAAAACTGCTGCTGGTATTGAAAGTGCATGTTTCAGTCTGCATGTCAGAATGTTTTAATGAAATAGAAGAGGATTTGAGAAGTCACTCAAAATGTGCCCTAATTTTTCTTTCTGCAGCACTAATCATACTTTTTATGGAAAAACGAACCCCCTCATTTTGTTCCTTTTTAAATTAAATGTTTTAAGAGTTACCACTTTAATCCAAGCAAGATGGCTTCAGGTGTGCCATACGTTTATCATAAGTAGGACTGTTAGCGCTCTAGTAGTTCTTTGGAACACTCTGGGAAGCTGCAGTAGAACACAAAGGAATCAACTGACAGTCTCTGCCCTTGTTGGATGTACATGTTTTACTGAGAATGTCAGACTTCATTCTCACATGACTGAGAAAGATAATGTGAATTTACAGAAAATAAGCTCTCAGTTTAGCCTATAGATCACCTTCCAAACCTCTGTGGTAAAAGCATGAGAAAATATTTTTCTCTCAATCATGATATCCCAGCAGAAGGCTTTTTCACATGGTGAAATCACCTTAGAACATACCACAATTCCTAAAATGAGTATGGTACCATCAACAAATGATTTATAATGTAACTAAAGTCTTAAAACCTTCTATTAACTGCAATGCTTTTTAATGAGGTGCTATCATGTATATTGGTCCCAAGATGGCTGCCAACACTTCTTGGATGAAGTGCTGACAGCCAATCAGATCTCAGGATGAGATGTGTGGTTAGGCTCCGCCCACATATATATATGCTTTTAAATGCTATTTTCTCAGGAAATACTGAACAGATTTACACCAGACCTGCAAAAGGCACTTCCTTGACCTTATGGCTACATCTCTGCCAAATTTCAAGTAATTCTGTTCAGCCGTTCGGGCTGTAGCTGTGTCTAAAGGTCCTACGGAAAAATGCATGGGGAAAACGCGTTTTGGGACCCCCCTTTTTTCTCGGCCCCTGCTTGACGAATCCCCCCGAGACTTTCAGGGTAGGAGCGGAGCGTAGCGCCCCACCTATTTTGAAAATTTCGCGAGGATTCGTCGACCGGCGCCAAAGTTATTCCAAATAGAATGTTGCGGATTTCCTATGGAAACAGGGTCCTAACTATAACTACCTACTGGCGACCGCCAGTAGGTAATATATATATATATATATATATATATATATATATATATATATATATATATATATATATATATATATATATATATTACCTACTGGCGGTCGCCAGTAGGTAGTTATAGTTAGGACCCCTTTTCCATAGGAAAACCGCAACATTCTATTTGGAATAACTTTGGCGCCGGTCGACGAATCCTCGCGAATTTCTCAAAATAGGTGGGGCGCTACGCTCCGCTCCTACCCTGAAAGTCTCGGGGGGATTCGTCAAGCGGGGGCTGAGATAAAAGGGGGGTCCCAAAACGCGTTTTTCCCATGCATTTTTCCATAGGACCTTTAGACAGGGCTACAGCCCGAACGGCTGAACAGAATTACTAGAAATTTGGCAGAGAGGCAGTCCTCAGGTCAAGGAAGTGCCTTTTGTAGGTTTGGTGTAAATCTATTCAGTAGATTTTGAGAAAATAGCCTTTAAATCAATATATATATCTGAGCCAGCTTACGGTACGCTTACCGTAAGCTTACCGTACGCGTACGGTGGCGTGCGCGAGCGCGATTCTGATTGGCTCTTAGATCTTAGTAAACATTCGAATCGGCCGAAACCAGGAAGCGGCGGCCGCCATTTTCTCTCTCGCACTGAGAGTTAGGTTGTTAAATAAAACCAATAAACATGTAATGGGGCTGTTTAGACAGCTCCCACACACATAGCCATGATGAGGGAGTCCCCAAAGACCCCCCAAGGCCAAAAATTGAATTTTTATTTTTTCGCTAATTTCGCCGATTACGCTTACCGTACGCGTACGGTAAAAAATGTAATAAAAAAAACACTATCCACACTCTCCCCACCCCCTGTGCTTTTGGTGGCCGCAGGCCACCAAATGTGCATGGCTTATTAGAGGTGTGAAAAACCACAATATTTTAAACAAAAATAATAAAAGAAAAAATTATCCACACTCTCTCCACCCCGTGTGCAAATGGTGCCCGAAGGGCACCATTTGTGCATGGCTTATAAAAATTACGAAAAATTAAAATATTACCTTTCAAAACGAAGTGCATCATATGTCCTCCATGTGCGCACGGTGCGCGAAGCGCATCGTGCGTACATGGCCCATCTAGCGTAACGTGGGCACGGCACTAACTGCGTAAAGTGGGCGCGTGGTGCGCAAAGCGCACCGCGTGCTTACTGTGCACGCACGGTGCGCGAAGCGCACCGTGCGCCCACGGAACGAACTGCGTTAAGTGGGCGCGCACGCCACGAATGGCGTAAAGTAACTTAGCATTTAAAAAACCGTACAAATTCACTGAAAAAACCATAGGTTTCACACACGTTATAGTTAGGAATTAGCATTTAAAAAACCTTGCAAATTCACTGAAAAAACCATAGGTTTCACACATGTTATAGTTAGTGGAAATTTTACTGATAAAAAACCAGTGAAATTCCCCCGTTATAGTTAGTGCAGGCAACTATAACTCACGCGACCGCAATCTTCTGCTGATGACATATGTGTCTTTATGAAAAAAAAATATTTGTAATATATGTATAGCTAAAAATGTATGGAAGAAGACATGGGCAAATAAGTGTCTAAATACAGTATTAGCATCAGCAGAGGATTGCGGTCGCGTGAGTTATAGTTGCCTGCACTAACTATAACGGGGGAATTTCACTGGTTATTTATCAGTAAAATTTCCGCTAACTATAACATGTGTGAAACCTATGGTTTTTTCAGTGAATTTGCAAGGTTTTTTAAATGCTAATTCCTAACTATAACGTGTGTGAAACCTATGGTTTTTTCAGTGAATATATATATATATATTCACTGAAAAAACCATAGGTTTCACACACGTTATAGTTAGGAATTAGCATTTAAAAAACCTTGCAAATTCACTGAAAAAACCATAGGTTTCACACATGTTATAGTTAGCTGGACATTTCACTCGTAAAAAACCAATGAAATTCCCCCGTTATAGTTAGTGCAGGCAACTATAACTCACGCGACCACAATCCTCTGCTGATGCTAATACTGTATCTTTAGCTATACATATATTACAAATATTTATTTTTCATAAAGACACGTATGTCATCAGTGATGTAATATCTGACATCATCAGCAAAGGATTGCGGTCGCGTGAGTTATAGTTGCCTGAACTAACTATAACGGGGGAATTTCAATGGTTTTGTACAAGTGAAAAGTCCAGCTAACTATAACACCCCTGAAACCTATGGTTTTTTCAGTGAATTTCTGAGGTTTTTTAAATGCTAATTCCTAACTATAACGTGCCTGAAACCTATTGTTTTTTTTGTGAATTTCAAAGGTTTTTTAAATGCTTATTTCTAACTATGCCTACAGAGATAGGACATGTGAAGAAAGAAGAAAAAATGCACAGAAAGAAAAAAAAGAAGTGCAGAAAGAAGCAACAGAAGTCCTCAAAGACGAAGAAAAGTGCAGGAAGAAGGATAACGTGCAGAAAGAACAAAAAGAAGAGCAGAAAGAAGCCTTGTTGCAAAATCATCCTGTACCCTCAACTTTTTCAGACGGATACTGATGGTAACTGAGTCTGACTAACCAGTCCTAGAGCCAGTGCTATGTTAAAAGACACTTAGAAAACAGTGAAAACACCTACATACACTAGGGAACATTATGCGTTGGGGTCCCCCTGTGATTAGCTTGACCTCCTCTGTAAGCCCCTAGTATATAATAGGGCAGGGGGATTAAAACTACCTCTTAAAACAGGCCACAGGGCGTTTTTGCACACGTTAACTCAGGCCCCGTCCCCTCCCTTCACCACTGTGTAAACACGCCCTGTGTCCGTTTTTAGTTGGGAGATTAAGTTCATTTAAATCCTGAGGGTCCCTAGGGTCCAACTAGCCCACTAGGTACCTCCAGTAAGTGCCACAGAGCTGCGTTGCAGAGAGGTGTAAAAAGTGGCACGGCCTGGACCACCTCTCTGCAATGCAGCTCAGTGGCGCTTACTGGAAGCACTTGGTGGGCTAGTTAGCCCCCAGGGGCCCACAGTATTGAAGGGAAATTATATCCCCAATTTAAAACGTGCCATAGTGCGTGTTTGCACACGTCACCTCAGGCCCCGTCCCCTTCCTTCACCACTGTGTAAACGCGCCCTGTGGCTGTTCTAAGTTGAGAGATTAAGTCCCCTTGAATCCTAAGGGTCCCTAGGGTCACACTAGACCACTAGGTACCTCCAGTAAGCGCCACAGAGCTGCGTTGCAGAGAGGTGTAAAAAGGGGCTTGGCCTCAGAACACCTGTCTGCAGCGCAGCTCCTTGGCGCATACTGGAGATGCCTGTTGGGCTAGTTGGCCCTCAGGGACCCTCAGTATTGAAGAGGAATTAATTCCCTAACTTACAACTCGCCAGGGGGCGCGTTTGCAGAGTGTTGCAAGGAGGGGGCGTGGCCTCCGGCACGATGCCAGTCTTTTATTTATTTTAATTTTTTTTATTACCAACTTTGTATTTATTGAAAGATGAGGTTAGCAAAAGTACACAGCTGTGCGCCTACAACCATCCTGGCCGGCAGCGAACACAATCCAATTCCATCATACAGAGGCGATATCGCATAGCATAACTCACGTGCCTCCCCTCCAGTTCCCTGCTGTATCCTCCATGCCCTGGGTCCTCCCCTCCCCCCCCCGGAGCCCACGTCCCTCTAATGTCCCAGCAGTCACTCTCCTTGAAAAGCCCTGTAGTCTAATCCCCTCTGTCGCTCCCCTACCCAACGCATCCCACCCAACGTGCCCGTCGCCCCACATCCTGTCTAAAGCCATGTTCGCACCAGCGGGGGGGTCAGACAGGGCAGATGCAGCTGGTGGTGTAGTCTAGTCTCTAACGTGGGTCCCGCGGTAGGAGGCCAACAGGGCCCAGGCCCAAAGCTAATGAGTGTCTTAACCCTGCCCAGGACTAGTATTTGTTATTCTCTACGCCAGGTCTATGCTAAGTTCGTATGCCATGCCCCGGACAACTCATGTAGTGCAATACAGCGTTCCCCGGCAAAGTCGCGGTCTTAAAGGGATTGGACGGAGTGGCGTAGCACCTCCGTGCTGCGTCGCCAAGGCACTATCACAACGCTTAACCTCTATAAGTCCTGAAGACAGGACAAACCAAACAAACAAGGAACGGGGGAAAGTAGCGGGGGAGGGCGGCGGGGGAGTGGGGGGGAGGGGGGGAAGCAGAACGCCAAGTGCCATAGTGAGGGAAAGGGGGAGATCTGGTGGATTCATCTAGTCTCGCTTAAGCTGGGCCGGCGGTCCCCTGACGTCCCTGGCACCCCTGTGGTAATGTATGTCTGTGTGGTGGTAAGATCCGACTCCGGCGCACTCGCCTGGAGCTAGGGACCCTCCAATGATGAGGGTGTCAACTCCACAGGCCGCGCGAGAATCTCGGGGCGCATCAGAGTAATCTCGTCGTCGAACAGCTTTAGGGCCCGCAGTCTCGGCGGTTGCAATCGTGCATGCTCTATCCTGCCCAGGTGTTCCACCAAGGGAGTCCAGAGGGTCTTAAACCTTATTTTAATTTTTTAAGAAGGGGAGCTGTGTGGTTCCCCTTCTTATTCTAATTTATTGGCCCTGATGACCCCATCCCCCAGGGCCTGTCTCCTAATTATATTTTTTTGACCCCAATCCCCAGGGCCGGCCACTGTTTTTTATTATTTTTTAAAAATATATATTTATAGACACACCTCGGACATGCTGGACAAACCGTACGTACCTATCACCATGACGATTTGCGTGATATTCATTAAAAGGTGACTATGCATACTGTTGCAGGGATTCTGCTTATACACAGAACTATGCGTAGAACCCCAGGACCTCAGTGAATTGTGGTGTACCAGAAACTCACCTCAGAACCCAGAACCCAGTATCCGGCTAGCATAAGTGTCCCATTCGTTATCCGAGATTTAGCTCGGCGTTCCCAATGAAAAGACAACCCAGAACAAGCGACTCAGTGTACTCTCAGGAATGGTGGGAATCGGAAATACCTGTTCGTATATTATTCTCACATCAGTCCACAACAAGAATAAACAGAGACACGGTGAAAATAAAAAGAGTTTATTTTTATAGACCACGTGTCCTAAGATGCAGTACTTTGGCTAATACAAGCAGACAAATGATTATAATCAAAACCATCAGCATCGTTACAATACCATAGAATATAAAGGGAGTGATCATGTTATAAATGACAGTGGATACTATCACCTTCCCTTAACTAAGAAGCTAGTATTATTATTATGCTAATAAAAGGTCTCTTAGGCTTGAACAGGGGACCCCATACCTCAAAGATCAGCTTATTGAAATCACATCACAGGAGCATCAGAAGTCTTCTCGCAGGAAGGCTCGTCTTCGGTCTGAATATTAAACATGATGTCTGCAATATTAAAAGCACCAACTTTCAGGTATTCGCAGCTGCCTGTGTGTTATGGCTAAATAGTGAGTCGATCAACCTAGAGTGGAAAACATGCATTGTCTAACGACCCAGACTGTTCTTGTTACACCATGTACAGACCAAGGTCGCTGCGCAGAGCTCGGGATGGTAACAACAGATTGCTCTCGTGTGAGGCAAAGCGCGAGTCAGCAGTTTGTTTAAACAATAACATGTAGATGCAGTGTCGTGCGCAAAAGCAGCAAGATGGCTTTCTAACATCTAACGTGGTTATGCTAACTTAACAATGTATGTACGTATTAAGGGATTCCTTACTACATGCCCCCTTGATCGAAGCACTAACCAGTAGGAAAGAAATGAGAGAACGCAGAGTTCAAATTCGACAGAGCAGAACAAGGCGTATTCAAATTGAAACCAACTATCAGTTCAGACAAAGTTCGAAGCAAGAAAAAAGAAAAGGGAAAAAAAAAACCTCAAAAAGGGAAAGGAAAAAAATCGAAAAATGCTGCTTTAGCCAGCAATCCAAAGTCACAGGTAATGTTCAGGACACGGTAGAAAAAACATAACGGATGACAGCGCACTCAATCCATGAACGTGTATGCAGCATACGTAGCAACAGCTTCCAACAGAAAATCGTTGGCACGGCCACTAAAAGTTTCAGCCATCCAGTTAATCAAAGAAAAGGAACATACATGTTCTTCAATAAGCGGAGCCTCTAGCACCATCAGAGGGCAACCGACGTGTTCTTCCAAATAACTCATATCCAGGAAGTCATAGGCAGCCCTTGCGATGTCCCAATTACCCAGGATACCATGCGCCGCACCACAGGCAATAATCCGAACACCAGAACAGGCAAACTCGTGAGACACTAAGGGTCTCATCAGTCGATCATAATCCGGCACCGGAGACACCGTGTTGGTCAAGCACAAATCCAGAGGCCATTGAAAGGGACAATCTAGGCAGTGAAAGACAGGTTGTACGCAGGTAAAATAGGAATACCGGAAGGATAATCCATACGCCAGGCTCAAAGTCGCCAATGGCAGCGTACCATAATATTCAAGCATCCTGTCACGAAGAAGATGCAGACGGGGCAGGTTGCCGTGAGGCACAGAAAGTGCAGCCATTCCGTAGTATGAAAAGCAAAAGTAGCACACCCGCCACCAGCGCCAGAATCAGCGGGACACCGCCAAAGATGCTCGAAAAAATAGAATGAAAAAATGCCGGAATCACCCCAAAAACAGTTTGGAAGGAGGTCACGAGGCCTGAGCCCACAAGCTTAAAAAAATGAGCCAGGCCAGTTGTTGACGAGGCATTGAAGATTGTTTGGATCAAAGCGCCAAAATGCAGGGGGAGGTCAGTATTCAAAAGCGCCTGCACCTCAGTGCGCGTATTTGCCACGTGAAGGACAAATGTTTCTCGGGAGGAAGTCAATGGCACCTCTTTCTGGGACAATAGAACTCTTATTCTGCTCATCTTGTTGAACTCTGCTTTCAAGGTCGGAATCGAAGGCCAGATGGAAACATCCAGCCGCCCATGCGGGGGTGGAAATAGAACATTATTGCAGCAGACTACTCTCTGCGATACAGTTACTATATACGGGATTCCCACTAACATCCCGCAGCAAGCTTCATTATTTAAAATTAAATAACTACCGTTTGCAAGCAGCGTGAAAGACGGTGTAATCACTGGCACAGGGACACTTTTTAGGACGCAGGCCAAATTTGGGGCGAGTAGATTGCATGCACCGTGTAACTGAATGTGCCTACATACTACAGAATGATCAGGTGTCGAGGTACACTCCTCACCTTTCAGGTAAACCTCTGTACCGTCTCTTGTACATCTATACGTAAAAGGGAGAGACCAAACCTCATGCAGGAACGCGGTACCCAACTGTTCATATCTACCCAGGGCATAGTGTTTCATGCATGACGTAAACTTAAAAAGCGCGAAAGGGAGCGTGATCAACCCATGTACTAACCACAAGGCTGAATTTAATTCCGCCACAGAGAAAGGTAACGGCTCCAACTTTTCAATGTGTAACAATGAATATGTAGCATCTTTCATGGACATGAACTGTTGCTTTACAGTAAGGGTAAAGGGAAGGAATAATGATGTCGTATTCAGATAGTCCCAGGGGACCTTTCCTGCCTTTAACGTTTGTAATGTCCATGCAAACTGCATAACAGAACGCAACTGGTTTTGACCATGGTACAATACAGACATATCATCATGTACAATATCAACAATTGAAGAAACAATATTGTCTAATGTATAAATTCTGGAAGAAAGAGTGTTAATGCTGTTATCTATAACGGCCAAGACTTTTTCCATATTTGCTTGATCAATGGCCCTCAATCGTGAAGCAGCTTCAATTTGCGACAATTTCCATACTTCGTTGTAAATAGCATACGCCCACCTCTTGGATCTGCCACCCACAGGACCTTTAACAAAATCATTCAAATCTATTTTGTCATGTAATTTTGATAAATGAACTTTGACAGATGCCAAGGTGGAATGTCGCAGCCAGGATTGACATAATTTCCCTACAGAGTAGGTAGTTACTGTATGAGAGGACTCAAACCGAGGGTCTACGCGTTGCTGCGTATACCCCGGTTTCAGACCTAGAAAACGACGTTGACAGGTATCGGAACTGCTTTGCCAAATTAACCATCCGTCACTACTAAATTTCGAAATATTGAAAGATGAATTTGAAACTAATAACTGCAAAGCAGGAAGGGACAGATCTGTTTGGTTATCCCAATTTGGGTAAGCGCCCAGATCCGGAACAGAGGGGAAATTCAGTTTTTTAGAAGTGGCCAATCCAAAACAGGTGGTCTGGAAGATGGTTGAATTCAAAAACAACATATGATTTGGAACAAGACAGGCACGATGTAAAGCTTCAGTTCCCTGAACCTGCCACGGTTTGGAACCCCAAACCGATTTAAGATCAACAGTAGCCTTCCACAGGTCATAACCTTTGATTGACAACTCATCCATAAAGGACTTAGAATATAGCAATTTGGTGTGTGTCAGTCTAACCTTTGAGGCAGACTCAGGCATCACTTTAAAATAAAAGGATGCTGGGCTGGAAACACTGAAATCAGTAAAATAAGTATATTTATCAACCAATGTAGGTGAACTGCCTAAAGATGGGGTAGGGCAGTGTTCCCATTGGGTAAAATTTACAAAATTTTGAAATGTATTAGCTTTATGCAGGAAGTGATTGCCATAATGTTGAAAACAATACTGTTCTGCATAGTTAGCCGCATTCTCATATAAATCTTCTGCATCAAAAGCGGCATAATATTTCAAATCAGAAAACAGTGCTTCAATGGCATGAACATCCCAATCATCAGAACGAATGTTCTGCTTAACCACATCACCCATAGAAACACGAAATACATTAGGTACATTTATGACCTCGGTAGGACCATGAATTTGGAATTTAACAGCATCCCACGCAATTCCATCCAAAACGGGCCAGGCAGTAATATTCACAAAAGTCTGGTCCCTTTTCATGATGTGGGACGAGGAGTGGGGGGCCAAAGTTCCATTGATAAGTCTAATTGTAGATCTCTCTTTGAGATAGTGGCCATTCACCAGATGGAAAAATACTATTACAAATCCAATGGACATAAACAAAAAAATACTTATTAGCACTAGCCAGATGTATGTCCAAGGGGGAATCAAAAAATGTCTTTTGAACCAACTAGCAAAAATAGCAATGTTCGAAGGGGAAGTAGAAGGCAATGAGGTAGTGTCAAAGGAGAAACGTGACTGGTCAACTGCCGTAGATTGTAAAACAGGCGAGTGACCATTTGTAGGATAAGCATACTCAGTCTCTTCGGGCAGACCACCAGCCGGCGGTATGAACAAGGGATCAGTAACTGACTGCATCTCGATGGCAACATCAGACAAGGTGGTAGAAGCAGGAACCAACACTGAATTTCTTTGCATTGTCTGGCATGAAACTGCCGGAGTCATACTAAGAAGTATCGGCCACTCGCTGAAGTTTGACATTGTCAATAGAGATGTACCTGTTTTCTTTGCGGCCAGGAAGTGGAGGTAAAATGACTGTTCTTGTTCCCTGCACTCCAAGCACTGGAACTGGTGCACGATAAGAGGGGCCGAACTCCTTCTTGTTCTCCACCTTCTCACGGACCAGGTCTCCAACTCGGGGTAGCCAGCCGACTACCGGAATCTGAAGCTCAGCATCAGACGTGGAGGGCAAGTGTTCCTTCGATAGAGTGTCTCTGGCTTCTTGTAGGGTCTGCAAAACAGCACAGTGATCATCTACGTCAAAGGTTGCGGTCGACGCCGCCATGTCTAGACCATCAAGATCTGGGACAAACATTCTGATTCCGAAGAGCATCATGTATGGGGTCCGCCCACCCAGAGACCTTCTAGGGAGATTATTTAGTGCACGTTGGACGTTATACAAGTGGGCTAGCCAATTCCGGCCTGTGCCTAAAACTCGTGCTGTCAAAGATTGCTTTAAGTCACGGTTCATTCGCTCCACCACACTATTACCCTCAGGTCGGTAGGGGGACGAAAATTTGATTTGGACCCCCAAATTTCTCATAGCCTCCTTGTAAGCCTTTGAGGCGAACGCAGGGCCCTGATCAGAATGTAAGGTACCACACGCAAAAGTTCCCACAAAGACACGCAAATCCCTGATGACAGTCTGAGAATCAGCACTCCTTTGTGGCCATACCCAAAGAAAACGTGTGCACGAATCCACTGCAACCAAGATATACTTGTACGCAGTATCAGAAGAAAAAGGACCGCAGTGATCTAGATAAACACAACCAAATGGTTTATGAGATATGTACAACTGTGTTTGTGGTGGGCGCGCAACAGTGGAAGGTTTAATCTGTTGGCAAATGTCACAATCAAGAACATAAGCGCGCGCTTGTTTGTATAAACCGAACCACCAATAACGTTGTTGTAACAGAGATATAGTACCGGACACGCCGGCGTGGGCAGATGCCAACCCCTCGTGCGCTGCTAGTATCAGTGCTGGTCTGCAGTCCGCGTTGGGAATAATTCTGTCACCAACGTCGTTAATCCTCACTAACGGGACGTTATCAGGACTTAAGTGATAAAAATAACGAGAAGGAAAACCCTTCGGGTAATCACTTCCCTTCTCTGTAGCAGCAATAGCCGCCAAGATGTCATCATCAATCTTACTTTTAGATCTTGTAACTGCTGCCACTAAGTATGTAGTCACTGCGGTTTTTGCTGCCTCGTCAGCCAAGCTGTTACCGACAGCATGGACACCAAGTCGTTGGTGACCAAGAGTGTGAATTACATGCACAAGAGGGAGACTTTCTTTAAAGTCCGCCACTCGAACCCAAAGCAATTTATGCTTAATTGTGCTACCTTTGGTATCGCGATATTCGTTTTGAGACCAGAAGTGTAAATTGTCATTGTAGGACTGGACACAATAAAAGGAGTCACTTACTATAAGAGTAGTGACTCGGGGATCAGCAAACTCCAGTGCAAGCACCAGAGCCCGGAGCTCCGCCAGTTGCGCGGTACAGTCACCCAATGTCTGCGTATGCACGGCATCAGATTGGAATTCACCATTTACGAATGTACCCACGACAATTGCGCAAGCCGCTGAATAGGCATGCTTCGATCCAATCGCCGGCTGCGCCGAGCCGTCAGTGTATATGACACAATGGTAGTCTTCGAGCGGGCGCAAAGACAGAGGAGCCGGATGAACGAATTCATACTGCAAGTACTCCTGAGTCTGCAAAGAGGCGTCAAAGATATAAGTGATATCTGGCGATGTCAGAGTCGTGGCCCATTGTATCCACCGTGAATGCAAAGCTTTAGAATTTGGTACACTTGCTTTTGTCACTGCCTCTAGGGCAGGATACGGTGTTACAACCAGTATTTGTTTACCATGTGACAGTGCGCGTTCTTTAAGGATCGCCATCTGTACTGCCGTCAGAACTTTCTCGACCGCGGAAAAACGCAACTCAGCAGAGGTGTACAAGTGTGATTTATACGCAATGGGGACTGTATCGCCCTCATTGAACGTCAAGTACGTGAAACCCACCGCGCCTGGTACTATTCTTATTACCAGGTTAGTGCGGTTATCACGCGTCAATAAGTACTGTGAAGCAAGAAGATCAGCCTGTAAAGACTGTAGAATAGCAGAATGTTCTAGCTGCCAGCTAGACTTCGAAAAGGAAGGTTGTACCAAGGCGTAAAGCGGCTTGATACGCTGGGCATAATTAGGAATATACGTACGGCCAAAATTCAGAAAGCCCAGCAAAGATTGTAATTTTTTCAGTGTTGTAGGAGCATGCAGGCATGCGCACTTCTCCAGAAAGTGAGGAGCCAATCCCTTACCTTCGTTGTTGAGCTCGTAGCCCAAAAACAACACTGTATATTCCGGGATGTGTGACTTCGCAAAATTTAATTTGTAGCCATAATCCGCAAAACTCACAACAATATTGTCGACTCGAGACAGATGTGGCATCAGCTCATCATCCGTGAGGTAGATATCGTCAACATAGGAGTATGCGTCGGGGTCTATTCTTTCTAAGAGAGAGATCACCCGAGCGGCAAAGACGCCAGGGCTGTTTTTATAGCCCATGGCCAATCTTGTGAACTGTTTTTGTTTGCCGCCTGAAGTAAACGCCGTTGGAGATGTCAAGTGTCGTTTTAAATCTCTTACGCACGAGACTGTCGACAAGAGCCGAGCTGTGAGTATTTTGTACCGCGCAGGTCCGGCAATGCGAATTTAAGTGCCGGTAATCCAAAACTAAACGGTACGACCCGTCAGGCTTCGTCACAGTGAATAAAGGGTTATTCATAGGGGACACACAAGTTTCAATAACACCCTGATATTCCAATTGGTCAAGGATTGCAGTGACGTGCGGTCTAGCTTCACGACGCATAGGATATTGGGGATGTGGCTGGGGCATAGAACGCAATGGAATCTCATGGCAGGGGGACAGCCGGTCCCAACCCACCTGAGTACGATACACTGCCGGCGCAAGCGCCAGTGCCCACTCCTCAGCGTACACTTCAGCCCGGTCCTTAGGCACTGTGTGCGCAAAGGACGGGAGGATTACCTCCTCCCCTCTAGGAGCTTCTAAAATGAAAGCTGGGGGCCAATCTGCCTCCGCTAGGAGGATATCATAGGTGGTAGTCAGATTATCCCAAAAAATCCCCTTTATTGTACGTTGTATGTTACCCTCAATTAGTAAGACTATTTCGTAAAGTCTGTCAGGGGGAGCCACTCTGGTGTAACCCCGGGCGTAGCACTACGCTTCGCCCACGTAGTGTACGTAGCGCTGCCTGCTTCGCACTTTCCGAAGTAGGCGAAGCAGGGCAGCGCTACGCACACGCCGAGGGCGAAGCGTAGCTGCTTGCCACCCGCCACCCACCTCCCGCCTGCCCTCCTTTTAATAATATAAGCATTGAAAAATAAATTAAAGTAAGTCGACTTACCCGTAAGCGCGGCGTCTCCGGGGCTCCCTCTTTCTGTTTCTAATTTCTTCTGGCAAATGCGCATGCGCGGACACCCGCGCATGCGCATTTCTCGTGAGAAATGCGCATGCGCGGACGCCCGCGCATGCCAGAAGAAATTAGAAACAGAAAGAGGGAGCCCCGGAGACGCCGCGCTTACGGGTAAGTCGACTTACTTTAATTTATTTTTCATTGCTTATATTATTTAAAAGAAGGGCGGGCGGGAGGTGGGTGGCACGTAGTGGGGCTACGCGAAGCGCGTAGTGTGCGTAGATTTGGGCACACTACGTGCTGCTTCACGTAGCCCCACTACGCCCACTACGCCCACCCTTACTCTGGTGTCAGCTGTCTCAACAGTAACCAATGTATCAGTTGCTGTCGCCGCCAGAAATGGACGCAGAGCTTGACGGACTATGGTAATTTCCGCTGCGCTGTCCAGGAGCGTCAGCGCCCACGTCCGGTTCCGAAGCTGTGTCCGCACTATCTGAGGCATACCTTGCCGTCAGAGCAGCCACTTTCTTCTTCTGAAACGGGGGTCTTTGTCGTGCGAATTCGTCCTGCTTGCCTTTACCCTCAGTCTGCCGGGGTTGGTCACGTGCTTGTGGAGCACCCCGACCTTTGCCACCGCCTCCGCCACCGGACTGTGAAGAACGAGGAGAACGTTGTTCAGAAACCTGAAATCTATCAGGAGACTTAATAGTAGCACGATCACGCAGATCATAAGTGCGCTCACTACCTGACTGAACGGGAGAGGCAGGCCGAGACCCCTGTTTCTGCTGCTGCTTTCCCTGTTGTTTTGACCGCCAACTCTGTTTCGGAAAGTTTGGACGGTCGTCCTTACCAGAGGCTTCTGCCTTACCCTGCTGCTTAATTTCTGGAGTTTACACAACAGGTTTAACTCCTAAAGAGCTACGACCCAAATCTCTGTATGCCGTCGAGATTATTTTCGCGAACTCCCGCGGCTTATCCTCATCAGCAACCTTCTTCAGTTCATTACGAACCTGGAATTGCATAGCATCGCCCTTAAGGTTACACATTATCATGGTAGCCACCAGGTCAAACTGTCCGAGGAGCCGCATGCCTAATTCTATCGCAGACTCCGCACCGTGGTTATCTTGAACACGTTTAATAACGGAGGGCAGTACCGACATAGACGGAGTGCCAAAGCACTGCGAGTACGTCGCTGCAAAGACCTTGCCCCAGTTGACACAATCATCAATGTCGGGGACCAAGTCTTTAGGCAAACTAATGGTAAGGATCCTGTGTTTCTCCACAGGAGATATATTCGGATAAACCGCTTCTATTTGGTCAAATTTTTCAGCAAGCCAAAAAAGGAAATCATCCCTATTTTGGGGGCGCTTGCCCATAACAGAATTAACCATAACAGGACTAATGACCACCGCGTGGTGGTCAGTAGGCTGCCCCGCAACAGCAGGTGCCCCCGCCTGCACATTGCGTGACACGTACTGTACCAAAGCCCTATGTACTGTAATAAGGGCAGCGTGCAGTACACGCAAATCAGCCACCGGCACCGTTAGGTAACGGGGATGAGGCGTATATCCGGCTAGTACCGGCCAAGTGGCCCCTGCAATTGACAAAGGGCCCATTCTCGGCGGTATAACCGCATGGGGAAGGGCGCCATTAAACCAAATGAGATGCTGCCAAGCAGAGATTGGTATTTCTTGTGTCCTATACGGTGTATAGTTCGCTGGCACGGCAGTGGCAGTGTAAGTATGAAAAGAGTTATCGTCCTCACTCACCGCCGGAAGCGTCACCCAAGAGTAAAACAACTCGTAAGGATGAGCCGCATCGGCTCCTACCACAAAGATTACGTTCATACCAGTGTCCGGCACCCCATACTGCGTCAAATGATGTTTCAGAGCTGCCCGACTGTGCGCCGCTATTTCAACCTCCATAAGGACAAGTTACACTCGAAGAAATTAGTAGCACAAGGGTTCAATAACCTTTTTAATGATCAAGCTTGAAACAACCTATATCAACAGAAATAGGTAGGTCTAAATCCGTCAGACTTGTTATCCGGAAACAAGAATGAGGGTGTTGTGGACTAATATAAGCACTACTAAGGCGTTTCAACTCATAGACCAAACGTTAGGTGCGCCATGTTGCAGGGATTCTGCTTATACACAGAACTATGCGTAGAACCCCAGGACCTCAGTGAATTGTGGTGTACCAGAAACTCACCTCAGAACCCAGAACCCAGTATCCGGCTAGCATAAGTGTCCCATTCGTTATCCGAGATTTAGCTCGGCGTTCCCAATGAAAAGACAACCCAGAACAAGCGACTCAGTGTACTCTCAGGAATGGTGGGAATCGGAAATACCTGTTTGTATATTATTCTCACATCAGTCCACAACAAGAATAAACAGAGACACGGTGAAAATGAAAAGAGTTTATTTTTATAGACCACGTGTCCTAAGATGCAGTACTTTGGCTAATACAAGCAGACAAATGATTATAATCAAAACCATCAGCATCGTTACAATACCATAGAATATAAAGGGAGTGATCATGTTATAAATGACAGTGGATACTACCACCTTCCCTTAACTAAGAAGCTAATATTATTATTATGCTAATAAAAGGTCTCTTAGGCTTGAACAGAGGACCCCATACCTCAAAGATCAGCTTAGTGAAATCACATCACAGGAGCATCAGAAGTCTTCTCGCAGGAAGGCTTGTCTTCGGTCTGAATATTAAACATGATGTCTGCAATATTAAAAGCACCAACTTTCAGGTATTCGCAGCTGCCTGTGTGTTATGGCTAAATAGTGAGTCGATCAACCTAGAGTGGAAAACATGCATTGTCTAACGACCCAGACTGTTCTTGTTACACCATGTACAGACTAAGGTCGCTGCGCAGAGCTCGGGATGGTAACAACAGATTGCTCTCGTGTAAGGCAAAGCGCGAGTCAGCAGTTTGTTTAAACAATAACATGTAGATGCAGTGTCGTGCGCAAAAGCAGCAAGATTGCTTTCTAACATCTAACGTGGTTATGCTAACTTAACAATGTATGTACGTATTAAGGGATTCCTTACTACAATACAATGAATCCACGTGGAATGTATTTACACCACTAGTGAAGCTCTGACATGTCTGATGCCCTACCGTGCCTAATCCCGGTAGACACCCTTGTCGTTTATTTATACAAACATGGGTAGCTATTGACGGGCACATTTAATACACATGCACACCAAGCCATTCAAAGGGGATTCGACAAAAATTCGACCAAAACTATGCAAGAAACCCCCCTCACGGTTAATAAAACACACATCCACTGCCGGATGTGTAATACTTTTTATTTTACTCTCTGGAAAGGGGACGAACATCACTTGAGAGTCACAGCGCACTCCTGGCAGAGCCCAATGCTGTGTTACACCTACCATTGCCTGCTGAGTGCCACACACCTCTGTGTTGTATTCCACCAGCTAGTGCATATGCTATGACACTCTCTAGCCCATGTGCACTGTAACACCACCCCGTGAATATGTCATGCCACACTGGTCTTCGCACGGGTTATATTGCCCCATCTAACGTGCCTTCCTCGATGCCTATGTTATAACGCACAGTGCTATGCCATACATATTACAATCTGGGATCCATATCTTTGTCACAGTGCATATGCAACGTTACACTTCCCAGCACATATTTTATATATCACAACTTTAGAGACTAGTTAGGTTACACAACACTGCCCTGTGCATATTACACTCCAAGGCGCATATCGCATAGCACGCGCTAGTGCCTGTGCTATCTCGCGCTCTCCAATGAATCTGTCATTGCGCACAATGTATTGCATATTATATTTCACGCCTGGTTCATCTTATATCACACTTTTTGGTGCATAGTTTATACAATACACTATATCTAGTTTTCATTTTCAATCGTGCTCTCAGGACTATGTTCTATGTAACACTGTGTTCACCTACCCTTTTCACGGGCATTACATTTTGCGATAAGGGGTGGAGGGTCAGGGGGTGTTTCTGCCAAGTGAGCCCGGAGTCACAGTCAAAAACGTCCTCTTCTTCCTGAATAACAGTGAGATTATGCTGCATACTTGTTCATATTTTAAGTAGTTCGCACAGACACACGTTTTCAAAAACAATAAAGTTCCTAATACCCGCCTTCTCTGAACAGTTAGCTTGCTGCCCCATCCCCCTCCTCCCTATCCTCTGTTGTGTGAATCCATAGACTAGCCTCCTCCCTCCTGCCATGCATGGTCTGATGTGCTGCCACTGCCCTCAATTTAGTATGATGTACCAGTCCACTCCTCCTGCCCAATTCTATGCCCCATCATTGACCTCCTGCTTAAACTCTGTGCTTAGCTTGCTGCCCCTATTCTCCTTCCCCCTGCCCTCGGATGTCTTTGTGCATGCCCCTGCTCCATCCTTTTTGCCCACCATGTTCCATGGACCTGCCACTCCTATCTACTCTGAGTGTTCTGTTGAGCTGCCACTCCCCTCCCACCTGCCTAGCATTGTCAGAGGACTGTAACCTGTCCCTGCCACCTCCACCCTGCCTGTCCACATGCCATGCCCCTATCCTCTTCCTCCTGTCCTACATGGTCCATTGTACTGCCACACCCTTCTGCCCTCCCTGGTCTGTTGTGCTGCAACTGTTCCTCCTGCCTGCCCCGTGCGGTCTGTTGTGAGGCCCCTTCCCCTGAACTTTCTTGTCTGTGCACAGGTCCTGACCCTCCCTTCTATCCTCCATCGTCCTTTGTGCATGCCCCTGCACCCTCCTTCTTGCCCATCATAGCCATTGTGCTGCCACTAACCCTCCCACTTGCCATGCATGGTCTTCTGTCCTGCCATGGCCCCTCCCACCTTCCCTGTGTGGTCAGTTAGCTGCCCCTGACCCCTGCCCACCTTCCCTCCATGGTCTGTGTGTATTCCATTACAGTCTCACTGTTGCTCTTCATGGTGTGTCTTGCTTCTAGTGCCCATCCTGCCTGACCTCCATGGCTATCTTGCTGCTCCTGCCCTGCCCCCTTGCCCCCAGCCCTCTGTTTACATGTGCAGACCCCTACTCCCTCCCTCCTGGCTTGTCTGTTCCATTGTAATGCCCCTGATCCGTCCCTCCTGCCCTTTTTGGTCTGTTATGCTGCAGCTTTCTCTCCTGTCTGTCCATTATGGTCAGCTAGCTATCATTGCCTATTGCCCCTCTGTTCTCTGTTGTCCATGTGCATGGTCCTGTCCCCTCCCTCTTGCTTTCTATGGATTGTTGTGCTGCACTCACGTCCCGCATGCCCTGTGTGGTGTATTGTGCTGCTGCAAACCCTGATGCCTGCCCTGTAGGGTCAGTTTGGTGCACCTCTCCATGTCCCTCCTGTCCTCTGTTATCCAAGTCCATGTCCCTACCCCATTTCCTTCCATGATCCAATGTACCATACTTGCGAACATTTTTAACTTGGTAAGAGGGAGATTTTGAAAAAAAACTGGGGTATTGATTTTCCCCTTTGAGTTACATTGAAAAAGAGGAGATTGTAGACAGGAGACAGATCAAATAAAGCCCATTTGAGCTTAAAAACATTGGACGTTTCCTGGCTGAATCGGGTCTGTTGGCATGTATGGTTGTACTTCCATTGCCTCTTCCTTCTGCCCACAATGGTCTATTATATTGCCACAGCCTCTCTTGCCAGTCCTGTATTGTTGGTTTGTTGCCCCTGCCCCCCTTTCCACTGCCCTCCATAGTCTGTTGTGCTGCCACTGCCCTGCCTGCCTGCCCAGTGTGGTCAAATTGCTGCCTCTGCACCCTCCTACCAGCCTTCAATTTTCAGAGTTCGTGTCCCTGCCTCTGCCTCTCAACAGTATCCTAATGAACAACTAAATTGCTAACATTCTATATTTATTACAAAAGTGTGGAACGCCTGACGTCATCTTGATGTAATCAAAACTGTAATACCTAGAGCATTTCCTTAGAAATTACATATATGAGAGGGTCTTATATGCATCAACATTATGGTTAGTGCTCTAAAAAACTAAAATGAGGACATATTTTCTGAGTTTTCAAATAGCGACAAAGCACTTTTAAATTATTTGTTATATTTATGTTTTTTTATCCAGTTGACCACTTGATTAAATGTTGCACATAGGGGAGAGGATGTGGTGTTACTTCCAGAGCTGCAGACTTTGCAACTGGGGAACGAGGTTGGAGTTTCTGCTTCAGCTCGACATTGTGTGATTCTGGTCAAATCACTTAATCTCCCCATGTCTACAACCAAAATGAATTTGTTCTTGTGTGATGTAACCAATGCTCATGTAAAGCACACCAATACCTGACAAGTCTGCACTATATAAAACTGCAAAAACACAAAAAATAAAAAGTGTTTTGCACACTTCTGTCATTGGGCTACATGTGGGCTACATCTGGGTGATATCTGTGCTGCATTTGGGCTCTTTTGTCTCTGGTGGCCATCTTGGGAGATTTATTTGTTATGAAGTTTCCTAATTTCCTCATGTACTGCAGTCTCCTCAGTAGGAAATGCTTTCAGTTTTTTACTTTGATTCCATCATGAAGGTATTCAGATATGTCACACATTTGCCATAAATTCTGAAAGTTAGCACTCTAGTTGCTCATTAGATCACTGTAGTAAAACTACTGTTCACCATGGAAGTCTGCCCCTGGTATTAAAAGTGCATGTTTCAGTCTGCATGTCAGAATTTTTTAATGAAATAGAAGAGGATTTGAGAAGTCACTCAAAATGTGCCCTCATTTTCTTTCTTCAGCATTAATCATAATTTCTATGGCAAAATGAACCCCCTCATTGTGTTCCTTTTTAAATTAAATGTTTTAAGTGTTACCAGTTTATTCCAATCAAGATGGCTTCAGGTGTGCCATACTTTTGTCATAATGAAGACAGTAAGCGCTCTAGTTGTTTTTAAGAACACTCTGGGACATTCTGTCATTGGGCTATACTTGGGCTACATCTGGGTGATATTTGGGCTACATTTGGGCTCTTTTGTCTCCGGTGGCCATCTTGGGAGATTTATTTGTTATGAAGTTTCCTAATTTCCTCATGTACTGCAGTCTCCTCAGTAGGAAATGCTTTCAGTTTTTTACTTTGATTCCATCATGAAGGTATTCAGATATGTCACACATTTGCCATAAATTCTGAATGTTAGCACTCTAGTTGCTCATTAGATCACTGTAGTAAAACTACTGCACCATGGAAGTCTGCTCCTGGTATTAAAAGTGCATGTTTCAGTCTGCATGTCAGAATTTTTTAATGAAATAGAAGAGGATTTGAGAAGTCACTCAAAATGTGCCCTCATTTTCTTTCTTCAGCATTAATCATAATTTCTATGGCAAAATGAACCTCCTCATTGTGTTCCTTTTTAAATTAAATGTTTTAAGTGTTACCAGTTTATTCCAATCAAGATGGCTTCAGGTGTGCCTTACTTTTGTCATAATGAAGACAGTAAGCGCTCTAATTGTTTTTAAGAACATTCTGGGACATTCTGTCATTGGGCTATACTTGGGCTACATCTGGGTGATATTTGGGCTACATTTGGGCTCTTTTGTCTCTGGTGGCCATCTTGGGAGACTTATTTGTTATGAAGTTTCCTAATTTCCTCATTTACTGCAGTCTCCTCAGTAGGAAATACTTTCAGTTTTTTACTTTGATTCCATCAAGAAGGCATTCAGATGTGTCACACATTTGCCATAAATTCAGAATGTTAGCACTCTTTTTGCTCATTAGATCACTGTAGTAAAGCTACTGCTCACCAGGGAAAACTGCTGCTGGTATTGAAAGTGCATGTTTCAGTCTGCATGTCAGAATGTTTTAATGAAATAGAAGAGGATTTGAGAAGTCACTCAAAATGTGCCCTAATTTTTCTTTCTGCAGCACTAATCATACTTTTTATGGAAAAACGAACCCCCTCATTTTGTTCCTTTTTAAATTAAATGTTTTAAGAGTTACCACTTTAATCCAAGCAAGATGGCTTCAGGTGTGCCATACGTTTATCATAAGTAGGACTGTTAGCGCTCTAGTAGTTCTTTGGAACACTCTGGGAAGCTGCAGTAGAACACAAAGGAATCAACTGACAGTCTCTGCCCTTGTTGGATGTACATGTTTTACTGAGAATGTCAGACTTCATTCTCACATGACTGAGAAAGATAATGTGAATTTACAGAAAATAAGCTCTCAGTTTAGCCTATAGATCACCTTCCAAACCTCTGTGGTAAAAGCATGAGAAAATATTTTTCTCTCAATCATGATATCCCAGCAGAAGGCTTTTTCACATGGTGAAATCACCTTAGAACATACCACAATTCCTAAAATGAGTATGGTACCATCAACAAATGATTTATAATGTAACTAAAGTCTTAAAACCTTCTATTAACTGCAATGCTTTTTAATGAGGTGCTATCATGTATATTGGTCCCAAGATGGCTGCCAACACTTCTTGGATGAAGTGCTGACAGCCAATCAGATCTCAGGATGAGATGTGTGGTTAGGCTCCGCCCACATATATATATGCTTTTAAATGCTATTTTCTCAGGAAATACTGAACAGATTTACACCAGACCTGCAAAAGGCACTTCCTTGACCTTATGGCTACATCTCTGCCAAATTTCAAGTAATTCTGTTCAGCCGTTCGGGCTGTAGCTGTGTCTAAAGGTCCTACGGAAAAATGCATGGGGAAAACGCGTTTTGGGACCCCCCTTTTTTCTCGGCCCCTGCTTGACGAATCCCCCCGAGACTTTCAGGGTAGGAGCGGAGCGTAGCGCCCCACCTATTTTGAAAATTTCGCGAGGATTCGTCGACCGGCGCCAAAGTTATTCCAAATAGAATGTTGCGGATTTCCTATGGAAACAGGGTCCTAACTATAACTACCTACTGGCGACCGCCAGTAGGTAATATATATATATATATATATATATATATATATATATATATATATATATATATATATTACCTACTGGCGGTCGCCAGTAGGTAGTTATAGTTAGGACCCCTTTTCCATAGGAAAACCGCAACATTCTATTTGGAATAACTTTGGCGCCGGTCGACGAATCCTCGCGAATTTCTCAAAATAGGTGGGGCGCTACGCTCCGCTCCTACCCTGAAAGTCTCGGGGGGATTCGTCAAGCGGGGGCTGAGATAAAAGGGGGGTCCCAAAACGCGTTTTTCCCATGCATTTTTCCATAGGACCTTTAGACAGGGCTACAGCCCGAACGGCTGAACAGAATTACTAGAAATTTGGCAGAGAGGCAGTCCTCAGGTCAAGGAAGTGCCTTTTGTAGGTTTGGTGTAAATCTATTCAGTAGATTTTGAGAAAATAGCCTTTAAATCAATATATATATCTGAGCCAGCTTACGGTACGCTTACCGTAAGCTTACCGTACGCGTACGGTGGCGTGCGCGAGCGCGATTCTGATTGGCTCTTAGATCTTAGTAAACATTCGAATCGGCCGAAACCAGGAAGCGGCGGCCGCCATTTTCTCTCTCGCACTGAGAGTTAGGTTGTTAAATAAAACCAATAAACATGTAATGGGGCTGTTTAGACAGCTCCCACACACATAGCCATGATGAGGGAGTCCCCAAAGACCCCCCAAGGCCAAAAATTGAATTTTTATTTTTTCGCTAATTTCGCCGATTACGCTTACCGTACGCGTACGGTAAAAAATGTAATAAAAAAAACACTATCCACACTCTCCCCACCCCCTGTGCTTTTGGTGGCCGCAGGCCACCAAATGTGCATGGCTTATTAGAGGTGTGAAAAACCACAATATTTTAAACAAAAATAATAAAAGAAAAAATTATCCACACTCTCTCCACCCCGTGTGCAAATGGTGCCCGAAGGGCACCATTTGTGCATGGCTTATAAAAATTACGAAAAATTAAAATATTACCTTTCAAAACGAAGTGCATCATATGTCCTCCATGTGCGCACGGTGCGCGAAGCGCATCGTGCGTACATGGCCCATCTAGCGTAACGTGGGCACGGCACTAACTGCGTAAAGTGGGCGCGTGGTGCGCAAAGCGCACCGCGTGCTTACTGTGCACGCACGGTGCGCGAAGCGCACCGTGCGCCCACGGAACGAACTGCGTTAAGTGGGCGCGCACGCCACGAATGGCGTAAAGTAACTTAGCATTTAAAAAACCGTACAAATTCACTGAAAAAACCATAGGTTTCACACACGTTATAGTTAGGAATTAGCATTTAAAAAACCTTGCAAATTCACTGAAAAAACCATAGGTTTCACACATGTTATAGTTAGTGGAAATTTTACTGATAAAAAACCAGTGAAATTCCCCCGTTATAGTTAGTGCAGGCAACTATAACTCACGCGACCGCAATCTTCTGCTGATGACATATGTGTCTTTATGAAAAAAAAATATTTGTAATATATGTATAGCTAAAAATGTATGGAAGAAGACATGGGCAAATAAGTGTCTAAATACAGTATTAGCATCAGCAGAGGATTGCGGTCGCGTGAGTTATAGTTGCCTGCACTAACTATAACGGGGGAATTTCACTGGTTATTTATCAGTAAAATTTCCGCTAACTATAACATGTGTGAAACCTATGGTTTTTTCAGTGAATTTGCAAGGTTTTTTAAATGCTAATTCCTAACTATAACGTGTGTGAAACCTATGGTTTTTTCAGTGAATATATATATATATATTCACTGAAAAAACCATAGGTTTCACACACGTTATAGTTAGGAATTAGCATTTAAAAAACCTTGCAAATTCACTGAAAAAACCATAGGTTTCACACATGTTATAGTTAGCTGGACATTTCACTCGTAAAAAACCAATGAAATTCCCCCGTTATAGTTAGTGCAGGCAACTATAACTCACGCGACCACAATCCTCTGCTGATGCTAATACTGTATCTTTAGCTATACATATATTACAAATATTTATTTTTCATAAAGACACGTATGTCATCAGTGATGTAATATCTGACATCATCAGCAAAGGATTGCGGTCGCGTGAGTTATAGTTGCCTGAACTAACTATAACGGGGGAATTTCAATGGTTTTGTACAAGTGAAAAGTCCAGCTAACTATAACACCCCTGAAACCTATGGTTTTTTCAGTGAATTTCTGAGGTTTTTTAAATGCTAATTCCTAACTATAACGTGCCTGAAACCTATTGTTTTTTTTGTGAATTTCAAAGGTTTTTTAAATGCTTATTTCTAACTATGCCTACAGAGATAGGACATGTGAAGAAAGAAGAAAAAATGCACAGAAAGAAAAAAAAGAAGTGCAGAAAGAAGCAACAGAAGTCCTCAAAGACGAAGAAAAGTGCAGGAAGAAGGATAACGTGCAGAAAGAACAAAAAGAAGAGCAGAAAGAAGCCTTGTTGCAAAATCATCCTGTACCCTCAACTTTTTCAGACGGATACTGATGGTAACTGAGTCTGACTAACCAGTCCTAGAGCCAGTGCTATGTTAAAAGACACTTAGAAAACAGTGAAAACACCTACATACACTAGGGAACATTATGCGTTGGGGTCCCCCTGTGATTAGCTTGACCTCCTCTGTAAGCCCCTAGTATATAATAGGGCAGGGGGATTAAAACTACCTCTTAAAACAGGCCACAGGGCGTTTTTGCACACGTTAACTCAGGCCCCGTCCCCTCCCTTCACCACTGTGTAAACACGCCCTGTGTCCGTTTTTAGTTGGGAGATTAAGTTCATTTAAATCCTGAGGGTCCCTAGGGTCCAACTAGCCCACTAGGTACCTCCAGTAAGTGCCACAGAGCTGCGTTGCAGAGAGGTGTAAAAAGTGGCACGGCCTGGACCACCTCTCTGCAATGCAGCTCAGTGGCGCTTACTGGAAGCACTTGGTGGGCTAGTTAGCCCCCAGGGGCCCACAGTATTGAAGGGAAATTATATCCCCAATTTAAAACGTGCCATAGTGCGTGTTTGCACACGTCACCTCAGGCCCCGTCCCCTTCCTTCACCACTGTGTAAACGCGCCCTGTGGCTGTTCTAAGTTGAGAGATTAAGTCCCCTTGAATTCTAAGGGTCCCTAGGGTCACACTAGACCACTAGGTACCTCCAGTAAGCGCCACAGAGCTGCGTTGCAGAGAGGTGTAAAAAGGGGCTTGGCCTCAGAACACCTGTCTGCAGCGCAGCTCCTTGGCGCATACTGGAGATGCCTGTTGGGCTAGTTGGCCCTCAGGGACCCTCAGTATTGAAGAGGAATTAATTCCCTAACTTACAACTCGCCAGGGGGCGCGTTTGCAGAGTGTTGCAAGGAGGGGGCGTGGCCTCCGGCACGATGCCAGTCTTTTATTTATTTTAATTTTTTTTATTACCAACTTTGTATTTATTGAAAGATGAGGTTAGCAAAAGTACACAGCTGTGCGCCTACAACCATCCTGGCCGGCAGCGAACACAATCCAATTCCATCATACAGAGGCGATATCGCATAGCATAACTCACGTGCCTCCCCTCCAGTTCCCTGCTGTATCCTCCATGCCCTGGGTCCTCCCCTCCCCCCCCCGGAGCCCACGTCCCTCTAATGTCCCAGCAGTCACTCTCCTTGAAAAGCCCTGTAGTCTAATCCCCTCTGTCGCTCCCCTACCCAACGCATCCCACCCAACGTGCCCGTCGCCCCACATCCTGTCTAAAGCCATGTTCGCACCAGCGGGGGGGTCAGACAGGGCAGATGCAGCTGGTGGTGTAGTCTAGTCTCTAACGTGGGTCCCGCGGTAGGAGGCCAACAGGGCCCAGGCCCAAAGCTAATGAGTGTCTTAACCCTGCCCAGGACTAGTATTTGTTATTCTCTACGCCAGGTCTATGCTAAGTTCGTATGCCATGCCCCGGACAACTCATGTAGTGCAATACAGCGTTCCCCGGCAAAGTCGCGGTCTTAAAGGGATTGGACGGAGTGGCGTAGCACCTCCGTGCTGCGTCGCCAAGGCACTATCACAACGCTTAACCTCTATAAGTCCTGAAGACAGGACAAACCAAACAAACAAGGAACGGGGGAAAGTAGCGGGGGAGGGCGGCGGGGGAGTGGGGGGGAGGGGGGGAAGCAGAACGCCAAGTGCCATAGTGAGGGAAAGGGGGAGATCTGGTGGATTCATCTAGTCTCGCTTAAGCTGGGCCGGCGGTCCCCTGACGTCCCTGGCACCCCTGTGGTAATGTATGTCTGTGTGGTGGTAAGATCCGACTCCGGCGCACTCGCCTGGAGCTAGGGACCCTCCAATGATGAGGGTGTCAACTCCACAGGCCGCGCGAGAATCTCGGGGCGCATCAGAGTAATCTCGTCGTCGAACAGCTTTAGGGCCCGCAGTCTCGGCGGTTGCAATCGTGCATGCTCTATCCTGCCCAGGTGTTCCACCAAGGGAGTCCAGAGGGTCTTAAACCTTATTTTAATTTTTTAAGAAGGGGAGCTGTGTGGTTCCCCTTCTTATTCTAATTTATTGGCCCTGATGACCCCATCCCCCAGGGCCTGTCTCCTAATTATATTTTTTTGACCCCAATCCCCAGGGCCGGCCACTGTTTTTTATTATTTTTTAAAAATATATATTTATAGACACACCTCGGACATGCTGGACAAACCGTACGTACCTATCACCATGACGATTTGCGTGATATTCATTAAAAGGTGACTATGCATACTGTTGCAGGGATTCTGCTTATACACAGAACTATGCGTAGAACCCCAGGACCTCAGTGAATTGTGGTGTACCAGAAACTCACCTCAGAACCCAGAACCCAGTATCCGGCTAGCATAAGTGTCCCATTCGTTATCCGAGATTTAGCTCGGCGTTCCCAATGAAAAGACAACCCAGAACAAGCGACTCAGTGTACTCTCAGGAATGGTGGGAATCGGAAATACCTGTTCGTATATTATTCTCACATCAGTCCACAACAAGAATAAACAGAGACACGGTGAAAATAAAAAGAGTTTATTTTTATAGACCACGTGTCCTAAGATGCAGTACTTTGGCTAATACAAGCAGACAAATGATTATAATCAAAACCATCAGCATCGTTACAATACCATAGAATATAAAGGGAGTGATCATGTTATAAATGACAGTGGATACTATCACCTTCCCTTAACTAAGAAGCTAGTATTATTATTATGCTAATAAAAGGTCTCTTAGGCTTGAACAGGGGACCCCATACCTCAAAGATCAGCTTATTGAAATCACATCACAGGAGCATCAGAAGTCTTCTCGCAGGAAGGCTCGTCTTCGGTCTGAATATTAAACATGATGTCTGCAATATTAAAAGCACCAACTTTCAGGTATTCGCAGCTGCCTGTGTGTTATGGCTAAATAGTGAGTCGATCAACCTAGAGTGGAAAACATGCATTGTCTAACGACCCAGACTGTTCTTGTTACACCATGTACAGACCAAGGTCGCTGCGCAGAGCTCGGGATGGTAACAACAGATTGCTCTCGTGTGAGGCAAAGCGCGAGTCAGCAGTTTGTTTAAACAATAACATGTAGATGCAGTGTCGTGCGCAAAAGCAGCAAGATGGCTTTCTAACATCTAACGTGGTTATGCTAACTTAACAATGTATGTACGTATTAAGGGATTCCTTACTACATGCCCCCTTGATCGAAGCACTAACCAGTAGGAAAGAAATGAGAGAACGCAGAGTTCAAATTCGACAGAGCAGAACAAGGCGTATTCAAATTGAAACCAACTATCAGTTCAGACAAAGTTCGAAGCAAGAAAAAAGAAAAGGGAAAAAAAAAACCTCAAAAAGGGAAAGGAAAAAAATCGAAAAATGCTGCTTTAGCCAGCAATCCAAAGTCACAGGTAATGTTCAGGACACGGTAGAAAAAACATAACGGATGACAGCGCACTCAATCCATGAACGTGTATGCAGCATACGTAGCAACAGCTTCCAACAGAAAATCGTTGGCACGGCCACTAAAAGTTTCAGCCATCCAGTTAATCAAAGAAAAGGAACATACATGTTCTTCAATAAGCGGAGCCTCTAGCACCATCAGAGGGCAACCGACGTGTTCTTCCAAATAACTCATATCCAGGAAGTCATAGGCAGCCCTTGCGATGTCCCAATTACCCAGGATACCATGCGCCGCACCACAGGCAATAATCCGAACACCAGAACAGGCAAACTCGTGAGACACTAAGGGTCTCATCAGTCGATCATAATCCGGCACCGGAGACACCGTGTTGGTCAAGCACAAATCCAGAGGCCATTGAAAGGGACAATCTAGGCAGTGAAAGACAGGTTGTACGCAGGTAAAATAGGAATACCGGAAGGATAATCCATACGCCAGGCTCAAAGTCGCCAATGGCAGCGTACCATAATATTCAAGCATCCTGTCACGAAGAAGATGCAGACGGGGCAGGTTGCCGTGAGGCACAGAAAGTGCAGCCATTCCGTAGTATGAAAAGCAAAAGTAGCACACCCGCCACCAGCGCCAGAATCAGCGGGACACCGCCAAAGATGCTCGAAAAAATAGAATGAAAAAATGCCGGAATCACCCCAAAAACAGTTTGGAAGGAGGTCACGAGGCCTGAGCCCACAAGCTTAAAAAAATGAGCCAGGCCAGTTGTTGACGAGGCATTGAAGATTGTTTGGATCAAAGCGCCAAAATGCAGGGGGAGGTCAGTATTCAAAAGCGCCTGCACCTCAGTGCGCGTATTTGCCACGTGAAGGACAAATGTTTCTCGGGAGGAAGTCAATGGCACCTCTTTCTGGGACAATAGAACTCTTATTCTGCTCATCTTGTTGAACTCTGCTTTCAAGGTCGGAATCGAAGGCCAGATGGAAACATCCAGCCGCCCATGCGGGGGTGGAAATAGAACATTATTGCAGCAGACTACTCTCTGCGATACAGTTACTATATACGGGATTCCCACTAACATCCCGCAGCAAGCTTCATTATTTAAAATTAAATAACTACCGTTTGCAAGCAGCGTGAAAGACGGTGTAATCACTGGCACAGGGACACTTTTTAGGACGCAGGCCAAATTTGGGGCGAGTAGATTGCATGCACCGTGTAACTGAATGTGCCTACATACTACAGAATGATCAGGTGTCGAGGTACACTCCTCACCTTTCAGGTAAACCTCTGTACCGTCTCTTGTACATCTATACGTAAAAGGGAGAGACCAAACCTCATGCAGGAACGCGGTACCCAACTGTTCATATCTACCCAGGGCATAGTGTTTCATGCATGACGTAAACTTAAAAAGCGCGAAAGGGAGCGTGATCAACCCATGTACTAACCACAAGGCTGAATTTAATTCCGCCACAGAGAAAGGTAACGGCTCCAACTTTTCAATGTGTAACAATGAATATGTAGCATCTTTCATGGACATGAACTGTTGCTTTACAGTAAGGGTAAAGGGAAGGAATAATGATGTCGTATTCAGATAGTCCCAGGGGACCTTTCCTGCCTTTAACGTTTGTAATGTCCATGCAAACTGCATAACAGAACGCAACTGGTTTTGACCATGGTACAATACAGACATATCATCATGTACAATATCAACAATTGAAGAAACAATATTGTCTAATGTATAAATTCTGGAAGAAAGAGTGTTAATGCTGTTATCTATAACGGCCAAGACTTTTTCCATATTTGCTTGATCAATGGCCCTCAATCGTGAAGCAGCTTCAATTTGCGACAATTTCCATACTTCGTTGTAAATAGCATACGCCCACCTCTTGGATCTGCCACCCACAGGACCTTTAACAAAATCATTCAAATCTATTTTGTCATGTAATTTTGATAAATGAACTTTGACAGATGCCAAGGTGGAATGTCGCAGCCAGGATTGACATAATTTCCCTACAGAGTAGGTAGTTACTGTATGAGAGGACTCAAACCGAGGGTCTACGCGTTGCTGCGTATACCCCGGTTTCAGACCTAGAAAACGACGTTGACAGGTATCGGAACTGCTTTGCCAAATTAACCATCCGTCACTACTAAATTTCGAAATATTGAAAGATGAATTTGAAACTAATAACTGCAAAGCAGGAAGGGACAGATCTGTTTGGTTATCCCAATTTGGGTAAGCGCCCAGATCCGGAACAGAGGGGAAATTCAGTTTTTTAGAAGTGGCCAATCCAAAACAGGTGGTCTGGAAGATGGTTGAATTCAAAAACAACATATGATTTGGAACAAGACAGGCACGATGTAAAGCTTCAGTTCCCTGAACCTGCCACGGTTTGGAACCCCAAACCGATTTAAGATCAACAGTAGCCTTCCACAGGTCATAACCTTTGATTGACAACTCATCCATAAAGGACTTAGAATATAGCAATTTGGTGTGTGTCAGTCTAACCTTTGAGGCAGACTCAGGCATCACTTTAAAATAAAAGGATGCTGGGCTGGAAACACTGAAATCAGTAAAATAAGTATATTTATCAACCAATGTAGGTGAACTGCCTAAAGATGGGGTAGGGCAGTGTTCCCATTGGGTAAAATTTACAAAATTTTGAAATGTATTAGCTTTATGCAGGAAGTGATTGCCATAATGTTGAAAACAATACTGTTCTGCATAGTTAGCCGCATTCTCATATAAATCTTCTGCATCAAAAGCGGCATAATATTTCAAATCAGAAAACAGTGCTTCAATGGCATGAACATCCCAATCATCAGAACGAATGTTCTGCTTAACCACATCACCCATAGAAACACGAAATACATTAGGTACATTTATGACCTCGGTAGGACCATGAATTTGGAATTTAACAGCATCCCACGCAATTCCATCCAAAACGGGCCAGGCAGTAATATTCACAAAAGTCTGGTCCCTTTTCATGATGTGGGACGAGGAGTGGGGGGCCAAAGTTCCATTGATAAGTCTAATTGTAGATCTCTCTTTGAGATAGTGGCCATTCACCAGATGGAAAAATACTATTACAAATCCAATGGACATAAACAAAAAAATACTTATTAGCACTAGCCAGATGTATGTCCAAGGGGGAATCAAAAAATGTCTTTTGAACCAACTAGCAAAAATAGCAATGTTCGAAGGGGAAGTAGAAGGCAATGAGGTAGTGTCAAAGGAGAAACGTGACTGGTCAACTGCCGTAGATTGTAAAACAGGCGAGTGACCATTTGTAGGATAAGCATACTCAGTCTCTTCGGGCAGACCACCAGCCGGCGGTATGAACAAGGGATCAGTAACTGACTGCATCTCGATGGCAACATCAGACAAGGTGGTAGAAGCAGGAACCAACACTGAATTTCTTTGCATTGTCTGGCATGAAACTGCCGGAGTCATACTAAGAAGTATCGGCCACTCGCTGAAGTTTGACATTGTCAATAGAGATGTACCTGTTTTCTTTGCGGCCAGGAAGTGGAGGTAAAATGACTGTTCTTGTTCCCTGCACTCCAAGCACTGGAACTGGTGCACGATAAGAGGGGCCGAACTCCTTCTTGTTCTCCACCTTCTCACGGACCAGGTCTCCAACTCGGGGTAGCCAGCCGACTACCGGAATCTGAAGCTCAGCATCAGACGTGGAGGGCAAGTGTTCCTTCGATAGAGTGTCTCTGGCTTCTTGTAGGGTCTGCAAAACAGCACAGTGATCATCTACGTCAAAGGTTGCGGTCGACGCCGCCATGTCTAGACCATCAAGATCTGGGACAAACATTCTGATTCCGAAGAGCATCATGTATGGGGTCCGCCCACCCAGAGACCTTCTAGGGAGATTATTTAGTGCACGTTGGACGTTATACAAGTGGGCTAGCCAATTCCGGCCTGTGCCTAAAACTCGTGCTGTCAAAGATTGCTTTAAGTCACGGTTCATTCGCTCCACCACACTATTACCCTCAGGTCGGTAGGGGGACGAAAATTTGATTTGGACCCCCAAATTTCTCATAGCCTCCTTGTAAGCCTTTGAGGCGAACGCAGGGCCCTGATCAGAATGTAAGGTACCACACGCAAAAGTTCCCACAAAGACACGCAAATCCCTGATGACAGTCTGAGAATCAGCACTCCTTTGTGGCCATACCCAAAGAAAACGTGTGCACGAATCCACTGCAACCAAGATATACTTGTACGCAGTATCAGAAGAAAAAGGACCGCAGTGATCTAGATAAACACAACCAAATGGTTTATGAGATATGTACAACTGTGTTTGTGGTGGGCGCGCAACAGTGGAAGGTTTAATCTGTTGGCAAATGTCACAATCAAGAACATAAGCGCGCGCTTGTTTGTATAAACCGAACCACCAATAACGTTGTTGTAACAGAGATATAGTACCGGACACGCCGGCGTGGGCAGATGCCAACCCCTCGTGCGCTGCTAGTATCAGTGCTGGTCTGCAGTCCGCGTTGGGAATAATTCTGTCACCAACGTCGTTAATCCTCACTAACGGGACGTTATCAGGACTTAAGTGATAAAAATAACGAGAAGGAAAACCCTTCGGGTAATCACTTCCCTTCTCTGTAGCAGCAATAGCCGCCAAGATGTCATCATCAATCTTACTTTTAGATCTTGTAACTGCTGCCACTAAGTATGTAGTCACTGCGGTTTTTGCTGCCTCGTCAGCCAAGCTGTTACCGACAGCATGGACACCAAGTCGTTGGTGACCAAGAGTGTGAATTACATGCACAAGAGGGAGACTTTCTTTAAAGTCCGCCACTCGAACCCAAAGCAATTTATGCTTAATTGTGCTACCTTTGGTATCGCGATATTCGTTTTGAGACCAGAAGTGTAAATTGTCATTGTAGGACTGGACACAATAAAAGGAGTCACTTACTATAAGAGTAGTGACTCGGGGATCAGCAAACTCCAGTGCAAGCACCAGAGCCCGGAGCTCCGCCAGTTGCGCGGTACAGTCACCCAATGTCTGCGTATGCACGGCATCAGATTGGAATTCACCATTTACGAATGTACCCACGACAATTGCGCAAGCCGCTGAATAGGCATGCTTCGATCCAATCGCCGGCTGCGCCGAGCCGTCAGTGTATATGACACAATGGTAGTCTTCGAGCGGGCGCAAAGACAGAGGAGCCGGATGAACGAATTCATACTGCAAGTACTCCTGAGTCTGCAAAGAGGCGTCAAAGATATAAGTGATATCTGGCGATGTCAGAGTCGTGGCCCATTGTATCCACCGTGAATGCAAAGCTTTAGAATTTGGTACACTTGCTTTTGTCACTGCCTCTAGGGCAGGATACGGTGTTACAACCAGTATTTGTTTACCATGTGACAGTGCGCGTTCTTTAAGGATCGCCATCTGTACTGCCGTCAGAACTTTCTCGACCGCGGAAAAACGCAACTCAGCAGAGGTGTACAAGTGTGATTTATACGCAATGGGGACTGTATCGCCCTCATTGAACGTCAAGTACGTGAAACCCACCGCGCCTGGTACTATTCTTATTACCAGGTTAGTGCGGTTATCACGCGTCAATAAGTACTGTGAAGCAAGAAGATCAGCCTGTAAAGACTGTAGAATAGCAGAATGTTCTAGCTGCCAGCTAGACTTCGAAAAGGAAGGTTGTACCAAGGCGTAAAGCGGCTTGATACGCTGGGCATAATTAGGAATATACGTACGGCCAAAATTCAGAAAGCCCAGCAAAGATTGTAATTTTTTCAGTGTTGTAGGAGCATGCAGGCATGCGCACTTCTCCAGAAAGTGAGGAGCCAATCCCTTACCTTCGTTGTTGAGCTCGTAGCCCAAAAACAACACTGTATATTCCGGGATGTGTGACTTCGCAAAATTTAATTTGTAGCCATAATCCGCAAAACTCACAACAATATTGTCGACTCGAGACAGATGTGGCATCAGCTCATCATCCGTGAGGTAGATATCGTCAACATAGGAGTATGCGTCGGGGTCTATTCTTTCTAAGAGAGAGATCACCCGAGCGGCAAAGACGCCAGGGCTGTTTTTATAGCCCATGGCCAATCTTGTGAACTGTTTTTGTTTGCCGCCTGAAGTAAACGCCGTTGGAGATGTCAAGTGTCGTTTTAAATCTCTTACGCACGAGACTGTCGACAAGAGCCGAGCTGTGAGTATTTTGTACCGCGCAGGTCCGGCAATGCGAATTTAAGTGCCGGTAATCCAAAACTAAACGGTACGACCCGTCAGGCTTCGTCACAGTGAATAAAGGGTTATTCATAGGGGACACACAAGTTTCAATAACACCCTGATATTCCAATTGGTCAAGGATTGCAGTGACGTGCGGTCTAGCTTCACGACGCATAGGATATTGGGGATGTGGCTGGGGCATAGAACGCAATGGAATCTCATGGCAGGGGGACAGCCGGTCCCAACCCACCTGAGTACGATACACTGCCGGCGCAAGCGCCAGTGCCCACTCCTCAGCGTACACTTCAGCCCGGTCCTTAGGCACTGTGTGCGCAAAGGACGGGAGGATTACCTCCTCCCCTCTAGGAGCTTCTAAAATGAAAGCTGGGGGCCAATCTGCCTCCGCTAGGAGGATATCATAGGTGGTAGTCAGATTATCCCAAAAAATCCCCTTTATTGTACGTTGTATGTTACCCTCAATTAGTAAGACTATTTCGTAAAGTCTGTCAGGGGGAGCCACTCTGGTGTAACCCCGGGCGTAGCACTACGCTTCGCCCACGTAGTGTACGTAGCGCTGCCTGCTTCGCACTTTCCGAAGTAGGCGAAGCAGGGCAGCGCTACGCACACGCCGAGGGCGAAGCGTAGCTGCTTGCCACCCGCCACCCACCTCCCGCCTGCCCTCCTTTTAATAATATAAGCATTGAAAAATAAATTAAAGTAAGTCGACTTACCCGTAAGCGCGGCGTCTCCGGGGCTCCCTCTTTCTGTTTCTAATTTCTTCTGGCAAATGCGCATGCGCGGACACCCGCGCATGCGCATTTCTCGTGAGAAATGCGCATGCGCGGACGCCCGCGCATGCCAGAAGAAATTAGAAACAGAAAGAGGGAGCCCCGGAGACGCCGCGCTTACGGGTAAGTCGACTTACTTTAATTTATTTTTCATTGCTTATATTATTTAAAAGAAGGGCGGGCGGGAGGTGGGTGGCACGTAGTGGGGCTACGCGAAGCGCGTAGTGTGCGTAGATTTGGGCACACTACGTGCTGCTTCACGTAGCCCCACTACGCCCACTACGCCCACCCTTACTCTGGTGTCAGCTGTCTCAACAGTAACCAATGTATCAGTTGCTGTCGCCGCCAGAAATGGACGCAGAGCTTGACGGACTATGGTAATTTCCGCTGCGCTGTCCAGGAGCGTCAGCGCCCACGTCCGGTTCCGAAGCTGTGTCCGCACTATCTGAGGCATACCTTGCCGTCAGAGCAGCCACTTTCTTCTTCTGAAACGGGGGTCTTTGTCGTGCGAATTCGTCCTGCTTGCCTTTACCCTCAGTCTGCCGGGGTTGGTCACGTGCTTGTGGAGCACCCCGACCTTTGCCACCGCCTCCGCCACCGGACTGTGAAGAACGAGGAGAACGTTGTTCAGAAACCTGAAATCTATCAGGAGACTTAATAGTAGCACGATCACGCAGATCATAAGTGCGCTCACTACCTGACTGAACGGGAGAGGCAGGCCGAGACCCCTGTTTCTGCTGCTGCTTTCCCTGTTGTTTTGACCGCCAACTCTGTTTCGGAAAGTTTGGACGGTCGTCCTTACCAGAGGCTTCTGCCTTACCCTGCTGCTTAATTTCTGGAGTTTACACAACAGGTTTAACTCCTAAAGAGCTACGACCCAAATCTCTGTATGCCGTCGAGATTATTTTCGCGAACTCCCGCGGCTTATCCTCATCAGCAACCTTCTTCAGTTCATTACGAACCTGGAATTGCATAGCATCGCCCTTAAGGTTACACATTATCATGGTAGCCACCAGGTCAAACTGTCCGAGGAGCCGCATGCCTAATTCTATCGCAGACTCCGCACCGTGGTTATCTTGAACACGTTTAATAACGGAGGGCAGTACCGACATAGACGGAGTGCCAAAGCACTGCGAGTACGTCGCTGCAAAGACCTTGCCCCAGTTGACACAATCATCAATGTCGGGGACCAAGTCTTTAGGCAAACTAATGGTAAGGATCCTGTGTTTCTCCACAGGAGATATATTCGGATAAACCGCTTCTATTTGGTCAAATTTTTCAGCAAGCCAAAAAAGGAAATCATCCCTATTTTGGGGGCGCTTGCCCATAACAGAATTAACCATAACAGGACTAATGACCACCGCGTGGTGGTCAGTAGGCTGCCCCGCAACAGCAGGTGCCCCCGCCTGCACATTGCGTGACACGTACTGTACCAAAGCCCTATGTACTGTAATAAGGGCAGCGTGCAGTACACGCAAATCAGCCACCGGCACCGTTAGGTAACGGGGATGAGGCGTATATCCGGCTAGTACCGGCCAAGTGGCCCCTGCAATTGACAAAGGGCCCATTCTCGGCGGTATAACCGCATGGGGAAGGGCGCCATTAAACCAAATGAGATGCTGCCAAGCAGAGATTGGTATTTCTTGTGTCCTATACGGTGTATAGTTCGCTGGCACGGCAGTGGCAGTGTAAGTATGAAAAGAGTTATCGTCCTCACTCACCGCCGGAAGCGTCACCCAAGAGTAAAACAACTCGTAAGGATGAGCCGCATCGGCTCCTACCACAAAGATTACGTTCATACCAGTGTCCGGCACCCCATACTGCGTCAAATGATGTTTCAGAGCTGCCCGACTGTGCGCCGCTATTTCAACCTCCATAAGGACAAGTTACACTCGAAGAAATTAGTAGCACAAGGGTTCAATAACCTTTTTAATGATCAAGCTTGAAACAACCTATATCAACAGAAATAGGTAGGTCTAAATCCGTCAGACTTGTTATCCGGAAACAAGAATGAGGGTGTTGTGGACTAATATAAGCACTACTAAGGCGTTTCAACTCATAGACCAAACGTTAGGTGCGCCATGTTGCAGGGATTCTGCTTATACACAGAACTATGCGTAGAACCCCAGGACCTCAGTGAATTGTGGTGTACCAGAAACTCACCTCAGAACCCAGAACCCAGTATCCGGCTAGCATAAGTGTCCCATTCGTTATCCGAGATTTAGCTCGGCGTTCCCAATGAAAAGACAACCCAGAACAAGCGACTCAGTGTACTCTCAGGAATGGTGGGAATCGGAAATACCTGTTTGTATATTATTCTCACATCAGTCCACAACAAGAATAAACAGAGACACGGTGAAAATGAAAAGAGTTTATTTTTATAGACCACGTGTCCTAAGATGCAGTACTTTGGCTAATACAAGCAGACAAATGATTATAATCAAAACCATCAGCATCGTTACAATACCATAGAATATAAAGGGAGTGATCATGTTATAAATGACAGTGGATACTACCACCTTCCCTTAACTAAGAAGCTAATATTATTATTATGCTAATAAAAGGTCTCTTAGGCTTGAACAGAGGACCCCATACCTCAAAGATCAGCTTAGTGAAATCACATCACAGGAGCATCAGAAGTCTTCTCGCAGGAAGGCTTGTCTTCGGTCTGAATATTAAACATGATGTCTGCAATATTAAAAGCACCAACTTTCAGGTATTCGCAGCTGCCTGTGTGTTATGGCTAAATAGTGAGTCGATCAACCTAGAGTGGAAAACATGCATTGTCTAACGACCCAGACTGTTCTTGTTACACCATGTACAGACTAAGGTCGCTGCGCAGAGCTCGGGATGGTAACAACAGATTGCTCTCGTGTAAGGCAAAGCGCGAGTCAGCAGTTTGTTTAAACAATAACATGTAGATGCAGTGTCGTGCGCAAAAGCAGCAAGATTGCTTTCTAACATCTAACGTGGTTATGCTAACTTAACAATGTATGTACGTATTAAGGGATTCCTTACTACAATACAATGAATCCACGTGGAATGTATTTACACCACTAGTGAAGCTCTGACATGTCTGATGCCCTACCGTGCCTAATCCCGGTAGACACCCTTGTCGTTTATTTATACAAACATGGGTAGCTATTGACGGGCACATTTAATACACATGCACACCAAGCCATTCAAAGGGGATTCGACAAAAATTCGACCAAAACTATGCAAGAAACCCCCCTCACGGTTAATAAAACACACATCCACTGCCGGATGTGTAATACTTTTTATTTTACTCTCTGGAAAGGGGACGAACATCACTTGAGAGTCACAGCGCACTCCTGGCAGAGCCCAATGCTGTGTTACACCTACCATTGCCTGCTGAGTGCCACACACCTCTGTGTTGTATTCCACCAGCTAGTGCATATGCTATGACACTCTCTAGCCCATGTGCACTGTAACACCACCCCGTGAATATGTCATGCCACACTGGTCTTCGCACGGGTTATATTGCCCCATCTAACGTGCCTTCCTCGATGCCTATGTTATAACGCACAGTGCTATGCCATACATATTACAATCTGGGATCCATATCTTTGTCACAGTGCATATGCAACGTTACACTTCCCAGCACATATTTTATATATCACAACTTTAGAGACTAGTTAGGTTACACAACACTGCCCTGTGCATATTACACTCCAAGGCGCATATCGCATAGCACGCGCTAGTGCCTGTGCTATCTCGCGCTCTCCAATGAATCTGTCATTGCGCACAATGTATTGCATATTATATTTCACGCCTGGTTCATCTTATATCACACTTTTTGGTGCATAGTTTATACAATACACTATATCTAGTTTTCATTTTCAATCGTGCTCTCAGGACTATGTTCTATGTAACACTGTGTTCACCTACCCTTTTCACGGGCATTACATTTTGCGATAAGGGGTGGAGGGTCAGGGGGTGTTTCTGCCAAGTGAGCCCGGAGTCACAGTCAAAAACGTCCTCTTCTTCCTGAATAACAGTGAGATTATGCTGCATACTTGTTCATATTTTAAGTAGTTCGCACAGACACACGTTTTCAAAAACAATAAAGTTCCTAATACCCGCCTTCTCTGAACAGTTAGCTTGCTGCCCCATCCCCCTCCTCCCTATCCTCTGTTGTGTGAATCCATAGACTAGCCTCCTCCCTCCTGCCATGCATGGTCTGATGTGCTGCCACTGCCCTCAATTTAGTATGATGTACCAGTCCACTCCTCCTGCCCAATTCTATGCCCCATCATTGACCTCCTGCTTAAACTCTGTGCTTAGCTTGCTGCCCCTATTCTCCTTCCCCCTGCCCTCGGATGTCTTTGTGCATGCCCCTGCTCCATCCTTTTTGCCCACCATGTTCCATGGACCTGCCACTCCTATCTACTCTGAGTGTTCTGTTGAGCTGCCACTCCCCTCCCACCTGCCTAGCATTGTCAGAGGACTGTAACCTGTCCCTGCCACCTCCACCCTGCCTGTCCACATGCCATGCCCCTATCCTCTTCCTCCTGTCCTACATGGTCCATTGTACTGCCACACCCTTCTGCCCTCCCTGGTCTGTTGTGCTGCAACTGTTCCTCCTGCCTGCCCCGTGCGGTCTGTTGTGAGGCCCCTTCCCCTGAACTTTCTTGTCTGTGCACAGGTCCTGACCCTCCCTTCTATCCTCCATCGTCCTTTGTGCATGCCCCTGCACCCTCCTTCTTGCCCATCATAGCCATTGTGCTGCCACTAACCCTCCCACTTGCCATGCATGGTCTTCTGTCCTGCCATGGCCCCTCCCACCTTCCCTGTGTGGTCAGTTAGCTGCCCCTGACCCCTGCCCACCTTCCCTCCATGGTCTGTGTGTATTCCATTACAGTCTCACTGTTGCTCTTCATGGTGTGTCTTGCTTCTAGTGCCCATCCTGCCTGACCTCCATGGCTATCTTGCTGCTCCTGCCCTGCCCCCTTGCCCCCAGCCCTCTGTTTACATGTGCAGACCCCTACTCCCTCCCTCCTGGCTTGTCTGTTCCATTGTAATGCCCCTGATCCGTCCCTCCTGCCCTTTTTGGTCTGTTATGCTGCAGCTTTCTCTCCTGTCTGTCCATTATGGTCAGCTAGCTATCATTGCCTATTGCCCCTCTGTTCTCTGTTGTCCATGTGCATGGTCCTGTCCCCTCCCTCTTGCTTTCTATGGATTGTTGTGCTGCACTCACGTCCCGCATGCCCTGTGTGGTGTATTGTGCTGCTGCAAACCCTGATGCCTGCCCTGTAGGGTCAGTTTGGTGCACCTCTCCATGTCCCTCCTGTCCTCTGTTATCCAAGTCCATGTCCCTACCCCATTTCCTTCCATGATCCAATGTACCATACTTGCGAACATTTTTAACTTGGTAAGAGGGAGATTTTGAAAAAAAACTGGGGTATTGATTTTCCCCTTTGAGTTACATTGAAAAAGAGGAGATTGTAGACAGGAGACAGATCAAATAAAGCCCATTTGAGCTTAAAAACATTGGACGTTTCCTGGCTGAATCGGGTCTGTTGGCATGTATGGTTGTACTTCCATTGCCTCTTCCTTCTGCCCACAATGGTCTATTATATTGCCACAGCCTCTCTTGCCAGTCCTGTATTGTTGGTTTGTTGCCCCTGCCCCCCTTTCCACTGCCCTCCATAGTCTGTTGTGCTGCCACTGCCCTGCCTGCCTGCCCAGTGTGGTCAAATTGCTGCCTCTGCACCCTCCTACCAGCCTTCAATTTTCAGAGTTCGTGTCCCTGCCTCTGCCTCTCAACAGTATCCTAATGAACAACTAAATTGCTAACATTCTATATTTATTACAAAAGTGTGGAACGCCTGACGTCATCTTGATGTAATCAAAACTGTAATACCTAGAGCATTTCCTTAGAAATTACATATATGAGAGGGTCTTATATGCATCAACATTATGGTTAGTGCTCTAAAAAACTAAAATGAGGACATATTTTCTGAGTTTTCAAATAGCGACAAAGCACTTTTAAATTATTTGTTATATTTATGTTTTTTTATCCAGTTGACCACTTGATTAAATGTTGCACATAGGGGAGAGGATGTGGTGTTACTTCCAGAGCTGCAGACTTTGCAACTGGGGAACGAGGTTGGAGTTTCTGCTTCAGCTCGACATTGTGTGATTCTGGTCAAATCACTTAATCTCCCCATGTCTACAACCAAAATGAATTTGTTCTTGTGTGATGTAACCAATGCTCATGTAAAGCACACCAATACCTGACAAGTCTGCACTATATAAAACTGCAAAAACACAAAAAATAAAAAGTGTTTTGCACACTTCTGTCATTGGGCTACATGTGGGCTACATCTGGGTGATATCTGTGCTGCATTTGGGCTCTTTTGTCTCTGGTGGCCATCTTGGGAGATTTATTTGTTATGAAGTTTCCTAATTTCCTCATGTACTGCAGTCTCCTCAGTAGGAAATGCTTTCAGTTTTTTACTTTGATTCCATCATGAAGGTATTCAGATATGTCACACATTTGCCATAAATTCTGAAAGTTAGCACTCTAGTTGCTCATTAGATCACTGTAGTAAAACTACTGTTCACCATGGAAGTCTGCCCCTGGTATTAAAAGTGCATGTTTCAGTCTGCATGTCAGAATTTTTTAATGAAATAGAAGAGGATTTGAGAAGTCACTCAAAATGTGCCCTCATTTTCTTTCTTCAGCATTAATCATAATTTCTATGGCAAAATGAACCCCCTCATTGTGTTCCTTTTTAAATTAAATGTTTTAAGTGTTACCAGTTTATTCCAATCAAGATGGCTTCAGGTGTGCCATACTTTTGTCATAATGAAGACAGTAAGCGCTCTAGTTGTTTTTAAGAACACTCTGGGACATTCTGTCATTGGGCTATACTTGGGCTACATCTGGGTGATATTTGGGCTACATTTGGGCTCTTTTGTCTCCGGTGGCCATCTTGGGAGATTTATTTGTTATGAAGTTTCCTAATTTCCTCATGTACTGCAGTCTCCTCAGTAGGAAATGCTTTCAGTTTTTTACTTTGATTCCATCATGAAGGTATTCAGATATGTCACACATTTGCCATAAATTCTGAATGTTAGCACTCTAGTTGCTCATTAGATCACTGTAGTAAAACTACTGCACCATGGAAGTCTGCTCCTGGTATTAAAAGTGCATGTTTCAGTCTGCATGTCAGAATTTTTTAATGAAATAGAAGAGGATTTGAGAAGTCACTCAAAATGTGCCCTCATTTTCTTTCTTCAGCATTAATCATAATTTCTATGGCAAAATGAACCTCCTCATTGTGTTCCTTTTTAAATTAAATGTTTTAAGTGTTACCAGTTTATTCCAATCAAGATGGCTTCAGGTGTGCCTTACTTTTGTCATAATGAAGACAGTAAGCGCTCTAATTGTTTTTAAGAACATTCTGGGACATTCTGTCATTGGGCTATACTTGGGCTACATCTGGGTGATATTTGGGCTACATTTGGGCTCTTTTGTCTCTGGTGGCCATCTTGGGAGACTTATTTGTTATGAAGTTTCCTAATTTCCTCATTTACTGCAGTCTCCTCAGTAGGAAATACTTTCAGTTTTTTACTTTGATTCCATCAAGAAGGCATTCAGATGTGTCACACATTTGCCATAAATTCAGAATGTTAGCACTCTTTTTGCTCATTAGATCACTGTAGTAAAGCTACTGCTCACCAGGGAAAACTGCTGCTGGTATTGAAAGTGCATGTTTCAGTCTGCATGTCAGAATGTTTTAATGAAATAGAAGAGGATTTGAGAAGTCACTCAAAATGTGCCCTAATTTTTCTTTCTGCAGCACTAATCATACTTTTTATGGAAAAACGAACCCCCTCATTTTGTTCCTTTTTAAATTAAATGTTTTAAGAGTTACCACTTTAATCCAAGCAAGATGGCTTCAGGTGTGCCATACGTTTATCATAAGTAGGACTGTTAGCGCTCTAGTAGTTCTTTGGAACACTCTGGGAAGCTGCAGTAGAACACAAAGGAATCAACTGACAGTCTCTGCCCTTGTTGGATGTACATGTTTTACTGAGAATGTCAGACTTCATTCTCACATGACTGAGAAAGATAATGTGAATTTACAGAAAATAAGCTCTCAGTTTAGCCTATAGATCACCTTCCAAACCTCTGTGGTAAAAGCATGAGAAAATATTTTTCTCTCAATCATGATATCCCAGCAGAAGGCTTTTTCACATGGTGAAATCACCTTAGAACATACCACAATTCCTAAAATGAGTATGGTACCATCAACAAATGATTTATAATGTAACTAAAGTCTTAAAACCTTCTATTAACTGCAATGCTTTTTAATGAGGTGCTATCATGTATATTGGTCCCAAGATGGCTGCCAACACTTCTTGGATGAAGTGCTGACAGCCAATCAGATCTCAGGATGAGATGTGTGGTTAGGCTCCGCCCACATATATATATGCTTTTAAATGCTATTTTCTCAGGAAATACTGAACAGATTTACACCAGACCTGCAAAAGGCACTTCCTTGACCTTATGGCTACATCTCTGCCAAATTTCAAGTAATTCTGTTCAGCCGTTCGGGCTGTAGCTGTGTCTAAAGGTCCTACGGAAAAATGCATGGGGAAAACGCGTTTTGGGACCCCCCTTTTTTCTCGGCCCCTGCTTGACGAATCCCCCCGAGACTTTCAGGGTAGGAGCGGAGCGTAGCGCCCCACCTATTTTGAAAATTTCGCGAGGATTCGTCGACCGGCGCCAAAGTTATTCCAAATAGAATGTTGCGGATTTCCTATGGAAACAGGGTCCTAACTATAACTACCTACTGGCGACCGCCAGTAGGTAATATATATATATATATATATATATATATATATATATATATATATATATATATATATATTACCTACTGGCGGTCGCCAGTAGGTAGTTATAGTTAGGACCCCTTTTCCATAGGAAAACCGCAACATTCTATTTGGAATAACTTTGGCGCCGGTCGACGAATCCTCGCGAATTTCTCAAAATAGGTGGGGCGCTACGCTCCGCTCCTACCCTGAAAGTCTCGGGGGGATTCGTCAAGCGGGGGCTGAGATAAAAGGGGGGTCCCAAAACGCGTTTTTCCCATGCATTTTTCCATAGGACCTTTAGACAGGGCTACAGCCCGAACGGCTGAACAGAATTACTAGAAATTTGGCAGAGAGGCAGTCCTCAGGTCAAGGAAGTGCCTTTTGTAGGTTTGGTGTAAATCTATTCAGTAGATTTTGAGAAAATAGCCTTTAAATCAATATATATATCTGAGCCAGCTTACGGTACGCTTACCGTAAGCTTACCGTACGCGTACGGTGGCGTGCGCGAGCGCGATTCTGATTGGCTCTTAGATCTTAGTAAACATTCGAATCGGCCGAAACCAGGAAGCGGCGGCCGCCATTTTCTCTCTCGCACTGAGAGTTAGGTTGTTAAATAAAACCAATAAACATGTAATGGGGCTGTTTAGACAGCTCCCACACACATAGCCATGATGAGGGAGTCCCCAAAGACCCCCCAAGGCCAAAAATTGAATTTTTATTTTTTCGCTAATTTCGCCGATTACGCTTACCGTACGCGTACGGTAAAAAATGTAATAAAAAAAACACTATCCACACTCTCCCCACCCCCTGTGCTTTTGGTGGCCGCAGGCCACCAAATGTGCATGGCTTATTAGAGGTGTGAAAAACCACAATATTTTAAACAAAAATAATAAAAGAAAAAATTATCCACACTCTCTCCACCCCGTGTGCAAATGGTGCCCGAAGGGCACCATTTGTGCATGGCTTATAAAAATTACGAAAAATTAAAATATTACCTTTCAAAACGAAGTGCATCATATGTCCTCCATGTGCGCACGGTGCGCGAAGCGCATCGTGCGTACATGGCCCATCTAGCGTAACGTGGGCACGGCACTAACTGCGTAAAGTGGGCGCGTGGTGCGCAAAGCGCACCGCGTGCTTACTGTGCACGCACGGTGCGCGAAGCGCACCGTGCGCCCACGGAACGAACTGCGTTAAGTGGGCGCGCACGCCACGAATGGCGTAAAGTAACTTAGCATTTAAAAAACCGTACAAATTCACTGAAAAAACCATAGGTTTCACACACGTTATAGTTAGGAATTAGCATTTAAAAAACCTTGCAAATTCACTGAAAAAACCATAGGTTTCACACATGTTATAGTTAGTGGAAATTTTACTGATAAAAAACCAGTGAAATTCCCCCGTTATAGTTAGTGCAGGCAACTATAACTCACGCGACCGCAATCTTCTGCTGATGACATATGTGTCTTTATGAAAAAAAAATATTTGTAATATATGTATAGCTAAAAATGTATGGAAGAAGACATGGGCAAATAAGTGTCTAAATACAGTATTAGCATCAGCAGAGGATTGCGGTCGCGTGAGTTATAGTTGCCTGCACTAACTATAACGGGGGAATTTCACTGGTTATTTATCAGTAAAATTTCCGCTAACTATAACATGTGTGAAACCTATGGTTTTTTCAGTGAATTTGCAAGGTTTTTTAAATGCTAATTCCTAACTATAACGTGTGTGAAACCTATGGTTTTTTCAGTGAATATATATATATATATTCACTGAAAAAACCATAGGTTTCACACACGTTATAGTTAGGAATTAGCATTTAAAAAACCTTGCAAATTCACTGAAAAAACCATAGGTTTCACACATGTTATAGTTAGCTGGACATTTCACTCGTAAAAAACCAATGAAATTCCCCCGTTATAGTTAGTGCAGGCAACTATAACTCACGCGACCACAATCCTCTGCTGATGCTAATACTGTATCTTTAGCTATACATATATTACAAATATTTATTTTTCATAAAGACACGTATGTCATCAGTGATGTAATATCTGACATCATCAGCAAAGGATTGCGGTCGCGTGAGTTATAGTTGCCTGAACTAACTATAACGGGGGAATTTCAATGGTTTTGTACAAGTGAAAAGTCCAGCTAACTATAACACCCCTGAAACCTATGGTTTTTTCAGTGAATTTCTGAGGTTTTTTAAATGCTAATTCCTAACTATAACGTGCCTGAAACCTATTGTTTTTTTTGTGAATTTCAAAGGTTTTTTAAATGCTTATTTCTAACTATGCCTACAGAGATAGGACATGTGAAGAAAGAAGAAAAAATGCACAGAAAGAAAAAAAAGAAGTGCAGAAAGAAGCAACAGAAGTCCTCAAAGACGAAGAAAAGTGCAGGAAGAAGGATAACGTGCAGAAAGAACAAAAAGAAGAGCAGAAAGAAGCCTTGTTGCAAAATCATCCTGTACCCTCAACTTTTTCAGACGGATACTGATGGTAACTGAGTCTGACTAACCAGTCCTAGAGCCAGTGCTATGTTAAAAGACACTTAGAAAACAGTGAAAACACCTACATACACTAGGGAACATTATGCGTTGGGGTCCCCCTGTGATTAGCTTGACCTCCTCTGTAAGCCCCTAGTATATAATAGGGCAGGGGGATTAAAACTACCTCTTAAAACAGGCCACAGGGCGTTTTTGCACACGTTAACTCAGGCCCCGTCCCCTCCCTTCACCACTGTGTAAACACGCCCTGTGTCCGTTTTTAGTTGGGAGATTAAGTTCATTTAAATCCTGAGGGTCCCTAGGGTCCAACTAGCCCACTAGGTACCTCCAGTAAGTGCCACAGAGCTGCGTTGCAGAGAGGTGTAAAAAGTGGCACGGCCTGGACCACCTCTCTGCAATGCAGCTCAGTGGCGCTTACTGGAAGCACTTGGTGGGCTAGTTAGCCCCCAGGGGCCCACAGTATTGAAGGGAAATTATATCCCCAATTTAAAACGTGCCATAGTGCGTGTTTGCACACGTCACCTCAGGCCCCGTCCCCTTCCTTCACCACTGTGTAAACGCGCCCTGTGGCTGTTCTAAGTTGAGAGATTAAGTCCCCTTGAATCCTAAGGGTCCCTAGGGTCACACTAGACCACTAGGTACCTCCAGTAAGCGCCACAGAGCTGCGTTGCAGAGAGGTGTAAAAAGGGGCTTGGCCTCAGAACACCTGTCTGCAGCGCAGCTCCTTGGCGCATACTGGAGATGCCTGTTGGGCTAGTTGGCCCTCAGGGACCCTCAGTATTGAAGAGGAATTAATTCCCTAACTTACAACTCGCCAGGGGGCGCGTTTGCAGAGTGTTGCAAGGAGGGGGCGTGGCCTCCGGCACGATGCCAGTCTTTTATTTATTTTAATTTTTTTTATTACCAACTTTGTATTTATTGAAAGATGAGGTTAGCAAAAGTACACAGCTGTGCGCCTACAACCATCCTGGCCGGCAGCGAACACAATCCAATTCCATCATACAGAGGCGATATCGCATAGCATAACTCACGTGCCTCCCCTCCAGTTCCCTGCTGTATCCTCCATGCCCTGGGTCCTCCCCTCCCCCCCCCGGAGCCCACGTCCCTCTAATGTCCCAGCAGTCACTCTCCTTGAAAAGCCCTGTAGTCTAATCCCCTCTGTCGCTCCCCTACCCAACGCATCCCACCCAACGTGCCCGTCGCCCCACATCCTGTCTAAAGCCATGTTCGCACCAGCGGGGGGGTCAGACAGGGCAGATGCAGCTGGTGGTGTAGTCTAGTCTCTAACGTGGGTCCCGCGGTAGGAGGCCAACAGGGCCCAGGCCCAAAGCTAATGAGTGTCTTAACCCTGCCCAGGACTAGTATTTGTTATTCTCTACGCCAGGTCTATGCTAAGTTCGTATGCCATGCCCCGGACAACTCATGTAGTGCAATACAGCGTTCCCCGGCAAAGTCGCGGTCTTAAAGGGATTGGACGGAGTGGCGTAGCACCTCCGTGCTGCGTCGCCAAGGCACTATCACAACGCTTAACCTCTATAAGTCCTGAAGACAGGACAAACCAAACAAACAAGGAACGGGGGAAAGTAGCGGGGGAGGGCGGCGGGGGAGTGGGGGGGAGGGGGGGAAGCAGAACGCCAAGTGCCATAGTGAGGGAAAGGGGGAGATCTGGTGGATTCATCTAGTCTCGCTTAAGCTGGGCCGGCGGTCCCCTGACGTCCCTGGCACCCCTGTGGTAATGTATGTCTGTGTGGTGGTAAGATCCGACTCCGGCGCACTCGCCTGGAGCTAGGGACCCTCCAATGATGAGGGTGTCAACTCCACAGGCCGCGCGAGAATCTCGGGGCGCATCAGAGTAATCTCGTCGTCGAACAGCTTTAGGGCCCGCAGTCTCGGCGGTTGCAATCGTGCATGCTCTATCCTGCCCAGGTGTTCCACCAAGGGAGTCCAGAGGGTCTTAAACCTTATTTTAATTTTTTAAGAAGGGGAGCTGTGTGGTTCCCCTTCTTATTCTAATTTATTGGCCCTGATGACCCCATCCCCCAGGGCCTGTCTCCTAATTATATTTTTTTGACCCCAATCCCCAGGGCCGGCCACTGTTTTTTATTATTTTTTAAAAATATATATTTATAGACACACCTCGGACATGCTGGACAAACCGTACGTACCTATCACCATGACGATTTGCGTGATATTCATTAAAAGGTGACTATGCATACTGTTGCAGGGATTCTGCTTATACACAGAACTATGCGTAGAACCCCAGGACCTCAGTGAATTGTGGTGTACCAGAAACTCACCTCAGAACCCAGAACCCAGTATCCGGCTAGCATAAGTGTCCCATTCGTTATCCGAGATTTAGCTCGGCGTTCCCAATGAAAAGACAACCCAGAACAAGCGACTCAGTGTACTCTCAGGAATGGTGGGAATCGGAAATACCTGTTCGTATATTATTCTCACATCAGTCCACAACAAGAATAAACAGAGACACGGTGAAAATAAAAAGAGTTTATTTTTATAGACCACGTGTCCTAAGATGCAGTACTTTGGCTAATACAAGCAGACAAATGATTATAATCAAAACCATCAGCATCGTTACAATACCATAGAATATAAAGGGAGTGATCATGTTATAAATGACAGTGGATACTATCACCTTCCCTTAACTAAGAAGCTAGTATTATTATTATGCTAATAAAAGGTCTCTTAGGCTTGAACAGGGGACCCCATACCTCAAAGATCAGCTTATTGAAATCACATCACAGGAGCATCAGAAGTCTTCTCGCAGGAAGGCTCGTCTTCGGTCTGAATATTAAACATGATGTCTGCAATATTAAAAGCACCAACTTTCAGGTATTCGCAGCTGCCTGTGTGTTATGGCTAAATAGTGAGTCGATCAACCTAGAGTGGAAAACATGCATTGTCTAACGACCCAGACTGTTCTTGTTACACCATGTACAGACCAAGGTCGCTGCGCAGAGCTCGGGATGGTAACAACAGATTGCTCTCGTGTGAGGCAAAGCGCGAGTCAGCAGTTTGTTTAAACAATAACATGTAGATGCAGTGTCGTGCGCAAAAGCAGCAAGATGGCTTTCTAACATCTAACGTGGTTATGCTAACTTAACAATGTATGTACGTATTAAGGGATTCCTTACTACATGCCCCCTTGATCGAAGCACTAACCAGTAGGAAAGAAATGAGAGAACGCAGAGTTCAAATTCGACAGAGCAGAACAAGGCGTATTCAAATTGAAACCAACTATCAGTTCAGACAAAGTTCGAAGCAAGAAAAAAGAAAAGGGAAAAAAAAAACCTCAAAAAGGGAAAGGAAAAAAATCGAAAAATGCTGCTTTAGCCAGCAATCCAAAGTCACAGGTAATGTTCAGGACACGGTAGAAAAAACATAACGGATGACAGCGCACTCAATCCATGAACGTGTATGCAGCATACGTAGCAACAGCTTCCAACAGAAAATCGTTGGCACGGCCACTAAAAGTTTCAGCCATCCAGTTAATCAAAGAAAAGGAACATACATGTTCTTCAATAAGCGGAGCCTCTAGCACCATCAGAGGGCAACCGACGTGTTCTTCCAAATAACTCATATCCAGGAAGTCATAGGCAGCCCTTGCGATGTCCCAATTACCCAGGATACCATGCGCCGCACCACAGGCAATAATCCGAACACCAGAACAGGCAAACTCGTGAGACACTAAGGGTCTCATCAGTCGATCATAATCCGGCACCGGAGACACCGTGTTGGTCAAGCACAAATCCAGAGGCCATTGAAAGGGACAATCTAGGCAGTGAAAGACAGGTTGTACGCAGGTAAAATAGGAATACCGGAAGGATAATCCATACGCCAGGCTCAAAGTCGCCAATGGCAGCGTACCATAATATTCAAGCATCCTGTCACGAAGAAGATGCAGACGGGGCAGGTTGCCGTGAGGCACAGAAAGTGCAGCCATTCCGTAGTATGAAAAGCAAAAGTAGCACACCCGCCACCAGCGCCAGAATCAGCGGGACACCGCCAAAGATGCTCGAAAAAATAGAATGAAAAAATGCCGGAATCACCCCAAAAACAGTTTGGAAGGAGGTCACGAGGCCTGAGCCCACAAGCTTAAAAAAATGAGCCAGGCCAGTTGTTGACGAGGCATTGAAGATTGTTTGGATCAAAGCGCCAAAATGCAGGGGGAGGTCAGTATTCAAAAGCGCCTGCACCTCAGTGCGCGTATTTGCCACGTGAAGGACAAATGTTTCTCGGGAGGAAGTCAATGGCACCTCTTTCTGGGACAATAGAACTCTTATTCTGCTCATCTTGTTGAACTCTGCTTTCAAGGTCGGAATCGAAGGCCAGATGGAAACATCCAGCCGCCCATGCGGGGGTGGAAATAGAACATTATTGCAGCAGACTACTCTCTGCGATACAGTTACTATATACGGGATTCCCACTAACATCCCGCAGCAAGCTTCATTATTTAAAATTAAATAACTACCGTTTGCAAGCAGCGTGAAAGACGGTGTAATCACTGGCACAGGGACACTTTTTAGGACGCAGGCCAAATTTGGGGCGAGTAGATTGCATGCACCGTGTAACTGAATGTGCCTACATACTACAGAATGATCAGGTGTCGAGGTACACTCCTCACCTTTCAGGTAAACCTCTGTACCGTCTCTTGTACATCTATACGTAAAAGGGAGAGACCAAACCTCATGCAGGAACGCGGTACCCAACTGTTCATATCTACCCAGGGCATAGTGTTTCATGCATGACGTAAACTTAAAAAGCGCGAAAGGGAGCGTGATCAACCCATGTACTAACCACAAGGCTGAATTTAATTCCGCCACAGAGAAAGGTAACGGCTCCAACTTTTCAATGTGTAACAATGAATATGTAGCATCTTTCATGGACATGAACTGTTGCTTTACAGTAAGGGTAAAGGGAAGGAATAATGATGTCGTATTCAGATAGTCCCAGGGGACCTTTCCTGCCTTTAACGTTTGTAATGTCCATGCAAACTGCATAACAGAACGCAACTGGTTTTGACCATGGTACAATACAGACATATCATCATGTACAATATCAACAATTGAAGAAACAATATTGTCTAATGTATAAATTCTGGAAGAAAGAGTGTTAATGCTGTTATCTATAACGGCCAAGACTTTTTCCATATTTGCTTGATCAATGGCCCTCAATCGTGAAGCAGCTTCAATTTGCGACAATTTCCATACTTCGTTGTAAATAGCATACGCCCACCTCTTGGATCTGCCACCCACAGGACCTTTAACAAAATCATTCAAATCTATTTTGTCATGTAATTTTGATAAATGAACTTTGACAGATGCCAAGGTGGAATGTCGCAGCCAGGATTGACATAATTTCCCTACAGAGTAGGTAGTTACTGTATGAGAGGACTCAAACCGAGGGTCTACGCGTTGCTGCGTATACCCCGGTTTCAGACCTAGAAAACGACGTTGACAGGTATCGGAACTGCTTTGCCAAATTAACCATCCGTCACTACTAAATTTCGAAATATTGAAAGATGAATTTGAAACTAATAACTGCAAAGCAGGAAGGGACAGATCTGTTTGGTTATCCCAATTTGGGTAAGCGCCCAGATCCGGAACAGAGGGGAAATTCAGTTTTTTAGAAGTGGCCAATCCAAAACAGGTGGTCTGGAAGATGGTTGAATTCAAAAACAACATATGATTTGGAACAAGACAGGCACGATGTAAAGCTTCAGTTCCCTGAACCTGCCACGGTTTGGAACCCCAAACCGATTTAAGATCAACAGTAGCCTTCCACAGGTCATAACCTTTGATTGACAACTCATCCATAAAGGACTTAGAATATAGCAATTTGGTGTGTGTCAGTCTAACCTTTGAGGCAGACTCAGGCATCACTTTAAAATAAAAGGATGCTGGGCTGGAAACACTGAAATCAGTAAAATAAGTATATTTATCAACCAATGTAGGTGAACTGCCTAAAGATGGGGTAGGGCAGTGTTCCCATTGGGTAAAATTTACAAAATTTTGAAATGTATTAGCTTTATGCAGGAAGTGATTGCCATAATGTTGAAAACAATACTGTTCTGCATAGTTAGCCGCATTCTCATATAAATCTTCTGCATCAAAAGCGGCATAATATTTCAAATCAGAAAACAGTGCTTCAATGGCATGAACATCCCAATCATCAGAACGAATGTTCTGCTTAACCACATCACCCATAGAAACACGAAATACATTAGGTACATTTATGACCTCGGTAGGACCATGAATTTGGAATTTAACAGCATCCCACGCAATTCCATCCAAAACGGGCCAGGCAGTAATATTCACAAAAGTCTGGTCCCTTTTCATGATGTGGGACGAGGAGTGGGGGGCCAAAGTTCCATTGATAAGTCTAATTGTAGATCTCTCTTTGAGATAGTGGCCATTCACCAGATGGAAAAATACTATTACAAATCCAATGGACATAAACAAAAAAATACTTATTAGCACTAGCCAGATGTATGTCCAAGGGGGAATCAAAAAATGTCTTTTGAACCAACTAGCAAAAATAGCAATGTTCGAAGGGGAAGTAGAAGGCAATGAGGTAGTGTCAAAGGAGAAACGTGACTGGTCAACTGCCGTAGATTGTAAAACAGGCGAGTGACCATTTGTAGGATAAGCATACTCAGTCTCTTCGGGCAGACCACCAGCCGGCGGTATGAACAAGGGATCAGTAACTGACTGCATCTCGATGGCAACATCAGACAAGGTGGTAGAAGCAGGAACCAACACTGAATTTCTTTGCATTGTCTGGCATGAAACTGCCGGAGTCATACTAAGAAGTATCGGCCACTCGCTGAAGTTTGACATTGTCAATAGAGATGTACCTGTTTTCTTTGCGGCCAGGAAGTGGAGGTAAAATGACTGTTCTTGTTCCCTGCACTCCAAGCACTGGAACTGGTGCACGATAAGAGGGGCCGAACTCCTTCTTGTTCTCCACCTTCTCACGGACCAGGTCTCCAACTCGGGGTAGCCAGCCGACTACCGGAATCTGAAGCTCAGCATCAGACGTGGAGGGCAAGTGTTCCTTCGATAGAGTGTCTCTGGCTTCTTGTAGGGTCTGCAAAACAGCACAGTGATCATCTACGTCAAAGGTTGCGGTCGACGCCGCCATGTCTAGACCATCAAGATCTGGGACAAACATTCTGATTCCGAAGAGCATCATGTATGGGGTCCGCCCACCCAGAGACCTTCTAGGGAGATTATTTAGTGCACGTTGGACGTTATACAAGTGGGCTAGCCAATTCCGGCCTGTGCCTAAAACTCGTGCTGTCAAAGATTGCTTTAAGTCACGGTTCATTCGCTCCACCACACTATTACCCTCAGGTCGGTAGGGGGACGAAAATTTGATTTGGACCCCCAAATTTCTCATAGCCTCCTTGTAAGCCTTTGAGGCGAACGCAGGGCCCTGATCAGAATGTAAGGTACCACACGCAAAAGTTCCCACAAAGACACGCAAATCCCTGATGACAGTCTGAGAATCAGCACTCCTTTGTGGCCATACCCAAAGAAAACGTGTGCACGAATCCACTGCAACCAAGATATACTTGTACGCAGTATCAGAAGAAAAAGGACCGCAGTGATCTAGATAAACACAACCAAATGGTTTATGAGATATGTACAACTGTGTTTGTGGTGGGCGCGCAACAGTGGAAGGTTTAATCTGTTGGCAAATGTCACAATCAAGAACATAAGCGCGCGCTTGTTTGTATAAACCGAACCACCAATAACGTTGTTGTAACAGAGATATAGTAGCGGACACGCCGGCGTGGGCAGATGCCAACCCCTCGTGCGCTGCTAGTATCAGTGCTGGTCTGCAGTCCGCGTTGGGAATAATTCTGTCACCAACGTCGTTAATCCTCACTAACGGGACGTTATCAGGACTTAAGTGATAAAAATAACGAGAAGGAAAACCCTTCGGGTAATCACTTCCCTTCTCTGTAGCAGCAATAGCCGCCAAGATGTCATCATCAATCTTACTTTTAGATCTTGTAACTGCTGCCACTAAGTATGTAGTCACTGCGGTTTTTGCTGCCTCGTCAGCCAAGCTGTTACCGACAGCATGGACACCAAGTCGTTGGTGACCAAGAGTGTGAATTACATGCACAAGAGGGAGACTTTCTTTAAAGTCCGCCACTCGAACCCAAAGCAATTTATGCTTAATTGTGCTACCTTTGGTATCGCGATATTCGTTTTGAGACCAGAAGTGTAAATTGTCATTGTAGGACTGGACACAATAAAAGGAGTCACTTACTATAAGAGTAGTGACTCGGGGATCAGCAAACTCCAGTGCAAGCACCAGAGCCCGGAGCTCCGCCAGTTGCGCGGTACAGTCACCCAATGTCTGCGTATGCACGGCATCAGATTGGAATTCACCATTTACGAATGTACCCACGACAATTGCGCAAGCCGCTGAATAGGCATGCTTCGATCCAATCGCCGGCTGCGCCGAGCCGTCAGTGTATATGACACAATGGTAGTCTTCGAGCGGGCGCAAAGACAGAGGAGCCGGATGAACGAATTCATACTGCAAGTACTCCTGAGTCTGCAAAGAGGCGTCAAAGATATAAGTGATATCTGGCGATGTCAGAGTCGTGGCCCATTGTATCCACCGTGAATGCAAAGCTTTAGAATTTGGTACACTTGCTTTTGTCACTGCCTCTAGGGCAGGATACGGTGTTACAACCAGTATTTGTTTACCATGTGACAGTGCGCGTTCTTTAAGGATCGCCATCTGTACTGCCGTCAGAACTTTCTCGACCGCGGAAAAACGCAACTCAGCAGAGGTGTACAAGTGTGATTTATACGCAATGGGGACTGTATCGCCCTCATTGAACGTCAAGTACGTGAAACCCACCGCGCCTGGTACTATTCTTATTACCAGGTTAGTGCGGTTATCACGCGTCAATAAGTACTGTGAAGCAAGAAGATCAGCCTGTAAAGACTGTAGAATAGCAGAATGTTCTAGCTGCCAGCTAGACTTCGAAAAGGAAGGTTGTACCAAGGCGTAAAGCGGCTTGATACGCTGGGCATAATTAGGAATATACGTACGGCCAAAATTCAGAAAGCCCAGCAAAGATTGTAATTTTTTCAGTGTTGTAGGAGCATGCAGGCATGCGCACTTCTCCAGAAAGTGAGGAGCCAATCCCTTACCTTCGTTGTTGAGCTCGTAGCCCAAAAACAACACTGTATATTCCGGGATGTGTGACTTCGCAAAATTTAATTTGTAGCCATAATCCGCAAAACTCACAACAATATTGTCGACTCGAGACAGATGTGGCATCAGCTCATCATCCGTGAGGTAGATATCGTCAACATAGGAGTATGCGTCGGGGTCTATTCTTTCTAAGAGAGAGATCACCCGAGCGGCAAAGACGCCAGGGCTGTTTTTATAGCCCATGGCCAATCTTGTGAACTGTTTTTGTTTGCCGCCTGAAGTAAACGCCGTTGGAGATGTCAAGTGTCGTTTTAAATCTCTTACGCACGAGACTGTCGACAAGAGCCGAGCTGTGAGTATTTTGTACCGCGCAGGTCCGGCAATGCGAATTTAAGTGCCGGTAATCCAAAACTAAACGGTACGACCCGTCAGGCTTCGTCACAGTGAATAAAGGGTTATTCATAGGGGACACACAAGTTTCAATAACACCCTGATATTCCAATTGGTCAAGGATTGCAGTGACGTGCGGTCTAGCTTCACGACGCATAGGATATTGGGGATGTGGCTGGGGCATAGAACGCAATGGAATCTCATGGCAGGGGGACAGCCGGTCCCAACCCACCTGAGTACGATACACTGCCGGCGCAAGCGCCAGTGCCCACTCCTCAGCGTACACTTCAGCCCGGTCCTTAGGCACTGTGTGCGCAAAGGACGGGAGGATTACCTCCTCCCCTCTAGGAGCTTCTAAAATGAAAGCTGGGGGCCAATCTGCCTCCGCTAGGAGGATATCATAGGTGGTAGTCAGATTATCCCAAAAAATCCCCTTTATTGTACGTTGTATGTTACCCTCAATTAGTAAGACTATTTCGTAAAGTCTGTCAGGGGGAGCCACTCTGGTGTAACCCCGGGCGTAGCACTACGCTTCGCCCACGTAGTGTACGTAGCGCTGCCTGCTTCGCACTTTCCGAAGTAGGCGAAGCAGGGCAGCGCTACGCACACGCCGAGGGCGAAGCGTAGCTGCTTGCCACCCGCCACCCACCTCCCGCCTGCCCTCCTTTTAATAATATAAGCATTGAAAAATAAATTAAAGTAAGTCGACTTACCCGTAAGCGCGGCGTCTCCGGGGCTCCCTCTTTCTGTTTCTAATTTCTTCTGGCAAATGCGCATGCGCGGACACCCGCGCATGCGCATTTCTCGTGAGAAATGCGCATGCGCGGACGCCCGCGCATGCCAGAAGAAATTAGAAACAGAAAGAGGGAGCCCCGGAGACGCCGCGCTTACGGGTAAGTCGACTTACTTTAATTTATTTTTCATTGCTTATATTATTTAAAAGAAGGGCGGGCGGGAGGTGGGTGGCACGTAGTGGGGCTACGCGAAGCGCGTAGTGTGCGTAGATTTGGGCACACTACGTGCTGCTTCACGTAGCCCCACTACGCCCACTACGCCCACCCTTACTCTGGTGTCAGCTGTCTCAACAGTAACCAATGTATCAGTTGCTGTCGCCGCCAGAAATGGACGCAGAGCTTGACGGACTATGGTAATTTCCGCTGCGCTGTCCAGGAGCGTCAGCGCCCACGTCCGGTTCCGAAGCTGTGTCCGCACTATCTGAGGCATACCTTGCCGTCAGAGCAGCCACTTTCTTCTTCTGAAACGGGGGTCTTTGTCGTGCGAATTCGTCCTGCTTGCCTTTACCCTCAGTCTGCCGGGGTTGGTCACGTGCTTGTGGAGCACCCCGACCTTTGCCACCGCCTCCGCCACCGGACTGTGAAGAACGAGGAGAACGTTGTTCAGAAACCTGAAATCTATCAGGAGACTTAATAGTAGCACGATCACGCAGATCATAAGTGCGCTCACTACCTGACTGAACGGGAGAGGCAGGCCGAGACCCCTGTTTCTGCTGCTGCTTTCCCTGTTGTTTTGACCGCCAACTCTGTTTCGGAAAGTTTGGACGGTCGTCCTTACCAGAGGCTTCTGCCTTACCCTGCTGCTTAATTTCTGGAGTTTACACAACAGGTTTAACTCCTAAAGAGCTACGACCCAAATCTCTGTATGCCGTCGAGATTATTTTCGCGAACTCCCGCGGCTTATCCTCATCAGCAACCTTCTTCAGTTCATTACGAACCTGGAATTGCATAGCATCGCCCTTAAGGTTACACATTATCATGGTAGCCACCAGGTCAAACTGTCCGAGGAGCCGCATGCCTAATTCTATCGCAGACTCCGCACCGTGGTTATCTTGAACACGTTTAATAACGGAGGGCAGTACCGACATAGACGGAGTGCCAAAGCACTGCGAGTACGTCGCTGCAAAGACCTTGCCCCAGTTGACACAATCATCAATGTCGGGGACCAAGTCTTTAGGCAAACTAATGGTAAGGATCCTGTGTTTCTCCACAGGAGATATATTCGGATAAACCGCTTCTATTTGGTCAAATTTTTCAGCAAGCCAAAAAAGGAAATCATCCCTATTTTGGGGGCGCTTGCCCATAACAGAATTAACCATAACAGGACTAATGACCACCGCGTGGTGGTCAGTAGGCTGCCCCGCAACAGCAGGTGCCCCCGCCTGCACATTGCGTGACACGTACTGTACCAAAGCCCTATGTACTGTAATAAGGGCAGCGTGCAGTACACGCAAATCAGCCACCGGCACCGTTAGGTAACGGGGATGAGGCGTATATCCGGCTAGTACCGGCCAAGTGGCCCCTGCAATTGACAAAGGGCCCATTCTCGGCGGTATAACCGCATGGGGAAGGGCGCCATTAAACCAAATGAGATGCTGCCAAGCAGAGATTGGTATTTCTTGTGTCCTATACGGTGTATAGTTCGCTGGCACGGCAGTGGCAGTGTAAGTATGAAAAGAGTTATCGTCCTCACTCACCGCCGGAAGCGTCACCCAAGAGTAAAACAACTCGTAAGGATGAGCCGCATCGGCTCCTACCACAAAGATTACGTTCATACCAGTGTCCGGCACCCCATACTGCGTCAAATGATGTTTCAGAGCTGCCCGACTGTGCGCCGCTATTTCAACCTCCATAAGGACAAGTTACACTCGAAGAAATTAGTAGCACAAGGGTTCAATAACCTTTTTAATGATCAAGCTTGAAACAACCTATATCAACAGAAATAGGTAGGTCTAAATCCGTCAGACTTGTTATCCGGAAACAAGAATGAGGGTGTTGTGGACTAATATAAGCACTACTAAGGCGTTTCAACTCATAGACCAAACGTTAGGTGCGCCATGTTGCAGGGATTCTGCTTATACACAGAACTATGCGTAGAACCCCAGGACCTCAGTGAATTGTGGTGTACCAGAAACTCACCTCAGAACCCAGAACCCAGTATCCGGCTAGCATAAGTGTCCCATTCGTTATCCGAGATTTAGCTCGGCGTTCCCAATGAAAAGACAACCCAGAACAAGCGACTCAGTGTACTCTCAGGAATGGTGGGAATCGGAAATACCTGTTTGTATATTATTCTCACATCAGTCCACAACAAGAATAAACAGAGACACGGTGAAAATGAAAAGAGTTTATTTTTATAGACCACGTGTCCTAAGATGCAGTACTTTGGCTAATACAAGCAGACAAATGATTATAATCAAAACCATCAGCATCGTTACAATACCATAGAATATAAAGGGAGTGATCATGTTATAAATGACAGTGGATACTACCACCTTCCCTTAACTAAGAAGCTAATATTATTATTATGCTAATAAAAGGTCTCTTAGGCTTGAACAGAGGACCCCATACCTCAAAGATCAGCTTAGTGAAATCACATCACAGGAGCATCAGAAGTCTTCTCGCAGGAAGGCTTGTCTTCGGTCTGAATATTAAACATGATGTCTGCAATATTAAAAGCACCAACTTTCAGGTATTCGCAGCTGCCTGTGTGTTATGGCTAAATAGTGAGTCGATCAACCTAGAGTGGAAAACATGCATTGTCTAACGACCCAGACTGTTCTTGTTACACCATGTACAGACTAAGGTCGCTGCGCAGAGCTCGGGATGGTAACAACAGATTGCTCTCGTGTAAGGCAAAGCGCGAGTCAGCAGTTTGTTTAAACAATAACATGTAGATGCAGTGTCGTGCGCAAAAGCAGCAAGATTGCTTTCTAACATCTAACGTGGTTATGCTAACTTAACAATGTATGTACGTATTAAGGGATTCCTTACTACAATACAATGAATCCACGTGGAATGTATTTACACCACTAGTGAAGCTCTGACATGTCTGATGCCCTACCGTGCCTAATCCCGGTAGACACCCTTGTCGTTTATTTATACAAACATGGGTAGCTATTGACGGGCACATTTAATACACATGCACACCAAGCCATTCAAAGGGGATTCGACAAAAATTCGACCAAAACTATGCAAGAAACCCCCCTCACGGTTAATAAAACACACATCCACTGCCGGATGTGTAATACTTTTTATTTTACTCTCTGGAAAGGGGACGAACATCACTTGAGAGTCACAGCGCACTCCTGGCAGAGCCCAATGCTGTGTTACACCCACCATTGCCTGCTGAGTGCCACACACCTCTGTGTTGTATTCCACCAGCTAGTGCATATGCTATGACACTCTCTAGCCCATGTGCACTGTAACACCACCCCGTGAATATGTCATGCCACACTGGTCTTCGCACGGGTTATATTGCCCCATCTAACGTGCCTTCCTCGATGCCTATGTTATAACGCACAGTGCTATGCCATACATATTACAATCTGGGATCCATATCTTTGTCACAGTGCATATGCAACGTTACACTTCCCAGCACATATTTTATATATCACAACTTTAGAGACTAGTTAGGTTACACAACACTGCCCTGTGCATATTACACTCCAAGGCGCATATCGCATAGCACGCGCTAGTGCCTGTGCTATCTCGCGCTCTCCAATGAATCTGTCATTGCGCACAATGTATTGCATATTATATTTCACGCCTGGTTCATCTTATATCACACTTTTTGGTGCATAGTTTATACAATACACTATATCTAGTTTTCATTTTCAATCGTGCTCTCAGGACTATGTTCTATGTAACACTGTGTTCACCTACCCTTTTCACGGGCATTACATTTTGCGATAAGGGGTGGAGGGTCAGGGGGTGTTTCTGCCAAGTGAGCCCGGAGTCACAGTCAAAAACGTCCTCTTCTTCCTGAATAACAGTGAGATTATGCTGCATACTTGTTCATATTTTAAGTAGTTCGCACAGACACACGTTTTCAAAAACAATAAAGTTCCTAATACCCGCCTTCTCTGAACAGTTAGCTTGCTGCCCCATCCCCCTCCTCCCTATCCTCTGTTGTGTGAATCCATAGACTAGCCTCCTCCCTCCTGCCATGCATGGTCTGATGTGCTGCCACTGCCCTCAATTTAGTATGATGTACCAGTCCACTCCTCCTGCCCAATTCTATGCCCCATCATTGACCTCCTGCTTAAACTCTGTGCTTAGCTTGCTGCCCCTATTCTCCTTCCCCCTGCCCTCGGATGTCTTTGTGCATGCCCCTGCTCCATCCTTTTTGCCCACCATGTTCCATGGACCTGCCACTCCTATCTACTCTGAGTGTTCTGTTGAGCTGCCACTCCCCTCCCACCTGCCTAGCATTGTCAGAGGACTGTAACCTGTCCCTGCCACCTCCACCCTGCCTGTCCACATGCCATGCCCCTATCCTCTTCCTCCTGTCCTACATGGTCCATTGTACTGCCACACCCTTCTGCCCTCCCTGGTCTGTTGTGCTGCAACTGTTCCTCCTGCCTGCCCCGTGCGGTCTGTTGTGAGGCCCCTTCCCCTGAACTTTCTTGTCTGTGCACAGGTCCTGACCCTCCCTTCTATCCTCCATCGTCCTTTGTGCATGCCCCTGCACCCTCCTTCTTGCCCATCATAGCCATTGTGCTGCCACTAACCCTCCCACTTGCCATGCATGGTCTTCTGTCCTGCCATGGCCCCTCCCACCTTCCCTGTGTGGTCAGTTAGCTGCCCCTGACCCCTGCCCACCTTCCCTCCATGGTCTGTGTGTATTCCATTACAGTCTCACTGTTGCTCTTCATGGTGTGTCTTGCTTCTAGTGCCCATCCTGCCTGACCTCCATGGCTATCTTGCTGCTCCTGCCCTGCCCCCTTGCCCCCAGCCCTCTGTTTACATGTGCAGACCCCTACTCCCTCCCTCCTGGCTTGTCTGTTCCATTGTAATGCCCCTGATCCGTCCCTCCTGCCCTTTTTGGTCTGTTATGCTGCAGCTTTCTCTCCTGTCTGTCCATTATGGTCAGCTAGCTATCATTGCCTATTGCCCCTCTGTTCTCTGTTGTCCATGTGCATGGTCCTGTCCCCTCCCTCTTGCTTTCTATGGATTGTTGTGCTGCACTCACGTCCCGCATGCCCTGTGTGGTGTATTGTGCTGCTGCAAACCCTGATGCCTGCCCTGTAGGGTCAGTTTGGTGCACCTCTCCATGTCCCTCCTGTCCTCTGTTATCCAAGTCCATGTCCCTACCCCATTTCCTTCCATGATCCAATGTACCATACTTGCGAACATTTTTAACTTGGTAAGAGGGAGATTTTGAAAAAAAACTGGGGTATTGATTTTCCCCTTTGAGTTACATTGAAAAAGAGGAGATTGTAGACAGGAGACAGATCAAATAAAGCCCATTTGAGCTTAAAAACATTGGACGTTTCCTGGCTGAATCGGGTCTGTTGGCATGTATGGTTGTACTTCCATTGCCTCTTCCTTCTGCCCACAATGGTCTATTATATTGCCACAGCCTCTCTTGCCAGTCCTGTATTGTTGGTTTGTTGCCCCTGCCCCCCTTTCCACTGCCCTCCATAGTCTGTTGTGCTGCCACTGCCCTGCCTGCCTGCCCAGTGTGGTCAAATTGCTGCCTCTGCACCCTCCTACCAGCCTTCAATTTTCAGAGTTCGTGTCCCTGCCTCTGCCTCTCAACAGTATCCTAATGAACAACTAAATTGCTAACATTCTATATTTATTACAAAAGTGTGGAACGCCTGACGTCATCTTGATGTAATCAAAACTGTAATACCTAGAGCATTTCCTTAGAAATTACATATATGAGAGGGTCTTATATGCATCAACATTATGGTTAGTGCTCTAAAAAACTAAAATGAGGACATATTTTCTGAGTTTTCAAATAGCGACAAAGCACTTTTAAATTATTTGTTATATTTATGTTTTTTTATCCAGTTGACCACTTGATTAAATGTTGCACATAGGGGAGAGGATGTGGTGTTACTTCCAGAGCTGCAGACTTTGCAACTGGGGAACGAGGTTGGAGTTTCTGCTTCAGCTCGACATTGTGTGATTCTGGTCAAATCACTTAATCTCCCCATGTCTACAACCAAAATGAATTTGTTCTTGTGTGATGTAACCAATGCTCATGTAAAGCACACCAATACCTGACAAGTCTGCACTATATAAAACTGCAAAAACACAAAAAATAAAAAGTGTTTTGCACACTTCTGTCATTGGGCTACATGTGGGCTACATCTGGGTGATATCTGTGCTGCATTTGGGCTCTTTTGTCTCTGGTGGCCATCTTGGGAGATTTATTTGTTATGAAGTTTCCTAATTTCCTCATGTACTGCAGTCTCCTCAGTAGGAAATGCTTTCAGTTTTTTACTTTGATTCCATCATGAAGGTATTCAGATATGTCACACATTTGCCATAAATTCTGAAAGTTAGCACTCTAGTTGCTCATTAGATCACTGTAGTAAAACTACTGTTCACCATGGAAGTCTGCCCCTGGTATTAAAAGTGCATGTTTCAGTCTGCATGTCAGAATTTTTTAATGAAATAGAAGAGGATTTGAGAAGTCACTCAAAATGTGCCCTCATTTTCTTTCTTCAGCATTAATCATAATTTCTATGGCAAAATGAACCCCCTCATTGTGTTCCTTTTTAAATTAAATGTTTTAAGTGTTACCAGTTTATTCCAATCAAGATGGCTTCAGGTGTGCCATACTTTTGTCATAATGAAGACAGTAAGCGCTCTAGTTGTTTTTAAGAACACTCTGGGACATTCTGTCATTGGGCTATACTTGGGCTACATCTGGGTGATATTTGGGCTACATTTGGGCTCTTTTGTCTCTGGTGGCCATCTTGGGAGACTTATTTGTTATGAAGTTTCCTAATTTCCTCATTTACTGCAGTCTCCTCAGTAGGAAATACTTTCAGTTTTTTACTTTGATTCCATCAAGCAGGCATTCAGATCTGTCACACATTTGCCATAAATTCAGAATGTTAGCACTCTTTTTGCTCATTAGATCACTGTAGTAAAGCTACTGCTCACCAGGGAAAACTGCTGCTGGTATTGAAAGTGCATGTTTCAGTCTGCATGTCAGAGTTTTTTAATGAAATAGAAGAGGATTTGAGAAGTCACTCAAAATGTGCCCTAATTTTTCTTTCTGCAGCACTAATCATACTGTTTATGGAAAAATGAACCCCCTCATTTTGTTCCTTTTTAAATTAAATGTTTTAAGAGTTACCACTTTAATCCAAGCAAGATGGCTTCAAGTGTGCCATACGTTTATCATAAGTAGGACTGTTAGCGCTCTAGTTGTTCTTTGGAACACTGTGGAAAGCTGCAGTAGAACACAAAGGAATCAACTGACAGTCTCTGCACTTGTTGGATGTACATGTTTTACTGAGAATGTCAGACTTCATTCTCACATGACTGAGAAAGATAATGTGAATTTACAGAAAATAAGCTCTCAGTTTAGCTTATAGATCACCTTCCAAACCTCTGTGGGAAAGGCATGAGAAAATATTTTTCTCTCAATCATGATATCCCAGCAGAGGGCTTTTTCACATGGTGAAATCACCTTAGAACATACCACAATTCCTAAAATGAGTATGGTACCATCAACAAATGATTTATAATGTAACTAAAGTCTTAAAACCTTCTATTAACTGCAATGCTTTTTAATGAGGTGCTATCATGTATATTGGTCCCAAGATGGCTGCCAACACTTCTTGGATGAAGTGCTGACAGCCAATCAGATCTCAGGATGAGATGTGTGGTTAAGCTCCGCCCACATATATATATGATTTTACTTTTGATTTTCTCAGGAACTACTGAACAGATTGACACCAGACCTGCAAAAGGCACTTCCCTGACCTGAGGACTACCTCTCTGCCAAATTTCAAGTAATTCTGTTCAGCCGTTCGGGCTGTACCTTGGACTAAAGGTCCCTATGGAAAATTGCATGGGAAAAATGTGTTTTGGGACCCCCCTTTTTTCTCAGCCCCTGCTTGACGAATCCCCCCGACACTTTCAGGGTAGGAGCGGAGCGGTGCGCCCCACCTATTTTGAAGATTTTGCGAGGATTCGTCAACCGGCGCCAAAGTTATTCCAAATAGAATGTTGCGGATTTCCTATGGAAACACGGTCCTAACTATAACTATCTACTGGCGACCGCCAGTAGATAATATAAATTCACTTAAAAAACCATAGGTTTCACACAAGTTATAGTTAGCTGTACATTTCACTCGTAAAAAACCAATGAAATTCCACGTTATAGTTAGATCAGGTAACTATAACTTGCGCACCCACAATAAACTGCTGATGACGTCACATATTACATCACTCATGACATGGTCAGTGACATCACTCATGACATCAATGATGACATCTGAAATTACACATTGTGGATTGCGGTCGCGCAAGTTATAGTTACCTGATCTAACTATAACGTGGAATTTCATTGGTTTTTTACGAGTGAAATGTACAGCTAACTATAACTTGTGTGAAACCTATGGTTTTTTAAGTGAATTTGCAAGGTTTTTTAAATGCTAATTCCTAACTATAACGTGTGTGAAACCTATGGTTTTTTCAGTGAATTTGTACGGTTTTTTAAATGCTAAGTTATATATTTATTTTTTATTTTATTTTCTGGTTTTTCACTGTGCGCACACCCTGCGCGCACGGTCCGCTTCGCGCACCGTGCGCGCGCTGTGGGCGCTCGGTGCACTTTGCGCACCGAGCGCCCACGTTGCGCAGTCCATGCCGTGCGCGCCTCGCCTTTTTTTACACAGTAACATTTGTTTTTTTCTCCCTTGTGGGTCCTTTAATTTATTTAATAAATGTGATTGTTACTTCTTTATTTTTTTATTTTTTTTTTTGCCGTGCGCGTACGGTAAGCTTACCGTACGCGCACTCCGCGATTTTTTTTAAAAATTATTAAATGTATTTTCCGTACTTTTGGGTCCTTCTTGGACCCCCTGACAAACACTAGGGGGTCTGCAACTCTCTTCGTTGCCCCCTTTTCACGTTCCCCACCTTTGTTTGTGTGCGAGAGACAGAAAATGGCGGCCGACACTTCCTGATTTCGACCGATTCGAATGTTTACAGTCATGTAACCACCAATCAGAATTGAGCTCGCGCACGGCACCGTACGCGTACGGTAAGCGCACGGTAAGCGCACGGAGCGCGCATACAGATATATATATTGATTTAAATGCTATTTTCTCAGGACCTACTGAACAGATTTACACCAGACCTACAAAAGGCACATCCTTGACCTAAGGACTACCTCTCTGCCAAATTTCAAGTAATTCTGTTCAGCCGTTCGGGCTGTAGCTCGGACTAAAGGTCCTATGGGAAAATGCATGGGGAAAACGCGTTTTGGGACCCCCCTTTTTTCTCAGCCCCCGCTTGACGAATCCCCCCGAGACTTTCAGGGTAGGAGCGGAGCGGAGCGCCCCATTAGTTTTGAAAATTTCGCGAGGATTCGTCGACCGGCGCCAAAGTTATTCCAAATAGAATGTTGCGGATTTCCTATGGAACTAATTATAATGCTGGAATTTCTATGGTTTTGTAAGAGTGAAATGTGCAACTAACTATGACGTTCCTGAAACCTATGGTTTTTTCAGTTAATTTCTATGGTTTTTTAAAATGCCTATTTCTAACTATAACGTGCCTGAAACCTATGTTTTTTTCAGTGAATATATATACGAATAACAGCTGCTCCGTCTTTGATATTCACGATTTTCTTTTTAAACCATGGCAGACAGATATTACGCTTTTCGACTATGGGGAGTCTTGATAGATATAGATATATAGTGCTACCCATCCTAAATATAGCTTTGTTTTATCCACATTACATCATTGCAGTACTTCATGTTTTTAATACTTTTATTGGCTTCATCCCAGTTATTTTCAGGGAGACAAATGGAGGTACTCCAAGACCGGATTTACATTACCCACCCATCCCCAAAAAAAGTAACATAATGGGGAGCCGCAGCCAACAGCCAATAGGTCAAAGAAGCCGTGGGTTGAAACAGTTTGGGAACTACTGGTATAAGGCCAGGTGCCAGAGAACACATTTTAGTGGCTGACTGCGATGATGTGGGTTGAAGTGGAAGGAAAGTTTTCCTACCATTTTTAATGATGATTTAGGCAAACTTTGGGCTTTAAACACAAGACTTTCATTTTGTGGGATAAGGGAATCATAGAGACCACTCAATCATCCTAGTGGCTTTCTCCTCCTAACGTGGCTCTCAAGAGTTCTGGACAGCTACGCGTTTGTGTGGATTTGAGGTCACTTAATAAGGGAATCTGGGTAGACTCACACTCCTTGCCTAAAATCAATGATTTGTTTCCCTACGTAAGAGGGGCCAAGTTTTTGTCTAAACTTGATTTGGCCAGTGCCTACCATCAGGTAGATTTGCCTCTGGATTCACCTCATTTGACTGCTTTTATTTCTCCACTTGGTACATTCCAATACCGATGCATGCCTTTTGGCTTAGCACCTGCGACCTCGCTTTTTCAGAGGGTAATGCACAGCTTACTTTAAGAGATGGATAAGGTCTTAGTGTTCCAAGACGATGTGCTGATTTTTGCCAAGGATGTTCACTCCCATGATGCTATTCTACTTAGAGAAACAAGGTGTAGTCCTCAAGATGGAGAAATGTACGTTTTTCTGAAGTGAGGTAGAATACCTAGATCACATAAACTCACAGGAGGGGATCAGACCTCAACCTGGTTTTGTGGGAGCCATTGTGAATGCACCTGCCCCCAATAATAAGACTGAGGTAAATCTTTGCTGGGCTTATGTCAGTGTTACTCTCTGTTCATTCCAGATGTTGTCACCCTGGTTCAACGTATTAGCAATTTACTTAAGAAGGTTGTGAACCTTGTGTGGTGTGAGGATTGTGTTGCTGCCTTTCAACAACTCAAGTCTACATTGGGAAAGAGTCAGGCTCTCAAACCTTTTAATCCAGGTTCTCCTTGCTGTATAATGGTTGACGCAAGCCAGCTGGCGCTGGGAGCTATTTTGACGTAAAGTGTTGGAGATGGGGAGGACACTGTGGCATTTGTGTATAGCGTATTGAGGGATGCTGAGCTTCATTACTCGGTTATTGAGAAGGAATTATTAGCATGTTTGTTGACCATCAAGAAATTTTAACCATACGTATGGGGAAGATGTTTCAAGCTACAAAAGAATCACAAGCCGTTCACCATTCTGTGTAGTGGTGTAAGCAAACGTCCAGGATTTTGAAGATGATAACCAACTTGTTACAGTATGAGTTTGATGTGACCCACATTTCAGGAGGAAAGAAAGGGAGAGCTGACTTTATTTCCCGCTTCCCACGCAAAAAGGATAGACATGAAGCTGTTTGGTGAGTATTGTGAGCATTGCCTAGAAGATGCGTTGAGCATACCTGAATTGAACATAGGTTCTGAAGAGGACTTGATGGGTGCACTGAGGAATGATGCACTGTTACAGCAGGTGTGTGAATTGGTTAGGAAAGGTTTGCTCAGAGAAAAGGTATAATCCCCTGTATTACAATCTTATTATAAAGTTGAAAGCAAAATCTCTCATGAAGATGGTATGCTTTTACGGTTTGATAAGCTCATTCCTCCCCATAAGTTTAGGAATGTCATCATCATAAAGGCCCATAGTGGACATTTAGGGGCATCTCTCACCATTCATCATCTTCGAGAAACATTTTGGTGGCCAAGTATGGATGGGGAGATTGATGAGGAGATGGGAAATTGTTGTGTGTGTCGAGGAGTTGATAAGACCCTCAAGGTGGTTACGCCTCCTCTCATAGCTATTGAGTGTCCTTCTGGTCTGTGGGTCAAGCTAGGCATTGATGTCATGGGGCCCTATGATTCTTAGCCAGGTGGATCCAGTAACATTTTCGTACTCATCGACTATGTGTCAAAATGGACAGAAATCAAGATGATCAGAGAACCTAATGCATAAAGTGTTGTTGACTTCTTGAGGGAAATTTGCATGAGAGAAGGGTTCCCAGAGGTTCTTGTTTCAGAAGTTGGAACTCAGTTCATAAGTAATGAATTGCAAGTTTTCCTTGCTTCATGTGAAATAAAGCATTTGAGAAGTTCTTTATACCACCCACTAAATAATGGTCTTGTTTAATGGTCTTGTTTAAAGAATGAACCGTGTGGTGGGGGAGTGTATCAAGTGGGCCAAATCTGGGAGCCATGATACTATCAAATCTATGAGCAGCATGTTATAGTTTTACAGAACTACACTACATTTGTCCACCAAAGTTTTGCCTTTCGAGCCTTTGAGAGGAAGAAATGCTAACACTAATTTTAGATCAGCCTCTGTTTAATGAAACCCATTACTATTGTAAAAGAGAATATGACTCAGACACAAGTAAAACAGAAACTTTGATATGATACTAAAAAAGGTGCTAAAATTGTTGCTTTTTGTGGTGGGGTACATGGTCTGGATAACATTTCCTCTACATGTAAAAAAAGGGGAAAACAATTATAGTGAGCCGACCAGAGTGGTGAAGATTGGTAGTGACATGGTTCAAGCTGAAGGGGGACATTGGTGGAACCTTGCAGAGCTGACAAGGTGAGAGTTAGTTCAGGTGATGATTGTGAGAGGGATGAAATAGGGAAGAAACTTTTGTCCACTAAGAACTGTGAGATCTCTAGGTCATCTTAGAATGAGATTTGTAGCTCTAGAGTTATCGTCACATCGAGCAGGTTCTGTATGTGATTCTGTGTAATTTACTTTCTTTGTTGCTATTTTGTACTTTTTTTTTGTTCTGTTTTTTGTTGTTATTTTTAAGTGGAAGAAGGGAAGATGTGTAGTATTGGCATTAAATGATTTTCTGTGTTTGACTGAAGGCTTCACTGTTTGTGGAATTCAAGGTGAAAATTCTCTGTCAATGTTCATAGGTTGCTATGTGTGTCCACATAATGCTAGTTCTAAGAATGTTATATTTCAAAATGAGCTGTTGTGAGTATCACTTTTGCTTGTGGAGTTAACACTGGATGTGGGTCTCTACAACCGTGTAGCCAGAACAATAAACCTTACTTGATTTTTTTTCTCTGGGTCCCGCGCCTTCACTACACAAAACATTGACTTTCGTTCTTCTGCTCTGTACTTCTAGGTGTACAGTGACAAACAGAAAGGAGATATTTATGGTGATATGTTTATTATTTGCACTCTATAGATAATTATAGAATTTTGCTGTATGTTTAGACACATTCCAAGCTACTGTATCTTTTTATTTTTTAATGACTTGCAGCACACAGATTCAAATAGTTTTTGCAACAAATATCTAACCGCTTTTTGAAATGTTTCCTTTTGTACTAGAGATTCTATTGTTATTCTTCACAAAAGACTTAAAATTACATGCTGCTTTCGACAAGCCTCAGGAACTTCAGTAGTGTTTACACTGACGGACCAGCATGGGTTCTGTAAGGTTGGATTGCCTTGGCTGATGCCCAGGCCTACCACACAGCTCTACACTGACTGCACTGCTCCATTGGTGGAACAAGATAGCGGACACCTGTGGCTATCACTTGACACTCTAAACACAAGAATGGTGTTTCAGGATGGGCTGATGCCAGGGCTTTGTGGCCACCTCACTGGTTCTAACCAGAAAGTTATATACTCGAAGATCTCCTGCCTCTACTGGGGGGCAGGACTAAGTGATTCTTTTGGGCTGCCTTACAGACACAATAATTTAAAAACAAATTGCCAAAGCCAATCTATGAGCAAGCTGTGTCAGTCATATACCACCCAGCAGAGGCGTTTGTGGACGTGACAAGGATCTTCTCCTGAAAAAAAATATATATAATAAGAAAGAAAGAAAGAAATCACATCTAATTTGTGTGTGGAAAACTTTAGGTAGTGTTTACTTCTGCAAAAGCCAGTGTCAAAACCCAGTAAAACGATAGTAGCCAATGATTAAAGGGGGCTCCCCAAATGCCTCTTTCTGTGTATTTGTGGGTGTATGTATATGCTAGGTTTATATTGTGTGGTTAGTGTTGCATGGTAAGTTGTGAGATAGTGTGTTAAGTGATTGGAAGAGACCTAAAAAGGACATACATTTAGCCTGGGTATCTTTTGGGATAAAAAGTATGGAGGCTTACACTGGAATGGCCTCAAATAAAAAAAAAATGCTCAGCACTGCGGGGTGAAAAACATGCCTCTTCCGATTTATAACTTTTCTCTATAAAAAACAAGGCAGTTTGTTTTGATGGTGTGTGACGTTTTCTCAAAAAGTCCAGTTTAAATAAAGATTTCAGGATACATAAACTTACCTTACCAAAGCCTGTGATATAGATTTACTTTGATGCAGCACATAGGTACCTTTTTAGTAATAATATCTTAAGGAAATAGTTAGTGGAGTTTACCTTGGATTATTGTTCCCATTGTTTGCTAGGGAGTTGCCAATGAGAATTTCAACACCATTTATTCTTTCCGGTACAGTTTCTGTGTTAGTGACGCTTATATACTGAATCCTGTGCGGTGTCAGCAAGTCAACCCTCCACCAGGGAGACATTTCACGAGTTGTATGGGCGCAGGATCCAGAATAGAAATCAGGATGTAGGTTTCCATCAATGGCATTGATTGCATGTCCCAGGTAACCTACGTTTGCGCTCGGTGCCCCAAGGAGGCTCGACATTGTGGCACGGCCACGCAGAGCGACATTCTCAACTGAATAAAAAAGAAACCATCATTAGCACCAGAAAATGCACTGAATTAAAAAATGTCATCATATTAAACATGTATTTGAGGGTGGCTATAAAGATGACATAACTGGTTCGAACTCAGGACAATACATACCTGGGGCCGCTTTACAAAGGCAGATTCAATTTACTGATGTAAATTTCTAATAAAACATTGCTAAATGGTTTTTTTGAAAAATGCAATTACTAATACAGAAATAGTGCTAATAAGGCCTTCATAAGTTTGGAGAAACGGGCTGAATATTGGATATTTTTGAATGTAGAAATAACTAAGCATTTGCATACCTCCAACAGGTCAGTTCCCATACTGGAATTACCTGCTTATTAAATTTTATAAATAGAAGTCATAATTGGAGTTTCAAGATGGGGATGGGAAGTGAACATTATATATTTAAAAGACGTCTGGGGGAAACGCACAAGGAAGCATTGCCCAGTCGAGCGATTACACATTGATGTTTATAGCCACATTTTTGTTTTTTACAGATTCCGACTATTACACCAGGTAATTTGTAAGTAGGTGGATGCAAGTGGCTAATTATGCCGGTTGCTCAAAGGTCCAGGCTCAGCAACCCACCAGAATCCAAGGAAACTCTGCTAAAAAAAGCCAGGTCTGGGGGAGGGGACCTCTAAAACACATTTAACGTTCAGCTACTTTTGGATCACCTCATAATTTTGTCCTTTCAATTTGGTGTTTTGTCTGCAGTTCTTCTTAAATGTCTAGGTTTAGCAATAAATCAATTCTATTTGACATTCTTTCTTGTGCTCTGTCTATGCTCTCTGGGGATGTGGTCTGCATGGCATAGCCTCAATTATTTAGAGCTGTGATGAATAGGTGGACAATGACCTGATTAGTTACTGGTAATCTTCATTACACACAGTCCTGTGTTCCACTCCTTGCGAGCCCTTCTAGTAGGGTCACTAATGCTCACTGACGTAGAGAAGGTGCATGGGGTGTGAGCCGCTCATGTGAAGCATCAAGGAAGAGGAGGCTTTAAAACGTCATGTCTGAATCATGAGTAAATATTATTTTGAATTGTAGGCAATCATGAATGCCTGTTTCGTGCAATGGGTTAGCTCAGAGGGTTAGGGACTTTGACAAGGAGAAATGCATATTACCAGCATTTATTTGGGTATCTTTCATAGATGTCCTGCAGCACTTCCAGATCTTTTTTGAATCCCAAGAACATGGCACTGCATGTACAGGCATTCACTGAACAAACATTTTTATGAGGAAGTTCAGATTGACCTCAGGGGCTAAAGACACCAGCCCCGAGAAATCTGCCTAAACCTCCAGACACCCTAACTCATCAGGCCTCAAGGTCCTTCAGAGAGCTCTGCAGCCCCATTTTCAAACTGCACTCTCGCTCGCAGTCAGGGTCGCAGTGCCAGAAAGTGAGAACCATGCCAGGACATTGAGGCATGACATTCGGCTGAGAGCCTGACTAGCTCTGCCTTCATAAAGGTTTGTTGGCTGTCCAAATCAAGTATGCGTCACTTGTTTTTGTGGTCATTAGAAATCATTAGATTCAGGGGTGTGGCTAGCGCCCACAGAAGATGGCGGCGACCTTCTGACTCTCCCGGGTCGATGGACAGATATGCAGCACAAGTGATACTCTAATGGTGATGTAGAGGCTCCAAAAGACCAGCACGGATTCTGCTGGCAGTTGTGGTAAATAATTCTTTTTACCTTGACTGAATTTCATGCGGAATCTAAAATAAAGTAAAATAGCTCAGAATAACAAGAGGCAGAATCCGTGGTATAAGAGATTTTCTGAATGGGCTTTATTCCAAAATGGCCGACTCGAGTGGCGGCCTTCAGGTTCCGTCACCACGAGGGTTCAGGAAGTGAAGTACAATACTTTATTGACAAGAAGTAACTTTTATAGGTCTTACATTACAATGAAATGAATGCAAAAGGCGTAACAATTGATAAGAGGAATGACATATTGGTACGTAATCGAAACTAGGCGTAATAAGGAGCAGAAAGAAACATGATTGGCTCTGATTATCATGCATAGGTGGATCTATAAGATAATACTTAACATAGATGCGCGCGCAGCAGCATGACGTGTGATTGACGTGCAACTAGGGGGTGACGGGGACTTGACATTTAGCTCTACATGTGGAGACGAGAAGTCTGGGGGGTCAAGTCAACCTAATCCCAAATCATATCTAACATCCTATGTTTAGAGAACTATGTTATCCACAAGAAAAGACTCTCGGACAGAATCTATTCTATACTGACTGTGTGCGTGTACAAGCGTCTAAGTGTCTATATGAGATGCGAGGGGCAGAAAACTTTCCATGGCAACAGGGCTATGAATTACTTGCAGGAGGACGGAAAGGCCGAGTCCTTTGCTTGTGAGCTAAAGGAAATGTTTACCTAAATCACTGGACAGGAATGCATCGGCCGAAGAGCAAAGTAGATAATTCGAAGGTGAAATACAGCTTCTTGGCAGGCAGGCAAAACTGGCCGAGACAGGCACCGTTAGCTGCACAGGGAGTAGGACAAAGTTCATGGATACAGATGCGAGCTCAAGCTGAAGCTGTCAGAGACAGAGAGCAGGGAAGGCTTTGAGGACAGAATCGGGCCTACTTGCCTGAACTGTAAAAATGGAGTAACTTAGCCATATAAAGTCGGTGGCCTTTCATACTTAGGAATCGAATATCCAGCCCATTGATGGCGGATCTGACAGAGAACATGTTGGCGGTGGACGCACATATGTTTGCGTCTTGGACACTGGAACTGGAGGGAACATACATGTACTTGTGACATGCACATAGAACCGTTGGGGTCCAAGATAGGGGACATAACTGATCAGGAAAATCCACATTTCCACATTCCCTCCTTGTCCCCTACTTGCCCTTCAAGAGATATCAATCTTCATCATTCCATCGATTTGCTCATGGAGCATCATTTCTTCTTCCTTCTTCTTCCGGCATTTTGAACGAGAACCTTGATATGGAATGCATGATGTGGCACACAAACCACAAATCACTGGTCCACATTGCAGGCATAAACAACAACTGAAGAGCATAAGAAGGCCAATACCTAGGAAGGATAGAACTCTCCATCCCCAGGCTGATATCACACTCCAAAACCACCCGGACCACGTCCAAGTGCCTGGATTCTCGTGTATCTGGCTCACAATCTTATGAAGGCGCGTTATAGCTTTATATACAGATGGTGAATTTTCTGGTATGAATATGCAGCAGCTGGATCCGATGACCCTGCAAGCTCCGCCCCTATCGGCCAGGATGACGTCAAGGACAAGACGATTCTGGAGAACAACAATTCTCATCACTGATTGTTCCTCTGTCAGATTGCCTAGGGCGGCTATAGTCTCGTTTACTACAGCTTCGAGAGTCTTGGTTAGTCTACGTATCAGCTTACTATTTGATATTGTACCTATATAGGGAAAGATACCTTTATTGAAATCTACATACTTGTCCCATGCCGTCTCAGTATAATCGACAACTGGGAGATCTCTTCGCTCTCTATTGTGTACTAAATGAACATTCCGATAATAATCAGGGGGAGCTAGGAAAACAGGTGGCAGAAGGAATGCTATGTAACAGGTACCATCCCAATCTAGAGGCAGACGCATATATGCCGTCTGACCACATATAAAGTAAGAATGGCGAGAAGCTCTAAATGAAGATTTACCTTGATCACTATATTCTACTGTAGTAACGCATTGGCTATGGCCCATATGTATGGAACCAACTTTTCTTACACATAATTCACCCTTAACTGGAAATACTGACATAGTGGGCAGAATTAGTTCAACTTCGGATTTGACATTCAGAATCATAAGATTAGGTGTAAAATTACCTAATTTATACACTTCATTTTCTAGATCAGTTCCTGTTCTACTGGGGTGACCCTCCTTATTAGGATGACAGACTTTGAATAAAACTAGATTCAGATTTCCCCATATCCAATGTTGTTGATAAACTGCTGTGTCTGGGTCTATGGAATTTAGTAAACTAAACCATGCTCCACAGGAGCCATTGTGTGTGAACGGATGTGGAAAGAAAGGCAGAACTCCTTTGTTATTCTGATAGGGAGGGAGTCGGCCACACACCCAACAATTGGTGGCATTACTAGTCTGATGGGAATGATGTAACATACTAATGAAAGTGTTATTGCGCAGCGCAAGTCTATAAGATAATTCATGTGGCGGTAGGTCACTAAAAGAATGTTCAGTAGCAACATTATAAACATGTCCAGAAATAGGATGATATATGTGCAAAATCACACTTGTAATAATTATTAAAACACTCAATAAAAACAAAATTAATAATGTCCTCATACAGTAGCTACGCAGTGATTTACAATACGCCTGTCGTTTCAACATTTCTCGGGTATTTTCTCTACTCAGGTCCAAGGGATACATGTCGGAGACAATTCAACCGCTTCACCTTGGAGAGGACTTAAACAATCAAATTGCTCGACTGTTTGGGCCTAAGCTTTAATTTATAGAGTCATTCTGTTCAACAAAAGGAAGTTTTGAATCAGTCTGTGAGGGAGTGCAGGGCACAGTGTCTATATCCGAGGATAGTCCATGAAATTTCTTAACGTGGCTGGAATGTATCCATCCTTTGCGGCCCTCCACTTTCACGGCTGTTCTTGTGGTCAGCAGGACTAGCTTCGGTGTTTTCCACCTGGGCTCCAATTGGGTTTTCCGATCGAAATTCCTCACAAACACCAGATCCCCCGGAGCAACGTCATGGGGTTTCACCTCAGTGTTGTCAGGAAAAGCTGCAGCTACCTGTGAACGACAAGATTGTAGTGCAGACATCAAGGAAGCCAAGTAATCTGTCAGCATATTACAATTAACATCAGTTATTTTACGTGGTATAGGCGTCCCCCACATATTTGGTGGTCTTCCGAAGATCACCTCATACGGGGATAGCCCTGTTCGAGAGTGTGCTACCATTCTTATGTAAAATAGTGCAACTGGTAATGCTACTATCCAGTCAACACCTTTCTCCTTACATATTTTAGACAATCTGATTTTCAAAATTTGATTATGTCGTTCCACGAGACCTGCTGCCTCGGGGTGTCGGACACAGTGGAATTTCCACTGATATCCCAACAAAAGTGAGACATGTTTCATTAATTCGGATGAGAAAGGCTGGCCGTTATCTGAATATACAACACGTGGTAAACCGTACCGCGGGAAGAATTCTCGAACTAACTGTTTGGCAGTAGTCGGGGCCGTGTAATCTGATACTGGGTACGCCTCAGTCCATCGGGAGAGAGCGCAGACAACTACCAGAACATATTTGAATCCTCGACATCGTTCCATCTGGATATAATCCATTTGGAGCACTTCAAAAGGATGATCAGGAGTCTGGAATCCACCCTGTTCTACGGGAACACTTTTTCCTGGGTTGAACTGACAACATATCATACAGGTACGGACTTTTTGTTTAGCTGCTGCTCGTAAATGTTTGTTGAACCAAATGTGTTGAATGCTATCTAGCATAGCTTTCTCTCCTAAATGCGCTGGGCTGTGAATTGTAGCTATAATGGCTTGGACCATAGAGTCAGGAAGAAACCATACAGATTTCTCCTTTGTCATCCATCCCTGATCTGTCTGGATCCCTCCTAGTTCAGTCCATTTCTTTAATTCTTCTGCAGTAGCATGTGTCTGTATGTCAATTACGTCAAGTGCGGGATCCTTAATTGTCATACACTGTGTTGGTGTCTGAACTATTGGCTTTGTCATGTCTAATGTGCGATTCTGAGCAGTCTGTTTAGCTGTTCTGTCAGCTAAATCATTGCCTTGAGAAATGATATCAGTAACCTTCGTGTGTGCTTTACATTTCATAATCGATATGGCAGTTGGTAGATGTATTGCGTCTAACAAGGCATGAATGAGGGTTCCGTGCTGAATGTGGGCACCATGGGAGGTTAAATAACCTCTCTCTCGCCACAGCACGCCGAAGTCGTGTACAACTCCGAATGCATAACGTGAGTCAGTGTATACATTAACTTTCTTATTTGTGGCTTGAATACAGGCTTGTGTTAGAGCAATAAGTTCTGCTGCTTGGGCTGACAAAGTATCTATACAATTTGTCTCAATAACTTCAGTGTCTGTTGTGACTGCATACGCGGCCACTAAGTCTCCTGTACTTGCTCTCATGCACGATCCATCTACATACAATGTCAGGTCTGGATCTAACAATGGAACGTCTGTCAAGTCTTGTCTAGGTTTCGTCTTTATTTCAATAATTTCAACACAATCATGAGCTAGTGGGTCTGTTCCAATTACAGGTAATAGTGTAGCAGGATTCAATGTATTACACCGTCGGATCTCTATGTGTGGCTGAAACAATGTCAGTTCATAACCGGTAAGTCTTGCTATGGTCAAGTGTTGTGTTTGTGTTCGGTTCACAAGAACTTCTACTGCATGTGGTACTTGTACTGTCAATGGATGTCCTAACAATATGGCATCGCTTTGTCTGATTGCTAAAGCTGTTGCTGCCACTGATTTCAGGCATGCGGGCAAAGCCTGAGCTACGGGATCTAATGTACTGGAAAAATAAGCACATGGCTTGCGTGATCCTGCTTGATCCTGAGTGAGTACTGACAAAGCAGTACCTTCGCGTTCTGTGACAAAGAGTGTAAAATGTTTGCTATAACATGGTGTTGCTAAAACAGGTGCTTGGCATAAAGCTTCCTTTAAGCTTTCAAAAGCTTGTGTATGTTCCTGAGTCCAAGGGAGAACAGTCGATGTGGCTGCCTCCTGTGTGGTTAACTGAATGAGTGGTTTTGCTAGAAACGCATACTGAGGGATCCACTGCCTACAATATGAAGTGAGGCCTATGAAAGCCCGCACCTCCTTTTGTGTCTGGGGTATTGACATGTTAGCAATTAACTGGATGCGATCTGGTGTAAGCTGCCTTCCCTCCTTGGACAGCGAGTGACCAAGATAAATAACTCGCTGGGCACAGAATTGCAGCTTAGAGGGAGACACTTTGTGCCCCTTGTCGGCTAGAAAATGTAAAACTGTCAGAGAAGCCTTTTCACATTCAGGTTCGCTTCTCGCGGTGATCAGCAGATCATCGACATATTGAAGCAGTGCAGTATTGACTGGCATGTGGATACTGTCAAGTTCTCGTTTCAGTGCTTGGCTGTAGATGCTGGGGCTTTCTGTGAATCCTTGGGGAGCGCGTGAGAATTTAAAGCTGCGCCCATTTAAACTGAATCCGAACAAATATTGGCTTTCCGGATCTATTGGGACGCTAAAAAAGGCATTCTTGAGATCAATTACAGTAAAGAATGTTGCTTCGGAATCAATTGCTGTCAATAATGATGATATATCGGGGACCACAGGAAATTGTGGCACAATGCACTTGTTTAGTTCACGCAAATCAATAACCAATCGGTATACTGGCGGAGCAGTAGGGTCAGTTCGTTTAAGAATCGGAATTATCGGCGAATTACATACATTGGAGTCTGTTTCTACAACTACTCCTTGGGCAATTAACTCATCAATGATTTTCAGCAAAGCCACTACAGCATCTTGCGGTAACTTGTATTGTCGCATTCGTGGTAATACCACTCCTGCCTTGAGTGTAACTCGGTATGGTGTAATGTTCATGCAACCAACATCAGTAGGGCCTTGTGCCCATAGATGTGCTGGTAAAGTCTGTAGTCGGGGATCCATGTCTCTAGACACATAGTGACCTTTAAAATCACGTAAAAACAACCTTATTCCTCCCGGAGAACAACATATTATGGCTCCTAGGGCTTTCAGAGTTTTAATTCCTAACAAATTTTCTGGGCATGATTTAGTAAGCAATAAATCTGTAGTTCGTGTCAAAGGTCCTATCGTAAGTGGAAGAGGCTGTGATACTTCATTAACAATAGGTTTTCCTGAAAAACCAAGGGAAACATTTTGAGAGCCTGAGAGGGGTGCCCCTGGAACTTCACTACGTTTTATAGTTGTACGACTTGCCCCTGTATCGAGTAAGAATTTTCTATCTTGACCTAATAATTCACTATGTACATAAGGTCCTTCTTGATCTACAGGAATCTCGATAAGCGGTAAGTCAACTTCCCTCTCTAGGCTGGTTCATGCGTAACGCTGATACTCAGGATATTCATACTGTGCAGTCTGATACATTTGTCGTGTGGTGGTTTGTGTGGCAGTAACAGGCAACGGTGGTGCAGCTGGCACAAACTGTATTGGCTGTTGTGCGGCTGGCATGGCCTGGGAATGCGGCATAGCTCCTTGTTCATTCTGATCTTGTCTGTGTGGCCGTGATCTTTCTTGTGTTTTACCTATGGCGATATTGTGTTTTAAAACTGGACAATCGTGTACGTAATGACCTGGCTTTTTGCAATAATTGCATGTCCCTTTTACCGGTCCTGCTGAATCGGACTGTGTCATACCCTTTTTATGTCCTTCAGCCGGTACTGTCTGAGACACTAGCATTTTCATTTTTGTATCTTTCATACGTCTTTGTTCGTGTTCTTGTTCATCTCTAATTCTATTGTGATGATACTGTAACATTTGTAGCATTTGTGACGGAGTGTTACTTTGCCAGGTACTCTCGAATTTCAATATTCTATTCTTTACTGGAGGTAAAGCATTTTCTACTAATTTTGTCACAAATAAATGTGGATACGACTCACTACTTGTTTTTATACCACTATTTATTCCAAAACATTTTTCAAATCGGGCATAATAGTCACTTGTGTCTTCATCATGCTTTTGTTTACAGGCCGTGATTGCACCCCAATCTTCCTTTTTCGTAGTTAACAAACGTGGCAGTACTTGTACTAGTAAACCTGGTAATGCTTTGACTTTATCCCCGAGCCCTGAACCTGCAGCTCGGGCCTTTTCTTCCGTTTCTAATGCTGTCCAATCTATCTTTTGGTCTCCCACCTCCCACTCTTTTTCTTTCAGTTTTTCATAAATACCAGCAGGTAAGAGCACCTTTAATATCGTCATAATATCAGGATAGGTATACTCTCCCATCAGCAACATGTCCTTAATTTCTCGGTGGAAACCCGCTGGGTCTTTGTCATGACTTGGTACTACTTTCTTCATTTCTAACAATTCAATTTTTGATATGGGTGTGTATACAAATACACGGTGAAACTCATTGTCTTCGCCTTTTATTGGGTGCACTTCTCGTAAGGGATTTTGTCTATCCATATAATACGGCGTTCTTTCTCTGCGGGGCAGCGGGAAAGAATCCGGATTTACAAAAAGGACATACTGTTTACGTGACACTAATATTTCTTTAATCAACTTGTTACTAGAACCTCTCCATCTGTTCGTGAGTAGTTCCGTTAATATATCAGGTAAAGGACCAGGGTCAGCATGTTGGCTCTTATATAGTATAAGGAGTTGCTGAATCATATAGATTCCAGCTAAACGTTGTTCATCTGTACTAAGGTTAAAAAACGTGTGTGCTACGGTCTCATCACCGTATTTTTCAGGACTGTCAATCCAGTGAACGGCTGATCTGGCCAATTCTTGCTCATCCATGGACTCGAGGAGGTGGTAACCCCTTCGTTCTCGTAGTAGTTTATCTGCGGCTTGGAACAGATGTTCAGGAGACTTTAAATTTATTACAGGCGTCGGATACGTTCTGCTATTATTTGGACATACAGAGTGTATGGGATCAGAAAAGCATCTAGTATTATTACAGGATCTTCCTCTGCCTACGTATGCTATGGTTTCTGACTGTCTTGCGGAATTCCCTGATTCGGAGACTTCATCTTGCTCGAACTCGTCTGTTTCCAATCTTTCTTCGTGAATGCGTTCTATTTCTCTACGGATTTTTCGGCACATGGCTATTATACAGTTTTTCTTATCGTGTCTCCCTTCTGATATATTCTGGCTCCATCTTGTAAGAATAAGCATTGTATTCGGGTCTACCCCCGGACGGTCTTGATTTCTGATCACGCAGTTTATGAGGAAACGTAACAGTTCCCCCTGTATCTCTACTTTCTGGAATTCCATAGCTCTGTTAATACATTCTGGGTCTCGCCCTGTTTGGACAAAATGATATATGTTATCTAGATGCGTAGTCATTCCTGGTAACCTCGCTAAATACTCTGCGGCTCGTCTGATACGTAATGATGCCAGGACCATTTCGTCCTCTTTACCGACCACCGGGTCATATCTACAATCTATAAGGAGTTCCTTAAGCGTACGTTCATTTACGAATTTGGGTGTACGTGAATGCGCTGATTCTTGAAAAATAAGTTTATTTATTCTAGGTGGCGTAAAAGTATTGCTTGCACCTCCCGTGGCCCCTTCAGGGGCGTCGGGTGTGAATGGATTCGTCGAACGTGACACAGCAACTATAGGTGTCGATACCACTGTAGAATCGATTGCGGGGACAGATGCGGAAACAGATGTGCTTGCCGGAGCTCGTGTCGGGACTTGCTGTTGCACGGGGACAGATACCTGATCCTGACGTTGAACCCCTCCGCCAGACGGTCTATGTGGTGTGGGGTTAGCATACTCGGGAGCTGCGTCATCTAGATATGAGGAAAGAAAAACATCTTCTGCGGTTCTGGGATGCCCCTTTGGATGTACCTTAATTGGAAATAATGGGGGTGGCAAGTCTTTTGGCATCTCTGGAACAGCCTTAGGTAGTCCTTCGGCTAGGAGGGGGTACATACCACTCATAAGAGCGTTTCTTTGTCTATCTACTTGTTCTGATTTCACTCGGATACCTTCCTCAATTAATATATTTTCTTGAACTTCCTTTGAACTCTCTTTACTCCTCTCTTCTTGTCTACGTGCTTTTTCTGTACGTCTATGAGATTCTTTACGCCATAACTCAACAGCGTCTTTCTGTGACTGTCTGACTTTTCTTTTCCATAACTCTTCCTCCACTTTCATGATGCACTCTGCATCCCAGGTTCCCGCTGCGGGCCACCTTTGACTTTCCGGCAATCCCTTGGTATAATCTACCCATAAATCAAGAAACAATATGGCATCTAAGCCATGCTTGTGATACATAAAATGCCCTGGGGTGTCCCTAGGAGGAATAGGAACTGCTTCTTCGAGCACCCCTTTTCTGGTAGTAATCTGTCTTAACTTCGAGAAGAGCGGCATCTCGACAACTGATCTGATACTTACTCTTGAATTCACTTAATACGGAAAACACAACAATGAACGGTGAACAATGAACAATCATTCATACCACAATATGCAAGACATTTGAACACTTTAAACATTTAAACATTAAACATTTTAACCTTTAAAAATGACCAACAATGATGACAGTCTGCATAACTAATCACCAAGCAGAATTCTTGACAATAACTAGATACTTCGGAATACTTGATATACTGCTAAACAGTACATATACACTGCTAAACAGTGCAGACCGGATTTGTGTACCCAAATCCGTCTTGACCGGCACAACCTATGTGCTGTCAACACGCCTCCCCGGCGATGGTACTCACCGAGTAGCTCCTTGAAACGGAAGGCCTCAGAGAATGAACGGGACTCGATGACTGCGGACAGCGGACCCTCTGGACATCGGGATTTCGAAAACCTGGTGGGCCTCTGTATACCTCGGATCTTGCTCTCTCAGCTAGGCTCTGGTCGGGATACTTCGCACTTCTCACCGCCTCGTCTGGGTTGATCGCAGCCTCAGTCGCCCCCGCTTGACCGGAGGGAGCTTACAGGAAATCCTGCTGGTACGCGTTTATGGTCCGTCCAGCTGTGGCAGGAGACCGGGCCTGCAACGCACCGCCGGCGCGTGAGATGAGAAAGTGTCCCTATTCGGGCGCCATTATGTGGTAAATAATTCTTTTTACCTTGACTGAATTTCATGCGGAATCTAAAATAAAGTAAAATAGCTCAGAATAACAAGAGGCAGAATCCGTGGTATAAGAGATTTTCTGAATGGGCTTTATTCCAAAATGGCCGACTCGAGTGGCGGCCTTCAGGTTCCGTCACCACGAGGGTTCAGGAAGTGAAGTACAATACTTTATTGACAAGAAGTAACTTTTATAGGTCTTACATTACAATGAAATGAATGCAAAAGGCGTAACAATTGATAAGAGGAATGACATATTGGTACGTAATCGAAACTAGGCGTAATAAGGAGCAGAAAGAAACATGATTGGCTCTGATTATCATGCATAGGTGGATCTATAAGATAATACTTAACATAGATGCGCGCGCAGCAGCATGACGTGTGATTGACGTGCAACTAGGGGGTGACGGGGACTTGACATTTAGCTCTACATGTGGAGACGAGAAGTCTGGGGGGTCAAGTCATTGATGGCGGATCTGACAGAGAACATGTTGGCGGTGGACGCACATATGTTTGCGTCTTGGACACTGGAACTGGAGGGAACATACATGTACTTGTGACATGCACATAGAACCGTTGGGGTCCAAGATAGGGGACATAACTGATCAGGAAAATCCACATTTCCACACAGTGGTGAGCGTCCTGATGTGAGAGTTTCTCTCGCTCGTTGGCCGTGACATAATTATTTTCCTCGCTCGTCACCAGGCGGCTCCGGGGATGTGACGCCCACCATTTTGTGTTACTAGTTTTCTCCGCATCAATAACTGAAGAGAACGGCGTCATATATACTGTCTCTCCTGTTGGGGAAATATTTATATGACGAGAAGCACCTCATTGCAAGTGCATTTTCCTGCTAATCTCAAGAAATGGATTTAGTTGTACTTTCTTTCCCTGCGTAATGTTTTCATTGTATTATGAAGAGGTGCCCGCCATTTTGGAAGCAATAATATTATTATAACTATTGTTTGGTAGGCTCGGCGCAGTTTCTGTTGATTTAGCAGTGCAGAGCATTAATGAGCATTTGACTGCTCTTTATACAACTCTCTTGGAGGAAGTTTTACTTTTTATTTTACAATACCTGAAATAACATTTAGTTCTTCAGACCTGTTTTTTGCACTGAAGTCTTTCATCTAGTGTTGCTCCTATTTTAAACAGTGATGAATGGCAGAGTCAATAGATTTATCACCCAAAGGAAATTCTTCTTCTTCCATTATCAATGTGCCTTCTAATGCGAATAAGGCTCCTAGTAAACGATTAAAGAAGGACCCTCCTTCTCTGCCAAAACACCCTTCATCGGTATCCTTAGACCTCCTGTTGGAAGAAATAAGGGCTTTTCGCCCCTTTGTTGAAGAAACAAATTCCAAAATTCAATTTTTAACAGACAACTGGTCGCAAATGGAAGAAAGGCTCACAATTGCGGAACAATCTATTCAATCTCTAGAATCTTCCACAGGAAACGTAATGGCGTAATTCTCAGGTTTCAGCACTACAAAGGCAGGTCGAAAATCTTGAAAATAGGAATAGGCGTAACAATCTAAGCATTTACGGTCTGCCAGAAAAATCAGAAGGATCTGATCCTATTGCCTTCTTCAAGTCTTTCCTTCCGAAAGTCCAGAAATTACCAGATGACTCTCCTCTCAACATCCAGAGGGCTCATAGATTGGGCCCTCCATTTGACACGGCTTCATCTTCTGGCATGAGGAAACCTAGAGGAGTTATTCAATATTTTCTAGAGTATAGGGATCTACACATGGTTCTAGCAGCTGTTATATCCATTGGACGCATTTCTTGGTCAGGTAACGCATTATTCTTTTCACAGGATTATGCAAAATCTTCTGCTAAAAGACGCAAGGAGTTCCTCGCTCTACGACCACGTCTTCATTCTATGGGTGCCCGTTTTGGTCTTTTTCATCCATGCCTTTTTAAGGTGATTTATAACAACAACAATACTACTTATGAAGATCCTATGAGACTGATAAGTTTCCTCAACTCCTGTGGCGCAGAGAATATGGACATTTCCTCCTCTTCTTTGCATTCTAAGTAGTCTACTCTGTTGTCTTCTCTGACAATGATTATGCTCTTTTTTTTTCTTTTCAAGTTTTTCGTGATCTATTATATTGGTTGTTCTTTTTGTTGCTCATATTAAGGTTTAAAACTTGATGTTAATCCTTTTTTCTTCCCTTACAGAGTTTGCCTTTGTGTCACCATATGATCCATATGTGTTGTCTGTCGATTGCTCTACAGCCTCCCCGTCTTCCTTTGTCGCTTCTGGACGTGCCATCCTTCCATGTGGTCTCATCCTCCCCCACCTTTCATTTGTCTAGACCTTTTTGTAGGTATGTTGTGTCTCTCCCTTGTAATGTTTTTTCTTCTATGCGTTTGTATTTCTCTCTCTTTTTCCTGGCTTTTTTCTTTCTTATCTAGATATAATACTCTTCTCCACCTGTTGAATATTCCTTCTTTTCCTTTCTTCTTCTTCTCTTTCTGTACTTTCTTAAATTTCAGTTATAATTTGCATTTACTTGCATCGATTTTACATTGTATTGGTATTTGTGGTAAAGTTGGTTAATATTTTCTATTCTCGTCTGACAACTCCTTATGCTTCAAATTGTATTTACATCGTTTTGCATTTCATCTGCTTTTTAATTATGTTTTCTTCAAGGATTGTCTATTGTAACATTTAACATATTTCTTTGACGTATGGTTTTAAAGATTTTTACATGGAATGTTAGAGGTCTAAATTCCCCTATTAAGAGACAAAGAGTGCTATCAATCTGGCTAAACTGGAGTCGAAAATTGTTTTGTTGCAAGAAACTCACCTCACTGAATCTGAATCTCTAAAGCTCAAGAAAAATTGGGTTGGTGAACTCTTCTACTCCCCTGGGGATGGTAAACGAAATGGCGTCATCACTCTAATTAACAAGTCACTGAAGACCTCCCTTTTATTGCAAGGAAAAGATGAAGAAGGTAGATGGTTATATACCAAATTGACGATTGATGGTGTTCCTCTCTCTCTATTCAATATATATGCTTCCACTTCTGGTGATGCCCCTTTTTGGTCCCATTTAAATCAATTGGTGTCCCAACATTTTGACAGCAATGTAATTTTAGCTGGAGACTGTAATCAAGTATTTGACCCATTTTTAGACCGGAAATCTACAGCCCCTTTCTTCCCTTCAAAAGCACATAAAAATTTGATGCAAACTATAAAACAATTACATTTATCTGATGCGTGGAGATTATGTAATCCGTCTTTGCAAGAACATACCTTTTTTTCTTCACCTCATCAAAACCAATCAAGAATTGATTATCTCTTCACATAACACAATATCACTCAGTCTCTTATTTCTGCAGACATAGGTCCTATATTAATCTCCGATCATGCCCCTGTCTCCATTATATTAGACCTATTACCTAATTCAGACCACTTAAATCCCTCAAAAAAGATAAGGCCCCTGGATCTGATGGTTTCACTTTTGAATTCTTCTTACATTTCGCCCAAATTTTAATACCCAAACTTCACTTTCTAATTTCTTCTTTCCTTTCTTCAGGTAATTCTTCTGGTACTTTTATGGATGCTTTAATTCGTCTCATTCCAAAGGAAGGGAAAGATCTACGTTATTGCAAAAAATATCGACCCTTCTCCTAAGTTAATATAGCCTCTAGATTGGAATCTTTCTTACCCCATCTTTTAGGTAAGGAACAGTCAGATTTCGTTAAAGGACGTAATATCAATGATAACACCCATTTATTTTTTGACATCATATCCAAATCTTCAAATCTCTCAGAACCCCTCGCTGCTATCGCCTTGGATCCTGAAAAGGCATTTGATAGGGTACATTGGCCTTTTATTTTCCAGGCCTTAAAATGGTTCGGTTTTGGTCCAAACATTATTTCCTTGATTTTTCTCCTGTACTCAAGTCCTAAGGCTGCCATCTTTGCCAACGGTCTTACCTCTTCCTATTTTTCTCTTCGCAGAGGAGTAAGACAAGGATGTCTCCTATCTCCTTTTCTTTTTAATCTAGCCTTAGAACCCTTCTTGTCTAAACTAAGGCAGAATCCATCCATAACGGGTTACACATCTAACTTTCTACCAATCAAATTAGCTGAATATGCTGATGATGTTCTTTTATTCCTTTCTCAACCTCATACTTGCTTACTGGCTTTCTTAAATTAAGTTAAATTATATTCTTTAGTTTCGGGTTACAAGTTAAATAATGACAAATGTGATATTTTACCACTAACTAAATATACCTTTAAAGAAGACTTCTTAATCTCCAATTTTACCTGGAATCCCCTTCACATAAAATATCTTGGTATATGGTTTACCCCCCCCCCAATTAAATCCTCAATATCTCAACAATGCATTGAGAAACTCAGTTCTCTCACAACCAAATGGCATCCCTTATATCTCTCCTGGTGGGGCCGGCTTGACACTATTAAAATGATGCTAACGCCTATTATCCTATATCTTCTTTCTAATATCCCACTTTCCATTCCAGCGAAATGGTATCATAAACTTAACTCCATTCTTATTTCCTTCCTCTGGTTAAACAAAAAACCTAGAATGTCCCTATTAAAATTGACGCAACGGAAATCCAAAGGCGGGGCCCGTTTTCCAGACTTTCCCAAGTATCATAAAGCTTTTTTAATAAAACATGTTTCCAAGTGGTTGTCAGTTCCTTCTCCAGATTCACCCCTCTGGATTGACCTGGAGGCCTCCTTTCTTTATCTGTTTTCTTTTCAAGAATATTTGTCTTTTATGAGGAAACCGCAAAAGTTGCAAACACCAATCATTAAACACTCATGTAACAATTTTAAAAAACTTATTCATATTGAGCCACATGATCTCAATTCATTTCTTAATTCCACTATTTGGCACAATAATTATATTTGTATTAAGAAGAAAACAACTTATTGGAAAACTTGGAGAGATAAAAGCATCTTATGGGTGAATCAGTTATTGAAACATGATACCTTATTAACCTTCACCAACGCTCGCTCCCTTTTTCATATACCGCTATCATTCTCACATGAATTTCAATTCTATGCTCTGCAATATTAGATGCTTATGCATATTTTCAATCTTTACCACACTCTCCCCTATCAATTGATTACGCATGGTCAAATATTTTAAGCAAATCACCTAAAGCCACTCGCACCAAGAGCTAAAACAAAGACTGAAATTTCCTGGGAAACTGACTTAGACATACATTGGACCATCGCTATTTGGGATAAAATCTGGTTGAAAATTAGAAAGTACTCGAGAGCAGCTAGTACCGGCCAGGCTTTCCCTGGAAAATACACACCATCCTGAACGATGACCGTGAAAACAGTGTATTCTTGGCTTGAAGTGAGCCACTGAGCTGGAAATGTGTAGATTTGTCTTTGCTATTACTTGTTCGTGTCATACAGAGAGGGACGCATTCTTTCTTTACTGTGTAACGTCCCCTTTTCTCTTCGCAAGTTCCGCGTCTCTCCGCTGCCGCCTAAACATGAAGCTTTTATTGCCCACCGAGTGTCATTTCCCAGTCGGGGTCTCTGAAATCAAGCCTGTGACATTCTTACTTCCAGCCTCGGATGCGTAGATGTCCTAACCCTGCGGCACTAGGAGCTCCTCTCACAATACCTTCCGTACATCTTTCATTCGCTGAGGAATGGTAACCGTCCAGGCATGGGGTCTGCCTCAGAGCCAGGCAAAGTCAGAGGCGGCGCCAGGAGTGTAATAAAGAAACAGCTTCAGCTCCTACGTGCCAGGCAGTACGTCACTTTATTTTATATATAAAGTTTGATATTGGCGTGTAGCCTGTTTCCAAAAGCTCCCAATTCCAGCAGAGAAACGATCCCATGCAGGGCAGATGAACTGAGCCGGAATGGGAGCACGTCAGTCAGTGCTTAATTTGAACCGGTGGTTTCCGGTGTTCAGCAGCAGCACTTAACTATCAACACCAGTGCCTGTTGATGATTGAGATGGGGCTCATCAAAGTTGATGTATCGTTGTAAGTGATGGTGGTGCTTTTGTGAGGTCCTAACCTCTCGCAGCGCTTTTTAGATGCTGTTATATCTTGCTGGTGCTTTTATAGCGCTTTACAGCACTTGGACGGTTTTTAAGTGCCGAGGAATCAGGCGTGATGGGATGGGAACGACAAGCTCGCTTTGTGTGTCTCCAGAGTGCACAGAACAGAGAGGCTGCAATTTGAAGTGACTCCCACAGCCAAACACAAGCCCCAGTATAGAATGACTCCCCAGAGCTCAGTGCTGCGGGAGCCCCTCCCCTCCGCGACCCACCCTTCCCAGAGCAGCAACTGGAGGTGGCAAGTGGGCGAGTAGAATCCATAAGGTTTTGGGGGTGTCAATCTAGCTAGGTGAAGGTAGAGCTGCTGTGTGGCATTTCATTTGTATTGTACATTTGCTGTGCACAATGTCTAGGTGATAGCATTGTTGTCCCAATAGGTATTCCGTTGAAGAGCAGCAAACAGTGTGAACAGCCTCGGCTCACGAGTAAGACATCATTGTGTGTGAGAGACCAGTAACCATCCCTTACATCTACCTGAATAACTACAGTTTCTTGTGTCCGAGTGACTCCGAAAATCGAACCGCCCTTGACGAAGGTCACAGTTTTGGCATACAAGAGAAGTGAAACGCAAGGCACAGAACGATTTCTACACGAAGGGGTTGTGTAGCTCATCGCACACATTTGTTTTAGAACGAGAAGAATTAGTGAATTATTTGCAGTGCAAATGCTGAGCATGCACAATATTGCACTACAAGGAGTCAACCCTTCCCACAGGGCTGCTGCAGTTTGCTTAAACACAGGGCATGCATTTACAAGAGGATGGCACGGAATTCATTTTAGAACGTGTACTTTTATTTGGCCGAAACTGTGGCTCCAGGTACACATTATCCACATACCCAGAATGCACCTTTCACCGTCAGAAGTCGCGCCCTGTTCGACAGCGACATACATATCTCTGGCTTGCACCGCCCCACTGTGCCCCCTCTATTGGCACTCAGCTCCACATAGCACTTCCGTTCTACAAACATTGGGAGTTTGTCTTCTGTTCACAATCACTTACATCAAACGGACAGATTTTAAACCAACACCACCCCTTGCCTAGCAGCACGTGACAAGATTATGAGTGGGCGAACTTTATTTAGTCTATTGTACAGCTGTGCCCTCGAGGGTAAATAAACTAGTACCAGAAAAGGGTCTGAAATCAAACCCCTTATTAAGTCCAAGCCTTTCCTAAGACATATGTACGTCCTGATGAAAGCTTGCCCAAGACTGCCTTCCATCCATTGTTTACTGTTGCCATTGTGTTGTCCCTCAGCTTAGCCTGCTTTCTTTTTACTGTCTTTATTTGCTTTAGGCTCTCCAGCATGTTTGTGTACCTCCCGTGGAGTCGGTTTTCCAGCGGAAATACTCTGAGATGGACTTTTTTGTATGTACGCTGACCCAAGTTCTGTCAAGTTACCCAATCTGGTTGTAAATAGATTTATTTTAAAAGCTGTTGTAATTGATTTTAATTTTCAGGCTGTTAAGTTGTTGCTTCGCATTTGTTTTTTTCCGGCTGGCCTGTGTCACTGGTTCGAATGGAAGACTCATAACGCGGTCACTTTCACCCTTTTAAATAACAAACACGTCCTGAGTCCTTCTTTTCTCAGCGCACTGCTGACTCATCTACGGCTTGTTAGAGCTATATATATAAATGCAGTTACAATTACAGTACACCACATACAGCCACAACACTCAAAACAAAAATACATGGGTAAAAGACATTGCCATTTACAACGCCCATAGCCCCAACTCTCGCAAATGCGAGACCTATTGCATTGCAAATGCTTGTTTAGCTATGTTGTGATGTTTGCAGGTGATTGTCTTAGGGTGAACGGTTGGTGCTGCCAGTTCACCCATACCAAAGGTAAGTAAGTAACTTTGTGGCCTTTATGGGTAAGAGGTAGATATCATTGAAGCTGACTTTGGTGCTGCGTTGTACAGTATGCTGTAAATAACTTACAATGTGACACTAATGTGAGTGGGGTTGTAGTTACTGTTGGAGCTGCCAGGACACATTGGGGTAGATTTACAAACATTTTGCTCTTGGTTAGCGTGATTTTAACCAACATAAAAAAATGTCTTTTTCTAATTTACTTTCCAGTGCAAAAACGTGTTATGTGCTGGAAAGTAACCTGGAAGTAAAGTAAAGCAGCGCAAAGCACTGCTTTGTATTACTTAGCGCCAAGGGGGCATTACATGGGTGATACATGGGCCTTCCCATGCAACCAGACTTGCTTTTTGACACAAAACCCTACCAACAAAAAATAGTAGACAGGGTTTAGCGCCAAAAGTTAACTCTACTTTAAAGGAGTTGTTAAAAGAAGAAATGCTTTTATTTCTCCTTTCTTTTCTTACTTTGCATGTCTGCTGTATTGTGCAGCACACACAAAAAGTGGGAACATCCTTTAAACTTGTCTAGCCATAGCATTTTGCAGAGGAAGGGTACCCTTCCAGTACAAAACCTATGGTAGACTCAGGCACGCACCCTAGCAATATGGTGTTAAGGTGTGCACATGGCGCATGTCAGCAGAAATCAGCGCCGGCGCTAGGGAGAGGGTACGAGAGAGCCATATCTCTGTAGATATGGTGCTCTCCTGCTCCCTCCCTGTCATGCAATGCAGCGCAGCCTCTTTGGGTGCTGCAATGCAGCGTATCTTTTTGGAATTCCGGCCCTAGCTTTGCTAACACTAACTTTTTTTTGTGATGCTTGTTACATCTGTAAATTTTGAAATACATCTTAACTTGTGACTGATATATTTATTTCTATTTTGTTTTACAAAACACTACTTGCCTCTTTTCTTTCACTTCAGAGTATTTGATAGATGAGTGAATGGATACACAGATTGACAGGACTGATAAAGAGGTCACATCTCTTAGTCATCGACTATATTCTATGTTGAGATCACTTGAATGCAAGCTTGAGTATGTAATTCGTTGAAAGTTTTCTTTACTGCATGTAGCTAGATTCAGTTCACCCCTCTGTGCTGGAGACACACGCTGCATATCCCCTCGGAGCACAGCAGTGATTGTGTTGGCAATATGTATGGTGTTGAGGCCCACCATTGTCGAGGATGAATGGAGCGCGGCGTGAAATGTTGACAGTGTGTACATAGTAAATTAATGAGGCTAAGCGGGCGTTGATTGCACAGTACACATGGGCAAGAGCCTGTGATGTAATGGCCAGAGCATCAGACTTTTGAACTGAAGAACCAGGTTCGAGTCCCAGCATTAGCAGCAGCATTCTGTGATTCTGGGTAAATCACTTAGGGGCATATTTGCAAGTTTAATGGTGCTGCGCTGTCCTGTGTCAAAGGGAAAGAGCAAATATGCACAGTATTTATCCAATACAGCCCTTTTCTGTCCTTTTCGCTGCTGCCGTTTGATGGCACATTTGCACCATGGTGCCTCCTTTGCATGCAGGAAGGGGCCTCTTCCGGCACAAAAACAAATCTTTTTCCTCTTTCTTCGTGCTGCAGAATACAGCACATGTAGAAAGAGGAAAAACAAGGAGAAATAAAGATATTTCTCCTTGTTATGCTTCTCTTGGGGAGGCCTAAGATAATGGAGCTTTCCCAGGTTTACAAGTCCTTGTAAATCTTGGAATGCCTCAAAACACATGGGAGTTGCGTGGAAACACCCACCGAAAAGCCCATAGAAATCCTCGCTTGTGCAGAGTAAGGCACTGCAGTGACTTGTGCTTTGTTGCCTTACTTCAGATTGTTGAAGCTATTCAAAGCCACACAAAGTGGCTTTGAGTGGCGTCATAAATCTGACTTAGAGGCTTGCATCGTGCATGTACCACTGGTGCACATGTAAAGCACTATGATGCCCCTGAGTCAAGTTAGTACTATTAAAAACTGCAAGTACAAAATAAAATAATAAATACTTGCATTGGGCTTCATTTCACTGACCTGGATCTCCACCGAGGGTCCTGAAGGTGTGCAGAACTGACATCGGTCACTCTGTGGCCATTATTAACAGTGATCACAGCTCAGAGAGGGCAAGATAGAAGTCAGTTGGGATACAGTGGATACACTCATCACCATACGCCTTCAACCGTAAATACATGTGAGACTACTCTAAAAGAAATTAACTTCGTCCTCACAGAAAGGGCATGTCGAGGACAGAAGCCAACAAGGACCTGTAAGGAGTGAAGGGACCTAAAAAGGAAATGCCAAAAGGACCAATGTTGTACATGATCAGTTATCTTTATATTGTATTCTTTGTATGTAAAGTCTTTCTTTGCGTTCTCTCTTCCCATTCCTTCTAGAATACCTGTGTGTATTCTAGCGTGCTTTGATTACGCATTCAATACCTGTCAGTTGCTTGTCTGGTCAGCTTGTGAAGTGTTCGCTTAGCTGCTGTCTTAAATAAACGTAATTAATTTACCTAAAGAAGTCTTTAAGATGCCCGTTATTGCTTACAACAATTTTTTATCAAGCTGCTCGTTATTGCTTACAAAAATGTTGGCGATGATCTTGTGTGATAGTGCTGACCGGATGAGCTGTCGACAAGCTGATGAGATTTCAGTTGATTCCAGCTTGTCGTAGGCGCAGCCCAGCGATGAACACTTCAGACCATTTCTACGATAGTGGTCCATAAATTTGATGTACGCTATCATCAAATTGGTTGTTTCGGTGAGTCTTTCCTGTTTTGGAAGAAGACGAGTGTCCTGTTCCTGTGACGTCATTTCAAGAAACTGTGAGTTGCTTTTGCCAGTATTCAAGTCTGTGAGTGCGCACGTCATCACAGCACACAGCTCAGCCATTGTAAGACAATCATTTTTTTTTTGAGTCAGCGCTGCAGTCTGCAAGAACGTACGTCATCACGTTACGTGTTTAGGCCTGTCTATTACGGTGATGTAAAGTCATTCACATCACGGCTGGAAACCACTGTGTGAGTACTCAGGTGACACGCACACCACTAGAGTGTTCATTCTAGTTGTTTGTGTAAAATACACGCTCGGCGTCGGCGCAGTCACTGTTACGCGCACATCTGTAGCCTACAGAACCCCAGTGAGTAATACATTGTTCATTTATCTATTTAAATACCACATGGAATAGCGGTCAACGCGAAGTGACATGCACATCACAGGTATTTGCAACCTTTTCTTCAAACGTATTTTACACAGTGATGTGCACACCTACAAGATAAATTAACACTTGTGTTCCACATTTCACATTTTCATCATATAGCTCTAATTCTTTTGATTTATTTATAACATTTACAGTCATGTCTACCCAGAGTTTTGCTGTTGCTTTGCCTCCCCAATTTTTAAGTGAACCTAGCACCCCTTCTATACCTTGGGAAGACTGGATTGTTATTTTTGATAACTATCTGGATGCTTTGGATGGGCAAGAATGTTATGCAAAACGGAAAAAAGCTTTGTAATTGAGCTCATTGGGAAACGAAGGTCAATGTGTGTTCAGGTTTTCATCACAAGCATTACAAGCAAATGGATAACCAAATGCCAGACAACTATAAGGAAGCAAAATGTAGACTTGAAGTGAGATATGCAAAGGAGGAGAATCTGGTGATTAATCGCTATAAATTTTATACTCACCACAACGTAGTGAAGAGTCTATTGTTGCAAGACTGAGGGAATTCTCTGTTAAATGCAGTTTTTGGAGCTATGACGGACAAATTAAAAAGGGACCAGATAATTGTACAATGTAACACTAGGAACATTCAAGAAAGGTTGTGGGCAGCTAAGAATCCCACATTAAAAGTAGCCATTTATTTAGCAAATGTTATAGAGCAATCTGAGTGTTGCATGAAAGAGTTACAGAAACACAGCATTAACCAAGAGGTGTCTGAAGTATCGGAAAATAATGCATGGGAAGTGAGTGACCAATGTGAGGATGATTCAATAGCTTTACCAAGGAATAAAAATAGGTTTCGTAACAAAAAAACTAATTATACAAGGGGACCGAAACATTTTGTTCAAGATGTGGTAGCAATGGTCACACATCTGAATCAAAATTTTGTTTTGCTTCCAAAAATGAATATTTAAAGTGTGGCCGCCTTGGCCATTTCTCTAAAAAGTGTAAAACTAAGACTCGTCCCAAAGTAGCAGTAGTCCAGGAAAGTTCAACAGAGAACAAAAAGGAGAAGGATAGACTTCTGGTAGTTGTTGATGGAGATGTTTGTTCTGAAAACCAAAGGCGAGAGAACAGACCCAAAGTGTTACTTTCAATTGATGGGCAGCAAGTATCACTTATGGTAGATATACTATAATTCCTAAAACTATGTTTGATAAAGAGTGGGGAGAAAAACCTTTACAGCACAGCGATATTTCACCTGCAGGATACCAAAGAGAGTCCATAGATATAGTAGGTTTCTTTGAAGCACAAATTGTTTTCTCAAACAGGTCCACCAAAGGAAAAAAATATGTTGCTATGGATGGGCCCCCCATCTTAGGGTGGATTCACCAATATGATCTTCATATTATTGTAAACCCTAGAGCTCCTTCACAAGTCATTGTTGTTGATGACGTAACCCTTGATGAGATACTTCAGGAGGCTAATACTGTATTTCTGAATGAGTTAGGAGAACTTAAAGTTATGTTCACAAGATTTTGTTAAAAAAGATGCATTACGAGTTCAACACAAACTTAGAAGAGTCCCTCTAGTGGTTAGGGATGAGGTAAAGTCTCTCATAGAAGAAATGTTACAGGATGGTGTGATTGAACCTGTTGAGGCGTCTAGTTGGGTGTCTACAGTAGTAATCACTAAAAAAGCTGATGGCAAAATTAGGTTCTGTGTGGACTTAAGGTCCCTGAATAAATGTGTTGTTGTAGATACCTTCCCCTTACCAAATATTGGCAAGTTAATTTCCACTTAAGCGCATACCACCAGATAAGATTACAAAACAGCTCAAAACATCTTACAGCTTTTATTACGACAGAAGGAACATTTCAATTGACACGGCTGCCCTTTGGGCTATCATCAGCAGGCAGTGTATTCCAACGTATGGTCACGAAGATTTTTAAAGGTATTGACAAAGCAATATTTTTTCAGGATGATATTCTCTTTTTTGGAGATTCCATCAGTGACCACAACAAGGTTATTAAATCGGTCCATCAAAGAATTGCTAATGTGGGTCTCACCCTTCGTAAAGAATAGTGTTCTTTTCTGGTCATATTGAATATCTTGGTTATGAAATCTTTGCTCTAGGAATAAAACCTAAAAAAAAAATATTGGCAGCCATTCAGTTAGCCCCATGTCCTTCTGATAAAGACCAATTAAGGTATTTCATGGGACTTATAGAATACTATTCTAAATGTGTTCAACTTTCTCTGATAACATTTTGTATTTAAGATAGTTACTGAAGAAAGGTGTAAAATTTGTTTGGGGGAACAACAGATCAATTGTTTTAATTAATTAAAAAAAGAAATTTGTGAGGCAAATGTTTTAGCACCTTTTGACATCAAACGAACGTCTATTCTCATGGTTGATGCTAGTGCTACCGGTTTAGGTGTGGTGCTATTACAGAAACATCCTAAGGGCTTTTGCCTCTAGAACACTCACGTCATCGGAACAGAACTACTCAGTCATTGAAAGGGAAGCACTTGATGCGGCATTGGGTGTTCAATATTTCCACACTTACCTTTGGGGTACAAGATTAGTGCTTAAAACCGATCACAATCCATTGTTGAAAATGTTGTCGCCTGGTGGTGCGGGCAAGGGTTCAGTGAAGTTGGCGAGACTAGCTGCCAAATTACAAGAATATCAATATGAAGTTTCTCATATTCAGGGTTGGAAGAATCTCCAAGCAGATTGTCTTTCTAGACTTTCTATTTAATGGGAACATTTGGATAGTTCGTCTTTTACAGTAGCCAATGAAGATGGAGCTGTTGCTTCCGTTCAGGATGTGGTTGTTGTTGGTTGAGGAACTTTTTCTTGTGATGAATGGTGTAGAGAGATGGATGCTGATCATGTCCTTAAAGTAGTTATGGATCTGATTAGGTTAGGTACCAGGCGTGTGAGTTGTGTTCTAGTTTTAGTGCGTCCCTTTCTTAAAATCTTGGACGAATTGTCTATTTGTGGTTCAAATGTCCTCATGAGGGGAGATAGATTTGTTCCTCCTTTTGGTTTAAGGTCCAAACTCCTTAATTTGGCTCTGGAGCACTTGGGTCAAACATTGACTCAACGAAGATTAAAAACTGATTTTTGGTGGCCAGGCATGGACAAACAGGTGTCTTCTTGGTTTGAGAAATGCTCTGTGTGCAAAGAGGGGGAGAAAAGACTTACGGTAGGTGTCAAATGAGCTACGGGTCATATCACCAACTCAGGTAGTGCTTGGCATAGCATTTGTCTGGATTTCACAGGACCTATGAATGAATTACCACTTAATCAGTGTTTTGCTATCATAGTTATTGATATTTTTTCTAAGTGGTTAAGTGTGAGCTTTGTTAGAGGCATCACTACAGAGAGCACCATTGTTTTCTTGAAGAATTTATTTCAGGAGGAAGGTTTTCCTTCTGTTATAATTACTGTTAATGGCACTCAACTCGTTTCTCGTAACATTTGTACATTTCTTGCTGAGTGTGGTGTGGTACATCATCGCACTTTGTACAACTCTCAGGGAAATGGTTTATGCGTGAGAACTAATCGGGTTGTTAAGGGCATTATTCAGATGGCATGTGTGAGTGGAAGGTTTGCCCAGGATATGGTGCAAGAAATGGTTTGGGCTTATCGTACTACAAAACTCAATCAGGGTGATAAGTCTCAGTTTGAACTCATGCGTGGTAGGCTTCCTGGAACTAAACTTACTCCTACTTGGTTTAAGGAGTGGGTTGCTAGAGGTGCTGCTTCGGTTTCTGTACCTGTTGATGTTTCCCAAGGCAGAAAAGTTCACATTTCTAAAGGCGATTTGGTCAAAGTAAAACAAGGTAGGTTTAGTAAGGGTCTTACTAAATTCAGAGGTCCATTTACAGTTAAGGATGTTTTTCCACATTATGTGGTTTTCACAAATGGTGAAAAATTGAATCTTCGCCATGTGGCTTTATATAAAAAAAAACAAGATTTCACTTTCTCTTGACTTTGCTGACTCTAATATAATGTGCAGAGAACTAGTGGTTACATGTTGTCTGAAGTGGATGAGTCTGTTCCTGATTCGTTGGTTGGCAGTCGAAGGGAAGTAGGTGGTGGTGATGCCTGTGACTTTGGTAACAATTCACAAAATACACAAAAGTCTCTCGAGACCAGAAGTGTAAGATGTCGCAGACCACCTGCCTATTTAAATGATTACTGTTGTTGAATATTCTTTCTCAGTTTGTTTTTCATTTTTTCCAGGTTATTACTTTTCTTTTACTTAGCAAGAAAACCCTGACCAAGATTAAGGAGCTGCAACCTGTTAGAAACCCATTGCTGGTGGCAGGAGTCAAGTGTTACTGGAAGACTGCATGCTTCAAGTGAGGGAAGACATACTTTCATAAATTCTCAGGCTGCAATGAACTTTCTTTAGACCAAGAAAACCTTGAAGAGGGCGAGGGTAGGATGTGAGAAGGGCCTGGAATCACCATGACACTGTCTTCAGCCAGCTGAATGAGGAATGGTTTCTTTCTTCAGCAGGGAATGCCCACCCTGCTGTGGTAAATAATTTAATTACCGGGACTTAATTTGATGCGGAAAATTAATAAGAATAGCTCAATAAAATAAGAGGCAGAATCCGTGGTATTAGAGATTCAGAACGGGCTTTATTCCTATACAAAGGAACATAATTCGAATTATGGGCCTTCTATTCCATCACCACGAAAGTTCAGGAAGGAAGGAACAATACATTATTGACAGGTAATCATTTTTATAGAAAAGGCATTACAGTGAAACAGATGCAGGAGGCGTAACAGTTGATAACAGAGATAAAGGCATACATGCGTAACTAAAATGGGTGTAACTAGGCGTAACTAAAGAACGTCATTAGGTATGATGTCACAAATGGGTGGTTCCATGAAAGAATTTCGCAATGTCAGCAAAAATACTTGGCAGAGATGCGCGCAGCAGCATGACGTGTGATTTGACGTGCAACTAGGGGGAGAGAGGGACTTGACATTTAGCATTGCATTGGGCTTCATTTCACTGACCTGGATCTCCACCGAGGGTCCTGAAGGTGTGCAGAACTGACATCGGTCACTCTGTGGCCATTATTAACAGTGATCACAGCTCAGAGAGGGCAAGATAGAAGTCAGTTGGGATACAGTGGATACACTCATCACCATACGCCTTCAACCGTAAATACATGTGAGACTACTCTAAAAGAAATTAACTTCGTCCTCACAGAAAGGGCATGTCGAGGACAGAAGCCAACAAGGACCTGTAAGGAGTGAAGGGACCTAAAAAGGAAATGCCAAAAGGACCAATGTTGTACATGATCAGTTATCTTTATATTGTATTCTTTGTATGTAAAGTCTTTCTTTGCGTTCTCTCTTCCCATTCCTTCTAGAATACCTGTGTGTATTCTAGCGTGCTTTGATTACGCATTCAATACCTGTCAGTTGCTTGTCTGGTCAGCTTGTGAAGTGTTCGCTTAGCTGCTGTCTTAAATAAACGTAATTAATTTACCTAAAGAAGTCTTTAAGATGCCCGTTATTGCTTACAACAATTTTTTATCAAGCTGCTCGTTATTGCTTACAAAAATGTTGGCGATGATCTTGTGTGATAGTGCTGACCGGATGAGCTGTCGACAAGCTGATGAGATTTCAGTTGATTCCAGCTTGTCGTAGGCGCAGCCCAGCGATGAACACTTCAGACCATTTCTACGATAGTGGTCCATAAATTTGATGTACGCTATCATCAAATTGGTTGTTTCGGTGAGTCTTTCCTGTTTTGGAAGAAGACGAGTGTCCTGTTCCTGTGACGTCATTTCAAGAAACTGTGAGTTGCTTTTGCCAGTATTCAAGTCTGTGAGTGCGCACGTCATCACAGCACACAGCTCAGCCATTGTAAGACAATCATTTTTTTTTTGAGTCAGCGCTGCAGTCTGCAAGAACGTACGTCATCACGTTACGTGTTTAGGCCTGTCTATTACGGTGATGTAAAGTCATTCACATCACGGCTGGAAACCACTGTGTGAGTACTCAGGTGACACGCACACCACTAGAGTGTTCATTCTAGTTGTTTGTGTAAAATACACGCTCGGCGTCGGCGCAGTCACTGTTACGCGCACATCTGTAGCCTACAGAACCCCAGTGAGTAATACATTGTTCATTTATCTATTTAAATACCACATGGAATAGCGGTCAACGCGAAGTGACATGCACATCACAGGTATTTGCAACCTTTTCTTCAAACGTATTTTACACAGTGATGTGCACACCTACAAGATAAATTAACACTTGTGTTCCACATTTCACATTTTCATCATATAGCTCTAATTCTTTTGATTTATTTATAACATTTACAGTCATGTCTACCCAGAGTTTTGCTGTTGCTTTGCCTCCCCAATTTTTAAGTGAACCTAGCACCCCTTCTATACCTTGGGAAGACTGGATTGTTATTTTTGATAACTATCTGGATGCTTTGGATGGGCAAGAATGTTATGCAAAACGGAAAAAAGCTTTGTAATTGAGCTCATTGGGAAACGAAGGTCAATGTGTGTTCAGGTTTTCATCACAAGCATTACAAGCAAATGGATAACCAAATGCCAGACAACTATAAGGAAGCAAAATGTAGACTTGAAGTGAGATATGCAAAGGAGAAGAATCTGGTGATTAATCGCTATAAATTTTATACTCACCACAACGTAGTGAAGAGTCTATTGTTGCAAGACTGAGGGAATTCTCTGTTAAATGCAGTTTTTGGAGCTATGACGGACAAATTAAAAAGGGACCAGATAATTGTACAATGTAACACTAGGAACATTCAAGAAAGGTTGTGGGCAGCTAAGAATCCCACATTAAAAGTAGCCATTTATTTAGCAAATGTTATAGAGCAATCTGAGTGTTGCATGAAAGAGTTACAGAAACACAGCATTAACCAAGAGGTGTCTGAAGTATCGGAAAATAATGCATGGGAAGTGAGTGACCAATGTGAGGATGATTCAATAGCTTTACCAAGGAATAAAAATAGGTTTCGTAACAAAAAAACTAATTATACAAGGGGACCGAAACATTTTGTTCAAGATGTGGTAGCAATGGTCACACATCTGAATCAAAATTTTGTTTTGCTTCCAAAAATGAATATTTAAAGTGTGGCCGCCTTGGCCATTTCTCTAAAAAGTGTAAAACTAAGACTCGTCCCAAAGTAGCAGTAGTCCAGGAAAGTTCAACAGAGAACAAAAAGGAGAAGGATAGACTTCTGGTAGTTGTTGATGGAGATGTTTGTTCTGAAAACCAAAGGCGAGAGAACAGACCCAAAGTGTTACTTTCAATTGATGGGCAGCAAGTATCACTTATGGTAGATATACTATAATTCCTAAAACTATGTTTGATAAAGAGTGGGGAGAAAAACCTTTACAGCACAGCGATATTTCACCTGCAGGATACCAAAGAGAGTCCATAGATATAGTAGGTTTCTTTGAAGCACAAATTGTTTTCTCAAACAGGTCCACCAAAGGAAAAAAATATGTTGCTATGGATGGGCCCCCCATCTTAGGGTGGATTCACCAATATGATCTTCATATTATTGTAAACCCTAGAGCTCCTTCACAAGTCATTGTTGTTGATGACGTAACCCTTGATGAGATACTTCAGGAGGCTAATACTGTATTTCTGAATGAGTTAGGAGAACTTAAAGTTATGTTCACAAGATTTTGTTAAAAAAGATGCATTACGAGTTCAACACAAACTTAGAAGAGTCCCTCTAGTGGTTAGGGATGAGGTAAAGTCTCTCATAGAAGAAATGTTACAGGATGGTGTGATTGAACCTGTTGAGGCGTCTAGTTGGGTGTCTACAGTAGTAATCACTAAAAAAGCTGATGGCAAAATTAGGTTCTGTGTGGACTTAAGGTCCCTGAATAAATGTGTTGTTGTAGATACCTTCCCCTTACCAAATATTGGCAAGTTAATTTCCACTTAAGCGCATACCACCAGATAAGATTACAAAACAGCTCAAAACATCTTACAGCTTTTATTACGACAGAAGGAACATTTCAATTGACACGGCTGCCCTTTGGGCTATCATCAGCAGGCAGTGTATTCCAACGTATGGTCACGAAGATTTTTAAAGGTATTGACAAAGCAATATTTTTTCAGGATGATATTCTCTTTTTTGGAGATTCCATCAGTGACCACAACAAGGTTATTAAATCGGTCCATCAAAGAATTGCTAATGTGGGTCTCACCCTTCGTAAAGAATAGTGTTCTTTTCTGGTCATATTGAATATCTTGGTTATGAAATCTTTGCTCTAGGAATAAAACCTAAAAAAAAAATATTGGCAGCCATTCAGTTAGCCCCATGTCCTTCTGATAAAGACCAATTAAGGTATTTCATGGGACTTATAGAATACTATTCTAAATGTGTTCAACTTTCTCTGATAAAATTTTGTATTTAAGATAGTTACTGAAGAAAGGTGTAAAATTTGTTTGGGGGAACAACAGATCAATTGTTTTAATTAATTAAAAAAAGAAATTTGTGAGGCAAATGTTTTAGCACCTTTTGACATCAAACGAACGTCTATTCTCATGGTTGATGCTAGTGCTACCGGTTTAGGTGTGGTGCTATTACAGAAACATCCTAAGGGCTTTTGCCTCTAGAACACTCACGTCATCGGAACAGAACTACTCAGTCATTGAAAGGGAAGCACTTGATGCGGCATTAGGTGTTCAATATTTCCACACTTACCTTTGGGGTACAAGATTAGTGCTTAAAACCGATCACAATCCATTGTTGAAAATGTTGTCGCCTGGTGGTGCGGGCAAGGGTTCAGTGAAGTTGGCGAGACTAGCTGCCAAATTACAAGAATATCAATATGAAGTTTCTCATATTCAGGGTTGGAAGAATCTCCAAGCAGATTGTCTTTCTAGACTTTCTATTTAATGGGAACATTTGGATAGTTCGTCTTTTACAGTAGCCAATGAAGATGGAGCTGTTGCTTCCGTTCAGGATGTGGTTGTTGTTGGTTGAGGAACTTTTTCTTGTGATGAATGGTGTAGAGAGATGGATGCTGATCATGTCCTTAAAGTAGTTATGGATCTGATTAGGTTAGGTACCAGGCGTGTGAGTTGTGTTCTAGTTTTAGTGCGTCCCTTTCTTAAAATCTTGGACGAATTGTCTATTTGTGGTTCAAATGTCCTCATGAGGGGAGATAGATTTGTTCCTCCTTTTGGTTTAAGGTCCAAACTCCTTAATTTGGCTCTGGAGCACTTGGGTCAAACATTGACTCAACGAAGATTAAAAACTGATTTTTGGTGGCCAGGCATGGACAAACAGGTGTCTTCTTGGTTTGAGAAATGCTCTGTGTGCAAAGAGGGGGAGAAAAGACTTACGGTAGGTGTCAAATGAGCTACGGGTCATATCACCAACTCAGGTAGTGCTTGGCATAGCATTTGTCTGGATTTCACAGGACCTATGAATGAATTACCACTTAATCAGTGTTTTGCTATCATAGTTATTGATATTTTTTCTAAGTGGTTAAGTGTGAGCTTTGTTAGAGGCATCACTACAGAGAGCACCATTGTTTTCTTGAAGAATTTATTTCAGGAGGAAGGTTTTCCTTCTGTTATAATTACTGTTAATGGCACTCAACTTGTTTCTCGTAACATTTGTACATTTCTTGCTGAGTGTGGTGTGGTACATCATCGCACTTTGTACAACTCTCAGGGAAATGGTTTATGCGTGAGAACTAATCGGGTTGTTAAGGGCATTATTCAGATGGCATGTGTGAGTGGAAGGTTTGCCCAGGATATGGTGCAAGAAATGGTTTGGGCTTATCGTACTACAAAACTCAATCAGGGTGATAAGTCTCAGTTTGAACTCATGCGTGGTAGGCTTCCTGGAACTAAACTTACTCCTACTTGGTTTAAGGAGTGGGTTGCTAGAGGTGCTGCTTCGGTTTCTGTACCTGTTGATGTTTCCCAAGGCAGAAAAGTTCACATTTCTAAAGGCGATTTGGTCAAAGTAAAACAAGGTAGGTTTAGTAAGGGTCTTACTAAATTCAGAGGTCCATTTACAGTTAAGGATGTTTTTCCACATTATGTGGTTTTCACAAATGGTGAAAAATTGAATCTTCGCCATGTGGCTTTATATAAAAAAAAACAAGATTTCACTTTCTCTTGACTTTGCTGACTCTAATATAATGTGCAGAGAACTAGTGGTTACATGTTGTCTGAAGTGGATGAGTCTGTTCCTGATTCGTTGGTTGGCAGTCGAAGGGAAGTAGGTGGTGGTGATGCCTGTGACTTTGGTAACAATTCACAAAATACACAAAAGTCTCTCGAGACCAGAAGTGTAAGATGTCGCAGACCACCTGCCTATTTAAATGATTACTGTTGTTGAATATTCTTTCTCAGTTTGTTTTTCATTTTTTCCAGGTTATTACTTTTCTTTTACTTAGCAAGAAAACCCTGACCAAGATTAAGGAGCTGCAACCTGTTAGAAACCCATTGCTGGTGGCAGGAGTCAAGTGTTACTGGAAGACTGCATGCTTCAAGTGAGGGAAGACATACTTTCATAAATTCTCAGGCTGCAATGAACTTTCTTTAGACCAAGAAAACCTTGAAGAGGGCGAGGGTAGGATGTGAGAAGGGCCTGGAATCACCATGACACTGTCTTCAGCCAGCTGAATGAGGAATGGTTTCTTTCTTCAGCAGGGAATGCCCACCCTGCTGTGGTAAATAATTTAATTACCGGGACTTAATTTGATGCGGAAAATTAATAAGAATAGCTCAATAAAATAAGAGGCAGAATCCGTGGTATTAGAGATTCAGAACGGGCTTTATTCCTATACAAAGGAACATAATTCGAATTATGGGCCTTCTATTCCATCACCACGAAAGTTCAGGAAGGAAGGAACAATACATTATTGACAGGTAATCATTTTTATAGAAAAGGCATTACAGTGAAACAGATGCAGGAGGCGTAACAGTTGATAACAGAGATAAAGGCATACATGCGTAACTAAAATGGGTGTAACTAGGCGTAACTAAAGAACGTCATTAGGTATGATGTCACAAATGGGTGGTTCCATGAAAGAATTTCGCAATGTCAGCAAAAATACTTGGCAGAGATGCGCGCAGCAGCATGACGTGTGATTTGACGTGCAACTAGGGGGAGAGAGGGACTTGACATTTAGCATTGCATTGGGCTTCATTTCACTGACCTGGATCTCCACCGAGGGTCCTGAAGGTGTGCAGAACTGACATCGGTCACTCTGTGGCCATTATTAACAGTGATCACAGCTCAGAGAGGGCAAGATAGAAGTCAGTTGGGATACAGTGGATACACTCATCACCATACGCCTTCAACCGTAAATACATGTGAGACTACTCTAAAAGAAATTAACTTCGTCCTCACAGAAAGGGCATGTCGAGGACAGTAGCCAACAAGGACCTGTAAGGAGTGAAGGGACCTAAAAAGGAAATGCCAAAAGGACCAATGTTGTACATGATCAGTTATCTTTATATTGTATTCTTTGTATGTAAAGTCTTTCTTTGCGTTCTCTCTTCCCATTCCTTCTAGAATACCTGTGTGTATTCTAGCGTGCTTTGATTACGCATTCAATACCTGTCAGTTGCTTGTCTGGTCAGCTTGTGAAGTGTTCGCTTAGCTGCTGTCTTAAATAAACGTAATTAATTTACCTAAAGAAGTCTTTAAGATGCCCGTTATTGCTTACAACAATTTTTTATCAAGCTGCTCGTTATTGCTTACAAAAATGTTGGCGATGATCTTGTGTGATAGTGCTGACCGGATGAGCTGTCGACAAGCTGATGAGATTTCAGTTGATTCCAGCTTGTCGTAGGCGCAGCCCAGCGATGAACACTTCAGACCATTTCTACGATAGTGGTCCATAAATTTGATGTACGCTATCATCAAATTGGTTGTTTCGGTGAGTCTTTCCTGTTTTGGAAGAAGACGAGTGTCCTGTTCCTGTGACGTCATTTCAAGAAACTGTGAGTTGCTTTTGCCAGTATTCAAGTCTGTGAGTGCGCACGTCATCACAGCACACAGCTCAGCCATTGTAAGACAATCATTTTTTTTTTGAGTCAGCGCTGCAGTCTGCAAGAACGTACGTCATCACGTTACGTGTTTAGGCCTGTCTATTACGGTGATGTAAAGTCATTCACATCACGGCTGGAAACCACTGTGTGAGTACTCAGGTGACACGCACACCACTAGAGTGTTCATTCTAGTTGTTTGTGTAAAATACACGCTCGGCGTCGGCGCAGTCACTGTTACGCGCACATCTGTAGCCTACAGAACCCCAGTGAGTAATACATTGTTCATTTATCTATTTAAATACCACATGGAATAGCGGTCAACGCGAAGTGACATGCACATCACAGGTATTTGCAACCTTTTCTTCAAACGTATTTTACACAGTGATGTGCACACCTACAAGATAAATTAACACTTGTGTTCCACATTTCACATTTTCATCATATAGCTCTAATTCTTTTGATTTATTTATAACATTTACAGTCATGTCTACCCAGAGTTTTGCTGTTGCTTTGCCTCCCCAATTTTTAAGTGAACCTAGCACCCCTTCTATACCTTGGGAAGACTGGATTGTTATTTTTGATAACTATCTGGATGCTTTGGATGGGCAAGAATGTTATGCAAAACGGAAAAAAGCTTTGTAATTGAGCTCATTGGGAAACGAAGGTCAATGTGTGTTCAGGTTTTCATCACAAGCATTACAAGCAAATGGATAACCAAATGCCAGACAACTATAAGGAAGCAAAATGTAGACTTGAAGTGAGATATGCAAAGGAGGAGAATCTGGTGATTAATCGCTATAAATTTTATACTCACCACAACGTAGTGAAGAGTCTATTGTTGCAAGACTGAGGGAATTCTCTGTTAAATGCAGTTTTTGGAGCTATGACGGACAAATTAAAAAGGGACCAGATAATTGTACAATGTAACACTAGGAACATTCAAGAAAGGTTGTGGGCAGCTAAGAATCCCACATTAAAAGTAGCCATTTATTTAGCAAATGTTATAGAGCAATCTGAGTGTTGCATGAAAGAGTTACAGAAACACAGCATTAACCAAGAGGTGTCTGAAGTATCGGAAAATAATGCATGGGAAGTGAGTGACCAATATGAGGATGATTCAATAGCTTTACCAAGGAATAAAAATAGGTTTCGTAACAAAAAAACTAATTATACAAGGGGACCGAAACATTTTGTTCAAGATGTGGTAGCAATGGTCACACATCTGAATCAAAATTTTGTTTTGCTTCCAAAAATGAATATTTAAAGTGTGGCCGCCTTGGCCATTTCTCTAAAAAGTGTAAAACTAAGACTCGTCCCAAAGTAGCAGTAGTCCAGGAAAGTTCAACAGAGAACAAAAAGGAGAAGGATAGACTTCTGGTAGTTGTTGATGGAGATGTTTGTTCTGAAAACCAAAGGCGAGAGAACAGACCCAAAGTGTTACTTTCAATTGATGGGCAGCAAGTATCACTTATGGTAGATATACTATAATTCCTAAAACTATGTTTGATAAAGAGTGGGGAGAAAAACCTTTACAGCACAGCGATATTTCACCTGCAGGATACCAAAGAGAGTCCATAGATATAGTAGGTTTCTTTGAAGCACAAATTGTTTTCTCAAACAGGTCCACCAAAGGAAAAAAATATGTTGCTATGGATGGGCCCCCCATCTTAGGGTGGATTCACCAATATGATCTTCATATTATTGTAAACCCTAGAGCTCCTTCACAAGTCATTGTTGTTGATGACGTAACCCTTGATGAGATACTTCAGGAGGCTAATACTGTATTTCTGAATGAGTTAGGAGAACTTAAAGTTATGTTCACAAGATTTTGTTAAAAAAGATGCATTACGAGTTCAACACAAACTTAGAAGAGTCCCTCTAGTGGTTAGGGATGAGGTAAAGTCTCTCATAGAAGAAATGTTACAGGATGGTGTGATTGAACCTGTTGAGGCGTCTAGTTGGGTGTCTACAGTAGTAATCACTAAAAAAGCTGATGGCAAAATTAGGTTCTGTGTGGACTTAAGGTCCCTGAATAAATGTGTTGTTGTAGATACCTTCCCCTTACCAAATATTGGCAAGTTAATTTCCACTTAAGCGCATACCACCAGATAAGATTACAAAACAGCTCAAAACATCTTACAGCTTTTATTACGACAGAAGGAACATTTCAATTGACACGGCTGCCCTTTGGGCTATCATCAGCAGGCAGTGTATTCCAACGTATGGTCACGAAGATTTTTAAAGGTATTGACAAAGCAATATTTTTTCAGGATGATATTCTCTTTTTTGGAGATTCCATCAGTGACCACAACAAGGTTATTAATTCGGTCCATCAAAGAATTGCTAATGTGGGTCTCACCCTTCGTAAAGAATAGTGTTCTTTTCTGGTCATATTGAATATCTTGGTTATGAAATCTTTGCTCTAGGAATAAAACCTAAAAAAAAAATATTGGCAGCCATTCAGTTAGCCCCATGTCCTTCTGATAAAGACCAATTAAGGTATTTCATGGGACTTATAGAATACTATTCTAAATGTGTTCAACTTTCTCTGATAAAATTTTGTATTTAAGATAGTTACTGAAGAAAGGTGTAAAATTTGTTTGGGGGAACAACAGATCAATTGTTTTAATTAATTAAAAAAAGAAATTTGTGAGGCAAATGTTTTAGCACCTTTTGACATCAAACGAACGTCTATTCTCATGGTTGATGCTAGTGCTACCGGTTTAGGTGTGGTGCTATTACAGAAACATCCTAAGGGCTTTTGCCTCTAGAACACTCACGTCATCGGAACAGAACTACTCAGTCATTGAAAGGGAAGCACTTGATGCGGCATTGGGTGTTCAATATTTCCACACTTACCTTTGGGGTACAAGATTAGTGCTTAAAACCGATCACAATCCATTGTTGAAAATGTTGTCGCCTGGTGGTGCGGGCAAGGGTTCAGTGAAGTTGGCGAGACTAGCTGCCAAATTACAAGAATATCAATATGAAGTTTCTCATATTCAGGGTTGGAAGAATCTCCAAGCAGATTGTCTTTCTAGACTTTCTATTTAATGGGAACATTTGGATAGTTCGTCTTTTACAGTAGCCAATGAAGATGGAGCTGTTGCTTCCGTTCAGGATGTGGTTGTTGTTGGTTGAGGAACTTTTTCTTGTGATGAATGGTGTAGAGAGATGGATGCTGATCATGTCCTTAAAGTAGTTATGGATCTGATTAGGTTAGGTACCAGGCGTGTGAGTTGTGTTCTAGTTTTAGTGCGTCCCTTTCTTAAAATCTTGGACGAATTGTCTATTTGTGGTTCAAATGTCCTCATGAGGGGAGATAGATTTGTTCCTCCTTTTGGTTTAAGGTCCAAACTCCTTAATTTGGCTCTGGAGCACTTGGGTCAAACATTGACTCAACGAAGATTAAAAACTGATTTTTGGTGGCCAGGCATGGACAAACAGGTGTCTTCTTGGTTTGAGAAATGCTCTGTGTGCAAAGAGGGGGAGAAAAGACTTACGGTAGGTGTCAAATGAGCTACGGGTCATATCACCAACTCAGGTAGTGCTTGGCATAGCATTTGTCTGGATTTCACAGGACCTATGAATGAATTACCACTTAATCAGTGTTTTGCTATCATAGTTATTGATATTTTTTCTAAGTGGTTAAGTGTGAGCTTTGTTAGAGGCATCACTACAGAGAGCACCATTGTTTTCTTGAAGAATTTATTTCAGGAGGAAGGTTTTCCTTCTGTTATAATTACTGTTAATGGCACTCAACTTGTTTCTCGTAACATTTGTACATTTCTTGCTGAGTGTGGTGTGGTACATCATCGCACTTTGTACAACTCTCAGGGAAATGGTTTATGCGTGAGAACTAATCGGGTTGTTAAGGGCATTATTCAGATGGCATGTGTGAGTGGAAGGTTTGCCCAGGATATGGTGCAAGAAATGGTTTGGGCTTATCGTACTACAAAACTCAATCAGGGTGATAAGTCTCAGTTTGAACTCATGCGTGGTAGGCTTCCTGGAACTAAACTTACTCCTACTTGGTTTAAGGAGTGGGTTGCTAGAGGTGCTGCTTCGGTTTCTGTACCTGTTGATGTTTCCCAAGGCAGAAAAGTTCACATTTCTAAAGGCGATTTGGTCAAAGTAAAACAAGGTAGGTTTAGTAAGGGTCTTACTAAATTCAGAGGTCCATTTACAGTTAAGGATGTTTTTCCACATTATGTGGTTTTCACAAATGGTGAAAAATTGAATCTTCGCCATGTGGCTTTATATAAAAAAAAACAAGATTTCACTTTCTCTTGACTTTGCTGACTCTAATATAATGTGCAGAGAACTAGTGGTTACATGTTGTCTGAAGTGGATGAGTCTGTTCCTGATTCGTTGGTTGGCAGTCGAAGGGAAGTAGGTGGTGGTGATGCCTGTGACTTTGGTAACAATTCACAAAATACACAAAAGTCTCTCGAGACCAGAAGTGTAAGATGTCGCAGACCACCTGCCTATTTAAATGATTACTGTTGTTGAATATTCTTTCTCAGTTTGTTTTTCATTTTTTCCAGGTTATTACTTTTCTTTTACTTAGCAAGAAAACCCTGACCAAGATTAAGGAGCTGCAACCTGTTAGAAACCCATTGCTGGTGGCAGGAGTCAAGTGTTACTGGAAGACTGCATGCTTCAAGTGAGGGAAGACATACTTTCATAAATTCTCAGGCTGCAATGAACTTTCTTTAGACCAAGAAAACCTTGAAGAGGGCGAGGGTAGGATGTGAGAAGGGCCTGGAATCACCATGACACTGTCTTCAGCCAGCTGAATGAGGAATGGTTTCTTTCTTCCTTTCCCCTGCTTTATTCTTCTTTCTTATTCTTCATTGCTGAAACCCACAGAGTGTGTTTTACTTAGCAGTTGGGTACAATTATGACTGGTCTTGACAAGCTTCTCTGAGCTGATGAAGATTGTTTATAAATGGGCCTTTATTGTGTTACTTTTCAATACATACTGTCTGTTATATTTTAAAGGTGACCAATAAACAAGAACCTTTTAAAGACATAACATAATAGGGTTTTACACATCGAACAGGAGACAAGTGCAAACTAGCCGTTTGTATAGTGAAAGTAGTGACTGCATTGAGACACAAATGCTTTGCTAAAAGGTTGGGCGAGGTATTTATATTAATAGAAGACTGGGATCATCAAACCTTTTGAACAGGATTTAGATGGAATATGCCTTACTGAAAAAAAGGCATGTTGCACTGCAAACGTTTATCAAGAAAAGAGTGGCTGCAGAGCAAGGGCCAAGATATTTGTTTCATAGCGGACAAATAGTCAATCCCAGCCAAGCAATAATATAAGAAGAAAAGTTGTTTTCAAGCATCTTGGGACAAAAGTGTTATGAAAGCAGCTAGTTGCAGAAGATAACTAAACAACATAGCTAAGAGAAAACCCAAGAAGAATGTGTTTCATTGTTGATACTACATATCTGCAAGGATACACACATGATACATCTGATCTGTGATGAAGGGGATGTCAAGGGGAGGAGAGTTTTATGCATGTATTCAAGGGCTCTCCTAAATACTACACATAGGAGAACATACAATGTGCAGTATAGGAAATACATGAGATTGTGCACCAGAGAACCCCAGAACTTATGTTTTTGTGTCTTCTGATACTTCCACCTTCAATTCACATTGCACTTAATGGAAATAACAAAACACACAAGATAATGGACGGAATGTTGTACATTGGCAAAATGGAAATAAAGCAAATTTTTCCAATACTTTTAAGCCGCTAAGCAGTTAGGAGCAGAATTACAACTTCTGGCGCATCTCTGCAAATCAGCAGGGATGTGCCAGAACAGATGCATCACGCAATCCCCCCTTGCGCCACCACGGATACGTCACATTTGCAATGCGGTGCACCATGGTGCAAGGAGGGGCAGATGCGTGATGCATCTTGTGACGTATGGGCGGCGCATTGCTGGAGTCGCCTCGCAAGCGCGACGCAACTCCTGCAATGCACAGGGGCCGCCCATACTTAATATGGTGCGTCACTCCTTATGCCTGCTTCAGGCAGGCGTAAGGATTTGACGCAGCAGCGTCGTAAAACTGACTCAGTGAAATCTTGTAGATTTCACTGCGTCAGGTTTACGGGGCTTTCCTGCGAGGGAATGCCCACCCTGCTGTGGTAAATAATTTAATTACCGGGACTTAATTTGATGCGGAAAATTAATAAGAATAGCTCAATAAAATAAGAGGCAGAATCCGTGGTATTAGAGATTCAGAACGGGCTTTATTCCTATACAAAGGAACATAATTCGAATTATGGGCCTTCTATTCCATCACCACGAAAGTTCAGGAAGGAAGGAACAATACATTATTGACAGGTAATCATTTTTATAGAAAAGGCATTACAGTGAAACAGATGCAGGAGGCGTAACAGTTGATAACAGAGATAAAGGCATACATGCGTAACTAAAATGGGTGTAACTAGGCGTAACTAAAGAACGTCATTAGGTATGATGTCACAAATGGGTGGTTCCATGAAAGAATTTCGCAATGTCAGCAAAAATACTTGGCAGAGATGCGCGCAGCAGCATGACGTGTGATTTGACGTGCAACTAGGGGGAGAGAGGGACTTGACATTTAGCTCTACATGTGGAGACAAAAGTCTGGGGTTATGTCAACCTAATCCCAAATCATATCTAATATCCTATGTTTAAAGAACTGTGTTATCCAAAAAGAGAGGTCTCTTAGGATAGAATCTTATTCTATACTGACTATACTGACTGTTAGTGCGTGTACAAGCGTCTAAGTGTCTACACTAGATGCGAGGGGGTAGGAATATTCCATGGTAACAGGGCTATGAATTACTTGCATGAGGGCAGCGAGGCCTGGCCCTTTGCACGGTAGTTGGAGGAATGTTTACCTAAACTACTAGACAGGAATGCATCGGATGAGGAGCGAAGGAGATAATCTCGAAGGTGAAATACAGTTTTTTGGCAAGCGACGGGCTGGATCAGGCACCGTTAGCCGCGCAGGGAGTAAGACAAAGTTCATGGTCACAGATGCAGGCTCAGACTGGAGCTTTCAGAGGCAGAAGGCAGAAAAGGCTTGATGACAGAGTCAGGGCCTACTCGCCTGGACTGTAAAATGGGATAAATGAACCATATAAAACCGGTGGCCTTTCATATTTAGGAATAGAATATCCGGCCCATTCATGGCGGATCTGAAAGAGGACATGTTGACGGTGGACGCACATGTGTTTGCGTCTTCATAACTGGAACTGGAGGGAACATACATGTACTTGTGACTTATACATGAAACCGTTGGGGTCCAAGATAGGGGACATAACCGACCATAAAAATCCATATTTCCACATTCCCTCCTTGTCCCCTACTTGCCCTTAGGAGATATCAATCTTCATCAATCCATCGATCTGTTCATATAACATCATTTGTTCTTCTTTCTTCTTCCGGGATCTTGAATGAAAACTTGGATGTGGGATACACGAGGTGGCACATAGACCACAAATCGCTGGCCCACATTGTAGACATAAGCAGCAACTGAATAGTATGAGAAAGCCAATACCTAGGAAGGAGAGCATTCTCCATCCCCAGGCTGACAACACGCCCCAGAACCAACCGGACCAAGTCCAGGTGCCTGGACTCTGGTGTATCTGGCTTACAATCTTATGAAGGCGGGTTATGGCTTTATATACTGACGGTGAATTTTCTGGTATGAAAATGCAACAACTTGATCCGATGACCCTACAAGCTCCGCCCCTATCGGCCAGGATGACGTCAAGGACAAGACGATTCTGAAGCACAACAATCCGCATAGCAGACTGCTCTTCTGTTAAATTGCCTAAGGCGGAAATAGTTTCGTTCACTACTGCTTCAAGGGTTCTGGTTAATCTACGTATCAACTTACTATTAGTGACTGTACCTATATAGGGGAAGAAACCTTTATTGAAATCTGTGTATTTTTCCCATGCTGTTTCAGTGTAATCGACGATTGGGAGATCTCTCTGCTGTCTATTGTGTACTAAATGAGTATTTCTATGATAATCAGGAGGAGCTAAGAAAACAGGTGGTAGGAGGAATGCTATGTAACAGGTACCATCCCAATCTAAAGGTAGGCGTATATATGCGGTCTGGCCACATATAAAGTAGGAATGACGAGAAGCTCTAAATGTAGACTTGCCTTGATCACTGAATTTTATCACAGTGGTGCATTTACTATGGCCCATGTGTATGGAGCCATTCTTTCTTATGCATAGTTCCCCTTTAACTGGGAATACGGACATGGCGGGCAATATTGGTGTAGCTTCAGATTCAACGTTCAGGATCATGAGGTTAAGTGTAAAATTACCTAATCCATATACTTCATTTTCTAGATCAGTTCCTGTTCTTTTGGGAAGTCCCTCCTTGTTAGGGTAGCAGACTTTAAGCAAAACTAAGTTCAGGTTTCCCCATACCCAGTTGTCTTGATAAGCTACTGAGTTTGAATCTAAGGAATTAATTAAACTAAACCATGCTCCACAGGAGCCATTGTGTGTGAACGGATATGGAAAGAGGGGCAAAACTCCCTTATAGTTCTGATAGGGAGGGAGTCGGCCACATATCCAACAATTTGTAGCATTGCTAGTCTGATGGGAATGATGTAACATACTAATAGAAGTGTTATTGCGCAGCGCAAATCTATATGACAACTCATGCGGAGGAAATTCACTAAAAGAATGTTCTGCAGTTACATTGTAAACATGTTTAGAAATAGGATAATATATGTGCAACAATATACTTGCAGCTATTATTAAAAGACATAAGAAAAGCAAAATTAATAACGTCACTGTGCAATGACTACGCAGTGATTTACAGTACGCATGTTTTTTTAACTGCATTTGATTATTTCTTTCTCTATTCCGGTCCAGAGGATATATGTCAGAGACAAATTCAACCGATTCACCTTGGAGAGGACTTAAACAATCAAATTGTCTGACTGACTGGACCTCAATTTTAGTTTATATAGTTCTTTATCGCTTAGTTCAACCAAAGGAAGCTTTGAGTCAATTGGTGAAGACACGCGAGGTGTAACGTTTACATCAGACGGTAGTCCATGAAATTTCTTGATATGACTTGAATGTATCCAACCTTTGCGACCTTCGATCTTCACGGCTGTCCTCGTGGTGAGCAGTACAAGTTGAGGCGATTTCCACCTAGGATCCAGCTGAGTCTTCCGGTCAAAATTACGCACTAACACCAGGTCCCCGGGAACTACGTCATGGGGTTTCACCTCGGTGTTGTCGGGAAAGGCTGCAGCTACCTGTGAACGACAAGATTGTAGTGCAGACATCAAGGAAGCCAGGTAATCTGTCAGCATATTACAGTCAACGTCAGTGATTTTACGAGGTATAGGCGTCCCCCACATATTTGGTGGTCTACCGAAGATCACCTCATACGGGGATAGCCCTGTTCGAGAGTGCGCTACCATTCTCATGTAAAAGAGTGCAACTGGTAAGGCTACTACCCAATCGACACCTTTCTGTCTACATATTTTGGACAATCTAATTTTCAGAGTTTGATTATGTCGTTCCACGAGACCTGCTGCCTCGGGGTGTCGGACACAGTGAAATCTCCATTGATAGCCTAACAAAAGTGAAACGTGTTTCATTAGTTCGGATGAGAACGGCTGGCCGTTATCTGAATAGACAACACGTGGTAAACCGTACCGTGGGAAGAATTCTCGAACCAACTGTTTGGCAGTAGTCGGGGCAGTGTAATCTGAGACCGGGTATGCTTCTGTCCAACGGGAAAGAGCACAGACAACTACAAGAACATATTTGAATCCTCGACATCGTTCCATCTGGATATAATCCATCTGGAGGACTTCAAAAGGGTGATCAGGAGGCTGAAATCCACCCTGTTCTACGGGAATGCTTTTACCTGGGTTAAACTGACAACATATCATACAGGTACGAACTTTTTGTTTAGCTGCTGCTCGTAAATGTTTGTTGAACCAAATGTGTTGAATGCTGTCTAGCATAGCTTTTTCTCCTAGGTGCGCTGGACTATGTATTGTATTAATGATAACTTGCACCATAGAGTCGGGAAGAAACCATATAGATTTTTCCTTCGTCATCCATCCTTGATTCGTTTGGATCCCTCCTAATTCAGTCCATTTCTTTATTTCATCTGGTGTAGCGTGTGTCTGTATGTCAATTACGTCGAGAGCGGGATCCTTAACCGTCATGCAATGTGTTGGTGTCAGAACTATTGTCTTTGTCATGTCAGATGTGTGAGTTTTATTCTGAGCAGTCTGTTTAGCTGTTCTGTCAGCTAGGTCATTGCCTTGGGAAATGATATCAGTAACTTTCGTATGAGCTTTACATTTCATAATTGATATTGCAGTGGGTAGATGTATTGCATCTAATAAGGCATGAATGAGGGGTCCGTGCTGAATGTGGGCACCGTGAGAAGTTAAATAACCTCTCTCTCGCCACAGTACGCCGAAGTCATGGACGACTCCGAATGCATAACGTGAATCGGTGTATATGTTGACTTTTTTATTTGTAGCTTGAATACAGGCTTGTGTCAGAGCGATGAGCTCTGCTGCTTGAGCTGACAAGGTATTAATACGATTTGTTTCAATGACTTCAGTGTCTGTTGTGACTGCATACGCGGCCACTAGCTCTCCTGTACTTGTTCTCATACATGAACCATCTACATACAACGTCAGGTCTGGATCTGTCAATGGAACGTCTGTCAAGTCTTGTCTGGGTTTCGTCGTGATAGTAATAACTTCAATACAATCATGTGCTAGTGGGTCTGTTCCGTTTACTGGCAAAAGTGTGGCAGGATTCAATGTACTACAACGTCTGATTTCTATGTGTGGCTGGAACAATGTTAATTCGTAACCGGTGAGTCTTGCTATAGTCAAGTGTTGTGTTTGCGTGTGGTTCAAGAGAACCTCTACTGCGTGTGGTACTTGTACTGTCAATTGATGTCCTAACACTATGGCATCGCTTTGTCTGATTGCTAAAGCTGTCGCTGCCACTGATTTCAGGCACGCAGGCAGAGCCTGAGCTACGGGATCTAATGTACTAGAAAAATAAGCACATGGTTTGTGTGCTCCTGCTTGTTCCTGTGTGAGTACTGACAAGGCAGTACCTTCGCGTTCTGTAACGAAGAGTGTAAACTGTTTACTGTAACATGGTGTTGCTAGGACAGGTGCTTGGCATAAAGCTTACTTTAAGCTTTCAAAGGCGTGTGTATGTTCCTGAGTCCAAGGGAGGACAGTCGATGTGGCCGCCTCCTGTGTTGTCAACTGAATGAGTGGTTTTGCTAGAAATGCATACTGAGGGATCCACTGCCTACAATATGAAGTGAGGCCTATAAAAGCCCGCACCTCCTTTTGTGTCTTGGGTATTGGCATGTTAGCAATTAACTGGATGCGATCTGACGTAAGCTGCCTTCCCTCCTTGGACAGCGAGTGCCCAAGGTAAACAACTCGCTGGACACAGAATTGCAGCTTAGAAGGGGACACCTTGTGCCCCTTGTCAGCCAAAAATTTTAAAACCGTCAGTGACGCTTTTTCACATTCAGGTTCGCTTCTAGCGGTGATCAGCAGATCATCGACATATTGAAGCAGGGCAGTGTTGACTGGCATGTGGATACTGTCAAGTTCTCGTTTCAGTGCTTGGCTATAGATGCTGGGGCTTTCTGTGAATCCTTGAGGTGCGCGTGTGAATTTAAAGCTTCGTCCATTTAAACTAAATCCGAACAAGTATTGGCTTTCCGGATCTATTGGGACGCTGAAAAAGGCATTCTTGAGATCAATTACAGTAAAGAATGTTGCTTCGGAATCAATGGCTGTCAGTAATGAAGAAATGTCTGGAACTACGGGGTATTGTGGTACAATACATTTATTTAATTTGCGCAGATCAATAACCAATCGATATACTGGCGGGGCTTTAGGATCAGTTCGTTTAAGGATCGGAATTATCGGGGAATTACATACATTGGAGTCGGTTTCCACAACCACTCCTTGGGTAATAAGCTCGTCAATGATTTGCAGTAAAGCCAATACAGCATCTGGTGGTAACTTGTATTGTCGCATACGTGGTAGTACCTGTACTAACAAACCTGGTAGTATTTTGGTCTTTTCCCCAAGCCCTAAACCTGGACCTCGAGCTGTTTCTTCGTTTTCTAATGCTGTCCAATCTATCTTTTGGTCTCCCACCTCCCAATCCTTTTCTTTGAGTTTTTCGTAAATGCCCGCAGGCATTAATACCTTTAATATTTTCATAATGTCGGGATAGGTATACTCTCCCATGAGCAACATGTCTTTAATTTCACGGTGGAAACCCGCTGGGTCTTTGTCATGACTGGGTACCACTTTCTTCATTTCTAATAGTTCCATTTTAGATATGGGTGTGTATACAAACACACGTTTAAACTGATTGTCATCACCTTTTATCGGGTGAACTTCGCGTAAGGGATTCTGTCTATCCATATAATACGTCGTTCTTTCCTTGATGGGCAGTGAGACATGTTCGGGGCATACAAAAAGAATGTACTGCTTTCTGTATTCTAGTATTTCTCTAATTAACTCAGTACCTGAACCTCTCCATTTATTCGTGAGTAATTCAGTCAATATATCAGGTAAGGGACCAGGATCGGAGTGTTGGCTTTTATATAATATAAGGAGTTGTTGAATCATGTAGATACCAGCTAAACGCTGTTCATCTGGGGTGAGGTTCAAAAACGTGTGTGCTAGTGTATCATCACTATATTTTCCGGGACTGTCAACCCAGTGAACGGCTGACCTGGCTAATTCTTGTTCGTCCATAGAATCGAGTATATGATAACCCCTTCGTTCTCGGAGTAATTTGTCAGCGGCTTGGAACGAATGTTCGGGGGACCTTATATTTATTATAGGGGTTTGGAAATTTCTGTTATTTTCTGGACGTATCGGACGTATCGGATCAGTAAAGCATCTAGTATTATTACAAGATCTTCCTCTACCTACATAGGCCATTGTTTCTAACTGTCCTGTGGGCAGTTCTAATTCTTCCTCCTCCTCGTTTTGTTCAGGCTGGTCTACCTCTAATCTCTCTTCGTGTATTCGTTCTACTTCTTTGCGGATCTTTCGGCACATAGCTACTATACTTAGTAGTTTATCATGTCTCCCCTCTGATATATTCCGACTCCATGTGGTAAGAATTCGCATTTCTTCCGGATTTACCCCTGGTCGGTCTTGATTTCTGATCACACAATTTATGAGGAAACGTAACAGTTCCCCCTGTATCTCCACTTTCTGGTACTCCATGGCTCTATTAATACTTTCAGAATCTCGCCCTGACTGGACAAAGTGGTATATATTTTATAAATGTGTAGTCATTCCTGGTAGCCTCCCTAAATATATTGCAGCTCGTCGGATACGTAATGAGGCCAGCAGCATTTCATCCTCTTTGCCGGGCACAGGGTCATATCTACAATCTACTAGAAGTTCCTTAAGCATGTCGGGAGTTACTAGTTTGGGCGTACGTTGGTGAGCTAATTCTTGAAAGGAAAGTTTATTTACTCTGGGTGGCGTGGAAAAAATGTTTGTTGTACCTCCTGTAGCACCGCCTGGGGTGCTGGATGTGAAAGGATTCGTTGAACGTGATATAGCAACCATAGGTGTGGGTACAGCTGTAGAAACAGATGTGCTTGCCGGAACTTGTGTCAGAGTTTGTTGTTGCGGAGGTACAGACGGAGGGTCTTGGCGTTGAACCCCCTCGGCAGGCGGTCTATGTGGTGCAGTATTAGCATACTCGGGAGCTGCGTCGTCTAAATAAGAGGAAAGGAAAACATCTTCTGCGGTTCTGGGATGCCTTTTGGGATGTGCTTTTATCGGAAACAATGGGGGTGGCAAGTCTTTGGGTATCTCCAGAGTAGCCTTAGGTAACCCTTCGGCCAGAAGAGGATACATACCATTCATAAGGGCATTTCTTTGTCTGTCTACTTGTTCTGCTTTTGCTCGGGTACCTTCTTCAATTAATAGATTTTCTCGGACTTTATTTGAATTCTCCTTACTCTTCTCTTCCTGTCTGCGTGCTTTTTCTGTACGTCTATACGATTCTTTACGCCATAATTCAATGACATCTTTCTGTGATTGTCTAGCTTTCTTTTTCCATAATTCTTCCTCCACTTTCATGATGCAATCTGCATCCCAGGTCCCAGCTGCGGGCCACCTCTGACTTTCTGGCAATTCCTTGGTGTAGTCTACCCATAAATCAAGAAATAATATGGCGTCTAAGCCATGTTTATGATACATGAAGTACCCTGGAGTGTCCCTAGGAGGAATGGGAACAGCTTCTTCGAGTACCCCTTTTCTAGTTTTGATCTGTCTTAATTTCGAAAAGAGCGGCATATTGAGAACTGATCTGATACCTAATTTTGAACACGTTTAATACAACAAAACACAATAATGAACAGTCATTCACACCACAATATGCAGAACGTATTTAAAACATTTAACATTTAACATTTAATGAACAACAATGATGGCCATTTAGGGAACTAGTCACTAAGCATAATACTCGACACTAACTAGGTAATTCTGAATTATATACTAGACATACTAGATATACTGCTAAACAGTACAGATACACTGCTGAAACAGTGCAGACCGGATTTGTGTACCCAAACCCGTCTTGACCGGCACAACCTATGTGCACGTCAGAACGCCTCCCCGGCAATGGTACTCACCGGGTAGCTCGGAACGGAAGGCCTCGGAACTGAACTGAACTGGACTCGGACCGGACTGGACTCGACTCGAAACTTCGGAACTTCGGAACCTGGTGGGCCTCTGTATACCTCGGATCTTGCTCTCTCAGCTAGGCTCTGGTCGGGATACTTCGCACTTCTCACCGCCTCGTCTGGGTGTTGATCGCAGCCTCAGTTACCCCAGCTCGGCAGGAGGGAGATACAGGAAATCCTGTGGGTACGCGTTGTTGTCCGTCCAGCTGTGGCAGGAGACCGGGCCTGCAACGCACCTCCGGCGCGTGAGATGAGAAAGTGTCCCTGTTCGGGCGCCATATATGTGGTAAATAATTTAATTACCGGGACTTAATTTGATGCGGAAAATTAATAAGAATAGCTCAATAAAATAAGAGGCAGAATCCGTGGTATTAGAGATTCAGAACGGGCTTTATTCCTATACAAAGGAACATAATTCGAATTATGGGCCTTCTATTCCATCACCACGAAAGTTCAGGAAGGAAGGAACAATACATTATTGACAGGTAATCATTTTTATAGAAAAGGCATTACAGTGAAACAGATGCAGGAGGCGTAACAGTTGATAACAGAGATAAAGGCATACATGCGTAACTAAAATGGGTGTAACTAGGCGTAACTAAAGAACGTCATTAGGTATGATGTCACAAATGGGTGGTTCCATGAAAGAATTTCGCAATGTCAGCAAAAATACTTGGCAGAGATGCGCGCAGCAGCATGACGTGTGATTTGACGTGCAACTAGGGGGAGAGAGGGACTTGACATTTAGCTCTATATGTGGAGACAAAAGTCTGGGGTTATGTCAACCTAATCCCAAATCATATCTAATATCCTATGTTTAAAGAACTGTGTTATCCAAAAAGAGAGGTCTCTTAGGATAGAATCTTATTCTATACTGACTATACTGACTGTTAGTGCGTGTACAAGCGTCTAAGTGTCTACACTAGATGCGAGGGGGTAGGAATATTCCATGGTAACAGGGCTATGAATTACTTGCATGAGGGCAGCGAGGCCTGGCCCTTTGCACGGTAGTTGGAGGAATGTTTACCTAAACTACTAGACAGGAATGCATCGGATGAGGAGCGAAGGAGATAATCTCGAAGGTGAAATACAGTTTTTTGGCAAGCGACGGGCTGGATCAGGCACCGTTAGCCGCGCAGGGAGTAAGACAAAGTTCATGGTCACAGATGCAGGCTCAGACTGGAGCTTTCAGAGGCAGAAGGCAGAAAAGGCTTGATGACAGAATCAGGGCCTACTCGCCTGGACTGTAAAATGGGATAAATGAACCATATAAAACCGGTGGCCTTTCATATTTAGGAATAGAATATCCGGCCCATTCATGGCGGATCTGAAAGAGGACATGTTGACGGTGGACGCACATGTGTTTGCGTCTTCATAACTGGAACTGGAGGGAACATACATGTACTTGTGACTTATACATGAAACCGTTGGGGTCCAAGATAGGGGACATAACCGACCATAAAAATCCATATTTCCACACTGCGACAGAACGCCCACATGAAACCTGACACAGGTTTCATGTGGCGCAGGGCTTTACAACATGACACATCTGCCTAGATGCGTCACGTTGTAAATAAGTCGCAACATGGCGCATGGTTAACGCATCCGCTGCGTCACAAAAGTGACGCAACGGCAGCGTAGAAGTGTCGCAAGGGGCTTGTAAATCTGCCCCTTAGTTTCTAGATATTTGGGAGAAATTACATCAGTGTTGAAAATGTCACTGCAGCACATGTGGTAACTGTCCTCCATTTGGAACTGAACCGTTGTATTGGAAAGAAATGAGAGTTTAATATAAAATGAACATTGTTCATGGACCTTTTGGGAATGATAGGTGTTAAAATCAGGTTGCTAAGTGGTAAGGTATTCCCCTTGTTGTATTCATCACATGACATTTTTATCACATCCTGCAATGTTCACCAAAAACATTTACTAAAAAAAAACTGGCAAAATTGTCTATGTGTAAATGATCCCAAGGATGGTGAGACATATGGTAATCGGTGCTGTAAACACTAATCTTTCACGGAGGGTCCATACCCCCTCACCTTTTTCCTAGAGAATAGGAGTGCTGTTTGTCTGAGCAAAGGTCCGCCTGACAGACACTGTTCTTGTTCAGGTCAGGCAGCCAGGAGCTAGACGTGCGTTTATTGTGCAAGTTCTTGGCTACCTGCGTGGAACTTTGCCAGGCTGAAGATTTCACAGCCCTGTGGACGTGACCGCCTCAGCCTGGCAAACGTGCCTCAAGGCTCTTCCCCTCATGATGAGGGGCAGCATCCCTGATTGCCTTGGACCTGGGTGCTTCTGTTTTAAGCCCTGAAGTGCTTAGGGCCGAGTGCCAATGAGTGACACATCATCACAGAATGGACACCAAGTCTCACTGACCCCTTCCCACTCTGTGACGAGTGAGGGAATGCTGCCTCCCCTCATTAGAAGGCAGAAGTCGTAACCCTCCAAGGACCTACGAGGCTTTCCTCTGCGAGAGCTGCAGGGCAGGTACATTTTATGTTTTTGACTGTTTGGGGCATGCATGCAAGTACGTAACAATGTATGAATTTGTTGAGAGTGAGTGTTGTGAATTGTTGTGTGTGTGTGCGAGTTTGTGAATGCATAGGTGTGAGTGAGTGTATATGTGTGTGTTTGTGGCCTATGCCCACCCCCGTCCCTGCCAAAATTACTGGTTGCACACAGTCACAATTTCAATATCAAGTGATAATTCATTCCTGTTGTGGTAACCATGCCCCGGTAACTTTCATGGCTGTTCATCTAACCTACTATTAATCTCTGCAGTGAGAACTCAATCAGAGCGATTTGTCTGGCCTTCTGCCTCCCCTGCTTCCATATAAACAGCCAACCATATGCAAACCTCTCAAATATTGCCCCAGGATCCCTTGTGGCTGATCACTTAACACACCTGTGGCTTACAAACCAATCCGAACCATTGCTTCGTTCTCAGGCCTTCACAGCCTCTACCGGTTCCTCTTTGCTGGGATATCTCTTGCTTGGACGTCCTCAGCACCACATACATGTGCAATTGTTGTTTGGGAGTGTTGGAGCATGAAGGAGCTAGTGCTAGAACCCCTACCTTTCAATAAGCCACCCACGCCACGCGCATCCCACATTAAGATAATCTTAAATCAATATAACCAAACCCTAATCACCCATGCGGATACCAACGCTTCATTGAAAACATAATTTTCCTAACCTAAACCCTCTGCACCTTCAGATTCTTAAGGGCCCCTAGAAAATAATCACGCTAATTTGCAAACAAGAAAAGAAATGAAGGGAGGAAAAAAAACATAAATGTCCTTGTACAACTCTTGCTCCTGTCAAGTAAATTTGCTGGTGATATCACAGTCGATTTATTAACCTCATCTCTGTATCACTACTGGTGTGTACACGTATGTACACATAGGTAGAAATGCCATGCTCTTTGGACAGCTGCAGCCAGAGTTAGCTCCTTTAACATCATTAAATAGGATACTGATGAGGTGCTAAGAAAATGCCCCTCCTGAGAGTGAAAGCTAAGTCAAATATATTGATAGAGATCCTCCAACCAGCTTTGGCATCCTTGCACCCTCTACTACCTTTCAACAAGGCACTTTAGAAGCTATTAAGTTGTAGGATAAGCCCACGGCTGCTCCAGCGAACAAGCTAATCACCTGCTGCTACCGGCAAGTACCAGAGAACCGAGAGTTTCTATCCACCTTTGCATCACGGAAAGCTTGGTGGGCAAGGTCATGTCTTCCTCAAAACAAAATCTAGGAGCCTTACCCAAGACATCTGCCAACAGGGAGGCAAACAAGTTGGAAATGATGTGTATAGGAAAAGTTGTTGTTGCAGTAGTCCCCCGGCTTTATGCCTAGTATTTGATGCAACTTTGACTGAAGTGCAGTGGGTTCCTGCTAACCAGGTCCCCATTGCCAGTGCTCTTTCCCCAAAATAAGACAACTGGTCACTTGATCCCCAAGTGGCCAATCCTTTATCACCTTTGTAAGTCCCTAGTAAGTGGGACCCCTGGTACCTAGGGCATAGGCACTAAAGAGCCTCCCTAAGAGCTGCAGCTTATCTTGTGCCACTCTAAGAGGCCCAGCAACAAACTCTCACAGGCTGCCACTGCAGGCTGCCTGATGAGGTGCTCTAAAAAGTCAAAACACGACATAGCACACACTTGTGTAATATTCAGTAGTTACCCCTACAGCAGGCCTTACAGCCCTAAGACATGGTGCATTATATTACATGTGAGGACATATCTGCATGAGAAAATAAGCCCCAGTGCTGGTCAGTTCCATTACTACCCATACAAGTGATCAGGCAAGCCATTTTAAAGCATGTGCTGGACACTGGTGAAAAAGAGTTCCCCAGCTACATGATAGCTTCACTGAAACCAGTAATGTTTGTTATCAAACATCTCATATTAATAAACTCACACCAATTCCAGTGATGAGTTTATTAATACATGTACTCAGAGGGCACCTCAGAGGGACCTCCTGAATTCCTACCAACTACTGCTGTGCTGACTGACTGATCCTATCCAGCCTACGACCACAGACAAGATTCTGACCCCCAGGGTTGAGGACCTTTGCTCTCAGAAGATCAGGAACAAAGCCTGCCTGGGGAGAGAGTGTTCACACCCCTTGCCATAGGATGACCTACAAATTAGCATTTGAGGGCAGGGGATTCAAAGAGCCTGCTGCCTTTGGAATGCAAATCTGGCTTCTCTCACTGGAGAGGATGCAGTCCCCCATTGCCCAGAGCCCTTTGGTGTCACAGTTGTACGCGATCCCGTGATTCCGTGTACTATGCAGTGGGGGCGGACTCCTTGCCCACATAAAACATGACACGTCTGAAGCAAAGACGCCTCGCGTTCCAGTTTTTTATTGAGTCTCTTCATCCGGTTTACCCTCATCACTTCCGGGTCACGATTTCCTGTGGGTGGAGTCACGTTTTTTGGAGCCGCCGCTGATTCTCGCCTACCTATCGTCTCCGACTCCTGCTTGTAGCACAGCGGTCATCCCTGGCCCATTGCAATTCTGCTCAGCCTCTACTCAAGAACCTTATGACCATGGCGGTAATGCGCTTGCGCTAGCCTTGTCGGCGCCCCATAAGTGATCCCATTACCACTTGCTAAATATGGGCATTTTTCTTGGCATGCATCGAGGCATCTTTATTTTTTCTTATTTTGCATCGAACCGAAGTCGTTATGTGACACTCTAATTATTTTTTCCAATAATGTGTATTGTGTGTTTATGTTAGTGCCTTATGTAACACTATATCCACTCCTGATGTAAGGAGCATAGGAGCTGATTACTCCTAAGCAAGGAGTTTACGGGGGATCTTAATCTCTCTTACCCTATTACATGATTCCAGTGAAGTCTGTAGGCTCTACAGAATAGGTGGCTGCATTATTGGTTTTCCTTATCCTTAAAGAAGGTTGTTCTGACAACAACCTAAGAAAGTATCATTTCCTCATTTGCCACCTTGCATTTACGTTCCCAACCTGCCCGGGGAAGTATTGCTTTTAACTTACACCTTTTTCATATGTGGACACAAGTGGAAGTAGGGAGATTTCCAGGATCTTCAGCAAGTCTCCAGTGGTGCTTCCTTGGTGCTGGACGTGTGTTGGACCTTCCTCTACCTTCTCCTTCCCTTGTCTCCCCTCTCCCCCCTATACATTAGTGCTACTTTGACCTTGTTGGGTGGACTGGTGGTAGAGGGAAGTTGGGAACTAGTCATCAACCTCCTGCCTCTCGTCCCTGCGGACACCTCAGGTGAGCTTAACATTTGGCACCTTAATAGGAGGGAAAATTAGTAGTCAGATAGGCATGCCCACTCCAAGGCTAGTACCACCCCTAAGGTGGGCTACATGAAATGGATATTACTTTTCAAAGTCTGCCATCTTTGTGATGGCATGATTGGGAACTCTGGGACAGGGCTGTGCCAAAGTCCGGCAGGAAGTGGTCATATAGGGGGCATAGTGACCCCAGGGGTAAGTAGCCCATTGGCTATTACCCTATACTCCTCTAATGCCTCTTAATATAGTATTTAGAGGATCTCCTAGCACCAGGAGATTAGATCCTACTGACCAGAAGAAGAAGGGCCGAAGAGCCACGAAAAGCAATAACTGAAAGAAGCAACTGACTTGGTGTCAAGCCTACCAGCCTGTCTGCTGTTGACTCAACCTGTACACTGCTGTGCCTCCAAAAGCCTTGGAGGACTGCTAGCACTTCTTCCAAGATCCTGGGACTCCAGTGGAGCAGTAGAGCTGTTCCCCTGTACCTTGCAAGTACCCATGAAAAAACTGAGAGGACTACAAGATCGCATAAACCCAACACCTACCAGCACCACTGCACCCGTCACTCCAAACCTGAGTTGACATGGGCCAATGGTGCTAGCGTGGTCCCCCAGCCCTCCAGGTAAGAAACCCACCTTGGGTGTGCCAGGAAGGGACACCTCAACGCTGCCTGCATCCTCTTTACGCAGCCCTTGCGAGTGACCCAGTAAGAAAATCCCGATGCCTTAACACACCTCTAAACCCGTTGCTCCTGGAGAAGAGGATCTAAGGTGTCCTCATGTCCCTGAGCATTGTGAGAGTTGTGCCCACTTGCTGGTTCAGCCTGACCGATCCCCAATGGCTAACATTAGGCACCTGATGCTGAAAAGCACCTCTGCACCCGATCTTCTAAATGCTGCCCGAGGTGACCTGTTTGTGCTGCCTTGGACCTTGCCCCATACTCACCAGAGGTGTGGTGCAGAGGCCAGGGCAGCTGACTTTGGAGCACAGTGCTCACTGTTCGATCCCTGGCTCCGGCAGCAGCTCAGCTCAGCACCATGTGACTCTGGGCAATAGCTCACTTAATTTCCACAATGGCCCCCAGCGCCTTGAGACCCGTAAGTGTGAGTAGCATATGGTATACTATGTACCTAGGGCATAGGTACCCAAGATGCCTCCCAGGGGCTGCAGCAGGTATTATGCCAACCCTGAGAGACCATTCAAAATTACACCACAGGTCTGCCACTGCAGCCTGTATAAGGTGGTGCATGCACCCCTTACTTAGATATAGGTTCACTATATCTATCCTATATCACTGCACATATAAAACTATCAGTCACCCCTATGGCAGGCCTTATCAATCCTGAAGGCAGGGTGTTGGGTTTTATGTGAGAGGGTGCCCATGCATGAGCAGAGCCCCTCTGCAGCCTTCAGAACCTATTCTCCGGGGTTGTTTGGGATGCAGCCAACCATATATATTTAAGTGCATTATAACCTCGCGGTAAATGCTAACTTTAAAATGGCTTCTTGGAAACATGTCGTGTTTGGTGTCAAACACCTTGGAATCATACCTCCCCGCCAGTAACTGTCAGGGGATGTATGATTCCACCCTCCTAAAGGGACATATGTGACACGCCGGTACACTCAGTACCAGCTTTCTCGACCTGGGCATCACAAAATGGATGCTGCCAGCCACAGACACGAGTCTGCCCTCCTGCTGCTGGACGAAACTCGAGCAGAGGAAGGCCTGAAAATAGGTTTCCTGTCACAGGGAGGTGTAACTACCGCCCAGACAGGCTTTAGTGTATTGGGGCTGGGTGGGTGCACTCTCAGAGTGCTTTGATGTCTGCACTGGGGGCACATTTGGTGTCCCTGTGCATAGTCCAGACCAAACCGGTTGCAGGAGCCATTTGCTCCTGCTCTGGTGTGAAACTGGACAAAGGACATGGGTGTAGCCACCCCTCTGTCCGGACCCTCCCCTAGGTGGGTCCCCAGAGTTTGTCCCACCCCTTCCTTGGGTATAAAGTAGAAACCCCTGACTACAGGACTTTAGATTTTACCTGGACTAAACTCTGCTACAGAAACCAAGTACTTCGACGATCTGCACGACTCTGGATGGCTGAAGAATCTCCCTTGGAGTAAAGGAGTTACTCCCCTGCAAGGCAGGCACCTAAACGCATCTGACCGGATTGCATCTCCCGAGCTCCTGAGAACTCTGAAGATTTCTGCAACACAGGAGGTGGCTTCCTAAGGTCTCTGAGGTTGATCTATGCTCTCAGCAATTCTGAGGCCCATATTCCTCGTGGGGACCGTGCAACCCGACCTCTTGTGCACCGTGTACATTTGCAGCAGCATATGCTTTTTGACGATCCCTGAAGCTGTGCTTTGGACTACGTGTAGTCCTGACCCCAAGCAGTATTTCCACTGAAGATTTCCGGCCTACACTCCACAAGAGTGCTCCGTGGGCTGGTATTTTGTGATTCAGCTTGAGGTCCCTTTGCGATCCCTGGTCCATCGAGCTGTGGGTCCCTGTGAAGGTAACTTTGACTTTCTGTGGGCTTTCCTGGTTGTTCCAGACATGCCATGACTCTCCATAGCTTGGAGAGTCCCCAGGACCTTGCTAGTCCTCACCGAAGCTGATTTCCTCTGACCGTCTGGGTTGCAGTTGCCAAGGCTTGTTGGTGTTCAATCCGGACACTGACCCCCCCAGCACTCGACATCCTTTGTGGGACAGCTCACCTCCAGACTTTGGTCATCGTCAACGTCTCCTGGTCCCCGTGGCTGCAGAGTCAAGCTTCACCTCTTCTCACCTGAAGCACCTGACATCAGTGGGCATTCGTCTATCCTGCCCCTGGTCGCATGAAGTGACCTAGATTCTGTCCCCTCTGCTTTCAGGTTCTTCTCATCTCTGATCCAGGTGTGGACCACACCACACTTTTCATCCTTCCGGCAGCAGCACACCATTGAAAATGATGAAGGTTTCGGACATCACTTGACCCTTATGCACCCGGCTCCTCTGGGATAGGTAACACCGGTACCTCGGTACTCTCAATGGTGCTGGCCTTAGAACCTTCTATGTTTGAAAGGATTTGCTCAAAGTCCTCTCCGAAGTGTCCTTAATCTTTAAAATTTAAACCACGACTTTCTCATAGGATTGTACGGAACTCACGCCTGTGTTCACACACTGCACCCGTCCTCCGTGGGTCCCCTGTGTCACTACCTTGGGTGGTTCCTTGGGGTCCCAGCGATTCTACATGCTCTAGGCACTGTGTCTTGTCAAGTCGTGGTTGTTATATCACTTTCTTAGTATATGGTTTGGTCTCCCCCTGGGGCCCACTGTGTATTGTGCTATTTATTGTCGTTCTAGTGATTTCATATGGTGTGCTTTGTTCTTTAATCTCATAAAGAGGTTACTAGAGAGTGGTTAGTAATAAATACATATATTTTATATATTCCTTGTGTGGTTCTCCTCTCATTTGGTCATTCAGGAGGTTCTAATCTGGTAAAACAAGCTGCTTTACATTCCTTCGAGACTTAGCCTAAAGGCTGCTCTCCATAGCTACCACTAGGATAGCTTTCAAAAAGGTTGTCTTTAACCTAATCATCAATAAGGGTTGTTTGGACTGGTACAAGGTGCCCACTTCAATTAGTGGTCAGCATATACCAGGCCAACTTCTTACACTCAATGGTAAATTCAGACTTTAAGTTATAATTCTGAAAATGCCACTTTCATATAGTTCAGATAGAACTAAATTTGCCTTTACTGATGCTAATTACCAAACCATTTGATTCGTAATTGTGGTCATGAAAATTAATTAGCGTGGTCAAATTTCTACAATTTTTACAACATGTTTTAGTCTTTTTTAGTTATAGCTTATTATGCAATAAACCATACAAAACAACTTTTTTGTATGAAAAACATCTGTACATTAACAGCTAGAAAAATAAAAGTTCCGGGAATCATCGGATAACAGAAGTGTAACCAATACAGGAGGGAAAAGATGGCGGCCAGCTAGGGAGACTGGTCGGGAGTGCCGGAAAGGCGGCGTGCTGGATGAGTGATTAGACCCGTGTGCGTCGAGAACTGCGAGAATTGCGGAGTACCTGATTCTTCTTCGAAACGCGCTGTCTGTTTCTTCGCCCTCCCTTCGCTCGTTAATTTCGGCCTTTTTCGCAAGTTCTGTGGCGGTGCATGGCGGCGGAGGTCACGGAGGAAACCTTACTGCAGAAGGCGGTGGCGGCGGAGGAGGGGCCTCAAGAGGAGCCGTTGGAGGAGCTCACTGCTGCGGCAGGAGCAGCAGGATCCGAGCGCTCGAGCCGGGCTGCCGCTGAGCGAGGTAGAGGGAGGCGGGCGGCTTCCAGGATCCAGTTTAGTGCGGGAGGGGCATTGGGGAGGGGAACCGCCAGCAAGCAAGGAAATAGATATACGTCTTTCCCCAAAAGTGAAGTGGGCTCGCAGGATTCTGGGTGCATTTCTACAGGCTGTCTGGAGGTAAAAGGTAGAGAGGTGGACACCTGCCCTAAAATCAAAGTAAGAACTTCCCAAAAAATAAACAAAGGATATGCGCTGAGAAGTGTAGGCAAGGCAGTGGGGGAGGAAAGTGTTGCCGCACAACAGACTAGCAAAACTCGCAGTAATTTAAAAGAACCGACCAGGCAAACTTACAGGACGGGGTTATTAGGCAAGAAATCTACTTTCAACCCTTCCCTAAACGCATATTTTAAACCAGTCCCTAAGACACTTGTACTTTCGAGAGGTTGCGACCCAACAGATACAGTTTGTGGTGAAGCAGTGGAAAGTGGGTTAAAGTCAGTAGATCTTACAACTGGGTTTAAAAGTAGTTTGGGGGATTGGGCTGATCATCTGTGTCCAAACAGGTATAAGGTCTTAGAGTTGGAAGTAGAAAACCAAGAGGGGTTGGAGATGGATGGAGAGCTGGGTACCCCAGTAGATAGTCCTGGTCGGGGGGGCTCCTCCGCCATGGCTGAGTCATTAAACTCCAAGGGGGGTTCAGAGGGCAAGGCTGCAGGGAGCGAAGGTTTGCTGGGTGAGGCTCATTCGGACAGTGTGGTTATCGCCCTGTTAAAGAAGTTGGATTTGGACATGCACAGGGGGTTTGAGGAATCAAAAGCAAAGCAAGATGGAATCAGGGAGGCAGTGGGGTTGTTGGAAGCTAAATTTGACGAGTTAAATCTACGTACAGAAACACTCGAGTTGGAGGTTAAGGCGAGTCAAGGCAAGGTTGATGAGAATAGCAAGGAGCTAGAGCAGGTTAAATCTAGGGAGAGGGCCTATGAGGAACGTTTGGAAAAATTGGAAAATATGCAGCGTAGGAATAATTTAAAAGTTTTGAAGCTTCCAGAGGGGAAGGAAGGGGATGATTTAAAGGGCTTTATTGTCCACTTATTAAAAACTGAGTTACAGTTAGAAGAAACAGATGAGGAGATTTCTTTAGATATTCAGAGGATACACGAGACCCTTTCAGACTGAATCCAAATGGTTTGAAACCCAGAAGGATTCTGATAAATTTTTTAACGTATGCTTTAAAAGAGAAGATTCTAGCGGCTGCACTGAAGAAGGGCTCATTAACTGTTGGAGAAGCAAAAATCGAGGTTAGGTCAGACCTTTCTGTGGTAACTGCAAATAGACAGTGGGAGTTGGGCAAGAGAATTGAACCTCTGAGGAGGTTGGGAGCCACGGTACAGTTGAAATTTCCGAAGTAATGTGGAATAACAAAATGCATACTTTTAGAGCGGTGGAAGACGTTGATAGTTTTTTGGAGTATTGTCATGGCGGTGGTTTATAATATAATCGATGCTACTGCTGGAGCAGGATTTTCTAATAAAAATCTATTGGGTTTTAAGCACAGGTTTGTCTATTTGTCATAGTTAACATTAATAATCATTAATTATTAATTATTTGTTTTGTGTAAGTGTTTTTACTTAGCAACATGTACGTATTAACAAGAGAGAACTACACGTGGGAACGCGTATGTGTTGCCTATTGACAATGTGCATGTTTTATTAAATAGACGTTGCTGAGTGCTGTTTATTTTAAAGCATGAAACGCTTTTGAATTAATGCTTTTCTGTGTTGCAAAAGCTAGATAATTACATACACATAAGGGTATTAGTGGGGTTAACACTGTTTAATCATTATGCTGTGGTAACGTTGTTTTTGTCTCTTTTAAATTAAGATGGTCTATTTTGGCCTAGAAAAACATGGTCGCCGTTTGCAGCTTGGCCTCGAGTGAGAAATTTGTGATGAGAGGGCTTTGCTGAATATGGTCACGAGACATCTGATCACAGTCCTTGCCTGCTTAAAACTTTCCGTGAGGACAGCAGCAGTTCTGGGCGAGTTTCCAGATGTATCGGACAGCCTTGGAGGACAAAGGAGCTGTAAAGAAAGAACTCTGAGCTCATTGTGTCATCGCCGAGGAAATGTGGTTGTTAAAAGTTACTTTTTATTTTTGGTTCCTGTTCTGTCTTTTTATTTTTGTGATTTCCTGAGCGGAGATTTTCCAAATGTAGCGATGCTACATCCTTTCCTGCTCGCTCTGCTCAGCGGTTCGTCGGACGTGTAAAACATTTAATGTTTCTTTAATATTGCAAGTTTCATTATAAAGAGAGGGTCCGTGTCATTGCATTCGGGATTTTGAGGCCACTTTGCCATTTTTCTTCCCAAACCTGCGTTGGTGAGGATCGATGCTGAGAGGACGGTGACTTGGGAGATTTCTACTGAGAGACTTGTCCTGATGACCCATTCTGACATTTAGCTAGAATAGGTAATTATGAGAAAATGATTTATTTATTCTGATTAATTTCTTTTGACTAATTTTAGATAAAGAATCATAATTTTAAATACGGTGTTGGTGATTATTTCTTGTCAATTATTGAGTACTCTATTTGATTATTGTTGTATACTTTGTTTAGATTATGACAATTGCAATAACTAGGTCTTATCGACCTCGGTGTAGATGTGGGGTTTAGGAGTTTTCTTTCCACAGGTTCAATGCTGGTGGAGTATTTGAGTGTATGTTAGTGAAATGGGCCCTAGTGTATGGTGAGTGTATGTGCGTGTAACTGTGAAATTACTCTATCCGTGGAAGTAGGGAGATTTTGTACACCCCAATCTGCATCAAGTTCCTGGTAGCAGAGTGAGGATGGTTATTGATGATTGTCTTGATCTGATTAGATTGCTTGTACATTAGCTTATTGATTATTGATTATTGATTGATGTTGGTATATGTACTAATATTATATGTTGGAGTCGTCATGTTGAGTTATATGTAGTGCTTCTGGAACTTGGGAGCTAGTAGCAGTTCCGTAGTAGGGCAGAGGGAAGTATATGCTGCTCTCGGGAAAGACGGGATTGTTGGTCCTGTATGTATGCAGGAAAAAGAAAACGTGTGACAATCGAAGTTGCGCGTCACATTGTCTGGATTCGGAATCAGTGACATTGTTGTATGTTACTATTAGAGATATTTCTGGTATATAAGGAGAGCGTATGGTAGTGAAGGTTATCTGTGAATCTCTGGTTTTAAGTCCCAGGGATCCGTAAGGTTCGCCGTTAAAGCTTATCGCGGGAGAAGTAATAGGTATTCTCTGAGCTTGTTTGAGAAACTGGGTAGAAGTAAGCTGCTTGGTTAATGTGTGTTATAATTCTGTAGTAGAGCAGATTGTTCGCTGTTCTCGGGAAAAGCAGGATTCTGTGTGTATGTACTATATTTTCGTGTATGAATGGTGGTTAGCGAGGCAGACAATGGAGATGTTTATATGTTGTAACTAATAGATTTTGTAGAAATTTGACACGGAGTCTACTGAGAAATTTTGTAAAGGAGGGGTAGACGAGTGACAAGAGACAGGAGACAGAAGCGACTGCAGCGACTGCTGACGTTAAACAGACCGCGCTCTGATTGGATATTAGATCAGAATAGTGCTCGCGCTGAGATTGGTGCGTTGGTGTGAGCCGCGCAAGGATTGGAAGAGCTATTCTAGTGACCTAACGTTTCAGGATTGGTGCGTTAGTGTGAGTTGCGCTGTTATTGGTTAAAAAAAATCATATTGTGCAGTTGTATTACGGAAGGGATTAGAAAGTTTTGGTAAGCGTTAAAATGTATTACCAAGAAGAGAAAAAGAAAACATCTTTGTTCAGAAAGATTAAAAATTGGTTCGACAAGGATAAAGATGTTAAAACGAGAGAGGGTGAATTGTTACCTCCATCGAAAACGCCTGCATCCTTCATGGTTGCAAGATATGGGTATCATACCTGTATATGGTTGGAAAATTGGGTTAGGTATACCAAAGAAGATGGAGTTTTAGCATTTCCAGAACATGGTTCATTTAATCTGGCCGTGTTGAAAAATTTACGGGAAAATATGTTATGTCTTGACCCAAGACCAAGGCCGACACAGTTCGAGGCTTTAGTGGAATGGGAAGAGGAAGTACATGAGCGAGAGAAACAGAGGTCTGGAGGCAACTATAGGTATATGTTCGGGAGGAGACATGGTCGTGAAACTCATCATGATCGAATGACGAGATGGCGAGATGCTAGTATGTCAGAGGGATTATATCCTATGAGAACAGTTGAAGAGGGAACAGAAAGGGTTCCTGAGGCAGAAGTGAGAAGATATGGAGTTAATGAATATGAGGATGAGGTTTTAAATGACATGATTTACAAAAGACCACCTCCATATAGACCGGAACCAGAAGAGAGTACACCAGTTGTTTCTCCGATAAGAGATACAGTGCGTATCATTGAGACAGAAAATGTGACACCTGAGTTAAGAAGTGGTAATCCTTTCAGGGAAAGAGAGAATAGAAGCACTGGCGAAAATACGAGAGAATTAGCCAGAACTACATCGGAGTTGACTGAAAAGATCAAAGAACTGACAAAGAATCTAGACGCTGTTACGGTACCCGTAACCATAGGTCCGGTTATGCCTGTTTTTGATAAGCAGAGGACGGGTGAGAATGGTTTGGTGATTCCATATGTTGGGAATAGATTGACAAGTTTGGCTGGTCCTTCAGGAGATTCAGGAAAAAGGGCAGGAAAATTTAGACATGACACATGTAGTGAAGGATTAGAGGAGTCTAATTCAGGACTGGATGCTGGTGAATCTAGTTGTCCAGGGATGCCAATTTTAGAACCGCAGAAGAAAGTGGTTCCAGTGAGAAAATCTACTAAAATAACAGCTGAAGATTTGAATGAATGGATGAAAGTTCTTCAAAAGAGGGATAAAGATTCACAAGCAATTGATGTTGCTAGGTTACGTGTAGAATTAGAAGAGCTTGTTGCAGGGACAGTTCCAACAGAAATTCTAAAAAATCATCATGATGGTGAATTATTGTTTATGTGTAAGAATATCACCTGAAGAGCGAGAAATACACATGACAGATTAAGAGCAATAGCACATGACTATGGAGTTGACATTGATAAAGTGAAAGTTTTGCAGAAGTCTTACAGGATGGATTTCACAGACAAAGACATTGAGAATCTGAATGGTACTGGTAGAACAGGACAAATTAAAGAGATGATCGCTTTATTGCGAAAATGGGGTGATGTTGAGAAGTGGAAGGATAGATGGTACAAAAAGAGAGAAGAATCAGGGGATAGGACTTATTCAGCATTTCCTGTGAGAGAAAAGGAAAAACCAGTGGATACTTATCCTATGAGAGAAATACCTGGAGGAGGATATGTACATGTTCCATGGACCAGACAGGATATTTTATCATTTACGAATGATTTCCCTCGATTGAGAGAAAAGCCCGTCGAGTGGTATAGGCAGGTAGATAGGTTTGTGAAATTGTCAAAAGTGCTGTGGATTGACCTGAATAGTCTGTTTGATATAATTGTTCCAGCAGACTTGTGGACTGAGCGTAAAATAGTTGTGAGTTGGCCTACTGAGGAATATCCAAGAGATCAGAGAACAGGAGCACCATATCCGGAGATAATGAGAAAGTATGAACAGGTGATGGTATACCTGAAGAGTAAGGTACCTCCAAAAGAGACAGACTGGGTTAAAATAGATCGAACACAACAGGAAGCAAAAGAATCAGTTCATGCTTTTTACGAGAGGCTGATTCTGGCATTTAAACAATTCAGTGGAGATGAACACCTGGGTGACAAGGATTTGAGTCATTTTGTATACAGATTTGTATATGGCCTGAGACCTGAGATTAGTGAAAGAATTCGTGAGCATACTGTGGATTGGCAGAGTAAGAAAATAGATGAGATTCTGAGACATGCAAAATACTTCAGTGATGAGATTGAAGCAAAACAGAGAAAGCTGAAAGAGAAAGCAATGTGGGCACAAGTGAAAGTTGCGGAAAGACAAGAAGCACAGTTGGTGGAACAGGCAAATAGTGCAGGAAATAATGCAGGGAATAGACCTAGGTATGCAGGGAAAGGAAAGGGGAATCTTGAGGAAGCTAAAAAAAAGTTCCCATGTCACAACTGTGGCCAACTGGGACATTGGAGATCTGAGTGTACCAATCCACCATTAGTGAATAATGAGGGAAAATCCTTAAATCAACAGGTGCAGAACGAGGGGAATAATCAACAGCAGCAACAGCAGAAAGTTGTGAGACAGCAGAGTCAAGAGTCAAAACCGCCCTTGCCGCAGAATAGAGGGTCACAAAAGTACAATCAGGATTCAGGATTCTACAATGATGAACAGGTAAACAAACCAAGGTGTTCTAACCAGGTACAACAGTACTTGTTAAAGAATGAAGGGAGTGAATCTGAGGGTGATTATTGACGGTGCCGAAGAGAGGAGGAAGAGTGCATACTTGGTGCAACTCTAGAAACAGACCAGGCAGGACCATTTGTGGATGGAAAAATAAATGAAGAAGGTGTTACTTTTTTAGTAGACACAGGTGCGACAAGATCAACTGTCAGGTCAACAGATATTAGAAATCTTCCTCTCTCGGATGAAGCAATCCAAGTAGTTGGTGTAGCTAATACACAAATCAGAACACGTCTTACTGAACCAGAAAGAGTACAAATAGGGAAATTTTCAGATATGCACAGATTTATCGTCTGTGACACAAGTCCAGTGAACCTGTTAGGTAGGGATCTACTCTGTAAAATGAATTGTACAATTTTTTGTACACCAGATGGAATAGCTTTTAAACACCAGATGAGGATGTTTTGTACCGAATGACTCTAGAAAATAGAGAGAGTGAGTTAATTGGTGCATATGCTGTGTTTGATCCAGAGGATTTGCCTCAAGAGCTGAGAGACACAGTGAAAAGGACAGTTTGGGATTTTACTGGAGAGGATGTGGGATTGATGAATAATGTAGATCCTGTGAACATTTCAGTGAAAGAGGGAATTACTTATCCTAACATTCCTCAGTACAAAATGACACCAGAAATAATTGAGGGAATAACTCCTATAATTGAGAAAATGATTCAGCAGGGAGTTCTGAGAGAACTACTGAGTAGTCCGTGTAATTCACCGATAATGGGGCTAAAGAAGCCTAATGGGAAGTTCAGGATTGTACAGGATTTGAGAAAAGTTAATCAAATTGTGGTGGCATGTTGCTCCATTGTGCCAAATCCATCAGTGATTTTGTATCAGATTCCACATGATGCTGAGTGGTATACAGTGATTGATTTGTGTCATGCTTTCTTTTCAATTCCATTGCATCATGAAAGCCAGCCGATTTTTGCATTTAGATTTGGCCAGCGTATTTTAGCATGGTGTCGTATCCCACAGGGGTATACAGAGAGTCCTTCAATATTCAATCAGTTATTGAAAAAGTCATTGGAGAGTTTGATCATGCCTGAAAACTCAGTACTAGTGCAGTATATTGATGACCTACTTGTGGCATCAAAAACACGTGAAGCTTGTGAAGTAGATACTATAGCTTTACTGAATCATCTGGCAGATGGAGGGTTAAAAGTATCTCCAGCCAAATTGCAATTCTGCAAGAAAGAGGTGCATTATCTTGGACACAATATTGAGAAAGGTCTGAGAAAAGTGACTGATGACAGGATCAAAATTATCAGGGAAATGAAGACCCCAAAGACCCAGAGGGAAGTGAGAATGTTCCTGGGAATGGTGGGTTATTGTCGTCAGTGGATAATTAATTTTTCGCTGATAGCAAAGCCACTGATTAAGCTGACAAAAAGTGAGATGACAGACCCATTGGAACTAGATGGAGAACAAATGGCAGCATTTGAAGAGTTAAAAAGCAGAATGTGTGAAGGCCCTGCTTTGGGTATGCCAGATTATGAAAAAGAATTTGAATTGTACTGCAGTGAGAGAAATGGATGTGCACTTTCAGTGTTAATTCAGAAGCATGGATTACTGAGAAGGCCTATTGCGTACTTCTCATCGACACTTGACCCTGTAGCTGTGGGTTTACCAGGTTGTCTGAAATCTGTGGCTGCAACATGCAGAAGCCTAGAACAGAGTGAGGGAATCATAATGGGATATCCTGTAAGGGTATTCGTACCTCATAATGTGGCAATTCTTTTGACGAGAAGCAGAACTCAGTACATGTCACATAGTCGGTTGACTAAATATGAGAAAGTCATTCTGGGAGCATCAAATGTGACTCTTGAGAGATGTGTGAATGTGAATCCAGCGACATTGTTGCCGGATATTGAAAATGTGGGTGTGAAAACAGAAGATGATCACAATTGTTTGGATGTGCTTGATTACTGTACAAAACCGAGACCAGACATAAGGGATCTTCCCTTGCATGAGAGTGATCATGTGTTGTTTGTAGATGGATCATGCCTGAGGAATGATGAGGGTGTGCTATGTGCAGCATATGCAGTGTGTAAGGTTTCAGAAGTAATGGAAGCGTCATCATTGAAAGGAGTGAAATCTGCGCAAGTTGCTGAATTAGTGGCATTGACAAAAGCTTGTGAAATTGGGAAAGATTTGAGAACGACTGTGATGACTGATAGTCAGTATGGATTTGGAGTTGTGCATGACTTTGGCCAACTTTGGCTACAAAGAGGTTTCTTGACGTCGAGTGGGACTCCAATAAAGAATGCTGAAGTGATTGGGAAATTACTTGAGGCGATACAGCTGCCTAAAGAATTAGCAGTTGTAAAATGTGCTGCTCATGGACAAGGAGATGATTTTGTGACAGTGGGCAACCGTTATGCAAATGACATTGCTCAATATTGCGCCAAAAATAATCAGTCCATTAATCGGGAACGAGAAGGTGAAATGTCTTTTTGTTCTGTGATGTTTACTAATGTCTTAGAGACGTGGGATGAAGTGAAACAGTTGCAGGATGAGGCAGAGGAGGAAGAAAAGAAAGATTGGATTAAGGCAGGTCGTGCCCCAAGAGAGACAGACCATGTTTGGGTCTATAGAGATGGCAGACCAGTAATGCCGAACTCCATGCTGTCAGCAATGGCAAGGATGTATCATGGCCAGGGACATTTGGGAAGGGATTCAATGATTAGGTCTTTTAAGCAAACCTGGTACAATGCAAAGTTCAGGACAATTGCAGAAAGTATCTGTCAAAGATGTTTGATTTGCCAGCAATTTAACACTGGGAAAAAGACAGTGGTGAGTCTGGGAACAATAGGCAGAGAAGGAGGTCCTTTTACAAGAATGCAGATTGATTTCATTGAAATGCCCCAAGTGAACAGACTGAGGTATGTACTAGTGGTAGTCTGTTTGTTTTCAAGATGGGTTGAGGCCTATCCGACTAGGAGAAATGATGGAGTAACAGTGGCAAAGTTACTGTTAAGAGAGTTGATTCCTAGGTACGGATTTCCGGTAACGATTGAGTCTGATAGAGGTGGACACTTCTATAATGAACTCATGAGTTTGATTTGTGAAGCATTAAGCATACAGCAGAAGCTACATTGTGCATACAGACCAGAGGCTTCTGGTGTTGTTGAGAAGATAAACGGCACAATCAAGAACAGGATTGGTAAGATGTGTTTAGCCACTGGCATGAAATGGCCGGATGTCTTGCCTCTAGTGCTAATGACTATTAGATCTACTCCAGATAGAACTACTGGTTTAAGTCCGCATTAAATAATAATGGGACGTGCAATGCGACATGCATATGTACCTGTCAATAAGTTGATGACAATAACTGATGACATGATTTTGGATTACTGTAAAGGGCTGGCTGACGCAGTTCATTCTGTGTTTCACCAGATTGGAGAAGAAGCTACTACACTTGAGAAGAAGCAAGCTCATGATCTGAGTCCAGGAGACTGGGTGAGGATTAAAGTTCACAGAAGAAGAAATTGCTTGGTTCCGAGGTGGGGAAGACCAAGACAAGTCATTCTAACTACGACGACTGCAGTGAAGTGTGCTGGTGTGAAAAACTGGGTGCATGCGAGTCATACTCTGAGAGTTCCTAACCCAAAGGATGGGACTGGTAGAGAGTATTTTGAAGAGTCAGATACCAGTGATGATGAAGACCCAGAACCAGTGAGAAAAAATCAAAGTTCAGGAAAAGAAGCAGAAAATGCTTCAAGAGAACCATTGAGAATCTCAGAAAGGAGATCAGATTCTGAAAGAGAGCCTGAAGTTCCAAAAAGCAGTGGAGGAAAAAGAAAAGAAAAGAGCAGTTCCACAGAAATTACTCCTGAATCAGAAGAGGAGGAGATTGAAGAACCACTTGAGATTATATCTGAAGAAGTAGGGTCAGAAGAAGATAGAGAGGGACAGATTGCGGAAGACCCCCGAGGAGGTGTAGGGAACACTTCTAATAAGCTAGGTGAAGGGACAAGTAGACAGCAAGAAGATTGCGTGTTGGAGACATGAGGAGGGAAAGAAGTAGGGAAGTCTCAAATAGTGGTGAAAAAGACTGTGGAGTGAAAGAAAACTGCTGAAGAACAAGAGGCATTTGAAACAGAATCGGATGAAAGTGAGAATGGAAAATCAGAGGGTCGAGTTCTGAGAAAGAGAACTTGGATTGGAGAAAGAAATAATACAAAAACAAGACCGAAAAAGGTTGTAAGAGGAGATTTTTGGCCTAACAACAGAGTAAAGAGGTTGAGATACAGACTGATAAGAGGAAATATATCGAAAGCTGAACAAGTGAATGAAGTGTCAAGTCAAAACGAAGTAAAAAGAAAGGAGCAAAAGGAATCAAGAGAACCTGAGGAAATAAAAAGAATTAGAAGACCCAACCAAAAGTACAGATCACCGGAATGGTCTTATGTGGCACTGTCTGAAGAAGGAGAAGAAGAAACAGTGACTCGAGATAATCAGGAGGGGATCTTGAGAAAAGTGGTTGAGGAAAAGGAAGAATCTGTTGGAATCTTAAAAGTTATTCTGACTGACATTGGAGAAGAGTCGGATGCACAGGATGTTGTTGATGATCTGATACAATTTGATGTTGCTGAAGAAGGAGGAGTGAAAAGTGATGAATATCCAAATTGAGTGAACTGAAGAAATCATTTGGAAAAAGTGAAAAGGAGAAAGTCTGAAATTCAGCTGTCTGAAGTAATCCAAAGTTTGAGAAATTACAGTAGTGGAGTAGTAGAGGCTAAGTCAAAAGACAAGGTCAAAGTAGTAAAATGGCTAACATAGAGAATAATCAAAGTAGATGTGCTTTCTTAAGAAGATGGTGTAGAATGTGCTGCTGCTGTACTGGATTATTAATGTTACTATGGGGTATTTTAGCTTTATTAGTTACATTTAGAGTTTCAATAGGTACATTTGAAATACATACTGAGAATGAGACAAATGTAGGAAAGGATTTGCAAAAAGTAGTTCCAACTAGAATTAGTAATACTTACATGCATAAAGATAGGTCAATTAATGATTTTTCTAGTAATGTTTTTTCAAAGTTGTTATACGAATATGTGAAAACAATGGAAGTAAGGGATTGCTACGTTTGTATGCAATTACCTGCATCCGTTTCAGAAGGTGTTACTTATCACCATTTACCAGCTACGTATGGAATTTCTTGTAGTGTATTAAGTAGTGTTTTTTATCTGTTAGGGAAAATAGATTATAAGATGTGTGGTAAATAATTCTTTTTACCTTGACTGAATTTCATGCGGAATCTAAAATAAAGTAAAATAGCTCAGAATAACAAGAGGCAGAATCCGTGGTATAAGAGATTTTCTGAATGGGCTTTATTCCAAAATGGCCGACTCGAGTGGCGGCCTTCAGGTTCCGTCACCACGAGGGTTCAGGAAGTGAAGTACAATACTTTATTGACAAGAAGTAACTTTTATAGGTCTTACATTACAATGAAATGAATGCAAAAGGCGTAACAATTGATAAGAGGAATGACATCGTGGTACGTAATCGAAACTAGGCGTAATAAGGAGCAGAAAGAAACATGATTGGCTCTGATTATCATGCATAGGTGGATCTATAAGATAATACTTAACATAGATGCGCGCGCAGCAGCATGACGTGTGATTGACGTGCAACTAGGGGGTGACGGGGACTTGACATTTAGCTCTACATGTGGAGACGAGAAGTCTGGGGGGTCAAGTCAACCTAATCCCAAATCATATCTAACATCCTATGTTTAGAGAACTATGTTATCCACAAGAAAAGACTCTCGGACAGAATCTATTCTATACTGACTGTGTGCGTGTACAAGCGTCTAAGTGTCTATATGAGATGCGAGGGGCAGAAAACTTTCCATGGCAACAGGGCTATGAATTACTTGCAGGAGGACGGAAAGGCCGAGTCCTTTGCTTGTGAGCTAAAGGAAATGTTTACCTAAATCACTAGACAGGAATGCATCGGCTGAAGAGCAAAGTAGATAATTCGAAGGTGAAATACAGCTTCTTGGCAGGCAGGCAAAACTGGCCGAGACAGGCACCGTTAGCTGCACAGGGAGTAGGACAAAGTTCATGGATACAGATGCGAGCTCAAGCTGAAGCTGTCAGAGACAGAGAGCAGGGAAGGCTTTAAGGACAGAATCGGGCCTACTTGCCTGAACTGTAAAAATGGAGTAACTTAGCCATATAAAGTCGGTGGCCTTTCATACTTAGGAATCGAATATCCAGCCCATTGATGGCGGATCTGACAGAGAACATGTTGGCGGTGGACGCACATATGTTTGCGTCTTGGACACTGGAACTGGAGGGAACATACATGTACTTGTGACATGCACATAGAACCGTTGGGGTCCAAGATAGGGGACATAACTGATCAGGAAAATCCACATTTCCACATTCCCTCCTTGTCCCCTACTTGCCCTTCAAGAGATATCAATCTTCATCATTCCATCGATTTGCTCATGGAGCATCATTTCTTCTTCCTTCTTCTTCCGGCATTTTGAACGAGAACCTTGATATGGAATGCATGATGTGGCACACAAACCACAAATCGCTGGTCCACATTGCAGGCATAAACAACAACTGAAGAGCATAAGAAGGCCAATACCTAGGAACGATAGAACTCTCCATCCCCAGGCTGATATCACACTCCAAAACCACCCGGACCACGTCCAAGTGCCTGGATTCTCGTGTATCTGGCTCACAATCTTATGAAGGCGTGTTATAGCTTTATATACAGATGGCGAATTTTCTGGTATGAATATGCAGCAGCTGGATCCGATGACCCTGCAAGCTCCGCCCCTATCGGCCAGGATGACGTCAAGGACAAGACGATTCTGGAGAACAACAATTCTCATCACTGATTGTTCCTCTGTCAGATTGCCTAGGGCGGCTATAGTCTCGTTTACTACAGCTTCGAGAGTCTTGGTTAGTCTACGTATCAGCTTACTATTTGATATTGTACCTATATAGGGAAAGATACCTTTATTGAAATCTACATACTTGTCCCATGCCGTCTCAGTATAATCGACAACTGGGAGATCTCTTCGCTCTCTATTGTGTACTAAATGAACATTCCGATAATAATCAGGGGGAGCTAGGAAAACAGGTGGCAGAAGGAATGCTATGTAACAGGTACCATCCCAATCTAGAGGCAGACGCATATATGCCGTCTGACCACATATAAAGTAAGAATGGCGAGAAGCTCTAAATGAAGATTTACCTTGATCACTATATTCTACTGTAGTAACGCATTGGCTATGGCCCATATGTATGGAACCAACTTTTCTTACACATAATTCACCCTTAACTGGAAATACTGACATAGTGGGCAGAATTAGTTCAACTTCGGATTTGACATTCAGAATCATAAGATTAGGTGTAAAATTACCTAATTTATACACTTCATTTTCTAGATCAGTTCCTGTTCTACTGGGGTGACCCTCCTTATTAGGATGACAGACTTTGAATAAAACTAGATTCAGATTTCCCCATATCCAATGTTGTTGATAAACTGCTGTGTCTGGGTCTATGGAATTTAGTAAACTAAACCATGCTCCACAGGAGCCATTGTGTGTGAACGGATGTGGAAAGAAAGGCAGAACTCCTTTGTTATTCTGATAGGGAGGGAGTCGGCCACACACCCAACAATTGGTGGCATTACTAGTCTGATGGGAATGATGTAACATACTAATGAAAGTGTTATTGCGCAGCGCAAGTCTATAAGATAATTCATGTGGCGGTAGGTCACTAAAAGAATGTTCAGCAGCAACATTATAAACATGTCTAGAAATAGGATGATATATGTGCAAAATCACACTCGTAATAATTATTAAAACACTCAATAAAAACAAAATTAATAATGTCCTCATACAGTAGCTACGCAGTGATTTACAATACGCCTGTCGTTTCAACATTTCTCGGGTATTTTCTCTACTCAGGTCCAAGGGATATATGTCGGAGACAATTCAACCGCTTCACCTTGGAGAGGACTTAAACAATCAAATTGCTCGACTGTTTGGGCCTAAGCTTTAATTTATAGCACTGAGAGTCATTCTGTTCAACAAAAGGAAGTTTTGAATCAGTCTGTGAGGGAGTGCAGGGCACAGTGTCTATATCCGAGGATAGTCCATGAAATTTCTTAACGTGGCTGGAATGTATCCATCCTTTGCGGCCCTCCACTTTCACGGCTGTTCTTGTGGTCAGCAGGACTAGCTTCGGTGTTTTCCACCTGGGCTCCAATTGGGTTTTCCGATCGAAATTCCTCACAAACACCAGATCCCCCGGAGCAACGTCATGGGGTTTCACCTCAGTGTTGTCAGGAAAAGCTGCAGCTACCTGTGAACGACAAGATTGTAGTGCAGACATCAAGGAAGCCAAGTAATCTGTCAACATATTACAATTAACATCAGTTATTTTACGTGGTATAGGCGTCCCCCACATATTTGGTGGCCTTCCGAAGATCACCTCATACGGGGATAGCCCTGTTCGAGAGTGTGCTACCATTCTTATGTAAAATAGTGCAACTGGTAATGCTACTATCCAGTCAACACCTTTCTCCTTACATATTTTAGACAATCTGATTTTCAAAATTTGATTATGTCGTTCCACGAGACCTGCTGCCTCGGGGTGTCGGACACAGTGGAATTTCCACTGATATCCCAACAAAAGTGAGACATGTTTCATTAATTCGGATGAGAAAGGCTGGCCGTTATCTGAATATACAACACGTGGTAAACCGTACCGCGGGAAGAATTCTCGAACTAACTGTTTGGCAGTAGTCGGGGCCGTGTAATCTGAAACCGGGTACGCCTCTGTCCAACGGGACAGAGCGCAGACAACTACCAGAACATATTTGAATCCTCGACATCGTTCCATCTGGATATAATCCATTTGGAGCACTTCAAAAGGATGATCAGGAGTCTGGAATCCACCCTGTTCTACGGGAACACTTTTTCCTGGGTTGAACTGACAACATATCATACAGGTACGGACTTTTTGTTTAGCTGCTGCTCGTAAATGTTTGTTGAACCAAATGTGTTGAATGCTATCTAGCATAGCTTTCTCTCCTAAATGCGCTGGGCTGTGAATTGTAGCTATAATGGCTTGGACCATAGAGTCAGGAAGAAACCATACAGATTTCTCCTTTGTCATCCATCCCTGATCTGTCTGGATCCCTCCTAGTTCAGTCCATTTCTTTAATTCTTCTGCAGTAGCATGTGTCTGTATGTCAATTACGTTAAGTGCGGGATCCTTAATTGTCATACACTGTGTTGGTGTCTGAACTATTGGCTTTGTCATGTCTAATGTGCGATTCTGAGCAGTCTGTTTAGCTGTTCTGTCAGCTAAATCATTGCCTTGAGAAATGATATCAGTAACCTTCGTGTGTGCTTTACATTTCATAATCGATATGGCAGTTGGTAGATGTATTGCGTCTAACAAGGCATGAATGAGGGTTCCGTGCTGAATGTGGGCACCATGGGAGGTTAAATAACCTCTCTCTCGCCACAGCACGCCGAAGTCGTGTACAACTCCGAATGCATAACGTGAGTCAGTGTATACATTAACTTTCTTATTTGTGGCTTGAATACAGGCTTGTGTTAGAGCAATAAGTTCTGCTGCTTGGGCTGACAAAGTATCTATACAATTTGTCTCAATAACTTCAGTGTCTGTTGTGACTGCATACGCGGCCACTAAGTCTCCTGTACTTGCTCTCATGCACGATCCATCTACATACAACGTCAGGTCTGGATCTAACAATGGAACGTCTGTCAAGTCTTGTCTAGGTTTCGTCTTTATTTCAATAATTTCAACACAATCATGAGCTAGTGGGTCTGTTCCAATTACAGGTAATAGTGTAGCAGGATTCAATGTATTACACCGTCGGATCTCTATGTGTGGCTGAAACAATGTCAGTTCATAACCGGTAAGTCTTGCTATGGTCAAGTGTTGTGTTTGTGTTCGGTTCACAAGAACTTCTACTGCATGTGGTACTTGTACTGTCAATGGATGTCCTAACACTATGGCATCGCTTTGTCTGATTGCTAAAGCTGTTGCTGCCCCTGATTTCAGGCATGCGGGCAAAGCCTGAGCTACGGGATCTAATGTACTGGAAAAATAAGCACATGGCTTGCGTGATCCTGCTTGATCCTGAGTGAGTACTGACAAAGCAGTACCTTCGCGTTCTGTGACAAAGAGTGTAAAATGTTTGCTATAACATGGTGTTGCTAAAACAGGTGCTTGGCATAAAGCTTCCTTTAGGCTTTCAAAAGCTTGTGTATGTTCCTGAGTCCAAGGGAGAACAGTCGATGTGGCTGCCTCCTGTGTGGTTAACTGAATGAGTGGTTTTGCTAGAAATGCGTACTGAGGGATCCACTGCCTACAATATGAAGTGAGGCCTATGAAAGCCCGCACCTCCTTTTGTGTGTCTGGGGTATTGACATGTTAGCAATTAACTGGATGCGATCTGGTGTAAGCTGCCTTCCCTCCTTGGACAGCGAGTGACCAAGATAAATAACTCGCTGGGCACAGAATTGCAGCTTAGAGGGGGACACCTTGTGCCCCTTGTCGGCTAGAAAATGTAAAACTGTCAGAGAAGCCTTTTCACATTCAGGTTCGCTTCTCGCGGTGATCAGCAGATCATCGACATATTGAAGCAGTGCAGTATTGACTGGCATGTGGATACTGTCAAGTTCTCGTTTCAGTGCTTGGCTGTAGATGCTGGGGCTTTCTGTGAATCCTTGGGGAGCGCGTGAGAATTTAAAGCTGCGCCCATTTAAACTGAATCCGAACAAATATTGGCTTTCCGGATCTATTGGGACGCTAAAAAAGGCATTCTTGAGATCAATTACAGTAAAGAATGTTGCTTCGGAATCAATTGCTGTCAATAATGATGATATATCGGGGACCACAGGAAATTGTGGCACAATGCACTTGTTTAGTTCCCGCAAATCAATAACCAATCGGTATACTGGCGGAGCAGTAGGGTCAGTTCGTTTAAGAATCGGAATTATCGGTGAATTACATACATTGGAGTCTGTTTCTACAACTACTCCTTGGGCAATTAACTCATCAATGATTTTCAGCAAAGCCACTACAGCATCTTGCGGTAACTTGTATTGTCGCATTCGTGGTAATACCACTCCTGCCTTGAGTGTAACTCGGTATGTTGTAATGTTCATGCAACCAACATCAGTAGGGCCTTGTGCCCATAGATGTGCTGGTAAAGTCTGTAGTCGGGGATCCATGTCTCTAGACACATAGTGACCTTTAAAATCACGTAAAAACAACCTTATTCCTCCCGGAGAACAACATATTATGGCTCCTAGGGCTTTCAGAGTTTTAATTCCTAACAAATTTTCTGGGCATGATTTAGTAAGCAATAAATCTGTAGTTCGTGTCAAAGGTCCTATCGTAAGTGGAAGAGGCTGTGATACTTCGTTAACAATAGGTTTTCCTGAAAAACCAAGGGAAACATTTTGAGAGCCTGAGAGGGGTGCCCCTGGAACTTCACTACGTTTTATAGTTGTACGACTTGCCCCTGTATCGAGTAAGAATTTTCTATCTTGACCTAATAATTCACTATGTACATAAGGTCCTTCTTGATCTACAGGAATCTCGATAAGCGGTAAGTCAACTTCCCTCTCTAGGCTGGTTCATGCGTAACGCTGATACTCAGGATATTCATACTGTGCAGTCTGATACATTTGTCGTGTGGTGGTTTGTGTGGCAGTAACAGGCAACGGTGGTGCAGCTGGCACAAACTGTATTGGCTGTTGTGCGGCTGGCATGGCCTGGGAATGCGGCATAGCTCCTTGTTCATTCTGATCTTGTCTGTGTGGCCGTGATCTTTCTTGTGTTTTACCTATGGCGATATTATGTTTTAAAACTGGACAATCGTGTACGTAATGACCTGGCTTTTTGCAATAATTGCATGTCCCTTTTACCGGTCCTGCTGAATCGGACTGTGTCATACCCTTTTTATGTCCTTCAGCCGGTACTGTCTGAGACACTAGCATTTTCATTTTTGTATCTTTCATACGTCTTTGTTCGTGTTCTTGTTCATCTCTAATTCTATTGTGATGATACTGTAACATTTGTAGCATTTGTGACGGAGTGTTACTTTGCCAGGTACTCTCGAATTTCAATATTCTATTCTTTACTGGAGGTAATGCATTTTCTACTAATTTTGTCACAAATAAATGTGGATACGACTCACTACTTGTTTTTATACCACTATTTATTCCAAAACATTTTTCAAATCGGGCATAATAGTCACTTGTGTCTTCATCATGCTTTTGTTTACAGGCCGTGATTGCACCCCAATCTTCCTTTTTCGTAGTTAACAAACGTGGCAGTACTTGTACTAGTAAACCTGGTAATGCTTTGACTTTATCCCCGAGCCCTGAACCTGCAGCTCGGGCCTTTTCTTCTGTTTCTAATGCTGTCCAATCTATCTTTTGGTCTCCCACTTCCCACTCTTTTTCTTTCAGTTTTTCATAAATACCAGCAGGTAAGAGCACCTTTAATATCGTCATAATATCAGGATAGGTATACTCTCCCATCAGCAACATGTCCTTAATTTCTCGGTGGAAACCCGCTGGGTCTTTGTCATGACTTGGTACTACTTTCTTCATTTCTAACAATTCAATTTTTGATATGGGTGTGTATACAAATACACGGTGAAACTCATTGTCTTCGCCTTTTATTGGGTGCACTTCTCGTAAGGGATTTTGTCTATCCATATAATACGGCGTTCTTTCTCTGCGGGGCAGCGGGAAAGAATCCGGATTTACAAAAAGGACATACTGTTTACGTGACACTAATATTTCTTTAATCAACTTGTTACTAGAACCTCTCCATCTGTTCGTGAGTAGTTCCGTTAATATATCAGGTAAAGGACCAGGGTCAGCATGTTGGCTCTTATATAATATAAGGAGTTGCTGAATCATATAGATTCCAGCTAAACGTTGTTCATCTGCACTAAGGTTAAAAAACGTGTGTGCTACGGTCTCATCACCGTATTTTTCAGGACTGTCAATCCAGTGAACGGCTGATCTGGCCAATTCTTGCTCATCCATGGAATCGAGGAGGTGGTAACCCCTTCGTTCTCGTAGTAGTTTATCTGCGGCTTGGAACAGATGTTCAGGAGACTTTAAATTTATTACAGGCGTCGGATACGTTCTGCTATTATTTGGACATACAGAGTGTATGGGATCAGAAAAGCATCTAGTATTATCACAGGATCTACCTCTGCCTACGTATGCTATGGTTTCTGACTGTCTTGCGGAATTCCCTGATTCGGAGACTTCATCTTGCTCGAACTCGTCTGTTTCCAATCTTTCTTCATGAATACGTTCTATTTCTCTACGTATTTTTCGGCACATGGCTATTATACAGTTTTTCTTATCGTGTCTCCCTTCTGATATATTCTGGCTCCATCTTGTAAGAATAAGCATTGTATTCGGGTCTACCCCCGGTCGGTCTTGATTTCTGATCACACAGTTTATGAGGAAACGTAACAGTTCCCCCTGTATCTCTACTTTCTGGAATTCCATAGCTCTGTTAATACATTCTGGGTCTCGCCCTGTTTGGACAAAATGATATATTTTATCTAGATGCGTAATCATTCCTGGTAACCTCGCTAAATACTCTGCGGCTCGTCTGATACGTAATGATGCCAGGACCATTTCGTCCTCTTTACCGACCACCGGGTCATATCTACAATCTATAAGGAGTTCCTTAAGCGTACGTTCATTTACGAATTTGGGTGTACGTGAATGCGCTGATTCTTGAAAAATAAGTTTATTTATTCTAGGTGGCGTAAAAGTATTGCTTGCACCTCCCGTGGCCCCTTCAGGGGCGTCGGGTGTGAATGGATTCGTCGAACGTGACACAGCAACTATGGGTGTCGATACCACTGTAGAATCGACTGCGGGGATAGATGCGGAAACAGACGTGCTTGCCGGAGCTCGCGTCGGGACTTGCTGTTGCACGGGAACAGATACCTGATCCTGACGTTGAACCCCTCCGCCAGACGGTCTATGTGGTGTGGGGTTAGCATACTCGGGAGCTGCGTCATCTAGATATGAGGAAAGGAAAACATCTTCTGCGGTTCTGGGATGCCCTTTTGGATGTACCTTAATTGGAAATAATGGGGGTGGCAAGTCTTTTGGCATCTCTGGAACAGCCTTAGGTAGTCCTTCGGCTAGGAGGGGGTACATACCACTCATAAGAGCGTTTCTTTGTCTATCTACTTGTTCTGATTTCACTCGGATACCTTCCTCAATTAATATATTTTCTTGAACTTCCTTTGAACTCTCTTTACTCCTCTCTTCTTGTCTACGTGCTTTTTCTGTACGTCTATGAGATTCTTTACGCCATAACTCAACAGCGTCTTTCTGTGACTGTCTGACTTTTCTTTTCCATAACTCTTCCTCCACTTTCATGATGCACTCTGCATCCCAGGTTCCCGCTGCGGGCCACCTTTGACTTTCCGGCAATCCCTTGGTATAATCTACCCATAGATCAAGAAACAATATGGCATCTAAGCCATGCTTGTGATACATAAAATGCCCTGGGGTGTCCCTAGGAGGAATAGGAACTGCTTCTTCGAGCACCCCTTTTCTGGTAGTAATCTGTCTTAACTTCGAGAAGAGCGGCATCTCGACAACTGATCTGATATTTACTCTTGAATTCACTTAATACGGAAAACACAATAATGAACGGTGAACAATGAACAATCATTCATACCACAATATGCAAGACATTTGAACACTTTAAACATTTAAACATTAAACATTTTAACCTTTAAAAATGACCAACAATGATGACAGTCTGCATAACTAATCACCAAGCAGAATTCTTGACAATAACTAGATACTTCGGAATACTTGATATACTGCTAAACAGTACATATACACTGCTAAACAGTGCAGACCGGATTTGTGTACCCAAATCCGTCTTGACCGGCACAACCTATGTGCTGTCAACACGCCTCCCCGGCGATGGTACTCACCGAGTAGCTCCTTGAAACGGAAGGCCTCAGAGAATGAACGGGACTCGATGACTGCGGACAGCGGACCCTCTGGACATCGGGATTTCGAAAACCTGGTGGGCCTCTGTATACCTCGGATCTTGCTCTCTCAGCTAGGCTCTGGTCGGGATACTTCGCACTTCTCACCGCCTCGTCTGGGTTGATCGCAGCCTCAGTCGCCCCCGCTTGACCGGAGGGAGCTTACAGGAAATCCTGCTGGTACGCGTTTATGGTCCGTCCAGCTGTGGCAGGAGACCGGGCCTGCAACGCACCGCCGGCGCGTGAGATGAGAAAGTGTCCCTGTTCGGGCGCCATTATGTGGTAAATAATTCTTTTTACCTTGACTGAATTTCATGCGGAATCTAAAATAAAGTAAAATAGCTCAGAATAACAAGAGGCAGAATCCGTGGTATAAGAGATTTTCTGAATGGGCTTTATTCCAAAATGGCCGACTCGAGTGGCGGCCTTCAGGTTCCGTCACCACGAGGGTTCAGGAAGTGAAGTACAATACTTTATTGACAAGAAGTAACTTTTATAGGTCTTACATTACAATGAAATGAATGCAAAAGGCGTAACAATTGATAAGAGGAATGACATCGTGGTACGTAATCGAAACTAGGCGTAATAAGGAGCAGAAAGAAACATGATTGGCTCTGATTATCATGCATAGGTGGATCTATAAGATAATACTTAACATAGATGCGCGCGCAGCAGCATGACGTGTGATTGACGTGCAACTAGGGGGTGACGGGGACTTGACATTTAGCTCTACATGTGGAGACGAGAAGTCTGGGGGGTCAAGTCAACCTAATCCCAAATCATATCTAACATCCTATGTTTAGAGAACTATGTTATCCACAAGAAAAGACTCTCGGACAGAATCTATTCTATACTGACTGTGTGCGTGTACAAGCGTCTAAGTGTCTATATGAGATGCGAGGGGCAGAAAACTTTCCATGGCAACAGGGCTATGAATTACTTGCAGGAGGACGGAAAGGCCGAGTCCTTTGCTTGTGAGCTAAAGGAAATGTTTACCTAAATCACTAGACAGGAATGCATCGGCTGAAGAGCAAAGTAGATAATTCGAAGGTGAAATACAGCTTCTTGGCAGGCAGGCAAAACTGGCCGAGACAGGCACCGTTAGCTGCACAGGGAGTAGGACAAAGTTCATGGATACAGATGCGAGCTCAAGCTGAAGCTGTCAGAGACAGAGAGCAGGGAAGGCTTTAAGGACAGAATCGGGCCTACTTGCCTGAACTGTAAAAATGGAGTAACTTAGCCATATAAAGTCGGTGGCCTTTCATACTTAGGAATCGAATATCCAGCCCATTGATGGCGGATCTGACAGAGAACATGTTGGCGGTGGACGCACATATGTTTGCGTCTTGGACACTGGAACTGGAGGGAACATACATGTACTTGTGACATGCACATAGAACCGTTGGGGTCCAAGATAGGGGACATAACTGATCAGGAAAATCCACATTTCCACAGATGTCTAACAAAGATAGTATTTTTGGGCACTTGCCAATGAACAAAGAGCTGAATCCAGCTAAAGAAGCTAACATTTTTGGTGAGATTTTTATTGAGAAAGAAGAATTAACATTAGATTACATTTTTAAGAATAATTTAACTTGTAGTTTGGAAGAAGAGGAGAAAGCTTTCCTGAACATGGTGGAGGAAAGGAGATTGAGGGTGGGAAGTGGCATATGAGGACTTAAAAAAAAAAAAAAAAGAGGTGTAACCAATGCGAAAGAAAGTCTTATTTATGGACACTCCAATATTCAGTCAATAAAACACATCAATAGGAAAAATGGAGAACTAAAAGCGAATTGAAAAATAACTTGTGATTCAGTTCTTGGTCCTGAGAGGAACCCTGAATTTTGGGGTTCGAAACGCATCAAAACTTTCAAACTGGGGAGTTGGTTTAAAGCCTTTGGAAAATAGGGAACCTGAAGACAGAAGAAAAAAAGTTTAGGCCCTTGTTGTAAGCCCAGTAATTGTTCCAACCCCTATCGGTGGTCTATTTTAGGAGTATAGAGAAATCTGACTAATCTAAAATTACTCCTTGAATATTGAAGTTGAGAACTGGAACATCACAAAGTTGCTATTAATGTACAGATGTTTTTCGTATAAAAATTGTTGTGTATGGTTTATGGCATAATAAACTAGTGCTAAATAAGTACAGATGACACAAGTATTCCTAATGTTGCGGTAATAATATTTTTTTTATGTTCCCACAATTGGTGTTGTGTTCCAAAGTTTATGACATGTGTAGAATAAAAAAAAATTGAAAAATGTATGAAAAAGTTACAATATAATAAATGTGGCTATACAAATTAAGTTTCACGACTACAATAAGAAACCAAATGATTTGGTAATTGGTGTCAGCAAAGGTAAATTTAGTGCCATCTGATGGTCTAGTGGCCTTACCTTACTGACAAAAAATAGGCCCAATCACTTGGATATTACTTTTAGAAAGTTGGCATTTTCATTTCCTTACCATTTGTGCCTTCTGTCAGTGTCATGGGCCACATGACTGAGAATGCTCTGCTGTTGAGGTTTGTGTATTCCTCCCAGACAGTGGTGCAAATGGGGACTAGCTGTTGGCAGGATGGGCCATCGTGCCAGCTTGTTTTAATTAAAAGGTGCTTGATAAGGGGTGAGAGTAGTGAGGAGTCTCCTCCCTGATGTTGAGAGTAAGTAATGGGATGAGGAATATAGGATCAGAGTAATGAAGAGTATCAGTAAGTAATCCAGACATTGCTGCTGCACTGAGGCAGGATATTAAGATTGAATGCGTCAGAAGCCACCTTGAGGATCCACAAGAGTGCAGCAGCAGCACCCTAATCAAAGATGCTGCATAAGTGGTCTAAGCTGGTCTTAAAGCAAATTAAATTCCAAGGGCAGCATGAGAGCTTTTCTGTGAGTTCTACAAAGTGCTTTTTTCTGTGATACATGCACAAGGTTTTTTTTCTATTATTGCTATGCTGCTACTTTGACCACATAAGGCGGCAACAATTAACTGGGTTTCCATGCAACAGGAGTAAGTCAGTTGATGATAATGTGATTACAAAGATTGATTGGAACAGAAGTGAACTTTGTCAGGACAAAGTGAAAAATAAGTGGCTTTTACCTTCAGCATATTTTTCTGTACCCCCATCAAAGGTAGTAGAGCAAATTAAGGGGGATTTCTTTTAATCTTCATGTTAGACGAGGGCTTAAAGAAATTCTGAATGAGTTTACTTTTGTCTCGATTGAAGTCCACCGGAGAACCACATTAAGTAGCCCAGTGAGAGGTAGTAGAAAAACAGCGATGTGTCTAAAGAAAAGTTATTTGACCAGCGAGAAGACCTGTTTACAGGACTGGACAGCTGTAATGCCTGTGCTATAACGTATCTGGGGCAGACATTTACTTTGTATAAGCTTTAAGAGCTGTGAAGAAGGTTTGTTTATCCTAATGTAAGTAATTGTTTCTCGAGTCCAATGCTCCCATATATTTTTGACATTCAGAAGCATCTAAATCAGATATTGTAACATGGCACTGAGGGCCACATAATGTTGCCCGTGCTGTGCTTATTTGGGACAATGTCATTAAAGGTGTAACCCAGAGGTTAAAGATGGCAGATGCAGTATCCTCAGGGGTGCTGGGGAGCAAATCATTTGCAGCCAAAGCTCCAGCAAATTTCTGTTATTCATTTCTGACAGACAGTGCATCTAATATATTATCTAAGGTGAGAGGCCAATGGAACCCTTCCAGCTGGAAGATTGGAATGGACACAGAGAGCAGCCTTGGAAGCAGACGCTCCCCAGACAAGGATTGTAAAGAGTATCATACGAGTTATCTAGGGTAATGGGTTAATGCCTGGTGCATGTATGTGATGTGCTGTGGCTGCAGCACAGTTGTTGTTTGCACCTAGGAAGCAGTGTAGAATGATAACTTAGGACTAATATGATGAAGTGCAGTGTGGTGGAATAACACCCTTAGAACACAATGATGGCTAAGTGTCAAAATGGCAATGGACTGCTTAAATAAACAACTTTTTTAAATAATTTGCAAAGCAAAAATATATATTTTCATAACAGGGATGCTTACCGTGCTACCCAAGATTATTACTCATGGTCGGCTTGATAAAAGTCAAATAAGAGGCCAGCTGGTATGAGGTGCGGTATGGTCACAAAATATCTTAACTACAGGCTGTAATAAATGATAAACTGATGTAAAGCTACTGTCCTGTAATATACCTCAAGGATAAGTCCAAAGTGGGTGCAACATAGTGGTGGGACCTGTTTAAACTTTAAAGCATGGGGGTAAGATGTATGAAGTGTTACTTCTTTAAGGACAGATAAACTGCATGCTTTTTGGTAATGTGAAACATGCCATATGTATCCCGCACTGTGATGCAGCCTTGGGATTGATATATTAAACATTATGAAACCCACAGAGCTGCGTCCATGAACTTCATTGTTTCCATAGTGAAGCCAGGTTATTGTGTGACTGGTGACCTATTGCAGCTTGTTGGGGTTTCCCAAAGGGTGAAGGAGGTACCAACATGATGTGAAAGTAATCTGTTAGGTCATTCATTGGCTGATACAGATCCTTGCTACCTGTCCTCCTGGGTCAAGAGGGGTCAGATGCAAGATGAACATACTGACATCTGCAGCTAAAATATTATAAATTGTAAAACTGTATCTGAGTGCCAGCATAAGGTCAGTTTGCCAGTGTATGCAATAAACTAATAATTACCTCTGGATCCTGTAGCAACAGCGAACAATACAACATTAACGAACAGCACTGCAAGGAAACTGTCCATTCTGTGGAAATTAAAATAAATAGGCTCAGAGATCAATTCATTAGTCATATATAAGTATGCACATGCAACCATAACAAACCACATTCAAATTGACTTACAACTGCACTCAAACATAGGTATTTATGTATAATGACAAAGAAGCTGATATCCAGGCTGACATACATGTAAAGATACACCACTCATCATCACTCATACATGACTATTCAGACTAAAACGAAACAACAAATAGACCAACTAAAACACTTAAACCACAGGCATACACATACACAACCACCCTTAAACATACATTCATGCACACACTCTGTAATACTCAATGTACAGGTTGGAACATACAAATATACTGCAACATATAGAGATAAAAAAAAGGAAACAATCACAAAAAGTGGCACTTCACCAAATAATGGTTGATTAGGTCTAGTATATGGATATCTTACCTGTGCTGCAGGGTCTGGGCCATCTCTTGTACTAGTGCAGTCAGGGTTGTGTATCTTCATGTTAATCAGCTGCTGAGACCAGGTTTATATACCATTCAGGATCCTGATTATATGATTACCTCAAACGCCCCCATAGCACAGTATTTATCAATTGTTATTTCCTTCTTGGACAAGAACAGCCATAGAGCTGTGAGGGTGTGCAGCCATTAAAATACTTCCTCTTTACAATTCCAAGGACATTTCTTTAAACAAAGCCAGCTTCTTTGACATTTTGAAAATGAACAACCTTATCTTAAGTCCTGGATCAAGGTTGTGTAAGCCATACTCAATACAGAATTCATGCTGACATGGGGGTGGCTGTATTTTTACATGTGAAACTTCCTCGAATTGAGCTAAATGTGTGAAAATGCACTTCTTTACATTTAAGTTCCCACTATGTAGCCACTCTCCATTTTTGGCACACTAATCACTCCACTAGAGACACTTCTTTGATTCCAAACGAACATCTTAGTAACTTCCAAAATCCAGTGTTTCACTCTGTTAGTGCTAAAGACCTAAACCAGCTTCACCTCTACCGTCCCCTATATAGACCCATTTTTGGGGGCTTCTAAATCCACTTTTTGGCAGGTGCCCTGTTACTACCAAGCTCTAGATGATTCATTTAGACTTACACAGTGGCTTACACTTGAGGGAAATGAGATAGGGAAAGTGAAAAGAAATGATGATGTAAGTAGTATAAGAGGGAGTGGAGGACAAACAGAAGCCCACGAGTGAGGCAAACAAAAGAATAAAAGGAAGAAATGGAGAAACTAACTCTGACTGCAAGAAAGGAAGCAGTTAGGAGATTCATGGAAAGGCGTAGATAGAGAGCTAAAAAGAAAAACGGATAGAAAGGTCGATCGGGACAATGCAAGTATTGTGTAAAAATTCTCTTCCTGCAGCTGGCCAATCAGTTGTGTGCATGCAGAATCTCCTTTAAATATTTGTTGAACCTCAGTGAAGTGTCTACAAGAGGCAGTTAACTGCCTAAAGCAGCTCAGTGATCGGTGTTCAAGAGGCTACGGGGGTGTCAAGCCACTCCGGCACCTGCAGAAGGGAAGTGAGGTGCATGTAGATGAGTAAGGCGTGGAGTTCAATGAGGTGCATGTAGTTCAGTTAGGTACATTAAGGTGAATAAGGGATGTTGTAATGGTAATGTCCCCTGCATGGTGTGCAGTCGAGTTCCCCTGCAGTGAGCACCTGACTGAATATCTGGTACACTGATTTTTTAATTTGGCCAGAGTTTAACACTAATCTAGCATGTGTGCAGGGGTTGTAAAGGGGGGGTACACAAGTGTGCCCTCATTGACAGACCGAGGACTACTGTCATGGTAAAGCACATAGAGCAGTGGTGGCAGCGTACCATGTTTTGTGACTCCATAGTTGTGACTAGGTCTTTTTATCTGTGTCACTGGAGTAGAGTCGGACTCGTGTAAAGTTCTGCGTCTATGCACTTACTCGACTCATAGTGCTAATATCCCAAGCGTATGGTGTGCATGGAAATGTATGTTATGTGTGAATGAGCCACAGAAATGGATATCTGCAGGATCTATTTTGTATTCCGCAGGCCGGGGCTATGCTCAAGGTGAAGGTGAGGGATGCCTTTCCAGGCAGGGGAATTCATTGCTGGCATTGGTAAACTGGAGGGAGGAGACCTAGAAAATGAAGGAAGGGTAAAGGAGACAAAGCTGCTTTAGAAAACTGATTTTCATTTTACTTGGCAGATGATAGGGGTGAAGGTTGAAATTGCAGACTCAGATGTTCAAGATGAAGGGAATCTTTAGGTGAGGTCTCATCTTCCCTTGCATTTTCTTTCTCTCATTACACAACCAAATGCACAAACCTCGCACCTCTTTGTACCACCAGGCCCGAGACTACCCTACTGTGGGAAGTATAACTACACATAATCTGTGTCTGGAGAGCATTCCGAAGAAGACTACTTCTGAAGATGTAGACAATGGATACACATTTTGATACTTGTGGTTACAAGTTCTAATTCCTCAATGGCTAAGGAAAGGAGTATTCAGAGGATTGCTGTGCAACCAGAGCTGGTGTCTGCCTGACCCAATGGTGAGGGGACATCCCCTCAGTTTGACCTCTAGCTAAATGATCTGTGTATCTGCCCTGAAGCACCTAGAAGGCTGCCTGTAAGCAGAGAGCGAAGGAGTCTGATAATCCTGTAAGAGGAGCATCTGTCCAGGAGGAGGAAGGTGCAGCATCTCAGGTATCTGTAGAGCAGCCAAAAAAAAGTAGATTGTATGACTCTCTTTGAGTGGAGCTCAGTCTCTCTGTGATGAATCTGGACAGTAACTGCGAAGTCTGAGATTGTGATCACAATGGCCCAGTCAGGGCTTTAATCATGAGGTGAAACTCTACCTGTGTCATTTTACCGAAACAATGAGCTATTTAGGCTAAGAGGAAGTATGTTTTAACATCATTATTCTGCGTTCCCTCATTGCTCAGTGTGAATGCCTTGACCTGTTTACGGGGTCTGTTCCGCAGTTTTGCAAGAACGAGATCTGCCGGCAGCACCATGAGTCTTAATTTCACTGGAGCTCATTCTTGCAAACTCTAATGATCCTCGAGTAGGGAGCGGGTCTTGTGCCATATGTTGTAATGTGTTTAATGGACAGGTAAAAATATGTAAAACTTGGCTTATCTGTTTTCGATACCACTGCAAGGATTCTTTTGACTTGGAGGCACAGAGGAATTCCTTTCATGTCCCCACGAAAATTGTGTTGAAAGGGGGCTGTCTGGCCCTATTAATACTAAAACCAGAAATGTACATAGTTGCAATGCAATATAGCCATAAAGCTATATAAAATAACTTCATATAAAGGCATTTTAGTCAAATTTAGAATGTATCTGCATAAATCGAGCTCCCGGATCTCTCCTGTTAATGCAAACGGTGAAATCTAGTTAATCACAAAACAGAAAGTTGACGCAATATAACACACAGGATAATATGTCTTTTAAGTGGTTACCTTCTCTTTCATTAGACGTCTATTTTACCAGTCTACCAATAGTAGTTGATTGTGATGTGCGGGTTTGATAGAATAGAATTAGTTCCATCTTGATTGCTTCATATTTATTCTATGACGCTTTGCTGGGCACACTCGCTGGTGGGAGCTGACATACTTGCCCACAGAACACCGTGGTGGAACCTTCAGTCCCAGGGTGCACCACACCTGAAATCTGCAGCAGCTGCTAATTCGGGAGAGGTGTGGCCATCGCTCTTATAGTGCTGCCTCCCCGACACAGCATGGGACAATTTGTTTGGCACACTCGCTGGTGGGAGCTCACATACTTACCCATAGAACACCCTGGTCGGACATCCAGTCCCAGGGTGCACCACACCTAAATTCCACTGCAGCTGTTGATTTGGGGGGGCGCTCATATTGCTGCCCCCCGCGTCACGGGCACACTCGGGTGTGCCAATCATAGCCCGAAAGAGGCTGGGCTGGGCCACCCCTCTAAGGATCTTACTTTGGACAGTTAAGGCACTGTGAGCATCCTTGTGTTTTAATTGAGGGGCTATTCTATTGGTCACTCTGTTCAATCAGTGTTGCCCTGAGTTTATCTCAAAGTTCAGGAACGGGAAAAAGGATACCTGCAGATGGTGGGGCCGGGGTGATGCCGACAAAAGCCAAGAAAGTTAAAAAGGCCATGAAGCATGCAAGGGGGAATTGCGTACTCGATCGCATTGACAGCCTCTTGGTGGAAAGCAAGGAGATTTTAGACAGACCTGCGCTTGCATCCACTCACAGTTTGAAGAATCTGTTATCAATTGCAAGCCCCAGCACTCAAAAATCATTCAAAAAAATATTTAAGAAATCTAACGTACATAGCCAGAAAGCAGTAAAATCTACACTAGGTATCTCTGAATTAGCCCAAATAGATAATCCACTGATCCCAGGTCCTCTTGATACAGATATCACCTGCAGAAACAGGTTTTTACCATTACAAGTTATGGCTGAAGATTCTGTAACCGTTGTGGAGCAGGGGGATGAGGGGTGTTTCTCTTCACCTAAGCTCAGCATTCGACTGTGTCAAACATGATAAGTTGTGGAGCATTCTTAATGAGTTAGAGGTTGACCCACCACTGCTAATGTTCATCAAGGAATTGTATAGGGGGCAGGGGCGAGGGTCCGATATGGGAGACAAGGGGAGTGTTCAACCAAGTTTTCTATAAAAAAAAGGGGTGAGGCAAGGGTGCATATTCGCCCCTTTACTTTTCTCGCTTTATATTAATAGCTTAGGACAGCACTTGAGTGAACACCAACATGATTACCCAACCATTAAGGATACCCCTGTCACTATTTTATTGCATGCAGACAACGTAGTCATAATGGCGCGGACGCAGTTAGGTCTACCAAGGTCTGTCTCCAACTTTGTTGTATATATGAAAGATAGGGGCCTAAAGGTAAATATTACTAAGACATATACTATGAGTTGTGGAACAAAAAGGAGAAAGACATGTGATATCTTCATTGATGACAAACTAATTGAAAGTACGGACAGATTTTCCTACTTAGGAATAATCTTTGACAGAAAGGGGTCTTGGAAAGCGGCAATGCATGCAAGGAAATTGACTTTCTCAAGAGCAATAGGAGCAGTTACTAATTTCTCTAGGAAATTAGGTGGTAGACCTGTCCCAGAGCTGCTGTATATCTACAAATCCAAATGTATTTCAACAGGGACATATGTAGCAGGTATCTGGGGTATTGCAGGAGCAGACAAAATCCAATGCTGTGAAAATACTTTTATCCGCTACTTGTTGGCGATTCCCAGCTCTACCGCTACTTTTAGTTGGCATAGGGAACTTGGCCTCTCATATATTACTGATATCATTACAATTAATCCCCTATTACCGTGGCACAAGGTGTGGGTATCTGTGGAGACAGCCTTTAACAGAGAGGTAATTTTGGATTGTCTTAAATTAGATAGGGTGGCTAACATGTCAAGGATTAGTTATATAAAAAGAATGTCACATGACATTGGCCACCTAGAATACTTTGATTCTCCTAGTAGCATGGAAACTGTACCCAGAAAAACGTTAAAAGCATACTGCCTGAATTAACTAGAGAACAAGTGTTGGCTCATCGAGAGAGAGAAGAAATCAGTTATGAACAACCACTTGATGACTACATGCACGGGTTTACAACCTTACCTGGCACTGGTACAGAGTAGTTTTTGTCGTATGCTTTTGGCTCGTTTCCCTTGTGGGTCTTTTTTTAGATTGATCACATTCCCAGAAACCAATGATTGGGCGATAAACTTGCCTACATGCCCATTTAGGGGCATATTAGCAAGACCGGCGATAAAATTATCGCCGTATTAGCAGCAGGAAACTGCCGCTAACACGGCGATAATGGGCTTGATAATATGCGTTATAGAATTCCAATAGAAGCCCAGGTTAAATGTGCAGGACATATAATCTGGGCTTCTATTTGAATTCTATAACGCATATTAGAAAGCCCATTATCGCCGTGTTAGCGGCAGTTTCCTGCCGCTAAAACTGCGATAATTTTATCTCCGGTCTTGCTAATATGCCCCTGATGATATCTCAACACAATCAACCATGCACTGCACTTTGTTTTGTAAATATTATGTTGCACCGAGGAAAAAGTTCTTAATGCCTACTCTTAGAAGCTGGAGCCTAAGCCAATGTAGAACAGCTTTCCTAAGGCTAAAACTGCTGGAAAATGAACAAATTATTATGGCCATTTCTTCCTTTTTAAATCTGTTATTAGGTACCGGAATACAATGTGAATATTCTGCCAAAATTAGCTTTTTGTATTCCTCTGTGTATATATATATATGGACTGGTTTTTATGTCTCTGCATTATGTGATATAACTGTGAAAACACGGATTGTTTCTTATGTCCCTGAACTATGTAATATCATTGTGAAAAGTCTTTTATCTTTTTAAACACTTGTGCTTTTATGATTTTTTATTGCCTCAAAATCGAATAAAGCTGATTTGTTTGGTTATTTAAGAAATCTAGCGTACATAGCCAGAAAGCAGTACAATCCACTCTCGATCTCTCTGAATTAGCCCAAATAGATAATCCACTGATCCCAGGTCCGCTCGATACAGATATCACCTGCAGAAACATGTTTTTACCATTACAAGGTATGACTGACGATTCTGTAACCATTGTGGAGCAGGGGGATGAGGGGTGTTTCTCTTCACTGGCTGAGGGGCCCCTCCCCCCAACCCAGATGTTTATAAGATCATTAGCAACCTAAGATCTGAAATAGATGCCCTCAGGTCCACGATAGGGGATCTCACGGGGCTTGTGAACCAGCTGCTAGCAAGGGGTAGTGGGGCCTGCATACAAACAAAGGAACTTCCCCTGCAGAACAGCAATACATCTGTCAAATATAAACCTTTCAATCTCATAGGGAGGTTTCCCAGCCCCCACAGAGATGAATATGCAAGCGTACATAGAAGTTTCGCTGATATGGTCACCAGTAGGAATCCCTTGGTAAAACATGTTGAGACATCTCTAGCAGGCTTGGGATCCTCCCACTACAGCAAAAGTGGCCGCAACATGGAATCCCTGGCCTTAAATGCACCAAGGCAGCAATCAAAGGTTCGGGAACGTTTAGCCCTCTTTGCCCCCCGCAATATTTATATGACCAATGTGCCTAAAATTGCCATACACCAGGGTTACGAAGGGGAGGATTCGCTCAGGAACAAAGCAGTTCATTGGATCTGCCACGTGAGAGGCTGTAGGTCCGTGATCAGGGATGATATTCTGAGAGCCAGAAAATGTGTGCTCCCCAATAGCTCCACAGACTGTATAGAACTGCATTTGGTGGATGGGAGGCTGGTCGACAATCTAATAGCTTTGGACGCTAGGACATGTCCCCCTATAAAGTCCAATATCAAATTCAACTATCAGTTGGCACAAAGCCCTTCAACATGCTTCCTTCAAACACTTGTCACTTGCCCAGACCAACACTCAACTCTCGCTGTAAATTAATGACTACATTATCAAGGTATTCGACCAGATACGGAGCCCTGTAGATTGCCAGAAAACTATATCACTAGGGATGCCATTCCTCATGGGGGCTTGGCGAAGAGGGATTTGGTGGGAACAAGAAGTGACTCCACCAAAACAGAAACATCCGTTAATCAGCCTAATCTATCCAAGACAGCTACCCAGTTAGCCCAAAGTCTTTTACCATCCCCTTCCTCTGAACGTACATCTGCGCTTTTGATACTTTTATGGAATATGGCTGGGGTGAAAGGTAAAATGTCCTTCCCTCACTGGAATAATTTTATTGAAACTTGTGACATTTGCATTCTCCAGGAAACGTGGTGTGTAACACCAGTGCATATGCTGGGTTATGTAACCTATTACTGTCCTGGAAGAACATGGCGGCCGTTAGTTATCGGTCGCTTATCGCCGGAGACACCCATGTCCCGCTTCTAAACATAAGGAAGCCGAAGACCTACAAATCTATATGACTTAACTCCCGTAATCTCCTGTAATCTCCGTGTTTATTTCTTTTTGAACAATCGACTCACCTTTGGCGTTCGGGGAATGTGCTTTGGAGTGCCTGCAGAGCTCCCGCGTTGGACCGCTGCCACCCTGGAGCTGAGGAGGGGCCGTAGAGTGGCGGCTCGTGGGCTCCTCCGTGTTGACTCCGGAAGAGGCAGAGGCAGCACAGGGAAGTTGTTTACCCTGGAGAAGGTTGTTTTGTGTTTGCCCTCTGGATACGGTGGGCTTGCTTCATCTCTGCATTTGCAGCCTGAGGTACAGGGGGACCGGGAGGAGGGGGGAGTCCTCGACAACCTCGGTGAAATCCTTAAGTGTAAAACGCCTGCAAGGGACGACGGTAAGCTTGCCCTGCCTGCCTTTTTTTCGTTGCAATCACAATCACGATCAGAGCAGGCATCAGGAGGCCAGGAGGGGGGCCCTTTAAGATTAGTACAGCTCCCATTAATATCAAAGGCTTGACAAAATTTTTTAAGAGAGGCAGGCGGCGTACAGCACCACAGGGGTCGAAAAAAGGGAAGCCTGCGGATAAAAACACCAAACTCTCCTTAGAGAGTAAATCAGGCACATTGAATGGTATAACTCAGAAGAAAGGAAGCACCACCTTGGCTATAGAACCTGAAAATAATTCAACGTTCTAGCACTGTGAAATTAAGGGCAGGAGTATTAAAGCAGGTAGAGCTAAGGGTAATTCTTTGGATTCAAAAGTCAAGATCATCCTCTCTCTGAGGTCTTATTTTAAAATTCAACCTCAGGTGCTGGACGTGGCAACACAGGGGGAGACACTGAGAACGAGTTCTCAGCAGTAGAAGTTGGGGCTTTTTTTTTTAGGAGATGGAGGAGACAGAAGCAGTAGATATTCCCCTCCCGGTCACGCTAATACCAGTACAAATGCCATCCACAAACAAACCTGCAACTTCAGAGTTGGCCTCAACTATGACCTTGGATGAGGGCAGGGGTGATGCAGGAGGAGATAATCTTGCTTGTGGAAGTATGGAGGCCAGTGGCGGGGGAGCGGTGGGGGAAATCTCTATGGCTCACAGTTCTGGGGGGTCCTCTGTGGCATCCCAGGAGGCGCTCTTTTTTCCCTTTTCTGTTTCAGAGGCAAATCAAGGGGAGATCAGGCTTCTTTGTGAAAAAAGTGGACCTCCTAAATTCTAGGACAGTGGCTCTAGAAAGTTCAGTCGGAGAATTCAGAGATGAATTGGGAGCAGCTAAGGTAGATATTGCTTTGCTCAAGAGGGAAGAGACTGTGCTCCGAGGCAGACTTGAAATGCTGGAAAACAATTCTCGGCACAACAATTTGCGTCTTTTGAATGTCACTGGGGGAAAGCAGGGGGAAGATCTCAAGTCCTATATAGTAGCTCTTATAAAGGAATAAAACCAGATTGAAGAATCTGAGGAGGAGCTGAAGAAGGACATACAGAGGATCAACAGGGACCCATTTAGGAAACATCCGAACCGGCCAAAGTCAAGAAACATTTTAATAAATGTTCTTACATTTTCCTTGAAAGGGACATTTTTTAATTGTGCCTTAAAACAGAAACCTTTGAAACTGGGCGCGGTCAGCCTGTAAAAGTGTCCTGCACTCCTATAAATTATGCATAATAACAAGATGTATAATATAAAAACAGTGCAGGGGGCAGATGAGCTTTTGGAAAGTTTAGCTAAAACATCCAAGTAGCTCTGCCATGTTGTTATGCTCACCTCACCTCCTTCTCTGCATAGGTTTTCCCCTTGTGCCCGATGCTTAGGGAGGAGGTTGAACCCTATTTTTCAAGACTTAAGATCTTCTGAGTTCTCAGGTTTTAGAAAGACAAGCACAACATAATTATGGGTCAGTTATTTGGCTGACTATAATTATATGGGATTATAGCACTAGTAGAATAATCTTCACGGAGACTGTCTAGACAGAGAGCTTCAGTTTCCCGTCTCTTTGTATTACTTTTAAGTAGCTGGGACAGGGAGGTAGCCCCGGTAGGCAGAATATGGACTATCAGTCCAGGCAAATAGTGGTAGGGTTCTTCAGGGAGGGGTTCAAGAGTTGGGGGGGCAGATGGGGGAGCACAGGGTGGGGAGCATAGGGGTAAAAAAGAAAAACATTCTCATTCACCTCCTTGTTTGGTTTATTTATGGATGTCGCGTTTGGTTTGGGTTCGACATTCGGAGAGACCTGACATACTTAGGGTCCTGTTGCTTAAACCACCATGAGAACCGTACAGTGTTTGTCTTGGAACGTCAATGGCCTCCGAGTGAAAAATAGGAGGGCAAAAATAATACAATATCTCAAAGATTCCCTTGCTCAGATAATTATCTTACAAGAGACACATCTATTGAAGGAGGAAATAAGTGGAATCTTCAGCAAGGTCAGATGGATAGAACACTGTGTTTCCTCTAATCTGAGCGCCAACATTAGAGGGGTGAAAAAGCAAGCAAACACTTGTATCTTAGATACAATGATAGACACAGGTGGCAGATGGGTCATCGTTAAATTATCTGTTCAGGGCTTTCTTTTAACAGTTGTGGGCTATTACGGCCCTAACCAAGATGACCCTTCCACTTTGAAAACCATTTTTACGAATTTGCTGGATTTTCCTGAACCAGTTATCCTGGTTAGTGATTTTAATATTGCCTTGAACTCCCAACTGGATAAGTCCCCAAGTAGCAGGGTGAATGTTTTGTCTAAATCGAGGACATATCTCCAAATGATGATGAGGCAGAATGGATTATGTGATATTTGGAGGGAAAGGTCGGGCAACCACAAATACAGACATAAATCAAGGATCGACTACATTCTGGTTAGTCAGGATTTGAGGGGTAAAATCAAAGATATAGGCTACCTGACTCCCCACTTATCAGACCATGTGGTAGTATGGATGGACTTAATCCTAGAGGAGAAAGAGCAATTAAGGAGGTGGATAGTCGATGGTTCAATACTCCTGGATGAATTAGAAGTTAAATATCTATCTCCGAAGACAGAGTCCTTCCTCAATATAAATATTGGTTCGGCCGAGTTTTCAGTGATCTTGGATGCTTGGAAGGCTTACCTGAGGGGTCTGGTCACCAGTAGAACATGCCATAAGAAAAGGCACTACAGAGAGGAGATAGACCACATTGAGTGCGAGATGAACGCAGTACAGCTGAGCCTGAATGGGGAAGACGACTCTGTAAAACACCAGGCTTATTTGGGGAGACTGAGGACCTTGAAAGACCAATTGGAGAACAGCATCCAGATTCGGATTTCTAAAAAATGGGAGGCCAGTAAGCTTGCCCATTTTGAATATGGGGAGGGGGGCAGTAAACTTCTGGCCTGGAACGCCAAGACTGATAGGGTTCGTAATAACATAAAGCAAATTGATATTGAATATAATAACACTTTGGTAGTTACTTATGAAGAGATTGGAGAAGCTTTCCACATGTTCTTTCAAGATATATATTCTGAAGATAATGTGGTAGAGAGCAGCTGTGCTAGAGATTGGCTTGGTGGGATTAAGTTCACCTCTGTAAATTCCTCCCAACGAGATAACCTCGAGCTGGATATAACTCAGCAGGAGGTCAGGAAAGCCATTTCAGCATGTAAGGGTGGTAAGGTTGTGGGGCCTGATGGGCTTCCTGTGGAATTATACAGATGCTTGGGAGAGGCAATAATTCGGACCATGACAGCACTATTCAATAAAATATTAGTGGAATGTGTTAGACCTCCGGCCTCATGGGGTGAAGCTACTATAACACTGATTTTGAAAGCAGGGAAATCTCCGGTGAACTGTGGGTCATATAGACCCATCTCCCTCTTAAACACCGACTACAAAGTCTTTACTAGGATCTTGGCAGATAGGTTGAGGGTGGTGGCGGGTGGATTGTTAAATTTAGATCAAAAGGGTTTTTTGAGAGGCAGGAATTTACACGATTTTACGTACCATTTTATCGGAGCTATAGATCTTGCTTTCACCTTTACCATTTGCAGCTATGACATTATACGCCAACAAGGCTTATGATAGGTTTAATTGGACCTATCTTTTGTCAGTGTTAGAAAAGTTCAACTTTGGTGTCAAGTTTTGTAGAGTTATCTAGCTTATTTATAGTGATCCATCGGCAAGACTTCTAGTTAATAACACATTGACCAACACTTTCAAGATCAGTAGGGGAACCAGACAGGGCTGCCCCCTCTCCACCCTCCTATTTGATATGTATATAGAGCCTATTGCACAGCGTCTCAGGGAGGAGACGGGGATTGCACCTTTCAAGTTTGGGGTATGGGAGAGGAAGGTAGCCCTGTATGCGGATGATATCATGATCTTTACATCTGATCTAGAGTCATCCTTTCCGCATGTCATTAGCTTGGTAAAAGATTTTGGGCTGGTGTCTGGTTATGAGGTTAATGCGGAGAAATCTGACATTATGTCATGGAATCTGCCGGAATGTCGATGCCAAACAAAAAGCGACATACGATATCTGGGGGTTAGGATCGTCCAAAATATAGACAAGATCTCAGAGACTAATTTGGCTAACATATCTAGGGAGTGCCAGACACTTATGAAATCATGAACGCATCTCCCACTGATCATTTTGGGTAGTATTAACTTGATAAAAATGGTTATATTACCAAAAATTGCTTTTCTTTTTAATACTATTCCTTTGCATTTTGAAAAGCAGGCCATTGACAAGTTCCAGCAAGCAATCAATTCATTTGTATGGGCTTATAAAGCTACGAGGATAGCTTGGAAGAAGCTAAGGCGCAGGAGGGAGAAAGGGGGCCTTATACTCCCGGATCTCCAATACTACCCCTGAGCCTTTCAGCTGACGCACTCCAGAATGTTGATAAAATCCCCAGACTTGGCAGAGAGGGGGGTTATGTTTTTGGCTATGCTAGATGGAGTAGGGTTGTCACGTGAGGGGTTTCTTTTTAAGTATGGAGATCAGAAGTTCTTCAAGAAAATTCGACTGCTTGAAAGACACATTGGCAACCCCGTTAAAAAATGGCAGGGCTTTTAGTGTGGGGGGATTTGGCCACTGATGGTTCACTCTTGTCTTGGGCACTACTTGATCACAAGGTAGAGGGCGTTATGTCCAGGTTTAAATATTTACCATTGCAGAGTTGGTCTCAGAATCTAAAAAAATCCATTGGTAAAGGAAACACGCTAGAGGAGCAATTGGTATCGAGACCGGTGGGGAGGAAAGAGGTGTCCTTCTTTTATTGGGCCATAGAGGAAGTCATAGATGGTGATAAGCTAGCTGAAGAATTGTGGGGAGTTTCTATACCAGGCGAAGATTGGGAAAATCTGTGGTGAACTTCTTTTAATACCCTGTTCACAGTTGTAAAGCAAGCTTGTTTTAAGAGAAACCACTATTACACGGCTCACAGAGCTTATCTATCTCCTTCTAGACTTTCGAAAACTGCAAAGGGTCCCCCTGTTAGTTGCAACAAGTGTGACCTGGTGAATGCCTCAGACATACATATGTTTAAAGACTGCCCAGCTATTCCTGAATTCTGGGAGAAAGTAGGGGCAACTCTAGTGGATATTCTGGGAGCCTCTGTCCAAATTTCCCTTGCCCTGATCATTTTTGGCATAACCAGTGAAGTCACAGGTCCCGCTAGGGTGTTTTTGTTCTACGCAATCCTGCCGGCTTGACGAGAAATATGCAGAAGATGGGTAGAGTCTACACCCCCCATGCATTCAGATTGGCTGTCCTCTCTATATAAAACCTCTGAGATTGATCTGGCCAGATTGCAGAATAGTAGAAAGAAAGTATTATGAGACTGTTTGCTTAATTGGTCTCCCTTATAGTTATTTTGTGATCCTATGCACTTACTTGGGGGTTTAAGCTGTTGAGTTATTATTTTTTAAACTAACTTTTGGATCCCATGATTATGTCTCTTTGGAAGCTCTCTGACTGGGCTGCGCGGACTGTGCTGCTAGCCAATAGCTGCAGTTAGCGGTTAAGATCACAAGAGACTGCGACCACCCTCTCCTTCGAAAAGAGAGGTCATTGACATCTTGTAAGTCTTGTCAACATACCGGTAGGCGGGCGGTATCATCTCGATAGTCTTCGTCTCTCGAAATAGAGTAATGGTAATGACATCCTACTTGTTTAGTCGTCTGGGGTCGGAGGCGAATGAGGATTACTAAAAAATAAAAAAAATAAAAACCAGCACTGTCCTGTCACCTCCAGCAAACCAGTGCGCCCTGCAGGGGGATTTCTGTTGTGGGTAAGGATAGCCCTTTGTTGCAAAATCCTTCAGCTTTCCTTTGACAGTCCAGACACCCTAGGAATACAAGTTAAAGGTCATTCAGGTCATATTCTAGACATCTATAATATTTTACGCTAGAGGTACCGGGGTGGGGCATGTTATCAATCACAATAAAAAAACTTGAAGAGTTCCTAAATGAAAAGCATTTCCTTGCCCCCTTGCTATTAGTGGGTGATTTTGATGTGACCTTTGTACCAGTGGATAGGGAGGATGGGTGTGATGTGAGGGAGGAAGATGAAATGTTGTCCGTCCCCTCCTTAGATCTACACCAGTCAAGAAATGGTTGCAAGTTGCATTGCAACTAAAAGCCTTGTCGAATGGAGTTTGATCTGAGGGCCATTAATGGAAGGACAAAATCTGACAAAATGGGAGCTAACACTTTTAATAGAACAAACAGTATGAGCCGCCTGAGATTATTTTTTGTTAGACTTAAGGCTTTGGTACTAAACATGACCGTGGGTACAAGTGTAGATAGTGACCATAACCCTTTGAGTTTGAGTTTGATGTCCCCTTGGGGCGACTTACATAGTAGACCCAGAGACCTTTTGATCTCTAGGGAGTTACATCCATCCAATGATAAGCACTGTTTCAAGTGGCAAAAGATGATTCTTGATGAAGATAAGCTTCAACTCATCAACCCGGGTTTGCTAGCGTGCCTGTCAGAGGTTATCGTCCAATACGAGGAATCGGGAGGACTGGGTGTGATTTCTGAACTCCATTCCCCTTTTTGAGCGATTTGGATCATACTCGCACCACTCAAATGTTAGATCGAACAAAAAACATGCAGAATGCCTGGTTTAACTAACTTGGCTTAATCTCTGCGACACCAATATCCGTTTCTTGGTATCTAGTGACAGACAAAGTGTAGAATTTCTTGATGTCACCATTAAAGTTAACGAGCATAAGCTCTCAGTTGATTTATTCACGAAGCCCACTGCTCGTAACACGCTGTTACATTTCTCCAGCTACCACCCCAAGACTCAAAAAACCACCATTCCATTTGGACAGTTTCTACGCCTCCGTAGAAACTGTACCAATCTGTCTGACTATGACAAACAATCGGAAATCATGAAAGCTAAATTTATAGCGTGGGGATACCCCAGAAGGTTGGTCCGTGAATCCTATAAGAGGGCACGGTTTTATGACCGCCAATACCTGCTCAGTGACAAAACTCCCAAACAACAAGATCGGCTTGTATTCATCACACGACATTCAACGATGAATGACACCATACGCCAGATTGTCAATTCAAATTGGCACATTCTAAATGCTACTAGAGACAAACCGGACCACTTGGCAAAACCAATATTTGCGTACCGCAAGAATAAAAATCTTAAGGACCTCATAACAAGATCTTGAATGCAACAAATTCCATCTATCAGGTTACAGACCACTCTACATGGACTGCCCGCTGTGAAAGGGAATTTTAAATGCATGTCATGTATAGCCTGTAAATTTGCCTTAGAAGTCAAACAGTACCCCATCAATGGGGTTACTATAGACCTACAAAGCCTGACGAATTGTAAAACAGCAAATATCATCTATGCAATCCTGTGTCCCTGCAATAAAACATATGTAGGCGAGACATCAAGATCAATGGCAACACGATTAACAGAACATAGATCGGCCATCAGGACGAAAAAGTTACAAGCACCGCTTGTACAACACTACATTGATCTTAACCATACGACAGAAGACATACGATGGTTAATTCTAGAAAAGATCAACATCAACGGACTAGAAGGGACAGAAATTCGTAAAAGGAGAGAGGTCTTCTGGTTATTTTCTCTCGATACATATAAAAGAGGCCTCAACAATGAAATTCCATGGAGTCAAGCTATTCGTTTCAACAATTGAAGGGTTCATAATCCAGACAATGATGTGCAACCCTATGATATATAGCTTTTGATTTTCTAGGCTATACAGGGTCGAGTTGGTAATCACAATCTTAGACAACATGCGTAACTTTGGCACTTCATTACACAGGTTTATTATCCATCATGCCAACTAATTGGTCATCGGAGTAATATGCCCACCTACCTGTCTGATGGGTAGATTGTTTCCTTTCAGTTAAACCAAATAGGCTAGTCCTGCTACACTGAGTTTTCACCTCATTTGAACTGTCAGGTTTCTAAAACTCAAAGCTGAGGTAATTTGCAATGCAATAGGTCTCGCATTACTGAAAGTTTGAGCTATTGGCATTGCATTATTATTTGCAACGCCACTAGGTCAAACTTTCAGTAATATGAGACCTAATGCAATGCAAATGCTTGTTTAATCTTGATCTCACCTGCGGATACCATGATCGTTTTCAGCAGGCCAGTGACCTGTAGAAAAGGGCCTAACTGATCCCCCTCCAGATAACGACATGGATGAGGGAGCAAGCCTTCCCTGCAGTGCACACAAGGGGTAAACTCCACTCTACTACGCACAAGCCCTTACATACAGGATGTGTGAGCAAGTGCACACTAGGAGCGAGTCTTCCCTGCAGTGCACGTGGGGGTGAAGGCCCCCCACTACCCAGAAGCCCTTACATACAGGATGTGTCACAAAATGCACACAGGCACCAAGCCTTCACTGCAGTGCACACACGGGTGAACGCCCTCCTACCAAACCCAACCCCTTACCTACAGGATGTGTGAGCAAGTGCACACAGAGCGACCCTTCCATGCAGTGCACATACGGGTGAACGCCCCTCCCCCCTACTACACGCAAGCCCTTACATACAGGATGTGTGAGCAAGTGCACGTACAAACAGGGAGCGAGCATTCTCTACAGTGGACAGGGGTAAGGATGTGTGCACACAAGGAGCGAACCTTAGAGGTTAGGACATGTGCGTATGCGGGGAGAGAGCCTTTGTTGCAGTGCACTTGGTTACGGACACATGAGCAGTGAGAAGTCTTACACGTGAGTAGTGAGAGGTGAGCAGTGAGAGGTGTTACACGAAATAAGTGAGAGGTGTTAATCGAGCAGTGAGAGTTGAGTAGTGATAAACGTTACACGTCAAAGGTGTTACACGAGCAGTGAGAGGTGAACAGTGAGAGGTGTACGTATGAGCAGTGAGAGGTGTTACTCATGAGCAGTGAGAAGTGTTACTCGTGAGCAGTGAGAGGTGTTACTCGTGAGCAGTGAGAGATGAGCAGTGAGAGGTGAGCAGTGAGAGGTGTTACTCGTGAGCAGTGAGAGGTGAGTAGTGAGAGGTGAGCAGTGAGAGGTGTTACACGAAATAAGTGAGAGGTGTTACTCGAGCAGTGAGAGGTGAGTAGTGATAAATGTTACATGTCAGAGGTGTTGCATGAGCAGTGGTAGGTGAACAGTGAGAGGTGGGTAGTGAGAGGTGCTACACATGAGCAGTGGGAGGTTTTATCCATGAGCAGTGAGAGGTGCTACACGTGAGCGGTGAGTTGTTACATGTGAGCAGTGAGAGGTGAGCAGTGAGAGGTGTTACATGTGAGTAGTGAGAAGTGTTACACAAGCAGTTAGAGGTGAGTAGTGATAAATGTTACACGTCAAAGGTGTTACACGAGCAGTGAGAGGTGTACGTATGAGCAGTGATAGGTGTTACTCATGAACAGTGAGAGGTGTTACTCGTGAGCAGTGAGAGATGTTACACGTGAGAGGTGAGCAGTGAGAGGTGAGCAGTGAGAGGTGTTACTCATGAGCAGTGAGAAGTGTTACTCGTCAGCAGTGAGAGGTGTTACACGTGAGAGGTGAGCAGTGAGAGGTGAGCAGTGAGCGGTGTTACACATGACCACTGAGGCCGCTGACGGGTGATCGTGTAATATTCCTAACTCTGCTGGTGCTCGAGGGCGAAGCCTTGTCACACGAGTTGTCCAGAAACCCTCGTGTGCTGCGGTTTTCATGATTATTACTTTACCACATAAATCGTGCATACTGTAAGCTGTGCAGGTTTACGGCTGCCAATCAATGTGAATTCCGGCCTTCGGTTTGGTTGCAAAAGTGAAAATCACCAGGTGCTCAAGAAGTTTCTTTGCACTCACTTCTCGCTCGGCACTCCTGTCCTCCGCACGGGAAGAAGTGTCCCGACCTCGTCCCCCTTGCTCGGGAGGGTCCATGGGTGGGGGGCAAAGAGACAGGATTCTCTGGAACAATATTGTGCAATATTCTACTAACGTGCGCCGCCGGACAGCACGGCGGGGGCGGGGTGGGGAGGGGGGGGGGGGTAATGCGCCAAATGGACCCAGAGACACAAGTGCACTCCACCCCCACCATAATACAGACAACAAGAACAAGCGGCGCGAAACTGAAAGTGATCGCAATCGCGATAAAACATCAAAGCGGCCGAGCGGCCGCAAAAGTGAAAGACTACGAGTGCTTTCAGGCTGCCAAATGGTGCGCGCGCCCGGCACACATGCACAGTAGTTGGCGGCCTGAAAGCACTCGTTTGCACTTCCAAAAGTGCTTACTATAAGTCTCGCCAGAACAGCGCTAAAGCGCTGTCTCAGGCGAGACCTAAAAAGTATCCATCTATTTACACATCGGGAATAAATATCTCCTCACACTGATAATACTCTCCCATCTTTCATAATATTTCAGAGATACAACATTGACTTGAAACGGCGCCGGTTTGTTTACCTAGAAAATGCCGGCCATGATACTTTCCCATTGGTAGCTACCATTGGATGCCATAGATGGCTCGTGGCATCTGACCTATCAATGACGAGCTGAGGGGTTATATTCAAACCCTGGCTAATGGTCCTGTTTTCACTTCTATCACGGAAGTGGATACAGCGACCACCAGTTTGATGGAGTACTGATTGAACCGGGTAAGCTTACTGAGACTGATAATGCAGCGTATAATAAGCCTTTTTCCCGTTGTTAGGTTAACACTCAAGGCTATTTAAATACAGACACCACAAGCCTATGCACGTATTTATACACTAGAGGGCATTTGCGTCACTCTTTAGACTGAGACCAGTTAGCTATTGGAACACCACATGATAGGCCACCGGCACTAAATTCATGCTCTTCCTTGCAGACTGTGGTGCTGTGCTCCAATACTGAAGCGGCAATTCTTGGAAGCAGCTTGTTATCGTAGCCTTGGGGAATTACAGCAACCATTAGTAAGTACACACACACTCTTTGCACCCACACTTACGGGAAGTTTGTAGAATAGTTTCTGACATTTTTTTTAAACATGTCAAGTTCAATTGGTTTCTATTCTCTTTCTCTCTCCTTTGTTTTTTAATAATATCCCGGGATTGAGCAACACATTTGCCCGTGTTAATTAGGCCCAGGATACCCCTCGTAACTTTCGGTACATTCTAAATAAAACTGGCCATAAAAGACTCTTCCAGGAAAAGCTGACGACGTTATACCAACCAAAATCGTACTTAGGAACCTCTGATACTGCAGAACGCTAGGTACTTTAGTTTTCTGTTTAATTTCACTTTAACCCATGATTGTGCACTTGTCATACACAAGTACAGTGTACTAAATTATGTATGCACCGAGCCCATATGGTCCCATAAGAAGTCAGCAGAACTGATCAGATTAGCCCATTTCTCATTCACAGATATGCTGATGTAGACCCAGGTCAATCCGTGCTAACTAACCGGTGGCAGAGCGCGCGCCTCGCGCCTGACTACACAGTCTTAGAACATTGACACCTGACCAATTACCATAAGGTATGTAACCCTTAGGTTAGCAGTAGCTACAACTAATCTACATTACTAACAAGGATTTATGAGGCTATATCATATCTTGTTTCTATCTGGCTGGCCATCATATCTTAAGGGCCTGCCTTATCAAGGGCTGAGCGGGATATTCTCACTTACTTCACAGTATTCTCAGTGTTTTTCATTATAAATTGAGTAGTTTGGTTTGAGACACCACGAATTTCATAACTGAATTATATGTAATTTGTATCAATATGTAAATAATGTATGAGTAATAGAATTGTATGTTTTTTCTTTTTATTGACTGTGCACTTGAGTTATTTGTTGTACATAAATGATCATAGTTTGTTTTCTCTTATTATGCCATTGGAGTTAAAGAATCATGGCCACCTGAGGAAGGCTGAACGCCGAAACGCGCGTAGATCTAATAAAGCCATGTTTTAGATAAAAATTTCAGTTGATACTAAGTGGAATACGATTGATCAATCAAATCTAATAGAGCCATGTTTCAAAAAAGTTTTTGGGCCAAGATTGAATGAAATGTAATTGATCAAGCATACAACATATAAAGATTTAGTATTCACTAGAGGAATAGCTTGTGTAAAAAAGTATTGAAAGAAACAAGAATTGTTATATTGTATATATGTACATAAAGAAGTAATTTGATAAATAATACAATAAAAATAGAGAAATCACTTAGTTGTTTTCAGGGTCATATTTGGTCATCATGACAGTACAGTGCAATGCTTTATATATTTGTCTTTGTCTGTTTTTTTACAAAAAATACTTCGCCTTGTCTGAATAAGTTTCCTATATATTTTCAAATATTAACTGACAGTGTAAGAAGCCAACTTTCTTTGGCAATTAAAACTAAGAATCTAGCCTCTGTAAGAGTGTTGAGAAGGTCTTATAAAAAAGCTTTACTAAAAACAAAGAGGGAGTGGGATGAGATCAGATGGAGGCTTATCAGGTAAGCATGCAACCTGAAGACTCCAACTCTTTCTGGTCCCTAGTTGTGTGGGGGAACCATATGAGGCCACCATCCCCAGCCAAAAAAAACTCTGTCACTGCTTGCCATGATCATTTTAACACCTTATACTCAGGAATTGGCTCGTCTGACACATCCCTAACTCCACTTGAATTAACCCAAGCTGTTAATAAGGTCCTGTTCACCTTGAGTAAAATTCAGATCTCTATCAACTCAATTGTTCAATCAAAAGCTCCAGGCACAGATGGCATCCCCGTTGACCTCTTCTTACATGAAAGAGACAAATGGTCACTGTACATTTAGCTACTTTCGAATGCCATAGCTGGGGTTCCCCAATCCCAGGCTCTTGGAATGGTGCAGAGGTGATTCCCCTATTCAAGAAAGGAGACAGGAATTTACCCTGCAACTACAGGCCTATTAGCATCATAGATTCTATTTAAAACGTGTTTTGTCATGCCCTTTTGTCCAAAATTCAGGAATGAATAAGAGAGAATGATTTTTAACACCATACCAAGTTTTAGACAGAAGACAGGGACAATAGATCAGGTGTTTTGTTTTCCTCTTTTATTTTGGAAAACTGTGTTCATTGGCCTGGGGTGTTTGTACGTCGCATTTATTGACTTAAGGACAGCCTTCGATCTTGTCCCAAGAAATAAATGGTGGCAAGTGCTAAAAGATATGGGAACGCCAATGGAGATTCTATCCTTAGTTATTCATCTCCATGAGGCTAATTTTGCTAAAATGCGGTCGGGCGAGCAAGGTCAGCTTACAGATGCAATCAATGTCAACAGGGAAGTATGGCAAGGGTGCTTACTTCCCTCTTTATGAACAACGTAGTTCAGTTTCTATCTCAGATCACAGCAGAAGCACTCATGCTGGGGAAGGAAAAAGTTGTGACTCTTCTATTTGGAGATGTCACATTGTTTGTGTCAAAAACACCAGTGGGGCTCTAGCTGCTGCTTAATCAATTTACAGACTTTTGCGACATGCAGGGCCTATAGATCAATTCATCAAAAACTAAATTTATGATGATTAATCCCCACAAATCCTATAGAGGCAGAGCGATTCTCGATGATGTTTTGCTTGAGAGGGTCAGTAATTGTGATTAACTGGACCTAGAATTATCTGAAGACTTGTCTTGGAAACTACATATGAATAAGATGATTCTGAAGCACAAGCAATTAGTTGGGGCTCTAGGGAAGGAACATCTTACTTCTACTAGTAAACCTGTTGCCGCTGTCCTCCAGATTTACGATACAAAAGCTATGAGTTCTGCTCTGTATGGGGTCGAACTGTGGGGTTTGATAGAATAGATGACCTGTCCAGATCCAAGCATACATTTTTGTGGAGTCAGGTGTCGTTACCCTCTAGTACACCTCTCCATCCTTTAAGGCTGGAAATGGGCAGGAAACCCATCATAGACAATGCAACATTTTGGCCTTTGTTATTCTGGAGGTGAATTAGGCCCACTCCCAAACCGCTCCCCTACGCCAAAGCTCTTAAGGAAGTCAGCTTCCTGTACAAATATTACAAAATAAGCTGGATAAGAAATGTGAAGCAACTATTGGCTGTTATTGGGTTGCAGGAATATTGGGACAATATTAATCCTTTAACGCTCCCTTCTAAAGATCTACTGAAACCTCAGTATTGGGATTGAGTAGCTCAAGTTGAACTCAGAAACTCATCGGGGGGAAGGCTAACAGAGTTCATGGATGTTAAACTGGTTAGTTCCCTGGAGAGTTACTTAGATATCATTCAATGCCAAATGACAGGAAATTATGGGGCAGATTCACAATAAGTGATGCATCCCTGCATATCAGCAGGGATGCGCCAGTTATTGTGCGTCACGGCTCCGCCACTATGGATGCGCCGCATTTACAATGTGGCGCACCATGGGGCAAAAAACGGACAGATGCGTGACGCATCTGTGCCGTAAAGGCAGCGCATTGCTGGAGTTGCGTCGCAAGCGTGACGCAGCTCCAGCAAGGCTCTGGGGTGCCCTATCTTCACAATGCTGCGTCTATCCTTACGCCTGCTTCAAGCAGGCGCAGGGTTTTGACGCAGCATGGGCTCAAAAATATAGATTTCACTCAGCCACTGTTAAGAGGCGTTCCTGCGATGGAACGCCCCCCCCCTGCGCAGGAACGCCTACTTCTGGCGCAGTGCTTTACAACGTGACGCATCTCTCAGATGCGTCACGTTGTGAATACCCTGCAGCATGGCGCTGGTTTTGTGCCGCCGCTGCGTCACAAAAGTGACGCAACGGCGGCGTAAAAGAGGCACAAGGGGCGTGTAAATCTGCCCTATATGTCCAGTTTAGGTTCGGCACACTTCCCCTGAACTCACTCACAAGTACTTGCCACCATAACCCAGCAGCCTCTCAGCTCTGTCTTAGTTACAACACAGCCTCTGAATCAATTGCAAATGTACTGTTTGCCTGTCTAGCTTTTGCGCTTCTAAGACTGAAATGGCTAAAATCTATATGCAAGTGGTTAGAAACTCGCAATTATGTTGAAACCTTGCAAATTTTAGGATCAGATGCAAGACCCCTGATTGCACGCTCTATCTCAAAGTTATTGGGTCATATGTGGGGTATTGGGAGAAAAGTGCAACAGACTTAAAGCATTTGGCATAGCATGTGATTATATTTTTTAATGAACTTGATGTTACGGTTTAAGCAAACGCATCTATCAGGTGTACAACCAGTGTCGGCATTCATTAAGAGCATAGCATGAGTGCACCAGACATAGTACATAATCCTAACCCCGACAGTTCGCATGGCATAGGCAATCTTGTGGGCTTCCAGTGGTCCATGCATAACATCTAGTCCGCATCCCTCTCTGAACATGTGTGACCTTCCCCCACTTCACTCTGTAAACTTGTTTGTGGCCACTCATCAACAAAATCGTGACAGAGTTCCCTCCATGTCCTTAACTCCTTGTCTAGCTTATCATCTTTATGGCATGCTTTCATATGTACCTCCTCAGCTAGCGTCAATTCGTGCACATCTTTCAACCATACTGTGACCTCAGGTGCCCGTTCTCCCATCCATACAATTGCTATTCCCCACCGTGTGAGCACTATTAATAATTGTAGGAGCTTTTATGCTGTCTTACTTTGTCTTTTAGGTTTTCATATCAACCCCAGCAGGCAGTGGGAGAGAGTCAGTCTAACGCAGCATCCAATACTTTTCCTTTACCTCTCTGCCACCTTGGTCCAGAAGAGGCGGACCCCAGGGCAATCTAAGCCAGGTGCAGGAAATTAGCCACTTCCTTGTGGCACCTAGGGCAGGAGTCGGGTCGATTGGGTCCATACAATGCAACCTCACAGGGGTCATGTAGGTACGGTGCACACAGTTATAATGGACGAGCCTAAAGCGGGCATTGCATGAGATTGTGTGTGTGAGTGTGTCTACTGTTTTCCACTCCCTATCCTCCAGGGGCTCCTCCAGGTCTGCATTCCATGTTGCAAATGCCCTTGGAGGGGGACCTTCTGCATCAGCACTCATGGCATTGTACAACAGGGAAATAAGAAGTCTTCCAGCTCCGCATGTGAGCAACAAACACAGAGACTGGGAAGGCTTCGGAATCGAAGGGTGAGTGGGCCACATCTCCTTCAATAAGTTGGACAAGCCGGCGTATTGCAGATATTGTCCCCTTACCAACCCAAAGTCCCTGCACGCCTGTTCATTGGTGATGATGCTCACTCCCTGGTATAGGTCAGCCAACACGCTGCACCCCCCCGTCCTCTCATGGCTATTGGCCCCTTTACGTGGTTGTTACACGGTGCATGTACTTTTTTCTTTATTTAGCTTCTCCTGCTGAAGGCACGACGATGTGCTTTGCTTGCATTCTGCACGCCACGCCCACTTTCACTTTTGAAGCAGTTGGGACAATGGCTGCCATTTGTAATGCCATAGGTCTCGCAAGACCTATACATTGCAAATATTTTTTAATGCACTTCGACTACTGCCAGGGAGCCTCTCTCGGACCCCGGGAACACTGTGTGATAATGTGAGGGCTCTCTGCACTGTCTCCTCGCCCGGGCCCGCCCTCTGCTCGGTGTATTGACGTATAGGAGACGGAGCTGCTGTATCCGCCTGCCGCCGAGTTTAAAGTTTCAGCATCTGCAGGAGAGCAACTGAATGTCTGCCCGAAAAGAGGTGGAGTTAACCCTAGGGTAGAGGTGCCACACCGGGTCTCGATGAAATAACGGAGGACATAGGTGGTGACACGCAGAAGGGAGTAGTAGTGTACGAGCACTGAAGGGAACGCTGAGTGCCTGCAGAGAAGGGCTCAGTAAAAACCTCCAGCAGTCTGACTGACGGTCCCCTCCGGTCTGCTCGGGAGCTGGGAACAGCAGCGCTGCCACAACCGGCATCTGCAGATCAGAGGAGCCGTACCAGAAACATCCAGCAGGCAAGCTCTGCAGGGCTCCCTGTTTCAGGGATTGCACAGGCGCTACTGACCTGCATTCCTGCCGAGCTCGCTTGCGCACACGGACCTCTGCACTGCTGCCTACTTTTAACATTAGATTCGCGCCGGAGCATGTTATGGAGTAGCCGCCCGTCCCTAACCTGAGGGATGTGGAGCTGAAACGAGAAGGGGTTGGAGCCCAAGTCTGGCATGTGGCATATGTCATGACATATGCCACAGCGTGCCACATTTTGTGTACATGTTGCTTGAGGTATAATGGTGTTATAAACCCCCCAGAAGTGCTATTTGATTATTTAAAGTTATATCTTCCATCTGGGTTGAATTAACAAAAACATAACAACACATTTGAAATACAGAAGATATGGGCCTTGAACACTTGTCAAAAAGCACTCATAATTCCTGTTATCTACTGCTGTACCGTCTGTTTTCCTGATGTAACCTACCAGCCCAAAGCCTTAAAGCCAAAGGTGGTCATAATTATCCCAGACACTGCTAGGGGGTGATTTACAAAGGAACAGCTTTCATTCAGAAAATAAATGTAAAAAAAATTAAAAAAACAATTTTCCCCAGCTGGGGTTTGAACCCTGGTCAAGAACCGCTCACAGCCCTTGTGAACTGCCACTGCACCATCTGTTTTGCTGGAAGTTTAATCAGCCCAATGCCTTTTTGTCATTAGGAAATTGTGCTGGTCCTTCTATTTACATGGTGTTTGGATTTTACATGCCAGAAATCCACTCTTGATTTCCATGCTTTATATACAAATAGCCCTTCCTTTCGTTCACTCTGCCACTTGCCCCATGCAGTTCTTTTTCTTACACAATCATCCCCAAATTCCCATTTCACTATATAAGGGATTTCTTTCATAGAAAACCTTGCCCCCCTTCCACATGTCATAGCAGGCCATCAATGCCTGACATGCACTATGAATAAAGAGGCCATAATTCTCCCAGACACTGCTAGGAGGTGATTTACAAAGGTACAGCTTTCATTAGTTGAGATTAGAAAAAAATGGAAAATTATTAAAAAATCGATTTTCCCCTGCTGGGGTTTCAACCTTGGTCAAAAAGAACTCATAGCACCTGTGAACTGCCGCTGTACCATCTGTTTTGCTGGAATGTTTTCCTACCCGAGGCCTTTTTGTCATGAAAGAATTGTGCTGGTCCTTTTATTTTTATGGTGTTTCGATTTTACATACCACGAATCCACTCTTGGTTTCCATGCTTTATATACAAATAGCCCTTCTTTTGTTTCACTCTTGCACTTGCCCCATGCATTTCCTTTTTTTACACAATCATCCCCAAATTCTCATTCCACCTAAATAAGGGATTTCTTTTATAGCAAACCTTGCCCCCTTCCACATGCCACAGCATGTCACCAATGTCTGAAATGCATTAGCTTGATTAAAGAGGCCACAAATCCCCCAGACACTGCTAGGGGGTGATTTACAAAGGGAGAGCTTTCATTTGTGGAAATTAGAAAAAAAATGGAAAATAAAATAAAAATCAATTTTCCCCAGCTGGGGTTTGACCTGTGTCAAAATGGACTGATAGCCTCTGTTAATTACCACCGTACCATCCAGAGTGCTGAGTTATTCTCCCACCGAGGCCTTTTTGTCAGGAAAAAGTTGTGCTGGTCGTTCTTCTTTCATGGTGTTTGGATTTTACATGCTACAAATCCACACTTGATTTCCATGCTTTATATACAAATAGCCCTTCCTAAATTTCACTCTGGCACTTGCCCCATGCATTTTGTTTTCTTACACAAAACAAAACTCAGATCTCCCTCAGATGGTCAAAAAGCTGTATTATTAAATTTTACATAAATCTAGCAGTTTATAGTGGATCCATTCTAGCAAATTGTACTTGAACAGACTGTAGTATCTTGTAAATTAATGGCGACGGAACCCTTTTGGGTCCTGATGGTCTCCCTAGAAATGTGACTTAAGTGTTAGAGCGTAATGCATTGATCGCTGTTTCAGTATGATGAGTTGCAGTTGCACGTGCACTAATAAATGTCACTGTGTGGCATATTCATTGGCTAGTAACTGGATTGGGAAGACACTAAAAAGACCCTATTTCATGATTTCTACTTCTACTACTATTCTGATTTTGTCCTACGTGGCACAAATGCTCAATTCTTTTAAGGCTTCAAAGACAACTAACCAATACTCATTTTTTTTACCACTAGCCCCAGATGTCTACTTCTACAAAACTTAAGCATTATAAACCATTCCACCAATAAAGCATTCTCGTTCACACTAATCGAGTACATGTAATATATTTCTGACATGCTTACTTGTACCTAATCATGTAACAAACCTCTCACACTGTGCCTGTTGGTGATTTCCAAGGGCATCACTTTCACATGGGTAATACAAGACTTAGAGAAATAAGCAAAGGCTCTGAATTAATGGGTTAACCCTGGCCACAATATATTACATATTAGTGTTTTAAAAAAAAAAAACATATTTTATTGTGTCAAAGGTCAAGTACAGTGCAGAGCTCCTTAACCCAGGAAACATCTGCCATCATAGACATTGCAAATTATTGTCATTGAAAATTAGTTTATACATTTTCATTATCATAGTTATGTAAAACAATAGAACATAAATGCATTGAACCACTACTGCATTTCATTTGCCACCACATCGTCCACCCCAACAAATAGATTCCATCACCATATAGCTGGTCCCTTACCTAAGAGGCCCGCATAATAACATTGATACATATGCATCCACTGGGGGCACCGGGTCCAAATTGAGGCCTCGGTTGTCTGCCCATCTTTTCCAGATTTTGGGGTGCTTTTGTGAACAACCCCTGGCCTTGAATATTGGGATCTCTAACCCCATGCAAAAGTCCAGCCCATTTTTCCATACCGAGAGAGAAGATGGGGCCGTTGCCTTCGACAGCCTTGCTACATTCCTTTTAGCCAATGTCAGCCCCAACAATAACAGGTGCTTCTTCTATATTTTACCTCCAATACCCTCCATGATATGTAAAATTGCCAATTTTGTTGAGGAGGGGAGCTCCCACCCCAACAATTCTGCAAGACAGGCCAGAACCACTGTCCAAAATTTTGGACAATGCTGTACAATGCCAAATTGTCTGTATTAGGGACCCCTCCTCCCGCAGGCATGTATGGAATGATTCTACGCCCTCCCTCCACAGCCTGAGCCTGGTATAGTAAACCCGGTGAAGGTATTTAAATTGAATAAGACACAGCGGTATTGCTATCGCTGCTCCCCTAGGGAAGGACAGTCTGTCCATCCAATCATCTTCGTCTATTTGTCCAAGATCACCAGCCCATGCTTCTCTAAGTCTTTCCAATGTAGTGGAGCTATTGGTCACCATTGACTGATAGATCTTCGAGATGTTATGTTCTTGCAAATGGCCCATGAAGACCTTGGCTTCAAGCGGACTGAATTCGTGAAGAGCCTTTAACTAGGATAAATGGCGTGCCAAAATTGAAGGTATTTATAAAATGTAGTTTTTGGCATCTGGTACTCTTGTTGAAGATCTTGGAATGATTTCAGAACCAAGCCTCGCAATACGTCTCCTAATATGGAGACTCCTATATTATCCCACCCTTGATATCTGTATAAGGCAGCTAGCTGCGGCAAACGACCGTTGTGCCACAGTGGGGTTTCCCCAGTCAACTTATTCTACTACCCCATCCTGTGGAGGGACTGTTTCCACACCTAGAATACCACCCAAGTGGCCGGCGATAAAGAATTGCGTAGAGGCCCCGAATACAGTAAGGTATGTAGTGTGGACTCTCGCATACACCATCGCTCCACTGCAAAAGCGGTGTCCTTCCTGTCCCCATACTATTCATTTGGCACCAAAAGATGCAATGCCATATAGTACGATTGGTCATCCGACATGGCCAACCCTCCGCTATACGTCGACTGAAAGCAAGTTCGCAGCGCCACTCTGGAGGCCCCTCCTGTCCACAGAAATAGACCCAATGCCGCGTTGACCTGGTGAAACCACATAGGGAATATCTGATATGGATGGTTCTGCAATTGGTAGAGCAGGCGCGTTCATGACACCATTTTAAAATAAGCATTGGCATACCCAATAGGTCTAGCCTTTGGGACCTTATAAGTCTTTAGGAATGCAGTACATTATCCCCCACTGGCATGCCCACACACTCTTAACATCTGTGAATAACCGTACAAGTTTTTTTTTTTCTTTCTTTAAGGTCGATATGACAAAGGAGAAGGTGTGGCATAACGGTAAAGCAGCCAACTTTGGAGCGGAGGTGACCAGGTTCGAGCATCCTCGTTGGCTTCTGGGCAAATCACTTTTCTCACCATGCCCCCCTGCCAAAACAAGTAGAGCTATTTACATATAACTGTGTTGTAAAAGGGGGCTGTTCATAAGTAAATAAAGGCACACGCTCATGCGTAAATAAAGGCACGCGCTCATGCTGTGTCGGGAGGTGGGAAGGGTCTGCTATAGAGGAAATCCAACAAACAACACTGCAAGCAGTCAAATTCAAAGTGAAAATGCCGATGTGCGCACCCATGCTGTGTTGGAGGTGGGAGAGGTGTGCTTTGGAGGCAAGCCAAGAAAGAAATTCAACATACAGGTGTCATTAATGAAATAAATGTGCACAAGAGCGCTGCTCGATGTTGTGTATTAGGTGGGAGGGGTCTGCTTTTGAGTCAAAGAGCAGTTAAAAACAATTATACTGGAGCTCAGACAGAGCTTGGCCTGTGATTTTGGAGGATTGAGCACCTTCCAGGCTCTGGGAGCGCGTGCAGCCGCCCTGCTTTGAATAAACATTAGGATTGTGGCGTACAGTGGAGAGCACACAAAGCGAACAGGGAGGCATTTGTTTCAGGCACCCAGGCTGGACCGCATTTAATAAACAAAGGCGCGCAGCAAGCAGTGCTCAATGCTGTGTATAAAAAAAATGCGGACGTTGATAATAAATAAATGAAGATGCGCGGTGAGCGCTGCTCGATGCTTTGTTGGGGGTGGGTTCTGCTTTTGAAGCAAGGCACGACAAGCCGCGCTGCGAAAGTGAACTTGACTGTGCTCTGTTTAATGATCCACGATGAGGAATGCAGCTGGCACCCAGCGCGCCGCTGCTCGCTCCTGACAGCTGGATGCCGTGGGAGTGAACATTTAGAGAAGGTGGGACATGCACCCGCCTTTGGCCAATAGCGTGCTTTAATTTTTCAAAGCCACACGCAAAGGCCAATAGAATGTGTGGAAGTTGAAAAACCACACGGACAAGTTTGGAGAAAGTCTGTAGTGATTCCAAGAGGCCTCCCCATAGAGTAGTGCATGTGTGCTGTGCTAGGCTTGACCTAAATAGCTGATTGACCATAAATTGAAAGGGGCATGTGCGAACGAGTTTTCATCTCCTCACTGACCCGTGTCCATATCGGGGCAATATTTCTGTCCCATGCCACACTCTGCAGATCTGACAGTAAAACTCCCAGGTCTTTCACTTCCTCCATCGTCACCTGTCATGACGAGGCCCAAGGCCCCAGACCAGTGGTTCCCCCCAGCACCCACAGAGTGTATTTATACGGATTCATGAAAAGTGCATAATGCGAAGCAGCCTCGGTCCCATCTTATTTATGTCCGTTAAAAAGAATAAGACATTATCCGCATATAATGCGATGCGATCCAAGAGCCCATGGTCCCACTTAAAGCCCACCACCTGCTCATCCATCCGTACCCACGCCGCTAAGGCCTACATGGCTAGAGCAAAGAGAAGGATGCCACTGCCAATTGGAAATGTGAAGGAGGTGGATCCCACAACACGCACCGACGCTGTGAGGATTATAGATAAAAATTTTAAATATGACAGGGCAATCTAATAGGGCAAACAAGTGTACGCGGCTAAGGGAGTCAAACGCCCTATGCATGTCTGCCAGCAAAAGGCCGGCCTGTACTCTCTTTCCCTGGATAGTGGCTATGGCCATGTGCGCTCGTCAGATGTTATGACGCCTAGCCGTCTGGGGCATAAATCCAGCCTGGTCTGGATGAATCAAATTGTTTATGTGGGGTTGAAGATCATTGGCCAATGCTTTGGCAAATATTTTTGCCTCAACATTAAACAGTGAGATGGGGCGGTATGATGCGTGCTGGTCTGCGGGCCGACCTGGTTTATGGAATACAACTATTTCCGCATTTCTCCAGTCTCGTGGCAGATGACCCCGGTCTCCAACTTCGTCTACAACTCGGAGAAAATGAGGCTCAAATTTAGAAAAGTACTTCTTAAAGAATTCGCATGGGAAACCATTCGTACCCGGTGCCTTTCCAGAATTCAAATCTCCCAGGGCTGTGCAAAGCTCCTTCAGTCTACTCGAGCCTCATCCGAGTGGGCGCAAGGCGGTAAGTCAGCTATGAAACCGGGTTTGAGAAAAGCAACGTTGGATTTGATTTCTTTTTCCCCTTGATAATATTGTTTGCATGTTCCTATTAACGATAAAAGACAAATTATCAATTAGCAAATCAGTGTTTCACAACTTTGACCTTATTATCACATGGCAAGTAGCTGAGAATGTCCAAAATGTTTGTTTTCAGCTGTCTTTAACTAACCAACCTTTAACATTTTAACTACAGTCAGCTCTACATCATTTTACTTATTGAAAAGACTTGTAAAGAATCAACTTTATTTACTATGAGCACAAGATAGAAAGATCATGATCAAATGTACTCTTGACTTCCCCACACATGGAGAACGTTAGTAGTAAGACAATTTATACATGTAACTCAAGAGTAAACCAGGGGTGTTGCAATAATAGTCTACATATAATCATAGCAAAAGTTTTGTGTATCAGTCCTGATGAAAATGTATGCCTATTCTAACAGAGGCAGCTCCTCCACTAGGGAGGAGGAGCGTTGCCTTACTGCTTTCTTGCAGTGCTAGAAGCATAAACATAAAATGGTAATAACTTTCTGTTATTAGCATTTTATGTTTGGTTGCGGGCGGGCGGGTGAGTTGGCGGCACTGCTCTGCAAAAGGAAGGGGAGGAGCGGTGTGCCTGCGCATTACTTAGTATGCAAGGACTGTTTCGTTGGCCCCCTGGGGCTACCCAAACTATTCATGTGCACTCTGCCCTGCTCCATGCAGGCTACAAGGCAGCCTGCATGGAGAACATGGCCTACCCATAAGCCGCTGCCTGAGCAGCATCTGAACCAATCGCAATGCTGCTTGCAGTATTGTGATTGGTTTATTGGAGGGAGCCTAGCTGCCTGCTTTTGGTCCCTGTTACTGCCGGAGGCAGGAGCAGAGAAGATGCTGGACCCGGCTGGCGGAAAGGTAGGTTACATTTGACTCCACCCACTCATGAGCCATTGTGGTCGCAAATATATTCCAATTGTCTCCTTTATCTTTTCTGTTAAGTATGTGTCACTTTTACGTTTAATATATACATATTAAAGTTGTAACTCAATATAAGTTAGTACCTGCTTTTCTAAACTGTGCTGAAGGAATAGCAACGAAATTGCACCAAGCACCCAGATACCAATCCCACCCTACTAATGTTGCTATTTGTTGACATCCTGCGTATGTTACTATATTAACTATTATATAACTTAATAGAATCATTCATTAATATCTCAAATGTATCTTAAATTTCCTTTGTATGACAGTTGATGCACCCTACAATTTATTATGTACCACATGGGAAATTTAATAAAAATCAGTGGGCCTACAAAGGTTTAATCTGTGAAACTATTAATTTTGTTTTAAAATGCGTATTTTATTATATAGCATGTCTTTAAATTTCCTTTTGCCATATAGTAAAGATGAATATCATAAAGTTACGGAACAAATTCCACAAACCTATGTAATATAAAAATTGTATTATAAGAATATGAAACTCTTCAAGAAGCAAAGTACATTAAAGATATAATGCTGTTAGCTAACTGTTGTAATCTGTACAGGATGACACTTGTAGCCATGTTGTAGGTTTCAAAGCCTTCTTTATTAGTTCCAGTTCCAGATCACTTCAGACAAGGTTCAGCCACGTACCAGCTTCATCATTAGCCTATCTTAGGCCCTTGTTACAGCCTCTATGTCAGCCCATGTAACAGCCCATATCACGGCCCCACCAGGAGCAGCCTGCCTAGCTGCTCAGCCCATCTCCAACTGTCATCACTCACCCACACAGGCACCCAGGCATTCCATTCATCACAGTCACACCAACATTCCGTTACCATCTCTCACTCTGGCTGAGCAGCTAGGAAGACCTAGGCTAATTACAATAAGTAAAACTCAGGATATAACATTAACCATCACCTATATGGATTAAGATTGGCCTCCCAATAATATGTATTTTGGGTGAACCTGCTTAGTTCAATTAATTTATTACCTAAAGTTATTTTCTTACTAGTTACTGCTTTCTCCCCTGCTATTGCTTTCTAAAATTATGCATACATTATCCTGTTAACCTCTTGTCTCAGTTTGAATTTCTGAGTGATTCCCTTTCATTCTCATATCTTCTGACTAACCCTATTTCATGGGTCATACCTTCATATTCTATTACTATACTGATGGCTTAACTAGTCTTTTCAAACTCTTCTGGCATTAACAACCAGTACAGCCTTGTCTGCGCGACCATTTGCTTATTTGTGGTGGAAGAGGTGTGGCACAGCGGCCAGGGTGACTGACACCTGAATCTGGGGAACATGGTTCAATCCCAGATGCTGGCGGCAGATTAGCCCAGCACCATGTGACTCTGGGCAATAGATTGCTTAATCTTCCCAACAGCCCCAGCGCCTAGAGACCCTTACGGGTGATTGTTCGCGCTTTACAAATGTGGCTATTATATTATTATTTGTTTTACAAATGCTACCTACATAGTGCCTAGAATATGTTTAGGTCATTTATCCACCTCATTCTCATAGACATCTACATGGATCGGTTAGTATATCTCTTGTTTTCTTATTTAGGATGATGATGACTCCTCTGCTATCTGCTATTACCTAATGAGTAACATTTAGACCCTGATTCCGCCATGGTCTTCGAATTGCAAATCTGCCTATGCAATGCTTACAAGGTAACATACTAGCTTGTATCTGTTCTCACCATACTTGTCTCTCCCATCTTGGATGAAAGACGTTCAACTTTATGCAACCCTAGCCATATTAGGGCTTCTAGCTTAGTTGTTTGCTCTTCCTTTCTAAGCTCACCCTAGTACAGGTCCTTGCTCCACCAACTATTTAGTTTGAACTCTTTTTTTTCTGTCCCACTCGCTCCAAATCTCTAATTCTAACATGTCTTGAATGGTTATACACATTTGCCATTGAAAGAGTGGCTGAACCAATTACATTCCATTTCCTATAAGCCTAGAAACAAATTTTTGTAACACACCAGTTAACTCATGAACTTTTGTTATTTTTCAATCACAATGTCATGGCTTTCTTGACAAAAGGTGACAATTGCATCTCTTTTACTTTTAAGCTTGTCTTTGGGCAAAGGTAAGCCAGGTGTCCACACATAAACGACCCATAAGTGATCCTGAATTATACAGCAATATATATTTATATAAGAAATCTGTTTACATTTGGCACATGTTGTCAATGTGTCTGTTATGGGTGGTTCCCTTCACTCATTGAGGAGGGATGAGAAAGGGATTGGCAATATGTACCGCTATCCAAATATCCTCCCACTGGTGATCGTTGAAGTTGAAGAGCATTGGAGCATGGCAGTGGCACATACTTTTTATTTGTTTGTCTTCAATGCTACCCCAATCTTGCAAGTTCATTATGTGTTGGTGCAAGGCACCGGCGAAGAATGGCGTGTGATTCTAATAGAGGTTATTTTGCCATAACTTGCTCTAAGGCAGACATTTTCTTTGCAAAGTCCTCTAGATCTATTCAATCTATATTCACAGGTTCTTTAAATTGTCACAACAGTGACGTGAGCAGGTGGGCTCTAGGAGGGACAAGGTTAAAGGATGCTACTGATGCATGTCTATTCCTTTACTCACCATTGCAAGAATCCTTCCTCTATAATCTCAGGTTCAGATGTCTATTGATGTTTCAAGGGACCAGTCTAAGGCAATTCTCCTCCAATTCCATATCTTCCCATCTCTGGCCCTTCCCCGAGCTTCACCTAACTCAATGTTCTTTTGTTCATGATCATGTCCATCAGATTTTAGGAGACAGAGCTGCAGCACTCTTGACCACTTTTGAAGATTTCCACAATGTGGCTGGCTGACAAGTGCCACAGCCTTCTCCTACACTTACCTGTTGCCTTTGCAACATGCAAAAAGGAGGAACTTACCACCTTTGCCCAGCAGGTACGTCTTAAATGATTGAGACTAAGGTAGAGACGCATTTCTACATATACCTGTGTCTGTAATAAGTGTAAGTCAGCATGTATGTTATTGAGCGTGTCATTCTAATTTGTTTCTATGCTTGCTTATATGTATGCGCTAGCCTGCTGGGGTCTTTGTATGTGTGTGCCTAAGTTATTGTCTGGCAAGCCTATATTGTTGGGAACACTATTGGAGAGATGTAGGAGTTTTGGCCTTGTACTTTCTGAAGCTCACCAGACCAAGGCAAAATATGTGTCCTGTTACCAAGGCAAAAACGATGATTGAACCATGAGATGGGCGCAATAGACCTAATCATGGCTCTGAAAATACTATTTGCCAAGGGCCTCACAAAAGCTTGGGGTGAATATACCTTCTTTCCTTCACTTCCGCTTACTTTTTCCTATTTTTAACTATGGACACTGTTAGACCTGACATCCTTGTCATGGTTTACCCTGCCTTTTTCCCTTCAGAGCTCGTGTTTTTGCTGCCTTCGCTTTTGATGTCGTTAGGATCCTGGGCACTTTACCACTGATAAACAGTGCTAACGTGCTGCTGTGCTTTACTGACAGCATGGCAACATTGGCTTATCCACAGTTGGCATATTTAATTTACTTATGAGTTCCTAGTAAAGTGGTTATATGTGCCCAGGGCGTGTAAATTAAATGTTTCTAGTGGGCCTGCAGCACTGATTGAACCACCTACTTAAGAAACCCTTTAAATATGTGTCATGCTTGCCACTGCAAAGCCTGTGTGTGCAGTTTAAACTTCCATGTTAACCTGGAAAGTTAACCCACTTGCCTGACCCAAAGCTTCCTTCCTATTACACCTAGGTCACCCCTACATTAGGCCCTGGGCAGCCCATGGGCATGGTTCAGTGTATTTTAAAAGTAGGAAATATTTAGGTTTTAGTTTTACGTGTTCTGTTTCTGTAATACTCATACATTTGTTTTTCACTACTGCAAGGATAAGTTAGGATTGCCTTATTACATTTCAAAAGTATAATTTCCAAATGGGAAGATATGAGAACCTCAAATGATGGTCTCTCTGTAATCACAATTTAAAAACACAACTTATGATGAAGATGGATTTTAAATTGCAATTTCGAAAATGTCACTTTTTTACTGAAACCTTTTGGTGCCTTCAATGTGTCTTTGCATACACATCAAGGGTGGGTGACAGCTGGTTTTCTTCATTACCTCTAGACAGCCACACACAAAGGGAGCATAGGTGTGACTAAAAGGTCATCCACATCCTGAGGGCCTATCCCAGCAGAATGAAAGCAAGGTGCTGACAGTTTAACCTGTAAGTGATATGCACTGTCCCCACACAAATGGTTGCATTAGATAGTCTGGAGCCAGGGCTAGAAAGGCAGTGACTTGTGCATTTTAAAAGGCATCTATTTGAAGTCTCTCCACTTCTAAGGCCCAGCAGAGTATAAATGGTGACTCCACCAACCCAGAAATGATATCAGTAAAAAGGACTAGTGTGCTGCTGCTGGAGGGAATGCCACTTTGCTGAACTACTTTGATGTCTTTGCCTGTTGCCTGCTGTCCTTTTGCCTGGGAGTGAGGAGTACTGGATCTGCATCTCTACATCCCTGAGCCTAAGTATCTCCAAGGGCTTGTTGGCTTGCATCCAGTTTCTGAGGTATAAGAGATATCAAATACATCTTTTCAACCAATAACCAGCATCTGGACTGCGCGTGATGCAAGTCTTGCTCTGCTAAGTGGTACCAACCCCGTTGAGGGCTCTTTAAAGTTACCATAAAGTGCTGCAATGACAAAAACCCTTGCATCAAGGCAGTTGCACTGATCAGAACCAACACATCCCCTGTAGTGAGCTTTGGAGTGATGCATTACTGCTTTGTTGAAGCCAGGTCCGTGCATTGCACTCGCAACCTCCCCATTGCCTCTGGAACCACCACTCCAGAACCAATGCATCTCTGCCACTGCATGGAGTAGATCGCCAAATCATCTTTACAGAGGGGAGAAACCCCAGCGCATCACACTCTGAACCGTTACACTTCAGACCTGGCATCTCGTTCATGGAACTGATGCTTCACCGCAATTGCATGGAGACATGATTTGCAACACTGCAACTGTGTGGGGATCACTGACATATCGCTCAGCTGCACCCCACTTCTTCATCTATGCTAACCAAGGACTAAGGTAGTTTTGTTTAATAGGCCCAGGTGGGTCCCTGTATCCGGCCCGTGCTCCATTGCAGTCTGTCTGCACTCTTAACTTTGTCCCGGTCTGGCACGACCAAATAACTCTTTAGGCAATAACTGCTTCTAAGCACTATTTTTGCATTTAGTCCTTAAAATGTCATGCCTTGACTTCTACAGATTTGTTTTTTTATGTTTTGATCTTGTTTAATCCATCAACTTAGGGGTCAATTTCGATCTCGCTCGGAAGGCCTAGGAATCGGATTTGGCTTTAACGGATCCGTTTCATAGCCCTTTTTCCCAAACAATTTGTAGACTGGTCCGAATGACCAAGTATGTTGCAAAGTTCAAGTACGCTCCGAGAGAATCATCTTCCAACCGGATCCAGTCCATATGACTCGTACGCAGATATTTCATACAGCTCTATGGACTCGGTTTCCGAGCGAGCAAGTACTATGCATGATTCGGACAGCCTTCACAATTCGTTATGTCGGTATCGAAAAATCAGCCGGAATCATTCTGTTGGAGCCCGTAGCAGGCCTACCGTCACTTGGAGCCCTCCGATTCAGACCTGTGGGGTTACCCATGGGTCCCCTCTTCTCATGCATGCACAGTGTGGTGTGCACCAAGGGGTGCCCACCACAGGGTGTACGTTTTTCCCCATTCACCCCTTTTTTCTGTGGGAGCCTGTGCACGCGTCCAGTATACATGCTCCCATAGAGTTCAATGAGAGTCAGAGCAAACCGAGTCCGTAAGCATAAGAATGCATCGTGCTCCAGTTGCACAAATCGCTCGTAAAGCCCTACGGATCAGCGCTGTATGGAGGGCATTACTAGCGAGATCGGAATTGGGACCTTAGTCTTTATTTTTCTTAACGGTGTGGATTTTTTGAGGAGTTTTCACTGTGTTACTGTTTGATGTGGTGCACAAATACTTTACACATTGCCTTTTAAGTTAAGCCTGACTGCTCTTGCCAAGCCACCAGAGGTTGAGCACAGGTTAATTCCACAGTGTGTTTCTGACCGAAACCGGTCCTAGAATGCTTGATTCCGGTCTAGGGAAGACATGGCTTGGCAGTTCGGGCTGGACTGTTCCCATGAGGTACAGGGTCAAGACTGATTTGCATATGGCCATGTCTGAACTGGGGTGGTGTGGTGAGCAAAATAACGATGGATTAAACCCAGATCTGTGACTGGGGGTGAATGTTTTGCCAATGTGCAACATTCCGTCCATCATCTTGTGTGTTTTTTTAATGAATTTGGTTACTCCATGTACAACGCACATACCGTTGCCATCCCGTAACCCAATTTCTAACAGACACCAAATTAACTGCTCCTAAAGAGCCATGTTCAAATCTCACATCATCTTAGACCATTAATATAACTCTATAATAATAAACTAAACAAAAATAAATTGAAATAATATTTGGGAATTTTAAATGAAAAAAATCAATTCCCACTATGGTGCCGATTCCGATCCTGTATTTTTTTTCCCGTACCACTCGTATCCGTATTTTTTTACGTACGAATCGTACAAGTACCGTACAAACGGTGAAGTATGATTCGTACGGGAAAAATACATACGAATCGCGTCGGGAAAAGTCTACGAGACGTCCCCGGACAGTTTTACGTACAAATCGTAAAACTGAAGTCCGAGCGCGCAAGTACGATCCGTACCGCCCTTCCGAAGACACAAGCGCATGGGAAAAGCCCCGTACGGGGCAAACGCCGTACCACTCGTATCCGGGGACAGTTGTGCCCGGGATACAAGTCGTACAGGCCCCCCCACCCCAGCCCCGTATGTACGCACCGTACCCCCACCCCTGCCCCGTATGTACGTGCCATACCCCCACCCGAGCCCCGTATGTACTCACCGTACCCCAACCCCAGCCCCGTATGTACGCGCGTACCCCCAGCACGTACCCCCAGCCCCGTATGTACGCGCCGTACCCCCACCCCAGCCCCATGTGTACATGCCATACCCCCAGTGCTTTAACTTATACCTAGGTATGCAGATACTCCGCAGTTGGACAGAGATCTCCACAGCAGAAAAAATAGGATAGGTCTACAGTCTGCAAGTAGGTTTGTTAATAGCATTTTATAGATTGTTAGTAGTACTATAGTAATGTTACTAAATGTGGTTTCTAAATAGACCTGTAAGTGCTGAACATGGGCTTGCATCAAACTTTACTTCATGAGTCAGAAATATGCATTCACGAATGTACTTCACATTATTTCCTTATTTAGTAAAATATTTGTTTCTTCACGTATCTCAGACCTATATGTATTTTTAAGAGTCATTACATGTTTATATTACCCCTTATCCACATGTTCTGCTACTAATTCGCACCAAGGTCACATGTTGAACCCGGACCATGTGTTTTAGTATATTTAATTCAGCCTGGGAACACAGTCAACATATTAAAAATTTCATTTGACAAAAGTATGTAATTAAGGAAACAAGAAGTTGATAAATGGCTAGGAGGGACATAAATACTTCATAAATTATGTTATTAATAAAATGTTTTCAAAGAGGACAGAAATTAATAAAGTTAAGATTTTTCCATGTTTTCACTAATCCTCAAACAGCATGCAACCTCCTTTTAAGTCATGGCTCTTGAACACATTAAATTAATTTGATGAAGGTATTTCCTTTCAGTCCGTTTGTGTTAATGAATATATGTTTTAAACACACGAAATGGAAAATTCATAGAAATACTTGATCCAAGCCTTTATCTCATCTTCAGTAAGTAAATTAACGATGCCTCTGTCTTCCAGGTTTTTTTTAGCCTAAAAATGTATATTTACATATTAATTGATTGTCTGACAATTTTACCTTTTTTTAGAAAAACATAACCATTGAATGTAATTAATGTCTATGTATGACTCTTTTTAAGAAATACTTATTCAGAATAATAAACACCAGTAATGCCTAACCCTTAAACTCTTTTAAATGTTTTCATTTATGACCTTAATTTAACATTTAGAAACCATTTCATTTAGCAGAATCAGACTTTTTGAATTTCTTCTTGTGCTTTTTTCACCAACCATTTCACTAATTGTGTGACTACATTTAAGCAGAATAGTTTTTTACTTGTGAATTACATATTGCTCTATTGCTGATAAAAGCTTGAAAAATCATCTCATAAAGACTAGTTTATTGTGAATTCTTGACTAACGTTTCTCAAAGCTATGAAGAATTCTAAGAATACTCAGTATAAATTATTTCAGTTACAGATTCATATCAGTAATATTAGAATGCTGCTGGAATTTCAAATAATTTATATGTGCAACCATTTAAGTTTGTGGAAATGTAGCAAGTGTTCTTGCCAACAGGTTTTATCCTAAACTTCTGGCATATGTTTCTCTTAGTAGAACATCCTACCTCTAAACCTCAACTAATTATCATAATGTTCCTTCTTTATCCTCACCTGGTGACTTTCTATTGGCCTTGAAATGATGGGAATCTCAAGTATTACAATTTTCTTTTCTGAAGTTTCAACTGCTCATAAATTACATTAATGTGATGTTCAATTATATAGCAAGATATATCTACACCTAATCATTTTATTATTGATTCCCACATGCAAAAATGGTAATAGGAACAGTAAAGGTATCACCTGAATCATTCATAAAATATAAATGTGGAGATATGCAGTACAAACTGCCTTATCTATCATCCAAGTTTACTGTCGCTTATAGTTTTGCACCTTCCCTTTCAAGAAGCAAGTCAAGTAAATACATATGTTCAATATTAAACTGCATATTTACCTGTCCAATGCAAGTGGAAATTCTTTGTGGCATCCGCAATAATCAATCAATCAAGCATTTGTATAGCGCGCTACTCACCCGGAGGGTCTCAAGGCGCTTGGGGGAGGGGGGTCCGCTACTGCTCGAACAGCCAGGTCTTGAGTTGCTTCCTGAAGGAGAGGTGGTCTTGGGTCAGGCGGAGGTGGATGGGGAGGGAGTTCCACGTCTTGGCAGCCAGGTAGGAGAAGGATATTCCTCCTGTTGTGGCTCTTCGGATGCGGGGGACGGTGGCGAGGGCGTGGCTGGTTGATCGAAGCTGACGGGTGGGCGTGTAGAAGGTCAAGCGGTCGTTGAGGTATCTAGGGCCTTGGTTGTGGAGAGCTTTGTGTGCATGGGTGAGGAGTCGGAACATGATTCTCTTGCTGACGGGGAGCCAGTGCAGGTTTCTCAGGTGTACGGAGATGTGGCTGTGTCGGGGAATGTCCAGGATGAGGCGTGCTGAGGCGTTCTGGATGCTCTGGAGTCGTTTCTGGAGTTTGGCTGTGGTTCCGGCGTAGAGGGAGTTGCCGTAGTCCAGTCGGCTGGTGATTAGGGCCTGGGTGACCGTCTTCCTGGTTTCGGTGGGCATCCACCGGAAGATCTTGCGTAGCATGCGTAGGATGTTGAAGCATGATGCGGAGACGGTGTTGACTTGTCTGGTCATGGAGAGGGAGGAGTCCAGGACGAAGCCCAGGTTGCGTGCGTGGTCTGTTGGATTGGGTGCGCTGCCAAGGGCAGGGGGCCACCAGGAGTCGTCCCAGGCGGAGGGTGATGATCCCAGGATAAAATGGTGTGTCCACAAACTGTTCTGTTATTGGCACATCTGCACAGTCAGAATGTAAACACTGTTTGCACTTTTCGCACTCTATCCATTCTAGTATTTGTTCTTTGGGATTTAGTGACATGCTCATGCAAATATATTGTGAGAACACATTTACAACAGTGAAAATTTAATTTTTAAAATACAATGTGCATCTTTTGCATCACTTTTCCAGGCAAAAAGTAATTATTAACATTATCTCCAATTCTCAAAACTCAGAACAACAAACACAATGTCAATTAAAAAAATTGAAGCAGTTGCTATTTATTTATACGATGAATCAAGATCACTATAGATTCAGTTGCATAACTTTCCCTGTAAAAAAACAATTATTATATTAGTTGCAGGTTTTGATTTTTGAAGACATCCTAGTACTTTTCACTGTCACAAACTAATATTTATATAATATATAGATATATTATTAACAGACATGAGTTAACTTTTTTTTTAAAATCAGCACTCTCTTGGTATAGGCAGACCATCTCTTTTGCTGCAATGCGTTCTGTGCCATCGATTCCTCAAACTAGGCTCTTTCCTGTCTCTCTTTTTTGGACAACACTTTGCTCTGCTCCTGCAGTATCTTCTTTTTGCATTAACTGTTCAGTGTTCAGACCAGTCTCTTTGGAAAATGGGGCTACCTTCTCCTTCTCAATGACCTATAAAAGAACAATATACTTGCAAATGTTTATGTTCAGTGAGGTTACTGTATAGCTGTAATTTACACCATGAATAAGGACCCTTTTCCCAAAGGTATTTGTGCACCTAGGTTGAACTTAGGAAAGCATACACTACACTATCTCATAGTTGTTTGTCATGGAAATGGTTTTCAGCCCAAGACACAGTATTTTCTTTAATGGTAAAAAAATATATTGCGTATGGTGCAACACAACATGCGGACATAAATGCATATGTGCTTTGTTTGCATGAGATAATGTTTTGACATTTGAGTAAGAATTTACAACACAATTCAGGAAAGTGTGACTGTAAACATTAGAGTTTGAACAAAATAGCAGTACTTTACTTCATTGGTGTTATGTAAATTACATTTTTTAGGTAAGACATTAACTACATTAATGATTGCTAATTTAACTTAGAGGTAACTGCATAAAATACTAACATACAATTGATAAATCATGTCACAAAATAATCTAAACACATCTCAAAAACTGGGATAATTGTACATAATGTAATGGAATTAATTATTTTTGTACCATTCATTGTTTTAAATCTGCTGTCGATGTAACAATCAGATTGTCATACAATCCACAACATCAAACTCAGACAGAGCTACAGTTAGATTACAAATTGATTTTGGTTGACATTTTACTTTTATAAATTGTCTCAGGTGGACTTGACATATGTGCACATCATGGCTTTAAACATTCAGCTGTATTTGAATACTATCATATTTGGATGAATAAATGCATGTTTTGAAAACAAAATTACAGTCATAACGTTTTCCAATTGTATTGTAACAGAAGGACAAATAATGCCAAGGTAAATAGGATGACAATTTATTGTCATGACAAGCTGATGCATGGCGCCAGTTTCTCCTAATTAAGGACTGACAGTCCAATAGCATATATGCTTATAACTTCTGAGGACAGTTGATGATCTCATATCCACCCAATTGACGTCAAGTATGTCCTTTGCATGTATTTGCCACAAACTGATAGTTCATATTTTCACCTGCCACATAAAATGCACATCAATATTGAACAATAATCAGAGAAATAAATATGTGTACACACATCATAATTGGATGTATGATGTTAACCAATTTCATTATGAAAAAATGTAAAGATTTTATTAGTATTTAATATCTAATTGAATAAGGAGTTATCATACCTGTTTTCTAAGAATCAGCATGAATTTTGAAGCATGGTATCTTCTTAGGTGCTGCATATTAGTTGCTGATAATTCTTCGGATGACATTAATATACCACGAGTGACTACATCAGCTGCCTATTAATTGTAAAACAAAAAATAACAGTTGTGGGTTATCCATGGAAATCAATAGACAATGAATAAAGGTTTCTATTGAAACTTACAGTGCACACACATACACCACAACTCTCACTGTCTGTCTGTTTCCATTATATTGGGTATTTAATTTTCCACTGTTGAATATCCCATATGTGCTTGAAAACATTACTGAGTTATAAAAAAACAAAATGACACAGGGGTTCTACTATTATTATACAATTATTGAGAATAATAATTTAACAGGTGTGTTGATGATACTTACCAAATGATGTTTATGTCATTATCATCAATATGTTTATATTTGCCCAAGGAATAAAACATGTGTATTATATGTGTTTTGCCATTAAAAATCTTCAAAAAATCAAATGAAATATTGCTATACATCAAAACGTATTAATAAAAGGCATGTACATTTATATATCTATACCAAGCCATGTTATCAATAAAGGATGTTTAAACACCAAGAATCTAAAATGTAGTAATCAATAAAATAGTAGGTATAGATTTGACTTACACGGTTCAAATTGGACACCCCTGCATTGAAGAGACTGTCCACTGACATGCACTAAGGGGAAACAAAGTACATATCTCATTGTAGCTATCCAATAAAGATGGATGTGTCCATAACTGGCACTACAGCACCACTGTTCCAAAAGCAGATAGAAGATTTGTTTGTTACACTAGAAGTGCAAATCTTTTTGATGTGTGTCACTTAGTGCACCCACAAATTCACTTTCTCAACAAACGAGTGTGCCAATGCGACTGCTTATGAGGTTTATCAGTACAGATTTGAAATTTATTTTTCTTCTTAACCATATGCCAGAATTTACAATAACTCTTTAGATCTGAAATGTTTCCAATTTAAATGTTACTTAGCATACCCTCAGAATAAAATGGTTTCCAGTTTCCGGCGAACTACCACCAACAACTCAAGGAAAAACAACAATAATGTCCCTGTGAATGTCCTCCATAATAAAAATAGAAAATAATGCTAAACAAATAATGTTTTACAGCTGCTTTACAGACCTAAAGAAGAGTCATATAGACATTAGGTGCCATAGGACAGAGTGCCACGGGGGCGCAATGGGCGTTTGCACCCGCTTTGTTATGATATTCTTCATGTTTCATGGAAACTATAGTAGTAGAACTCGAGGAAGATTAAAAAAAGTCCCTATGGTGAAATGCTACACCGGTTTAATCCCCCTGCACTTGATACTTGATGTTAAAATTTAAAAGAGACATACCAAACTTAATATGGGCACAGGGAAACGCGATTTTTACAAAACATTTCACAGACTAGTACCCACTTACAACAACATCCGCATCACATTTCACACCCCCTCTAGACAACTCAGCTGAGCCAACCTCCTAATCACCACTGGTACCGACTTCTGAAGAACCAGAGCCACTTGCATCACCTTCTTGGTTCTGGCTCCTAATCTACTTCACATGAGGGCTGCCAACTCAGTATTTGAATTTAGAAAGAAACAAAAAATTAAGCTCTTCACATAGGCACCAGCCGGAGCCCACTTGCTCATGTGCACCAAGATACCCTCCTGGGAGAGATGTTGGCTTAAAAGTACACTTAACATGACATAAAATAACATTACATATCATATGTGATCAGACATATGCCATTATCTTCAACTTCTTTATTTCGAACTGATCATAAGTTAAACATTTGTGGGATACTGTATCTCCAATATGCTTGGAAGTTTGTTATCAACATAATGCCACTTTCAGAAATTATGAAAGATATACAAGATTTTCTATGCACAGGAATGATGAGCTTTTCTGGATTAATTCCTAAAAGATAAAGGACAATGCCAAGCTGGAATCTAAGAAGAACATTAAAATGTGATTTACATATCTGAACTATTATGAATAGAGACTTACAGATCGTTAGTGAGGCTCAGCAGGTCAACAATTATATGAAGTTAATCAATCAATCAATAAGGATGTATAAAGCCGAGTAAATCACCCATTAAGGTCTCTCTGCTCTGGAGTTGCTAGCTGCTTTGTGGAGAAAGCAAGTAAAGCACTCAGAAAAACAGAGACAATAGAAGGAGAAAACAGTGAAAAATGAGGGAACAGCAGGAGAAAGCACTCCAAAAAATGGATGAGATGAAGGCGAAAGCCCTAAAAAAAAAAGGCAAAAGTGGGGGTAAAGGAAGGAAAAAGCAGTACAAATTATGGAAAAGCAAGACAAAGCACTCAGAAAAATGAGGCGGAAGCAGAGTGGTTCAGCATGTGAGAGCTGGGCCGGATCTACATTGAGAGTATAAATGGACTACCATTTTTTTTTCGGTTGTACATTTATGAGAGTGATGGGCAAAAGTAGTTAATCCTTATCTCTATTGGCACATATGAGCTAAATGATTTAGTGCAACTAAATAAATTGTTACGGATTCACATTAATTCCACAATGTCCACCTATTGCATTTATTTACCTGCTTCCTAGAATACTGTGATTATTGTAGTGCATGTGCCTGCAATTTAAACTTTTCAACAATATTCACCATTAAAACATATCAATTAATTTAGAAAATGACAATACACACTGAACAACTATAAAACAATACATTCTTTGTAAATAAGTTCTTCATAATGAAGTTTGAGCATTATTGAAGGACTTTGTTATTTGGTTCAAAAACCCAAAGTAGACTTTTATATTTGCTTACCTTTAGTCTTGAGATGTTTTGCTTCACTGTTCCTAAATTTTCTAATTCTCTCCACCAAGAAACGAACTGGAATGTTTCTATAATGTGATGTTAAGTATTGATAAAAGTATCATTGTGTGGCAAGAAATGATATTTTCTTTTGTTTTATGGTACTGCTCAAAGAAATCACATACTTAAAATAGACAATCAAATATGCACATCCTATGGTAGCACACACACACACAACTAAATGTAAAATGTACAATTGATTATCTTATCCCATGTCATTAATTGAGCTTTCCAAAAATATCTTATGAGATATGCTGTTTACTGTTCATTTAATACATCATACAATCTCAATAAATAATTGCAATACAGGAAGAGGCCAACATAGAATATGGGTCCTGATTTCTACCATAATTTATATATATACTGTAGTAATAGAGTATGTTTTAGTTCCTATCATTTATTGTATTTGACCCAAATACATGACATTTAAAGGCACTGAACAAATTAAAGGTATAAAGAAATAGAAGACTAGCCAATGTTATTTATTATACAGACAGTAATGCTATGTAATTAGCAATGTCATACTTTGAGATGTAACATCGCATAAACAGTGTTTTTAAAGTTACAAAAATCTGTATCTCCAACCTTTTCTTTAGTAGGAGCTACTTATGTTCAATGAAAATCTTCCTGAGCTACTATTATTATTAGTGCTGTAATAGTGACCATATCAGATAAGATTTACATTTGTGGGAATTCCATTCGAGACTGCCAGCAGTGATTACCTCAATGCATCAGCAAGGTTATTACCAGGAATGCTAAAAAAGGTTTTATCAATTTGTCAGGCCTCTGCATGGGTAAACAGCAATAATGTATTGCCCCTGGAACAAAAATAATAAGACTCCCTATGAATGCATGAGTTATTACTCAAATAATACCTTTTAATATAACATAGCATGTAGATTTAAAAAACACATGTGCAAGCTAAAGAGTATATTGCCACAAAAAAAAAACTGGTTGTATTGCAAATTCTAGTGGAAATTTAAATGACATTCACAAAACTTTTCTCAAAACATTAGCTTTGCATCTCGAATACCCAGTTTTCAAAACTGGTATATATTTATTGAAACAACCAAGCAAAAGCTTTAAATTTAGTAGGCTGGGTTCGATACTTGAGAGCTATTTACAAGTAGCTGGAGAGCCACCACTGGCTCACAAGCTACTTGTTGGAGAAGACTGTTATAGCTTTTCACCATATATATATATAGTTTGCTCTTCTGTTTTCAGTTTTACACTTGAGATTCTTGAGGACGGAAATACAAACATTATCAAAGTTAGTATATCATATTACAGTATGGCACAAAACTTTACTCCACTAGGCTACTTTTCTTTGGTTAGTTTGAAGACTAGATTCAAAATTTCCCAGTCTATTTAAGAGCTGCTCTTATCTGCGTTTAGTAGTTGTGTGATAACTAAAAAAATATGTTAAGATCATGACCATGGTAAGATTAAAATCTGTTCTTTCACATAAGTAAAAAAGGCCTTCTTATGTCTATAGTAATAAACCAATATAGCCTTTTGAGTTGGGGAATATTACTTGTAAACAATTGTCAAATGCCATTATCACAAAAAGGGTGTGATTAAATGAGAAAATGTTACAAATTGCTATACAAATTGTTAAATGAGGCATAGCAACACAGAAATCGGACTTTCGGGACCAAGCAAGTAAACCACAAATAGGTTGCCCTATGACACTCTACTGGCTTATGTGCAAAAAGTCCTGGATGAAATGCACAAATTAATCTCAGCCAATGGTGATTACTCTGTACCATATGCAAATCAGTCTTGACCCGGCTGAATGTAAACAATCTAGACCAAACTGACCTGTTAGGTGCTCCCTGAACAGGAGCACAAGAACCTAGGGCTTGTTTTGCTCTTGTTGGGGCTCATCAGCCAGGTATAGCTTTGGTCCAGTGACACAATGTGCGGGGAGGACAAATAATAATGTACAGTAATGCGGCTTGAGTAGTTACCAGTGGCTGAGAATAATTCAAGCTTTACATCCATCTCTATTTTGTATAACATCTGTTTTGCCAGTTTTTTGCTCGCTCACATTATATATGTCTCTCTTTAGATGTCTGTCTCATATATCTAGAGGGAGAAGCTGGGACGAAAGGCAGAACAGGTCTTGAAGCATTATTAAAGCAGCTGTTTATAGCAGCAAAAGGACCATTGCTTTTGTTTAATCTGTTTTTTTAAAAGCTTACAGTGACAAGCAGACAGAATATTTTTTGCACTTATTAGAACGTGAAAAGCTAGTTTTTTTGCATGTTTCTTCACTTTCCAAGCTACTGTAATATTTAAAAAGAAAACTGACTTTTATTGAACTGTTGATAATATCTGTTTAAAAACAAATATCCAACAGCTTTTTGATGTGTTTAATTTTGCACTACAAGTTTAATTTCTAGTCTTCATCTTTGCAAACATGCTCGCTCATATAAAAGAACTATGGTTTTTGGGAAAGGTGATGTTGGGACATTTTATTTTATGTAAAATTTTACCCCCTTGTATACCTGATAAGTATTTGGCAAGTCACCTCGGAGTTCCATAACTTTATAAAGGAACTTTGCCTTCGGCATTGTTCCTCTATATGGTTATGGGACATCTTTGTGACTTGTAATATTCTTATAATGTACGGCAGGGTTAATGTTATCCCTTATATGTTCATTAGGTTTTTTTAATGTTGGACATAACTATAGTGACAAAATAGATGAAATGCACTTACATCTCTTTGCTCTGAAACTATTTGATAAATCCGTGCATTAAGTACCTAGAAGGTAAAGATATTTCCACTAAAATATTAGCATTTAATCTGATAATGTTTTAGTTTATCCGTAAGCAGCACAGTGCTTTGTCAATAGTTTAAAAATGTTCTTACATCATCAGTGAGCCAGTTTTTTGATCCATCTTGAGTCTTCTGGCTGCGGTTTGTTTGAATGTTAATTGGACAAAGGCGCATCAAGCCCTTTACATTTATTGGGTTGTTGCCTGCTAGGGCTAATGTTTTTTCTTCATCACCATCATCTTTTAAAATTGTCTTCAGAAATTCCTTTTGCAGGATAACATGTAATAGTTAAATATTATATTTTAGGTAGATTTTCTGACTGGTATGGATAATGATAGTTATACTATCACATTTTTATTTAAGCGGGTATTTAAAACATGCTTTATTCTAATGCTCAAATATACAGAAACATAATCATATAAATGTTAATATACATGCATACATACATATATGAGGGGTGTGTAGACGTATCAATATGGAAATATCTACACTCGAACACCATCACGAACTTTCCAAGCCAAATGTTCTTTATTAGGTACGGAAGCTTCATCTCGCCGATCACTTTCACAGCCGAATACCAGTGTTGCCTGACGCGTTTGGAATTCCTTCTTTTTCAAAGGTTGCTGGTAAAACGGAGCACAGTCCGGCACTACCCTTTAAATACACGTAATTGCGCACCCTGGATGGGCTGCTCCTAATTAGACTGCGCAGTCTGTCCTGGGAATTGTAGTGCCAGGGAAAATGTGTTCCCCTAAAAGTGCAATTATAATCCTGCTGACATGTTTAAAGCCTGCAAATGGGCCTCAACAAGTAGAAGCTTCCTCAATCCTGTGACAGTGCCCCACAATCGGAGGCCGATAATTCTCAACCCCCAGTGGACCAGAACCAGACTATAGTTAGGACCTATTTTCCATAGGAAATCTGCAACATTCTATTCCCAATAAGTCTGGCGCCAGTTGACGAATCCTCGCAAAATTTTCCAAACTTTTGGCCAGGTCCGCTCCGCTCCTACCCTGAAAGTTTTGTGGTGATTCGTCAAGCGGGGGCAGAGAAAAAAGGGGGGTCCCAAAACGCGTGTTCCCCATTCAATTTCCCATAGGATTTGTTGTCGCAGCTACAGCCCGAACCGCTGAACGGAATGACACCAAATTTGGCAAAGAGGTAGTCCTCAGTTCAGACTCGTGCCTTTTGCATAAATGGTGTGAATCCATTTAGTAATTCCTGAGAAAATTAGAGTTAAAAGTACAGAAATATCTATGGCCGGGGAGGATCCACGGACCCTACCCGCACCGTAAGCGCACCCTCCCCGAACCAAGCGCGCACCCTCCTGATCGCACGCTGAATGCTAATTGGCTGTCGAGTGTCTGTCTTCATTCGAAACCAGGAACTGTTGATGGCCATTTTCTGCCTCGGTAGAAGCAAGGCTGAAGAAGCAAGGGGAATAAGTGTAAAACATATAAAGGGGGCAGAGTGGAAATACTCTGACCCTCTAGAGGTGCTTAGGGGGTCCTAGAAGGACCCCCTGGGGTCCCCTTTTTAAAAAGAAAAAACGTCAAAATGCGTGCACGGCGCGCGCATCCTATCGTGTTGGGTGCACGGATTCTCTTGCGTTGAGTGCGCGGACCCATGGAATTTTTTTGGGAAAAAAGACCAGAAATCATTGGTTGTATGACTACTTTCTACACTGAAAGGTAGGGTGCATATTTCTGTTTTTTAAAGGTATGATTCTTATTGGTTGACAAAAACAGATTGTAAGGAACATTATATATGATAAGCTGATATGTTGAAAAGTCAAGCACACTTCCTGTCTTGTTTAGCAACATTGTGTGCTGAACTTGTGACCTGTGTGCTCAATGCAGTGTTCCATGACCTGTTTCTATGGTAACTGGTAGAAGGCAGATTGGGGGAAGGGTTGACATCTATTTCAGTTGGAAAGGGTTGAAATGTTTAACCAATAGAAATGTGTGTTTGCTTTTGAGTTTATGTGTGAAGGATTGCGATTTGATGTTTACATGTATATGTGTGGAAAATGAAAGGGAAACTTTTCCATTCTTTGTTTTTGCTGAGAGGTGCACAGTTCAGAGATTCTATAAAAGAAAATATGGTGAGTGACTGATATACTTCTTAATCTACAAAATAACTTGAAAGGTGAGTTATTTAATTGTGAGGGGATGTATGTAGACTATTTTGATTTTAATCAGACTAATGTATTTCTCCTGCTAAAGTGTAGGGAGTACTTTTTTTCTCTACAATCGTATTGACAGTGTGTTTGCATGTAGAAACCATTCTGTGATAAACATTTGTGTTTTTCATGTGTTTGCAGACAGATAACTGCTGTTTTTATATTTTGGTAGAATTAGAAACCAGTCATTGTTTATGAATTTGTGAAATGAGTTATGTTATGTTTCTATACTAAAATGTAGATGAAGAAATGTGTTTAGGTATAGTGCAAGGGATAGTGTTGTTTGTCTAGAATCACACAAAGAGTATGTGTGCATTTGGGAACCACTGTGAGAGAAGCATTTGGTAATATTGTGTATTTGCTGACAGATAACTGTTTTAAAACCTGTCATGTTGTCAAGTTTTAATAGCATTAGAAGCCAGTCTGCTTATGCATTGATAATATAAGTCATGCTTTGAGACTAATGTGCTGTACTTTAATATGTTGCTTGTGTGTAGTCTCCTTACCCCATGCACAGTAGTGAATGAGTTTTGGTAAGCTGCTAGGGATAGTGTTGCTTGTCTAGAATCACACTGTGAGTCTGTGTGCATTTGGGAACCACTGTGAGAAGTATGTGGTGATATCGTGTATTTGCTGGCAGATAACTGTTTTAAACCCTGTCTTGTTGTCAAGTTTTAGTAGCATTAGAAGGCAGTTTTTGCTTATGCTTTTATTAAATGAGTCAGGCTTTGACACAAACGTGCAGTCCTGAAATACGTAGTTTGTGTGCAGTTCCCTTACCACTTGCACTGTAGTGAATGAGTTTTGGTAAACTCCTAGGGATAGTGGTGCTTATCTAGAATCACACTGTGAGTTAGTGTGTATTTGGGAACCACTGTGAGAGAAGCATTTGGTAACATTGTGTATTTTCTGACAGATAACATTTTTAAAACCTGTCATGTTGTCAAGTTCTAGTAGAATTAGAAGCCAGTTTTTGATTATGCTTTTATTAAATGAGTCCAGCTTTGACAGGAGAGTGCAGTCCTGAAATATGTAGATTGTGTGCAGTTTTCTTATCAGTTCCACAGTAGTGAATGATTTTTGGTAAAGTCCTAGGTATAGTGGTTGTTGTCTAGAATCACACTGAGTCTGTGCATTTGGGAACCACTGTTAGAGATGCATTTGGTAACATCGTGTATTTTTTAGCAGATAACTCTTTTAAAACCTGTCACGTTGTCAAGTTTTAGTATCATTAGAAGCCAGTCTTTGCTTATGCGTTGATCAAATGAGTCATGCTTTGAAACTAATGTGCTGTACTTAAATATGTAGATTGTGTGCAGTACCATTACCTCTTCTAGACTAGTGAATGAGTTTTGGTAAACTGCTAGGGATAGTGTTGCTTGTCTAAAATCACACTGAGTCTGTGTACATTTGGGTAAGGATTGTGAGAGAAGCATTTGGTAACATAGTGTATTAAAATCGGTCATATTGTCAAGTTTTAGTAGCTTTAGAAGCTATTCTTTGCTTATGCATTTATAAAATGAGTCAGGGTTTGACACTAAAGTGCAGTACCATGTACTATTCTCTTCACTGTGCCAGAACTGAAAATTTAAAAGTTTTACCCAGGCACTAACCTAGCAGTAGTCTGATGATTTAGTCAGTTTCCAAGTACTTATGTTGTGAACCATACATTACCTCATAGATTGTTTCTAATGTCTATGCAGTATGCATGCAGTCTTCTAACATACTATACACTTGTCTTTCACATTTTCAATTCGCTAGTCCGTATCCATACACTTCCAGGAAACACCCTGTAACTCCCTTTGCAGTCCTCTAGTGACTCATTCAGCATTATGTACTAATCCATTCACTGTGCTAAAACCCAAACACTTATAAATTCACCAAGATACTATCTTTGGAGTACTCTAATCATTCAGTCAGTGCCTAAGTATTCATGCACTGAGCCAGGACTTAGCACATGGACTGCTTCAAACCCCTATCCACTAGGTATGCAGTCTTCTAACCACCTTGACACTTGTCTTTCACACTTTCAATTCCCTAGTCAGTATCCATACAGTCCAGCAAACATCCTGTCACTCCCTTTGCACTCCTCTAGTGACTCATTCAGTACCAAGTACTAATCCATTACCTGTGTGAAAAGCCTACCACTTATAAATTCACCTAGGCACTCTCCTTGCTGTACTCGAATCATTCAGTCAGTACCCAAGTAGTCATGCAGTGAGCCAGGCCTTAGCACATGGACTGCTTTAAATGCCTATGCAGTATGGATGCAGTCCTCTAATCACCTACACAGTTGTCTTTCACACCTTCAATTCCCTAGTTAGTATTCATACACTTCTAGCAAACACCCTGTCACTCACCCAGTATGTCTCCTTATAGTACTGTAATCATTTAGTCAGTTAGCATGTAGTCTTTTAGTGAGGTAGGCTTTAGGGCATGAACTGCTTCAAAGTAGTATGCACTATGCATGTAGTGTTTTAACCATCGTCACACTTATGGTTCAGGGCTATAGTTTCTTAGTCAGTTTTTATATAAAATGTGTTTGTACAGTAATGGAATAGTATAAATTTGAAAGTTATTAATATACATTTGTTTGTGATTCTTTTTTACAGATACAGAACAGGAGTCTCATCTGTTTGCACTCTTCTCGTGCAAGATTGTTTGGATGAAGGGTTCCTAGGGGTTTCATCATACTTGCTGTGCCGCACGAGTATTTTTTGATAGGATCCCCTCGTAACAGAACTCTTTTTTGCAAATCTTGCGCATGACGAAGGTGGCATTGGTCTTTGTTTGCCCCTCGAAAAGTAGAAAATTTCCACACCACTGAAGAAAAATGTTGTGGGCGTGGTGCATCCTCCAAAAATTCATCCTTAGATTCGGTGAATATTTTAAAGCGACAACATTTACTGTTTTTGTAAGTTAAACTTATAAAATGTTGTTAGCTGTATGCATTTTATATATCTGTGATTTGTATCTTGTTTTTTTTTTTTGAGAATAGCATGTTGGCTTTTTTTTTAACAATCTTTGAGATTGTTTATTTTTTTGCCCGCTGTTAAGTGATGAGTACGATTGAAATCACTATTTTTAGTGAAATTTAATATATTCTGAGAACAGAAAAAAGGCAAAAAAATTACTTTGTGGAAATTATGCTGTGTTGTAAAAAATGTATTATTACATGTTATAATTTTTGTTTCCTTTTCTTTCACAGATCCAAATTTTAAAATAAGCAATTTTTATGATTTTAGATTGGAATGAAAATGTGAAAAAAATGTTCCTATTACTGTGAAGGTACGTTTAACTAAGTCTCAATATGCAGAATGAGGAGGTCTGCAAGAAGCTACAAAGTTGAAACCTGTTTCTAAAAACACTCTGTTTATACCTATGTAGTTTTGAAATCTGACCATAATCAGATATCATGTGACCTGCAAAAAAAGAGATTTGAGGGGTTCATAATATTTCCTATTTTAGCTATTGAAGGACCGCAATTATTTCAATCATTCTTCTTTGAACATCTTTGCAGACAAAACTCTGTGCTTACCTTTTTATCATTCGCAAGGAATTTTAAAAATGGAAATATGTCACTTTTTGTAACAGTTATTGTGTAAGATACTCTTTCATATTTACAAAGAGAGGAAAAGTCACTCTGTGCACTTTTTATACTCCATGTAAATACAACCTCATCATGCAGACCACTTTGTGTTGAAAGGGTGTTCTATAAGTGTTGTTGTGCATGATTGCACTTAATACTCATAGAACAAGACACATGTCTAGATTTATCAGAAATCATAAATCTCGATGTGTGTGAATGGTGCACCATTCTAAAATTGGTGTAGGAAAGCACAACAAGGATAATTGTTTTAATGTCCCCACATTTTTATATCTTCAATGCATGCTGAAATGTTCAGCATACATTGAAGGAGAAAAACAAACAGCACATGACACAGATATCCTTGCACTATGGTGCAAGGGTGCCTGTATCACCACATGGCTGCGGTTTAAGCAGCCATGCAGACAGAAGCATAGATTTGCAACATATTTATGTACATATGTTGCATCCCTGTGCTTCGGAAGTACTACAGCACACTGCAGTTAAAGAGGTTACTGTGTGATGCTGCAGCACTTCCTCATAGTTCTGCACTTATACATTCACCATACGCTACTAATGCATTCATTCAGTCAATTACGTACTACACATACATTCATCTAAACTAACACTAACAAAGAAATTTAGCTCACTTTTTAAACAAGGAAAGTTAGTTCTTACAAGAATTTTTAAATTTTGGGGGTTTTTCTGCAAAAAAAATAACAAAAAACAAAACAGGAGAAACCAAACAATGAACTTCAATGAACAATAAAAATAAAAATAAAAAAAAAATAGCAAATATGACTTTCTTGCCGCCGGCAGATCAGATCGATCGACTGCTCACCATAGCACAAAGTCTTATTGCACGTAGTGCAGAGCACTTTTAAAAATTGTAATTGAGGACGCATGTCCAGGGTTTGGGCTGATGGATGCACTCTTGATGTGCTCGGCTGCGATGAGGTGGAAGGCGCAGGAGCAGGAGTGTTTCTCATCCGTTTGCACTCTTGTTGTGCAAGATTGTTTGGATGAAGGCTCCTCAGGTGCTTCATCATACTTGCCGTGCCGCACAAGTATTTCTTGTTAGGATCTCCTCATGACAGCACTCTTTTGCAAATTTTGCACGTGACCAAGGTGGCATTGGTCTTATTCTGCCCCTCGGGAAAAGAAAAAAATTCCCACACCACTGAAGAAAAACGTTCTTTGGGTGGTGCCTCCTCCAAAATTTCATTCTCAGAAGTATGAGGAGATGCAGGTGATGCCTGCTGCCCTGAAGCCATTTTTAGTTGAAAAAAGTTAGAGCTAAGTGTAAACTTAGTCTAAAAAATCTTCTTCTCTCCAAAGAGATGGTGCTCTAAAGAAGGTCATAGAAGAATGATTGAAATGGGTAGGGTCTTTCAATAGTTAGAAGAGGAAGTGTAATGAACCAATCAAATCTCTTTATTTGCAGGTCACATGGGATCCGTGCACCGTGCGCTTCCGCAGCACGCATCCGCGAAATTGAATTTAAAAAAATTATATTAGATGTAAAAATATATTAGTTTTAAGACTAGTTTAGAGTTTGTCTTCAATTAATATTCACATGAAATACATATATATATATGTTTTTTAAATATTTCGCGGGATCCGCGCACCTACCGCGTCATAGACACAGATGATGCATTGCAGAAGCGCGTAAACGTCCCGTTACGTACATCGAACGTGTCGTGTATAGGCTGGAAGTTGCGTACCGGTCGCATTGTGATCGCGCACTAAACACGTACCCAACGCATACCATGCGCGGATGCTATTGCGTAGGGATCGGGAACGGTGCGCTTAGGGTGCGCGGACCCAAAAACATTGAAAACATATATAAAAATAAAGTGTTGCACATATAGTTAAAAAAATATTTTGAAAAATATAAAAAAATGTTTGAAAAACCCATTAAGTTCAAATAATATTTTTTAATTTTTAAAAGATTTAATTGAAAAAATAAGTAAAAAAAATGGTGATAAAAAAGTATTTGAAAAAAAATGTAATTAATGAAATTGACACACTGAATTTGAAAAATATACAAATCCAATCAAAATCATTAAACATGATATCTTCAGAGATGAGTTATAGATAGAAATTAGCATTTAAAAAAACCTTTAAATTCAATGAAAAAACCATAGGTTTCATGCACGTTATAGTTAGAAATTGGCATTTAAAGAACCTTTGCAATTCACTGAAAAAAACAAAGGTTTCAGGGGCGTTATAGTTAGGAATTGGCATTTAAAAAACCTTAGAAATTCACAAGTTAGCTGGACATTTCCCTTGTACAAAACCCTAGAAATTCCCGTTATAGTTAGTTCAGCTAACTAACTCGCGCCCCCACAATGCACTGCTGATGACGTCACATTTTACATCACTCATGACATGGTCAGTGACATCACTGATGACATCACTGATGACATCACTGATGACATCTCAAATGACATCACTGATGACATCATCCATGTGATAAATTACTGCATCTTCTCACACCCTAATATAACCTTTGATACACTGACTCAAAATTTCAGACGTCCATTCTCAAAACCATAGATACTCCAATACCAATAACTACATACCCACTTATTAACTCTTAGGTCTACATACACCTCCACTCATTCACCTGTACAGTCACTCATACTTAGTCACTCCGTACAAGACTATCATATGCATTTATACACCTACATAGACACTCACACACCACCAATCATCCATAGAGGTACTCTCACACCTAGTCAGTCATGCAAATAATTAATCACACTCCCATTTACTCACCTATGCAGTTATACACACTCAAGTTCACTTACTCATAAAAATAGTACCACATTCTTACGCTCTTATACAATCATTGATACAAGCACACACTCATCCATACAGCCACTCTCACAATCACACACTCTCACATATACCCACTTATATACTCTTACACGCATATATACTGCCTTTCACAAATGTAGTTAGTCACAAATGTACCACTGAGATATACATTCAATCCCTAACACACCCATACATACACTCACTCAACCATACAGTTCATCACAGATGCACTCTTAAAACCATGCACCCATAGAATCACCCACTCACACATCTATGCACAGAGTCACACACACCCTACCCACACAAACACTCAGGCACCCATACAGATACTCAGACAACCAATCAATAACCCATAGAGACACTCATATAGCTATTCACAAAACCATGCAGCCACTTCTACACCAACAGAGAGACACATACAGACATTCACACAGTTTAGTCACTAGTCTGCAATAAGATACATTTAATGACTCACTTATAGAGTCAGTTACGCACCTAGAAAATCATCCATCCACACACTTGTACAGCCACTCATTCTTCCACAGGCCTTTAACTATAAATATATAAAACATATTTAAACTTTACAGAAACACGCAGTCACTGGATGACGTCATCAGTGATGTAATTTGAGCTGTCATCAGTGATGTCACTGACCATGTCATGAGTGATGTAATACGTGACGTCATCAGCAGTGCATTGCGGCGGCGCGAGTTATAGTTAGCTGAACTAACTATAACAGGGGAATTTCTAGGGTTTTGTATGAGGGAAATGTCCAGCTAACTATAACACCCCTGAAACCTATGGTTTTTTCAGTGAATATATATATATATATATATATATATATATATATATATATATATCCACCTCAAAGTTGCCCCTTTCGTAGTGACGCACTCTACACAGTTCAAAGGTTGAGTCCTTTATTTGGTAAAGATGCCGCTGAGCGCCGATAATATGCCAGCTGTATCGTCAATTTTGCAGACGCGTTTTGAAGTCTTTATTCTTCAGAGGCTAGACGACCATTGATGCCTCGAGAAGCACACCTGCATTTTAACACATACCACGCCCTCATATGGGCAGAGACTTCTGGGTGTTGTAGTGCGCTTCAATATTGATCCCTGTAGGGGCGCATTTGATTGTCACTGGCAGTTCGTTAGAAAAGCCCTGCATGGGCCTCAGCGCCTGAGGCATCATAAATCCATGAGCAATGTCCTGCGTGAGGCCAGGTAAATACCGAGCCCCTCGGCCCTCCTCATCCGGGATGATGCGTTACTCGCGGCAAAGGCTGCCGCGTCAAACATCCAGCTCAAAGTTGCCCCTTTCGTAGTGACGCACTCTACACAGTTCAAAGGTTGAGTCCTTTATTTGGTAAAGATGCCGCTTAGCGCTGATAATATGCCAGCTGTATCGTCGATTTTGCCGACGTGTTTCGAAGTCATAATGCTTCTTATTAAGAGGCTCGACGACCATTAATGCCTCGAAGCACACCTGCGTTTTAACACATACCACGCCCTCAGATGGGCAGAGACTTCTGGGTGTTGTAAAGCACTTTAATTTTTTTTTAGTTAAATACATTTTTATTGAAGGTAGAAATGCACAGGATTACAAATATGTACTTAGCCAATAAGAACAAAAAAATATATATATATATAAGCATACAAGCATATATAAATAGTGACTATACAATAGGTGAATTCTACATAAAAAAGGTTACAAACTATGTAAGCAATAATATTAATATTGCTAAGAACAGGAAACAAAAGCAAGGATTATTATACTACAATGCAATACAAAGATCCTAAATAGGTAGTTAGAATGAATATACTATTTAAATAGGAGATTACATTTTTTATCAAAAAGGAAAGAGGAGAAAGAAAAAAGGAGAGGATAAAAGGAGAAAGAAAGGAAAAGGAGGAGAGATATAGGACAGAAAGGTAGAGAAGATCAAGATACTAAGAATAGGTAGAGATTATGTTGTTGATGATAAAGACGTAAAGGGTAGCCATTGTAAGTCAGATTTAATTTGTAGATGAATGGAGGATTGAGGAATAGAGGCGATTCTATGTTCATAACATATATAGTTCCACCAATGAAAGAAGGATAATTTAGAATTGTCTTTCCAGCAATTGAGTTTAACTTTAAAAGCCACAGCAAGAAATAAATCCAATAATGGTGAAACAGGAGTAACTAGATCAAAATCTGGCGATACAGTGCCTAAAAATACATTTTGAATATTAAGTTGTACATTATGAGAAAAAATCAGTGTACATTTTGACCATATATCATTCCAAAAAGCATAAACCTTAGGACAATAAAATAATAAATGTACTAAAGAACCTTCAGCATTAGGGCAAGACCAACAAGATGATGTGACCGAGTGGTTGAATTTATGTAATATAAGGGGAGTAATGATGACTCTATTAAAAAATAGGGACTGCGTGAGATTAGCAGTTTTGGAAGTCTTAAATAGTCTCTGCCAAAACTTATCCCATTGTGATAACGATAGAGTCAAAGAGATCTTGTTCCCACTCCAGTTCCATCTTAGATTTGATCCGTGTACAGATAGGAGTAGATAAAGATTTATAGATAAAAGAGGCACTACGAATAGTGTCAGTAGAGATTTGAAATAATGAAGAATCAGGAAGAAAGGAAGTAGGAGTTGGTAGAGAAAGGAATTTCTGTAGACACCCCTGTAGAATTGAAACTAAAGTATCATATTGCTGAATACAGGAATCAGGGAGTTGAAAAGATTCTTGCAGCTGATGGAAAGAAAGAATCACATTATTAACAATCAGTTGATGTACATAAAAAAGGCCCTTTTTCCTTCCATTGTTTGTAGTAGAATGATTTGTGGCGAAATGTAATGTACTTGTTAAACCAAAGTGATGACGCTAGAAAGGATTGGTAATTATTCAATTTCTTAAAGAAAAGTGTGTGTAACAAAACTTGAGTGTTTCAAAATAGGATTTTTAGAAATAAAAGTACAGTTAGTCATGTGAACAACATCTCGTATTGAAAAGTCATTTAACAGTGAGCATTCAACATTAACCCAAGAAGGTTTAGGTAAGTCCTGATAATCCTTGGACAAAGCAAAAAATTGACGAATCAAAAATGCATTATGGTATAAATTAAAATCAGGGAATCTTACCCCCCCTTAATTTTTAGGTCGAATGAGTTTAGACAAAGCAATACGTGCATGTTTGTTATTCCATAGAAATTTGGTGCATAACGAATTAATCTGAGAAAAATAATATTTAGGAATTTTAAAAGGTAACAGATAATATAAACAGAATCTGAGGGACAATCATCATTTTAATCGTATCAAGTCTGCCCCACCAAGAGAGGAACAAAGGAGACCAGAGATTTAACAAATTAGTAATTTTAAGTTTTAAGGCAGAGAAATTATGAGAATGTATCACGAATGTTGGGGGAGAACCATATGCCAAGATACTTGATTTTTTGAGGACACCATGTGAAATTAGACAATTCAAACATATACCTATAACGAGGGATTTAAAGGTAAAATCTCAGTTTTAGAGAAGTTTAATTTGTAACCTGAAACCTTAGCGAATGATGCAATTTCCTGTAAAAAGGGGGGTAGGGAAGATACAGGATTCAACATATAAATAAGAACATCATCAGCATATGCAGACAATTTAATTTGTTGAGTCTTGAGATTAAAACCAGTAATGAGAGGATTACTTATGATACGTTCCAGAAATGGCTCTAAACATAACAGGAAGAGTAATGGTGAAAGAGGGCAGCCCTGACGCGTACCTCTTTGAAGGGAGAAGTAAGGGGCAAAGAGACCGTTAATAAAAATACATGCTTTAGGATTGGTGTATAACAATTTAACATATGAAATAAACTTCGGACAAAAGCCAAACCATCGTAAAGTATGAATCAAGAACTCCCAGTTAACACGGTCAAAGGCTTTTTCAGCATCCAAGGATAAAGCAGCTAGTGGGGAAGGATATTTTTTACTAAGAGCAAGAATATTGGAAAACATTCTGGCATTATCAGAGGCCAAACGACCTTTAACAAAACCAACTTGGTCTGGGTTAATGAGTAAAGGGATAATTTTCTCTAAACGAGAAGCCAATACTTTTGCAAAAATGTTAGTCATAATTAATTAGTGAAATAGGACGAAAATTTTTACAATAGGAGGAATCTTTATCTGGTTTGGGGATTACAATGATAAGGGCTTCCAAAAAAGAACCACAGGCTTGGGAATTGGAGATAAAAGAATTAAAAAGTTCTAATAATTTGGGCGCAAAAATTGAGGAGAAAGCAGAAAGTAATTCAATTGTAAAGCCATCGGGGCCAGGCGCTTTTGCTTTCTTCAAAGATTTAAGAGCATCAGTTAATTCTTGTAGGGAAATATCTTCTTCAAGGGGTTGGAAATTGTCTTGGGAAGTTTTGGGCTTGGGGATATCACGGAAAAAAGAAGCAAAATCTTCTTCAGAGGGCTTGGTAGTTTCTGTATATAAGAGATTGTAATATGATTGAAATGTGGCAATAATATCAGTATCAGACGAAAGGAGTGAATCGTCCGATTCTGAATGAATGGGGCCAATAGCTTTATGTTCTGATTTAATTTTTAGATAATTTGCTATCATTTTCCCGGCTTTGTTTTGGCCTCCGTGATATTTCGACTTAATCTTGAGGAGAATATTACAGGCATCCTTTGTGACTATCTTATTCAGGGTGGATTTAGCTTTGATTAATTCTTGTAATGATGAGGGAGACTTGGAAGAATAATACTTATGTTCTAGCGATTTTATATGGGTTAAAGTTTCTATATATTTAGTATGCAGCAATTTTTTCTTCTTTGAGTAGGCAATAGTGAAAGCTCTGAAAGATGCTTTAAAAGCATCCCAATTGTTGTGTAAGGAGGTATCTAAAGAATTATTGAAAGAAAAGAATTCCTTATTAAAGGAGGTCGCTTCTAAAATAAAAGTACGATCTGATAAATGGAAATTATTGAAACGCCATCTACCTTGTTTGCAAGTGGTGAGAGACAAGTCAATATGGGTGGAGAAAGGGGCATGGTCAGATATAAAGATAGACCCAATATCAGAAGACTGGAGACAAGGTAGCAGTAATTTGGAAACAAGAATATAGTCAATCCGAGATCTAGTATGGTATACAGGTGAAAAGAAAGTAAATTCTGAGGTATCCGGGTTACATGTTTTCCAGGTATCGAATAGTGGGCGAGAAGAAATGGCTGTTTGAAATGATTTGTGGGATTTGTCAGGTTTGAATTTGCATTTGGATTGCCTATCAGTGAACGGGTCTAACCGATTATTAAAATGACCACCAACCACAATATTAGAATTGGAAGTTGACAATAGTTTCAGTTTTATAGATTGCCAAAATTCAGTGTCTGGTTTAACAGGCCCATAAATATTGAAAAAAGTCACTTGTCTTTTATTTATGATAACCTCAGTCAATACCCAACGACCATTCGGATCACACTCCGATGATATAATTTGTGCATTAATAGATTTGTGAAATAAAATAGCGACACCACCGTGTCGGTCAATAGCAGGAGAGAAAACAATCTGATTGACCCATTGACGTTTAAGTTTAAGTGATTCTTTATCATTGCAGTGGGTTTCCTGTAAAAAAGCAACCTGGGTGTTAAGTTTAGCTAGATGAGACAATACCTTCTGACGCTTGACGGGGTGACCCAGACCACGAACATTCCACGAAACGACATTAACCATACTTCAGGATGCAGGGGAACGTACGGACATAGGACCACAAAACTGCGGGATTGACAAGAAAAAAGAGACATTTTTCAGTAAGTAAAACAAAAGACCAAGTCTTAGGAGAAAAACCTGAACATGGAAAGAAGATTAAAAATGAGGAAAATCGAAGAAAAGGAAAATAGAAATAAAGAAGAGGGAGAGGAAAGAGAGGTAAAAGAGAGAAGTGGAGAAAAGTAAACCGATCAAGGAAGAACATCCAGATCTGTAAAAAGAAAGAAGATCTAAGAGCGGGGAGCGTAGTGACACCGAAGGACGCGGACCACAATGAAAGCAGATGCAGAAAATAATGAATGGACTATGAGACTCACAAGAGTAAAAAAGGACCGAAAATCAATAGAAGAAAACAGGCAAATCAATATAACAAATAAAGAAGAAACAATCCAACAATGTGATTGAAATCAAGAGCCAGTATCCATGCCACGTGAGGAGAAATTCTGAAGAAAAAGTTTGAGTTTATCCGGATCCTCAAAGGAGCGTGTGCGACCCTCATGAGTGATTTTGCAAAGGCAGGGATAAAGAATTCCATATTGAATATTGAGCTGTCGCAACTGAGGTCGAAGAGCAAGGAATTCTTTGCGTCTGGCGTTGGTAGCATTAGATATATCTTGAGATATGAAAATGTTATGTCCAGACCAAATAAGAAGACGTTTGATTCTAACAGCCTTCAAAATTGTATCAGTTCGGTGAATTCCAAGAACAACATTATAATACCACGTGGTTTGTTAGCAGATGGTTGAAGCCGACCCAACCGGTGCGCTCTTTGTATGTTGAGAGGATTGGATGTAGACTGAAGGTCTAGAAGCTCTGGAAGGAATTTATTTAGGAATGATACTAGGTCAGTCCCTTCAACATTTTCTGGCAGGCCAAAAAGGCGTAAATTATTTCTACGATTGCGATTTTCAAGATCCTCAGTGTAGAGTTTTAGTTTAAGAATTTCTTGTTCAAGGAAAGGAATTTTTGTAGAGATCTTGTATGTCGCTGACCCGTTGCTCAAGGTCTAGTACCTTACTTTCCATAACAATCCATCTTTCCTCAATTTGTTTAAGCTTGTCGTTGGTAGCGGACATGAAGGGCTGAAGGCCTCGAACCTCATCTAAGATGAAATCCAGGACTGGATTTTGTGATGATAAAATTGGCGAAGGCGGATCATTTTTGTGCCTGTTCGGTTTTGTACCAGAAACCGATGGCCTGGACACGTGGGGATCGCTAGCCATCATTAAACAGCAAAAAGTCAGACACACAATAATCCCAAAGCGACAAAAACTTGACGTCACTTTAATGCAGAGAAGTAATTACACCACTCAAGCAGGTGCACTGCGTCAAATCAAGGTTTGGCAACTGGATATGGAAGTAAGCCAAGACTTTTACGAGGCAAATTCTAACCCAAGGTTATTATACCGATGGACACAGTAACAGAGTTCAGTGGAACCACGCCTTGACCGAAAGTGGCCCAGTGACGGCAGACAGAAAGCACCTCACAAAACCAGCAAAAATTGAAGAAGCCATGAACAGTATAGGCAATTCATGCTATATAGTACATGAGAGGAAAAGCACGCATACTGTAGCAAACGACGAGTCGATGCATTGCAGCAACAGGAGATGTTGAAAATCAGATATTAATGTCAATATTAGTGCCCGTGGTGGGCTTCAGGCAATATGAAATCTAGTTGGAGGCAAAAAAAAAAAGCCTCAATTCAGATGCCATTATGCGAGGACGTATTCAGGAGAGGGAGATGCGAGTGCCGCGGAAATGCGCAACAAAATGGCGGCCGCTCGCATCTCTGAGGGGAAAAAACTGCCTCTACGGTGAAAACCGTTTAAAACGATGAAGTGCGAGGAAGAAGGCGGCCAGAAGACTCACCGCGATGCCCACATTGCATGGCAGCCCCTCCTTACAGTAAAACTGCGAGAATGAAGCCTCAAAGAAGGTTTCGAGTCCCGCGACGGAGCAGAGCTCACGCAGGATCCGCCATTACACTTCGGCGTTCAAGCCACGCCCCCGAGCACTTTAATTTTGATCCCTGTATTGGCACATTTGATTGTCACTGGCAGTTCGTTAGAAAAGCCCTGCATGGGCCTCAGCACCTCGAGGCATCATAAATCCATGAGCAGTGTCCCGCTTGAGGCCAGGTAAATACTGAGCTCCTCGGCCCCCCTCATCCGGGGTGGTGCGTTACTCGTGGCAAGGGCTGCCGCGTCAAACATCCAGCTCAAAGTTGCCCCTTTCGTAGTGACGCACTCTACACAGTTCGAAGGTTGAGTCCTTTATTTGATAAAGATGCTGCTGAGCGCTGATAATATGCCAGCTGTATCGTCAATTTTGCCGACGTGTTTCGAAGTCTTAATGCTTCTTCTTCAGAGGCTAGACGACCATTAATGCCTTGAGAAGCACACCTGCATTTTAACACATACCACGCCCTCAGATGGGCAGAGACTTCTGGGTGTTGTAGTGTGCTTCAATTTTGATCCCTGTATGGGGGCATTTGATTGTCACTGGCAGTTGATTAGAAAAGCCTTGCATGGGCCTCAGCTCCTCGAGGCATCATAAATCCATGAGCAGTGTCCCGCTTGAGGCCAGGTGAATACCGAGCCCCTCGGCCCCCCTCATACGGGGTGGTGCGTTACTCGCAGCAAGGGCTGCTGTGTCAAACATCCAGCTCAAAGTTGCCCCTTTCTTGGTGACAGACTCTACACAGTTCAAAGGTTGAGTCCTTTATTTGGTAAAGATGCTGCTGAGTGCTGATAATATGCCAGCTGTATCGTCGATTTTGCCAACCAGTTTCGAAGACTTAATGCTTCTTCTTCAGAGGCTCGACGACCATTAATGCCTCGAGACGCACATCTGCGTTTTAACACATACCACGCCCTGAGATGGGCAGAGACTTCTGGGTGTTGTAGTGCGCTTAAATTTTGATTCCCTGTATGGGCGCGTTTGATTGTCACTGGCAGTTTGTTAGAAAAGCCCTGCATGGGCCTCAGCACCTCAAGGCATCATAAATCCATGAGCAGTGTCCCGCTTGAGGCCAGGTAAATACCGAGCGCCTCGGCCCCCCTCATCCGGGGTGGTGCGTTACACGCGGCAAGGGCTGAGGTGTCAAACATCCAGCTCAAAGTTGCCCCTTTCATAGTAACGCACTCTACACAGTTCAAAGGTTGAGTCCTTTATTAGGTAAAGATGCCGCTGAGTGCTGATAGTATGCCAGCTGCAGCTTGAAGGCGCACTGTGTTTATTATGTGTGTATATATATATATATATATATATATATATATATATATATATATTACCTACTGGCGGTCGCCAGTAGGTAGTTATAGTTAGGACCCTGTTTCCATAGGAAATCCGCAACATTCTATTTGGAATAACTTTGGCGCCGGTCGACGAATCCTCGCGAAATTTTCAAAATAGGTGGGGCGCTATGCTCCGCTCCTACCCTGAAAGTCTCGGGGGGATTCGTCAAGCAGGGGCCGAGATAAAAGGGGGGTCCCAAAACGCGTTTTTCCCATGCATTTTTCCATAGGACCTTTAGACACAGCTACAGCCCGAACGGCTGAACAGAATTACTTGAAATTTGGCAGAGAGGTAGCCATAAGGTCAAGGAAGTGCCTTTTGCAGGTCTGGTGTAAATCTGTTCAGTAGTTCCTGAGAAAATAGCATTTAAAAGCATATATATATGTGGGCGGAGCCTAACCACACATCTCATCCTGAGATCTGATTGGCTGTCAGCATTTCATCCAAGAAGTGTTGGCAGCCATCTTGGGACCAATATACATGATAGCACCTCATTAAAAAGCATTGCAGTTAATAGAAGGTTTTAAGACTTTAGTTACATTATAAATCATTTGTTGATGGTACCATACTCATTTTAGGAATTGTGGTATGTTCTAAGGTGATTTCACCATGTGAAAAAGCCTTCTGCTGGGATATCATGATTGAGAGAAAAATATTTTCTCATGCTTTTACCACAGAGGTTTGGAAGGTGATCTATAGGCTAAACTGAGAGCTTATTTTCTGTAAATTCACATTATCTTTCTCAGTCATGTGAGAATGAAGTCTGACATTCTCAGTAAAACATGTACATCCAACAAGGGCAGAGACTGTCAGTTGATTCCTTTGTGTTCTACTGCAGCTTCCCAGAGTGTTCCAAAGAACTACTAGAGCGCTAACAGTCCTACTTATGATAAACGTATGGCACACCTGAAGCCATCTTGCTTGGATTAAAGTGGTAACTCTTAAAACATTTAATTTAAAAAGGAACAAAATGAGGGGGTTCATTTTTCCATAAAAAGTATGATTAGTGCTGCAGAAAGAAAAATTAGGGCACATTTTGAGTGACTTCTCAAATCCTCTTCTATTTCATTAAAAAATTCTGACATGCAGACTGAAACATGCACTTTCAATACCAGCAGCAGTTTTCCCCGGTGAGCAGTTGCTTTACTACAGTGATCTAATGAGCAAAAAGAGTGCTAACATTCTGAATTTATGGCAAATGTGTGACACATCTGAATGCCTTCTTGATGGAATCAAAGTAAAAAACTGAAAGTATTTCCTACTGAGGAGACTGCAGTAAATGAGGAAATTAGGAAACTTCATAACAAATAAGTCTCCCAAGATGGCCACCAGAGACAAAAGAGCCCAAATGTAGCCCAAATATCACCCAGATGTAGCCCAAGTATAGCCCAATGACAGAATGTCCCAGAATGTTCTTAAAAACAACTAGAGCGCTTACTGTCTTCATTATGACAAAAGTATGGCACACCTGAAGCCATCTTGATTGGAATAAACTGGTAACACTTAAAACATTTAATTTAAAAAGGAACACAATGAGGAGGTTCATTTTGCCATAGAAATTATGATTAATGCTGAAGAAAGAAAATGAGGGCACATTTTGAGTGACTTCTCAAATCCTCTTCTATTTCATTAAAAAATTCTGACATGCAGACTGAAACATGCACTTTTAATACCAGGAGCAGACTTCCATGGTGGAGTAGTTTTACTACAGTGATCTAATGAGCAACTAGAGTGCTAACATTCAGAATTTATGGCAAATGTGTGACATATCTGAATACCTTCATGATGGAATCAAAGTAAAAAACTGAAAGCATTTCCTACTGAGGAGACTGCAGTACATGAGGAAATTAGGAAACTTCATAACAAATAAATCTCCCAAGATGGCCACCGGAGACAAAAGAGCCCAAATGTAGCCCAAAATCAACCAGATGTAGCCCAAATATAGCCCAATGACAGAAGTGTGCAAAACACTTATTATTTTGTGTTTTTGCAGTGTTATATAGTGCAGACTTGTCAGGTATTGGAGTGCTTTACATGAGCATTGGTTACATCACACAAGAACAAATTCATTTTGGTTGTAGACATGGGGAGACTAAGTGATTTGACCAGAATCACAGAATGTCGAGCTGAAGCAGAAACTTCAACCTGGTTCCCCAGTTGCAAAGTCTGCAGTTCTGGAAGTAACACCACATCCTCTCCCCTAAGTGCAACATTTAATCAAGTGGTCAACTGGATAAAAAAACATAAAGATAACAAATAATTTAAAAGTGCTTTGTCGCTATTTGAAAACTCAGAAAATATGTCCTTATTTTAGTCTTTTAGAGCACTAACCATAATTTTGATGCCAATAAGACCCTCTCATATATGTAATTTCTAAAGGAAATGCTCTAGGTATTACAGTTTTGATTACATCAAGATGATGTCAGGCGTTCCACACTTTTGTAATAAATATAGAATGTTAGCAATCTAGTTGTTCATTAGGATACTGTTGAGAGGCAGAGGCCAGGGGCACGGACTCTGAAAATTGAAGGCAGGTAGGAGGGTGCAAAGGCAACAATTTAACCACACTGAGCAGGCAGGAAGGGCCGTGGAAGCACAACAGACTATGGAGGGCAGTGGAAAGGGGGGCAGGGGCAACAAACCAACAATACAGGACTTGCAAGAGAGGCTGTTGGAGGGAAGATCTATTACGGGTCAAGGAAGCTAGGGGCGGTCCCCAGATCCCCGGGAGCCACCACAGAACTGAGCAGGAGGAGGAGGAGCCTAGCGCGCATCCAAGATGGTCGCGTGAGCACAGGGCTCCCCGGACCCTTTCTGCTCCTCGGAATAAATCCTGAGAATATCCTGATTTGGTGTATGGAATCTGAGAGATGAAGACCAGCTGACTATATATCTCTTTTCACAACTCTAATCGGACCTGGGAATCCTGAGCTATCGTCGCCGGAACTTTTGGGACCCGCCCGACGGAGGTGGCCGGGGTGAAGGTGACCCGTGGGGCCGGGCTGCAATTGAACAACAGCGGCCTCAGCGCGGTGCCAGTTACCGATTCAGCACTTTCGGTTTCGGTTTTGGCCTTCAGGAGATCAGCTGGCGTGCGTGCTCGAGGTGGCGAGGTGCCTCCTGGGCCTCTGCCCGAGGTTTGCTTCCATCTGCTACTGGCGGGTCTGACGCCTCCGACCCCTACACCGACAGTTTGTGGTCCTTTCGCTGGCACCCGCGCACCCCTTGATCGGAGGTCCCATTGAGTGACTGCGCTCATATGGCGGGCAAAGGGGGTCCGGAGGGGCGCAAGACCAAGGCTTCACTGCGCGGGGGAGCGGTCCAGAGCAACAACATGGACCGCTATACCCAGGGCAGGGGGTCCCCTGGCGCTGCTGGCCCTTCCCCGGATGCTGCGGGGGGAGGCACGACCGTCGCTGCGGAACCTTCCCTACAGGACATTATGGGTGCCATCGAGGGCATCAGGGAAACTATCGCGACGCAATACGAGGCCCTGGCCCGTAAGATCGACACAGTCGCGATCGACGTCACCCTGATTCGGGCCGACCTCTCTAAAACCAACGAGAAGGTCCAGGCCCTTGATACACGGACCTCCACCCTGGGTGCGGAGGTGTCGGATCTGCGGGCCGCGCTTGGGGACATTAGAGTGGTCAACGACCATATGGCCCGGCGGCTTGAGGACTTCGAGGGCCGGGCCCGACGCAACAATATCCGCATCATTGGGGTACCGGAGTCCTCCGACAGCCGCCCGGTGGACCTCGTGGTCGAGGAACTTATCCTGCAACAGTTGTCCCCGGTTGGCCTAAGCAAATTCTTCGCTGTGGAGCGGGCCCATCGAGTTCCGGGCGGCCGGCCGCGGCCGGGGGCCCTCCCGAGGCCTATCGTGGCTAAACTGTTCCACTACAGGGACCGCGATGCTATTCTGCAGGCTTCACGGACCCGTGGCCCGGTCCGCTACGAGAACTCGACCATCAACTTTTACCCGGACTTCACGCAACTGGTCCAGAAACAGCGGATGGGATTCCAGGGGGTGAAGCGCCGTCTCCGCGAGCTAGGCCTGAAGTATTCGATGCTCTACCCGGCGAAACTTCGAGTGGAGCATGGAGAGCGGACAGCCTTTTTTGACACTCCTGTGGCCGCAAGTGACTGGCTGGACTCGCTGCCGGACGGGGGTGGCCGGCCCGGGCCCTCTGGGGGCACCGCAGGTGACGGGTCCCCTTAGACTGACCTTTGGTCCTTGCTTTTGCGGTTTTGCACTGTACAGTTGGGTCTTACTTCTTTTGCATACTGTGTTTTACCAGGACCCGTGAGGGGTGCGGGCGGGTTCGGGTCCCTTTCCTCCTCCGGGGTCTTTTTGTAGAATGGGGTTAGTGGGGCGACAGGCACACTGCAAGTTGGGGGGGGTCTTTGGCCCGCAGGGGTGCAGGGTGGGGGGCGTTGGACTTGGGGTGGGGTTGGGGGGGAAGAGGGGTTGTTTAGTTGTGTGTTTTTTGTTTACAGGGCGAGGTATTGATTTTTATCCATATTTGGGAGCGGTGCTGCGGGCTGGGGGCCTCTTGACCTATTGGAGGGGATGGGGGGGGACGGGTTGAGGCTTATGTCGTGGAACGTCAATGGGTTGGGGGACCGTATTAAGCGGGGTGTTGTACTGCAATATTTGCGTCGTTTGACCCCTGATGTGGTGTTTCTCCAGGAGACGCATTTGGTCGGCAATGTCTGCCATGCGATGAACAGGGGGGGATACCGCCTCGTAGCCCATTCTGGTTTCACAACTGGCTCCAGGGGGGTGGGCATTCTCCTGCGGGCCTCCCTTCCGGTGGAGATCACGAGGATAGTCTCGGATGACAGAGGGCGCTATGTGTGTCTGATTGGGAGGTGGGAGGGGCAGCCCCTTACCCTGGTTTCAGTCTATGTCCCCCCGGGCCTCCAGAACTCCACCTTTACTGATTTGGGTCGAATGCTGCTTGACCTCCCGGACGGCCTCCTGCTCATGGGCGGGGACTTTAATTCTGTGGTTTCGGGTGAACTGGATCGTCACCCACCGAGGACCCTCCCCGCTGCCCAGTCATGGCTGGGTGGGATGTTGGAGACCTTCGGCTTGGTGGATAGTTGGAGACTAATGCATCCGACCCAGTGCCAGTTCACCTTTCATTCGGGGGCGCATGGGAGTCTCTCCAGGTTAGACTACTTCCTTATGCCCGCGGCGCAGACTGGTCGGATTCGAGAGGTCAGACACCTGGCGCGTGGTATCTCCGACCATTCTCCGCTGTGGCTTGTCTTTGACACCGGGTCGCGGTCCGCAGGGCGGATAGCTCCCATTAACCCCTGGTACCTGCGGGACCCTGTGACTCGTGACAGCCTGGTTAAGGCCATGGACCAATACTTCAGTGAAAACGAGGGGTCGGTGTCGTCTGCGTTGTCCCTTTGGGAAGCCTTTAAAACTGTTATACGTGGACACGCCCTCGCCCAGATAGTGGTGGCCAAGAAGGTTAGGAGCGAGGCGGTGGTGAAGCTGGAGACTGACATCTCGGGGCTGGAGTCGGCCTTGGAGGCGAATGTTACTCCGGACGGGCTACATGCCCTTAGCCTGAAACAGTTCGAATATAGGTCCCTGGTCACTGACGCGGCCAAAACTATGTATAGGGAGCAGCAGGGCCGATTGTATGACGCGGGGGACAAGGCGGGAAAGTTGATTGCATGGCTGGACAAAAAGGAGAGAGTGAATCGTGTGGTCCCCGAGTTGCGTGCTGCGGATGGTGTGTGTGTGACTGAGCCGGAGGAGATTGTGGAATGCTTCGCTGACCACCTCCGGGCGGTGTACTCCCCGGTGACTGACAGGGACGAGGATGACTCTCGCCTCCTACTGAGAGATATTGCTCTGTCCGGCCTGTCCGTTGAGGACCGGGAGCGGCTGGACGCCCCCTTATCGTCGGATGAAATAGCGACCGCGATTCGTTCCCTTCGCTCGGGCAAGGCTATGGGTCCTAATGGTCTGCCCATTGAACTATACAAATTGCGTCCTGATAAGCTTGCGCCCTTCCTCAGCCGCATGTTCCGCGACTCTCTTGCGGCGGGTTCCCTCCCGGCCGACCAGCGCTTGGCCACTATAGTCGTTCTCCCCAAGGAGGGCAAGCCGCGTGACCGCTGTACCTCTTACCGGCCTATTTCACTGCTCAATGCGGAGCCTAAAATCCTGGCGAAAGTCCTGGCCAATCGATTGTTGAGTGTCGTGTGCGACCTTATTCATCCGGACCAATGCGGCTTTATCCCGCACCGCAACACCGCTCTTAACTTGCGGCGTCTGCACGGGGTCCTCGCCAGGGCGGAGCTCCTCACCGAACCGGCCGTGCTGGTCTCTTTGGATGCCACGATGGCATTTGACACTATTGAGTGGCCATTCCTCTGGGCCGTCTTGGATAAATTCGGCTTTGGAGAGGGATTTATTGGCTGGGTGAGGCTCCTTTACACGGGACCCATGGCTCAAGTGATGGTGAATGGGCGGGTCTCTCGGCCCTTTGCCCTCGGCAGGGGCACGAGGCAGGGGTGCCCGTTGTCCCCGTTGCTTTTTGCTCTCGCCCTGGAGCCACTCGCTGCCTGGCTCCGTTGGGAGCCCTCGCTTAGAGGGATCCGGTGGGGCCCGGGCTTTGAAGATCGGGTCTCGCTGTATGCGGACGACATTCTCCTGTATCTCACCTCACCGCGGCAGTCACTCAACGTCCTCTTTGACGTTCTGACCTCCTTTGGGAACAATTCGGGTCTCACGATCAATTGGTCTAAATCCTGCGTTTATCCCATCGCTGGTGGTCCTCCTCTCCTGCCGCCTCGGCTCCCGATTCAAATATCTCTGAGCGGCTTTAAGTTCCTGGGGATATACGTTTCGCTGGACCCGGTGGCTCGCTACGAGCAGAATCTTCTGCGTCCACTTCGGCGACTGCGTGAGGACACGGCCCGGTGGTGCAGGCTGCCCCTGTCCCCGCTGGGTCGGGCCGCGCTGTTTAAAATGATGTCCCTTCCCAGGTTCCTCTATGCACTCCAGAACTCCTTCGACGTTATCCCAGTGGCCTACTTTCGGGAGGTGGAGAGCCTGCAGAGGAGACTGGTGTGGAACGGCCGGGCGCGTATTGCTCTTGCCAAGCTCACTCTCCCCTGGTATGACGGGGGCATCGCGCTTCCTGACATTCGCAGGTACTATTGGGCCTCGCAGCTATCTGCCATTAACCACGCCACGTATGCGCCCGGCTTGAATCCGGCGTATGAGATGGACAAGTTCCTGCTTCCCGGCGGGAACTACAACAGGGCACTTTATTCCCGCCTGGCTGACCGGACCCTTACGGGTCCTACTAAGATTGCTGTGCGGACCTGGAGGGCTGCCACTGCGGCCATGGGCTGGAGTGAGCGAATGACATGTGCTACTCCCTTGTTTGCCTCCGACCGCCTGGGCAGCTTGTGGACCACCAAGGGGTTTGACCAGTGGGACACGATTGGTATCAGCAAAGTGGGAGACCTGTGGCACAAGGGCGCGGTCAAGACTTTCGCGGTGCTCCAGGCCGAATACGAGCTGACCGACAGGGAGTTCTTCCGCTACGCCCAGGTTCGACACGCCCTGCTCTCGGTCTTCGGGGAGGGGACAAAGATCCCTGTTTCCTCGCCCCTCGAGGACCGCGTACTTGACGGACATGTCCCTGATAGTACTATTTCTTTAATTTATAAAAAATTGATTAATCACCGGGCGGATCTCCTGGTTCGCCTTCGGGAGGCTTGGACTGGGGATGGGGTTGAATTGGACGACGAAGACTGGCAGTCTGCACTGTCGTCCCCCAAGGAGGTTGCCATTCCGGCTCGTCTCCGGTTGGTACAGCTCAAGATTCTCCACCGGGTGTATGTTACGGGTCCGCGCTTGGTCGCGATGGGATTTTCCGACGACGGGCTCTGTAAACGAGGCTGCGGGCTCAACGCCACCTTTCTTCATATCCTTTGGGAGTGCCGCGAGGTGGCGGACTACTGGCGCCGGGTCCACACGGTTATGGGACAGGTCACCGGGGTTGTGCTGCTGCCGGAGGTGCGTCGCTGTGTCCTGAATGTGTGGGAGCCCAATGACTACAACGCGGCTCAGACTCGGTGGGCGGCCCTAGGGAACATGATTGCCAAGAGGGATATAGCGCAACTTTGGGGCGCTCAACGGCCGCCCACCGTGTCAGTATGGAAGGAGAATATGGACTGGTGTATGTTTCGGGAGAAGACAGTGTATGTGGCCCGTGGCAAGCCGGGGGCATGGGGTAGAATTTGGGGTCAATGGAATGCGTATCGCGGAGGCATCTGTACGCCCCCCCTGGTAGACACTGATATCGCCATGTCCCCCTGACCCTTGACGGCTCCTGGCGCTTTTTGTAACAACTACATATGGACGTTCATCTCCCTTGACCCCCTTCCCCCCCCCCCCTCCGTCCCCGGCCTCCCGGTACTCCTCTCTTTAGCGGATTGCTCAAATGTTCTGACTGGAATTTCCCGGGGGGAGCCTGAACCGCACTGGTATCCCTCGTAACTCGCCTTTTGTTTTTATTGTTTTTCCTTTTGTTTCTGTTCTTGTTGGACTGACACTTGCTGTTCTTCGAAAACTATCTTGAGCCACTGCGGGGCAGTGCCCTGGGAACGAACTGCAGCCTTGATATGTGTATATTTCCTTATGTACCTAGCGGCCGGCCCGGGTGGTTGTAGGCCCATACTTGTAACCGAATTATTGTTCAATAAAAACTTTTTCAAAAAAAAATAAAAAAATAAAAAAAAGAACTGAGCAGGAGAGTGAGTCAGGGACAAAAGGGGCACCTTAATTTGAGCCGGGGTGCCTAGGAACGCTTGCTCCAAAAATGAAGAAAACAGACATATGAGACATGGAATTGGAGGCAGAATACAATGGCAGTTTAATGAGAAGATGCAACTTCAAAGAAACCGCAGAATAAAGACATAAAGTACAAAATACAGAATCCAGATAATCATACAGCTGTCATAATATTCTCTGTATCTCAATTAATGTACTGACAGAGAGAGAGAGAAAACACATCTATAAATGCATCATGAGAAACAAGTTACACCAAGGAAAATGTTACCTAGGAACACTCACGTTTACTCTTAGAGCAAGCATTCCTGCAATTACAATACAAAATCTTTTAAATGCAAAAGTAAAGAGAACAATGGTTAAACATAACATGACATTTCATATAGGTAAAATAGAATAAGATACTTCAAGCAAAGCAGAGCAAGACATTTTAAGCAAAGGAAGACAAGAGCTCCCAGCTCTTGGGGAAAACCTGCACTGCCTGTTAACCTACATACAGACGGCGAGGTAGTCCGTCGATATCTGTGGGTGCTCCCTTTTTATATCATTTTGTGGGCTCCTTTGCACGCTACATCTACCTACGTATGCTACCCAAAAGCTTCGTCTGCAGATTTTACCAGACATTTCGTCATTTACCCACTTAATGCTGACAATGGACTGGGTGAAAAGGTCAGTCTCTCAGGCCAATCGCTTATCGTAAGTTCCATAGAGCAAGCAGAAAATAATGGGTATTGTACGGGAATTCAATATATTTATGTATAAAATCTTCTCAGTTCTCCTAACTTGACGCTCTGCGGTTGCCACTTCCTTAAAAGCGGGAAACCTGCCCAGGAAGCAAGTACCAGTCCAGGATGCAGCCTACTGTATGTCGACAGCTTCAGGGGGATGTTGAACTTTGATACCGAGCACGGAGCACTCGGGTAGGGTGGGGGCTACTAGTTTGGATCAGAAGGCCTCGCAGACCTGCCTTCAGACTGCTATACACTAAAATTGCAGAGCTATGGTCAATTTAACAAAGAGGCCTACATATTGAACAGAAGGGCCTACACAGGGGTTTTATGCTGGCTGAGTGGTAAGGATGTCTCCGGATAATTATATAGCAACACAGGACCCGCTGGTCAATTTAATACGGCCTACAAATGCAGCTGGCAGGGCAAGGACAAGGGTCTCATACTTCAGGTGTGGACAGAACGGGCCAGGGGCCCCCTGTGATACAAAATCTACCCTCCTTCAAGGCTGTGGCAATGTAATAGACCATTGTGGGCAGAAGGAAGAGGCAATGGTAGTACAACCATACATGCCAACAGACCCGATTCAGCCAGGAAACGTCCAATGTTTTTAAGCTCAAATGGGCTTTATTTGATCTGTCTCCTGTCTACAATATCCTCTTTTTCAATGTAACTCAAAGGGGAAAATCAATACCCCAGTTTTTTTTCAAAATCTCCCTCTTACCAAGTTCAAAATGTTCGCAAGTATGGTACATTGGATCATGGAAGGAAATGGGATAGGGACATGGACTTGGATAACAGAGGACAGGAGGGACATGGAGAGGTGCACCAAACTGACCCTGCAGGGCAGGCATCAGGGTTTGCAGCAGCACAATACACCACACAGGGCATGCAGGACGGGAGTGCAGCACAACAATCCATAGAAAGCAAGAGGGAGGGGACAGGACCATGCACATGGACAACAGAGAACAGAGGGGCAAGAGGCAATGGTAGCTAGCTGACCATAATGGACAGACAGGAGAGAAAGCTGCAGCATAACAGACCATAAAGGGCAGGAGGGACGGATCAGGGGCATTACAATGGAACAGACAAGCCAGGAGGGAGGGAGTAGGGCTGGGGGCAAGGGGGCAGGGCAGGAGCAGCAAGATAGCCATGGAGGTCAGGCAGGATGGGCACTAGAAGCAAGACACACCATGAAGAGCAACAGTGAGACTGTGATGGCATACACACAGACCATGGAGGGAAGGTGGGAGGGGGTCAGGGGCAGCTAACTGACCACACAGGGAAGGTGGGAGGGGCCATGGCAGCACAGAAGACCATGCATGGCAAGTGGGAGGGTTAGTGGCAGCACAATGGCTATGATGGGCAAGAAGGAGGGTGGAGGGGCATGCACAAAGGACAATGGAGGATAGAAGGGAGGGTCAGGACCTGTGCACAGACAAGAAAGTTCAGGGGAAGGGACCTCACAACAGACCACACGGGGCAGGCAGGAGGAGCAGTTGCAGCACAACAGACCAGGGAGGGCAGAAGGGTGTGGCAGTACAATGGACCATGTAGGACAGGAGGAAGAGGATAGGGGCATGGCATGTGGACAGGCAGGGTGGAGGTGGCAGGGACAGGTTACAGTCATCTGACAATGCTAGGCAGGTGGGAGGGGAGTGGCAGTTCAACAGAACACTCAGAGTAGATAGGAGTGGCAGGTCCATGGGACATGGTGGGCAAAAAGGATGGAGCAGGGGCATGCACAAAGACATCGGAGGGCAGGGGGAAGGAGAATAGGGGCAGCAAGCTAAGCACAGAGTTTAAGCAGGAGGTCAATGATGGGGCATAGAATTGGGCAATGGAGGGCAGGAGGAGTGGACTGGTACATCATACTAAATTGAGGGCAGTGGCAGCACATCAGACCATGCATGGCAGGAGGGAGGAGGCTAGTCCATGGATTCACACAACAGAGGATAGGGAGGAAGGGGATGGGGCAGCAAGCTAACTGTTCAGAGAAGGCGGGTATTAGGAACTTTATTGTTTTTAAAACATTGTGTCTGTGCGAACTACTTAAAATATGAACAAGTATGCAGCATAATCTCACTTTTATTCAGGAAGAAGAGGACGTTTGTGACTGTGACTCCGGGCTCACTTGGCAGAAACACCCCCTGACCCTCCACCCCCTATCGCAAAATGTAATGCCCGTGAAAAGGGTAGGTGAACACAGTGTTATATAGAACTTAGTACTGAGAGCACGATTGAAAATGAAAACTAGATATAGTGTATGGTATAAACTATGCACCAAAAAGTGTGATATAAGATGAACCGGGCGTGAAATATAATATGCAATACATTGTGCGCAATGACAGATTCATTGGAGAGCGCGAGATAGCACAGGCACTAGCGCGTGCTATGCGATATGCGCCTTGGAGTGTAATATGCACAGGGCAGTGTTGTGTAACCTAACTAGTCTCTAAAGTTGTAATATAAAATATGTGCTGGGGAGTGTAACGTTGCATATGCACTGTGACAAATATATGGATCCCAGATTGTAATATGTATGGCATAGCACTGTGCGTTATAACATAGGCATCGAGAAAGGCACGTTAGATGGGGCAATATAACCCGTGCGAAGACAAGTGTGGCATGACATATTCACGGGGTGGTGTTACAGTGCACATGGGCTAGAGAGTGTCATAGCATATGCACTAGCTAGTGGAATACAACACAGAGGTGTGTGGCACTCGGCAGGCAATGGTGGGTGTAACACAGCATTGGGCTCTGTCAGGAGCACGCTGTGACTCTCAAGTGATGTTCGTCCCCTTTCCAGAGAGTAAAATAAAAAGTATTACACATCCGGCAGTGGATGTGTGTTTTATTAACCGTGAGGGGGGTTTCTTGCATAGTTTTGGTCGAATTTTTGTCGAATCCCCTTTGAATGGCTTGGTGTGCATGTGTATTAAATGTGCCCGTCAATAGCTACCCATGTTTGTATAAATAAACGACAAGGGTGTCTACCAGGATTAGGCACGGTAGGGCATCAGACATGTCAGAGCTTCACTAGTGGTGTAAATACATTCCACGTGGATTCATTGCATGCATAGTCGCCTTTTAATGAATATCACGCAAATCGTCATGGTGATAGGTACGTACGGTTTGTCCAGCATGTCCTAGGTGTGTCTATAAATATATATTTTTTAAAAATAATAAAAAACAGTGGCCGGCCCTGGGGATTGGGGTCAAAAAAATATAATTAGGAGACTGGCCCTGGGGGATGGGGTCATCAGGGCCAATAAATTAGAATAAGAAGGGGAACCAAACAGCCCCCCTTCTTAAAAAACTAAAATAAATAAAAGACTGGCATCGTGCCGGAGGCCATGCCCCCTCCGTGCAGCACTCTGCAAACGCGCCCCCAACAGGCATCTCCAGTATGCGCCAGGGAGCTGCGCTGCAGCCAGGTGTTCTGAGGCCAAGCCCCTTTTTACACCTCTCTGCAACGCAGCTCTGTGGTGCTTACTGGAGGTACCTAGTGGTCTAGTTTGACCCTAGGGACCCTTAGGATTCAGGGGGACTTAATCTCTCAACTTAGAACAGCCACAGGGCGCGTTTACACAGTGGTGAAGGGAGGGGACGGGGCCTGAGGTGACGTGTGCAAACACGCACTATGGCATGTTTTAAATTGGGGATATAATTTCCCTTCAATACTGAGGGCCCTTGGGGGCTAACTAGCCCACCAAGTGCTTCCAGTAAGCGCCACTGAGCTGCATTGCAGAGAGGTGGTCCAGGCCGTGCCACTTTTTACACCTCTCTGCAACGCAGCTCTGTGGCACTTACTGGAGGTACCTAGTGGGCTAGTTGGACCCTAGGGACCCTCAGGATTCAAATGAACTTAATCTCCCAACTAAAAATGGACACAGGGCGTGTTTACATAGTGGTGAAGGGAGGGGACGGGGCCTGAGTTAACGTGTGCAAAAACGCCCTGTGGCCTGTTTTAAGAGGTAGTTTTAATCCCCATGCCCTATTATACACTAGGGGCTTACAGAGGAGGTCATGCTAATCACAGGGGGACCCCAACGCATAATGTTCCCTAGTGTATGTAGGTGTTGTCACTGTATTCTAAGTGTCTTTTAACATAGCACTGGCTCTAGGACTGGTTAGTCAGACTCAGTTACCACCAGTATCCGTCTGAAAAAGTTGAGGGTACAGGATGATTTTGCAACAAGGCTTCTTTCTGCTCTTCTTTTTGTTCTTTCTGCACGTTATCCTTCTTCCTGCACTTATCTTCGCATTTGAGGACTTCTGTTGCTTCTTTCTGCACTTCTTTTGTTTCTTTCTGTGCATTTTTTCTTCTTTCTTCACATGTCCTATCTCTGTAGGCATAGTTAGAAATTAGCATTTAAAAAACCTTTGAAATTCACAGAAAAAACCATAGGTTTCAGGCACGTTATAGTTAGGAATTAGCATTTAAAAAACCTCAGAAATTCACTGAAAAAACCATAGGTTTCAGGGGTGTTATAGTTAGCTGGACTTTTCACTTGTACAAAACCATTGAAATTCCCCCGTTATAGTTAGTTCAGCTAACTATAACTCGCGCGCCCGCAATGCACTGCTGATGACGTAACATATTACATCACCCATGACATGGTCAGTGACATCACTCATGACATCACTGATGACATCTCAAATGACATCACTGATGACATCACTGATGACATCATCCTTGTGATAGAGTGGCAGACCTCCTCTCACCCTAATATAACCTTTGATACACACATTCAAAAATAGAGACTAAAATTTTCAAAACAATGGACATACCAATACCAGTTACAACAACCTCTTCAGTAATTCTAAGATCCACATACACATCCACTCATTCACCAACAGTCCTATACAGTCACTCATACATGTACTCACTCATCATATGTACTCATACACCTATACATCCTGTTACACAATGCCACTCATCCATAGAGTTACTCACACACATAGTCACTCATGCTAATAAAGAATCAAACATACATTTACTTGCATATACAGTTATACACACACCACCATACTTACTTCTACGGAAACTTACACATACTTAGTCTTTTAAACAATCACTTATAGAAACACATACTTATTCATACAGGAACTCTTTCAATCTCTCACTCTCACATATACTCACATATATACACCAATAGTCACATATACTAGTTTAAAACATATGTAGTTACTCATAAAGACACTATTGAGACAGTCATTCACTCACTAACACACCCATACACACACTCATCCACCCATACAGTCCTGCACACATGCTGTGTTTAACACATACAAACAGTGAGTCACTCATTCATGCACCTATGCACTACGTAATACCCCCCACCGAACCATGCAGACACTCAGACTGATACTCAAAAAACCAACTAATAACCTATATAGACACCCATGTAGCTACTCACCAACCCATGCAGCCACTTATACACAAAGTGAGAGACTGATACAGATATTTACATATTTAAACATTACTCACTAAGCCATGTATTCACTATGATACACTTAATCAGTCAGTTACACAATCAATTTTTCAAAAACAAATCATCCATTTAGACACTTATATACCCATTTATTCTTCCATCGACCTTGAGATATACATATATAAAACATATTTAATTTTCAGAAAAACACACATTCACTGGATGATGTCATCAGTGATGTCATCAGTGATGTCATTTGAGATGTCATCAGTGATGTCATGAGTGATGTCACTGACCATGTCATGAGTGATGTAATATGTGACGTCATCAGCAGTGCATTGCGGGCGCGCGGGTTATAGTTAGCTGAACTAACTATAACGGGGGAATTTCAATGGTTTTGTACAAGTGAAAAGTCCAGCTAACTATAACACCCCTGAAACCTATGGTTTTTTCAGTGAATATATATATATATATATATTCACTGAAAAAACCATAGGTTTCACACATGTTATAGTTAGCGGAAATTTTACTGATAAAAAACCAGTGAAATTCCCCCGTTATAGTTAGTGCAGGCAACTATAACTCACGCGACCGCAATCCTCTGCTGATGCTAATACTGTATTTAGACACTTATTTGCCCATGTCTTCTTCCATACATTTTTAGCTATACATATATTACAAATATTTTTTTTTCATAAAGACACATATGTCGTCAGCAGAAGATTGCGGTCGCGTGAGTTATAGTTGCTTGCACTAACTATAACGGGGGAATTTCACTGGTTTTTTATCACTAAAATTTCCGCTAACTATAACATGTGTGAAACCTATGGTTTTTTCAGTGAATTTGCAAGGTTTTTTAAATGCTAATTCCTAACTATAACGTGTGTGAAACCTATGGTTTTTTCAGTGAATTTGTACGGTTTTTTTAAATGCTAAGTTACTTTACGCCATTCGTGGCGTGCGCGCCCACTTAACGCAGTTCGTTCCGTGCGCGCACGGTGCGCTTCGCGCACCGTGCGCGCACAGTAAGCACGCGGTGCGCTTCGCGCACCGCGTGCCCACGTTACGCTAGATGGGCCATGTACGCACGATGCGCTTCGCGCACCGTGCGCACATGGAGGACATATGATGCACTTCGTTTTGAAAGGTAATATTTTAATTTTTCGTAATTTTTATAAGCCATGCACAAATGGTGCCCTTCGGGCACCATTTGCACACGGGGTGGAGAGAGTGGGGATAATTTTTTCTTTTATTATTTTTGTTTAAAATATTATAGTTTATCACACCTCTTATAAGCCATGCACACTTGGTGGCCTGCAGCCACCAATTGCACACGGGGTGGGGAGAGTGTGGATAGTTTTTTTTTTTTTTTATAATTTTTTACCGTACGCGTACGGTAAGCGTAATCGGCGAAATTAGCGAAAAAATAAATGTTTTGTAGATTGTAGTTTTTTACTAGGTCCTGAAGAATCGCAGTCATTGTACTAGAAGCGAGAAACATGTTGACCACACCATTTGCACTCTAGCCCTGGTCCATTCCGGGAAACCATAGTCCCCCTGAGTACCGGCTATCCTTGATTTTATTTGTGGCAGAGGACCACCAGAATAAAAATTGCTTTCCGGTACCTTAGGCCACATTTTATCCTCACCCACACTATCTACTCTGTCCTGGCCCCTCAACCCACTTCACTCATAGGCAGTTGGATAAAAGATCTCCGATAAAGAGCCCCTCTTAGAGGTGAGCCCGTTGGGCATTGCACCGCCTGCCCGACGAGGAGCATTGCCGATGATGAAGCATGACACTCGCAAGGGTGTGTGAGGCCATTATATCCAACTAATTGGATACCCAGGGGTTGTCCTCCATTGAGCACTAACCCTTTTTCCCTAGTGATCTTTTCCTCTTTCCTGTCCTAAGGAACAGCCCAGTCATCTCTTTTTGTTGCTTTCATATCTGGGGCTACGACTGTGGCCGGACCTTCCATTCTCTTGTGAATGGTAATTAATGCCCTACTGGATCACAATTGATCCTTGTCTTCCCCTACCTTTTGTCATATTCTAAAGCAGCCCTGCCTTCTGGTTCTCTGGCTCTAGAGCAGCTCTGCTGACCTGGTTCTCTGGCTCTAAAGCAGCTCTGCTGACCTGGTTCTCTCCTTCTAAAGAGCTCTGCTGACCTAGTTCTCTGGCTCTAAAGCAGTTCGGCTGACCTGGTTCTCTGCCTCTAGAGCAGCTCTGCTGACCTGGTTCTATGGCTCTAAAGCAGTTCTGCTGATCTGGTTCTCTGGCTCTAAAGCAGTTCTGCTGACCTGGTTCTCTTCCTCTTAAGCAGCTCTACTGACCTGGTTTCTCGGGCTCTACAGCAGCTCTGCTGATCTGGTTCTCAGGCTCTAGAGCAGCTCTGCTGACCTGGGTCTCTGGCTCTAGAGCAGCTTTGCTGACCCGGGTCTCTGGTTCTAGAGCAGCTCTGCTGACCTGCTTCTTAGGCTCTGGAGCAGCTCTGCTGACCTGGTTCACTGGCTCTACAACGGCTCTGCTGACCTGGTTTTTCTGGCTCTACAGCACCTCTGCTGACCTGGTTCTCTGCACTCACGATGCACGCACCCGACTTCGCGAAAATATATTTAAAAATAATATACGTTTATTATAAGTACAAATATGTTATTTTTATGACTATCTTAGATAATTTCTTGCCCTAATATGTATATTACAGACACATATATATCATTTTGGAACATACATTTTTTTTGCGGGAGTTGTGCACCCAGCACGTATGACATCACGTGGGCCCTCCACCGCGCAAGCATCTCTTACCGTAATGCGCATGTGTCGCGAATGCACGGGAGCAGGAGTTGTTGACTGGTCGCATACCAATCACGCACATCACGTAATATTAAATCTATTTGATGTAACTGAAAAATATGCAGCCGTCGCACACCGTACGCAGATCCTTCACGACTTTTCTAAAATAGCGGCTAGAATCAGCGCACCCACCGTGATGTATACGCTTTGAGTGCGCGACTCCGAATTTTTGGGGGAATTAGTTTTTTTTTTTTTAAAGAAAATAATATAAACATATTAAAATACATTTTTAATGTTTTTTTTGCAATTTTCAGAAAAATATATAATGAATAAAATATTTATAAATGAACAGTTACAAAACTGTAGAAGATCAGTACAAAAAAAATAGATATAACTACTATCACACTTAAAAATTTGCATTTAAAAAACCTTTGAAATTCACTGAAAAAACCATAGGTTTCAGAGACGTTATAGTTAGAAATTAGCATTTAAAAATCTTTAGAAATTCACAGAAAAAAACATAGGTTTCAGGGGTGTTATAGTTAGCTGACCATTTCACTCATACAAAACCATAGAAATTCATCTGTTATAGTTAGCTCTGCTAACTATAACTCGCGCGCCGGCAATGCACTGCTGATGATGTCACATATTGCATCATTCATGACATGATCAGTGACATCACTCATGACATCACTGATGACATCTCAAATGACATCACTGATGGCATCATCCACGTGACAATCTGATACACTTCATCATACACTAGTATAACCTTTCATCACTGTAAAATACAGAGTACAATATTTGAAACCATTGACACACCAATACCAGTTACTACAGACCCACTGATTCCTACACACACAACTACCCATTCAACAACAGAATAATTTATACATGCAGTCACTAATTAATAGAACACTATCAAATGCACTTATACACATATATAGACATTGACACATCAGCAGTCATCTTAGTCGGTTATGCAGTCATCCTACTCATGAAAAAAATGAATCACACTTACATTTACTCACTTACACAATTATCCAACAACACCTCATTTATTCAAATACATAGTAACTCATAGTTAATATGTTAAGAAATCACCATTACAATTATACACTCATTCATATAGTTACACTCACAATCACTGACTCTTACACATATTTATTTATATACACCAACTCTCACATACAATGCCTTTTAGTTTTTTACTTTGTTGAAGATATACAACTAAAACATATATTCGCTCAACAGCACACAAATAAATACACTCAGTCACCCAAACAACTGTTTCCACATGCACTCTTAAACCAATACACCTAGTCAATCAACCATTCACACATCTATGCTTAGAGTTACACACCCATCCAACCACACACAAACTCAGTGTACCATATAAATATTCACCCAACTAATCAATAACTAATATACACACTCATATAGTTTGTGTCCAACTGATGCAGCATGTTATACAACAACAGAGACAGTGATGCACACATTCACATAGTTTAGTTACTAATCCATGTATTAAGTGAGCCACTTTTAATTACTCACTTAAACAGACAGTCAGACAGCTACTAAATCCTCCATCCAGTTATATATCCACTCAATCTTCAATACAGATTGGTTTATATATATATATATATATATATATATATATAAAATACATATTTAAATTTCAAACTAAACTACATTCACTGGATGATGTCATCAGTGATGTCATCAGTGATGTCATTTGAGATGTCATCAGTGATGTCATCAGTGATGTCACTGACCATGTCATGAATGATGCAATATGTGACATCATCAGCAGTGCATTGCGGGCGCGCGAGTTATAGTTACCAGAACTAACTATAACAGAGGAATTTCTATGGTTTTGTACGAGTGAAATGGCCAGCTAACTATAATACCCCTGAAACCTATGTTTTTTTCTGTGAATTTCTAAGGTTTTTTAAATGCTAATCTCTAACTATAACGTCTCTGAAACCTAAGGTTTTTTCATTGAATATATATATATATATATATATATATATATATATATATATATATATATATATATATATTACCTACTGGCGGTCGCCAGTAGGTAGTTATAGTTAGGACCACGTTTCCATAGGAAATCTGCAACATTCTATTTTGAATAACTTTGGCGCCGGTTGACGAATCCTCGCGAATTTTTCAAAATAGGTGGGGCGCTACGCTCCGCTCCTACCCTGAAAGTCTCGGGGGGATTCGTCAAGCGGGGGCTGAGATAAAAGGGGGGTCCCAAAACGCGTTTTTCCCATGCATTTTTCCATAGGACCTTTAGACACAGCTACAGCCCGAACGGCTGAACAGAATTACTTGAAATTTGGCAGAGAGGTAGTCCTCAGGTCAAGGAAGTGCCTTTTGTAGGTTTGGTGTAAATCTGTTCAGTAGATTCTGAGAAAATAGCCTTTAAATCAATATATATATCTGAGCCAGCGTACGGTGCGCTTACGGTGCGCTTACCGTACGCGTACAGTGGCGTGCGCGAGCGCGATTCTGATTGGCCCTTAGATCTTAGTAAACATTCGAATCGGTCAAACCAGGAAGCGGCGGCCGCCATTTTCTCTCTCGCACTCTGACAGGGGGTTGAAAAACAAAGTGCAAATCATGTAAAGGGGCTGTTTACACAGCTCCCAAGCACCTAGCCATGTCGAGGGAGTCCCCAACGATCCCCCAAGTGAAAAAAGGTAATTTAAATTTTTTCGAAAATTTCGCCGATTACGCTTACCGTACGCGTACGGTAAGAAATAATAAATTTAAAAAAAATGTATCCACATTCTCCACACCCCGTGTGCAAAAGGTGCCCGAAGGGCACCTTTTGCGCATGGCTCATTAGAGATAAACAAAACCTATATTTTACCTGTCACAACGATGCTCATCATATGACCTCCATGTGCGCACGGTGCGCGAAGCGCATCGTGCGTTCATGGCCCATCTAGCGTAAAGTGGGCACCGCGAAGCGCACCGTGCGCGCACGGAACGAACTGCGTTAAGTGGGCGCGCACGCCACAAATGGCGTAAAGTAACTCAGCATTTAAAAAAACGTACAAATTCACTGAAAAAACCATAGGTTTCACACACGTTATAGTTAGGAATTAGCATTTAAAAAACCTTGCAAATTCACTGAAAAAACCATAGGTTTCACACATGTTATAGTTAGCTGGACATTTTACTGATAAAAAACCAATGAAATTCCCCCGTTATAGTTACTGTAGGCAACTATAACTCACGCGACCGTAATCCTCTGCTGATGACATATGTGTCTTTATGAAAAAAAAATATTTGTAATATATGTATAGCTAAAATTTAATGGAAGAAGACATGGGCAAATAAGTGTCTAAATACAGTATTAGCATCAGCAGAGGATTACGGTCGCGTGAGTTATAGTTGCCTACAGTAACTATAACGGGGGAATTTCATTGGTTTTTTATCAGTAAAATGTCCAGCTAACTATAACATGTGTGAAACCTATGGTTTTTTCAGTGAATATATATATATATATATATATATATATATATATATATATATATATATCTCCAATCCTAAGTATCGGTGCATGCCGCGACCGAAAATCGCCTTTTCCCCGCCTCTCCCAATGGCGGTCCTGGAGAGGAAGCAAACCTCTTAATAAAAATACTCTAGCTGAATTCTTCGAATCACAAAAAATAAGGACAGCAACCATGGACTCTTGACATCAATTGCACTGTTTATTTTGCAATATATGGCCACTCGACGCGTTTCGGGAAAAACCCTTGTTCACGAGTGTGGTAATGCCAACAAAACATTGTTTAAATAAAGACTTGTTGAATACAAGAAACTGTGTATCAACATCGAGAACGGACTGCACCGGTAGGAGTTGCTTCACTCCTCTCAACATGAATTAAAGCTGATCCGCCATCTTGAAGTGGTTAAAGTTCTGGGTGAACAATCATAGTTACCAAGTCTTGCATTATTACCAATGTAATTGTAATTCCCAAAATGATAAAACACGACAAAGTTCACTGTACATTATGATTCCCGACAAATTATGTCACAATCCAGATTGAAAATGAAAATGACAGTCACCAATTCGCATTCCTCAAAGCCTGGCAAGAGGCGCTCACTGTCGAACCCCAGTGGGTATCTGACAGAGCGATACATTCCCATAGCTAACGATCCTCGAGGCATGAAAATTACAACATGTTCATCAATCTTAGACGTTACAAAACATCATATTTAGCTGTTAAACCCAAGTGGGTCAAGACAGTCAACTCATCCTGAACTTCACAAATTGAACCGTGTCTGATGCTATTTCTTCTTAGGTAGATGCAATCTACCGATACTTTAGCTTTATTGCTTTTCTTCGATGCTGACCGAGATCTCTATGAAAAAGAAAAACAAAATATTATCTTTCAATAATATACTAACAACAACGTCAGTAATACCACAAAAATAGACACTATAGAAATCCATCCATACAAAAATTAAAATTAAAAATTTTCTTCAAGCTTAAAGACAGAGTGGAAAAATGTTAACCATTTCTCTAAAATTCAACAATCTACTGATACAGCTGGTATGTTTACAGACAAGCCACATATGATATACTTTATTATCCAAGATGGACTTCCATTTCCTCATCACAATTATGCCCATTAGGAACTAGAGTTTTGTACTGTATAATCAGCTTTGACTCGAGGCGTCTGAGGTCCTGCACTCTGTTCCCGCCTCTCTCATTGAGTCTCACTGAATCTAGTACACAAAAACTGAACAAAGAATTGTTTTGATCATGTTTGATTCTAAAATGTCTTGCCATGGGATACTGCTTGTCACCGTTCTTAATTGCACGTAAGTGCTCTAGTACTCTTTTCTTGGCTTTGTGAATCGTGCTTCCAATGTAAGCTTTTCCACATGGGCAGAAAAGAGCATATACTGCAAATTCAGTATTGCAGGATGTATGTTTGGTGACTCTGAAGGGTTTAGACTCAGCCGACAAACTGCATTCTTTCAAATGGCAACTATTTTTACATGCTTTGCAGTTGCGACAAGGATAAAAACCCTGAGTCCCCAAACTTCTAACATTTGCTGATTCAACTGCTTTGCAAAGAGTGTCTCTAAGAGATCTGGCCTTTCGAAAAGTGATCTGAGGCAATGGTCCTATGTTACTTGTAAGATCTTTATCCTTGTGTAACACCGGCCAAAATTTGGTGATACTTTTTCTCACCTCATGCGCTTTTTTTACTGTAGGTGGTGATAAATCTGATTTTCTCCTCATCTTTCATCTCATGTTTGTCTTTTTCGATAAGTAGTGAGGCTCTCGTTCTCTCCTTAACTTTTGCTCTTGCTTTGTTAATCACTGCTTTCGAATAGCCTCTCTCTAGGAATCTCTGTATCATGACGCATTCTTCCTTTTCAAAGCTCTCTACTGTGCTACAATTCCGTTTGGCACGGAGGAGTTCTCCCAGGGGAATGCTATCAATTAGAGATTGTGGATGACAGCTTTTGGCATGGAGTAAACTGTTCCCTGCTGTGATTTTTCTAAACAGAGAACTCTCCAACTTGTTGTTATGTACCTTTAACGTAAGGTCAAGAAACACCAACGTTGTGTTGGACCATTGACAAGTAAATTGTAGATTGAAGTCATTGGTGTTAAGAACTTCAACAATCTTTTGCCTCACCTTCATTTCCCTTCCAAACACAAAAAATATCGTCGATATAACGAACCCAAAGTGCAACTTTATCACTGAAAGATTCTGATTTCCTCACAATAACTTCCTCCCAGTACCCCAAATAGAGACCCGCGAAGCAAGGAGCAAAGCAGGTCCCCATTGAAGTACCAAGGGTTTGCCTGTAAATTTTGTTGTCAAAAATGAAAAAATTCTGTTTAAGACAGATGGACATAATCTCAATAATCATTTCAGTGTGACTGAAGTACGAGACCGATCTTTCATTGAGAAAATACCTGCATGCTTGGAGCCCCAATTCATGCGGTATGCATGTGTACAAACTCATCACGTATAACGACAGTAATGAGAAATCTTCTTGCCATGTAAAATTATCCAATCGTCTCAAAAAATCCCCTGTGTCCTTGACGTACGAGGGTAAGGTTTTTACAAATGACTGGAGAAAAAAATCAACGTATCTGGATGCATTTTCCATGCAACTTCCCCTGGATGAAACAATGGGCCTCCCCGGGGATTTGACATGTTTTTATGAACCTTAGGGAGTAAATATAATGCTGGGAGTTTGGGATATTTGCAAAGAAGAAAGTGATATTCACCTTGATCTATGAGTTCTTTTTCTTTCCATTCTAAAAGACGCTTATGAAACGCTTTGATGGAATTCTCATACTCTATTCTGTTACTTCTTTCATAGTCTGCCAGTTGTCTGATACCTTCCTCAATGTACTTTTGTTTAGACATGATAACTACGTTGCCTCCCTTGTCAGATTTTTTAATGACAATTGTATCGTCCTGTCTAAGATTTTCAATGACGGTCATTTGTTTTCTGGAGATGTTTCTCCACCCATACTGTTTCTTTTTGGATAACTTAGACAATTCCTGAATTACACCTTTCTCAAAAACATCTATTGCCTCGTTTTTAATTTGGGGTAAGTAAATCGACTTTGGCTTAAAGCCTGTTTTAGCACTCAAGTTTGTAGGAACGTTAATGTGTGTTAGACTTGTAAGGGGATCAACATCAATCTGACTTACATCACCTAAAACTTGCATTGTGTGTAACATTTCAACATCAGAAATAGTGGTCAAGCTAGGAAACTCCCTCTATTCATCAGTGTTGCTTTTGATTTTGGTGGCATACCACTTCTTAATACGTAGTTTACGTGTAAAGTAAAACAAATCAATCCTGCTCTGTGTGTAGTTAAAGTCATTGATAGGACAGAAAGTTAAACCAAGTGATAGTATATCTACCTCTGTAGAGCTCAGTGTTCTTTCCTACAGGTTATTAACTGTTTTTTCTTTCATTACTTCTTTTTGATCTGTCCCCTCGTTCTGCTTCCCACGGGGCTTTCGAATTCTGTTGATGCTGTTGCGTTGGGCTTTCTTCCGCCTCTGCTTCCTCTTCCACGACCGCGAAACCCAAATTGTTTGTTGATCGGGTTTCTTCCTTTGGCCAATAGGCTGAACTCCGTTAAAATGCTGTCTTTTGCTGAGGTACTATTCAATACCTTTGAGGATCCACTGGCGCTAGCTGAGCTTTCTTCAGTTAGCTCATCATTGCTCGATTGGTCATTGAGAGCATTTCTTAGACTTTGTTGGTTCATCTCATTCAGTGATGTATTTGAATGAAGAAGATCAAATTTCTTCCCAAAAGTAAGCACTTGCCCTTTTTGGTAATCCACTAAATCGCGTTGGAATTTGCGCTGTTTTTTAATCTTTATATCTTTTTCAATTTTATCAAGACATTAATCAATCTTTCTCCATTCTTCCTGCTCACAAAGTTTTTAGCTGTTGTATGGTGTCCTCAATGATTATGCTGTGTTTTTCCACGTCTTTGTTGGCAAATTTAACCAGCATTTTTAACATGTTAACTGAGCATAGATGATTGTTTGCAGCCCATTCATTGACCAAGTCTGGATCAGGGTCGTTAAATGTAGGTGTTATGAAGATCCGTAACCCCCTGGGAATTCTGCCGACTTCCACATATTTTTGCAACGTGGTTGCCTCCCATCACTTGTTCTGTTCAATTTTAGATGATTTCCAAAGTTTGTCCCATAAGACCTTTTTATTGTTTGGTGCTGCATTTCCATCGTTGTTCTCAACATTCACTTCAGATGTTGTATTAGAGACACAATCTTCGAACATTCTGCTTGCTGCTTCAGAACGTTTACTGTTCCGTGTCAAGGCCATTTTTACTGCATACACTTATTGCGTACTGTGAGTACTGCTGCAATTGATCATATGAGCGTGTTCCTGTCTCACCACACACTCACTCGCCATTTGCTGAGCAAAATCGTAATCAGGGCTGTAAGCGATACCTGTTCTGAACAGCTGCTCACCTCCGGGGAGTTGTCGTCCTCGTATTTTATCTGGAAAAACTCTCCTGTGAGCAGGCGTTTTCGCACAGCAACTTCAGCGGGCAGGGGTGTCGAAATAATCCAATCCTAAGTATCGGTGCTTGCCGCGACCGAAAATCGCCTTTTCCCCGCCTCTCCCAAAGGCGGTCCGTGGAGAGGAAGCGAACCTCTTAATAAAAATACTCCAGCTGAATTCTTCGAATCCCGAAAAATAAGGACAGCAACCACGGACTCTTGAGATCAATTGCACTGTTTATTTTGCAATATTTGCAATAATAGTAAGGAGGCACAGGGAGTAGTAGAAATACTTGAATCCCTAGCACTCAAACTCCAATCTACTTCCCCGTCTCATCAATTAGGTCATCCCTTAGACCCTGTTTTTGCGAACTGGGAGGGGGTTAGAGTTGCTAATCCGATTCAAATACCATGGTCAGACCATTTCATCATTCCTATTGAGGTAGCTAGAGCCCAACGTAAAAACTTATTTACCAAGTCCAAGCCCCAAAAACGAAGAGACTGGAGAAAGTTTACGCCGGATGACTTTAAAACCGCTCTACTTAAAGATCCTCCCCCGCCTAGTAATACTCTGCTTAAGGCTTGGAATAATTATGAGACATGGATGTCCAGGGCTCTTGATTCGGTAGCACCATGGACATCCAAGCCACCTGCCAGAAAATCCAAAACTGCCCCCTGGTTTTCTAAAGATCTTATGGTAGCAAAGGCCAAATGTAAAAATTTAGAACGTGGCTGGAGGAAAAACTATTCTCTTGAAGACATGTTGAACTATAAAAGTGAACTAAAAACATACCACAAACTCATAAGAGCAGCTAAAGGCGCTTACTTTAAGGAACGAATTGAACTCGCAAAGAATCCCACTAAAGAGCTTTTTTCTATTTATAAAGAACTCACCGCTCCTGTTAGATTGGTGGCCCAAGACACCTACTCTAATGAGTTATGTGACGATATTGCGGACTTTTTTGTGAAAAAGGTAGACGCAATTCATGCCACATTTGCTGGTAATCTGCCTACTAGACATATTACTGCGAGGAACGACCTCGCATCGAAACCCCCCTTGACATGTTTCAAAGTCCCGGAGAGGCAGGATCTGCTCACTATTATAAATAGCATCCGGTCTGGCTCCCCACTTGATGTAATTTCTCCTAAGCATTGTAAGGGGGCAATAGAAGGCATGATTGATCACCTCATTACCCTATCTTTCCAGGAGTGCTACGTGCCCGATGTATGGAAAAGGGCTCAAGTAATTCCTTTGAAGAAAAAAGCTTCAATGCATATCTCCCAGCTTCAAAATCTTCGCCCTATTTCCCTTCTCCCTTTCTGTGCAAAAGTAGCAGAAAAGATATTAAATACACAAGTTATGAAATTTGTTGAGGAGAATTCCCTTCTCCATTCAACTCAGTCTGGATTCAGAGCGGGCCACTCCACGGAATCAGCGGTTCTCTTCTCTACTGAGTGCCTGAGACAATTAGTTGACGAGGGGCAGACGGCAGCGTTGGTTTTACTAGATCTAAGTGCAGCCTTCGATACGGTGCTGCACTCAACGCTGCTGTCTCGCCTCTCAGACATGGGAGTGACGGGATCTGCACTGGAATGGATTAAATCCTTTTTAGCTAACAGGAGTTTCCAGGTACACTGCCCCCCTTATAAATCCTCCTTTAGAAAGCTCAGACATGGAGTTCCTCAGGGCTCCAGTCTGAGCCCTACACTGTTCAATCTTTATATGGAGCCTCTGGCCCATATTGTGGAAGCCTTTGGAGTGGACATCGTCACATATGCTGACGATACCCAGTTAATAATCAAACTCACTCATAACCAGTGAGATGTGGCCACTAATTTTTCTAACTGCATGCTCTCAGTGGCAGGGTGGATGAACAACAACTGTTTGCGCCTCAACGGCGACAAAACAGAAATTCTAGTTGTTGGGAAATCCCCCTCCGCTTGGTCACAGGCCTGGTGGCCGACGCAACTTGGGGTAACTCCTCAGCCGGTAGAGTCTGTCAGAAACCTGGGGATCATGCTGGATACGGAGTTTTCCTTTAAGCATCAGATTAGTAAAATCACGGGCAAATGCTTTGGAATACTTAAAACTCTCCGCAAACTCCTCGAATTACTCCCCATTAGTGCCAGGAAGACACTTATTCATGCCTTAGTCACGCCTCATTTGGACTATGGCAATGCTCTCCTTCTGGGCCTTAGCAAAAAAGGTATTCACCAACTCCAGTGCGTACAAAATGCGGCGGCACGTTTGGTGTTAAACCTCCCACGTAGAGCATCAGGTAAAAAGGCACTTCATGAACTCCATTGGCTCCCCATCGAGGAGCGAATCAGGTTCAAGGCTCTGTTTTGCTCATCGCATAGCCCAGGGTAGAGGCCCTGGCTATTTGCGTAACCTTCTCACCCTCCATCGCCCCATCCGCAATCTCAGATCTGCTGGAGCGATGCTGTTCCAACTTCCCCGTGTTTGCAAGACCAAGATTGGAGGTGCTTCCTTTAGGTTCCTGGCCTGCAAACACTGGAACAGGCTTCCTCTTTATCTCCGTATGGAGCCTTCTGAAGCAAGATTCCGATTAAAATTGAAAACTCACCTATTTCCGTGTAAAAACTAACTCCTTGCGTTTGTTGGATCTGGGCTTGTTCCCGGACTTTTGGTTTTTAGGGGAGCAGCAGCATTTGTTAGCGCGGGGACACACTATGTTAGTGTAACCAGGCGCTCTAGAAATGGTTCTATTATTATTATTATTATTATTATTATTATGACACGGAACAGTAAACGTTCTGAAGCAGCAAGCAGAATGTTCGAAGATTGTGTCTCTAATACAACATCTGAAGTGAATGTTAAGCACCAATGTCACTGGCATTCTGTCCGCCATATTATATCCAATGCGAGTTGTATTAGTGTGTATAAGACATCGGAAACATTAGTGACTGGTTGTTCATCTGCTGATCTGTAGTCACTTTTTGGGAGCTCATAATCTTCAAGCGGGGCAAGGCAGAAGGCTGTAGCTGATGATGTATTCCACAAGGATAGATACCTTTTCACTGAAGGCCTGCTGAATTGGGTTGTATGTTGCTTGAGAAGGTCAAAGTGGGAAAAAATTGACTTCTTAACTTAGTAAGGCTGAGCTATGGGCTGATAGGCTGGGGTGGTTTATCTCAGTCTCCGGTAGTCTGGAAGTTTAACATTTCAAAATCATTTTTTCGGATGTGGTTGGAGAAGTCCAGTTAAATGCAGCAAAATGTCCAAGGAGCTTAGGAAGAGCATTTGGGGGTTAAGACTCCCTTCAACGGAGGGCACCAACAGGGTTCATGTCTGGCCCAGTTCATACTGGTCAGCTGGACACTTCAGAGAAAAGTTCACTTATAGCTTGTGTCCTTGTTGTCACACAGGTGTTCAGCAAATTGACGTTTGAAGTCCATTTCTTTGTCCTTGGTGCAAGAGCAAGCCTTGTTTTGTCTTTCAGTGCTCCTCTGAGGTCACGGACAGCAGGTCCAGTCCTCTTTTATTCTTTCACAGGTCCATAAAGTGTTATAAAGTGGGTATCTGGGTATGCTACATGCCAGGCACCAGCTAATGAGTGTAGGTATTCCTGGCTCCTTCCAAACCAATTTAGTATTAAGTTCCAAGAGGTAAACATACAAACATGTGCAGCATTTCTTGTGTGCCTCAGAGCAAACAATCCCACAGTGCCCCCACTCCCAAGATCTTCAAATTCAAGAAACTCTTTTCCCCTTGTTGTGTATCTCCGTACCCACCTAGAGACCGGGGCATGTTAATGAGCAGTCGTCTCCTCTGTGGTCACTCTAAACCAGTTTTGAAGGCATTTCTTCCCCCCACTGGGCTTGGTGCCTTCCTGACTGGAGGACAAAGGTTGAGCCCTTTTCAGGTGGAATCTGTCATTTGCTTGAGACAGGAGAGGCCCTTCATCAGAGAGCCATGGGTAATACAGGAGTTACTGAGCCCAACCAAGGTGGTTTAGGCCTTTTAATCCGAAGGTCCAGGGTCCCAGTCCACCATGAGTTCTGAGTAACTGTGTTAAGTACTACCCCTTAAGCACTTGAGACTCAGTGGTAGCACAGGTCAAACCGACTAAGGCTTCTTGCAAGTGAGGTTGATGCAAGGTATACACAGACTTACAACTCAAAACATGCTCAACAACCCTAATTAATATTTGTTAAAATGGGAAAGGCCTGTGCTCTTGCATTGTCTGGGGAAGTCATTGAGTCCCAGTATCCTGTATAAGGAAACAGGTTAATCTCTATTCACATGAGGCAACCTTCAGGTTAGGCCCAACTAGAAAGAGTACGTTTTAGATTTTCCACAATAGATTCCATAAAGTCAGGCCGATTTATACTCTGGCAGGCTGTTTCCATGGTGGAGTTCTTAATTCCCGCCATGATGTGAGTACTCTGCCCACTATATTTAGGGATGTTCATTAGCAAGTCGACATCGCTTGTATTACTGTGAACCACCGTCACACCTGTTCCTGCCAATCCATTAAAAGTTGACATGTTTTATTAAAAAAAATACCAAAGCATGATTTTGTTTTTGAAAATAATAAAAACACTGACCCCCTTGCCAATGATTTTTTTATCCAATTTGTGAAGGCCATTTGGCAGTTTTTACTGCGCCATACAGCAGCCTTTACCAGGCGGTGACCCGCAGTTAAAATCTGCCATTTGAATGACCAACATAAATAGGACAGACAGACAAATGACAAAGCCTCCAATACCCCTTACACTGTTGGACTGTCCTTGGTATATTTATTTATTTATTTTAGCAGTTTTGTATAACGCGAACAAGACCCTTGCAGGTATTAGAGCGCTTTACAGTACAGAGATATCAACATAAAAAACATATAAGAATTGTGAAATAGGTGAATACAGTAAAGATGAGCATACACGAATAGCATGTATTTACATGGGCATATCAAAGAGTCAAGTGAATTTGGCTAGAAGAATAGATTTCACTTCTTTTTTTGAAAAAAGCTGCGGATGGATTAAGTCTCGTTTTTTGGGGCAAGGCATTCCAAATCCTGGGAGCCATTCCTGAAAAGGAGCGGTAGTATGTTTTCTTCTTGGAGAACCGTTGTGGTTTAAGTAGAAGATTGTTGGAGCTCCTAGTGGATCTGTTACCACCCGATAGTACCAATTTCTCCGCTAGGTATCTCGGTGTTTTGTGATGTAAGGTTATTCCCAGTGATTTAGCTGAGTCAATGATGATAGGTTGACCATCGAGTGCTGTAATGTGCTTCATCCATTCAAGGATGGTGGTTGTTTGGTTAGGAGGGCCGATTAGGAGAAATTCATTTTTTAGACTGTTTAGTTTTAGATGATTTTCTACCAACCAGATATGTGTTTTATGGAGTGTTGAATTAAGGGACTTGATGTCATCAAGTGAGTGGACCTTAATGAAGAGTTGTGTGTCGTCGGCATACATGTGATATTGGATGTTTGATGAATTGAGTAGCTCAGTGAGAGGTTCCATAAACATATTGAAGAGTGTCGGGGAGGGGTTGGATAGCGATTGGTTAATCTTGAATCTTTGAGTTCTGTTTTGGAGGAAGGACGTGAACCAATTTAACACAGTACCAGATAGTCCCATCCTGTGTTTCAGGAGGTCTAGAAGATTGTCATGTTTGACTGTGTCGAAGGCTGAGGATAAGTCAAGCAGGATTAGCAGGCATCCCTTGTTTTGATCCGAAATTTGTAGCGCGTCGTCAATTATGTGGGTCATGGCTGATTCTGTGCTGTGCCCTGATCGAAAGCCTGATTGGAATTGATCGAGCAGGTTGAAGTGATCTATGTGATTACTAAGCTGCACGTGGACACATTTTTCTAGCAGTTTGGCGAGGGTCGAGATGTTGGAAATTAGGCAATAGTTATTCAGGTCAGATGGGTCTGCCGATGTTTTTTTTTTGGATGGGGGATATCTGACCAACTTTGAGGATGTCTGGGATGAAAGAGAAGGGTTTATAATCCTGGTCCATAGGGGCAATAGTAGTGGAATGAAGGTTTTTAAATGGGTTGCTGGGAGAGGGTCTGTGAAGTGATTGGAATTGTTCAGTGCTGTGATAATTTTTAAAATAGTTTCTTCATTGTAGAAGCTGAAGTAGGTCCAGGAGGCATTGTTCTTGAGTGCAAGCTTTGGAGGGGATATTATCGAGATGCTAGGTGTACTATATGTCAAAGTAAGAAATGGAGTAGTCCCCACATCTACATACTAAGGTACACCTGAACATAATGAGATGGAGAGAAGCTCTCTGCCATACTCTAAATCAGGCCCAAAACTGTGCCAGTGGTTTTAGTCCGAGCAACTTCGCCACGAGGCTCAGTACTTGGCAATCAATCTTACTTGCTATCGCTGGATGTGGGTTTCATAAAACCTGTGTATTTGTCAGTGGCCTGGAGTTGAGCACAAGTATGGATGTTGTGAGTGAGGTGGCAGATGTCCAGGATGCTCCTTCTATCAGATGCTAAGTCTTCTTGATTTCAATGATCATTATTAAGTCATGTTGGGTAGCCCCAGAATTACAGGGTAATTACAAGTGTGGTGATTGCCAAAAGTGTACGGTCACGAAGAACACAGAAACTTTTAAGACAACTTGTAAACAATTTCATCTTGGGTCAGTCTTCAACTGTAATACAAAGATTGCAAGCTGTGTAATTTCTTATTCTTTCAGTATGTTCTATGTTGGCCAAAGTTCTCAGATGGTAGAGCATTGAAAAAGCCAATACCGCAGCATGATCAAGTGGAAAGTGGAAGATGCCTCCCAGGTTAGACACTGAAATAGGCCATGCAGATGACAAGATCAATTGGCAGGTGGTGGAGGTGATGAAACATGACCCAAGAGGTAGCAATTTTGCAACGCTATTCAACACCAAGGAATGCAAATAGATTTATTGCAAAGTTAAATGATGGTACTGATTGAAATATATGAATTAAAAAGCTAAGGGTTTTAAGGTATCTAGGCTTAAGGATGCACTTTCTCAAAAACATCTTGGCAGGGGGAACTGTGACCAATTAAATATAGATTGTGATGTTTTTTCTTCACTGAATGATGGATACATCAGATTAAACTAATCGCACAAGATAAATAATTGGCGTTCTGTTTTGGTAATGGTTTGCCTTTACTTCTACAGTGTCATATAATGTGTTTTTTTTCCCTTTGAACAAAATCTTGGACTAATTGAACAAAATGAATTGTTGGTGTTCTATATCAGTAATTCATTGACACTGCTCCCCCATTAGTATATGAATAGTTGGTGTTCTCCTCTTGAAATATTCTGAGAGCTGTTCTCAAACTGGACCATTGACAATTCAAACTATAAAATGTTGATGTATTATTTAGTGGGATAGAAAACCCTAAATTATTATTCTGATATAGTTACTAGGTCATTACCTGGCTTTTTTAGATGACAGAACTTTCCAGGTTTTCAAAGGAGATACTACCTCAAAGAGCCGATAGCTCAGCTGTGGATTGTCCCAGGGCTTGTCACTGAGTCTCACATTATTTAATGTGTATATGAGACTGCTCGCAGAGATTGTCCTACCATGCAGGATTAATATTGTCACATATGCTGACAATATGCCACTGGTGGTTGCTCTTAACCACCCCCAGAATTCTCCATCTGAACTGGAATCCTGTCTAGAGAAAGTGGCAAACTGGATGGAACACTCCTTTCGTAAGATCAATGGAGATAAAACGGATTTAATGGTCCTGGGCAACCCCCCATCGCTGACCTCAAATGGACATGGCCAAACTGTCTTGGCCCTGCTCCAATCCCAATACAAATATTAAAAGGTGTTTGGCTGGATAAGTCCTTTAAATTCGACCACCATGCAGTGAAACTGGCAGCAACCTGCTATGTGATTCTTGAATTCAATCAATCAATCAAACATTTGTAGAGCGCGCTACTCACCCGTAAGGGTCCAAAGGCGCTGGGGGGGGAGCAGCTACTGTTCAAACAGCCAGGTCTTGAGGAGTCTCCGGAAGGTCAGCAGGTCCTGGGTCTATAGCAGGTGGATGTGGAGGGTGTTCCAAGTCTTAGCAGCGAGGTGGGAGAAGGATCTGCCACCGGTGGTTGTTCGGTGGATGCGTGGGACGGCGGCGAGGGCGAGGTCAGCAGAGCGGAGCTGGCGGTTGGGGGTGTAGAAGGTGAGGCGCTTGTTGAGGTATGCTGATCTGGCATTGTGGAGTGCTTTGTAAGCATGGGTGAGGAGTTTGAAGGTGATCCTCTTGTTGACGGAAAGCCAGTGTAGGTCCTTCAGGTAGGCAGTGATGTGGCTGTGGCGGGGGGATGTCGAGGATGAGTCGCGTGGAGGCGTTCTGTATGCGTTGTAGTCGTTTCTGGAGTTTGGCAGAGGGGGTTGCTGTAGTCCAGCCTGCTGGTGACGAGGGCCTGGGTGACTGTCATTCTGGTTTTGGTGGGGATCCATCTGTAGATCTTGCGAAGCATACAGAGGGTATTGAAGCAGGAGGAGGCGATGGCGGTGACTTGTTGGGTCATTGACAGAGAGAAGTCCAGAATGAACGCCAGGTTGCGTGCGTGGTTGGTGGGTGTCTGTGCGGCTCCCACGAAGCTGGCCACCGGGAGTAGTCCCAGGCAGAAGGGGTGGAGCCGAGGATGAGGACCTCCGTCTTGTCCGAGTTCAATTTCAGGCGACTGCTCTTCATCCATTCTGCCATGGCCTTCATCCCTGCGTGGAAGTTGGTTTTGGCATTGGTGGGGTCTTTGGTGAGGGAGAGGATCAGCTGGATCTCGTGGGGGTAGGAGACTATGTTGAGGTCGTGCGATTTGATGATGTTGGCAAGTGGTGTCATGTAGACGTTGAAGAGGGTTCGGGCTGAGGGTTGATCCTTGGGGTACGCTGCAGGTGATCTTGGTGGCTTCGGATCAGAATGGAGGGAGGCGGACTCTCTGGGTTCTGTCGGTGAGGAAAGAGGTGATCCAGTCCAGGGCTTTGTCGTGGATCCCCGCGTTGTAGAGGCGTGTGCGAAGGGTGTGGTGGCAGACGGTGTTGAAGGCGGCCGGGAGGTCCAGGAGGATGCGGGCCGCGGTTTCGCCATTGTCTAGCAGGGCCCTGATGCCGTCGGTGGCGGCGATGAGGGCAGTTTCGGTGCTATGGTTGCTGCGAAATCCGGATTGGGGCGAGTCCAGGGTGTTTTCTTCGGGGAATTGGGTCAGTTGTCTGTTGACGATCTTTTTGATGACTTTCGCCGGGAACGGGAGGAGAGAGATGAGCCGGAAGTTCTTGAGGTCCTTTGGGTCGGCATTGGGTTTCTTGAGCAGGGCGTTGATTCCTGTGTGTTTCCAGCTTTCTGGGAAGGTGGCGGTCTTGAATGAGTTGTTGAAGATCTTGCGGAGTTGGGGTGCGATGATGGAGCTCGCTTTGTTGAAGGTGTGGTGGGGGCAGGAGTCAGATGGTGAGCCAGAGTGGATGGTGTTCATGATCTTGATGGTGTCTTCATCGTTGGCGTGGTTCCAGGAGATCAGGCTGCCGGTGTGACTGGGGGGCGGTGAGTCTGTGGTGTCGGCTGCTGTCGGGGAGGTCTGGGTGTTGAAGCTGTTGTGGATGTCTGCGATCTTGCGGTGGAAGAAGGTAGCTAGGGAGTCGCATAGGTCTTGTGACGGCGGGATGTCATTGGAGCTGGAGCTGCAGTTGGCGAGTTCCTTCACGATGTTGAAGAGCTCTTTGCTATTGTGTGCGTTGTTGTGGATGCATTCCTTGAAGGAGGTCTTTTTGGCCGTACGAATGAGTTGGTGGTGTCCGCGGCTGGTGTTCTTGAGGGCTGCATGGTTATCCGGGGTTTGCTTGTGGCGCAATTTGCGGCGGGTCTGCTTGGATGCCTGGAGGTCGGCGGTGAACCAGATGGCTGTGTGTCTGTTTGTAGGTTTCTTGTTCAGGCGAGAGTGTTGGCGCAGTCATTAATCCATTGCTTGAGGTTGCGGGTGGCCCTGTCAGTGTCGGTGTGGTCGGTCGGTGGGTCTCGGGCAAGAGTGGTGATTAGCTGGTCTTTGGTGACCTTGTTCCAGCTGTGGTGGGGCATTCTTTGCTGATGGTTGTGTGCGGTAGTTTTCTTGAAGGACAAGTGGATGCAGCGGTGGTCAGTCCAGTGGAGTTCGGTGGTGTGGCTGATGGAGACATTGTTGCTGGTGAGTAAAATTGGGTCGAGCGTGTGTCTGGCAGAGTGGGTGGGTGTCGTGATGAGCTGTTTGAGGATGAGGTTGACGAGGTTGTCTAGTAGTGTGGTGGAGTTGCTGTCGGTGGTATTCTCGAGTTGGAAGTTCAGGTCTCTGAGGAGGCTGTAGTCAGTGGAGGCCAGAGCGTGCGCGCTGACGGCGTCTGTGATGGAGTCGATGAACTGTGCTCGGGGTCCGGGGGATCTGTACACAAGTGTTCCTCTGAGGGTGGTGTTGGGATCAATGTGGATCAGAAAAGTGCAGGTGTTCGGCGGTGCTGATGGTGTCTTCGGTATTGTTCGAGATTCTGAGGCTGTTTCTGTGGACGATGGCGATTCCTCCTCCAGGTTTGTTGGTGCGGTCCCAGCGGGTGATCTTTTGGCCAACCAGGATGGCTATGGTGATGTCGGGTACCGATGAGGATTTCATCCAGGTCTCCGTCAGGAAAGCGACGTCCGGGGAGGATGAGTCGAGTAGGTCCCAGAGTTCTACGGCATGCCTGTGGACAGAGTGGGTGTTAAGCAGTATGCATCTGAGTGGATGTGGTCTGCTTTGGTGGGGTGTGCAGGACGTACCGGTGTGTGCTGGCAGATGTAGCTGCAGTTTCTGCAGGTAAAGGGTCTGTGGGTGAACTTCGGGGTGGCCTGGAAGCAGGTAGAGGATCAGCCAGTGTTGAGTGCGCGGAGTGTGTTCGCGTCATAACAGCGTCAGTTGTTGTGGCACTCGCGGGGGACCAGGGGGGGTCTGGCACTGGGCGAGGTCCAGTGTGGATGGGCGTAGATGGTCTTGCCTTAGGCGCGCCTTCGGCTGGGTCAGGGGACGGGCCGCAGGAGCAGCAGCGGGGGAAAAACTGGCAGACAATGCAACAGATTGCTTCAGAAAGTCTTACCTCCCCTTTCTGTGATGGCAAGGAGAATCATGATCCAAGCTCTGATCCTTTCCTGCCCGGGCAACGGAAACTCCCTCTATCTTGGGGCCCCAAAGTCAACGATAAGCAAATTGCAAGTTGTGCAGAATTTTGCCTCACGGAGGCTGCTTAATATTCACAAAAATCCATTCCACTAAGCCAGCCATGAAGACCCCATACAGGCGCCAATTAATAAAATAATTACATTTAAATCTCTTTACATAGCCCATAAGACCCTCTGAGGGAAAGGGCTCCCAATTAATCTCTCTCATAACTTTCTACCGTCCAAGGTAATGCCTTTGCTCGGCTAACTTATACTTAGCCTCAATCCCTAAAAGTAAAAGGGTAAGATGTGTAGGCAGTTCCTCAAAACCTGGTTGTTCCATACCGCCATCCCATTAACCACCTAGCTTCTGCCCTGTCTGTTGCTGCTAGCCCTGAGATGTCTCTGGGTAGCTATGCGCTTAACAAGTGCTGATAATAAGTTTCCTTGGTCCATTGATCAAGAATAGACTTCAGACATTACACCGTATTCGTAAACCGGTTTTGTACACACAGGAAGGAATGGTGGGATGGGTAATAGGGAAATGGTGCCTGAGAGGGTATATCCACTAAATATTGATTGAATAGTCTCAATAAGTACGGTGCTGTAGGGTGGAGAGAACCACCCGCCTCCCCAAATCCTGTGTCCTAAGCTACAATACAAAGTAATTCAAGCTCATTCACGAGAACTCGCCGTGTGGACTCGGGACGTTTACAGGAATACTGAGACGTGACCTAACTCCAATATTGAAGAGCGAGTTTAAGAAACGCATCATTTCTGCTTAACACACGCCGAAGGACAGCGTGGGATGGAATTATCAGCACACTTCAAATACATAAAACAGAAAACTGCAAAGCCTTGAAAAATTTGCATGTCCATATTACTGAGGCAACAAAACACGTGTTGGCTTAAAGATCCGAGTTTGAAGAATCCATTAGAAGGAATAAAAGATCAAGGAAACAACTTTGATTTCTGTATATATTTCATTGTGACTTACAATAGCTACTGCTGTCATTTATTGCATTGTCAGATTTCAACCTGTGCTGGGGACTTGAATTACGGTTTTATACACATGCACATTTTCACCATGTCTTTTGTTTTATAATTGTCAGCTATTTCTACACCACGACTGACAGCAATATAAGTTAACCGATATTCCCATTTTCCTTAGAGGTGATCACTACACCTCAAGATTGTGACCTTTTAGTCATAAGTGGGGCTAGACAGTTTATAAGTTAAGGATTTCAGCAACTATCTAAAATTGTTTCTTCCTGCCTGTCTTGACTTTCAACCATTTTGAAAGACGTAAGTCATCTCTTTCGAGTTAGTTTGTGGTCTGGTGTATGTTTTGCAAATGTTTTAGAATAAGGGCTAACGTATTTTTGTTATCTGACTCTCCTACAGTGCGACATGTTGATAATGGTTGATGAAGCGTACTGTATTGGCTGCTGTTTGCTTTTGCCATTGTTGGTTAATAAGTAGTACATCTATGGTGCAAGTTGTTACACTGATATGATCCTTGTGAACACGTCACCATGAACGGACACTGGGTTTTTACACTTAAATTAGTTGAGTCCTCTGACAAAGTGGTTAGTAATTATTATCTGTAGGGGGAACGTTGATACATTGATGTGCTTCTCTTGACATATTTCATCTAATATTGATTGGTTCTTTAACCCCATCGCTGCTAGTCCTTTTCCCCCCCTTCTGATAAGCCTTTTTTGGGCTATTTGGGGTAGTGCGCGCTTAGGCCCCTGTAACTTTTTGCCCACATAAGGTATCCACGCCAAATTTGTGTCCTTTTCTTTCAACATCATGGGATTCTAAAGGTACCCAGGGTTTGTGGATTCCCTTGGAGGGGTCCCAGAAATTAGGCAAAATACAGCAAAATGATGTTTTTTTTTTTTTAAATGGGTAAAATGGGCTGCAAATGAAAGCGTCTGGGTTTTTCTCTGCAAATGGTATCAAAAAAGGGTTTGTGGGGCTGAAATCACCATTTTCCCAGCTTTTAGGGAATGACAGACTTTTGTCAGAAAACCAACATTTTTTACACAGTTTTGGCATTTTTCTGGAACAAAGCCTATTTTTCCTATTTGTTGTGCTTTCAACCTCCTTACAGTTTATGGTAGAAATGGGTGTGAAAGCAATAATGGATCCTGGAAATCTATACATTTTAGAAAAGTAGACAGAATTCTGCATTCAGCAAGGGGTCATTTGTGTAGATCCATCACGTTTTCTTTATAGAAACTAACAGTTAAACATAGGAAAAATTGAAAATTAGTTGAAAAAAACAGCCTTTTGTGTCAACTTTTTTGCCTGTAAATTCTTCTAATTAGGACAGCTGTTTGAAAGCAATATACCGTTACATCCGCTGGACCTTCCTGGTTGTGGGGATATATAGGACTTGTAGGTTCACCAAGACCCCGACGAACCCAGAGTCTAAAACTGAGCAGCAATTTGCAATGGTTTTGTATTATGTTCCGGGTATAAAGCAATTATTGTGGGAAAATGTATACATGGAAAAATCAGTATGAAAGACACCGATGCATTTCTGAAATGGGAACAAATTATAGAGTTTAGAAACAGTACATATTTGCACATTTTCGAAATTGGGAATACTCATACTAGCATGAGGATTATCGGTCATTTTTCAAAATGACTTATTTTTTACACAATGTCTTTCATTTGGAAGGCAGAAATGCATCAAAAATCAATAGGTAATAACAATTGCTTTACAAATCTGAATTACCCTAAGTCTCCCGATAACTGGTACCTCATTTGTGTGGGTAGGCACAGTGCCCAAAACAGGAAATGGCTCAAAACCCAACGTGAACACACCACATTTTCACAATGAAAAATGACCCTTTTTTGGCAAAGTGCTTCTCTGTATTTTTTTAACCCTAGCTCTGCTGGCACCTAGGGAAACCTACCAAACCTATACAGTTTTGAAAACTAGACACCCAGGGGAATCCAGGATGTGGTGACTTGACTGCCTCCCACTAGGTTCTGTTACCCAGAATCCCCTGCAAACCTAAACAATTGACAAAACAAACACATTTCCCCCACATTTCTGTGGTTGAAAGTTCTGGAATCTGCGTGGATCCACAAATTTCCACCCACCCCGCATTCCCCAAAGTCTTACGAGAAAAATGGTACCTCACTTGTGTGGGTGGGCCTAGTGTCCGCGACAGGAAACGGCGTAAAACGCAACGTGGTCACACCTCAATTTCGCAGTGAAAAATTACCCTTTTTTGGCAAAGTGCCTAGCTGTGGTTTTTTAATCTTAGCTCTGCCGGTAACTAGGGAAACCTAGAAAACCTATACATGTTTGAAAAGTAGACACCCATGGAAATCCAGCATCGGGTGACTTGACTGCCTCCCACTAGGTTCTGTTACCCAGAATCCCTTGCAAACCTAAAAAATTGTCAGAAAAAACACATTTTCCCCACATTTCTGTGGTGGAAAGTTCTGGAATCTGCATGGATCCACAAATTTCCACCCACCCCGCGTTCCCCAAAGTCTTACGAGAAAAATGGTACCTCACTTGAGTGGGTCGGCCTAGTGCCCGCGACAGGAAACGGTGCAAAACGCAACGTGGTCACACCTCAATTTCACAGTGAAAAATTAGCCTTTTTTGGCAAAGTGCCTATCTGTAGTTTTTGAACCCTAGCTCTGCCGGCACCAAGGGAGACCTAGAAAACCTATACATTTGCAAGCCATACCTCGCTGGACTCCCCCGGGTGTCTAGTTTCCATAAATGTTTGGGTTTGGTAGTTTTCCAAGATGGCCGCCGAGCCCGGGGACAAAAACCCAGGTGACCCCCCTTGCAAAACCAGGTTGTTTGTGATAGGTCATTTTGATATCGCCTCAATAGGTTTTGGGCCCTTGCCTGTCTCGGGTACTTGACCTACCCACGCAAGTGAGGTATCATTTTTATCGGGAGACCTGGGGAAACGCTGGGTGTGAAGAAATTTGTGGATCCACGTAGATTCCAGAGCTTTCCCACACAGAACTTTGAGAAATAAACAAATTATTCAGCTAAATTTGAGGTTTGCAGGGAATTGTGGGTAGGAAAACGTTAGGGATCCCATGCAAGCCATACCTCGCTGGACTCCCCCGGGTGTCTAGTTTTCAGAAATGTGTGGGTTTGGTAGGTTTCCCTATGTGCCGGCTGCGCTAGGGCCCAAAATCCACAGGTAGGATAATTGCTAAAAACAACTCTGTGCCTAGTTGGCTTTCTGCCACCGGGGGGAGTATCGGGGGGAGGGGGTTGCCCCGATATGCCCCCAAGGGGGCCAGAAACACTGTGGCTTATTTTTTGAGGGGTGGGGGCATTGGTATGTCCATTCTGGGCAGCCCCCACCCCATGCATAAAAAAAAGCCAGCGTAATCGTTGGTGTCTAGTGGGCTCTTGCCCCCCACGGGGCAGATGTGGGCTAATGCCCCCATCTGCCCCCAGGGTAGGTAGAAAATCCACTAGATGCCAGGGAGTTTTTGGGGCAAATTTTAATTAGGGTGGGGGCATTGGCACCCTAATTAAAATTTGCCCAAAAATTCCCAGGCATCTAGTGGGCTTTTTGTCCCCTGGTGGGGCAGATTGCGGGATACCCCCCCCCCCATCTGTCCCCACGGGGGGCAGGTAGGCTGTAATTTTTGCAGGGAGGGGGTGGGGGCATGGGCATGTCCGTTTTGGGCAACCCCCTGCCTAATTCAAATTTGCCCCAAAATAATCCCTGGCGTCTAGTGGGCTTTTTGCCCCCGCCGGCTGGGCAGATTGGGGCTGATGCACCCATCTGCCCCCCAGGGGCCCCCCTGTCTGCAGCAGAGGGATTTTGTGCCCCTAGCCTCATGACGGAATGGTTCCGTCATGAGCACAGGGGCACCGATTCTCATGACAGAACCATTCCGTCATGAGCATCGGAGGGGTTAATACTGACATGATGTCCATGTTCCATTAAAACAGTGCATGCTCCACGTCGGATTTTTTTTTTTTTCCAAAAACCTTTATTCTTTTAAATCAGTGACACAGCTATTCAGCCGACAACCCGGAGGTACGGCAGCTTTAGAAACACAACACATGCGAGCGTCCACATTTCACTGACAGGAGAGTCAAAGGTTCAGTTTTAAATAAACACAAACCCAAACCTAAACACAAGCAAGGCGATAAGTACTGAAAGCATAAAAAGGGTTCCCATCAGGGGGAGCGTGCCCCATTTCGTCCAACAGACACAGGTCTATAGCAAGGGAAAGGAGGGGAAGTCAGAGACTCAAGAAGACAAACACATACCAGCAAGAAGTACAAAGCCGGAAAGAAAGCTAAGGGGAGAGCTGCTCCTCAGGCGGGTCCAAGTCTGGCGGCAGGCATATGCCCCCTCTGTACTGGTTCCATCGCCCCCATACAGAGTGCCATTTCCGAGGGCGCCCTCGAGCACAATACACTGTCTTCTCCCTAAACATGCTCCAATCCATGTTTTCCATCCACGCTGTCAACGTAGGAGGCTTAGTAGAGCCCCACAGACGAGCGATGTCGCGCTTGGCTACCATGTTCCCTAGGGTCACCCACTGAGTCTGTGCCGCGTCGTGGTCAGTAGGACCCCAAACATTCAGGAGACAACACCGCGCCTCAGGCTGCATGACGATGCCCGTCACCACCCCCATCACATCGTGGATTCGCTTCCAAAACTCCATAATCGCACCGCATTCCCAAATAATGTGTAGGAAGGTGCCCACCATACCACAGCCTCTCTTACATAAGCCCTCCTCAGAGAAACCCATATGGACCAGCCTGGGCCCCATAACGTAGACCCTATGGAGTATTTTAAGCTGCACCAGCCGCAGGCGCGCGGGGATCGCGACCTCTTTGGGAGAAGAAACTGCATACTGCCAATCCTCATCATCGAGTTCGAGGCCATCCCTGGCCCATTGATCGCGCAACCCTAGAAGAAGATCCGCCCGAACATTAATTAGTTTCTTATAAATGAGCGAGATCGTACTCTCTGGCATATGGCCATCCAGGATCCGGTCTTCTAACGGAGAGGTCTCAGGCACCTTCTCCCCTTCTACAAGGACTGACCGCAAGGCGTGGCACACTTGAGCGTATCGGAAGAACTCCGTGCTCCCTAGCCACGTCGGATTTTTTTGACAAACATCTACACATGCGGTGTATTGAACTTTCAGGATGGCAGGGACTTCTTTTGGGCTTGAACACACTCTTGGTCATTACACCCCGTATGAAATTTAACATTAACTCGACTATTACCTTGCATGGATTTTTTGTGTAATGAATGATATTGGGAGTTTTATTAAGGTCATGACAGATCAGACAAACGTCTTCACTCTTTACAGACAAACTATTGTTGTGTAACTTGGTGCCTTTCTGTAGGATAGATTCAGTATTCCCACTATTCTCTGATGAAAGGTATAGAATATTTACCCACATCCTGTTACTAGACATTACAGCCTGCTCTTTTTCTAAGATCTACTTTTACCTACAGCTTTTGGAGATACATAGATGATCTAGACCCTGCTGGCAGCCTTTCATGGATTGAATCTTGCACCCCAATTGATTTACCTGATGTCCTGGAAGCCTTGGCGGTGAATCAATAGACTTCTACTGCATAAATAAAAACCTGGGATTTAGCAATGTTTTTGGCTGGAAGAACTCTGGAGGGCCAGGACAAAACTGCCAAGCTAATCCGTCAAGGTTGTGTTGCTGTTGGGCTGAAGAAACAAACTTCTTTTGCCCAAAACTTTTCACCAAAGTCAAATGTGATTCTGCTTGATATTGCAGAGACCTATTTCTTGGAGCCATCATCTGCAGCCTTACCACCTGAAGGATTCTGAGCTCTGAATAAAGGCGTGAGTACCAATGCAGAAATCGTGATTTTGTGAAGGTGCAAAAGCATTTGGCAATTAGAAAACTTCTCTGGGTGCAAAATGATATTTTTCCACTCTGAGCTTTTACTGTCTAAACCAATGGCATCAAGCAGATCTTTTTTAATGGCTATCCTATATGGTAGAAACCTTTTTGGATATAGCCTGTTGTCTTGCCCTGATGAAATATTTTGACTTCCATTCTTGAGACTAGGACCCAAGATTAAACCGCTTTTCGCATCAAACTTGGTTTCTGTATCCGACTGTCCTGAAATCATGAGTACGTCTCAGTGTTCCACTACCAGTTGTTCCACATTGACACGTAGTGTTTTCGGTAGCCAATGTGAAGAGGAGAAAGAGCCCACCGATTGTTTCTTTTCTGTTTCGGAGGGAGCAGAATGGTCGGATGACATTATGAGTACATCACAGGGGGCTAGTAGCTTAGAGTCAGACCCGGAGGATAGTGAGGAGGATCGCCCCTTAACAGCCAAAAAATCTTTGGGGCAGAATGGCTCGCAGAATAGAGAGAGGAAAGATTTGACATGGGACTTCTCGTCAGCCACTCCGCTTGCAGGCTCTTCTGCAAGTAATGTACCTGTGGTAGTGGACGGTACCCCCTCACCAAGCTATCCTGGCACTCAGAGAGGAAAGCTCAGGCGGGGATGAGGAATATGCAGGGGTTTGTTAGGAAGCTCTCTAAGGCTTTCTCTAATATGGGAGATAGAGTGGTGAATCTCGAAGAGAGAATTGTGGCCACGGAAGCTGATGCGACAAGTGCTATAACCCTGGTGGAGGCCCAAGGCGCTCAAATTAAAGACATACAATGGAAACTTGAAGCGTTTGAAAACAGACAAAGGAGAAACAATCTCCGAGTGCTGGGGGTTCAAGAGAATTTAGAGGGGTCGGACACTAGGAGTTATATAATTTAACTGTTTAAGGTGGCTTTTCCCGAACTATCGGAGTGGAATTAGGCAGCAGAAATCCAAAGAGCGCATCGCATTCTGCTTAAACTTCGAACACCAAAAGAAGGTGATAGACCACGAGCTATATTAGTTTTTTTGGGAACTTTCTCCTGCGGCAAACTATCTCCGACAAAGCAAGGCCTGATGCTTAAAGATGAAGTGGAGGGGTCTCATTTTTTTTATAGACCGATTTCTGCCATGTAACAGTAGAAAGGCGCTGGAAGCTGATGCAGCTCAAAAAACCTTTCCAGGACAAAAAAAATCCAGGTCTATCTTGTCAATCCGGCACAACTAAAAGTGATTAATCTAGATATTACGCGATACTTTTCATCAGAGATAAAAGCAAAAGAGTACCTGGACTCCCTGGACTAATAAAGCTGCCTATGTTGTTTATTACGGTGGGGGAGGAAGAGGGGATGGACTCTGTTCACAGGTGTATATAAAAGAAATGCGGAGATAGGGGTGGTGAGAAAAGAGTTGGTAGTAAAGAATTGTAGTGGTTTAAAAAACTATATATATTTTTTATGGCCGATATAAGGGTCTATCATAACCTAGTCAATGTTATGTTTGAAAGGAACCACTGTCCATTAGTACTGTGCACATCATATGCACAGACTATGGTCTGAGCGTCCCTATTGGGTGGGGGGGCGAATTAAGCTAGGGGAGGGTGGAGTGGGGTGGGTTCACACAGTGGGGGAGCCGGAGGGGAAGGGGGGATGGTGGGTTGTACATCACATGGAAGGGAGGGATAAAAAGGGAGGGAAGAAAAGTACCTGGTGCTACGCTGTTTTTGTTTGGTTTATTGTATTGTTTTTAAATCATTGGTTTCTGCTGAGACATTGGTCAGGTGTTATCTTATTAGCGATTAATGGGGAAGCTTAAGATTTGTTCAATTAATACAGGGGGCTTGAATGATTGGAGTAAAAGACAAAGATTGGGGCATTTTGTTAGGTCAAATAAGTTAGACCTGATTTGCTTACAGGAGACCCATATACCCTGGGCTAAAAAGCATTGGTTAAGTTTTAAAGGGTTTGACCTGTTGGCATGCTCCACACCGACGTCTACTGTTAGGGGGGTGGCAATACTGGCTAAATCCAGTTTGGGCGGTGCTAGATGCTACTTGGCAGATACCTTGGGCAAGTGGGTAATTGTGGAACTTGAGGTGGGGTTTACACTGTGTACAATGTATGGCTCCAATCAGGATGAACCGGAGGTCTTTGATAAGCTCGAGGTAGAATTATTGAAGTGGCCATCCTCCCTCGTAGTATGTGGTGATTGACTGATTAGGGTAGCTCCCGGTACCAACAGGTATTTAATACGTAGATTGATCAACAATCCCAACCAATCAGGTTGCTTAATGTAGATAGTTATTTTAATATCACTGTTCTTTATCTACATTTATTAGGCCCCACACCCGCACCTCATCTATACGGCAGTCGGATTGAAGATCTCCGCCAAAGAGCCCCTTTTTAGGGAGCCTGTCGGGCATTGCACCGCCGGCCCGACGAGGAGCAGCCCAAATGATGAAGCATGACACCTACAAGGGTGTGTGAGGGCATTTAAATCCGACATAAGGATTTTCCATATTGACTTTACAGTGCTTTTTATCCGCCTTAAGCCTTAGCGTTGACACTACTTCTTCTCTCTTTTCTCTGAGGAACTGTAGGAACATCTTTTGCTATTATTGTAACAGGGGCCCCTGTTCCTACTGGACCTCCCATTCCTCTGTGAGTGGAAAACGGCCTCTTCTGTCCCTCCATTTTCTCTCTCGGGGTATAAAGAACCTCATAACCCAGGGTTCACCTATTTTTCATGCCCCTTTAAGAAATACACTAAGCTGGAATATTTTCTTTCTTCTATGGAGGCGTGGAAAGTAAGTATTAAAAAACCATAGCCCACTAATTCTACTATATGAAATTGAGAAGGTTACCCACTCTCGCTCCAGATTGACTTTTGAGAGGAGATTGCTAGCGGATCCCAAATTCGTAGATGATTTAAAGAATTGGGCCACATTTTTTTTTATATAAATAGGTATAGTGCATCCCGAAACAGTGTGTGGGACTCTTTTAAGGCGGCATTGATAGGGGAGACTATCAGCTTCTCTGCTAGGCTGAGGAAAGAGGCACGAGAGGAGCAAGAGAAATTGATGGGTCAGCTGGCAGAGGCAGAAGAGCAACATCTGAGGGATATTACAGGTGGAAATAAGGCCGATAGTAGTCAGCAGAAGATACTGGCTATCAAGGCGGAAGTACATAAGTGGATAGTTCAGAAAAACGACGATGATTACCAGACACATAGGGGTAGGATGTACAAGACGGGAGAGCAGGCGGGTAAACTTCTTGCATTAAGGATCAGGCAGGGCTATGGTAGAAATATAATAACGGAAATTCATGAAGGTAACCAACAATATGTGGAACCATAGGACATCCATAGGGTTTTTAATTTTTTTAATCAAAAGCTCTATAAGGAAGAGGATAGGACAGAGCTTGCTAGCTTGGCGTTAGAAGACTTTGGTCACAATTTGCCCGAGCAGGATAGAGTGGGATTGGATAACGATCTGGCACTAAGTGAAGTGGTAGAAGCATTGCAGGAGTTATCAGCAGGGAAGGCTACAGGGCCAGATAGTCTTCCACTTGAAGTATACAAATGCTTACAAGCTGTGATAGCTCCCTGTTATTGGATTTATTTAATGGCATAATCTGCACTGGGAAAATTCCAGATTCCTGGAAAGAAACAAATATTATTGTCTTCCACAAAAAGGGCATGCCTAAGGGAGATCCGGGGTCGTATCGTCCAATATCCCTCATAAATACGGACACGAAAATGTATGCTAAGGTTTTGGCCAAAAGGCTGGGAGGGGTCATTGGCAGTTTGGTCTCCCCGTGACAGCATGGGTTTGTCCCGGGCCAAGGGACAACAGATCATATCAGGCGGGCCATCACGCTGCTTGATGTGGAAGGCTGTCGCGGGGGGACGGATTGCCATGATCCTTCTGGACGCAGAAAAGGCCTTTGATTGTGTCCCGTGGAAATATTTGTGGGGGATATTGGAACGGAGGGGCTTTGGCCCTTATATAATGAGTGCTATAAAAGTCTATGTATGCTGATCCTATAGCTAGAATTCAATTAATGGGAGGCAGCTCAGATGAAATATATATTTCTGGGGGTACTCGGCAAGGGTGCCCCTGTTCGCCGATCCTATTTGCCCTGTATATCGATCCATTGGTACGAAGGATATTAGGGTGTGAGGGCATTAAGCCAGTGGTTTGTAATGGGTTTGAAACCAAGCTGCTGGCTTATGCTGATGATTTGGCTATAACAACTATAGAACCAGAGATGGCAATGACTGCCCTTACAGAGATATCTACGGAATTTGGTTGGTGTTCAGGGTATCTCTTAAATGAAGGCAAGACCCAGATAATCTGTTTGAATAATATTATAAAGCAGGATGGAAGATACACGGACTCAGCAGTTTATTTTGGGGTTAAGATTAGTCCTGTAATGGATACAATTATTAAAGAAAATGTTCTCCCATTGGTTAACTCAATGGCGGCAGAGTTAAAGAGAATAGACTCTATACATCTGTCTATAATAGGGAGAGCCAATGTGCTTAAGATGACCATGCTCTCCAAATTACTGTAACTTTTTCGCTCTATCCCTCTTATGGTGGGAGTGGGCGTGTTAAATTCTATTGAGGCAGTTTTTATGAATTTTATATGGCAGTATGGGAAAACCAGACGCTCTCTGAAATATTTGTCTCTGCCGCAGGATAAGGGAGGTCTGGCTGTCCCTAATATTAGATTCTATCTTGTGGCCTGTCTCTTTAGTCAGATTGCAATACTATTAGATTGTGCCACAAATTTGTCTGACTGCCCGTTTGGGAATTTAAATCTCCCATCTATCTTCGAATTGCTTTTAGGGGAAGCCGTGGGGTTCTTACTGCGCAAGACTGACAGACGCTATTACAATAAACGGTATAAAGTATTGGATAGCGTCTGGAGGGTCTGGAAATCTATAAAGAAATCATTGGTAATCTCAAAACTTAATTATTATACTCCCCTCTGGAACTCCAGTATCTTTCCACATTTTAGTAATGATACGTTGTGGAGATCGTGGGAGTATCAAGGAATTAGAAGATTAGGGGATCTATTTGAAGGGAATAATATGATGAGTTTTGATGATATTCATCGGAAATTTGAAATCCCAGCCAGGTTTTAAGTTTTTACACATTTATCAAACGCTATCGAGTATTAGGCCACGGATCACCCCAGGAGGTAAAATTGATGTGTTTGAGTAGGTGTTGGGACAGGGTATTAAAATTAATCTGATTTATAAAGCGCTAATTTCAACAATGCAAGATGACTTAGATAAGGTTGAGGCCTTATGGATGTTGAAATTAGGGGATTCGGATATGGACTTAGATAAAGCGCTACAACTGGCTGGGAAACTGTTCCGCTCTGCGAATCTGAGAGCTCAACACTACAAGACGTTGTTTAACCTATACTTTACATCAGCTAAGCAATTTGATTGGGGTAAGAGGGATGACGATAAATGCCCAAGATGTCACGAGGGGCCTGCAAATCCGGTACATATGTTCTACCTCTCTAATAAATTACGTGAGATTTGTGCTCAGATCGAAAAAAAAATTGGAGAGGCTGTTAGGTGTTAAGATCAACCTATCCCCTACCCTAATGATAATAGGAACTGATTGTAACCTGGGTTTTAATAAGGAGGAGGAAGCTTTTGTTTTTATCTGTGTGGCGGTTCTCCGGATACTGTTGGCTGCAGGCTGGAAGGATACTACGGTTCCCTCCTTTCAGATGTGGCTTTCTAGACTCTTGGGGATTCATAACATCGAATCCTCCCTCTATTCCCGGAGAGGTAGGAGAAAGAGGGAGATGGGGCAGAACATATGGGCCCCCCTCATGGGTTGGAGGCATTCCCGTTTATAAAATGGCCCTTTGTTATCATACTAATGTTTATAGACTGACTGTTTTTTCTTTGTTTTTTTTACTGTGATAATCAATTTGTGCATAATGTGTTTTTTAAATGAGGTACTTATGTATTGTATTGACTGCTGATTGCACCAGGTATTAATAAGAAAAATATATATAAAAAAAAAGAAAATAAGAAATGCAACTCTTTTTTTATCGCAGACGAAGTAACGGTTCGAAGCAAGAGCACGATTCACTTGCTCAGCCTCTGCAGTGTTTATGTATCCAAGCAAGTCTGGAGTTAAAGCAATGCTCCTTAATTTTTCTTCTGCTCGTTTATGGTTCTTTTCGTGAAATCGATCATACAAAGACAATCGTTCGTGTATGCCAGATATGGGATGCAGTTTCTGATAAAATTCCTTCTCAGACATTTTTCATGGATTCCATTGGATCCTTAGATAATAAATTTTTCAGCCAAGGAATTTCAATCTTCAGGGTCTTCTCTGTGGCTTTCTGGATATTCTTCTCAGTTGCTGCACATCATCATAGGGTTGAAAAAATTGTTGCACTGTTCGGTTGTTGGTGTGTCTAGCAACCTGATCAGCAATATCTGATATATAGATTGATGGTGGGTATAAAAACTTAGATGGCCATCTGCATGATCACGTGCAGATTTTTGCCACCACAGTGGCGAACTGTAATAAATGTCTGAATGTGTGCAGCCCATGTGTAGAACACCTCCTGAAATATATGAAGCACATATTACAATTTATGTTTCTTCATTACTGTTTCAGCATTAAGAAAACACAACACATTTGGGGCTGCTTCAAATTTTATCTGATAAGATGTTAACAACATATACATCAATTAATAGTTCTATGAATGAGTATTCATATTCTTTTATGATGCAAATGTTTTACACTAACAAAACGTGGCTTTATAATGAATAGTGAACAAAAACACATTATAACTGGAGCATTCAAGCGTTGTGCTAAGATGCAACCGTCATTTATACATTTCTGTAGAATTAAGTACAATTTGCTTTTTAATGGTCATGGATTAACTTAAAGATGTTAGACCTGCATATCATCAAGAATAACATATTTATTTGAGCAAGAAGATCACAGCAAATGTGTTGCTTCATTTTGTATTGGATTAGGTGAAGATTTACAATCGGAGCCTACGAATAATAGCCTGACTTACATTATCATGCCACCCAAAAAAACCTTGCTTTAGGTTGAGCAAATGGATTTATTTGCAAGTGTAGAATCATTTTCATAGTTCAGACAATGTTAATAAACACTCGCATACATGTATTCATATGGAAAATGTTGCAAGCATGGTTTAAATATATGTTATATAAATTTCCTCATTGTGGAAGGTAGGGGGCATTCAACTAGTAGAATGATTTGAAAGGCATGTAGTAGTTTTCAGAGCAGGAAAAAGTTCATTTCTTCGTTAACAACGGGGGCAAAGACCCTACAAATTAAATGTCATACATTATAAACTTTTTTCCTGATTGAAAAACCGGGCCTCAATTACAACAAAATGACCAAGGCCTGCAAACCATTTTTTTTGCACCATTTAAAAGCACATGGATGCATCATCTGTACATAAATACAATGCATCTGTAAGCTTTTCCCAGAACTGGTGCACCATTGGTTGTCGTGCACCAGTGCAGGAACCCTTGCCCCATGGTGCAAGGGTGCCTGCGTCACAGGGATGATTCCTGATGTTGCTGAAACAGGACAAAATGAGGAGAAACAAAGGTATTCTCCTCACTGGGGAACTCCTGTGCCTCCCGTGGAGCGGCATATAAAAACTGACGATTTCCGAGGTTTATGGAACTGTGTAAATCTGGGAGTGCAGGAGAATTTATGGATATAACATGGGAAAATCCACTGCAACACACATGGTACGGCCCATCGCGGAGAGTTATGCATGAAAGAAGAACATATTTACAAGGCAATGAAAAGCCACGCATCGTGAATTTGCTTGGGAAAGTTATATAGGCCACCACACAGTGCCAGCATCGTAAGGACCTTGTAAATGAGGCTCATCATCTATCTCTAAATGGTTTTTGTTGTTGTTCTCATTCGCTTTCAACCACCTTAAACCAGCCGCCTGTTTGTAGCCTTACTTGGTGACCTGGGATGTCTTTGGCTTATTATGTAGAGTCTCTCGGTGCCTCAGTCTGTAAGGGTACGTTTTCAGGCCGGAAGGTTATTTCCCCTGCTGAAAAAAAGGGGGTAGGTTGGATTTACTCCAGCTAGGTCCTTGAGAACCTGATGGACATTATCGATAGCCTGGAAAGGCATGAAGTGATCCAAGGAGTATCCAAAAAGGCATAATCATAGGACCCACCGGAAAAAAAAAAAGGCTAATTGCACTGGATCCCAATATGCAATTATTTTCTTACTGCAAGTTCTAGACCTATCCATCTTGGATACTTCATATAATGAGGTCAACCAATTGAATGTTTGGGGGAACTGGATCTACCCAAGAGATCTGGCAGGGCCTACGATGTGACTATTGAGGCTGAAGATTATCAAGGACAGGTTTATGTGCTCTTAAGATACTCTCGTGTCTTCCCCACATCTTCCCAGAAAACAGCGAAGGAGGGACAGTCCTTGAACATATGTGTGTCTGATACTTCAGCCATCCCACATTTGTTGCACACAACTTGTGGCCCTTTCAAGAATTTAGATAATCTAAGAGGGGATAGGTATGCCCTATGAGCAGTGAACAGGTGATTCCGCTTCAGCCAAGCAGGTTTAACTAGTCTGAAGAGTGTTCTATCTATCTCTCATTTTTTTTTTTTCAACATCTATCTCTAAATGTTGGAAAATTTGAAAAAAGTTACTTTTTGGAAGCATTAATGCATACATAGATGTACATCTGCCAAATGTATTCATCATACGCTTGCACAGAAAAGTATCCCAAGAAATATTTCACCTTTACATATTACCAGAGGTATAATTTAAAATGAAATAAATATATGTATATAAATGAGGAATAAATGAACCTGCACAAACGCTTTGGGTCCGTGTCCGTTTTTTAGGAGGACTTCTGACAAGTAAACAGAAGGATACTTGTGATATATATATATATATATTCACTGAAAAAACCAAAGGTTTCAGGGGCGTTATAGTTAGGAATTGGCATTTAAAAAAACCTTAGAAATTCACTGAAAAAACCATAGGTTTCAGGAGCGTTATAGTTAGGTGGACATTTCCCTTGTACAAATCCCTAGAAATTCCCCTGTTATAGTTAGTTCAGCTAACTATAACTTGCGCCCCCGCAATGCACTGCTGATGACGTCACATATTACATCACTCATGACATGCCAATTCCTAACTATAACGCCCCTGAAACCTTTGGTTTTTTCAGTGAATTTCAAAGGTTTTTTAAATGCTAATTCCCATCTTTAACTTATCTCTGAAGATATCATGTTTAATGATTTTGATTGGACTTGTATATTTTTCAAATTCAGTGTGTCAATTTCATTAATTACGTTTTTTTAAAAATACTTTTTTATCACCATTTTTTAAACTTATTTTTTCAATTAATTCTTTTAAAGATAAAAAAATATTATTTGAACTTAATGGGTTTTTCAAAATATTTTTTTAACTATATGTGCAAAACTTTATTTTATATATTTTTTGCAATGTTTTTGGATCCGCGCACCCTAAGCGCACCGTTCCCGATCCCTACGCGATAGCATCCGCGCATAGTATGCATTTAGTGCGCAATTGCAATGCAACCGGTACGCGACTCCCAGCGTATATGCGACACGATCAATGTACATAACGCGACGTTTACGCGCTTCCGCTTGCGTCATCTGCGTGGTAGGTGCGCGGATCCCGCGAAATATTTAACATTTAAAAAAACATATATATATATGTATTTCATGTGACTATTAATTGAAGACAAACTCTAAACTAGTCTTAAAACTAATATATTTTTACATCTAATCCTATAATTTTTTTAATTCAATTTCGCGGATGCGAGCTGGGTGCGTGCTTCGTAAGCGCAGGGTGTGCGGATCCCATGTGACCTGCAAAAAAAGAGATTTGATTGGTTCATTACACTTCCTCTTCTAACTATCGAAAGACCCCACCCATTTCAATCATTCTTCTTTGACCTTCTTTAGAGCACCATCTCTTTGGAGAGAAGAAGATTTTTTAGACTAAGTTTACACTTAGCTCTAACTTTTTTCAACCAAAAATGGCTTCAGAGCAGCAGGCATCACCTGCATCACCTCATACTTCTGAGGATGAATTTTTGGCGGAGGCACCACCCAAAAAACGTTTTTCTTCAGTGGTGTGGACATTTTTTACTTTTCCCGAGGGGCAGAATAAGACCAATGCCACCTTGGTCATGTGCAAGATTTGCAAAAGAGTCCTGTCGCGAGGGGATCCTAACAAGAAATACTCTTGCGGCACGGCAAGTATGATGAAGCACATGAGGACCCTTCATCCGAACAGTCTTGCACGAGAAGAGTGCCGACGGATGAGAAACACTCCTGCTCCTGCGCCATCCACCTCATCGCAGCCACGCACATCAAGAGTGCATCCATCAGCCTAAACCTTGGACATCCGTCCTCAATTTCAATTTTTAAAAGTGCTCTGCACTAAGTGCAATGCGAATTTGTGCTATGGTGAGCAGTCGATCGATCTGATCTGCCGCTGCCAAGAAAGTCACATTTGCTAGTTTTTTTTTTTTTTTTTATAGTTCCCTGAAGTTCATTGTTTGGTTTCTCCTGTTTTTTATTTTTTTTTTTTGCAGAAAAAAAATCCCCCAAATTTTAAAATTGTTCAGAAAACCCCAAAAAAATTATAAAAGAAAAAAGTTCTTGTAAGAACTAACTTTCCTGGTTTAAAAAAAGCTAAATTTCTTTGTTAGTTTAGATGAATGTATGTGTAGTACATAATTGACTGAATTAATGCATTAGTAGCGTATGGTGAATGTATAAGTGCAGAAGTATGAGGAAGTGCTGCAGCATCACACAGTAACCTCTTTAACTGCAGTGTGCTGTAGTACTTCCGAAGCACAGGGATGCAACATATGTACATAAATATGTTGCACAGCTATGCTTCTGTCTGCACGGCTGCTTAAACTGCAGCCATGTGGTGACACAGGCACCCTTGCACCATAGTACAAGGATATCTGTCATGTGCTGTTTGTTTTTCTGCAGGAAGACACACCTTCCTGCACAAAAACAATGAGAAAATGCATTTTTCTCCTTCAATGTAGGCTGAACATTTCAGCATGCATTGAAAATATAAAAATGTGGAGAAATGAAAACAATTCTCCTTGTTGTGCTTTCCTACACCAATTTTAGAATGGTGCACCATTCACACACATATCGAGATTTATGATTTATGATAAATCTAGACATGTGTCTTGTTCTATGAGTATTCAGTGCAATCATGCACAACAACACTTATAGAACACCCTTTCAAAACAAAGTGGTCTGCATGATGAGGTTGTATTTACATGGAGTATAAAAAGTGCACTGAGTGCCTTTTCCTCTCTTTGTAAATATGAAAGAGTATCTTACACAATAACTATGTTACAAAAAGTGACATATTTCCGTTTTTAAAATTCCTTGCGAATGATAAAAGGTAAGTACAGAGTTTTGTCTGCAAAGCTGTTCAAAAAAGAATGATTGAAATATTTGCGGTCCTTCAATAGCTAAAATAGGAAATATGATGAACCCCTCAAATCTCTTTTTTTGCAGGTCACATGATATCTGATTATGGTCAGATTTCAAAACTACATAGGTATAAACAGAGTGTTTTTAGAAACATGTTTCCACTTTGTAGCTTCTTGCAGACCTCCTCATTCTGCATATTGAGACTTAGTTAAACTTACCTTCACAGTAATAGGAATAAAAAATGGTACACATTTTTTTCACATTTTCATTCCAATTTAAATTCTTAAACCTTGCTTATTTTAAAATTTGGATCTGTGAAAGAAAAGAAAAAAAAAATTATAACATGTAATAATACATTTTTTACAACACAGCATAATTTCCACAAAGTAATTTTTTTGACTTTTGTGTCAAAGCCTGACTCATTTAATCAAAGCATAAGCAAAAACTGCCTTCTAATGCTACTAAAACTTGACAAGACAGGTTTTAAAACATTTATCTGTCAGCAAATACACAATGTTACCAAATGCTTCTCTCACAGTGGTTCCCAAATGCACACATACTCACTGTGTGATTCTAGACAAACAACACTATCCCTTGCACTATACCAAAACACATTTCTTCACCTAGAAGAAGTACTACATTTTAGTATAGAAACATAACATAACTCATTTCACAAATTCATAAACAATGACTAGTTTCTAATTCTACCAAAATATAAAAACAGCACAGTTATCTGTCTGCAAACACATGAAAAACACAAATGCTTATCACAGAATGGTTTCTACATGCACACACACTGTCAATAAGATTGTAGTTGATAATATTCGGCTACTGTAACATCGCTATATTGTATTTCACAACATGTTAAGATGGCGCTGATAGATGTATCAGTAAACATAGTCTATCTTTGAAGTCCTTCTTTAATGTCATTGAATTAGGAAGGATGTAAATACAGGAAGTGCACAATGTTAACCACACCGTGATAAAGCTGCAAAGCGAAACGCGTTGGTGAGGCGCTACCTTGCCCATTAAATCTTGCAACTTACACTCCTGCGTGTCCTGGATTTCTTTTGGATTAACAAAAGTTGGTGATGAATATATATATATATATATATATATATATATATATATATATATATATATATATATATATATATATATATATATAGTAGTGAATACAGGGTTCTGCTTGCACACATTGCTATGTTAGCATAAGCGTATTAGAAGTTTAAACGCCATTTTGCCACTTTGCCGCGTTTCCACACAATACTACATGTAACTGTTGTTGTAAGTTAAACTGCTTGCTTTTCTTCGCATGAGAACGGTCTGCTTTTCACATCCCTAGACTTACACCACAACCTTAGTCTGTACACTGTGTGCAGAAGTCTTCAAGGTCATAATTACAATGTAGACTGTTGATTCAGGTTGATTGGCCCCCGCTCGAGACACAACACGCACACAGCTGCAACTAACTGAAACTCGAGTGCCTTTAATATTGCTTTGCATGCATGATTCGGGCACTTGGAGAGAAAAAACCTTTCCAGTGACAGAGCTTTGCTGATCCTGAGATGTGATTCACCTCTGCTGATCTTGGAGGTATGGTGTTCCCCGTTTAAACCTAGAGACCTTCTATTATCATTATAAAACCTAGCTCCTAGCCTGGGGAGGGTGGTACACAAGGCGCTATATGATCTGTTTCCACTAACATTGTAACATGATTTCTCCCTTTGTGTTTTATGGAATTGTAACAATGCTGATTAGTTTATTTCTAATAATTTGCCTGCTTGTGTTAGCCAAAATACTGCATCTTAGAGCACGTAGTTAAAAATAAACATTTTAAACGTTTCCGTGTCTCTGATTACTCACGTTGTGGACTGGTATGAGAATAAAAATGAAAGTGTTCTTGATTCCCAACATTCCTGAGAGTACCCTAAGTCGCTTGTTCTGGGTTGTCTAATCATTGGTAGGTTCGCTGTAGTACGGAGAACAAATGAGACACTGATGTTAGTCGGATAGGGGTTCTGGGTACTGAGGTGAATTTTTGGTACACCATAATTCACTGATGTCCTGGTTTCCTGTGCATATTTCTGTGTATGAGCAGAATCCCAGCAACAATATATACATTCTTCCTCGCATCCACACTCCATTGATGCGTAACAGGGCGGCACCAAGCACCACAAAACTTCACAGCAGGGGCTAACACACATTTATGGATGTGCGAAAGAGGAATTCATAAGGCGTCTCCACGAGATGCAGTGTTAGGTGCAAAAAACAATTTTTTTTGCGGTTATATCTATATATCCTCAAACTTTCCCGGGTGCAGTCTCCAGCGGTGGTGAACCGCTACACAGTAATCCACAGGGGTGAACAATTCATGTTCAAACAAAAAGAGTGCACTCACGGGTGAATTATAACAAAAATGCATTTCATGTACAAGCCTTCAAGCGCTGACATGCTTGAATGCGTGAATTGTTCGCTCCTGTGGATTTGTATATAATATACATTTACTCCAAAATCAGACATACACCACTTTGCTGGTGAATCGGTCCTTGTGTTACTAATATTTAGCTGGAAAAAATGTGCGCTGCTTATTCTCTTAAACTTGCCAGATGCCAAATCATGACTGGAGTTTATGATAGGAACCTGTAGCATCACCAACTCACACTGTATCCATATGAGAATCAATGAAATATTGATGTCTTTTCACTGATTGATCTTGAAGAAGCTGTTATGGATTGGGGATTTAGATTTGTTCAAAAAGTTTGAATTAACTTATTTTTAGCTTTTCATACATAGAAATCATTACTCATTTGCATTAGTGCAAAAATATTTTTGAAACTCATGTAATATATGATGTTTTCACTTTTTTTTATACATTTAGTGACCGTGATATATTAGTTGTAAGTACATATATTTTGTCGGAATTAACATTTATGTTTTTTAAATGGGAATATTAGACACTCCTGAAATTGAATAAAGGTATACGAAAACCATGTAAAGTTATCAATTGTAATTACATTGTTTTCCAAAAGTGCATATTAAGAAAACAAAAGCAATTGCATTAGTGTAAAATTTCAAAATGCTGACACAGGCATAGGTTATTATTATTTCCAGAAACACACCAAAACAGACTGTTAATTGATTATTATATAATTTTATGCCATGGAAATAAATAACACACAACTCTCCCATCATTCACAAACACAATTTTTTTATAATACTGAGGTTATATCACACAATTGCAACTTAGATATTACATTTATATATCATACCTCTAGTTTTCCGTAGTTTTGTAAATATCTTAGGGTAAATTTCTCTTGAAGCCTGTTTATGAGATCTGATTGTGATCTAATTCCAGAAACACCCAAACGTTGGCACGCATTAATCAGCTCATCATTTGTAGCTTATAAAAATACTGGGTGTTAAAACTGATTATAATAATTAAAGTCCACTCCAACTACCATAATATAACAGCTAATTGTAGTTAAAATATGTTAAGGAGATCATAGACATGTGGTTGCTCTTTTTTATGTCACAAACGCATATTACCTATAACACATTGCACTTACATGTATCCTCTTCAGAGTGTAATTTATAAATGCACAAAATTCTCATTGGTTCAACATAGAACAAAATCAAAAAGAATCGTTCAATTAACAAAGATGTATTTCGAGAAGGTTTAATGCCTTCATACATGCAGTTTGGAGAAAAGCACATTTAGCTTAGAAGCAAAGTCATGTAAAGAACTGGCAAAGCACCAAGGCCAGAAGAATAAAAAGGCAGACAAATATTTTGGCAGCAACATCTTCTTGTGCATATGACCTTGGCAGAGTGGTGCACACATAGATGTACTCTTTCTCATAGCTCCCCTTCATATAACACACATATGTAATATGGCAAATGCACAATGCAGAGGATCAACAAAATGCTTCCAAATTAATATTCAGAATTACAATTGAGAGTAGGGTACATTACATGCACATTTCACATGAAATCCCTAATATTTCTTCATTTGTCAATTAAGCCTCCTTGTATAAACCTGAAAACCTATTAGCAACAAACATCTTAAGAAAAAGTAGTATAACCTGAAAGTATGAAATATCTGGGAGGACAGCCCGTGCATCCATCATGGAGACAGAATTGACTCTGTCCCTATGGTGGAGAGGCCACAAACTAATTCCAACATGACTGCCAAGCAGTCGGTCATGTATAGGGGCATTAGCAGGATGCATATTCATGGTGGTTACTGCCAATGCATTTTACTGTTTGCTACAGGGCTATCTGGCAATGACGCAGCCCTGTAGCTAACAGTATTATTTTTTTTATTTTCAAAAAGGAAATCTAAAAATGTTATTTTCTTTTTAAAAAGAAAAAATCTAACATCCCTCTCTAATGTGGGAGTCTTCGCCCATGGCAGAGGGAAGCATTACAATGGTTTTATTTTCCCTTACCGCCAAGTTTTACCTGACGATAAACAACAGTAAAAAAGTCACTCCATGTCTGCCCACCTAAATTGTTAGACAATATCAGACCACAGGAGGTAGCCCGTAAACCACAGTGAGACTGGGGCAGTACATTATATCAAACAACAATGTCTCAATGTGGAATTCATTTTAAAGACAAGTTATGCAAAAGTAGACCGTAAATTAGAGAACTTATTAGAGAAATAAATCCACATAGGGAAGACACAGGGAGACGGAAGGTGTAGAGATGCATATATTTAAGAATGCTCAACACATGATGGACCTATTACGTCATATGTACATATCATATGGACAAGAAGCACTGCGTGACATTTACTGGCAATGTAACCAACAAAATACTGTGCACAAGTGCTCGTGAAAATTGTGACGGCGCAAGTGACACATGAAGTGGTATATACAGCGGTGAAAAAGGGCGCAACAGAAAGAGCAATGGTACATTAAATCTGGCGAATTTAGGGCATTCAAACAATTAATGTTGAAGGATTTCAAGGAACAGTAGAGCAAATGCCCATGGCCAAAAGGGCGCCAAAAGTAACGCTGTTTAAGTCGACGGCGTTTCGGCCTATAACGATCTAGGCCATCATCAGGACTGGTTACACATACTTGGGGCAGTGTTGTAGCCAACCGGAAGACAGACTCAACCAGCGGGACACGGCCCATTGGTAGATAAGCACAACGGAATAGATAAAAACAATGGTCACTCAGTCAAATATTCCTACCTTGAGTGAACATCCGCCAGTCTGTGAAAGTGGTACGAGGACTCATCATAAGCCAACTGTCCAGAGTAGGATTATAATTAACCAAGAGGAGGGGTCTACGGTGATGAAAGAAAGGAGATCTATGGCCGACACATTATGTGAGAACCCGACCACACACAGACCTACCCCCAGCGTCAACCCAGTATACAGTAGTACTAGCCAATGTCCCCAGATTGCAACAGGGGATGACTGAAAACTGCGAGAGCCTGAGAAACAAATTGTTATCCTGGCTAGGGAACAAGATATGGCTAACTGATAGACTCTTTCAAGAGTTTAAAATGGCAAGAAGGGTGAGGTTGGTAGGGAGAGGGATTAAGGATTTGGCTGGTGATTGTGTCATATTAAACTTTAAAACCCCACAATGAATTGATGTGATCCTAAACAGGGCTGGAAGCAGTTTGATCTCTGCACAACATATCAATATTGTCCCGTTAGGATTTTTCTATAAACCCAGCTACTATGGATATAACAGTCAAAGCAGGGAAGTCCCACTGGTAACACAGAACTTAAGGGATGGCGTATCTACATATAATCGTTTTAATGTATTAGCAAATTTGGAAGAAGTGGACTGACTGAAGGGATCTGGTATTAGTATAGATAAACTTAATCGTAGGAGTAGCGAGTATGAAAAAAGCATAGGTACAGTAGCCCCTGATATATGCAGTAGGAATAATAACTTTAGGATCCATATGGATGAGAATATTAATGGGGGAAGGGATATATCTGGCTTATATGATTACGCGAGGCAATGTGACGTACCTAATTCAATCTCGGTGCATACTTCTGATGAAATGGTCTCCTCAGCTGCCTATGTTAAAACATCCATTCCCTCTCTACCTATAAGTGAGGCTGCCCCAATACTATGTCTTACGCAGGAGGATAGTCATTTGATATCTAATAGTGGGGAAAATTTAGATATCTATGAAAATGATATTGGCACTGGCAGCTGTAACTTCATGTTTTGGAATGTAGCCGGTTTAAAATCAAAGGCAAGGAATATGGTGTGGAATAAATTTGGGCAGAAGTTTGAACTCATCAGCTTACAGGAAACATGGCCAGTGGAGCCTATACATATAAATGGCTACAAAACCCTACATACGCCAGCAATACCTTCATCGCACGGAAGAGCTAAAGGGGGTTTATGTACCTATGTTTCGAATCTGATACATTTTGGTAATATTGATGTGGTAGGGGAGGATTCTTTCTATCACATCATTAGTTTACCTGTGGATAAAACCTGCACAGTAATATTAGTGAACTACTATAATAACTTTCCCCATGATCAAACAGAGGATCATTAAAGCCATATATTGTCATCTTCAGAAGATACAGGAATCTGTAAGTAGGGATTTATTGGTAGTCTGGGAGGTGATTTTAATTCTGGGTTATGTCACCATTCAGAAACCGGGAATTGTGGTATAACATATGATATGGAAACGACCCTCCCCCATTTTCCCCACTCAAAGTATGGCGAAAGCTTAAATGATATAGTGTTCCAACTTGATTTAGGTTTTGCTAATATTCTATGTTCCCCTCCTGTTATTTTTGGTCCTACTTGTAATGGCCGTGGAATTTATTCCACAATAGATTTTATTTTGGTGTCTAACAGGCACTGCTCAAGAATGACTAGCTTCCGTACTCATAAGCGATCATTTTCCTCAGAGTCTGGGTATTCTATTATTTAGAAAAGAGGAAATGAGAGCTAAAAGCCCTAATCCCATACTGGGAGATATCTTTCTTTCCAGGCAAAATGGATATATTTTACGATGGGATAAAATAGATCCAAATGAAGTAATGAGTAGGGTCGTAATGAAATGCAATGATAAGATTATGGTCTGTCTGAATGAGAATTCCACAAGCAAGGAAATCATTAACGGTTTTATTGCTATTACAGACCATATTAAGGAGGCCCTTACTGGTAAAATCAATAATAGGATTGGAAACCAGAAGAAAGAAGGGTGGTTTGATCCTAACTGTACAAGGGCCTATAGGAATCTTAATAATGCCCTGAATATGGAAGATAAAAATAAGACATGATCAGATGAGCCCACAAAGAGTATAACTGTGCCTTAAAAGTGAGAAGAAATGTATTAAAAGCAGAGGCATGGTTAGCTCTACGCGAAGCCTCTGTCAGCAGTGACTCTAGCGCCTTTTGGAAGGCCGTTAGTGCCCCTTTCTTGATAGTTAGAGATATAGCCACTATAGAGGCGGCAATAACGTAGCAGGCGTGGATAGAGCACTTCTCTGCTCTGTATAACGATCCACACTTAGGACCTCAAATTATTACAGAAAATGAGGTTGGGCAAGTAAAACCTCCAGAGGTCCAAGGGGCACAACTGCATTTTGACCTTAGCGAGGTAAATCTGGCTATTGCTGAAAGCCTGGGGGGAAAGGCCGCTGGCCCGGATGGTGTCCCTGGTGATATCTTTAAAACTAATATGGAATTATGGGCCCCATTGCTGACACAAGTTTTTAATGCCTGTGGCTCCGCTGGTTTTCTATCCACATGGTATGAATCCATTTTGGTACCTATTTTTAAAAAAGGTGATAGGGCTGACCCGGTTTGTTACCGGACAATATCCCTGCCGGATTCTACCATGAAAATCGTGGGTCGAGCAATACTGAACAGATTACAAGACTGGGCGGAGGAACAGACAGTGATAAGTGACCTGCAATATGGTTTTCGCAAGATGCTAGGCACAATTGAGCTGGGCCTTAATTTTAATATTTTAATGAACAAGTACAATAAAGCTAAATAAGGACCCTAATACATGGCATTCGTCAATTTATCATCGGCGTTTGACTGTGTAATCCATAACAAATTATGGTTGATTTTAGAGGAGATGGGTGTGGAAGTGGTTTTGATTTCTTATTTAAGGCAGCTATATCAAGGGACAAAGGCGCGGGTTCGTTTTGGGGCAGGGGGTAATGCACTAGACACTTTAAAGTGAGGTGTGGTGTGAGACAAGGCTGCGTTCTTGCACCATTTCTTTTTACATTGTATATAAATAGTTTAGATAGGGTTTTAGTACAGGAATGCAGGGATTTACCAGAAGCCGATAAACGACCTATCCCTGCATTACTATATGCAGATGATGCAGTTCTTATGGCTCGTACATCACAGGGACTTCAAAGGGTTGTAAATAGCTTTGCAAATTTTATGGCAGAGAGGGGCTTGACTATTAATTTATCTAAAACATTTATAATGAATTATTTGACAGGTGCCTATGGCACCTGTCAAATAATTTAGTAATGACAAACAGGGCACTCCCCCCTCTTTACTCTGTTTCTTCTTATGTGCCGTAGTAGATGTTTTCCTCTTCCCAATAATGACTCGGAGTGGTTTTCCCTTTAAGGTATCTGTAAACCAATATAATTCAGTGTAGGCCCCTTATTTACAGATTACTATAATCAAACACAATGTCTCACAGACAACACTGAGCGAAGTCTCTAAAATGTCCGTGTATCTATTAATGAATCCTAGACCAGTGGTATAGTCCTTCCAGTACGTCAAGTTCTAATAATGCCCTTACACTTTCGCGGATATAAATAGGGACACAGTACCTTCGTGCAGGCAGGTTACAGTGCTACCCCAAGAGTCGTGGCCCAGCCCAGCCTCCTCCGGTTGATGACGGGCAAGGACGGGCCCCGCCCTTGGCCCGGGCGAGTCCCGCGCTGCGGGAGCCCTGTGCCCCTTATAAGCGCCTCCTGGTGCACGAAATGCAGGACGCGGCGTGGGGCGCTGCACGGGGTGATGGGTAGTGTAGTTCCTCCTACCAGATCAGCCTCAGTCAGATGTCAGGCAGTGCCGATTCTCGCGCGTCTCAGGAACAGGTTCCTTGGGCAAATGCGGTGCAGCCGCACTCAGGTGAATGTTTCTCCAGATCAGGGGGGAGTAAATCGATGGTTCTTCAAAGATCACGGGTTCTTTGAGGATTCAGTCTCTCTTATTCCTTATTTGCTGTAAGAGCCGGAACACGTCGTCTTCTTTTTGAAAGGCCTGCCTGGAATTTGGCCTTCTCTACTTCACTGTGCATGATTTCTGTGTGTCCACTCGACTCGGAGTTTAGGATTCTGACGTCAGGTCACATGCTCGCTCCCATTCCCCATTACCATACAGCATGATCAATGATTTTGATAAACCATTTATACCAACATGTCAAGTCTCTGACTTTGAAAAGTCTATAACACATTTAAATTGATACCTGTGTTGATTCCAGAAGTAGCAGGATTTTATCTTCATTCATTGTTTTGTCTTCTTCTTTAATAACATTTTCATCTCTGCACCTCAATGGCAACCCTTTCTTCACTTCACAGGGTTGGCACCTTAGGGCCCACCCTGATTGCACTACCGACCCAAGGCACAACGTTTGAGGAGTCCAGTTGTGTACAATAAGGGTTTTTCTGGTCATGTCTTAAAACATTATTAGGCAATAACAAATATGTAATATAAAACAAACTATTTTAGGTTTATAAGAAATAATTCATTTCAAAGATATTGCTTCAAGTTTATTATAAATATAGTAAGTTATCATCTTGGTGTAATATAAATGATAAAGTCAAAGTAGCAATAGTTTTATTCGACATTTTAGAGTTATAATAACAGAAAAGAAATGCATCCTACAGAAGACCACAGAAGAGCTTAAAATAATAATTGTTGCAGTGGTGCTTATTACACATGAATTTTGAAATGTGCACACATCATTCAATCAATCAATCAATTAATCAATCAATCAGGATTTTTAGAGCAAGGCTAATCACCATGAGGATATCCAGGCACTAGAATCATGAGCAATCATTTGAAGAGCTATTTTTTGACTTCCTTTCTGAATTCCACGAGAAAGAGTGCTGTACGGCGATGGAAGTAAAGTCCATTCCAGGACGTGGCAACAAGGTAAGAGAAGGGGCATCCTCTGATGCAGCTTCAGCAGATGTCGGGAGTGTGAGCAAGGGTGATGGGGAAAAGCACAGGTGTCTGGATGGCTGGTGGTAGTTCAGTGTGGTGGATAATGCATGCTGGTCCATGGACTTGGAGGCCTATTATGCATATATCAGCATCTTGAATTGATATCTCATTTGGATGGTAGTCAATGGAGGTACCCGAGGTGGTGGATGACTAGTGCTTGGGTGGCGTTTTTCCTGGTATGTACTTCGAGTTTTGGAAGATCTTTCGGTGCATCTGCATGGTGTTGAAGCTGAGGGAGGAGGAAGCTGTGTTGATCTGGCATTTCATTGTGATTTATCTACCCAGGATGATGCCACGGTTATGGAGGTGGTCTTTTGCTGTAGGTGTGGGTACAAGTTCAACAGACCACTAGGTTTCATTCCTCTGGGAATTGTTGTTTCACAATATCACCGATTCTGTCTTGTCCATGATGAGCTTCAGGCAGTTAGTCTTTATACAGTCGGTGATGCTTGTCAAGCATTTGTGGTAGCTGGTGCTGGTGGAGGCGGGGTTTTTCTGAGAGCGTGATGATCAGCTGGGTGTCATCTGTGTAGGAAATGATGTTGATACCATTGGTCCGAACAATGTGCAATGTAGCAACGACTATGATAAATTCGACAACATGTAGTACTACATTTTTATTGTAATAGTGGAACTGCTTACAAAACCCACTAAAATGAAAATAAATGGTCAAATAACTTTCAGGAGTACAAATGCCCTTTTAAATCACATTGTCGAAAACACAAAATAAAAATATTAAAAAAGAATTATATATTTCTAAAGGACATGAAGCTTTGGACATTAAAGACCCTCATATAAATCTCAATGTTAGAAATATAAACACAACAGATGAATCAATTGGAAAAAAAAAGAATTTTAAAAGAGACGCCTCTCCAATGTAAAAGTCCTAATAACCCATTCAAATAGTAATCAACACACATGGTGTCAAATACTTGAACATGGATACACACTGTTTAAGATATCTGGTTCCATCGCATTATGTGATACCAAAGGGGGATGATGAATGGAGCATTTGAGCACATCAAACACTCACCCCCAGTCAACTGATCTAGGTTTAATCAATCATCATTCTTTAGCTTACTCCACCACCACAGTTCAGACATGGCCATATGCAAATCAGTCTGACCCTGTGCCTCATGGGAACAGTCCAGCCCGAACAGCCAAGCCATGTCTTCCCTGGACCGGAAACAAGCATCCTGGGACCGGTTTCTGACTATTCAGCCATCATCAGCCAGGCTAGCTTGAATCCAGTGGCAGAGTGAGCAGGGACCCACGTCTGGGCATACCCTACCAACTTAGGGCAAAAAAAGCGATACCAAAGGGGGATGATGGACGGAGCGTTTGAGCAAATCAAACACTCACCCCAGTCAACTGATCTGGGTTTAATAAATCATCATTCTTTAGCTCACTCCACCACCCCAGTTCAGACATGGCTATATGCAAATCAGTCTGACCCTGTGCTTCATGGGAACAGTCAAGCCCTAACTGCCAAGCCATGTCTTCCCTGGACTGGAAACAAACATCCTGGGACCGGTTTCTGGCTCTTCAGCCGTCATCAGCCAGGCTAGCTTGAATCCAGTGGCAAAGTGAGCAAGGGGCCCACGTCTGGGCATACCCTGCAAACTTAGGGTGAACAAAGCGATACCAAAGGGGAATGATGGACGGAGCGTTTGAGCAAATCAAACACTCACCCCCAGTCAACTGATCTGGGTTTAATCCATCATCATTCTTTAGCTCACTCCACCACCCCAGTTCAGACATGGCTATATGCAAATCAGTCTGACCCTGTGCTTCATGGGAACAGTCAAGCCCTAACTGCCAAGCCATGTCTTCCCTGGACCGGAAACAACCATCATGGGACCGGTTTCTGGCTATTCAGCCGTCATCTTCCAGGCTAGCTTGAATCTAGTGGCAAAGTGAGCAAGGGAACCACGTTTGGGCTTACCCTGCCAACTTAGGGCATTATGCATCACAAAGGGAAGACATAGTAGCCTAAGGTGTGCACACTTCTTATTTGCTCCAAAAAATATTTGTGAGGTGTGCATTTTCTTCATTAGAAAATGCATGTTTTCTTAGTTTTACCAATTCATAGTTCTACTTAGAGTAGTTGATAGCTCTGCCTATTGTCTGTAGAACTACTGTCCAAAATACACCTGTACAATGAATAGTAGTAAATGTATGATGTATTTTACGTTATATGTATCACTTGACCATTATGTTAGAAGGCATACATTCATAGCAGTATAAATACATCTCTATCTAGAGTTACCAAATTAAATTTATGGTGAAATATATATATATGGAACATGCATAGGCATCACTGTATGTGTACAGAGAATCTCATATTGAGATTTGCCTTTGTGAATGTTGCCCAATGCATAGGATGTATGTTCTTGTGCTATGACATGTCCAGTAACACTTATTGAAAAGAACAGCAGAGATCTTGCCTTTATCTTGAAAAAACTATATTCTAAGTAGTTGTTTGAAATACGCATTATATCAGATTAAAACAACAAAATACTTACCTTCACAAATACCGCTAGCAATAATTATGTACTTTGTTTTTTGCCAAGAATTTTCATTGTCCACTTGTAATTCCTCCTCCTTTTGATCATGCAGTATGGATCTTTTGAAAATATGAACTAGGATATAAATATAGAAGATTATATTCAATGTTTCATTTATTAGTTGATATTTGCACTTTATATATACTCCAATAGTGTAGAATTCATTATATTTATGTGAGGTCAATTCACAAAGAATGGATCAGATGTTTATGAGGATCAAAGTGTTCCTTAAAAATTGTAATTTGCACATAAACAAGAAAGTTCGGGATAAGTGAAATGTCTTGTAACACCAAATCTTTTTTCCATCTAGCTTGAAAATCATAGTATAAATATTAACAACAAATGAGTGAGCATATTTTAAGGTACACAAGTCACACTCCATAAACTGACCATGTATATAGTTTTATTGCCAGGGTGAAACGTGCATGACCTGCAATATAAATTGCATGCTGCCTTTAATAAATAATAGCGAAAACTATGTTAAATGCGTAGAAAAAGAGGTAGCATGAAATTGAATGACCAAACCATTAATTAAACAATGATCTGTAATGCAAATTCCGTTGGATTGTATGTGATAACAAATGTTATTGCTTTCATTTTTAAATTGACACACAAATAGCAATATTGATACGGGCACTCAAAATGAGTTGTACCCACAAGAGAGATAACTGACAGTGCTTCTTTCACAGAAAATTGCAGAATACCAGAAATAAGAAGAAACAGAGTTTATACTATTAACAATGGCTTTTGGGAAAATAAATGATTACTTACTAGGAATATCAAATGAAAGCTTCTAGTTTGCATCAACAGCTAAAATTGCTGGATGGTGTCCACATATAATGCAATAGAAGTCGTAAGAATATTTCCTCATTGTTGAGAAATGAAAGAATGTCTTTCTAAGAGTGTCATGATGTAATTTCATCACCATGAAATCTTCCATTGTAGTTAAGAAACGTCCAATTGCGGTGTGGTTCTATTGAGTATAAATCATTGTGAATATTACTAACACAATTTGTTAGTATTTTTCATATTTTATTTAAATGTAACCACAGACTATCACACCCTAATGTTAAATACAACAAAAGTAATGAAATGTGTTAATTATCACACACATCCTCACTAACATATTGAAGGATAAAGGAAAGGTTTTTGCCTTTGAATTAAAGATAAAAGTATTGCCTCCTAATAAGAACTTTTTGATCTTTAACCGTTGATGACACACAACAATTAGCGTCTTTATAAGTATGGTTTGAAGTATTTGCCAAACGCCTTTCTTACTTAGGTGCCGATCACGGTTCGGCAAAAACCGGGTACGAACCGTCGGACGGGGCAAATTCTCCGTCCGACGCGTACCCGGTCGCACCAAAATACAAACATGGAAGTACGATTCGCACGGACGCAACAGTTCCGTACGAATCGTACAAAAGCCCGACCGACTAAAAAAACCATACAAATGTGATCCAGGAAAGCGCCGACGCGACGTCGGGACGCACGCAGCCTGCCATTCACGAACCAGGAATCACGATTCGCACCGACGTCATCCCGCACGGTGAATATTTTCCGACAGCCAAAAACTCCCCGGAAATCAGGACGACGCGAACAAGGAGTACCTGTACGCGACGGACAGACATGGACCCGAACCTACGTGTCCTCCCGGCCCTCATAGCAGTCGACCTCCTCCACAGGTTACGACGCAGACGCCGCAGAAGGTCAGAACAACAAAGGGAGGGGGGAAATGGGGGTGGGGGGGCAGGAGCATGGGCAGGCCACAAAACTCCCACCCAAGTCACACAGCACACATGCCCTGGACATACCTGACCCCCAGGCCCTGGTCACCACGAGGGGGTGGGGGCATGTACAGCAAAGCCAGCGGACGCCACAACGGAAGTGCCTGACGACGCGAACCGGCAACACAACCATACAGGTACGTCCCGTACCCACGCCTTAAGAGCGTGGGTATGAGTCGTACCCCACCCACACCCACGTCATCCCAACAATGGCTGGACGGCCGTACCCACATGGCAAAGGCCTGGGTACGGGCCGCACAAGCATCACATAGCGTGGGGACGCATATGTACGGACCGTACCCCCACCCCAACAGTGTAAGTACGACACGTACCCCCACCCGCGGACGTATGGAGCGTACCCCCACGCCAACAGTGTAAGTACGACATGTACCCCCACCTGCGGACGTATGGAGCGTACCCCCACGCCAACAGTGTAAGTACGACATGTACCCCCACCTGCGGACGTATGGAGCGTACCCCCACCCCAACAGTGTAAGTACGACACGTACCCCCACCCGCGGACGTATGGAGCGTACCCCCTCCCCAACAGTGTAAGTACGACACGTACCCCCACCCGCGGTCGTATGGAGTGTACCCCCACGCCAACATTGTAAGTACGACACGTACCCTCACCCGCGTATGCATGGAGCGTACCCCCACCCCAACAGTGTAAGTACGACTCGTACCCTCACCCGCGTATGCATGGAGCATACCCCCACGCCAACAGTGTAAGTACGACACATACCCCCACCCGCGGTCGTATTGAGCGTACCCCCACGCCAACAGTGTAAGTACGACACGTACCCTCACCCGCGTATGCATGGAGCATACCCCCACCCCAACAGTGTAAGTACGACACGTACCCCCACCCGCGGTCGTATGGAGCGTACCCCCACGCCAACAGTGTAAGTACGACTCGTACCCTCACCCGCGGACGCATGGAGCGTACCCCCACCCGTGTATGTTCTAAGCGTACATATCCTTAAATAGGAGGTGTGTGTGCAGAGTCCTCCCAGCCGTGCCCAGACATGAGAGGTGTGTGTGCAGAGTCCTCCCAGCCGTGCCCAGACATGAGAGGTGTGTGTGCAGAGTCCTCCCAGCCGTGCCCAGACATGAGAGGTGTGTGTGCAGAGTCCTCCCAGCCGTGCCCAGACATGAGAGGTGTGTGTGCAGAGTCCTCCCAGCCGTGCCCAGACATGAGAGGGGTGTGTGCAGAGTCCCCCCAGCAGTGCCCAGACATGAGAGGGGTGGGTGCAGAGTCCTCCCAGCAGTGCCCAGAGACAGGAGGGGTGGGTGCAGAGTCCTCCCAGCAGTGCCCAGACGCAGCAGGGGTGTGTGCAGAGTCCTCCCATCAGTGCCCAGACACAGGAGGGGTGGGTGCAGAGTCCTCCCAGCAGTGCCCAGACGCAGGAGGGGTGGGTGCAGGGTCCTCCCAGCAGTGCCCAGACATGAGAGGGGTGTGTGCAGAGTCCTCCCAGCAGTGCCCAGAGACAGGAGGGGTGTGTGCAGAGTCCTCCCAGCAGTGCCCAGAGACAGGAGGGGTGGGTGCAGAGTCCTCCCAGCAGTGCCCAGACGCAGGAGGGGTGGGTGCAGAGTCCTCCCAGCACTGCCCAGACATGAGAGGGGTGGGTGCAGAGTCCTCCCAGCAGTGCCCAGAGACAGGAGGGGTGTGTGCAGAGTCCTCCCAGCAGTGCCCAGACGCAGGAGGGGTGGGTGCAGAGTCCTCCCAGCAGTGCCCAGAGACAGGAGGGGTGGGTGCAGAGTCCTCCCAGCAGTGCCCAGAGACAGGAGGGGTGTGTGCAGAGTCCTCCCAGCAGTGCCCAGAGACAGGAGGGGTGGGTGCTGAGTCCTCCCAGCAGTGCCCAGACGCAGGAGGGGTGTGTGCAGAGTCGTCCTAGCAGTGCCCAGACACAGGAGGGGTGGGTGCAGAGTCCTCCCAGCAGTGCCCAGACATGAGAGGGGTGGGTGCAGAGTCCTCCCAGCAGTGCCCAGATGCAGGAGGGGTGGGTGCAGGGTCCTCCCAGCAGTGCCCAGACATGAGAGGGGTGTGTGCAGAGTCCTCCCAGCAGTGCCCAGACGCAGGAGGGGTGTGTGCAGAGTCCTCCCAGCAGTGCCCAGAGACAGGAGGGGTGGGTGCAGAGTCCTCCCAGCAGTGCCCAGACGCAGGAGGGGTGTGTGCCGAGTCCTCCCAGCAGTGCCCAGACGCAGGAGGGGTGGGTGCAGAGTCCTCCCAGCACTGCCCAGACATGAGAGGGGTGGGTGCAGAGTCCTCCCAGCAGTGCCCAGAGACAGGAGGGGTGTGTGCAGAGTCCTCCCAGCAGTGCCCAGAGACAGGAGGGGTGTGTGCAGAGTCCTCCCAGCAGTGCCCATGGACAGAAAAAAGGCTGGAGTACACACAGATCCAATTGACACAATTGTCAGTCAGGTGCACAAAGACCCTGCAGTACATGTAACACATGTGTGTGAGGCTGGGAGTACACACATGCATACAGCCGAAAAGGGAACATGTCCACATGAAGTCATGTCGAGGGACTACATACACAAGTACAGTGATCACCAAGGATGCCACGAATGATGCAGGTGGAGACATCGCCCTGCATGCATGGCCAAAGTTGAAGTGGTCCGTCACACACCCAGCCAATGTAGACACAGCTCTGCGCTAAATATTGGGAACACCCTGCAGGGAAGATATCAGGGTACACAGAGGAAGGAATACACCTTGGGACAATTTCTCCATGCAGTAACTGCTTACATGAACCAAGAAAGTTAGCTAACACCTTGTGATGGCACACAGATCCCAGGGTCCCCCCAATGAGCAGCACACTACTACATTTCCCACACACCCAACACATGAACACCACCCAAAACCATGTAGCAGCCCCACCAACAGCAATACCAGCAAAGCAGGAGTGTTCCAAGGGAAAATAATAAATTGCTTTATTCAGCATGATGAAAAAAATCTTGTATGTAGGAAGTTCAATATTAACAAAGCCCATAGGGCAGTCCAGAAGTCACAGCTGGATGGGGGACACAGTGGGATGCGTGTCCCCTAGCTTGCCTGCACAGTTAGATTCCGTCGTCTTCCACAGGGGTGAGGGCATCATGTGGGGGGGAAGGACCAGGCACCGCAGGGACATGAGGGCGAAGGGTAGGCGACGTGGGTGCAGGGATGGAGGACTCCACCACAGGGGGTGGGGCAGGGCCAAAGGCGGAAGCCAGGATGTCGCTGCACACCTTAGCAAGGTCCTCCAGGGAATCCCCTGCACCCGAAGGAACCACAGGCCCCAAGGAGGGGGGGGGGGGGTCAGAGGGATGGGTCGCAGCGCCACTGGGGGAGGGTGGAGACAGGGGGGGGACTCAACCACCCTGACCGGGGACTCCCTTGACCGCTTGCGGGGTGGTGTCACCGTGGGGCTCAGGGACAGAGCGGCCATGAAGGAGTCTTTCTGGGATATGTGGCCAGGAGAGCTGAGGGTAGGGGATTTGGAGGGAGTTGATTTTGTGGAATGCGGACTCCCACTCTGGCTGCGTGTCTTATGTTTGCCCCCCGACCCAGTGGGTGTGCCTACTTCACCCTGTGTGTGCGTGCCAGGAGGTGTGCGGGTGACCTTCCCTGCTGGTGTAGTGCCTGTGTCCGTCGTGGTGTGTGCATGCTGGCGTCTGGGTGTACGTGGGACAGGCATGGGAGTGAAGTGTGGATGGGGCAGGGGTAGGGGGTTGGATGAAGCGCTGCAGGAGACCCACTGCTGCAGTCAGTGTCAAGTCTATCGACCTCAGCAAGCTGCGTTGGTCAGCCTGCGATGAGTGAATGCCCTCCAAGTATGCCTCCATGTTTATAAACAACCGCAATGGAGCGCACACCGCTAGCTCCTCCTCCGGGTCGCCCCATGGGAAGCTGGTGCATGAAGTTCTTAAGTGGTTCACCCCAGTGGGTGCAAGTGAGTACTTGTTGATGATCTCTAGACCCGATACATGTACCGGGTTTTAAAATATCGCCCGAGACATGGCTCGGGTTTCGGGATAACTTCCCTCCTCAGTAGAGAAAATAGTTAGGGGTGGAAGAGAGGGCCGCCAAGCAACCGTCAAGGGCCTCAGTGCCCACGCAGGTGCGTCGTCCAGGAGCTCGTCAGCTCGAAGCTCGAGGGAGCCATTTTTATAAACAACCGCAATGGAGTACACACTGCTAGCTCCTCCTCCGGGTCGCCCCATGGGAAGCTGGTGCATGAAGTTCTTAAGTGGTTCACCCCAGTGGGTGCAAGTGAGTACTTGTTGATGATCTCTAGACCCGATACATGTACCGGGTTTTAAAATATCGCCCGAGACATGGCTCGGGTTTCGGGATAACTTCCCTCCTCAGTAGAGAAAATAGTTAGGGGTGGAAGAGAGGGCCGCCAAGCAACCGTCAAGGGCCTCAGTGCCCACACAGGCACGCAGGTGCGTCGCCCAGGAGCTCGTCAGCTCGAAGCTCGAGGGAGCCATTTTTATAAACAACCGCAATGGAGCGCACACCGCTAGCTCCTCCTCCGGGTCGCCCCATGGGAAGCTGGTGCATGAAGTTCTTAAGTGGTTCACCCCAGTGGGTGCAAGTGAGTACTTGTTGATGATCTCTAGACCCGATACATGTCCCGGGTTTTAAAATATCGCCCGAGACATGGCTCGGGTTTCAGGATAACTTCCCTCCTCAGTAGAGAAAATAGTTAGGGGTGGAAGAGAGGGCCGCCAAGCAACCGTCAAGGGCCTCAGTGCCCACACAGGCACGCAGGTGCGTCGTCCAGGAGCTCGTCAGCTCGAAGCTCGAGGGAGCCATTTTTATAAACAACCGCAATGGAGCGCACACCGCTAGCTCCTCCCGGGACATGTATCGGGTCTAGAGATCATCAGTTCAACAAGTACTTACTTGCACCCACTGGGGTGAACCACTCAAGAACTTCATGTACCAGCTTCCCATGGGGCGACCCGGAGGAGGAGCTAGCAGTGTGCGCTCCATTGCGGTTGTTTTTAAAAATGGCTCCCTTGAGCTTTGAGCTTTGAGCTGCCTGTGCGGGCACTGAGGCCCTTGACGGTTGCTTGGCGGCCCTCTCTTCCACCCCTAACTATTTTCTCTACTGAGGAGGGAAGTTATCCCGAAACCCGAGCCATGTCTCGGGCGATATTTTAAAACCCGGGACATGTATCGGGTCTAGAGCTCATCAGTTCAACAAGTACTTACTTGCACCCACTGGGGTGAACCACTCAAGAACTTCATATACCAGCTTCCCATGGGGCGACCCGGAGGAGGAGCTAGCGGTGTGCGCTCCATTGCGGTTGTTTTTAAAAATGGCTCCCTTGAGCTTTGAGCTGACGAGCTCCTGGACGACGCACCTGCGTGCCTGTGCGGGCACTGAGGCCTTTGACGGTTGCTTGGCGGCCCTCTCTTCCACCCCTAACTATTTTCTCTACTGAGGAGGGAAGTTATCCCGAAACCCGAGCCATGTCTCGGGCGATATTTTAAAACCCGGGACATGTATCGGGTCTAGAGATCATCAGTTCAACAAGTACTTACTTGCACCCACTGGGGTGAACCACTCAAGAACTTCATGTACCAGCTTCCCATGGGGTGACCCGGAGGAGGAGCTAGCGGTGTGCGCTTCATTGCGGTTGTTTTTAAATATGCCTCCATGTTGTTGAGGACCTGGCTGTGGCCATGGAGGACATTAAGGATCGCAGCCTGACCAATCTGCAACTGCCGCTGGATGTCCACAGACTCGGCATTGGCGGCAGCATTGGAGACAGGGGCAGGGGGTGCGGTGCCTGGCATGAAGGAGACATGCGGTGACTGGGCACGCTGGGAAGGGACACGAGCAAGTGGAAGGTGGCTGATGGCAATGGAGGGGGCGAGGCGAGATGTTGTGCCACTGTCAGCTGCTGGTGCAGCCTCCGCCCATTCGGAGAGATCATCCTCGGACCCGTCCGCTTCGTATTCTGACGTGCCAGTCGACAGGTCCCCGGCTTCACTCTCCTCCGCCTCAGTCCCACTCGATGTGCCAGCCACTATGTCACTGCTGGCACTGGTGCTCGGTCCCTCTGCTCCGTCTGTGCCCATGTCTCCCTCCGTGTTCCCCGACGATGCTGTGGGCAGGGTGAAGAGACAGAAATTAATCATACTCTTGTATACATATGTCACATGAGTCCAATCTACATAGGTTACAGTGCATAGCCTGAAACAAAAGAAGAGTTACATCTACAAAACAAGGTACATATGTAGGGCATGCAAGACACAGTTGTTTGACCCACCATGCCACTGAAAAACTATGGAGAGCATGACACAATAGCAAATTAGATTAAATGGAATTTTGACTGAGGAGCAAGGCCCTGGGGACAATCCAGCACTGCATCTGCACCACACAGCGTGGCAGGAAATAGGGATGAGCAGGGACCATATCCATGAACTAGAGGCACATGCAGCATAGGTTATACTGAAAACATGCCCACCCTGACTGACTCACTGCACCTTGAGTGTATGTCCAGACAAACATCACACACTGGCCAGTCCTAGCAAGGAGATTTCAGGTTTTGACATGTAGGACATGCCCGCACCAACCCCCCCCCCCCTACATGAGACAATTCTTTGGAGACACAGGAAGCACTTACATCTCTTAGTCTGGGTGAAATACACATAGGATGCAAAAATTCAAGATTGCACACAAAATACCCAAGGTGCGCCTGTCCAAATAATCATGTACAAATGGGCATCATCAGATGATTGTAACAAGACACACAGGCACTGGCCACCGTGAGTATGAACAAGGAAAATCAGGTCAGGCTGTACAGTGGACACTTGTACTACATTTCACGTCAATATACATTGGGCCAGGGGACAAGGGCACAGAGCACAACCTATTCTGTAGACACAGACTGTCGACATTTTCGGATTACACACATGATACCTAGGAAAATATGCCCCTGGGGACAGTAGTGGCCACACAACTCCATGCTCCTGAATGGGAATGACTGCAACACACGCTACCATCCCTGCACTATGCGTACCGCACACTCATGCACATCATGTCACAGGCCACCACATAGGACATGCGTGCTGGAAGGCCTCGCACTTGAGAGACTAACTCCCATGTCTGGACTCAGCATTAGTGCCAACTGACATGGAACCCACAAGTCCAGGACTGGACATGGCACAGGCAAGGTCCCAAAACCTGTTACACACCACCCCCACACATGATGCTGCAGGCATTGTACACGTGGAGAAGGTGCCAGGCTACATAACCTTGTGACGGAGTGACTACACACAGACCAGGGAACACATTGCAAGGAGGGGAAGGGAGGCAGGAGAGCACTGCAATACTGTGGGTAACAGGATCTGCACAGCACCATTAAACCATGGCAGTGTATCCATGGAACAGTGCACTTACAAATGCTGGTGAAACACAACAAACACACATGTACCTACCCCCTTCCTGCTGCTGCATCTCCTGTAAGCGCCTGTCCAAGTCTGGAAATACCACCGCCAGCACACGCTTGTGGATGTGGGAGAGACGACGGCGCCTGCGGTTCTTATGGCTCTCAGGTGAGTCCCCCAGCAGGACCCGTGCGATCCTCTGCGTCCTGCCACGGATATCCTGCCAGCGTTTCCTCACCTGGGACAGGCGCCGCTTGCGACCATCCGCACTCCTCACGGCACTGACGGCGTTCAGCCAGATCTGCTCCTTGGCAGAGGCGCCTACCTGTGAGGATGAACAAGTGACACTACATCAATACACCTGCAACATGTCACAGAGACACATATGAGAACAAATTAGCTGGTTACAACAAGGCATGTCATGCAGACAACGCATTGCACCTTTGCCATAGGGACATTCTCCTCTGGGGAAGGGCAAAAGCAGTACGTGCCAGTGAAAGTACACAGGTGGAATGAGGGCAAAGACACAATCAATGATCAAGGCTCAGACTGTGCATCACACCCACCCCTCCTGCGTCTGGGCACTGCTGGGAGGACTCTGCACCCACCCCTCCTGTCTCTGGGCACTGCTGGGAGGGCTCTGCACCCACCCCTCCTGTCTCTGGGCACTGCTGGGAGGACTCTGCACCCACCCCTCCTGTCTCTGGGCACTGCTGGGAGGACTCTGCACCCACCCCTCCTGTCTCTGGGCACTGCTGGGAGGACTCTGCACCCACCCCTCCTGTCTCAGGGCACTGCTGGGAGGACTCTGCACACGCCCCTCCTGTGTCTGGACAGCACCTCGAAGCTGTCACATGCCACAGGCCACTGACGCCACCTCAGCAGAGTACACAGACACACACAGGCACATGACATTCACCTGCCATTGCCAAATGCTGCGACATACCTCACTCTGCACATGTGCCACTAGACGGGGGGGCTCACAGGTGTGGGGCTGGCTCTGCACGTCAGACACACAGCACTGCACCCTGCTCACATCAGATGGCCAGGTAATATCCATCCCTCATGCAGCCCAGGTGCTACACTCAACATATGCACTCACCCACATGACAGGGGACTTACACACACACACCAATGTCCAGGGGACAAACACATCATTTGGACACTCTCAGCACACGTACACTGAACAAACACACATCTGTGGGTACTGCCACCTGTCACACTGGGTGGAACACAGATTCACATGAGGACTGTAGTAAGAACATTACCAGGAGGATTACACAGGCTGAATGTGTAATGCCACATGCAGTGATTGTCACAGTACACACAATGCAAGTGAGGAGAGCAGACATGCACCACAGCATGCACTGGCTGGGAGACATCAGGCATTCCCCCCCCTGGGACCCCCCCTACAGTACATAGCATGTGTGTCACACCTGGACACAATGCCAGAAGTCACAGTCACAAAAAAGGGACACAGTCTGTGCTAGTAGCCTCTGCACTCACCTGATACCCTGGTCGCCCATACAGCAGGGGGTACTGTGGGAGGATCACATCCAGCAATGCCAGGTTCTCCTCCAGGGTGAAAGGCTGTGACCTCTCCACAGACCTTGACATGGTTCCAGGGAATCAGGAGCAGCAGCAGTGTGGTAGAATCCAAATATGTGCAGGCAAGTGATCCCTCATGGGACCTGGCTGCCTTATATCTGCATTGCTGGCCTGTTTCATGCACAGGAGTACTGAGTGATTGGTCACTCACATTTGCATCCTATGTTTTCTCCAATCCCTTCAAACCTAGCACACCAATTTGTTTTTCATACTTTTTTTCTTCAGCATGTCAACTCCAGAACCACATTGCAACAAAGTAGATTCATTCAAACTGACTTCTGCTGTGCACCTTCCAGAAGAAATTCAAACTTTTAAATTGGTCTCCATGACAACCAGCATGCATGTAGGCATTAATACTTGTCCCTCATGTGTCCCCTATGTAATATGGAGTTTCACACACAGGTACGGTGCGTACCGGTGCCCTAGGGTACCCCAAATGCATGGCAACGGCCCGTACGCGCGTGTGCATGGCCCGTATCACTATGGGTACGCTCGCGTATGCGTGCCCATAGTGGTACGGACCGTACACACGCGTGTACGCTCACTATCACAACGAGTACGCATACGCGAGGACACCCATAGTGGTACGGATCGTACACACGCGTGTACGCTCACTATCACAACGAGTACGCATACGCGAGGACACCCATAGTGGTACGGACCGTACACACGCGTGTACGCTCACTATCACTATGGGTGTTCTCGCGTATGCGTACTCGTTGTGATAGTGAGCGTACACATGTGTCGCATATGAGTATTGACAGATTAACATGTGCTCAGCACCAAGAAATTGTTGTTGTAGTGCACTCACTCTTCCTTGTCACTTCCAAATTACTGCAGAGCGCCGCCAATTCCGGACTTGGCTGACATGCGGGAGAATGACTGTATTCGGTGCTACCGCTTCCCCCAACGGTTGATTCTGGAGTTGACGGCGAGGCTGGCACCACACCTGCAACCGCTGCACAGGTATCCTACGGCACTGACACCCAAGCTGAAGGTAATGGCAGCCCTACATTTTCTTGCCACGGGTGCCTTTCAATATACCATTGCTCATGTTGGTGGCATGTCCCAGAGCATGTTCTGCCGTGTGCTGCATGATTTCTTAGAGGCCATGTTGCTTCACCTGGATGAGTTCATCCATTTCCCAACCCCTGAAATGTTGACTGTTGTCAAGCGTGGCTTCTATGCCCTGGGAGGGATGCCCCATGTCATTGGGTCCATAGATGGGACACATGTGGCTTTGGTACCACCACAGGCACAGGAGGTAGCGTACAGGAATCGCAAACAATACCACTCCTTCAATGCCCTTGTGGTGTGTCTGTCCAACATGGTGATTTCACATGTCTGTGCTCGTTTTCCAGGATCAGCACACGATGCCTGCATCATGAGGCGTAGCAGGGTGCCTGAAATGATGACGCAGCTGTGTTGTTGGTGGGTACACTCTGTCTGTCCTGTATTTTGCGTAGACTTCCAGCACGACCACTTCTCCTGTCCTACTTATGTCCATGTGCTTTCCATGTAGGGGACGCTGGGTATCCCAACATGTGATGTGAATTTCCCCAGTCATAATTGTGACCTAGCATGTTGTCATCCTTACATGTGTCGAGTACCTGCACATGCAAGTGGCTGTGCTTTTTGTGGCTGACTTCTTGTGTGTCTCTCTTCCCCAGGTACTTGCGCATGCCGTCTGCTGGTTGCATTGTTGTGGCACTGCTATTCCTCATGGACACGTCATCGTGTGCTGACTCAGCGTTACACGCAGGGACAAGTTTGGAAGTCTCCTTAGGGTAAGGGATGCATCAGGGGTGTATTGGGTGTGGCAGTTGTTTACAATGTATGCACACTGCCCCTGTCGATGTTTGGTTCCTCTGCAGACATGTCGCATCACCATGGTACACATGACATGCAGCTGTGTACACCTGAATAGATGGTCAGACTTGTTGTCAGTCATCAGTGATGGGATTGTGGAATGTGATGATGGCATCAATGTGTGTTACACTGCCCTCGGACACATACGGTTTGCATTGGCTTGACATGGTGTGGGACTTCCACATCAGCGGATCAATGGTGTATGGCAGTCTCTCCGTGAGCAGCAGGGGTTGTTTAGCTGTTATCCGACACTTGTGTGCCAGTTCCATGGCTATCACGCATTTGTGGTGCAGAAGGGGGGTGCCAGTGTTGGACCCACATGTTACTCCACATGACACGTTCATGTGTACTCCGAGTTGCCTCTGCAATCCCGAATACATGACTAATAAAGGTGTCCCTATGCCTCAAACGTGCCTCTTCTCAGTTAATGCTGGTGTGTTGCCACGGTGCATCCGGCATGTCTGGCATGGTTTTCTGTGATAGTGGCTATGTGTCTATGTGTCGAGTAGCAAGATGTAAGCTGTTTGTGTGGGATTAGACTGTGCATTGTGCATGATGTCCATGACTGTGTGGGTATTGTGACATGTGCCATCCCCATGCATCCAACGTTGGCCAGCCCACCATTCTCTGCATCCACCTGACTCAAGCTTGCAGGACATGGTTCTGCCACCTGTCCACACATACCTGTGTGCCCCCCAGGCCACTCCACATGATCCCTGACCTCTGCACATGGCTGTCGCTGTACTCAATATATCTGTCTGCACGGTTGTGCGGCCACCCCCTCAGCTGCTTGGGCCCATCACGGGTGTGTATGGTGCTCCATGTCTGTCTTGCCTAATACAATGTGACCCTTGTGTTTTTCCTGTGCCAGACTCAGGCCCCAGGGTGTGGATGGTTGAAGTCAAATGAGAACTCAGGCATGGTTACACTTTACAAGACACATGTAAGGTAAGAATGCAATCAGTAGGCATCTTCTCTTTATGGTGTGACTTTTTATTTTGGTTGGGGTGGGGGGGGGGTTGACATGAGGGGCTTTCCGGGTATGTGGAATCCAAAGTTCACTAGGGGAGTTGGTGTCCTTGCCATTTGAAATCCTCAGAGTCCATGCCACAGTCTTTGTCAACATTGGTCAGACAGTGACCAGCAAGTCCATGTGGCAGAGAATGTTTTTTGCTGCTGTGCTGGTGTTGCTCCAGTGGGCCAGGTGCCACGCCAGGTGTCCTGGGAGATGGTGCTGTAGCGCCGACCCTCACGGTCTTTTCCGTGGACGACCCGCCCTCCTGCGGGAACCCTCGGAAGCAGGCCGTGACGATGCTTGGGAAGCTCTGTCGGATGTTTCCTCCTCCTCCTCCTGATCCCTCCCTGTGGGTGGTGATGTTCTATGCCTGATGGCACAGGGAGGGTTGCCCATGTTGTCGGCTATCCGACGGAGTGTACTGTGAATTACCGTGAACACCGTCACGAGCTCAGCCTGTCTGTCCTCCATCCGCCCTTGGTGTCGCAGTAGACAGGCATGTTGCTCCGCATGTTGCTGGGCCTGCTGGGTCTTGAGCTCCTCGAGGATGGACACAACCTGGGCCATGCCCGTGGTGTCCTGCCGGTATGTGTCCATGATGCTTCTGACATGAGCATATACCGGTTCCGCAGCCAACTGGTCAGGCTCGCGCCTCCGCCGTCCTCCACTCCCACCACCCCTGCCCACTTGCGCCTGGCCTGCCCTTGTGGGCACATCGGGTCTCCGGGACCCCTGAGGGGTGGCATTTGCGTTGTCGCCTGCATACTCCTGGGTGCCCGGGACACCGTGTCCCTCCTGGTCAGCCTGGCTGCGTTGTGGTGGTGGGGCAGGGATCCTGGGTGTCTCCTGGGATGTGGCAGGAGTGGGGGTGGTGGTTGGCCCAGTTGTACGTGACGCAGGTGCTGCAGGTGGTTGGACACCAGAGGGGCCAGGTTGGTCGGGGTCGTCCACAGCGTGGTGTGAGTTGTCGCTGGCGGTGGGGTCGTCATCCCGCAGAGCCAGGTCCTGTGAGTCTTCCCCCCCAGTGTTGGGGGGTGATCCACCACGTTGACCTGTGTGTGTGAGAGACAATGTTAGTATTGTTCCATGCAACATCCATGTTTAATTCGTTTCACAGTTGGCACATTTCCTCTGGGTATTTGGATATGTCTTGCATTCCACACACAGTGCACTTGTGCATGAGTATGTCCCTTGTCCACAGCTTTTGAGACTTTACCTATGTGTGACAGTCTTACTTGCTGCGTCAATTTTGACAGCAGTCAGCAGTGGAGTGGGCAGGTGTGGCATGCCATGCTTTGGCGCCTTCCGTGTTGCACTGTACGTGTGCAAATGGAGTTGTTCCACACACTTATGTAATGCAGGTAGCTGTCGTTGTGCTCGTGCACAGGTTGAGACATGGCCCAGGGTTTTGCCATGGAGAAGAGAGGGGGATTCATGCACTGGCCACCCTTGTCTACATGCACGCAGTCCACCTGCTGATGAGCAGACATTCCCACACCACCCAGGGCTGGATTGTTCTCCCTGTGTTTCTCTTTCTCAATCCCTCTCTGTCCCCCTCTCCCTCCCTCCCTGTGTCAGCCTTCTCCCTCTGTCCGTCTCCCTGTGTCTCCCTCCCACTCTGTCCCCCTCTCCCTCCCTCTGTGTGTCAGCCTCCTCCCTCTGTCCATCTCCCTGTGTCTCCCTCCCTCTCTCTCCCCCTCTCCCTCCCTCCCTGTGTCAGGCTCCTCCCTTTGTCCATCTGCCTGTGTCTCCCTCCCTCTGTGTCCCCCTCTCCCTCCCTCCCTGTGTCAGCCTCCTCCCTCTGTCCGTCTCCCTGTGTCTCCCTCCCTCTCTGTCCCCCTCTCCCTCCCTCTGTGTGTCAGCCTCCTCCCTCTGTCCATCTCCCTGTGTCTCCCTCCCTCTCTCTCCCCCTCTCCCTCCCTCCCTCCCTCCCTCCCTGTGTCAGCCTCCTCCCTCTATCCGTCTCCCTGTGTCTTCCTCCCTCTGTGTCTCCCTCTCCCTCCCTCCCTGTGTCAGCCTCCTCCCTCTGCCCGTCTCCCTGTGTCTCCCTCCCTCTCTCTCCCCCTCTCCCTCCCTCCCTCCCTCCCTCGCTCCCTGTGTCAGCCTCCTCCCTCTATCCATCTCCCTGTGTCTTCCTCCTTCTGTGTCAGCCTCCTCCCTCTGTCCGTCTCCCTGTGTCTCCCTCCCTCTCTGTCCCCCTCTCCGTCCCTCTGTGTGTCAGCCTCGTCCCTCTGTCCATCTCCCTGTGTCTCCCTCCCTCTCTCTCCCCCTCTCCCTCCCTCCCTCCCTCCTTCCCTGTGTCAGGCTCCTCCCTCTGTCCGTCTCCCTGTGTCTCCCTCCCTCTGTGTCCCCCTCTCCCTCCCTCCCTGTGTCAGCCTCCTCCCTCTGTCCGTCTACCTGTGTCTCCCTCCCTCTCTGTCCCCCTCTCCCTCCCTCTGTGTGTCAGCCTCCTCCCTCTGTCCATCTCCCTGTGTCTCCCTCCCTCTCTCTCCCCCTCTCCCTCCCTCCCTCCCTGTGTCAGGCTCCTCCATCTGTCCGTCTCCCTGTGTCTCCCTCCCTCTGTGTCCCCCTCTCCCTCCCTCCCTGTGTCAGCCTCCTCCCTCTGTCCGTCTCCCTGTGTCTCCCTCCCTCTGTCCCCCTCTCCCTCCCTGTGTCAGCCTCCTCCCTCTGTCCATCTCCCTGTGTCTCCCTCCCTCTCTCTCCCCCTCTCCCTCCCTCCCTCCCTCCCTCCCTGTGTCAGCCTCCTCCCTCTGTCCGTCTCCCTGTGTCTTCCTCCCTCTGTGTCCCCCTCTCCCTCCCTCCCTGTGTCAGCCTCCTCCCTCTGTCCGTCTCCCTGTGTCTCCCTCCCTCTCTGTCCCCCTCTCCCTCCCTCTGTGTGTCACCCTCTGTCACCTCAGCCCAGCTTCCTAGGCACACACTTTTTGCAGATCTTTGAATGGCCCTTGGCTTGTTCATGTGAGTGTGTTTGTGATCTCCAGGCACCCATTGGGTGTATTGTGTGTGTCTGCGCTGCTGCTGTGGTGGTGTGTGCTGCCACTATTTCACAGTGTTGGCTGCTCATTGGCTGGTGTCATGTGCAAAAAGGTGCCTTGTAGCCCATGTCTTCATGCTAAGCGTGCGCCATTTGCAGGCAAGTCTTTCCTGTGTGGGGACACACTGTTTGTCTGGGTGTGACCTGTGCCATATGGGCAGAGGGCATTATTGTCTGTTTCTGAGTTGCACTATGTTATTTTTGAGGCCCACACTCCCACCATCCGGGTTCCCGTGTCTTGTGTTGGTGTTTTCTGTGGCCTGTGACTTGGGATTGTCCAGCTGGGTGCATGTGGCATAGTGGCGCCAGTGGCATGTGCGTGTTTCTGGGGTGTGGTTGAGTCATGCGATAGCTTTGGGGTGGTTGCATGCATGATTGTGAGTTTGGTTGTGGATGAGGTTCCCCCCATGTGAGGTGAGTTGTTTGTGTACTCACCAGGCTCTCGGAGTCCTTCTACTCCGTTGACTGCCACCACCGGCAGTATGGTCATCACCCTCTCCTCCCAGGGCTGGTAGTGTACCGGTCTGCGGGGCGGGCATCCTCCAGTGATGTTAGCATTGTTGTGTTCGTCGGTCATCTTGGCTCGGACCCTCCTCCGCAGATTTGTACCACCTGTTTTGGCATTCCTGCCTGGTCCTTCTGGTGGCCGCAACAGCATTCACAGCATCGTCGATCCTCCGCCACATGGCTGTTTTGTTGGAGATGCTGGTCTGTCTGACCATTGTTCCAAAGAGGTGTGGCTCGACTCTGAGGATTTCATCGATGAGGACCTCCAACTCTCGGCTAGTGAACTTTGGATTCTTGTTAGTGGGCATGGTGAGGGGTGTGGATGGTTGTGGGGGGTGTGGGTGTGGATGGTTGTGGGTGTGTGGGTGTGGTTGTTTGTGTGTGTGTGTAAATGTGATGAGGGGGTGTTTGTGAAGGTGTGTGTGTGAAGGTGTGCAGGTGTAAGGTGTAGTAAAGGTTCAAGTCTGGTGCTGTAGGTTGTCTGTGGGGTCTGGCAGCAGTGAGTCTGTTACAAAGGCTCATGGTTTGTGTGTGTGGGCCCTTTTTATTGGTCCGTTGGTGGGTGTGGCTGTGTTTGAACTTTGGGTGGGTGTGTTATAAGGAGTGGTTGTGTTTTGGGCCTCTGTTTGGGATTTTGGCAGTTGCAGGTCAGTGAATGTGTTGTATTTGTGCTTGTTGGACATGTTTTGTGGCTTTGTGCCATTCGAATAGTGTATTCTTGTGTTGTTGTGCTTTGTCCTGGTTGTGTACGTGCGTTTTTTGCGTGTGTAGGGTGTGTACTCAGGCTATTTTGTTGTACAGTGCTGTACTTGTGTTTGGCTTGGTACGACTCGTACATGCGCTATGTTGTGTGGAGGTGTTGGGGCCTGGGGTGCGCTCAGTACTTAGAATGTTGGGGTGGTGGTACGCTCCATGCATACGCGGGTGAGGGTACGTGTCGTACATACACGGTTGGGGTGGGGGTACGGTGCGTACATACACGGTTGGGGTAGGGGTACGCTCCATACATACGCGGGTGAGGGTACGTGTCGTACATACACGGTTGGGGTGGGGGTACGGTGCGTACATACACGGTTGGGGTGGGGGTACGCTCCATGCATACACGGGTGAGGGTACGTGTCGTACATAAATGGTTGGGCTGGGGGTACGGTGCGTACATACACGGTTGGGGTGGGGGTACGCTCCAAGCATACGCGGGTGAGGGTACGTGTCGTATATACACGGTTGGGGTAGGGGTACGGTGCGTACAGACACGGTTGGGGTGGGGGTACGCTCCATGCATACGCGGGTGAGGGTACGTGTCGTACATACACGGTTGGGGTGGGGGTACGGTGCGTACATACACGGTTGGGGTGGGGGTACGCTCCATGCATACGCGGGTGAGGGTACGTGTCGTACATACACGGTTGGGGTGGGGGTACGCTCCATGCATACGCGGGTGAGGGTACGTGTCGTACATACACGGTTGGGGTGGGGGTACGGTGCGTACATACATGGGTGGGGGTTCGGCGCGTACATACGGGGGCTGGGGGGGGGTCGGCGCGTACATACGGGGGCTGGGGGGGGGTTTCAGCGCGTACCGGGCACCTGTTTGGACGTATCCATGATTGCTATAGGAGTTCGCTCCGGACGGTCTTTTTACCATACGGTTGTAAAATCGGACGCCCGGGACGGATCGTACTTGCACGGTCGGACTTCGCTTTTCACGTTTGTACGGTAAATCGACCGAGGACGTGTCGGACACTTTTTCCGACCCGAGGACGTGTGGGGAATAATTCCCAATGCGATTCGTATGGACTTTTTACCATACGAATCGTACTTGCCAGTTTGTACGGCACTTGTACGATTCGTACGGTAAAAACACCGGATACGAGTCGTACGGGGATTTTTTTTACCGGATCGTGATCGGCACCTTAATGTTTTTGCTTTATTAAAGTGAAAAGAAAGTTGAGTACTACAATCATTTTCCCCTAATGTTTTTCATTAAAGAGCGCTCTAAATCTATTTGGCTTGTAATAATATCTCTGGAAATGTTTATAACAAACCAAGGAGTCTTCAACAAGTGAGAAATGTATTTTCAGAACATTAAACTGAAACAAATTTTAAGTAGTTAAATTGTGTCTGATCATTTTATACATGTTGAATGACTAATTTTACAGAGGCCATAATTACTATATTCAGGATTATCATAAAACCTATAAGCAGATGAACAAAACATATGTACAGATCTGCCAAATCGAAATTTCAATAGAGTGCCAATGTTGAGTCAGAGGATGGGAATCGTGTCCACAGTGAATTAAGTGCACATGTAAACATATTGCAATCACTACAATTGTTATAAAGTTAAATCGTCCATCAATTTTGAAAAATAGTTTTACTCCTCACAATGTAAAATTTTATTAAATGAGCATGTATTTGTTGAAGCTTTCAAATATTATCGATTAGTGAAAAAACACACACATACAAATACACACACACACACACACTGAGGCACACATGCACACACAAGGACACATATACACAAACACACACACACACAGTACCTGAAATGAAGAGGTCATAAGAACACACAGAGGAATCGTCAAAAATATCTTGTCATTAAAATTGTGAAATCCTGACGTATATTCTTGATACCGGACCGGGCTACCACAAATTGGACATATCTTCACATAAACATATATACCTGATTCAAAGGGGGAAAATAAGATATAAATTATTATACACACCCATATCTAAAAAACAAATTATTCTATTGAAATCTACAATCATAAATACACAGATGGGCTATGAAAAATAAGAGGTCCTACACTTTTTGAACAAGGGCATTTAAGAGCTCAATGAACCCTGATCTGTAACAGAGACAAGAGCTAGTAAGGATAATTAGGCCTGTTTTATAATTCAGAAGAAGCAGAACTACATGATTGAATACTGCTCCGTCTATTTCATATTGGGTATTTTAAAAGAGCTACGTTACAGTGCAGTAAGTCCACACAGTAGAATTGTGTGAGGATTTGGCTGTAGCAAATACCATAAAACCTCATTCTTGCCATTTTCTGAGAGGGCCAATCATTAACCGCACTAGCCCATATTTCCGAGCAGTGTCCTGCCTATTCAAAAAAGCCACAAAGCCTCGTCAGCTGTAGAAAGTACTATATAAATCCATTTACAATACAATACAAGATTTAACCCACAATAATACTAATACCATAGACTCAGCGGTCTAGTCAGTCAATTTTAGGTCATACAGGCTGTATAAAAATTCCCTTTTATTGCTTGGCACTCTTACACTCACATACAATGAAACTGCTAGGGGTCATGTCCCTCACCCATTACTAAACCAGTCCGCAACAATTAACCACCCATTACCTAATAAACAGGCGTGGAATAACTAAACAGGTCTGACACATGTCATGGGCCTATATAGGAATGTAATATAGAACATCACTACGGGTCAAACTGGCTACATACAACTGCTCCATGACATCTCACAATGACAATCAGATGTTAAATATTAACAATATCCATCTCAGCAGATCTTCACAATCTTCTCCTTTAACATATGCCTGATCATGATTGTATACTTTAAACAAAATATTTGAAGATGGATATTCTAGTGCATTAAAAAACTAATTAGACTATGAATATAAGAAATAGCAGAAAGGGACCTGCAGAGCTGTTCTAACTTGTCACTTCACTGAAAACTTTAAACTGTGTGCCTCTCTCTCACATTTCTTAACCCATCACACTGCTAAATGCTGCATGCCATAAAACTATAGCTGCAACTCAATAGTCACTGTGTGTGACACAATGAAAGTCCTTCTACAATGGATCAAAACAAAAAATACACTTTCAAATACACACCCTAGTATGCTACCCATGTAGGCAAGGACTTCTGCACTGCACATTGCAGTAGTAACTGCTGTTTAAATGAATATAAAAAATAATAGACAAAGCTCCCTTTGATCCAGTTGTTTCTGCTTATTTGTAACCTCTGCTTTTACTACGGGTTTATGTATGTGTTACCACCCACAATTCCAATTTCCATGGGGTTTATTACTGACCGTCAAAACTGCTTTTACATTGCAATTCCACATTCCATGTAGTCTAACTTTTAATTGCATGGTTCAATGTCAAAATTACTCACTGACGCTGGAACTAGGGGTGTGGCAGGTGCTGCACCACTCTCAGATTACATTGAACATCTTTTAGGAACTGCTATAAATTATTATAACATATGAACAAAAGTAACCGTACGGCTGACCAATGTTGAGCACATCAGATTCCAAATCAGTACACAAATTCGTGGTAGGTGCAAAAACACGTCCAGAGCGAGCCGTACTTATGCTCTACTGGAAACCAGATATACAAACTTTTTTACAAAGCGGACGGTGCACCAAAGATAAGTCTTTTCAAAATGTTCCAATTGTTGTTCTTTTATTTTCATTCAACTCTTAGATAGATCAAACTCAGCCAACGCGTTTCGTTCTTTACGAACTTCGTCAGGGCATAGATTGTTTGTCAATGTGAATCACCGGATTTTTCATTTCGAAATGGGCGCTTCCTCGAGTTAGCGCCGCTAACTCGAGGAAGCGCCCATTTCGAAGAAAAATAGAGCCTACACAATGGTTCTAAATATGCAACAGTGTTGATCCAACTTTACTTACACAATCCATGGACCAAATTAAGAGTCCGTTTTCCAATTGAAAAATCCGGTGATTCACATTGACATACACCGTTCAGCTACCTGTAGAGGTTACACAACTTTCCCTGTGGATAAATATATTATTTGAAAGTCGAACATCTTTTGAAATTGCTGAAAGTCGACATCTTTATACATAAATAAAACAATCTATGCCCTGACGAAGTTCGTAAAGAACGAAACGCGTTGGCTGAGTTTGATCTATCTAAGAGTTGAATGAAAATAAAAGAACAACAATTGGAACATTTTGAAAAGACTTATCTTTGGTGCACCGTCCGCTTTGTAAAAAAATTATTATAACATGTTTACATTTTCCTGTCTGCAACAAAGTGATCTTTTGTAACTTAAGTTTAGTGACCCAGTTGGTGAAGCAAATAGAGGGTGAAAGGGAGATGAAAGGGTGTGTTGAAGTTTTCCCTGCATACAAATATGTGATAAAAACCAGACCTTGCTATTAAACACTTACACCGATTTCTAAACATTTGATGAGTGTTGGAATTGCAAAAACAGACCATATTCTACAAATGTTGAACAATGATAGCAAATGGCATTACTGAAATAGTATCAAAACTTGCGTTAGTTATACCTTCTATCCAGTACTTAAGGCTAAAAGACAGTTTCTTTTCATTGTTCTTTTTTAACCTGACAATAACCAACACGTAATAGTCAGGAATGGTTCAATACTATGACATAAATTAAATGCATTACTCTAATATACCTTTTATTATTTTGCCAAGACATATTGTTAGTTTGGAATATTTTGATGTGGCAATATTTATGCTATTTTAATGGTATCTCATGGTGCGCTATGCTACGCCTTGTTTTCCTGTGTCCTATCACTAATTTATTGAAAAATAGTTTTGTTTGTGGTATTCATATTACTTTCTGTGAGGGGTATAGTGTTTTCTGAGATGTGGTGTATATGCACACTTAACTTTTAGAATGTTAAACCTACTCAGCATGCTGATCCACAGATTTGTATTGAGCACACTACCAAACAAGCATTTGCAATGCAATGGGTTTCGCATTTACAAGCGTTTGAGCTATTGGCACTGTAAATGACAATGCCTTTTATTTATGAGTAGTTGTAAAAAAAGATAAATAAAAGACATTGTCGTTTACAATGCCAATAACTTAAACTCTCGTAAATGCGAGACCTATGGTATTGCAAATGCATTAGGAGAGAGCATGCCCTGCCTGGAACAGCAGGCAAGAGAAAGGTATTTGAGAAAATAGTGCCCGGAGTGCAAATTGCCAAGTTTTCAGTTTCTTACGAAATATTGAGGGGCTGATTTTCTAATTTTTCATTCAGTGCAGAAACCAGGTTTGCTGTGCTGCTTTGCACAAGGGGACAAACATAGAGCAGACCGAAATCTGCTAAGGTTGGACTGCTGCTATGCCCTCTGCTGACACCTTTTCTGAGAAAAATAACCCTTGCTTTGGAAAGTAAATACCAATGTGTTTCTTTCCATCATTTTCTGTCACTTTGCAATTGAGTAAACCTTTAGTAACTCTTGGCCCAATAGTATCTAGAGATTGGTCACAGAGCAGGTAGAAGAATGTTCTAATGGTTGGCAGCAAAGAGCAAGGCAAGTTTTGTGAAAAAGCAGGATGATGAACTAATTGGAATTAGAACATTGGAATGTTGAGTGCACCATTGAACACAATCGAGTGCTCCCGGCTTCTAATGGGCGGTAAAAGCCCGGAGCTCCAATATTCTAATGTTTGTTCACAGCTGTTGCTGTGAACAAAGGGCCTCACGGAACCCGAGGGGATTTCAACCCCCTCAGGCTCCGTGAGCCCTTTGTTTTACAAATTTGAACATTCTGCCCTCCAGGGGTGGAATGTTCTAATAGCCTTAGAGCCCTCCTTAGCAGGCTCTACTGGCCATTAAAGGCCTGCTCCCTTGTAAAGTTCCTCGCATTTGGCTCAGGCCTTTAATGATGGAGCAGGCCTTTAATGGCCGGTATAGCCTGCTACGGCGGGCTCTAAGGTTATAGAAGAGGAGAGTACGAATGTTCGGGAATGTTTTGTTAAATGGCAGTATCTGTGTAGTTAAGCTCAACAAAGGTGTGTAAAAGCCTCTGTGAATTCAGCCATGGATTTTAATGTATATGTAACCTCAATGCAGATGTGAAGGAAGGCATTCAGAAAATAGGTCAGAATATTTCAGTCAGAAGCAAAATGAATGATGGACACATTTCCACGGTGCTCTGCAGAGAAGATCTTGACATCTTTGACAGTTGCCAAATGTTATAGGTCGCCCAAACTGTACTCTATGGCACCTGGCAGGACATACAGTAATTGTAACACAAGCAATTCAGTAAATGTTAAGTCTACAAGAAGCCACATTTCATCTTCAAATATAAAAAGTAGGAATCATTTAATTTCTTTGACAGAGGGGAGTTGAAGAATATACTACGTTACAACGCAAACAATTACAACACATGCCTTTACAATGCGGGTTTTACATCGCAGCTACCTTTGCAGCGCATGATTTTACAACGCATGCCATTACAACACATTTTTAGAAACTACATTTACAACGCATTCCATTACAACACATACCATTACAACGCATACCATTACAACACATAATACTTTTAGGGTAACAGTGGGGTAAGTGTTGGATAACATCGAGGGAAAGTAAGCACCAAACTGTGTGACACACCAGGTATGGAACACATGGAGAAAAACATTGCCTTTCAGGGGAAATGGTATAGTCCAAAGCTCTGTTTTTAATATAAAATCAGGGCCTTTGGAGGTCATATCACTGAAAATACAAGATTTGAAAAAAATATTAATGTCTAAGGGTGCTCATGGAAGACAATTTCTATGAACTGGAATCTAGAGAAGGCTAAAGTGAATCTGGTATTTTACGGCCCTCTCTTGGTCGTTTTGTATCAAGACAGTTAAATAGAGACAGTTGAACAGAGCAAAAAGTCCCTAAGCAGAAGCAGATAAGTCCTAGGGCTTATCTAAAGAGCACACAAACCACATACACATATAAGTATATACAAGATGTCTTGAATGCTTGACCTAAAAACAGGATCTAAGCAGCCACTATCCAATATGAACCATCAGGCCCAAAAACTTCAAATGCTCCTAATTCCCACATATATCCACCAGTTGGATTGACATCCGATACCACGCACCCAGCCGTAGTAAGAGACTCTAAATATGCAAGACCCAAGTAATCACACAATAGACCACTTCTGCAACCCTGTCTAAAGGTAACCTTTTCCTTTTTTATAAAATAGGCTCCTTTAGCCATTCACTTTACAGAGATTTGCATAAAAGTGAGTTATCGTTTATAGTAACTAATCTTTGGAGTAAAGCAGCCAGTTCCATCAATTTTCACAACCCATTAAACCATTTTCCATATTGTAATTAAGCAATCCAATAGCTTCCTTATTCGATTGAAACAACAGACTTCATTCAATATGTTAATGAAATATGATGTGCCGTCCTGTATTTGCTCTTCTCCATCTATCGACACACATTTCAATGACATGCGCTGGTCAATTCCCCAACATGATCATTGCTTTGCATATCCTCAACCTCTTTGAATTATGGGCACAATTGGAAGAGCTTCTCAATGCACTCATATACCTCCACATCTGACTTATGAGAACATTTCTAGGTGCAGCGTCCATCCAGTCTAGCTTAAATGTCAGAGAAGATGGCCAGGTGAGATCACCTTAAATGCTTGTGGAGTTCCAATTCCAGGCAGCAATAAATATTAAAACAAGAAGCCTGAGAACGTGGCCCATCAAATGAAAGAGCAAGATGCTTCAGAGAGTGGCCACCGTAAAACTGAGAGCAGGATGCCTGAGTGTTTGGGTCACCTTATAAACAAAAGCAGTCTGCCTGGAAGCGTGCCCACCGTTAATACACAAGCAGAATGACGTAAGTCTATCCAACTTAAAAATAAACTAAGGTAACTGTGTGGGTGGCCACCTGAAATGCCATTGTGGGGTGTGTGGGAATCCTAAATATCACAGAAATATGTCTGAAACCATGCCCAACTTAAATACCAGAGAAACTAGTCTGGGTGTGTGGCGACTTGCAGCAGGATTTTGTTGCTAGTTTTTTTAAAATCTACGTAGTAGGCTTTGGCTTTACCCAAAGGAGTATTTCTCTCGCCTCATGCAATTGGCTATTTGATCTAGCTTTCTACCCCTTCAAGTTTTTGCGTTGGAATACACGAGTGACTCCCTCACATCTGAAAAGTTTACCAAACAATCACTTTTTATCTCATGCATGCATTGTATTCAGAAAGCAAGAATTGGTTTCTTCACCGAAGCACACTTTAAAATATTTAATCTGAAACCGAATTAGTGACACGTTACACATACATGCAACCAAGTCAGTGTGCATGAAATAACATTATTAAACCAGACCTTTTGGCTTTGCCAATGCCTTGTTATGGTTTTGCCTTCAGGCTACGTTTGTAAAGGTGATTTTTAGATCAACCCATGATTATTTATTGCTACCTGCTGATCTGTGCAACAGACTAAATGCTTCTGTAAATTATCGAGGGCTTTCAAAACGAGCAATTGCAACAAACATCGCATTCCTGCTGCGGAATAAACACAAAACATGCAGGGGGAGGAGAGATAAACAAGTATTTCAGGAGGGGGGGAACATTGCACGTGGGAGAGAGCAACTAAAACATGCACTTTCTCATGGAGTGCTTAAAACAGTGCTTGAAATGGATTATTAGAATTTGCTTGTTTCTGAGAAGTGCGGGTACTCTTGAATCAAAAGTATTAAATTGTTATTAAAAAGTGCAGGTACTCTCCTGAAACAAAAGTTTTTAACTGCTTCCTGACATTTTTGCTTTTCGACCAAAATGTACACATAACACACACCTACTTCACTGTGCTAAAATAATCCATAAAAAAACAAAGATGTATATTTAAAACAAAGATGTCTATTTACTCAACCAATAAATCTCACAAGCACTGCAGGAGCCAATATTCTTGACCTATGAGGAAATCATTTGCGGACAGGGATGGATAAACATAGTAACAGAGCAGAGCATTTCATAGAAAGATGTCCACACTGGAATTTAAGATGTAATAATGCATAACTTGCAATTAGTGCGGCTAAACGCTTATACGCTGCGAACAGGGATATTAAGCACTATAAAAAAATGCTACACTACAATACAGTACCTCAGTACTAGGCAAGGAAATAGAAACCTCCTGCGACTCTTCCCGGGAGGCCGGTGTGTGTTCTTGTCTGCACATTACCCGATATTCCCCTGTTGCATTTTCTTCTTCACAAGTACATTAAAAGTCTGCCTAATCTTCCTGGACGTCCACTTTATTAGCTCTGTATCCTTAGGGGAGTCTTTAGCCATATGCGCAGCGGCTGTATATAATTCTGCTTACTGTACTCCATGTTCCAGCTTTGTCCTCTTCGAGATGCCGCGACTGGCGCAGCCTTGCTAATGCCCGGCGCGCGCTGGCCTGCAGGATGAATAGTCCTTTCTGGCCATTTAAGCTGAAATGTGACTTTTTGGAGTACGCCACCCTCCTCCCCCTACGTACATTCAGACCCCGAAGGCATTCCATTATTATAATAGGTGGTTTTGATTAATTTGATACCATTAACCAAAACACAATAAGAGCTGCAAACAAATGCTCATTAATTGAGGAGGCAAGTCTGCCTAATACCGTTAGATATTACTGCTGCATTGATCTCGCTGTATAACATTTCGGAGAGCGGAGCTGTGTGCTCCCCTCTTAATGTACTGTCGATGTCTGTAAAAATGTTTGGCAACACCAATCAGCTCTCTATTTTTTTTTAACACAATCCTTGGCAGCTACCTTTTTCTCTCCAGCGATTAGAGATGCAGCTTCCGGGTGAGCCAGGGAATCCACGAGCATGCTGACTTTTGGCGCATGCGTAGAATATAAGGCAGTAAGACAGCTGTTTGTATTGCGCATGTCATTAGGGCAGGCCAGGCAAAATATAGTGCAAACTCACTAACCAATCACGGGACAAACATGCATTGAAAATGCAATAGGACTCGGATTTACACGAGACCTATTGCATTTTCAATGGAAGTGCCGCCATGAAAGAAGACATGAACCGGAGGGGGTGGGGGGTGGTTGTGGTTAAAAAAGTTACAGACTGCGGGAGGGAACAGGGAGAGACAGGGAATAAAACGGTTTTACTAGTAAAGGGGCTGATAGCATTGGAAGAAGAAAAATGACGCCATGCCAGTCAGGAGGCGGGACTAAGACCAATCAAAATGCAGGATTTTGTATTGCAGCCAATCAAATGTATGGATGGAAAGTGGGCGGGGCTTCCCCCCGCTATACTGTATACAGCATCTCTCGCCGAGACAGCGCATGCACTGCCTAGGCGAAACCTAAAAAGGGTCTCTGTTTAGTTTACACAGTTTCATCAGCCAGAATTGCTATAGTAGTTTTCAGTATCACAGCGCTTTGAAAAAATAGTTTTAGAATATATGTAAAACATATTATATTCATTACTCTTATGTTTAGATAGAACACCTTCCATACAAATATTATTTAATGTAACTATGTGTTTTGAGATTTCTTACACAAAGTTAATAGTTTCTTTGTGTATGTTAAAAACCCCTCCTGCTGTACCAAATGGCCACCAATCTTTTCTTTAATGAAACTATGATTTTATAGTGACAACAATAATGCATTAGTTGGTCTATCAAACATTGTGACTTTTGGATAAGTTCATAAGATCCATATTATGGACCTCACTTCAGAAATAGTGCACTGATGCACAAAAAATAAGACAGGGCACACCTGCATCCATCGTTTGCAGTACTAGCATAGTAGTAAATAGTCTGAAAGGTATTTGCTCCAAAATAACATTTTGCACAAGGCTATACCTTTAAACAACCAGTTTTCATACTATGTTTGTTCATTTATACCATTTAAAAATGGAAATAACATCTGGGAAACAAACTTACTCCATTTATTATCAATGTTATTTATGGCCCAGTAATTTTCCATTTGAATCTATGTCAATTCTTTTACGGGAGCAATCAAAGTTACCATGTTTAGCTTTCAAATAAACAGATACAAGTTATCCCAACAAAGAAACTGAGTTGACTTTCCATTTAGACTAAATTTCACCGCCACACCAAGTTTATGTTTAATGTACTCACTATAAAGAAACAAAAGATACCATGAAACATGTTCATGACTTACCATTATATTGTGAAAAATGTTCCTCAAGATACACAATGGGGTCAACATTTTCCAAAGATGGATGTGAAGGCCTTACCACACTTTCCTACTGCAGGGGATTTTATCATTTGTTAGATAATTTTGTTCACCAGAATGGTTTTTCTTAACAACCTATGAGTTTAGTGACATCATGCCACTGACCAGCACCACCTTTTTGAGAACTGTTCACCACCACTGGATTTACTACATATTAGCAGTAAATTGGGAGGCAATTTGACTCTGTGTTAAAGATGCCTCAGTATAGTGCATCTCATTAGGACCTTGAAAGAAAAGAAAGCATTATAAAATATATATAATATACATATTATTTAAATATACAAAAATCAAAAGGTTTGATAAAAAATGTCAATGTGTTAAATTCCACATGCACAAAGACCATAAAATGATAACCAAAAAACCTAAAACTTCCTTAGATTGCACAAGGCACAATTCACAAGGGAGATGGGAAACCACGTTGAACTTAGGCATGCAAATGCATGCATTTATGATTATAATTGTATGTTTTTTTTTTTTTTTTTTAAATACAAATTCACACTTGTAAATGACCTTAACCACAAGTAAAATCACACCAGGAGTATATAATGTTTAAAGTAGGTATTTGTGTAATCAAAGGCAACTTGTGATATTGATAACAATTATGAAGCAATTCACACACTACATACAATTAAAGATTTAAAACTAACATGTCTACTTGACAATATAAAAACAGAGAGAGAGAACTTGGTTTGAATACTCTAACATTTCCCAATGAACCTTTAGTGGAAGAATTAGTACTGTTTGAAATCATATATTGGTCTAGGAGAAAACATTAATGTAACCACAAATATACATACGGGCATAATATTGATGAATCCACAATACGCATTATTGTATGTGAGTCTTAGAAAGCTGAGCGCCTCATGAAAGCTGCCAAATTCACAGACTTCAAATAGTAATCGAATCATGACTATCTATGCAAGAAATATTAGAAATTAGTGAAACGACGTGAAGTGGTAGTTAAGGTGACAGTAATTCAAACAGTTATTTCAAACTCACCTTTATGAATCTTATACATGCCGTACACTGTTGCATTTTTTGTGATTTATGTAGGTTCACTCAGTAATGGTGGTGTGGGGCCAGTGCAGTAAGGACAATGTTTTTCAATTGGAATTACATTTTGTGGAATTTTTGGGTCTTCCATAGTCAATTTTTCAGGAATGTGTTCTGGAATACGTTTATTAGCATGTATGTATTCCACCATTTTCCTGACATGCTTTTTGTCTGGTGGGTACTCACTCACTTGCACGAGTGCTGCTGGAGACATTTCAAACTCTGAGTCACTTGAGATATCAAAACTGCCCTTTTTAAATATGTTGTCTTCTTCCTGTTCTAAAAGTTCATTTTCTAACAATTCGGGACATCTTGAAATAGCCACCACATTGAAAGATATCTGTGAGTGCATATCCATGATTTGTGGCTGCCCTTACATTGGCAGTGCCATTGTCCTGATTTTGTATCAAAAGTAACCCGTGTCCTTAAGAAAAGACACCAGTAGTCCTGTTTGCCAGTGTATACAGAAAAATGTACAAATTTTCCTGAAAAACCATGTTCTGAAAAACACTGGATATAGTGCACAAACACCTGCTTTAGCAGCAGATTCAATTATTTCTTTGCATTCGATGTCTCGTGTTTAAGAAATCAAATTTTTCTGTAGCATTTGATTTAGTGATGACTCTTGAAGTTCATTTGGAAATTGGAATGGTTTAGCATTTTTGGCCATTTCTAGGTGTTTGCATTCGAGTGCTAGATGCCCACTGCGGCTAGCCTTTGCCATAAATTCCCTACAGCGACCAATTTCACAATTGTATTGTTGTTTAGAAATAGTTTTTTGAACATGAATTGGTGCTCTTTGTCCATTTTTACAACGGGGCATCAAATATATTCCATTTTTGGCATCCCCACAATACACTGGAATTGAAAAAATGCTGTGAATATTATGTTGATGACGCCGTAGTGTTGAATGATTTACAAACGTGGAACTGCAAATACTACACTTTATTGATTTTGAAATATCCTAATTTCTCACACCAGCAGTGGGTAATAATTGAAGTGGTTGATCTAATTTCTTTATATCCTTCACTAAAATAAATAGAATAATAATGTTATTTGAAAGCTAAACATTTATTGGCATGGCCATCAACTGTAATATGCTGCTGAACATATACAAAGTACATTTAAATACCACTAGACCATTTAATGGCTTACCCTTTTTGAATACGAATAAAATAATGTTGGAAAGCAATTAAACGAAATTAATATATTGTCTTGTCATTCCATACTATATCAAATAACTCTTTCTTAATATTAGTTTAAAAAAAAGTAATTGAAAATCAGTAACATTATACAGGATAAATATTTTGTTAATCGTATTTAATCTCACTGTTTCAGCACAGCAGTGAGAATTTTTATAAACATATACCGAGAATTACTGGTATAGTCCTTTTGTTAATAAAGTCTAAATATTTTGGAACCACATACTAACACCATGCCTTTGATCTTAGAAAAATGAGATTTATAACATATTGGGTATTTCAAAAATCTAAAAAAAATAAGTTAATAATTCATTTGGTGTTTTTTACCTTTAAAATCCATATCATTAAGAAAATAACATACCATGTTGTTTATCCATATGGCCTTTGAAGTTTAATGAACGGGTTATAAGTATCGGACAAACAGGACAGTGCCAATGATTTCTAGATTATAGATTTACAGTGCCACTTTATCAGGAATCAGATAGTTATATCAAGAAGTGTAGAAAGAGAAAAGAATAGGACCAGGTTGAAGAAAGATGAGAATATGCCTATGGTGGCTGAGACTAAGGAATAGATACTGCAGAGCATAAGGAACAAGAATAATTCCCCTTTCAGGTCACAGGATGGGACAGGCACTTCCAGGGGAATTTGAGTAAAAGCAGCTGGAATTACTTGGTGCCAAGCAACATGCTTCCGGAGTTAAGGTGCTTGGGTCTCTCTGTTACTTCAGGTCCGTGTTTTAACAGCTTTATTTTTATTGGCACACCTTTTGTATTTAATTCATGTAGATGATTTTTCATCCCACTAATGTTCCCTGTGGCATTTACCCTGCTGCTTCCTGCCCTCCTGACTTGGAGGGAATATCCTGGTAAGGTCCACGATATTTACAGCCTGCCACTTGGAGGTAAATCTAATGTCTCATGAGAGCTCATGTTTGTCATTCCTATTGAACCACTACAAAAATCTATACTTTGTTCTGTAAGAACTTACGGTCTTTACAGTGGCATTCACCTGGTGAAGTATTACAAATGAGTATTTTCAGCAGCGGTGTTCTCTCCCTCTTCTCCTTTACACTTGTCTTCTCCTTCATAGAGTTTTTGTTCTCCAGATATGCATGAACTGTATTTTAAATGTTATAAAGCATTATTGTTCATATTATTCTTTTTCTAGTTTCTTTCAAGGCACTTAATCATGTCATTGCAGGAAAATACTAGGGGTGGGCGGAATTTGCGTAGTCGCGCTACGAAAAGCTCCGTGAAATGGTAAAAAATCTCTGCGAGCACGCAAAAGTTCCCCGAACACGCAGAATTGCTTGTTCTGCCCGTTTGCGATGCTTTTTTCCTGCTCGCGAACGCTGTTTACATGCTCGCGGAGAAATATCTCGCGAACACGCATTTTGAAACCACGAACAAGCAGAAAATTCTGTGAAGCCGCAGATCGCGGAATTTTAGGCAATTCCGCGTTCTCCGCGGAACGCGAAATTATCCAATTCCACAAATTCCGCAAGCGGAACGGAATTTATCGCCCAGGCCTAGAAAATACCCAAATAAACCTATGGCACAATGAGAAAACTAATAACTGCCTTTGTTATCACTGAATTATCTCTGATTGACACACAAAGACAACAATATTTGATTTGTTGTGTCCATTTCACAGAGTACAAAGTTATAGCCAGTATGCAAAATCTCAATTTCAATCTCAAAGTTCAACTTTTGAAGCCTGTATCATCATCAATTTTGTAACACTGAAGTTAATTTTTATAATGTGTACTTCTGATGTAGCTTACCATATCATCATAGCAAGAACTGGTTGCTCCCATATAGTATGAGCATGAGAATAGGTACCTGGAAAGTACTGTAGAGGTAGCAAAATAAATGACATCCAAACTGCATCAATTTGGTATTTAAACAAACATGTTTTATTTGAAGTTGATCCATATGGACTATACATGGTACTCATTAAAAAAATAATATTACTGGGATTAAAGGAAAATGTCCGTTATCTGCAATGTGTCTGCATACATATAGACACAGAGAATGTGTAACACTTTTGTGCAAATAGAAAGTTGTTTTTTTTCTATTTTAGTTATGCGATTATTCAATTTCACAAAAATAAGTGCAGCTGTGATATTGCTCTGTATTTCCAAAAGTCTGATAGCCAATAATATCCAAAAATATACACACAATAATGTAATTCAATAAACAAAACCTAGTATTTTTTAGAAGAGTTTATACTCTTAGTCAACAGAGGATTCATTAAGAACACACAAATAATAGAGGCTAATATAGGAAATTCTTAAAGCCATTGTTTATTTATGTCTTTGAGCAAAGTGTTGCATGTCACAATACCAAACATAACAATATACATAGACAAAATAAATATGCATCAAAAACATTTACTTAAAAAAATCCTATACAAATATATAATAGATTTTCAGCACATTTTTTAAGTTTTATTATGTATAGTATTAAACGAATATTTTATATATACTTTACAATTTCAATAAAAATATTTCTTACAATATTATGGGATTTAAAACGAGATTGGCAGTCCATGAACCACTGTACGGGCAGTCGTGGTCTGTACGCCACATGCTCAGTGGTATGATCGATGTATTACAAGATGTGCGGATTGCATTTAGAAAGAGCACAGCTGAACTACTGAAACTGCAGACTGCCGGCCTTGCGGTACGGGGGAATCTCACCGCTGTTTGTATTACAGGTTGACTTTTCCATGAGCTGACCAAGGCAGGGAGACCGCCAGCTTCAATTCAGCAGAAAAAAAGAATGTGAGGTGCATGCCCACCCCTTCTTGTTCTCTCAGTCAGAGCTCGACATGGATCCCTTTCTACATGTCCCCCTTCACAGCAGCATATTCACCCCGAGGATAACACCACTGTTTGTAGCAATGTACAGATGAGACCTTTTTGTACCATATACCCATTGCCAGGGTTGGCCACATATGGGCCCAACTACGACAATATTTAGGGGGTATTTTCCCACATGTATCATGCATATGTGTGCATCCGACGCAGTACAAATGCTCACACAGACATCGATACATATGGAATAGTAATCACCATCACTGCAAAATCCCCACGGCCATACTATAGCTGTAAACTTCTAATACTGTGGTTGGAAGACCGCTGGCACTGTGGCCTCCTAGTGGCCACAGTGTTCTGGCAGTCAGACTCATAATAAGTCTGCAATTAAGTATAAGTATGAATCAGACTTGCTTATTTTCATGTATACATTTTAATCAATACACAATGAGGAATATTATTTTATTTTAACATGAAACATATTTTACATAACAAAATTTACCAATAAAAATATGTAGTTAGAGAAAAATTAAAACTATCATTTCACAGGTATATAACTACAGTAAATAAAGCCAATTAATTAAAAAATAACAGATGAATATCATCACCAAGGATATTCTAATCAGAATTCACTTAAAACTGATTCATGATTGCTATCCTGGAAATTGATGTTAACAGGTTCTGTTCAGTTACCTATCTCTGTTTTAATGTTTAGCAAGAATAGTTTTTCCTAAATACACTTTGTTTCTGTTTCACCTTTCTGCGGAAATAAGAGTGGCTAAAAATCATTTTCTAATATATTGTGTATCATCTTGATATTTGAAGTATAGATGATGATAGTAGTATAAGGACTTAGGGAATATCATGGACTTAAATGAAATAGAGCTATTTTTTGGACTTATAGGTGCCACATTGAGGTTATAGTTGCCATTAGCAAATATCATTTAAAATGCTTCAGCTGGTCCTACATATGAATAAGTACTCCAGTTAGTTACTGGTAGTTTGCCTTGTAAGTTGATATGGTATTAATTTTGAGCTGCTTGTCAAAATACTAAAATAAGATTCATTTGGCTACTAATATCGTATAAGCAATAATAAAAACACAATACATTACAATTCTAACGTAATTTACAAGAATACAGTAAATGTTAAGGAATTCAATGATACAAGAACAACAAAAATCCAGTCATCAAGACTGGAGTTAAGGAGCATCAATTGCCATTTGTTGGTATCTGGTTACCCTCTACCGGGACAAAAGCACTAGCTCCGGCTGACAGTAATGGACAGCAGGCTGGGCACAGGATCGAGTTTGGCATGGTGGGGTTGTACCTTACGCCATTAATGCAAGTTCTATGCGGAGTTGCTTTGCATGGATTCATGTTGCTTGGTCTAAGATCCAATAAAGCTGTGTGTTTCATGGCATTGCAGGGCTTCAGACCCATCGATGACGGATCCAGTTAAGCCCTCAGGCAGGAGTGGGGCATTTCTGTGGGACCTTGCTTCGGTTTGCACTTGATGTGGTCCAGCTTTCCGATGGGATGGTGTGGTATGGCGCTGCAAGGCTTTGCATCTCTTGGAGTATACACTAAAGCACTTTCAGCTGTGCAGTGGGGCTCTACAGGGCTCTGCATCACTTGGGGTCCGATGTGTTGAATTCTTCAAGTGGAAGCTGAACAACTCAGCTATGCTCTACAATGCTTCACTTTTAATCTGATAAATCTTTCATTTAGACAGGGAAGATCTCTCTCTAATGCTAGCAAACGCTCTAGAACCTGGAAGGCACCTCTTGAGTATGTTGACTGCTCCTGTAGATGCCAGCAACAGGGCTCAGGCAGGTCTAGTTGGAGATGGTCAGCTCGGTGGGTGTAGGAAGGCCTCTAGAAACGTTTTATGTTCATGTAGGTCACATACACGGCCATCTAACAAACCCTTGGAGTCATTCTGGGTAGCTTGGGTTCAAGGCAAGCAGGCTCAATCTTCCATGTTCAGTCAACGGGGAAGTACTTATCCCTCAAAAACCAGAGCAGTCCTATTTCTGAATCTTCAAACAGGTGCATGAAGGTTCTGATGAGATGTTATGAAGGTCGTATTTTAATACCTAGTTCCAACCCTTGTGTTGGGCATTTCCCTGACCTACACTCAAAACTGTTTCTGGTATGTTATTCACCTTACCTTGGGTTTGATCCCAAACTGTCTAGGTGGCAAAATCCAGGGTAGGCTTTGTGTCAGGTTCCTTTGTGTGTGTTGCAGACTGAGCCCTTTCCAATTTATTCAGGGCAGGATCCATTCTTCACCAGCAATCCTGTTAGGAGGACACACTCCTGATACATAGGCCTACTTTGTTCTCATGTCTGGAAGAAATACACAAACCACAGCAGCAGATCCATTCACAGTAATGTGACCCACAACACTGGCAAAAAGCACAGTTAATTTTGTCAGGAAAATGCCAACTTTCTATCAGTGAAAATTTCAAAATTGAATCTTAAAAACAGGTTTGTAAATTACAATTCATTTGAGTGTGAACAGTATATTAATCTATCCCCATTCTGAAGTTAGCACTTATAATTAGTTTATCCAATGGTAGTCTATGGAAGTGATAGGCCTTTCACCAGTGAAATATAACGTTAGGCGTTTTTAACTGGATGGACATGTAAACCTTGACTACACATGCCCTACTTTTTAAATACCATTTTACCTACTCTATCAGCATTTAGGGCCTATACTAGGTGTGAGCATGTAAGTATTAAAAAGGAAGGCTTAGGCCTGGCACAAGTTTATTTTGCTAGGGAGAAATGGAACTTCAACATTGCAGTACAGGCTGCAGTGAGAAGCCTGAGGCGTGTTTAAAAAAAGGCTAATTTATTGGCTGCTACAATGAGTACTGCAACCAAACAGTAGCATTAAACTTACAGGTCCAGGTACATATAGAACCATATTCTAGGTGTGTACAAGTAAATTACATGTACCAATATGGTGTAGGGACAGTTTACAATGTTGTAAGGGGAGAGCACAAACACTTTCCCACTGTTTAAAAAGAAAAACTGCAAAAAGACCTAAAAGCAAACTAAAATATGTTGAGCAAAGGAAGGCAGCGGAAGGCAAAAATATATGACACTGCAGAAAGGACCCGGTCCAGCACTATTTTATTTCATTCTGTGTATGGGGACTCTGCTAAGCAGGCATCTGTGAATGTGCTATGACTTCTAAAATATATTGAATTGGTGCACCCTTAATTAGAATTTAAAAAATACCTATAAGTCACAAGTATATGGTACAATGTGTACCAGGGCCCTTAAGGTAAATGTCACTAGTGGACTGAAGCACACATTGTTCCACCCAACTACAGTAGCAGTGTAAACAATAGCAGGCCTACCACTGTAGCCTGCCTGGACATTTTTAAAACTCCAAACTAAAAATAACCCCACTTGACAGGCCTAACCATGCCTTTTAAATATGAATCTCACCCCTAACTAGGCTGTAATGCCCATTAGGCAGTGAGTATGAATTTAAGTCAGGACATTTAAACATTACTTTTCAAACATGCCCTTATGGTGAAAAGGGCTCAAAAGCCATATTTCACATTAGTAGTGTTAGCTGCTCCATGAGAAAGCATTGTAATGCAATATTACATTTAATCATGCTACCTCAGCAGAGGAAACAGCTACAAAGTTTATTTTTGGACTTTCAAAAATATTTAGCACAATGTCAGTTCACTGGTAAAGTCAAAGTATTGACAACAATTTTGGGAAAGGTACTTTAGTACAGCTTCCCTGCCAAAAACCCTCTAGAAGGTCATTTGCATGTGCTTCAATCCAGGAGCTGAATAGCCCATTGATGAAGAGTGAACTTCCTCCCAAAGCGGAAGCAAATGCCTTGTACATGGGAAAGTGTTCTGTGCCTTAACAGGATGACCACCTGGGTTGAGACTATGATCATAATAATCTACAAGGAGGTTTACCATGTCACAGGCAGAGGTAGATAACACTTGGTCTGCCCCCTGTTGTGAACATTTTATAAGCCAGACACTAATCCCAGTGGGAGAGAAGTAGCCCCTACAACCAATTTTGAGTGAACTGCTACAAATATGGATATCGATACTACTGGGACCTTTAGCCCTATTGGCTAGGTAGAGGCCAGGAGTCCCTTGATTGTCATATTTAATTTACTTATAATTCACTAGTAAATTTGTATACCATATACCTAAAGCCTGTAAATTAAATGCTACTAGGATGATGCTAATAAAGAAAAATACGATGCCAATGTACGCCAGGATATATTTACATATAACAGCAAACTCACATTGCTGTTGTCAAATCTACCCAATATGACCTCCCCATCAACCCTGAGTCAGAAACACATGGTCAGGAAGGCCTGGCGACAAAGGTCTGGAGCAACTGAATGACAGATCACAGGTGGTGTGACACGTAGCCCATAGACAAATGATTGAACAGGGAAAACCGAGATCAGTCTGCCAAAAGGTAGCAATACCACAAACCTCTGAGAAGATTGGCCCCAATAACATTTGTTTGGCCGGAGGGGTGCGCATTCCCAAAAAAACATAGTTAAATGCCACATGTAGTTAGGAACACTCAGCCAATCAGAACACCGTATATACACTGCACACAGTGAACACGCGCTCACCATGACGGACATCTGGTCATGTTACCCACTGGCCCGCATTGTGTCCACGCAAGGTTGAAATCCAGCTGGAGTTCTTATCAGGTGATCAAATATACAGTCCTTTGACTAGTCCCGCAATTCCTGTTAAAAAATAATATACAAATTGCTTAATGACAAGTTGTAAAATATATAAAATAACGGCTAACACCAATGTACTTTCAGACTGCTTCAGACCAGAAACTTTGATGCTGCTCTCTTGTTGCTGCGTTTAATTAAAACAACTGTTCCTGTTTTGCCAAATGCCTCTTGTGTTTTATTTTTATGGTAAATCCACATTCTAGCTACAAGGACCTGCAGCTCTTAGTGTGCCACTCAGTTAAGTAGCCTCTTTAAACATGTCCCAGGCCTTCCATTGCAGCCTGATTGCAGTTTTATAAGCCCTGTCTACCCTTAAAGTCCCCTTTCATTGCATATAAGTAACCCCTAAAGTAGGCCCTAGGTAGCCCATAGGGCAGGGTTCATTATAATTGCTAGGTTGGACATGTACTTTTACATTATACATGTCCTGGTAGTCAAAAACTCCTAAAATCCATTTATTTTCATTACTGTGAGGCATACCTCCTTTAAAGGATACCATAGGGTTGCCATATTACATGTAATAAATGCTAACTTTTGATAGGGAAGAGTAAAACTTTTCATGTTTTGTGTCTGAGAAACTTGTTTGAACTATCAGCCGTATGCTGGTCTCCCACTAACTTTTGCCCTATCATCTCCTAATTTTAGACTATACCGTTTTGTTGGACTTAGGACTCTGGGCACCTTACCACTGCTAAGGTTCGGGTGCTCTCCCCTAAAATATGGTGACATTGGCAAACCTGCATCCTGCATCAGGCCTCTGCCATTGCAGTGGGGCTGACCCCTCCATAGTCCAGCATTAGAAATGCCCTTATATGCCTTTAAGTGATAACTCCTGCATAGTAAGGTGTAGATATATCATGTTTGGTATGGTTAGAATCCTCATGAGAAATCCTCCCTGTTGGTGTATTGGGTTTTACCCTTATTGGCAGAAATGACACTTTCAGAAAGTGGACATTTCTCTGTCCTTCCATAAACTCTGTGTACCTGCTGCCTGCCTCAATCCACGTATGGCCCAGGGTAGCAGTCCTACACTTGCATACTCCCTAGACTCCCCCAAACACAGGAAAGGCTGCCACATCAACATACTGATGGCCTTCTTGGGCTGAGAGGAGGAAGTAGTGATTCACACTCACATCTGAATAGGCTGAGCCGGCCACCCCACAATAGGCTTAACAACTTTGCTTTGTCAGTGCAGACAACTCAGGTGAGACAGGGAACCCCCAAAACTTCAAAGACCTCTCCAATAGCTTCTGGTCCCTTCTAGTACCTGGGCACCAGGGTATAATAATAGGGCCCTGACCCCACATCTGTGTGACACTACTGGACCTGCACGAAGCTCTGCTAGAGTAAAGGCTGCTGCGTGGGAAGGATTGCCTCTTTCCTGTGTCTGACTATTCCCAGGAACTGTTGTCCTGCTTTGTGGAGCCGCCCTCCTGCCACCTGACATCTGCCCTGCAAGCAAGGCACAAAGAATTGGCTCCAGAGTGACATCTGGGGGCTTGTCAACTGCCCCTGTTCCCCCTACTGAGCTCCGGAACCCCACCAGCCTTGCCGGTCTTGCTCGCAATGTCAGCTTCCGTGCTGTTCAGGCACAAGGGGCCTAGTGCACTGTGGATCGCCTCAAGACCATGCCCTTGCCATGTGACAGCATCAACCTGCATCCGAGAACGGAGTGCCTCCCTTTGCGCAGTTGTCAGGATTACACCACAGCAGAGTACTTGAGCCACGGACTTCCCGCCCAACACCAACAGGACTTAGAGGTCTTGGGCTCCTACCTGTGCCAATTTACCGGTTGTTCGCTATGATCTGTGTGTCTTTTGCCTCGCCCTAAGTGCACGGGCTATGCCCAGACGTGGGTCTCGGGCTCACTGTGCCACAGGCTTCAAGCTAGCCTGGCTGATGAGGGGTGAAACCCCGAAACTGGTCCCAGGAGGCTTTTTTCTAGTCCAGGGAGGAGCTGGCTTGGCAGTTCATGGTGGACTGTTCCCATGAAGCACAGGGTCAAGATTGATTTGCATTTAACTGGGTCCAAACTGGGGTGGCACAGTGAGCAAAAGAACGGTGGATTTAACCCAGATCTATTGACTGGGGGAGAATGTTTGATTCACTCTGCATTCCGTCTGTTATCTGTGTGTCTTTAACTTTTATAAACACATCATTTTTCTGCAGAATTTGATGCCTGCTGTCTGCTCTTGGGCCATGTGAATGGGTGTAGTTGGCAGCTGGACTTTGTTTATTCTTCCCAGATAGCCACACAATAGAGGGATTAGGTGAGCCAGGATTAGCCACAAATTGGCAGGATGGGGACAGACCTGGGCACAGACTCATTTGGAACTAAACAGACTGTGCCCTGCCTTCACAAACAAGGGGCTGATTACAATCTCGTCCTGAAACCATTCCGACCGATTTGGTTACAGAATGCTTTCCAGATGACTCAGATAGGGGGAGTCCGACCAAGCGATTTGGATGCATCCGGATGCTTCTGGATACAATTTGGTCAGGACTCCCATTGATGTCAATGGAAGCCTTTGTTCCGAACGGGAACACAGTCTCCCATTGAAGAAAGGGGTGCCTGCCACACTGTGCATGGTTGGGAGGAGGGGACCCATGAGTACCCCTAAGGGCCTTATTTGGATGGCCCAAGGTTAAGGGGGGCCTGAAACAGGCCCACAAAGACAGATTCCAACAGCTGTTTTGTTTCGGGCAAAACGAATGGAACGGCTGTCCGAATCGATCATCGTAATCGCTCGCTCAGAAACCGTGTCCATAAAGCTGTACGAATCGGCTCTGAAAGGGTCGACCTGTCCGTAAGCCTTTTGGAACCAATTCACACATTCCGAGCATCGTAATCGGTGATTCGCAACTGTGTACAATTCGGTCGGAAGCAAGGGTTCCGAATCGGATTCAGCAAACCCGAATCCAATTCGGAGCCCTTCTGAATGGGATTGTAAATGACCCCAAAGTACTTGTCATCATTTAATTGTTCATGCAGCCGGTTTGGAGGCAGGACGGGAGAGGCTGAGAATTTAAGGACGTGAAAAGGGAATTATCTAGAAACTTTTCCAACTTGAAAGTGGGCAACAGATATAAATATTGAACCCTCAGACCTAAAACTTCAGTACACCTCTGAAAAGCTCAGAAAGACTGAGGTGCTGCTCTGCAAGAAGGACTGCTACTCTGTTGCTCGGCTGCCCTGGTGCCTGTTGCCCTGCTGCTGGAGAAAATGTCTTGATCTACACCTTGAAAGCAGGACCACTAGAGTGAGTACAAGGGCTAGTTGGCTGACCTCCTAATCATAGCCTCAGGGACAGAGATGAACTTGAAACCGGACCTATACTCTGCTTGTTGTGAGTCCTGTGCACCATGTGGTGGCACTCCAGTCCTGGATCCTTGGGAGTAGACCTCAAGGAATTCTACCAGCCCAGGTGTGGTCCCCATCAGAAACAACACATAGCGACACGAAGCCCCACAAATCCTCACCATACAGTTGCCAGCCTCATTTAAATCAGTGTAGAGTGAAGCAAAGCCCGACAAAGCATCGCTGTACGGCTTCATCAGAACAGACTTCATACAATGTGAAGCCTTGCAAAAAAAAGCCGCACACAATGAACACCAGGATTTAAATTACTGTAGTCAGTAGGCCTAACGAGGTCCCTGTAGCCGGCCCACGCTCCATTGCGGTCAACCAGTAACCAAATTTTTAACGCTGTCTATACTGGAATCAACGTATATCAAGTAATGATTTGCACCTCTTCAGGATTTGTTCATTTCTTTTAATTGATAAGTGAATGTTTGTAAATTAATTCATTTTCCAATTGTCACTGTGTATAGGACCTGCCCTATTTGCAGGGTTATCCCTAAACCTTTTGCCTTAGTCCAGTGTTTTTCTGACTTCATTTTTGCTGGTCTTGGGACTCTGGGGACTTTACCACTGCTGACCAGTGATAAAGTGCAAGTGCTCCCTGTGAAAATTGTATCTGTAATTGGTTATCCGTGATTGGCATATTTGATTACTGGTAAGTCCCTATTAAAGTACACTGTGTGTGCCCAGGGCCTTTAAATTAAATGCTACCAGTGGGCCTGCAGCACTTATTGTGCCACTAACATGCGTAGGCCTTCAGCCATGTCTCAGACCTGCCACTGCAGTGTCTGTGTGTGCCATTTAGAATTGTCATGTCAACCTGGAAAGTGTACCCACTTGCCAGGCCCAAACCTTTCCTTTTACTACATGTAGGACACCCCTAAGGTAGGCCTGAGGTAGCCCAATGAGCAGGGTGCAGTATAGATGAAAGGTAGGACATGGATTGGAGTGTTTTACTTGTCCCGATAGTGAATACTGCTAATTTCTTTTTTCACAATTGCAAGGACTATATCTCACATAAGTTACTATTGAAGATGCCTTCTAACCACGTACAAGTGTAACTTCCCATTGGGAATAGATCACGTTTTGGAGTTTGGGGTCAATTTAAAAACACATCTTTTAGTGAACTTGGTTTTTAAATTGTGTGTTTGAAAATGCCTCTTTTAGAACGTGGGTATTTTCTTGCTTTAACATTGTGTGACTCTTCCTGTGCGTGGAATCCACGTCTGAGGAAGGGTGACAGTTGGGCTCTTTGCGCATTCACTCTAGACAGTCACACAAAGGGAGTTGAGGTGTGCCCTGCATATTCACATGTTGATGACCAATCACCAGCCTGATAGGTCTTCCTGAGCTAGAGTGGTAGAAGGAGTTGTCAATGACACCTGAATAGGACTGTGTATGTTCTCATACAAAGCTATCTCCATTCCCATGTAGTGTGTCTGGAGCCAGGTCAGAGTAAGGTAGGGTCCTGTGCACCACAAAGACTTTCCGTTGAAGTTTGCCTACTTCAAAGGTAGACACTGGCATAAGTACTGGAGCTGTTACACCATAACTTCAGAACACTTCTGGACTAAGAGGACGTTTTATTTCTACATCCTGCTTCCCAAGGTTCCTCAAAGGCTTATGCATGCTTGCCTCCTATTAAGAAGTCTCAGGGTCATCAAAGGCTTAATTTTTAGCCCCTGAACTCCTCTGCTGGCAGTTCTGACCTGTCAAGGGGGGCCAATTCTGGTTTTGGGCCATTTGGAGGGGGTTTGGCTGCTAAGAAACTAGAAAGTCCATGCATCGACTCTCAAAAGCCGTTTTTCCACAGCAGCACCACTATGCGGTTGAAAAAGCAGCGTATCACTGATATGCGGCCAAAGAATTGATGTAGTGCCTACCGTGCTACTATAGTATCTCCGCAATCCGAATCCCGAGCACCGTATAACAGACGTCCGTGGTGCACGCTCTGACTCTGGCCCTGCTGCGCGGCTATAGAAATCAATGCATCATCTGCTTCGCAGCTCTTATATCGTTGCAATGCCTGCTCCTCCACATCAACACAGCATGTCTTGATTTTCAATGCATCGTCCCTATGAGCCAAGTTAATCATCAACATGGCCCAACAGTAAGGAACCGAGGGCGTGCATCCAGTGTTTGACACATCACCTTCCCTGACAATAAGGAACAGACACATCACCTTCCCTGATGGTGAGGAACCAATGCATTATCTCCCCTGCACTGCAGTTCGAAACTGACACATCACATCCCCTGGAAGTAAGGAACTGAGGCATCACCTTCCCTGGTAGTAAGGAAGCAATGCAATCCTTTGCTTTTACTGTGCTTCACCTCAGCTGAGCCTGTTTTCGGCTTTGATTTTAGCCCATCACAGGTACTTTGTGCTTAAAGTGACTCATCCATATTTTCCTATGGACTGAACGAGTTGGAACCTTTTTAAAGTGATATCTTTACTTTATATGCAGGATTTTGGGTGTTTTATTCAGATAAATATTGGTTATTTTTGTCAACTGGTGTGGTGTCCTTTTGTAGTGTTTTCACTGTGTTACTCTGTATGTACAAATGCTTTACACATTGCCTCTGATATAAGTCTGACTGCTTGCACTACCAAGGAGGTGAGCAGGGGTAATGTTAGCAGTGTAATCACCCTACCCTGACTAGAGTGATGGTCTCTACTTGGACAGGTGCAAACCACTGCACACTAGATACCCCATTTCCAACACTGTCTTTCTTAATACCCCTGTCCCCTGTGAATTTCAGCTAAAGCTCGATGTCTTTTTTACCGTGATAGTATTTCAACTCTAAACAAAGAAAACAACAAGCTGTGAAAAGTATTTATGTTGCATTTATTGTGAAAGAGTTGATTTTCAGAAATTGTATTTCCAAACAAGACAGGATTTGTGTGAATCTTTATGCGCTGCTTTAGTATTACAAGCTCCAATATGAATGTAGCTTGTAAACATGTAAACAATTACATAAATATGTTGACAAGAATTGTAACTCATGGTATAAATAATCAGCCAAGCTCGATTTAATGAGTCAAATAGGAAGTAGAATACAAATGCTAGCAAAATACCAATTTGTGCAATCATTCCTATATTGTGTGTTATTTGCACACTTTATCAAGAATGTGAATGATTAGCAAATCTGTGTCCATGCACTACAAAGTGTGTCATCATAAGATACAAAACCTGCCTAACTACTGTTGTGTGTCATCCTTAAAATGTAAGATACCATAAAGTTCTATGTATGGGCAGTATATTACAGAGCTTTTGCTTTTTGAGAGCTACTTGTGCTCAATCATTCATTGCCCCATGATAGTTGTGTAATACCTAAAGGAAGACTATCCTTCTACCAGTCAGTGCTTCAATTGAGACGGTTGTTGACGGTGTTAGGCACTAGCACTTATTTTTGGGGACCAGCACTTATTTTTCCACATCTGTCATTTCAAGCGGGAACAGAGGGAAAAAAAGGATGGAGAAAGAGAAAGATGAGAACATCACAAAGGGGAAACGCAGGAGAGGAAAGAGTAAAATAAATGGGCAGATATATGTATGTCAGTGAAATAAAGATGTGTCATGAGTGTTAAGACTACCAGCTTTAGTATTCGACGCACATCCCACGGGCTTCTCATAAAAGTTGCGGTTACCAGCACTCAGTATTTTACAAATTATGGACTGCTACTAGTGCTCTCCTTATGATTTTCTGTACATCACCATGTATCATCATAATACAGCTGAAGAAAATGACAATTGTGTTCGGTAGTCATACTTAATTACGCTGACTGAGCACCCATGTCTTCTCATCTGTGTATTTTTATGTAAGCATACTCGCTAAGCAACTAGAATGCCAAAGCTTTTCTTCATACTATAGAGATTTTGCCAACTGTAAGTCATGTCTGGTTCTTTATCTCACTTTTGCAGGTACAATTTCATTTTTGCTTTCTCTCTTTCCCACAATTTCCTGTCTTTCTCTTCCTTCCTTGGTTTTTCACATTTCTCTCTCGGTCAAAGCCCAATTAATTTTTTTTTCCCTTTAACCAAAAAGAAAGTGGCTTTATGCCCCACCTCATGCCATAAACCTAAATTAAGCACTGACCAGTACATTTCAGTTTTTGTTTTACAAACTGTCTTTGATAGGATCACATTTAGGACATTACATATTACACAAACTACTTGGTGATTTGGAAGGTTTTGGACAGTAATCTTTAAGACCCAAACAGCCCCTGATCCAGGCCCATGCTTCTGCTTACCTTATCTTAATGGCAAAATGTGGAGTGGCTTTGTCAGAATCCTGTTTCTGTCTGCAATTCTCCCAGGATGAGTGACACAAACTGCAAATGTCACTGCTTAAGCTGGTAGAAGTGGGTAGTTGATGAGGGAGATTATTCCACTGTACGTCAATATATTGGAAAACAACCTTACAAAAGAAAAGGAGCTAAACAGGGGTGTCACATGGCTTAGAGGAAGGCCTATCAATGAATTACCCTACTACTTGAAATAGAAAAGGGACTACAGTCATGTTATTGCATGCAAAATCCTTTCGACTAAATAGAGGAACTAAAAAGCTGATTGATTATCATACTGGGTTCTAGACTGACCAGTGGACTAATGCAAATGAGAAACCATATTGTATAGAATGCATAGAGAACATTTTATAGCTATTTTGCAGCTAACAGACTCGAAAAGTAAAAGCAAAAACATATTTGGACTGAAAAGGCGGGGGCTGGTGGCACAGTGAAAGAGAGGAAAGGTAATTGTCCTTGAGGCATTTAAAATACATGTAAAATTGTGGCAGAAGTTATACAGAAAGAGATTGTGAGAAACATACATTTATGGGCTGGTATCTGAGTGAAAGAGAGGGAGGATTATTTGTATATAAAACATGAAAAGCAATGCATGTCTGCCGTCTGTCTCACGCCTCTCTATCCCTCCCTCCTTCCTTACCCACACCTCCCTCCTGTCTGTTGCTGCTCACAGCCTCCCCTTTCTTTTAATTGGTTTTGGCTTTATGTTTTTTGATTTTGGGGGCGTTTGTTCATTTATATAGCGCCAATTCAACTCAGAGGTATTGGAGCACTTTACCTAAGCAGCTCCGTTGTATTCCATCCTTTTTTTGTCCATCCCAATTAATAAATGTCGGTGAATGAATAAATACTACAAATGCATTCTCCCCCAAGAGTAAAAAAGGTCATTTCCCTTGCTTGCACCACGGCACTGTGGAGCATTTATTGGTGCAGCAGGTGCAGTGGCACCAGGACCTAAAGCCGTAAAGGCCCCATTAATACTTGAAAATTGCTGAATTATACCCCAACAGTCAAAGGGGACAATTCCCTTGCTGGCACCATGGTGGAGCGTAGCTTCTATTGTTGCAACATGTGCAATGACAACTAAAGCCATAAGAGCTCATTGCTACCTGACAATTGCTGTATTATACTACCCTGACAGTCTAAGGGGCCATTTTCCTTGCTTGCATTGCTTGCTCCTTGGCAGAGCGTAGCTTCCATTAGTGCAGTGGCACCAGGACCCAAAGCTGTAAAGGGACCATTTGCACCTAATAATTGCTGTATAATACTCCCCTAACAGGCAAAGGGAACAATTCCTTGCTGGCACCATGGCGGAGCATAGCTTCCATTGGTGTAGCAGGTGCAGTGGCACCAGGACCCAAAACCGTAAAGGACCCATCGGTACCTGACAATTGCTGTATTATACTACCCCAATAGTCAAAGGATCCCTTTCCCTTCCATGGGGCCATTTCCCTTGGTTGCACCATGGAGGAACGTAGCTTCCTTTGGGCAGCAGGTGCAGAGGCACCAGGGCCCAAAACCATAAAAGGCCCATTGGCACCTGCCAATTGCTGTATTATAGTACCCCCAACAGTCAAGAGGGGCCATTTCCCTTGCTTGCACCATGGCACAAGGCATCCTTGATCCGCTCCTGCGTACTGCTCTATTGATAATCGGTAAATGTTAGATCTGGGGGTCTCTAGTTGGCAGAGTAGGTACCACTGTCCAAGTAGGGATCCTTGCTTCTAGTCAGGGAAAGGGGGATACACTGTTAAGATAACCCCTGCTCACCCTCTAGGTAGCTTGGCCTGAGCAGTCTAGGCTATCAAAGGCAATGTGTAAAGTATTTGTACCAACACTCACAGTAACACAGTGAAAACACCACAGATTTACTCCACACCAGTTTTAGAAAAATAAGGTATCTTTACTAAAAACGTCACAAGACCAAATACTACAGAAAAACCAACATACAATTATAAAGATTACTTTAAAGATAGTTCAAGAGTTTGCAGAAAGTACTTCAGGATGTAAAAATCAGTGTCCTGCACAATGCGACTCTCAATTGCACAAAATGCGACACTCTCGTGCCCAACAGTACCTGTAGTTGCGTTAAGGTTCCCAAAAGCTATAACAAGGAAGATGGCAAAGGCGATGCGATACTCCTGAGATCTTGGGGAGGCTTTGCAGCAGCCCTGCTTCACGCAGCAGAGGTGGATGCGCCGGCTCCGATCTGTAGGGGGAGGATGCGATGACTTTGGCTTTCATTGCGTAGGTTTCTTAGGGGGAAGCTTCACGCACAGGTACGATGCGACGATCTTCGATGCGGCATGATGTGCGGTGCAGCGGTGACTTCTGGCGCTGCAACCCTTGATGCGTTGCGGTGCGCGGCATTGACTTCTGGCACCGCAACCCTCGATGCTTCACGGGACGCGACTCTGCGTCAACACACGCAGCGAATGGATACTTTCACGCACCGGCAGTGGTGCGGCCCGCAAACTGGTTCTGCGACGACCCTCGCAGCGTCGGGAATCTTCACGCACCGGGACGATGCTCGATGCACTCGGCGATGCGGGGACTCCGGGTGCTGCGATGAAGCCGCGATGAAATTCTCCTCGCACTCTCGTTCTTGCGACTCGCAATCGGATGATGCATTGGGTACCAGTTACTCTTGTTCACGCTTCTGCTTCCCAGCTCCCAAACACAGCAAAGCGACCTCCTGAGGCCCCAAGGCTAGTCAAGCACTCCAAGGCAGGTCAGAACTCCCTCAGCAGAGTTCCAGGGGGAGCTGGTGGTGAAGTCCTTTTGTTCCTGGGACTTCTTAACAGGGAGCCAGCTCTTCTCAGGCCCTTGGATATCAGACTCAAAAGAAGGGGACACAGCAAAGTCCTTCCCCTCTCCTTGGCAGTAAAGCAAAACAGCAAGCAGGCAGTTTTCTCCTCTTCAGTTCCTTCCAGCTTTCTCCTTGGCAGAGGTTCCTTCCTAGTTCCACAGTGATCTAAAGTTTAGGTGTCTGGGGTCCTCTTCTTATACCCCTCTAAGTCTTTGTCTCTCTTTGTTTCAGTGGGGGGATTCCCCTGCTCAAACCGGTTCCTGGGTGTGCTCTGCCCTGGAGCACCTGGTTCCTTTCAGAGTGAGGGGCAGGGTTGTTAGACGCTCAGCAGGAGGTGGAGCCTTCTTTGTGCTGGCAGAGGCAGAGTCCTCAGCCTGGCCAGCAGGGGGTGGAGCCAGCATTGTGCTGGCGGAGGCAGCCCTACTCAAACCCAGGGGCTACTCCTCCCACCCATCTAGAGCAGATCTCCCTATTCACCCTGCTGCTGACTCATCCAGACTCCTGGAGCCACCTAGCCCATCACATGACACCAGTCAGCCAATCTGCACACAGGAAGGTTAAACAGGAGAATAGCTACTTTCTAAAAAGTGCTATTCTCACACAGTGAATTTAAAAACCATCCTGCTAAAAAGATGTATAATTAAATTCTGAACATAAAGATACCAAACTTGGATTTTCTATCTTGCCTTTAGGGGAAGATAGGCATGTAAACAGCCTCCCCCATTCTGTCCTATGGGCAAGATAGCCTCTCACGAGTGAAAAACGAAAATGGCTGTAATTCACTACCAGGGCATGTTACCCACCTCAGTACATGCCCTACCTTTCAGATACACTGCATCCAGCCCAGGGGGGGTACCTAGGGCCACCATAGGGATGCCTGATATGTACTGAAAGGGAAGGATAAGGCCTGGTCAGTGGTTGCACTGGCCAGGTCGACATGGCAGTCCTGGACTGCACATAGGCACTGTAAGCAGGCCTAAGACATCATTTTAGGGCTACTCCTGTGGGTGGCACAATCAGTGCTGCAGCCCACTAGTAGCATTTGAATCACCAGCCCTGGCACACTCAGTGCACTTTACTAGGGGCTAACAGGTGAAACAAATATACCAATCATGGATAACCAATCAATATAACAATTTATACAGAGAGCATATGCACTTTAGCACTGATCAGCAGTGGTAAAGTGCCCAGAGTCATATTGCCAACAACCACGGGTCAGAAAAACATAGGAGGAAGAAGCAAAAAGTTTGGGGATAACCCTGCAAAAAGGGCCATTTACAACAGTAAATAATTGTGAAAGCGCTTGTTCCCTAAAAAACTGTTTAATTTACTTTGAATTTTCCATTTGATTGCTCAATAAATGTCTAAAATACACCAAATAGATGCTAATAATGTTTTAACTGAGTCAAACAGTAATAAAATATTTACATTAAAAAACGATTCACCCGCTGCAATTCCATGTACAATTGAGAGGCTTAAGGGGATTAGGCTGTATTGGGCATGTAAACAGGTGCGGGGATTAAGTTCCTGTTTTATGTGATGCAAAATGCAAAGTGCTATAAATAACATTCTTGATTTGAACATTCTGTGAATTTAATTATCAACATTAAAAAAAGACTATTGCCGACGATTAGTGTTAAGCGATAATGAAAAAAGCTTGATATCTCCAATTGGGTATACATATTATAAAGCATATGTACATGTTTCTTTTAAAGGCTTGTAAACATTTGTATTTCTTCCCTCATTGCACAAGAGAACACAGTGCCAGGGTGTTTCATACATCCAAACTTGTGAAATAATAATAGTGAACAGGAGAGGCTCACCTGCATCCTGTGGGAGTGTGGCTAAACACCTCCTGCCCACAACCCTCCGGGAGTTGAGCATGGTGGTAGGTGCTCTGTTCACACACCCCAGCACCGCAGTGCCAGTCATCCAGGGCATGCCGCCATTCCAATCCAATTGGCCTGTACAATGACCATGCGGCAGGCAGGGTGGGGCCTTGTAATGTATTACATGCCTTACTGTAATGTAAGTCCAATTTATATAGCGCGCTGTCAACCAACGGGTATCCTGGCGATGAGATTACCTAAAAACACTGTGCGGACGACTGTACGAGCATTGTAGAAAGGACAGTGACTATTCTGAGCTAGTTTCTGGGAAAGAGCCACGTTTTCGGCTTTTTTCTGAATTGAATTAAATTCTCAGTTCGTCTAAGATCACTTGTTAATTCATTCCACCCTCTTGAAGCGGCAGAGCTGAAGGCTCTACCACCCAGTTTAGCTGACGATGATCGGAGATTTCTGGCTGGGAGATACCAGGTGAATCTTCTTTGCAGCGGTTTAGGCCCCATTCCGTGTACAGCCTTGTGGACGATGCAAAGTGATTTAAATTGAATTCTTTGAAGAATTGGTAAACAGTGAAGATCCTTCAAGGCTAACGATGCGGAGGACCTGCGCTGTCTCATAAGTGCCAGCTTTGCCGCAATTGTTTGTATTCTCTGCAATTTTTTTATCAGAGACAATGGTGCTCCGAGAAGCAGAGCATTGCAGTAGTCCGATCTGCTTAGGATAGTGCTCCTTACAACTTGCGGTCTGACATGAGTTGGCAGTAACGGAAGTATTTTACGAAGCGCTCTAATCAATGATATGCATGTGCCCACTGTTTTATTAACTTGCGAATCTAGCTGCAAATTGCTATCAAACAGTACCCCCAGGTTTCATACCATTTTAGATGGTATCAAAGGATTATTTGTTGGAATGTACGTGCCACTCCCTCCCCGGATGTTGGAGGATCAAAAAGTGTAAAAGCCCCATCAGGAGTCCGGCCCCCGAGGTGGGGTCCAGCCCACCCACAAGCGCAGTACAGCAGCTGACGCCTCACTCCTCTTTACTACTCCTCCAGGCACAGTGGGGGAAGGGCCCTCTTATGTGGGTGCCAACATCTCTGTGGAAAAAAAATGTAAACTACAGTAAACACCTATGGTGAGACTCGATAGGCCATGCAATAAGGAACACGTGGAGCCACCTACGTATACCCAATAAGACAGCCATGGTAGTCAAACAAGTGACATTTTGAAAAATCTTCACCAGTGAAAGCTCACACGCAAAAATATTAAAGGAGAGGAATTGTAAAGAACAAGAATCAAAGTTCCCTCATTCAAAACTCAAGACCAGTAACCACCATCGCCTGCCACCTCAAGCATGAGTATCGAGCAGCAACCAGCGGTGGCGGCTCCCCATGCCCCACAACATTATGGCCACGCAGCTGTGACACCGCTATCTTCCTTCAGCGAGATAGCTGATCCAGTGACAGCAGTCCTCTGGTGGCGTTCATGGTTGGGACACCTAAATCACTATTTCCGTGGCATGAGAGAGGTAGATGGTGCAGTCAAAAGATCTTTACTGATGCATTATGCTGGGGCTAAACTATATGAGTTTTTTGAGACTCTGCCAGATATTGGTGGTGACAACGACTTTGATGCAGCAGTTAGAGCACTAAATAAAGTCTTCGACCCTCAAATTAACCCTGACTTTGAGCCGTTCAAGCTGCGACAGGCCATGCAGTCGGATCCAGAGTCAGTTGACATGTTTTATGCCATCTGAGGAAGTTGGCCAGTACGTGCATCTTCCATGAGCAGAGAGAGGAGATCCGAGCACAAGTGATTCAAGGATGTCAGTCCACGTTGCTCCACCGGTTGATCCTGAGACAACCAGGGATTTCACTGGATGACATTCTCATCCTTGCATGATCTCATGAACAGTCAAACTTGTGGTATGAGGAGATGGAAGCAGCCCTTAACAAAAACCCTGCCATGCCCTATCTGCCAACACCCTTAGCAGCCAAAGCAGAAAGACAGCCAGGACCAACACGCTTGCCACCACAACCAAAATCTGGCCAGTCATGCGGTAACTGCAGACCTAGAACATTCCATGAATGGCTCATGCTTATAAGAGGCAAGTCGTGCTTAAAGTGCGGAAAGCCAAATCTGTTCGCCAATGTATGCCACAGCGGGAGGTTCAGAGCCCCGGATGACAAACCGTGAAGGACTGGGGTGGCACTCTGGCAGCTGTCCCTGCATGACACACCAGACCCAGAAATTGCTAACAAATATGGACACAGCCAATGTGGAAGACGAAGAGGAAGACTTTCTCATGGTATAGTTTGCAGGATGCACCGATCGCTGCCGGCAACCACCCCTTATGAGCACGGTAAAGGTCGCCAACATGACTGTGAGGGGACTCATGGACACATGGACGTCAGTGAATGTTATGGACAATACAAACTGCTCACACCACACCCATCTCTCTCTCATACCAAGGCCAAGATCTATACATATGGGGGCACAGAGCCTCTGCCACTTCAAGGAGTAATAGAAGTGGATCTCACAAGGGAGAAGCAGACCACTGAGTGTAATTTTACATTATGGAAGGAAGGGCACACTGCTGAGGTGCCACATGACCGAAGATCTTGAACTAGTATTGTTCATGAACCAGATCCTCGAGTCTCATGCCAACTCCATCCTTGCTGAGTACCCACAGCTCTTCAAAGGGGCTAGCCAAGATAAAACACAAACAAATCAAGCTCCATATCGACACATCAGTCAAACCAACTGCTATGCGACCGCGGAGGCTCCCTTGCCATCAGCGTCCTCAAGTGAACGAGAATCATAATCGCTAGGGGACCACAGTGTCATTGAAAAGGTCACCGGTCACACTCCCTGGGTATTGCCTTTGATTATAGCACGCAAGCCAGGAGCGATAAGACTATGCATGGATAGGCATCTCGCCAACCATGCTGTCAAGAGGGAGCCCCATATCACACCCACGATGGACTATATCGTGGCCGATCTTAACGGAGCAAAGTGGTTCTCTAAACTCGACTTCAACTCTGGATACCATCAGTTGGAGTTACCCTCTGAGAGTGGGTACATAATCCACCCACATAGGAATCAGAAGATGCAAAAGACTGAGCTTCGGAGTATCTTCCACAGCAGAAGTCTTCCAGAAAGCCATCAAGCAGACCCTGTCCAGAGTGCTAGGGGTTATACATCTAAGCAATGACATGCTCATGTTCTCAAATAGTCAGGAAGAGCATCATGTTTGCCTACGAGACAAGCTGAGACGATTGTCAGACAGTGGTCTGACCCTGAACAAAAACAGGTGTTCCGTCTACCAAGACTCCATTGATTTTTTCGGATACATACTCTTACGAGAGTGGATCAAAAGGTAAACCTAGCCATATAAACCACTTCCCCTCGCAGAAACTCGACAGAAGTCCGCAGTTTACTCAGAATTGCCACCCATTATGGACTTTTCATTCCCAACTTGGCCTTCCTGTCCGTACCTCTGCGGACTCTCACATGCGCCGGAGTATCTTGGGGTTGGAACCACAGAACCGACAAGACCTTCAAATCAATCCAGGACGCCCTCATGGACAAAATCGCAGTGGCATATTTCCACCTGAAGAAGAACACAGAGTTGATTATCAGGGGCCGTACTAATGCAAGAGGGCACTGACAGAGAATGAACTCCAACAGCATATGCCAGCACAGCACTGTTGGAGATGGAAATGCGTTACATACAGATGGAACAGCTGTTCAGTATTTCCATCTCTACCTTTGTGGACATGAATTCAGATTTGTGACTGACCACAAGCATCTTCTTCCTCTGTTCATGGGCACCACCCATTTGAATCCTCCCAGGATCAAGCAATGGGCAGTGCAACTGCAAACATATGCATTCAACAACGTTTACCACCCAGGAGCCAACAACCCCGCCGACTACCTGTCGTGCAATCCCCTGTCGCATGGAATCCTGAACTGGACTAAGGAGGAGGAGAGGACCGAAGAGTTTGTCCAGATGATCGTCCAGGGAGCCTGCCCAAAGTCAATGACCTTGGTATTGTATTGTATAGTGCTTTTGTATAGCGCGACTGTCACCCAACGGGTATCCTGGCGCTTAGAGACAAAGATGGTTAGAACATGTTAAACGTTCAATTCAGCTAGACAGGAAGTTACTGTCTGTTATTGGTGAATAGCCAAGTCTTGAGGCCTTTTCTAAACCCCATCAAGGATCCGGCCAGTCTCAGTTCTTGGGGGATCTTATTCCAGAGACAGGCGGCTGCTGTGCTGAAGGCCCTGCCTCCCATCCTTGCTAGTTTGATTTTAGCGACGGAGACTAGGCCTTGACTGGAAGATCGAAGAAGTCTTTTAGGTTCATACCATGAGAAGCGCTCTCGCAGAGGTAGCGGCCCTGTATTGTGTGAGGCTTTGTAGACCAAGACCAGGGATTTAAAAGTGATTCTGTCTTTTACAGGTAGCCAGTGTAGATCCCTCAGTGCCTGTTGCACAGAGGAATCACGTTGTCGATTCAGTGCCAGTTTGGCTGCCTTAGACTGGATTCGTTGCAGCCCCTGCACAATGTATTGGGGAGCACCCAAATACAAGGAGTTACAGTAATCCAGTCTACTCAGAATTACACTCTGGACCACTAGAGGCCTCGCCTTTCTTGGTAAGAGTGGAAGAATTTGGCGGAGAGCTCTCAGCAGGGAGAGGCAGGTGCTGATTGTTTTGTTGGCCTGAGTTTGCATATGGAGGTTCTCGTCCACCATGACCCCTAGTTTGCGGACCGTTTTAGCAGCTTCTATAGGGGCATCCTCTGGTCGGAGCCTAAACTCACCCAGAAGAAGGTTAGGTATTCTGGCAACATGGCATAGCAGCAACTCAGTTTTATCTGCGTTCAGCTGCAGGGAATTAGTCTTCAGCCAGTCTGTGACCAGCCCCATACATTCCTGAAAGGAGCTTATGGGTACCGCATCTTCACCTTCAAGGGAGAACAGCAGTTGAATGTCGTCCGCATAGTTGACCACTTCGATCCCGAAGGATTTTATGATGGGAATCAGTGGGCCTAGGTATACATTAAAAAGGATCGGGCTAATTGCCGAGCCCTGAGGTACACCGTAGCGAACCGGGGACCAGGGGGAGGTGAAGGGTGTCATCATGACTGCCTGTTGCCGGCCCGCTAAATAGGAGCGTATCCATTCCAGAGCGCATCCCTTGACCCCTAGATCTTTCAGTCTTGACAACAGTACGGCATGGCTGATCGTGTCGAACGCGGCCGACATGTCCAGTAACACTAGTACTGAGGACTTTCCTTTGTCGGCACTCATGCGAAGTTCGTCCAGTACTGTTTTCAAGGCAGTTTCCGTCCCATGCCCCGGCCGGAATCCAAACTGGTCCCTGTCCAGCAGCTGATTCACTACCAAATAGTTTGACAGGGATTTGCTGACCACTTTTTCCAGAATTTTGATTGGAAAAGGCAGTAGAGATGTGGGGTGGAAGTTGACAGGCAGCGTAGGGTCTAGAGAAGGCTTTTTCAACAGGGGGCTGACTATCGCCTTTTTCCAACAGTCTGGTACTATTCCCTCGTTCAAGGATTGGCAACAAATATGCCAAAGGTCGGGAAATAGATTGAGGTCAAACTCCTTCCAGATTTTATGAGGAAGGGGGTCAAGAGGCGAGCCAGATGAAATTTGCCGAGCTATAATGCTAAAGGCCTCCTCTGTGGGGGGTGAGAAGCAGTTCAGGGAAGTGTCCTTCCTGACAGCCTCACTGGTGGATGACATTTCCGTTATACTGCGATCAAGTCCGCCTACAATTCTAGTGACCTTGTCAATAAAAAAAGTGGTGACCTCATTACACAGGTTTTGCGATGGCTGGATTCTGTTAGCCAGGCAGCCAGGGTTACCTGGATCTCTTACAATGTTGAAGAGAGCCTTGGAGCCATTGGGTGCCTGCAGGATGGAACTTGCATAGAATTGTGACTTGGCCTCCTTAATAGCCTGCTTATATTGAACTTGAATTGATTTTAAGGCTATTTTATCAGAATCTAGGTAGGCCCTGCGCCATCTTCTCTCATACTGCCGGCGGGCTGAACGTAGCCCTCTCAGCTCCTCATTGAACCAGGGGGCCGAGGGTGTACTTCTGATCTTAAGCTTTTTCCCAGGGATATGTTCTTCCAGGACAGTGTTGATAGAGTTACAGTATCTCATGTAACTTTCCTCAACTGCCTCCCCAGGTTTAAGTATGATCTGACAATGAGATAGGGGGGATGGGCTGAGTTTAGAAAGTTTCGCCCAGTCTCTCCCCCACCGATAGGTGGTTGAGTTACTTCCCGTCAACTTGCTACTTGGCAAAGTTATCCTGAACTGAATCAAAAAGTGATCAGTCCAGTTCATCGGGACTATACTGAGTACCTCTGTTTCAGATTGCTTGGCGAAAACTAGGTCGAGAATGTTACCTCCCTTATGAGTAGGCTTTTGGAGCTCAGCAAAGCAACAAGCCAAGACGATAATCTTGTCAGGGTCACAGAAGCACTGGTCAAGAGGGGATGGCAATGTTTCCTTGACAGGTCCTGTTCACTTACCACAGACAATTAGCTTGCAAGAAAAAAACTGTGAGGGTCCGACGCAGCACAGATTACTGCTCTGGGGCCAAATGATCATAGACCCGAAAGATCAATAGAGCAGAGTTATCAGTCTTGTTCACTTGGAATATCAAGGTGTGGTGAAGACTAAGGCACATCCCCGCAGCAAAATATGGTTCCCAGGTATTGATGCCCTCGTCGAACTGGCAATGCACAAATGTCATTCCTGTGCCATCACGGGTGGAGAGCAGCTGCCAGCACTCATTCTTACAGAGGAACCGAGCATGGAGTCCTAGACCAAAGTCAGCATTGACTTCAGACGTTTCCCCAACGGACGAAGTAGATGGTGATGGTGAACTCACACTCCAAGTTTCCTGTCGTAGAGGTGGTGTCATCCACTGCTTTTCTTTAGGTCAAGGCGGTGCAGGACAAGACATTTGTGATGCTGGATCTCCTAGGGGAGATAAAGTCAGACAATGGTCTGCCTTTCCAGGGGCGTGAATTCCAAGAATACCTCACCTCCCTTGTCATCAGACACAGGAAGATCACCCTGCAGTGGCCACGAGCGAATGGGGAAGTAGAGAGGTTTATGCGGACTCTCAACTGCGCTCTCTGGATAGGAGTAGAGAAAGGTGAGGAGGCCGAATGTTGTCTGTACAAATTTCCAAATGCCTACCAGCAGATCCCACACCACACCACCAAATGTGGGCCAGCTCACCTGCTGTTCCGGAAGCCCACATGGAACAGCATTCCCAGTAGACCAGAGTGGCACCCAGCAGACATGACAGGAAAGCCACTCAAGCCAGGCTGTAAATCATGAACTTGAAGGCAAGTGCACGCTGGAGAGCACAACTCCCCTCGCTGCAAGTGGGTGATGAGGTGGTCGTCAAGGACGGATACCCTGGATGGACATTCAGAACTACCTATGAACCTGAAGTCTGGAGAGTCGTCATGATAAACAGCACAATGATCACAGCACAGCGAGTTCCTTGCATAGTCACCAGGTATGTCTCGTGGTATAAGAAGGTGGGTGCCACTGCACTAGAAATCGAAAATGAAGCAGAGTTGGTGGCTGGAGATGGGCATGCCAGTGAGGAAATCTTTTCTCCTGAAAGAAGGGGAGAAAGCCCAGCGTGGCCATCAAGTGTGACTTGGAGGGCCACACACAACCTTGCACACAAGCCAGACACATGTGCAATGTTGCAGGTGTGCTGAGCTTGTTGCTGGCATTCTTACTCGTGCACGTGATCAGTCACATTCACACTGCATACTCATATTGGTACATGGGAGATGTGGCCTTGTGAAGAAGATTTGGATATGCGTGGTGATGAGGCAAGGGGGACATTGTGACAACCTCATGCATTGCCAACAGAAATGCCCGCTTGCCTGTACATGCTATGCAGTGCTGCGTACAGCAAGATGAGAAAACAACGAGTGAGTCTGCATAGCGGCAATGTCACAACAACAAAACAGATTTTGTTGTATGCCCTCCATTGCAAAATGAGATGCAGGGCGCATCATTAAATCTTTTCAGTCATTCAAAATCTACTTACCTGCATTCACCTGAATTCGTGTCCATACTACCCACCACCCTCCCGCTCCCCACGTCAACGCCTGGCATGTACTATTTCCTCTTGCAAATTAAAAATTCATTAGGTTGGAGAAAGCAAGATCATTACATCTACCATTATCACCAACCCAGTCCCTCTCCCCTCACTATGATGTACAAGTGTACAAGCATAGGATCCTTGGCTCATTACTATGACATTTCTCCTATACTACCTTGAAGATGAAGAACCATGTAATAAGGGGAATAACAACCAATATTCAATGCAGGCCATATAAACAAACATCATTATCACAAATAAATCTATCCTAAAGTCAATTTCTCCCTCCCCCTCCCTCCTGGCATGTCACAACCCATGTTACTCTGTACTCTTTGATATCCATTAGCAGTGCGTAATCGGTGGTCTCCAGAAGGTAAACAATAAAAACACAATATACAGGCTGCCTCTTTAGATTCACTCATCATGCATATCTCCAATGGTGTCGAATGGTTACATCTACTTGTTATAAAGGCTCTCCCCTGTTACCAGCTCTCCTGGCTCAGTGTTGACATCGCTCTCACTGTCTTGGTCTACCAATACTCCAAATAAGGGCCATATTATCAAGGAACGGCGATAACATTATCGCCGCTTTAGCGGCAGGAAACTGCTGCTAAAGCGGCGATAATGGGCTTGATAATATACCCTTGTGAATTCCCATAGAAGCCCAGGTTCACACCAGAATCTGGGCTTCTATGGGAATTCACAAAGTCATGTCATCAAGCCCATTATCGCTGCTTTAGCGGCAGTTTCCTGCTGCTAAAGCGGCGATAACATTATCGCAGTTCCTTGATAATATGGCCCTATATGTTCCCATGCCCTAGCCGCCTCAAGTGATCCCTTGCTCACCGTACCCTTGACCAGTAGTAGCTTAACTATCCCATCACACTCTGGCCATTTGGTGAACTCTCTCTTCCATTGATTTAAACTCGGGGTCCCACTCACCTTCCAGTGCATCGTAATTTCCCTCATGCCACTACCAATCCCATATCTATAAACTTGCTGCGATCCAAGTTTGAGCTGTGTGTGGGAAGCAATGCAGTATACAAGCCCCTAACGCCTAATCTACCTCCCTGTCCGTCACCACCTTCTATAGTGCCATCACTCCGGTCCAATAAGTAGCCAAAAGTGGTCACCTCTGTAGGAGAGTAGGAACTGCCTCTTATGTTGCCCTCACTTTCTTTCTGATGTTTACACTGGTTTCTGGCTATAGTCTGGCTGGGACCCTGCTAATCAGGGCCCCAGCCTCTCTGTTCTCTCTAAACAACTTGGAGTGCCTATTAGGTGCACTAGTGATTGGATACTGTGGTGCCTTATGAGTCCCTAGTATATGGTACCTTGGGTACCAAGGGCATAGGTACTTCACAGGCCTACCAGGGGCTGAAACATGTATTATGCCACCCCTGGGAAGCAGACTAAATCTGACACGACAGGCCTGCTACTGCAGCCTGGGTGAGGTTGTGCTAGCACTCCTCACTGAGATATAGTTTCACTATATCTCTCCCAGCACACACATTTAAACCTATCAGTCACCCCTAAGGCAGGCCCTAGCAATCCTGAGGGCAGGGTGCTTGGTTTCCATGTGAGGGGGTGCCTCTGCCTGAGCAGGGCCCCCCTACAGCTCTGAGTCTATTCTCTGGGGCTGTTTGTGAATGCGGTCAAACCATATACTCTTAAGTGCAGTATAACCTCGCGGTTAATGCTAACTTTGGAATGGCTGCATCAAAACATGTCGTGTTTGGTGTCAAACGCTTTGGAATTATACCCCCACACCAGTAACTGGTGTGGGAGTATGATCCCACCCTTCTAGAGGGATAGACATGTACCTACTGTGGAAACACGGTAGAATCCTGAAGAGCCCTGGCATCACAAAATGGATGCCACCAGTCACAAACACTGGGCTGCCCTCCTGCTGATGACCGAAACTCACAGTGGAGGAGGCCCAACAATAGGTATCCTGTCACAGGGAGGTGTGAACACCTCCCATACAGGGTTTAGTGTATTGGGGCTGGGTGGGTGCACTCCTAGAGTGCTTTGAAGTCCTGCACTGGGGGAGCAGTAGGCTCCTCTGTGCATACACCCGTTCAAACCGGCTCTAGGGCTACCTGCCCCTGCTCTGGCATGAAACTGGACAAAGGGAAGTGGGTGTAGCCACCCACTCCCCGGACCCTCCCATAGGTGGGGTCATAGAGCTAGTATAAGTTAGGGAACCCTTGCCATTGCAGACTAGATATCCCTGGATGACTCTCTTTGTAGAAGATTCCTGGACCTTCGACGTTCCACTACCTCTGGAAGACAGAAGAATCTCCCTTGGAGTCAAGGAGTGACTCCCCTGCTTGGCAGGCACCAAACTTTGCAATCAACAGTTGCAAACTTACCCGCTCCCGCCAGAGTCTGAAGTCCCTGCAGCACAGGAAGAGGATTTTCTGACTTCTCCAAGGCCATTGTGAGTCCCCAGCAACGCTGAGGCAAGTGGACCCCATGAGTGATGAGGAACTGCAATCTCTGGGTATCATGCACTATTTTCGAGTGCAACCCCTTTACAATGTTTTACAAACCCGTGCATTGGACCACATGTGGTCCAAGCCTCCAGCAGGAATCCTTCTATAGATCAGAGGCCTACCCCATCCCGAGTGACCATGGGCCCCTGTTGAGTGAATCCTCCCGAGGTGACTTCGCGATCCCTTGCCGGTTGGCTTGTGGGTTCCCAGAAGACTTTTCTACCATTGCAAAGGGCTCCCCTGGTTGCGCCAGGCATGCCCTGACTTACCCTTGCTGGGTGAGTCCCTCAGACCTTGCTGGTCTGCACCGCTGACTTTTTGTCATTTCCACGAGACTTGCCGTTACCAAGGCTTGTTGGCTCCAATCTGGTCACTGACACCGCAGTAAGCTGCAGACTTCGTGGGACATGCCGAATCCAGCTCCTGGTTGTCATCGATGCCTCCTGGACCTCGTGGCTGAAGAGTCAAGACACCCATGATCACCTGAAATCACCTGACGACTGTGGGCATCCCGCTTCCTTGCCCCGGGTCACTGCCAAGTGACTTTGAACACTGTCCCCTCTGCTTTCAGGTCTTCCTTCTTCTGAATCCAGCCTTGGATTCCACCGGACACTTCTCCTGTCTTCACAAGCAGGAAGTCTTCTTTGGCTCCCATTGAAAACGACGCCGCGACCCGACACCAAAAGACACCTATGCACCCGGCTTCCCTGGGTGAGGTAACTCCAGCACTATGGTGCTCCTGTGGGTGTTGGCTCTAGAACTACTTACCCTGTAAGTGACTTGCTTGTAGACTCTCCCGAAGTATCCTTAAACTCTAAATTTCCAATCGCGACTTGTTCCATTGAAGTCAATTGGGATCCGCGGCTGTGTTCTCACTCTGCATGCGTCTCCTGTGGGTCCTTTACTTACCTGCCTTGGGTGGATTAGTGGGGCCCCAGCACTTCTGAAGGCCCTAGGCCTAATCCCCTTGCAAGTCGTTATCTCTAAGTCTCTTTTTTAGTATATGGTCTGGTACGCCCCTAGGGCCCCAGCCATATTTGTGCATAACTTGGTGTGAAATGTTGATTTGTGCATATGTCCTTGACTTCTAATCTCATAAAGAGATTAGCAGAGAGTTGTTAGTAATAAATACATATATATTTTATATATATACCTGTGTGGTGTCCTTTCATTTAGTAATTCAAGAGATTATAAGGTAAAACAAGCTGCTTTACATTCCTCTAAAGATTTAGCCTGAAGGCTGCTCTCCACAGCTACCACTAGACTAGCTTTCTTTACAAGATTGTCTTAAACCTACTTCCATAAGAGTTGAATTGTACTGGTGCAAGGTGTCCACTTTAACTAGTGAACAGCATATACCAGGCCAACTTCTCACAACCCCCAAATCATGTGAGGGAAATTTGCCCCCTCTCCCCGACACCTTGGGCATTTGTCTGAGTCAGTGTTGAAACATGCATTGACTCTTTGCCAGTGTGAGGTAAGGTGATGTAAAACATAAAAAAGAGGCCATTGAAAGCGGGCGTGCCTGGTGCTCCTCCACGCTTACTCTACAATCTCAGCCCAAGCCCTTTCCGGTATCTCTCTCCCTACATCTACCTCACATTTTCAATTAAGTATGTCCAAAGGGGGCAGCTTCTCAAGAGTCATGCGCATGTACATACAGGTGACTGCCTTAAACTTGCCCGCTGCTGTCAATATGTATTGGCACCCTAAAGAAACCCCAGGTTCTGCTTGGTCCCCTTTACAATGCGTACGAATATCCACAGTGATCGCTGCATGGAGTAGGAAGTCCTCCCCTCTTAAATCAAATCGCTTATGCAGAGTACAGAAGGTCACCGCCTGGTATGACGCACAAAACGGCCCACCACTGCCACACACACTCCACATGTGGGCCCAAATTTGCAGATAATGGGTGTGGACACTGTCTGCTCAGACAGCAACAAAAATTGCAATACATGCTGCACCATACTGAGAAAGGGTAATCCAAAAGAAGTGCATGAAGCAAACATTGCAAGATTAAACATGACAGACGCAATGCCCACAACACAAATCACAAGGAGCCAAAGTGACTTAGAGGCATATGTGTCCTACACAGTGCAGCTCTGTTGAAAAAGCAAGTAGGCCCTCATTGCCAATGTGTCAAAAGTGGGCCTTCCTCACACATAACTAATCACACACAAAACACATGCACATGTGCAAGACCCTGCAAAGCTGCAGCTCCTTGAGCCACACTGACCAGGCAAGTGACAGGGCATGATGAATAGCATGCCTGCAGGACAATGAGATTTACATGCTGCAGGACACCTCACTGATGTTGCGGAGTGTGGAACACATCCTCAAAGGTGCATGTCACACCCTGACACAACCTTATGTACACACAACCCCTGATGTGAACAAGACACTTGATTACCTACTATGCACAAGTGTAACAACTCTGACCAAGACACACAAGCCCCACAGCTTTCTACATGTCTGCAGTGTACATCCACAGAAGTCAAAGACCCATTTCATGAAAGGGACAAGGAGCAGCTAAACAAAAGCAGCAGGTGCCACCATCACACAATGCAGTGCACACACATACAAATCTGAGTACATCAACATTGCCTACTCGGTGTTCCGGACTGCATTAGTCACACAACACAACACAGGACACAACAGGTAACATTTGTGTGTAGACACTGTCAAAACACATTTCTCACATAGGTAACTTGTGATATTACAATGTACAAGTACACCCTCACATCCGTGATGTCTATGAAATAATCACCATCCAGAAAATACCATGCATCTTGTACAAAATATCAATAATGTACAGTCTCCCGCGGTTGCTTGTTAAGTCAAATAATGCATGCCCATACATGTAACACACTGTTAAACTGTATCTTCCATGAACATTGCAGAGGGAGAGACAATGCCTCCTGGACATCAGAATGACCCACTCCACCACGATGACTTGTCTGAAACCCCCACCATCAATGTGGATGAATTCCAATGGATCCTGGATTCTCTGGCCACACCAACTCCAGGAGCAGGGCCACCCTGCAGCATTGCGCCAAGCCCACCCCCTGCACAAACCACCCAGCAGCAAGCACCTTCCACCACAGCTGCCTCACAGGACCCTGGTGACCCATATGTTGCCTTTCACCGCATGGTGCTTGAGGTCCAGCATGAGACACGTGACTATGTGCGGGTGGGGTTGGAGATCCTGGCAGCCAAATTTGACGACTTACGTGGGTGTTTGAGTCACATCCACGACCACATGCAGAGGATGACAGACATCCACATCCCCCTCAATGCTATCCAACGCACCCTGGATGACATTGCTGGAGTCATGATTCAGAGAGCTGACACACTGTCCCAGCAGGGTGGCTCCAGTAGTGTCTGTGCAGAATTGTCCAGACTTTCACGGATAATGGAGACCAGGGAGCGGAGGGAACTCCAACAGATGGCTGCCACGGCTGAACACCAGCGCAATCTTGCAGGAATATGCCAGGCCCTGCTACATCACGTCACATCTGCGCCTCCCCACGGTCTTGCGCCAACATTTGCTGCTGCTGGAGCATCCACATCCTCAGCTCCGCACCCTGATGTGTTTGTGCCTCACAGTGCTGCTCTACCATACCACTACCCACATGTGAGACACATGACACGTCACAGGACGAATCTTAGGATGAAAGTGCCACACTGGTAAGGCGCAAGTCCGGCAAACAGTGACGTACAAAGGCCTGTCTCACCATTGTATTCTTCTTAACATCATTCCACTGACCTTCCTCTTCCACTGTCTTCCAACATCCACCAACACTCACCTTGGACCCACACATGGACTTGCAGCAAATCTTCTTTTCCTTGACAATGGCACTGCAAACTCCGCCTCTTCCCTTGGCTCTGTCACTCCTAATGGACTCTGTCTGCCACTCTAACGGGCATCAATCCAATTTTGCGTTGTATGGGCTAGTTCTGGTCCAGTCTACCCCTTCTCAAAAGTGAAATACACTTTTGAGCACTTTGCTTGTGATTGTGCTGAGTGAAGAAGGTGTCTGGTGGTTTGTGGTGTTGGGCTGAGAGTTTGAGACTGTTGTTGTGTCCTGCGTCCTGTCAAAAGTGTCTGTATAATCTGTTTTTATTGTTTTAAATTGTTTAAGTGTCTACTGTCCTCAGTCTTGGTGTGTTTGTGTAGGGGTATTTAGTTAGAGTTAGTTTAGAGGGTTATTATTTGTAAGGATTTAGTGGGTACTGGGGTGCAGGGAGATGCCGGCGTTGGGAAGGTCAGGGAAGATGACTGAGGGGGCATTGGGGGGCTTCCTCTGGATGGTAAAATTTTACCTTCCATTGATGTTGGAGAGGGGAGGACGTATCCTGCAGGGGTACAATGTCACAGTCCGGAAGCTGCGTTGGGAGCGTGTGCGTGCCTAGGTGCTCCGGTGCTTTGGAGTGGACCGGAACATGCACCAGTGAAAGCACCGCTGGCAGGACATGCTGGGACATGAGGCCAACCTCCTAGATTTCACAGGAGTAAGGCCTGGCCTACAGGGTGGTAAGTACAAAGCCTATTTTACTCCATCACTAATGTTACGTACATAAATAAGTGACGTGTGTGACAAGAAGGTATGACATCACTTCCTGTGTGTTTGCCGCTCTTTTTAAGGAATGCAATAAAAATCTGCACGCAAATAGGTCGCAAAAGTCCTTAGTCTAAGACAGTGATGTGTATGTGGCCCGTTTTCTTGAATGCGATGAAAATCTGCAAGCAAATAGCCCGCAAATATCCCAATGCTGATACAGTATGGTACAGCGATGTATTTTCCATAGTGTGGATGATGAAAACATCGCCTGGGCGTGAATGTTTCACGCCAAGACAAATTTCATAGACAGATGGTCACTAAGAGCAAATTTAATATAAAAGCACAATAATACAATGTAAAGATTGCTTTGCACAATGAGGATAGCCTACATTTTATATTTCATGACAGTTGACAGCCTAAATTGCATGCAACATGTATGATCACCAACTCCATAGCAACTTTCACATAAATTTATTTAAAAAATAATGTGAATTATCAGGGCACTATTCACCTGTGGTGGTCTGTGGGCGATGAGTATGTGCGCAGATCAATCAAGTCGCTGTGGGGCAGTGAGAGTGCAGCTCCATCACAGTGAAATAGCCATGCTTAGTGGTTCCGCATGTAAGCGTGCATGGTGGTGGAGTGTTTGATGTTGACTGTCATCTCGCTCATTGCTTTACCTGCAACATAGGTGAAAGGTCTTCCTCCCGCTCTGGATGTGCAGATCCAGGGAGTGTGCGAGGGCAAGGTTGGCCGAGCAGCAGTCCCTCTTGGGGATGTTGGGGTGACTCTCTCGTGGATATCTTAGTGTACGATGATGTGGAGTGATTTGTAGGCGTGTCTGAGTATTTTGGTGGTTACTTTATTCTTGACGGTGAGCCAGTGGATGTTTTGTATGTGTTGGCTAATGGGTTTGTGACATGGGGTTCTGATGACAGGTCTGTCAGCAGCCTTCTGTGTGTTTTCTAGCTTGTGTAGTGGCATTTTGTTGATCCCTGCGTTGAGTGCGTTGCCGTACTCCAGTCTGCTGGTGATGAGTGCGTTGATGACATTTTGAGGCATTATGGTGTTACATATTGGAATTTGTTGCGTTGGATCAGGATGCAGTTGTAGCTTTTGCAGGCAATGGAGTTGATCTGGCAGGTCAGGATGATGGAGGAGTCGTGGATGATGCTGAGGTTGCGTGCATGGTCTGTCACTGAGGGCAGGCTCACAAGGCCAGAGATCCACCAGGATTTGTCCCATGCGCATGTGGATGGACCAAGGATGAGGAGGTAATTCTCCTCTGAGTTGAGCTTAGGCAGATGGTTTTCATCCAATCAGCAAGTTCCGGCATTCATTTCTGGGTGCAGGGTTTTGTGTCTTTGCCTTTCTTCGTGAGGGAGAGGATGAGCTGTGTGTCCTCTGTGTGTGATGATATGCTAAGCCCATGCTGGCTGGCAATAGCGGTGAGGGTGGCCATGTAGCTGTTGAGAAGCGTGGGGCTTAGTGACGGTCCCTGGGGTACTCCACAGTTGGTCTCTGTGGGTTCGGAGATGGAGGGGGTGTGTGTGATCTTTTGGGTTATTGCAGAGAGGAAGGAGTGGATCCATGGGAAGGCGGTTCATCGTATCCCCGGGTCGTGGATTGTGGCGTATGGGGTGCAGTGTGAGATAGTGTTTAAGGCTGCATAGAGGTGTAGTAGGATGTGACCCAGGTCAAGTGTCATGCGTATGTAATTATGGCAGCATGGTGTATGTTCTTGGTGCTGTGCTTGATGCCAAACCCAGACTGGGAGTGGTCCATGATGGAGTACTCTTCAATGTAGCCAGTCAGCTGGGTGTTTATGAATATCTCAGTGACTTTGTCCACCACGGGGTGCAGGGAGATGGTCAGATAGTTTGTCTTGTCTGTTGGGTCATACTCCAATGAACCGATTTGTTCAACGTAGAGACCGGTCTTGACGATCTTCATGAAGGTGTCCAGAGATGGTGTGCATGTGAGCGCTAATAATTTTTCAGAATTGGCACCATTTCACACCCACTTTTCATATTTGCCCACAATTTCTGACCCATTTTTCATATTTGAGCCCCAATTTCACACCCATTTTTCTGCTTAGACCCACAGTTCACACCCACTTTCAGATTTTCCCACAATTTCTGACCCATTTTTCATATTTGAGCCCCAATTTCACACCCATTTTTCTGCTTAGACCCACAGTACACCCACTTTTCAGATTTGCCCCCAATTTCTGACCCATTTTTCATATTTGAGCCCCAATTTCACACCAATTTTTCTGCTTAGACCCACAGTTCACACCCACTTCGTAGATTTGAGCCCCATTCCACACCCACTTCTCAGATTTGAGCCCCATTCCACACCCAATTTTCTGATTTGTCCCCCTTTTCACTGCCTTAACAGTGAAATTTAAGACCGAATTAACCATAAAATTCATTATTTTGCACTTACAAACCCATACATTTCAATTTTTCATATCAAGTACACCCTGTGAATCATTAATTACATATTATTTGACACAACCATTGATGAATTGTGTGCCAGATTTTGCTCCTTGTAAAGTCAAGTTGTGCACGATTGACACACTATTGCATCTCTGTGATGATGAAACATACACACCATGATTTTACTTTTGGACTCTTACTTGCAATTATTGTACAATGGTAAAATTTCATAGTGATATACTGATGCAGGAGAGTAACTTGCAGACAGGGTATGTGTGTTGAGTTTGTTTATTGTTACAAACAGTTCTTGAGGTAATTTTCCACATACGTCTTTGTTTTTGTCAGTCACAATGTGATGTGCTCAAATGAAGTAATTGTTTATTATCCTGTCCCTTCGGGCAATTCCAGCAGCAGTGGCTGTGGGCCACCTCGCTGATCTTCGTCATCATCCTGGTCATAGCCCGGTGCTGCAGGCACTTGGATCCGGGGGGCATTTGTGCGGACACAAATGTTGTGCAATACACAACATGCTAGTATGATTTTGTTTACCATTTCTGGGCTGTACAGCAGTTTGCCACCTGTAATATCCAGGCAACGGAAACGTGACTTGAGCACGCCAAATGTACGCTCCACGATACCACTTATGCGTCGATTTTTTTTTTTTTGTAAACCTTTATTGTGCACATTTATGTCATCTTACAACGCACAGTCACCGTCCAGGTGGTAAAATCGTTAAGTAAAGTGTACATCTCCAGATATGAGAACACAGCCATTTAGCCGACAACCCGGGGGTCCGGCGGCATCATACAGGGTAACATGCGCACAGAAGGGAGGTGCGTGCGTTGGGAAGGGAGTAGGTGCGTAATGTTACGTATGTGCTTTTTAATTTTAGTGGTGTCCCAGGTGCATGCTATCAACGGTAGGGGATGGCGCTGTGATCTAGCCCACTCCACGGCCACGCCGGCTGCCACCCAAGCCCCGAGCCAGTGACCCAGCGGATGTCTCCGTTTCCCCAGAATGTAGAGGCCTCCGGGTGGTCGAGCGCCAGCAGCGCGCTCAGAGTGTGGGCCGAAGCGCGGCAAGGATAACGCAGTATAGCTCACAGCTACCCATATGGCAGCGCATAGATCTGGCGAGCCTGGTATGCAGCATCATAGTCCTTATCTATCCCGTTTATGCTTAGCAATAGTATGTGCTAGGGTTAAGGTCGTAAACTCAAGTAGGGCTGAGGGGGAGAGGGGGAAAGAAGGGGGGGGGGAGATCAGTCTGCGGCAGAGCAGGAGGGTCATCGACTGCCAGACTGGGCACGGCAGGACCGCGTGGTGTGCGCGGGGAGTCGCAAGCTAGGAGAGGGGAACAAAAGGAAAAGAGGGCTTTCAAGGAGGCTGGGATTCCCTAGTGTCCGTGTCCGCACCCGCCCACCAGCATCCCCAGGGCATCGGAGGCAAGCAGGGGCAAGTAGGGAGGGGGGGATAAGAGTCGTCCTCCCAGCAGCCCCAGGGCCGTCGCCCCCCCGCCAGCAGAGGTGCGACATGCCCCAGGGATTCAGGTTATCCCCCTATCTTGGCAAGCCCTCAGGAATGTGCCAAGGAGATTATCCCAAAGGTGCGCGATGGGGAACTTCCGGAGCCCTGCCGTTTCCTCGTGAAGGAGCACCGCGCTCTCCGCTTGCGCCCAATTAACAAAAGAAGCTCTCCAGTGGCGTACGTGTGGGGGAACGGTTGCCTTCCAGTGCTTGGTAAGCATGCGTTTGGCCGTCATAAGACCCATGTCCCAAAAGCGTGCCTGCACCTTATTTTCTTTTGTGCGCCGGTAGAGTCCTAGAATGCATGTTTCCCATGTATGCGGGAGCCGCCCATCTGCGCCGTGCGCGAGCAGTGTCAGCACCGTGTCCCAGTACGCCTGTATCTCCGGGCAGTGCCATAGCATATGTAAAAGGTCCGCTCCCGGCAGTAAGCATCGCGGGCAGGTTGCATCTGTCCTCGCAAAGTATCTGTTAATTTTATCAGGGGTGAGGTATGCGTGCTGTAGGATGTAGTACTGTATAAGTTTAAAGCGGGGATTACGTGGGATGTTCGTCGGGCCGGTCAGTATCATTGCCCATTCCTTGTCCGTCCAGTCTCTTCCCCTGTCCGTCGCCCAGCGCCCCCTCAATGTTATTGTGGATGGCTGCGAGTGCGCCTGTAGTGCCTGCGCCAGCCAGTGTACGATGTGCGCGCCATGGCCCATAACGTGTAGGTATTGCATGAAGGTATGCATCGGAGGATCATCTGTCATGTCACCCCAGGAAGCCGTGAGTGTGCGCAAGAGGGAGGCGTGTAGGAGGAACTGTCCCGCCGGGAGAGTCGAGTCTTCAGCCAAGTTGGCGAACGTGGGCAGTTCGCCGTCAGCATATAGATCGCTCAGTGTGGCCACTCCCGCCTGGTCCCAGCCAGCTAAGTGAGCCTCCGTGAGCGGCCCCGTCGGGCCAGGCATACCCAAGAGTGGCACGCTAGGGGCATAAGGTTTAGTAGCGCACGTGAGACGAAGGCTCCTCAGAAAGCATCTGCGCGCCACTGCCAGGTAGATCTGGGAGGGGCAGGGTGCGCGGGTTATCGGATGGAACAGCGCATTAATTTGCGTTTGTGTCCATGCAGCCATATGTGTGGCCGTGTCTTCGAGTTGTTTGCCGCTCAGCCATCCCGCCACCCATTGCATCTGCGCCGCGAGATAGTACAGCTCCAGGTTAGGAACTGCCAGGCCCCCCGAGTCTGTGGGCATATATAACTTAGTCAGCGCCACTCGTGGCCTCCCCTTGTTCCAAATGAGGGAGCGGAGCAGTGCCTCTAGGTCGCGAAAGAGCCTGACTGGCACATACAGAGGCATATTCGCGAAGTAGTATAGGAGGCGAGGTAGCACAATCATTTTGGTCAGCGCCACACGGCTGGGCACGTTTAGGGGTAGGGTATTCCAGAAGCCAATTTGCGCTCGGACGGAAGCGATCGCTCTGCAGAGGTTCCCCTCCAAGACATCTGCCGGTGTTCGATATATTCGGATCCCGAGGTATCGGAAAGTGGTGGGGTGCCATTGCAGCCTGTCCCCTCCCAGCCGGATGTCACATTCCTGTACGTCTGGGTTAAAGGGATACGCCCCCGACTTGGCCCAGTTAACCCTGAGGCCCGATATTCCCTCAAAGGTGCGGAAATTGTCAGCGAGGGAGGCAGGGATGGCGGTTATGTCCCTGACATACAGCAGCAAGTCATCTGCATACAGTGACACGGCGTGTAAGCCATCCGCCAGCGGGATTCCCCATTCCAGCCCGTGCGCTCTGAGGGTCATGGCCAGTGGCTCCATGGCCAACGAGAACAGCAGCGGCGACAACGGGCAGCCCTGGCGGGTGCCTCTGCAAACCCGGATGGTGTCCGAGAGGAGGCGGCCCGTGCGGACCCGGACCGTCGGCCTGCCGTAAAGTAGGCCAATCATGGTCTGGTATCCCCCCCCCCAGTTGATACTTCTCTGTAACCGCCCGCAGGTATGACCACTCCACAGAATCGAAAGCCTTCTCCAAATCCAATATGAGACATCCCGCTCTCGGCCACTGCTGCGTAGCGTATTCCTGCACCCGGAATAGGCGGCGTATGTTGAAGGAAGTGTGGCGTGTGGGGACGAACCCATTCTGGTCGCGGTGTACTAAGGTGGGCACATGGGGGGCCAGTCTCCTAGCCAAGGTAGTCTACTTATGCGTCGATGTGCAGCATTGTACTGCCTCTGTGCCTGGATGGTGGGGTTTCGTATGGGTGTCATCATCCAAGGGCAGAGGGCATATCCTTGATCACCTATGACATGTAATGAACAGATGGGTAAATGATTCATTAGGCATACTATGTTGGCAGTGTTGACAGTTTTGTCTATTGTGATTTTTGCTATTTTTAGACTTAGGTTAGACATGTGTTGCTTCTGGCTATTTAGCGGCATCAATGCTGAGTACATTGCCTCAGTGTTGATCCTCCAACCATCCATTTTGCTGGTGTTTGCTGCACGGTTGCATAAGTGTCACAAAATGGGAATGAGACCTGCACAAAAACCACAGACACCAAAAGGCAGCCTGGCTCTCCTAACATCTAGCCATGGCACTGATCCACACTCCTCGCAGTCACCGCCATGTGAATGTTCAAATGACATAGGCCACGCATGACGCAGCTCACATTCAGACATGCATCTCATGCTGATGGCAGAACTGTGACACCACACAAGCCATGCAATTGTATGTCCAGAGCTAAAACTAAGGAACAGACCGCAGCCACCTCACCTGCAGGGCCCACTGGGGACAGTGAAGGTTTGCACACACCATCAACAATAACTTGTGACACAACGTAAACTTACTGGCCTGCGTCATCTGTCACTAGCAGAGCATCAAACTCATATGACACAACTTCTCAAAATCATTTACACTATGTGTTTTATTTTACAAGATCAGATTGTCCACACGCTTCACCACGCTGATACACATGGCATGGCTCACCTTTGCACAATTCTTTGCATTTGTAATGGATTAGCATTTAACAGATCAATTTCAACACACAAGTAGTGACCGAATACACATCCACTTACTCATCGGGCAACCACATGACACACCATATCACAGGTGTGAGAATGAGAAATATGTGTAGCTGAGTCAGAGAGGAGATGCTATTAAACCCCATCAACAGCAGCACCCACAACACTGCAATCAACACCAATGGCGCTAGATGGTGGGGTTTTTTCGGACTATGCATGCACATTTTTCGGACTATGCATGCACATTTGCCCCACAATGCACTTCCTACAATCAAAGTGCATTGTTACAACCTTGGTCACAACAAACCTCTGACTTGACACACTAATTTTACATGTGTGAGTACTTATGCAACGTTGGGTCACCCTAATAGGTCCCCAGCAACAAGAACGGCAACAGAATCATCTTCCTCAACAATGCGACCGCACGCCAGACTGGGATACCAGTGAGGATTACTTTGATTAGCTACATAGATGGTCAGGTGCTGGGGGTTACTCTATACCATGGGTACTCACATACTTTCTCTCTGGGCCCAAATTTACAGTGTGGTTTGTGGAAGAGTGCCGCACCGGTGGGGACAGGGTCAGTGGGGAAGGGGGCGGGGCTAGTGAAAAAAGAAACTGACCATGTGGTTGAACACAGGCCCCTGCAGCGGACGCCCTCGTTCACTGAGCCACCAGACCCAGCATACACACATCTTTATCTTTCTCTCTCTCTCTTTCTCTCTCTCTCTCTCTCTCTCTCTCTCTCGCTCTCCCTCCCTCCCTCCCTCCCTCTCTCTCTCTTTCTCTCTCTCTCTCTCTCTCTCTCTCCCTCCGTCTCTCTGTCTCCCTCCCTCGCTCTATCTCTCCCTCCCTCGCTCTATCTCTCCCTCCCTCTGTCTCCCTCTTCTGTCGCCCTCTGTCCCCCTCCCTCTGTCACCCTCTGTCTCCCTCCCTCTGTTCCCCTCCCTCTGTCTTCCCCTCCCTCTGTCTTGCCCTCCCTCTGTCTTGCCCTCCTTCTGTCACCCTCCCTCTGTCGCCCTCCTCCCTCTGTCTCCCTCCCTCTTTCTCTTTCCCTCTCTCTCCCTCTGTCACCTCCCCCCCCGGCAGCCTGGGCTGAGACAGCTTCCTGGGCACACACATACAGCTGCACCCCAGTATTTCACAGGTCTTTAATGGACCATTTACTTGTTAACGAGGTTCTGTTATATTTCACCTCTTAGCGCACCTGCATCTCCACTCTGACTATCGCTGGAATCGCCCGGCCCCCATAGAACAGAGTCTCTCGGAGTCTGCGCTGCTGCGGCGGTGTTTGCTGCCATTCTCATAAAATATAAAAAAAAATGGGACACACGTACAATGTCTGCAAGGTCCGCGGGCAACCAAGAAAGGCTTGCCGGGCCGCTGGCGGCACGCGGGCCGTACTATGAGTACCCTTGCTCTACGCAGTGGAGCCTGTATACCTCTTACACAATACATCAGCATGTGGCACGAAGTGATGTGCCCATGCCTTTTGTGCCCCCCCCATCAGTACCTAGGCAACGAATTTACATCCTCCCTCTTGATGGATCAACATGATTGTTTTTTGGGCATGTGGTGTGTTCAGTTGGTACTTACCAACAAGCAATGAATTTCCATATGTGCCATCCTGGAAGCGCTGGTTTATGATGCATTGTCGGAAGATGAATGCATCATGCACACTCCCTGGGAATTTGGCAAAGACATTTGTGAACAGTCCGCAGTGGTCCACTATTGCCTGCACATTCATTGAATAGGTGTGCTTCCTGTTGCGGTATATGTGTGCGCTGCAGCAGGGGGCACAAATGATACATGTGTGCAGTCAATTGCACCCACCACCTGTGGTAAGGCAGCAATGGCATGGAATCCTTGCTTAATGGCAATCTGCTCCTGCACAGTGATGGGGAAGTGAAGGTGCTGGGGAATCAGGCTGAGTATTCCATCCAAGACAGTGGGGAGGAAGGTTGAGAAGGCTGCCTGTGATACTCCACCGACTCTGGCTGTTGTTGGTTGGAATGTCCCACAGGCCAAAAAGTGCAGCACAGCGAGCAGTTTTGTCTGCGGAGGGATGGTGGTTCTCTGCTGTGTTGGTGGCGTCAGCCTGTGGGCAATCGGGGTCAGCATATGCTGGATGGATGTCCTTTTGAGCCTGTTATTGGTATGACTTCCTCTGGCCTTAAGTCTGCGAGGTAGACACGTCTGCGCAGTGCCCGCTGTCTTCTTCGTCGCTGCTTGGGTGGTGGTGGTCCTGGGGGTGGTGGCATTGGCGGTGGTTGTTGTTGCCTTGGTGGGACTCCAATCTGCATGATGACTATCTCCATGGCTTCTGTGGCTGTTCTGAGGGAGCTCTGGCCTAGTCTCTCTTATATACACCCACATATCTCCAGTGTAAGTCAGGTATTTATCAGGTGTTAACTGGAGATAACAGACGTTAGCGTGAGTTTTTTTATAGCTAAGCGGGTTAACGATATCATTGATAATAGTGAGAAGATGTGTTAGCGACTATTTTCGTGAAATTTTAGTCAGGAACGCCTACTTTGCATATCATTGGCGTTGATTATCGCTGACGTGCAATGCGATAAATTTCCAGTTATCGCTGGAAAAGTAACACTAAAGGGGGTTAGCAACGCCTTGTTAATAGGGCGATAAAATGATCGCCGCTTTATCGGCAAAAACTGACGCTAACGTGGCGATAAGTCCCTTGATGATACGCCCCTTGTTTTTTTTAATTTTGGAGGAGTTTCTTTATTTATATAGTGCCAATGCAACTCGGAAGTATTGCAGTGCTTTACCTAAGCTGCTCTCTTTGCAGCCTCATTAGTGCAGCAGGTGTAATCTGGTGCTAGGGGTGGGGAGGGGTTAAGGGAAGTGCTGCGCTTCACTAAAGGACTTGTCAGCTGGCTTATCCAGCACTTTGATAACATCTGTATTCAATCGTAATAGAGCCGAAGCCAAGTACCAGGTGGAATCTTGCTTGACTTGTTTTCGTCTCGCCTTACTGAAAACACAAGCGGCTTGAGTTTCTTTAGTTCATTGGCTATTAGTTTGCTTAAACTATATCGATATATATCTTTTTGTTGTATTGTTGAGGCATCTACATTTTCAAGATGTTTTGTGTGCAAGCCCGTCTCTCCCGCCCTCCTTCCTTCCTTCTTGCCCCTCCCTTGTGTTGCCCCCATCTGCTACTGCTGCTCCCAGCCTCCCCAGGCCTTTCCTGTGTTTGGGCTTTGTTTTTTTAATTTTGGGGAGTGGTAGTTTCTTTACTCTCCGTGACACTGTGCGGATCTTTTCAAGGAGTTTTCATCCCACTGTCATTGCTTAGGCTGAAGTATGTAGAATGGCAAAGTTTGTGTTGCAGATCTCACTCTCCAAGATGCCTCCCACCCTCCATCCCACCAGCAATTAAAAAAACAAGCATTTGCAATGCAATAGGTCTCGCATTTTCGAGAGTTTGAGCTTTTGGCATTGTAAATGATAATGCTTTTTTAATATGTTTTGAAAAGTTGCAAGCGGTGCGTAAACACGCACTTTGTACTTATAGTCCTTGCTTTCGAGAAGCAAGGCTAACAGTCAAAAAGGCCAACTTTGCTTCTCATAAGCAACGACTACAAGTACAAAGTGTGTGTTTACGTACCACTTGCAGGTTTTGAAAACACAAATAAAAGGCATTGTCATTTACAATGGCAATAGTTCACACACTCGCAAATGCAAGACCTATTGCATTGAAAATGCTTGTTAAATGCTATACGCCACGTCAGCCTCATTGGATGTGGACTCATGTAGTCTGTTGGCCCCCGTTAAGTTCCCTAAAGCCCTTGGCTTTTTGCTTTTGTAGGTAGTAATCGTTCTGCTAATTATACAAGTCGTTGCCAGCCAGTGTAAGCAGGGAGGACTTCCTGGTGAAGGAAGGTAAGCCCCCATTACCCCTTGGTGTATCCCCCTTATTTGCATTGTTTGCGCTGCCATGAGTGTTGAGCCCCTGGTTTCCTTGTTAATAGGGTCGGCACCCTTTTGGGTACCTGTGGACCCGGATGACCCACACGTAGGAGCGTCCTTCGGGCCACCCTACCACTGTAAGTGCCATATGTTTGTTTACTCCTGTGAGACACGCAGTAATAGCCATGGGTGAGAGAAAGTGAGATTGGGTTTCCTCGAGGTTCTTGCTATCTTTGTGGTGTGGGCACCAACTGCTATGGTGGACTATGCACTGGGTCTGTGGTGTGACACATTTTTTCCGCCAGCCTGAGAGATTGACACGCTGGTGGTCTCTATAACTATAGCCCCTTTCGGTATGTACATATAGATTTCCCTTGAATATCTTTCCCTATGTAAGTCCCCGGCTCACCCCTGGGCCCCTTGGTGACGGTCACCGACTACAGGCTCCCCGTTGGGCGGCATGGCGAACTGCTACGACTATGCTTGTGATTAGTTTTATGTAAATATTTGTATATTTATACGTGTATATACTTCTTTTTGTAGTGTGTGTACATTCCTTGTATTAACCCTGTCCTGAGGAGGCCGAGGAAAATATATGGCCGAAACGCAATTGCGTAGACCCGGTTTTGAAGGAGGAGTCCTTGAAAATAAGTACAGTGTGGTTACTCACTTTTGAGTGTGCTGAGAAAGTCCGACAATAATTTGTTGAGTCGCAGCGCGCTCTGTGGACTTCCTTCCAGTGGTTCGTCCTGAAATTATTAGGAGGACACTAACAGAAAATTATATGTTTGTTTAGGGGTTAACTTTTTTGTGTTTATTAGTCTTTTCTTGTTGGTGACGTTCGGCACATGTTCAATTTATGTATATTTGTGTTGTTGTATTTTTTGCTTTGTTGCTTCCATTAAGGTCCGTGGTCATTTCTGATGCAGGAAAGTCCAAATATTTTGATAAAATCTGTCTAGATTAATAAACTAGATATAGAGTCAATTAGTGTGCTCTTGACCAAAGTTATTTTCTTATCTCTTCCTTTTGTACCAATTTGTTGCTTGCTCTTTATTGCTCCTTACCCAGGTATTAAAAGGGTCAATTGGGTATTACCCTGTTGTTTGCCAGATGTTAAATGCTATACAACCTGTCTTATGTGACTATAGGGCATGCATTAGGGTGACTAATATGCATTAAAAAGGATAGGTTTAGGGCTGGCAAAGGGTTTAGTTTGTCAGATTGAAATGGCAGTTTAAACTGCAATAAAGGCTGCAGCAGCAGGCCTCGGTGATAGCTACTTTTGTGGGTGGTACAATGAGAGCTGCAGGGCATGGGTAAAGGTAGTACCAGTTTTCTAAGGACTTACAAGTAATTACATTTGCTAATTCGGTGTAAGGCAATGTTACCATGTTTGAAGGAAAGAGCATACGCCTTTAGTAGTGGTTCGCATTGGTAAAGTGTGCACAGTCCGAAAGCCAACAAAAAACAAATTCACCAAAACTGACAGTATGAAGGCAAAACATTTTGGGAAATACCAGACCACGGATGTCAGATCTAGTTGCCTGCCCTCTTAATGTTCCACTGTGCACCATCTGATCCATTATAGGAATGCGGACACTTTCCGCAGACTGCTTTTAAAGCTTTCCAGACAGGTGTACTGTTTAAAATTTGAACAACTATTTGTGTTTCTTGATTTCTGCGTATAATCGATATCCACATTTGCCCAGTTTCCTGCCACTTGTCTATTCCAAGATTGATGACAGGTAGTTTTAATGGCTGCACAAAAAGGGACTTTGCAAGTTTCTTCCTTGAATGTTTGAACTAACACCTAGTAACTCATTAGGAGCTGAAGACGAATGCAAGCACTTTTTAAATAATTGCGCAGCTTTATTATGGCTCATCACTAACAACACTGAAAGAGTCTTGAGTTATGCAGCCATGAACATGGGAAAACAGAAAACTGTAAGATGGAGGCTAGGGGTTAAATGGTTTGTTCTGCTTTACCCATCTTTAGTGTGACCTTTCCCATCAGTGCCATTTGGATTCCTGGAGTTAAATTATGAGATCTAAGTAACTAATAAGGAGAGGCAAATAATATTTCAGGTTTACTTTTGAATTAGAGCTTGGAAATATCATGACTTTTATTACAAGGAGCACAAAAATCTCTTAAGCGCAGACAAAGGCCCACATACGTTAAAATCAACTGGAAAGACATTTTACACACACAAGAGGGAGCGGGAGATTAAGCTGAGGCATGCAGATGATGTTTTGAAGAAATTGTGCACCTTTCAAAATATTTCACGCTGTAGTGGGCATGGTTTATCTCGAGCCAGCACGCGCGGAGGAAAACACAATCCTTTAAACGCCAATGCCAGTCACTGGCAATGCTGAGAAGAACTTACAAATGACCCTACAAATGTACCTTATTTGTAAATGAAGAATTCCTTGAGCACGTAGTGGAAGCTGGTATTCAAAATAGAGCAGGATACCAAAGTGACGCAGCATGTTTGGGGGCCTCTCTGCAAATAGGGAAATGCTGCGTTTATGTGGAAGGGCGCATCGACGGGCTAAAATAAATCAAATAAAAACCCACTGCTGCAGGGGCTGTGTGCGCTCGGATGGTGGGTGGAGGCCTTATGATGAAGCAGAAGGGGAATCAAAACGGCCGGTGATGGGCCAAATCATAAACATACTGGCATCACGGTGCTAAGGATTCACACGAGAGAAACAAAGGCAAGCTCTCCGACCGTGTTTGTCAATCTAGAATTCCCTGAGAATGTAGCGGACGTTATTAGTCAAAACAGAGCAGGATACTAAAGCGATGCAGAATGCAGCGACCTCTCGTCAAACACGGAAATGCAGTGTTTGTGTGGAAGAGCGCATCGACGGGCTAAAATAAACAAGTAAATGAAGTATGAAAGCACCAGCCTCCATCATTGCTCAGGGGAGTGCTGTGCAGAAGGCATATCCAGGGCAAACCAATTTAAGCGTCTGGAATGAATTAAAATAATACATGGAAATAATTCACGGAAAGAGCGGAGGGGGCGGGGACGAGAGATTAAAAAAAGGTTATTCTCGCTAGGGAGGGGGAGGTGTGAGGTAGCTGCAGTTATCTCTAAATCTGTGGGAAAGAAATGTGTGCATAGTGGGAGAGCAGTGAAGCAGGGGGACAGCTGCTCGTGCACTGCAAGCCTGGGGCGGAATATTGCCTCACACACAGAAAGCACAAGTCTTGAATACAGGGAAAGTAGCGGCGCCGGCAGTGCTGCTTACAGTGCGTGTTTGCGCGCAATGTGCTGGGGGGACTGGAGCAGAAAATGCGCCGCAAACATCGTTGGGAAGCGCATGGGAGAGGACACGGCAAAAGTTGCTACTTTTAATGATGCCCAACCCAGAAGATGCTGGTCACGGTTTCTCCAACGAAACGTTGATTTTTAAATGAATACCAAGCCATAGCCCAGCATTGCGAGGGAGCAGTTACGTACATTTCCCCGTTATGTAAATACACTGTAGCCTGAACACGTAATAATTGATAAGCTTTAAAGACAGCTCTGAATGGGTAACATTGAGCCTACTGCTATGTGGGGCCTGGGCAAAAGAGCCCTGGCTGCCCTCCTCTGGCAGGGGGCGGCTGGTGACATTTGAAAGAGGTGGGCGTATAATGATTGGTATACTGCACCGCAGCAAGCAAGCGTAGCGAGCGAGCCCGAACAACCTAAGGAGGGTTCGGGGGGATTCTCCCCCCGAGAAAATTTTGAAAAAAGAGTGGACAAATGGTGCATTTTCAAGCAAATTTGAGAAAGCAGGAAGGTTAATAAAGCAATTGTGAAAGGGCAGTTATTACATTAATAAAGAGATGTCATATAACAGCTTTCTTTCACCCCATAGTCCAGCAGGGTCTTGATACAGGACAGATAAGAGAAAAAGCAGTGTGGTCCTCGACCAGGAAGACACTCATATTTCGTTGATTGGTCAAATTGAAAACCTGAAATGCAATACGCAATCCAACAATTTGCAAGTACATCTCATCTATGTTCAACAAGCCATGTTTTATCCATGATTGGAATTGTGAATCACCAAATAAACTGAGCCACTGCAAATCAAAAGCAGAGGGCCTCCTCAAAAAGTATGCACTTTAGAGAGTTCTCTCATCTCATGTCCTCTCTATATTTTCTCTGGAAGTTGAAAACTCATCACAGTCTACTGCACAAACCTGAACCCTTCTGCATATTCAAACACCAGAACTCATTCTTGGCCATTTAGTTAGGAGCCATTCATACCAGGAATACAGAAAATACATTTAAATAGAGTAGAAGGTATTCCAAAACAAGGAGTGTTGAAATGTTGCTTAAGATAAGATGTACACACTAAGTACTATGGTCAAGAGCACGTAATGTTCAGTCAACAATAGGCTTAGGAAAAATCAACAATTCTGAGAGCACCTACAGTCAAGATCCTTCACCTGAGACTATGTGTTCCCAAAGATGTAGTGATATGTTAAAAGTTGTAGCTAGACTTAAGGCCTTCTAACTGATGTACAAGGTGAAGGATCTTGACTGTAGGTGCTCTCAGAATGGTTGTTTTTTCCTAAGCCTAATGTTGACTCTTTCTTCCTCTCTCCCTTTGTCCTCTACACTGTCTCTATCTGTGCTTTTTCCCTCACTTCCATTTGTCTATTTCATCACCTAGAGCTCAGTTCCTTTACTTTTTCTCTCCTGGCATCCTCTTACTATGCTACTTTTCTTTATTTGTTTCCGACTTTCTCTTTATTTACATATGTGCTTCGTTTACTTTCACTGCTGCTCTCATTCAGATGATTTCTTTTTCTGTCTTGCGTTCTATCTTGCTCTTTTTCTTTCTTCCCTCCTTTCTTGCCATCACACCTGTCCCATCTCTTTCTCATTACCCTTTCTTTCACTTCACTTTCTTCATCCCATCTTTACTATCCTTCCTTTCCCTTACTTCTATTTCCCCTTCTTTGTTTTTGTTTCCCTCTTCCCTTCTCTTTCTGTTCCTTTTCTTTCACAACTTTCTCATTTACACCCTCTTCCTCCATCTATTTCTCTTTACCTTTTTCTTTCCTTCGCCCTTCTTTCACACCATAGTCCATTTCTTTGCTTACTTCCTTGTGCATTTCTTCCTCCCTACCTCCTTTATTTACACATGTTCTCCCTCCAGTTTATCTGCCACCCCTTTCCTCCTCCATCTTATCCCAACCCCACTTCTTCCCTTGTCCCTCTCATCTCCTTTTTGCTCTCCCCTTCTGTTGTGTCCTCTCCTTCTTTACCTCTAGCTCTCCCCCTCTCGCCATCTCGCTTTGCTTTCCCTCTCTTCAGCAGTTTTAATTTTCCAGGTTTGGGTTGTAATATCCTACGCAGCGCCAATTTCCCATCACTAACGTAAGGCGCATTTGCATATCTAACCATTGCACTCACTATCCTATCAGCTGCTCTTGAACTTCTGATTCAAGGCGCCATTGTTCCGGGTGCCCTTCAGCATATCGGATCCCAAAAAAAAGGCAAAGAGATAATTTTCCTTTCAGTCATTTTGTTTGTATATGTGCGCGCGCGTGCGATTTAGAGAAGTAATCACACGGGCAGACTCCTTGTTGATAATCTCCGGCTCGCGCATGTGTCAAAATTCAAGGAGGCTGAGCCACAGATAAGGAATTTAACCCCTTCGCCGCGGCGCAAATGCCGCCGCGGCGCTGGGGGGATTCGGGGTCAGCGCGGCGCCGCCATGCTCGTGACGGAACCACTCCGTCATGAGCCACTGCGCGCTGTGCTCATGACGGAGTGGTTCCGTCACGGCGCCGCCCACTTGCATTGATCGCCCGCACAGGCGGGGAATCAGTGCCGCGGGGTGGGCGGAGCGGCAGTGTTTAAGTTCAAGTAGGGAGATAGAAAAAAAGGCCAGTACAAAGAGAAAAAAGAAGGACTCAGGCAGAGAAGGGGAGGGAAAAATAAAATTGTTAAAAAAGGAAGACAGGCTGTAGAGGAGACAGACAGACAAAGAAAGATAGAGAAAAGACAATGAGGCAGACAGCTATTGGGAGAGACAGATGGAGGGAGAGAAACAAGCAGATGCAAAGGGGGATCAAATGCAGACACAGAGAATGGAGTGGACAGGCAGAAAGGCAGACAAAGAAGACTGACAGCGCGATTGGGAATGAAAGGTAGAAAGAGAGACACATTCAGAGGGGAAGAGATGGACAGAAAGACAATCAGAGACAGTGACAGGCAGAACTAGAGAGGGAGAGAAGGAGAGACAGGCAGAAAGGTAGTCAGAAAGAAAGCGTCAGAAACAAAGACAGACAGGGAGTCAGACAGGTGGAGAGTAAGCAGACAGAGAGGGAAAGAGATAGGCAGGTACTTAGATCATCGGACATGGCAGATATAGGCAGTCAACAGTAGCAGAGGAAGAAAGGCAACTAGGACAAAATACGAACAGTGAGAGAGAGGGGAACAGATCGACAGGAAGGGGGGAAACGGAGAGGCATCGAGGTGGGCACCACACAGACAGAAAAAGATAGATTGGGACAGACGTCAAGGGATGGAAAGGTGGGAAATCAGGCTGTCAGGAGAGATACACATACTTGCCAACCCTACTAATTTAGGAGGTAGGCCACTGCACTCAATTCAACTACACTCTACTTGCTTGTTGGAACCATCATACAGCTTTCGGAGAGTGTGTAAATTACACCCCACCAAAGGCGAAACAAACTACCAAGAAAAGAAAATGATCCGCAACCTTCAGAATGTGTCACAGGGCTTGGGAATGTAAGCAGAATGACCGGGGTTAGTGATTAACAACATCACAGCACTTGGATAGGCCTGCGGGTGATTCGTGTCAATGAGATCAGTTTTCAAAAGTCAATCTTTTATTCCTGGTAATATCATCTGGTCTAGATGGCAACACTGATTCAAATTCCTGAGACGTCATTTTGGGCCTACAATCCCATGGTGTAATTTCGGGTAATGCCACCATTGGTATGCTAATTGAGGGTTTTAAAACCTGGAAATCCCACCTCTTTTAGTTAGAGAATCTTTACAAGTGTTGGTAAACAGAAAGGGTGGGTACCTTCTTCAGAGCTTCGGGGTGACAACAGCCCCTCGTTCTTCGATGAATAAAATTAGCGGGGATGGGAACGGGGCAAGTTAATGAATTGCAATGATATTTTGTTTTTGAAATCAATAAAAAAGTAAACCTAAAAAAAATGTTTTTGGAGCCATACCTCACTTGTAACATAAATAGTTAACTTTTTTGAAAAAAATGAAAAAACAGCACAATTTATTTACTTGCTGATAAAAATAAGAGAAAGAAAACTAGCTGGGAATGAACAATTATGTGATGAAGTGCCAGGAAACCCTAGGAGGTTTTTTGCGCTGGCGAACTGATGCCAAGTGTTGGGCTCTTACACTGAGGTGGCTAGCACACCTGGATCGGGCGTTCACCTATGGTTTTTGAGTGTGCTCCAGGGTGCTGTTGGACCTGCGGGGTATATCCGGGAGGGACTTGGAGGAAACTGAGGAAGGGAAACAGGTTAGTAGCTAACCTGATCTAGGAACCCTGAATCTGGAGGCAAAACTAACCAGGGTAATACCGTGAACTTAAAATAGTACTCATTGTATTGACCTCGGGAGGGTGAGAGGCTGAGTGTCCATTGGCATTTGACTGCGTGATCCTGGGGTTAAGCACACGAGTCAGTCCACTCACTTCATCTGTGTTTCTGACCCATAGCACTCTTACACTAGAGAAATGTAGTTAAACAAGCTCTAGCCCTAATTGATCAAGGGGTAGTAAAGAAAACATCATTAGCCACAGAGTCCTACTCCATGGTCAAGCCTAGGTTCCTTCTGCGTATTTATTTCAGCAGAAGGCCTCTCATAGGAAATACATGTATGCACAGGGATAGGAATTCAACCCTTCACTCGTAATGAGGGCCTTAGACTTTCCCTCAAATACAGGGTCCTACTTGCAACTGTTTCCTGCCGGAAACAGGGCGGTCCTCGGAATTGGGGGCCACATTGTATGCTAAAAGTGGGGCATTCTTCGCTGGAAATTAAAGAACAGGCAAAAGAGAACAGCAGGTTAAAAATGATGTGGGCTTTTAGCTCCAAATTGTATTGTCTCAAAAAGCAGATTTGCGCTTATCCCATTTTTGTGAATTTGGATAATCACATTAAATGTTTCATTGTGCTTCACATCACTGCTATATGTTCATAAGATTCACTTTTAGATGTCCACATGATTCTCATTGACGCCTTCCCCAAAATCTGCAAGTGGCAGAACCAGTGGAAGCAGCGTGTTCTCATGTTGTGATCAGTGAAGGAAATTCAAAGTTTTGGGGACCCTGACACCATGACCACTGCATATACGGCTGGCTCAGCACTGCAATCTCTTTGTCAAAATACTATAAACTTCACAGATAGGAAAGCCAACAGGGGCCTTCTGCAAACAAGTATTGGCAAAGCCAACAGATTTCAGCTATACATGACCTATTGGCTTTGTAATTTTTTAGACATTTTGCACAGCAGCACAAGGTGCTTTGTAACATGCCTTGATGCGGCCAGCACTGACCACGTCATAACACTTTGTATTCTCTTTATTTTAAGCCATGTTGCACAGCACCCTGCGCTGCTGCACAACAGGTCTAAAAAACAATAACAAAGCCACTCGATCTTGCATAGGCAACACCTATTGCCTTTGCCAAGGTTTGTCTTTCTTTACCTTTTAGTCATGCTGCACAGCATATCGCCGATGTACATTGGCCTATACATAGACAAAAGGCACTGGCAAAGCCAATTGGCCCCTGGGGCGAGACATATTGTCTTTGCTAATGCTTGTCTTACATTGAGACAGTTGTTCTCACACAAGTTGACGAAGATTTGTAAAACAAAAACAAACAACAATCTGTGAAACGAGACTTATCCTAGCATCACCGAGGCGGTGACCTCCATACCGATATAGGAACTCTTGGTGCGGGGCTCCTGAGAAGGTGGGCTGGACATCATCTAAACCACTAGTGTGACGTCAGAGTCAGACCCCCCTGCACTTAACCTCTGAGATGCCACTGGTAGTTGTAGGCTGTTGTAGTATGTCCGCTGCTGTTGTATGTGGAATAGATCAGTGGTCGATATAAATATGTGAATCGCTGCCGGCAATAGTTCTGATATTATGCATACAGCGTATGCCCTGAATTACCAACATATGACTTCTTACCCAGTTTCCTCACGTTTGCAGGAAGTGTGCCTCTTGCGGCTGTGTTCCATGAGGGGCACTGTTTCTGTAAGAGATTAGTGTTCGTATTTCATCATTGTGTTAGGCACTTTGGTCCTGCACCGCCCCTTGCTCATGCTGCTTACCGATGGAGCATTGTAGAGCAGCAAACAGTTTTTAATGTATTATCCACATTATGGAATTGGGTACCATCTGTGTGTAGTGTCGCGGTCTAGTTGACGCGCACTACGTAACGACGGAAATGCGCGTAGCGGCCATATTGGACGCTACTGCGCATGCGCGAGTGAGCGCGCGGCGAGTGAAGCGATCGGAGCCTGTTGCCCGGCGCTCTCTCAGGTGTTATAGTAATAGTACTGCAATAAAGGTACTTATACGCAAGTCTTGGCTCCTGCACGTTATTGGGGGCAGTGAAGAACATTACAGTGGCGACGAGACTGGGACAGAGTGGACCCTGTCGAACTCCAGTGAGGGAAAAGCCCCCAACCAGCAGGAGAGCCGGAGGGGACGACGTCCTACAGTGCAAGCAGACCAGGGAGGCACAGGCCGGACACCAGCACACCGAGAGAGCGCGGCAGTGGCAGACGGACGCCAGAGGGAGGCACGAGAGAAGTAAGTGTGCCAACCAGAGGCAAGGAAGCGTAAGCAGGCAAACCATAGCGAGGCGCAGTAGAGACCCTGGCGGAAGCGGGTGGAGACAGCGCAGGCAGCACTGAAGAGAACCAGACGACCCGAAGAAAGGGGGGGAGGACGGAAGCGCCAGGCAGTCCGAGGAAACAGGCGGAAGCCAAGATGAGTGCGGAGGCATCAGCATTAACGACGCCTGTCCCGTTCCTACCATGGCCAGGGGAGCCCCAAATGAAATGGGAAGACTGGAGGGAGTACTTCAAAAATTACCTCGAAGCACTGGAAGACGAGAACGAGGAGGCGTTCTCCAGTAGCAGGAGGAAGAGGATACTCTTACATAATCTGGGACCAGAAGGCATACGTGTGTTCCAAAACTTACCACCGGTCACCCGACCAGCAGCGGACAACGATGTATTCAAACACGCCATTGAAGATTTAGACAACCACTATCGGCCCGCAGTTTGCACGTCCATCGACCGCTACAATTTCCAGCAGTGGCAGCAAGAAGCGGGGGAGACGATAGACGACTACGTGGCGGCACTGAGAAAGCTAGCGATAACATGTAAATTCGGAGCATTACACGACGAATTCATAAAGGACCAAATAGTAATGCATACGACAAGCAAGACAGTGCAAGATAAATTGTGGGCGAGTGGAGATGCGACGCTAAGAGAAGTGATAGCCATCGTGAAAAGGGCAGAACTAACCAAGCGATGCGCAGAAGCAGCGAAGAGAGACCAAGTCCCGAGATTCACGATAAACAAGGTGGAGGATGCTGACCAGTATGGAAGAGGAAAAACGGCGCCAGGAGAGTACAAAGGAACAAACAAGGGGAAAGGAAAGCCGGGACAAATGTGGAAGCAGGACAAGGAAGGAACGTCGAGGTGCTACAGGTGCGGAAGTCCGAACCACGCGGCGCATGACAAACGGTGCCCCGCCTTCAGAGCAAAGTGCGCATTCTGCGGCCTGGTCGGCCACTACGAGAAGGTGTGTCGAAGGAAAGGGAAACAACGCGCTGTGAAATTCGTGGCGCAAGACCTAGGAGAGGAAGAAGAAGGTCAGGAGGAAGACGACGAAGTCCTATGTGTGGAAGACCAAGTACTAGGCATCGACGGAAAAAGAGCGCGCAAACCCCAGTGCGACATTCACATTGGAGGAGTAGAAATCACCATAGTAGCGGATTCGGGGTCTCCCTACACGATCGTCCAAAGATCTGTGTGGAATGCGAGATTTAAACCCACACTAGGCTCACATCTGGAACCGCCCGACATACGACCGGTCACCTACTCGGGGGAACCCATCCCAATGGTAGGATTTAGGAGACTGCTTTTCCAGTTCAAAGAACGCAGCGCCCAGTGCAAACTGTACGTCGCGGAGAAGGGACCCTCAGTCCTTGGGTGGATGGACCAAGGAGATTTGGGAATACAACTGAATCCGGGAGGAGACACCCAAGTGCTAGTGACGTTGGATGGAGAATGGTCTACGGCAGCGAGATGGCGAAGCGAACACCCGAAAATATTTGGTGGCAAGATCGGTAAACTAGAGAAATTTACCCACAGAATCGTTCTCAAGGAGAATGTCAGCCCCGTTACACACAAAGTGAGAAACATACCGATCGCGGTGAGAGAGGCAGTGCAACAGGAGCTACACAGACTGGAGGAAGAAGGAATCATTGAACCGATCGACAGCGCAGAATGGTTGGCGCCACTGGTGGTGGCCATGAAACCGTCAGGCAAGGTGCGCTTATGTGTGGACCTCCGAGAACTCAACAAATGCATTGTGGTAGAAAAGTTCCCGCTACCACGCATAGAGGAAATGCTGGCATGTACGAAAGACGTGAAATGGTTCTCCACCATCGACCTAAAATCGGCGTACCACCAGGTAGTTCTGCACCCCACGAGCAAGAAACTGACGTTGTTCATAACTCCGTTCGGATGCTATCAGTTCTGCCGCATGCCTTTTGGGCTAGCATCAGCAGCGGCAGTCTTCCAAAAGCTAATGGCCCGCCTGTTCAAAGGTATTGAGGGAGTACAATACTTCCAAGATGATATCCTAGTAATGGGGAAGGAGCAAGAAGACCACAATGAGATGCTGGAAGTGGCACTTAAGATCTTGGAGGAAAACGGACTGACGGCAGAGTGGGAGAAATGTCATTTTGGAATGACACCAGTCACATACCTGGGGCATGAAATTAGAGAAAAAGGGATAACTCCGAAGAAAGGGAATGTGAAGGCCATCTGCGACGCGCCCCCGCCCGCCTCCAAGGAAGAAGTAAGGTCCTTTCTAGGGATGGCAGAATATTATAGTAAGTTTGTCCACCACTTCGCCACGAAAACACACAACATGAGACAACTCACGAGGGAGAAGACAGCGTTTGCGTGGACGGAGGAGGCGCAAGAAGAGTTTGACACAGTAAAGCGTGAAATCAGCCAGGCTATCCCGCTGCATGGGTACGATCCCCTGGGAAGATCGATATTGATGACAGACGCAAGCGAAAAAGGGTTAGGAGCGGTGCTCATGCAAGAGAGGCAAGGAGGCGTGAAGGAGACGATCAGCTTCGCGTCCAGGACACTGACGAACTCGGAACAAAAGTTCAGCGTGATCGAGAAAGAGATGTTGGCCGTAGTATGGGCCATGGGGAAGTATCGACAGTTCCTGTGGGGCACGCAATTCCAGTTGAAAACGGACCACAAACCCCTAGTGAAGGTTTTGTCGTCAAGTGGCCATGCTAGCGCAACACCCCGGATAGCGAAAATGACGCTCAAACTCTTGGAATATCGGTATGACGTGGAATACATACCAGGCTCAAGAAACAAGATAGCGGATTATCTCAGCAGGGCGTCAGCAATGGAAAGTGCCACCAGCGGCACCGAAGAAGATGATGAGATGGTAGCCCTGACAGACGATCCGGAAAGGGCAATAAGTAGACAGGATTGGAAGAATGCGTATGAAGCGGATAGAGACCTGGAAGAAATCAAGAAGTACATTGTGCGAGGGTGGCCGGAAAGGAGACAACAGAAGCCCAAGGTTCGACAGTTCTACGAGGTTAGGGAGGAGCTGTCGGTGGGAAACGACGGTGTGTTTGTATACAGAGGAAATAGGGTGGTTCCACCTGTGAACATAATACCGGATCTGTTGTCTATAATACACGAAGGACACCTGGGAATCGTGAAGGCAAAAGCCAGAACCAAGCAAACATATTGGTGGCCAGGGATGGATCTGCAGGTGGAGAGACATGTGAGAGACTGCGTGCAGTGCCAAGGAGCAGACAAAATCCTAAAACCTATGAGGCCTGCTCTAGGAAAGTTCACGAACCCCAGTAATCCTTGGGAAGAAGTGGCAGTGGACATCTTGGGGCCTGTACTTGACAATCAGGGGATACCCAAGTACTTATGCGTGGTAGTGGACAAATACGCAAATTGGCCAGAGGTACACATTCAAGAGGAAATGGACACTGACACAATACTGCGATTTCTCAAGACGGTATTCCTCAGGGAGGGCATCCCCAGAACCATAATTAGTGACAACGGTCCCCAATTTACCTCGGACAAATGGTCCAGATTTGCGGAAAGGAATGGCATTCTACTCAGACATACGTCGGTATATCACCCGGCCAGTAATAGACAGGTAGAAAGGTTCAACAGGGTAATAATGGGCTCCATACAGGCTGCCATCTCCAGGGGCAAAGACTGGGAAAAGGAAGTACAAAGCACGGTATGGGCATACCTCATCACCCCCACCAGCACGGGGTACAGCCCATTCCAAATCCTACGGGGAAGGCACCCCTTCACCAAAGACAATGTTGCTTGGAAAGAGAAAACCATCACCAGCAAATGGTCTCCAGCAGTGGTACAACACAACCTGGAGAAGGCACAGAATATATACACTGAATACTACAATCGCAACAAGAAGGTGAAAGAGACAGCTTTAGAAAAAGGGGAGTGGGTCAGAGTGAAGCTGGCTGTTCTAAAGCGAAAGGGAGAAAGCAAATACTCCCCACCCCTAAGAGTGGTAGAAGTGTATGACCGAGCAGCGTTGCTCAGCGATGGAAATGTGTGGTCCCGAGACCGTATGGCCAAATGCAACAAAATCCTACAATGGCCCCGGGAGGACACGGAAGGGGTGACGCCACCAGAAGAGGTGACCAGGGAAGCAGGAGCTTCGAAGGGAGAGAGTGGAGAGAACATTCCTGAAGATCAAAACAGGGAGAGACATGTACAAGAAGGACCGGCTATGGAGGAAAAGACCCGGGAAGAGGGTGAGAATGGAGAGAGAGAAGGACATGGTACTCCTGAAGGAAGAAGGGGAAGCCCTGTCGCAGAAGGGGGTCAAGAAGGACACACTACCCCGGTAAGACACACCCGAGTTGGGCGAGCGGTGGTGAGACCGTCCAAGTTTAGAGACTACGAAATGGACTAACCACCCCAGTCAGGTACATTGTTTTTGTATGGTATAAAAGGGGGAGATATGTAGTGTCGCGGTCTAGTTGACATGCACTACGTAACGACGGAAATGCGCGTAGCGGCCATATTGGACGCTACTGCGCATGCGCGCGGCGAGTAAAGCGATCGGAGCCTGTTGCCCGGCGCTCTCTCAGGTGTTATAGTAATAGTACTGCAATAAAGGTACTTATACGCAAGTCTTGGCTCCTGCACGTTATTGGGGGCAGTGAAGAACATTACACTGTGCCCGCTTATCTAGGAATCTAGTTACATATCCATTACATCGTGGACGACGGATATTTTCCACTCATATATTGGAGCAATTTCGGCGCGAGTTGTTTCGAATCACGCAAAATAAAATGGCATTTGCTCTCGTGTCAAAGTCCCTGTATGTTTTTGTTCATCACACGTTTAATCAGGTTATCACTGACTGACACTAGAGAAGCTGACATTTGTTGTAAGACTGACTACTTGCGCATAAGCAATTGACCAGATGCAAACACAGACGTGCCATGCCAGTTCTAAACATTTGATTCATTTCTGTTCTCTCATGTTTGCTGTTATATATGCGTCTCCTATATATATGTATTTTGTGTAATTTCCATGGCTGCATATGCGCTGCATGTATAATGTACCTTATTCCAACAAATTCCTTCTGGGTGGTTCCTTGCAATGACCCACTCATGGCTCCACACGCGCTGACCTATGTAACCTTTGTACCTTTTTACATGTAGCTTACAGGCGCGGCCGGCATGACTGGGGGGTACGCGCGCGAGGGGAGGGGTGCGCGGGGGGGGGTACGCACTGATGGGAGGGGGCCGAGGGGGGTAATTCGATTAATAGAAGAACTTACCAGGCGCATCTCCTCCGGTCGCGCGTCGCATCACGTCTGCTCTGCAATGTGGTGGAAGTAACTTCTCCCCGCTCTTTTCTTTTGCCAATTAGGAGACTGGGGGGCCGGGCGGCTCAACTCTGTCCTGGCATTTGATAGGGCATGGGGCGACTTTGCGCAAAACGCATCACCGCCCGAGCAGGAGCCTATCTTCAAACTCCTGCACTACACAGGGTTTGTGAATGTGAGTGAGGGGCAATGCTCCTCTCTCACATGCGCAGACCATCTTCTGAACTCCTGCTGTCTCTGCCTGCGTGCGCTGTGCGTGACATGCGCACTTTCACCAATGAAGCGCACAGGCAGGCCCGGAAATGAAAACAGACGAATTGCAAGCTGTCAATTCGTCTGTTTACATTCCTGTTCACCTGTTGCCCGATTCTTTTGTGGGGCGCTGCCCCAACGCCGATATGGACCATCCGCCCCTGTCGTCTGGGGATAGGCTGGTACTAACTAATGTTTGAATCTTGCACAGATATCAGAACCTCTCTCCTTGCCCCCCTGTTGGTGAGAACCAGAGGTGAGATGAGCACCTACGGACTACTGCATCCCTACATTTAGCATTGAGTGACGTCTAAGGCAAAAATGTGATCACAGCTGGCTTCTTCAGACCCTCCCCTGCCCCCATTTGGTTTGGCATTAGCCAAGACGTCTTGATTTTATTGAAATTCAATGTACAATATGCGTATTTAGGAACTACTATGGCACTGTGTGCTTTTCAAGACCCAAAAATGTGCTTTAAGCCAATACGTTTTGTAAAAACCACGATAATACAAGACAGGCATTGACAAAGCTAAAAGTATGGAGGCCACTGCTATACATAATGGCTTTCTTCAGGTTCTATGGCTTATTTTATTAATGTCACCCTCTGTCCCACCTTCTTCAAAAATGCACATCTATTTCTAGTCATTACGTTATACCAGAAGCAGGATCATTTGTATGCAACAACATTTGAATATGACATCATGCCTTAGGCCCTAGGGGTAGTAGGGTAGCTGCTAATAATGACTTTCTTTGCAGGATTTCACTGGATTATTAGACCCTTCTCGCCCCTACACTAGAGAAAGGAAACAATGTTTTGTGGCTCTTGAAGGGGGATAGTTCCATATTGGCTGGAATAAGCAACTCATAGTGGGTGGATTGTTTGGAATTAGTTGCACACAGACATCATCAAGCTACTAGGTAATGAGGTTTAGGCACCTCGGCCCTTAATCTCAATCGGGACTTGGGTGGGAGCCTCTTTTAGCAGCACAGTCAAGAGTTTCAAGACTTTGGCTGTGAAATGTGCTGTCAATCAGCACCCCTGCTGTCTACTTGATGACCATTGCCATCACACAGCACGTTTTCAGCAGGGCAATGGAGGAGAATAGCTCAGCTTCCACAGAACACTGCTCCATAACACAGATTGACACTACTTGGACTCAGCATACAAGCATTGCACCCACCATTGCAAACAGTCATGGTTTCCTGGCAGTAATTAAACATCAATTTATCATCATGGGCGATGGACTTTGAGAATATTTGGAGCCCCCCGGGGTCAAACACTACCACTGTGACAAATGCTTCCAGCCAGGACACTACTGATGACCTTTTATAGGATAGATCTTCGCTATTTCACTGAAAACAAAGCATTGTTTTAGGCAGTATGTTCGTCCCTAGGGACATAATACATGCACCTTGTGACCATAACTTTGTCTTCCTCCTCCCAACCCCCCCAAGATCCATTAGGCCCTATGGTGAAGTCTTTGGTGATAGGTACTCCTAATAGTCCAGCTTTTCATCCTTTTAAGGGAGTTTTGATGCAGCGTGGAATGTCAAATCCTCCCTTCGTCACAGACCAAATATCATACTAACACACACACAGATCAAATATTACTCTAGCATATTCACTCAATACATTAATTGGTGGGGCCCATAACACCAACACTCACACTTCATTGATCCGCTCTTACGGGAAGGATACATTTTCCAAACGCTGACATGAAAGGAATACCTTTTTACCTATAGAACTTAATTTACATGAATATAGATTGAATACATTTATTAAACTCAGAACCTCGAGATATTCCCCTCATTTTGTCGATGGATCAGTTAGTTGAATTTGGATATTTGGTAACTCAAATCTTTTAATTTATATTCAATCTTAATCTAATCTCTTCAAATAACCACCCAACACATTTGTTTATTAATCAAAACTTTGTTTATCTAATTAGTTGCTAAATTTAATAGAGCATAAACCAAACCACAAAACATTATATTTACCTAATCTGGCTATTAGTCGTTCTCTAAGTCAATCAAGTTGTGAAAAAGGTCTTTAATTCATCAAAAGCCAGGCAGCAATTCAGTCTGTCAAAGATTCAGGGAAACAGCTGTCCAGCAGTGTCACCGTCCTCTCCGTCAGCATAACGTCAGGCAATTCGCAGCAAGACCGCATCGAATCTGTGCATCTGTGCAGAAAGGCCAAACCCATTCAGTGAAGTGAGTTCTGAGATGGGGAAACTCTTTTATACACACCACAGTTCCAAGTGTTGTCCTCTTTCGGCGACCCAGTACAGCGGAGCCCAATCTACCACCTACCCTTATTTTCATGCTTGTGATTACTGATGTAATTAAAGGATGATCTGTTTTATTTTTCTTGCTCTGCATTGCAGCTGGAGTTACAGTATGATCCAAAGGACTTGGGTGCGAAAAGCAACTATGAAAAAGAGCCATAAGGGCTTAGTGCCAATACCGCGGAGTGCCAATACCACGGTAGTCCTCATAGAAGGGTCCTGGGATGAAAGAGATGGTACCTCTTTATTCCCATGGGCAGTTGTAAGCTTGAGCATTTGGGGGCTTCTCTGGTAATGCTTCGTCTGTGCGTGTGAGTCCTTTTCTTGGACTATGGAGCCCAGATGCGGAGTCCACACAAAAAGATTCAGCACATCTGTGCATTCCTGGTACACATTGGCTGATCGGGATGGCAGCCAACTTACATTGTATCATAACTAGCTCCTCTTGAATCTCCTGTAAGTGAACTAATTACCTTATCAAATAAACCTGAAATATAACTTATTCCAAACGAAATTGGTAAGATATCACTCCTTCACTTATGGACTTCTCCTCTGCCTACATTTATTCAGTGTGTGCCTGGTTATGGATTTATTGGCATTAGTTGTCATACAGTGTACCACAGGAATCAGAGCTCTTTTGCGTGCACCACAACATATATACATGCCCTCCTACAAGAGAAAACCCTTCAAACTTGCTAGTGGAAACAGGGTGAAATTCCTTGATGCAGATTTTACAAAGAAACAAGACTTCTTATCACTTACATTTCCACTTAGAAACAGGGGATTAAACTAAAAACAATCTCAGCTGATTCTTCAATCAAATGTTCATTCTTAGAGCAATGCAAATGGTGTTGCAGTCTTCCTGCACGTGCCCTTCAAGCGACTGATCGGTGGGGTGTTAGACATTGGGTTGCAGATTACATTGGAATAAACATATGGACATCACAATGCAAAGCATGACAAATTTAAAATTATCTGATCAAGATATTTGGAAATTATATATAAAAACAAAGGTATTTAAAAAAGTAATCAACTCACATTTTTTTGCATTTTAATTCATAAAAGTATTGACTGCCCCAGAGTGGATCAGATGCCCTTTTCCTGCAACATAAACTGACCCCGCTGTTAAACTGTATGTGAGGAATGTTTACCTTTTCGTCATCCAGAGCTGGGGGATCGCTGGCTAATGCCCTTCTCTCTTTTTACAAAAGATTGGTCTTGGGATCCAGGGCTTACAAGGACAAGCTTAAGATTAGGCAGTTAAGAAAAGAGGGAAAATTAAAACATTCTGGGGCAAATATACAAGCCCCCTGCGCCACCAGTACGTCACTTTTTGTGACATACTGGTGGCGCATGTTACTGCTCCATATTTACAAGGACTGGAAAAGCCACCCTGCGTGGCTTTTCCTGTCCTTGTAAATACGGCCCCTTTACATGCAGCACTTTGCTAGAAAGGGGCATTCTCTGGGTGTTGCTGTGGGTGTTCCCATGCAACACACATGGAACAAGACACATTTCCAGATTTACGAGCAATCGTAAATTTGGAAAAGTGTCTGAATGCTACGCCACCCTAAGGGTGGCGTAGCGGGGCGGAACAAGGAGAAATAGTTTAATTTCTCCTTGTTTTTTCCTCTTTCAACTTGTGCTGCATTCTACAGCACGCTTCGAAAGAGGAAAATGCCTGTAGTAATTTTTTTTGTGCGGGAATGTGCCCCTTCCGCACAAAAATAATCTCCCCATGACGCAGGCACCCTTGCACCATGGTAAAAGAGTGCCTGTGCCGGCGCATGGCAGCAGTTTGTGCGCCAGCACCGGGGAGATCACAGGAATGCGACATAATATTGTAAATATGTCGCATTCCTATGCTTTGGAAGTGCCACAGCGTGGCGCAGCCAAAGGGCTTGGGTTGCCGCCCTGTGGCACTTTCTTGTAAATCTGCCCCTCTGCATTTAGAGTCAAGAAAAGCAGCGTGTGGACCAGGTCTCCAGCCATGCTTTGCATATCTGTAGAAATCTGATCACAGGAATGCGACATAATATTGTAAATACGTCGCATTCCTGTGCTTTGGAAGTGCTGCAGTGTGGCGCAGCCAAAGTGCTTGGGTTGCCGCCCTGTGGCACTTTCTTGTAAATCTGCCCCTCTGCATTTAGAGTCAAGAAAAGCAGCCTGTGGACCAGGTCTCCAGCCATGCTCTGCACATCTGTAGAAATCTGTACTCTGTTTTTTAAATGAAACAAGTTGGTGAATATTTCCAAGGTCTTCACCTTTTTCACGGTTTTAGAACAATCATCAAAGTAAATGCACGTTTTCAAAGAAATTAAAGAGGGATGCTGTAAAATAGTAGTTGCAGTCCCTTAACCATGTATAAAACCCGATTGATTTGGCGGGATTAAGTGCTTTTCCGTTGCCCACTCTGTTAATTCTTTCAGGAGAATTGATGCAAAGAGCTTAGCTTCTAAATCTTGCAGCGCAATTAATCTGTAGTTAGTTGGTAGGGACCACTCACCACTTTTGTAAATAGGTGAAAATATAGAACCCTTCCAGGACTCCAGAATGGTCGATGTTCGCAGTGCTTGGTTGAATACCAGTGTTAGGTAACTGGCCCAAATTAATGCATTCTCATTATAGAAGACAGCTGGAATCATATTTGGCCCAGGGGCTCCATTGGTTCTCTGTTTCTTAATAAGTTTACATACTTGACTTTCGGTTATAGATATGCCGGTATTCCTGTTATCCTCTGTTCTACTTATGTTGTCTGGGACTGGATTAAAATCCATGCCTGGGTTATAATTCAAATGTGAATGTAGAAGCTTGACCCATTCTGATTCAGTAACTATAGAAGATATAGTTGTCCTACTTGATCTATTCATATTGTTGATTAGTGTCCACAATTCTCTTGCATTATTCTTTTTACTGGTATATAACCCTTTTGCCCAGAGCGCTTGTTTTGCTTGCATTTTTTCTTTCCAAGTCAATTTACTTACATCTGCATTTAACTTCTTTAATTTGTCTCCATAGATTTGATCGCCTGGATGCTTCTTAACCAATCTTAAGATACTATTGCGCTCTTTTTTTAATAAAGCCATTCAGAAGACAATTTAACCAATGCCAGCGACTTTTTTCCCTGCTGCTCCTTAATGCCATCTTTTTGAATCTGGCATGAGATACATTTTTTGTAAAGAGGGACCATTTTTCTATGGCTTCGGAGAATCTACTTTAAAACAAATTTCAACTGTAGCTGTTTACTTCATGCTTAGAATCTAGTCAGGATCTGGTACAAGACTCATTTTATTTTGAGTCACTGACTTTCTATTTGGATGTCTCCAATTTATGTGAGAAGTAAGGAGCTGATTCAGAACCCTAGCCTAATGCTAGCAGGGTGCAACTGTCTGTTCCTTATGAGTGTTGTCTCTTTTTCGATCCTTCTGCAGTTATCGCACATAAAGGGGGACATTTTCCAGAGCGAGTTTGCCACATTATGAAGGACGCTGCGGATGAAGCTTCATGATTCACTTCAGCATCTTTTTCTTATTTTATCCCAATTCCCTTTTCCCCTGAGTGGTGCCTTTTCAGGATAGCTTGTATTGAATGCTCTTGAGAGGTATTGCAAAAGGGAATTGGAGCGATAGCTTCACATCGCCCCTGCTGGGTAAAGGTATAGGTTAGTGGTAATCCCATTGGCTGATTGTCAGCCTTGACAGCTTACATGTGTCAGGCGATGCTGGGCATACCCCACACTTCCAGCCAAATATGACTGATGGCCTGCTTGAGATTGGGGAAGGATAGATTGTGGCTTACAGCTGGCAGAGTGGTGGCCGGCGGTGCCGAGAACCAGTTAAGACCTGGCAGGGATGGGCTGACAGCTGGACACCATCAATAGATATTGGTCTGCTGCAGGTCCCATGTTGAGAGGGCAGTTGTCCAACGAACGTGCCAGGGCATAGTAGTTGAGACACCTCAAACCTGGCTGCATGCGTGTTGTACTCCGTTTGCCTTGATTGACTGTGGGGATGCCTTGACCTGTCCCAGTCCTTTTGGGGTGCCCTTCACTTGAGGGCTACTCGGCGTGACCCTCGCGGGACTTTGTTTCTCCAGGCCTTGATGGAGGTGACCTCCCCCAAACCTACCACATTAAATGACCCCGAGTTTGCTGACGTTGTCACTCCACTTCCTCTGCATTTGGGAGAACCGGCAGGGGGAATACTTCGGAGGTGAGAGAACTTAGAAAAGACATTGGCGATCTATGCCGAAGAGTGGATACTCTCAAGCAAACCTATGATGCCTGTGAAGAAGAGGTGGATAGCCACCGAAGAGAACTCCTTGAACTATGGGATAAGAATTTGGATTTGCAATAGCAGTGGTAGGAATTAGAAAATCATTCGTCGCACTAATATTTGAATTTAGGGAGTTCCTCTGTGGGCAGTCACATGGAGCTTTGAGGAGTTTACCATACGTCTATTTCGTCATGTGGCTCCGGAGCTCAGAGATCAGAAGATCATCCTTGAACGTGTCCATAGGGCTGGCCGCCCTCCTCACTCTCCCAGTCAAGCACAGGACATTCTTACTTGTCTGCTTTACTAAAGGTAGCGGGAGACCATCCTGGCAGGAGTTTGTGATAAATCTACTATTGAATTTGAAGAACCTCTCACCATTGACACTGCAACGTTGTCGATCCCTCTGACCCTTGACGGACCTACCCGAGGAAGATGTCAGATATAGATGGGGACATCCATTTTCCCTCCATTTTGTATGGAATGATGAGAGTCAGAGTGTCGCTCTTTGGATGAGGCCAATCACTGACAGACAGGCCAAAGTTACAGCGGCTCCGGGGTCCAGACGTCTTCACAAACCTTGAATTCCCCTCAGGCTGACCTCCATCGCTCTACCCGTACAAAGAAAGGATAGGGTAAGCAGACCTTTGGAGACTGAGAGCTGCAGAGATATGACTGCACTGCTGCGCCAGCTGCAATATAAGGATAGTTTCGCTGAGGCACACAGAGACCATTAATGCATGGGTGTGCCCTGCTTTTCAGTGCCTGGCCATGGTGTGGATGCTCTGATTTTTTTGTATTGGCCACTGGCTTTGGTCCCAGACAGCATTTCCTCTCATCACAGTGAACAACTTTTTGAGCAGTGGAGCTCTCCACGAGGCACTATGTCGACGGACAGAGGCCTCCAATCAAATGACATGGACCCTCAGAGTTTGATAAGTTGGGTTCCCGGATGGGGAACTACTATGTTACAATGTGTTTTGTCGTCTCCCCCTTTTCTTTCCCTGTGGCGATCCTACTGGGTTATATCCCAAAATAGGTACCTCTTCTGGGTGATCCCAAAGAGTCTTGCGTTTACAAGTGGGCACATAAGGTACATGTCAGAGAATATGGTCCGTGATTAATGTACTTAGCCTTAATGTTAGAGGGTCGAATGCCCCAGTGAAACATCTGGCATTACTCTCCCATCTCAGAGAGGTTAAATGTGATATTTGTCTACTGCAGGAAACACACTTGCTTAAAGCTGATTGGAGGCGGCTGTGGTCCCGATGGTTTGACCGCTAGTACTTCTCTGGGCAACCTGGTAAAAAGACTGCTGTAGCGATCATCTTAGGGATGAATGTTCCAGGTGAGGAGACACAAACACACATTGAGTTACCAGGCAGATTTTTGTTGCTGCGCATTGACATAAAAGAGTACAGATTCACACTGGCTTTTATCTATAGCCCTAATGACCCTCAAGAATCATTCCTCCAAGAAGCGTTGGGGAGGGTTCTCACCACCACCGATATGGATGTGATGGTGGGTGCAGACCTTAATATAGCGATGGATACGCAGTTGGACAGGCCCACACAGAGACAGGGGCAGGCTGAGGCTATGTCTGTAGGTTTTGAACAATGGCTGATTGAAATTGGACTCTTGGATGTATGGCAACAGATACACCCAGCTACAGAAAATGTCACCTTCTTCTCAGCAGCGCATCAATCATACACTCACCTCAATTATTTTCTCACCTCACCCAATGCATTTGGTGGCTATGTTAGTAATAGACATAGGGGAAGCCACCTTGTCTGATAATTCACCCTGTACTTTATGGTTCACGACACTTGGTATCTCTCTGCCACCGCGCACTTGGCATCTTAACCACAAATTTCTCACTTGTAGCACTACACTTGTTGAGATTAAAGACACATTAGATACTTTTCTGGCAAAGAATGACACACCAGACACACCCATTACATTACTATCAAACACATTAAAAGCTGTAATAAGGGGTCAATTTATTGCCATAGCACCAATATTTAACACAGATAGATGTAACAAATGGTTGCAGCTAGAAGCTACTGTTAGGTAGCTTGAGGCCACCCATCAGCACACAGGCTTACTGATATCCCGGCAGCAACTTACAACGACCCATAAACAGTTAAAAGCCATTGACATGGATAGGGCCTACCTAGAGATGATCCCCTTAGCTCTGATCCCCTCCACAGATGTTGATAGCCTGGAAAGGGACATAAACCCCAATGAGGTTCTTATGGCAATACAGCGTCTTCAGACTGGTAAAGTGCCTGGTCATGTTGCGTTCAGTTTAGAACCTTTATAAGTCTGTTAGGACCCTCTTAGCCCCTATCTTATAGAGGCTTTACAATCCTTTTTAGCTCCTCAGGTTCCCTCGCACCTACCATGCAACTGGCCACAATCTCTGTTATCCCTAAGCCAGGGAAGGGCCCAAGGCACTGCTCTTTGTATAGCCCTATATCCTTGCTAAATATAGATTCCAAGATTTAAAGGTATCTTGGCAAATATACTAGCCCCCTAAATACAAGGTTTGGCAGACCAGACCAAACATGGCTTATAAACGAAAGCAGCTGCAGAGATAACACTAATCGACTCTGTCACCTTCATATATATATATTTTTTTTTTTGGGGAGTTTTATATCGTGCGAACTAGACTCAGAGGTATCCGAGTGCTTTACATGAGCATCAGTTACGTTACAGATGGACACATTCATTTTTGTTAGGCAGGGGGAGATTAAGGTGCACATGCATCAAAAATCGGAAAAGCGATTCCTTATTAGCGAGAAATAAGGAATCGCTATTAAGGAATCGCATTTCTGAATGCATCAACAGATTCGGTAAAAAAAAGCGATTTCTTAAAAATCGCTAATATTTAGCGAATCCACAATAGCGAGTAGAGCAAACACCGATTAGCAAATAGCGATTTCGGTATTAGCGAAATCGGTAATAGCGAAATCGGTAATAGCGAAATCGCAAAAAACGGGTCGCTCTGGGAATGGTCTTATGACATCACTACCAGGAAGTACAGCTGCCCCACCCTCATTAACTCGCCTGAGAAGCTCACAGGCGGAGGAACAGGACACAGGCTGAGGCTACAGAATCCTCACTGACAACACTTCTACCCTACCCCACCAGGATGGACAAGGATGCACCAGGCACCGCTGAAACAGCCAGGAAGAGGAAGAGAAAGTTCTCTGACCGGGAACTGGAGCACCTGATCGAGGGGGTGAGCAGCAAGCATGATAGGCTGTTCGGAAAGCTGTCTCTCAAGGTGCCAGAGGTGGAGAAAAGACGCATATGGCTGCGTATCAGGGAGAGGGTCAATGCCGTGGGAGTGACGCCCCGCAGCATCGATGAACTAAAGAAGAGGTGGTACGACCTCAGGAAGAGGGCCAAGGAGAGGATCGCAGAAAGGGTCAGGGAGGCAGCTGGCATAGGAGTGGGGCCATCCACAGTGCCTGCAAACACTGCCCTTGAGGAGCTAGTCGAGGGGACCATCAAGCCAGAGGCGGTCGTGGGAGTCACGCAGATGGACACCTCCGGCGCAGCCACAACTGAACAAGGTAAGATGCATGCCTGCGCCCATACTCTGCATATCGTATACCCATTCCCATCTCCCCAGCTCGATCACAGTGTGCAGGCAGAGGTGCACCACACATATTCCCTCATATCAGTAGTGCATCATGGGAGTCGTAGTCATGTCAGCCAGGGGTGCAAGTATAGTCATAAAAGCTAAAATATTTCCGATCAGCAGTAGAAGCAAAACATAGACTCAAATAATGTAATTAATAGAAGGACATGTATGAAAAATTACAAACAGATGTAGTCATAATCCAACTAATCATGCACTGTTTCACACACAGATGCATCTCCTGGCGATTCAGATGACAGCGGCCGCCTCATCATCTCGGAGACACCAGCTGATTCTGATGGCGACACTCCGCAGGAGGGTCAATCCCCACCTCCACCAGCAACTTTACCACCGCCACCACCACCTGCTGGGCCAACTGCAACCAAACCGCCAAGACGCAGGGCACAAGAGCGCTGCGTGAAGTGAGTCCTGAGGCGGAAAGCCGGGACTGGTATGCTGAGTGTGAGAATCGCATTTAATTGTTTTAACCAGCACTGTAAATATTCTTGGGCACATAGACTGTTTGTGAATCCTAATTCGCTAGATCTACCGCTTCTTTCTTTACCGCCACTTTGGCGCTTACCTGCTCAGGCTCCTTGCCCTTAGCAGCTGCAAAAACGCTGTTGGGGGTGTGACTCGCCTCTGCTTCCGCCATCTTGGGGGTGAATTTGGAGAGCGGTCCAGTCTTCGGCCCCTCCCTCGCACTACTGCATAAAATTGCCACTTCCCTCCCACACCGCTGACTAAGAGCGCTGCGTGAAGTGAGTCCTGAGGCGGAAAGCCGGGACTGGTATGCTGAGTGTGAGAATCGCATTTAATTGTTTTAACCAGCACTGTAAATATTCTTGGGCACATAGACTGTTTGTGAATCCTAATTCGCTAGATCTACCGCTTCTTTCTTTACCGCCACTTTGGCGCTTACCTGCTCAGGCTCCTTGCCCTTAGCAGCTGCAAAAACGCTGTTGGGGGTGTGACTCGCCTCTGCTTCCGCCATCTTGGGGGTGAATTTGGAGAGCGGTCCAGTCTTCGGCCCCTCCCTCGCACTACTGCATAAAATGGTCCCCCCGTACAGGGAGCGCAGCGGACGTGCGCAGCGGGCGCGCCGGCGGCGCGCCGAAGGTGCGCCAAAGGCAAGCCCGTCTGCGCCCGTCCGCGCCAGTTCCGCACCTAGCGCCGGAGACCCTGGCCTTTTTAGACATACCCAGCCTCTCCAATACTCAAAGACTCAACTGCTAGAACTGAATCAATTCCCCTGTACTCGGATGCAAAAAATAAATTTAGATGACCTTTCTTCCTCACTCAGCTGTGACTCCTGTGACCGACTAAGGTCCAATAATCCCCCTCTTAAACCTCACATATCACACCCCCCACCTAATTGTCTCAATTTCCATACCCGTCCACGGGCAAATAACAACTACAACTCCCAATCTAACCGCCCGACAAGCGGGGAGAGCTCCCTAAAGTGTACTTTGCTGAATACTAGATCCATGTCAAAACACAAACATGAAATTTCTGCTCTTATATTAGATCACACTATAGATCTAATGTTCCTTACAGAAACATGGGCATCTGAGACCTCAGGACCAGACTGGAATGATGCAGTTCCTGAAGGATACCTGGTAGAATATGTAAATAGGTCAGGAGCAGTGGGGGGTGGTATTGGGATTATCTATAAATCCCATCTAAAAATACTCTCATTATCAGAACCGGGTCTAGAAGCAGAAGCCATGAGCTTTAAAGTTAAAAGCAACAACTGCCTAATATTTACAGGCCTTCTTGTGTATCGCCCCCCTGGATTAAGAGCACCATTTACTACGGCATTACTTACTTTTCTAGAATCCACATTTGACTCTATCTCCTACACTATCCTGGGTGATTTTAATTTTCACTTAGAAGCAAATAATGATCCTGAATCAGCCACACTAATAGACAATTTTCTTAGCTTTGGCATGACTCAGCTAGTATCTAGCCCTACTCATACCGCCGGTCATACCCTTGATGGCATCTTTACCAGCAATAACCATATTAATGTCACCTCGATCCTAGCTGTCCCCTGGTCCGACCACTGTGCCATCTTTTTTAACCTGCCTCATAACAACTCATCTAACCACCGAAGAGGCTTTTCACTCCCTGTCAAAACGCGTCCCTGGAACAAACTTGAACCCACTAGTTTAGCTAATTTACTTACAAAAAACCCCCCTACCTTTGGATCTGGCAACACCAATAGGGGAGCGGTTAGATTTCAAAACTGGATCAGTCAGGCAGTCAATCAGCTGGCGCCTGTTGAAATAAAAAAAGCTAAAAGACGGTCTGCAACCGCGTTGTGGTATTCAGCAGAGGTGAAACACATAAAAATGAAATGTCGGCGACTTGAGCGGGTGTGGCGCTCGGATTATAGTGCTCTAAACAAATCAATATACACAAAAGCCCTACAGGACTACAAGACAGCAATAGTTGAGGCCAAGTCACTATATTTTACAAATAAAATTCAGGCAGCCTCAAATACCACTAGAGAACTATTTAAAACGGTCACTCAACTGACTAAGAGCCCCCGTGACACTGTTTTTAACCCTGACCAGGACCTCGTGACCAATATTGCAACCTTTTTTCAGCAAAAGGTTCAGAATGTCTACGATGATTTGAGTTCATCTGCACTAACTATACCCAATGACAACGTCGACACTGCCCATTCGACCGGGCCTAGTTATTCCTGTTTTCCGCTGTTAGAGGAGAATCAGGTGGCAGACCTAATTGCTCTGATGAAGTCGGGGTCCCCTTTAGATCCATGTCCACCACGCATTTTACACTTGATTCCACAAATGGTGGCAGTTGGTCTGACCCCTCTGCTCAATAACATCATCTCCTCTGGTGACTTTCCCAGCTGCTGGAAAAAGGCCTGTATCCGACCGATCCTCAAAAAGGACTCATTAGACCCAACGGTACTAAAGAACTACCGGCCAATATCCTGCCTTCCCTTACCAGCTAAAATTCTTGAAAAAGCTATAAACCAGGAAATGATGAGATATGTTGACCAAAATAAGCTCTTGGATCCCTCTCAGCATGGCTTCCGTCCCTATCACTCGACAGAGTCCGCCCTGATCATGGCCACTGAAAACATCCGAAAGGAAATGGATGAGGGAGGTAGAACGGCCTTGATTTTATTAGATCTTACTGCGGCATTCGATACCGTAAACCACTCGATCTTATTAAACAGACTAAAAACTTTAGGCTTCACTGGTGCGGCACTTACCCTGTTAACATCCTTCTTGGACTCTCGTATCCAACAAGTACACTGGGAAGGTCTTCACTCTGACGAATTCTCCCTTCCAGGTGGGGTCCCTCAGGGCTCGGCACTGTCGCCCACCCTCTTTAATCTGTATGTTACTCCCCTGGCTGCCCTTATTCGATCCCATGACCTTCAATTACTGTCTTATGCCGACGACACTCAAATCATAGTGTCAGTGTCCCAATCCATTGAAGCCACGGCAGAACGCTTTAAAAACTGCCTTCTGGATGTTAAAAATTGGATGAGCTGTAATTTTTTAAAACTAAACGCGGACAAAACGGAGATAATTGAATTCGGTCAGAAGCCATCTGTCTGGAGCAACCTTTGGTGGCCTCAGGAGGCAGGCGTCTGCCCTAATCCGGTTGATAAAGTCAGAAATCTTGGTTTCCTGGTGGATAAAGATCTCTACTGTAAAGCACAGATTAACCAGGTCACATCCACTTGCTTCTACACCATTAAAGTCATTAAAAAAATCCTACCCTACATCCCTCCAACTCTAAAAAAGACTGTAATGGCTGCCTTGATAATGTCCCGAGTGGATTACTGCAATGCACTCTACTTGGGCACAGGTGAAAAACAAATTAACAAACTCCAGGCAATTCAAAACGCAGCAGCTAGGGCTTTACTTAATCTACCCTACCGTCAGCCAACGTCAAAAGCTATTAGGGAACTACACTGGCTCCCAGTTAGAGCCAGAATACAATTCAAGGCCCTCTGCCTGGTTCATAAATCTCTGTATGGCACAGGACCTGATGACTTGTCTAAACTTCTCCCTCGCTATGTGCCATCGTGTACACTAAGGTCAGCCAACCTTGATCTAATATGCCACCCAAGAATAAGAAGAATGCGATGGGGCGGCAGGTCTTTCTCGTACCAGGCCTCCAGACTGTGGAATTCTCTGCCCTCCCATTTGTGCTCACAAAAATCTAAACAATGTTTTAGGAAGGCATTAAAAACCTGGCTTTTCTCTCCTCATTAACACCTACTCTCACCGTTCTCAACGTCATCTCAGCGCCAAGACGCCTCGGCATTCGAGCGCTTTATAAATATTTCAGTATTCAGTATTCAGTATTCAGTCCCCCCCATGCAGGTGATGGATGCATGCCCGAGTCCTGCAACACCAACTGGGCCAAGTCCGACAGTTGTCACACCACCAGCACCACCACCAGCACGTGGCCGAGTCATGCAGCGGTGCAGGTCCCTGCGCAGTACTTCTGATGTAGCCGACCAGGCAAGCTCCCCATATGGTGGCATCAAGGCACAGATGCTGCGTGTCCAGCACCTGCAGGGGAGACACATGGTGACCATTAGCCTACACATGTCGCGCCTTGCAAAGCAAATGTGTACCCTGACAGACGCAGTGTGGGAGATGACCACAGTTGTGGCAGAGGGCAATGGAAAACTGAGTGAGGACCTCCAGGAACTCACCCGTGCCATCAGAGCAGGGCATCACAGTGAGCGACGGAGGCACATACAGAACTTGCTCCGTTCCACTGCATCAACCAAGGCCATCACTAGGCTGTGCAACAGCACTGCTGTATTGTCCCGACGCTCCGTGTCACTGCAGGTGGACCTCGGCCATTATTGTGATGACGTGGCAAAGGCCTTAGGCCAGGTGACCACTGCAGTGGAACACTTGCAGAGCGGAACTTTCAGTGGCAGCACCTTGGGAGGGGAGGACGGCAGTGAGGCTGCCTCAAGTGTCAGCAGCGTATCCGTGGTGGAGACCAGCACCAGGAGGCGCATTTCGCGCTGCTCCACAGCCACAGGGACAGGCCGTGGTGAGGTGGAGGAGACAGGTGATAGGAGGCTGGGCGTTTGTGGCAAGCGCCACTAGTCATACAGTACGGCATCCCTGACCATGGTGGGGTAACCATGGCCCTGTCCAATTGTACTATTGCACACCAGTGACTACAACGGGCATGTTTTGGTCCTCATTGTGTGGGGGAACTGTAATTCACATTTATGTGTGACCGCACATACATCAGTGCTCCTGTGCATTAAACAGTAGCACCACTAATGATATCGTCATGGCTCATTCTTACCTGGGTCAGAAATGATGTTGCGTGATGTATGTCCGCCTCCTTTGGCCCTCAGCTGTGTTAGGAACGTGTGCCTGTCGGTGTTGTGCGGGTGGTTGGTCACACCGGTAGTCGTCATTCCTGTCCACCTCTATGGGTATCCCCCTTCTGGTTGCGATGTTGTGCAGCATGGCACATACTGCTACAATCCTGCAGCAGGTGTCTGGTTTGTATTGCAAGGCACCACCAGTCTTATGTAAGATTCGGAAGCGACTCTTCAGAATCCCAAATGTCCTCTGTATCACATTTCTGGTGCTTATGTGGTTTGCGTTGTAGCGTTGCTCCTGTGGTGTTGCTGGATTGATGTAGGGGGTGAGGATGTATTCACGCAGGGCGTATGCACTGTCACCTACAGGATGGAAGCAAAGGCTTAGCGACAGTGATGAACATACATGTGTGATGCTCATTTTATGAAGAGGTATGTGTACGTACCAAGCAGGAGTCCCTCTCCAAATTCTCCATTGAGTAGGCGCCTGTGGATGCCACTGTGTCGGAATATGTAGGAGTCGTGTGTGCTCCCTGGAAATTGTGTCACTAGGTCCGTGATGATGTGCTTGGCATCGCATTTGACCTGCACGTTGATGGAGTGGTAGGACTTGCGGTTACGGAAAATGTACTCATTGGCTGAGGGTGGACAGATGGGGACATGCGTGCAGTCAATGCATCCTATGACATGGGGAAATTGGGCCACTTGGTAGAATGCCTGTTTGGTGTGGTCCAACTGCTGTGGGGTTGTGGGGAAGCTGATGTGGTTATCTATCATTGTCAGCATGGCAGCAATGAATTTTTGGAAGAAGCGTGATAGTGCGCTTTGTGATACGCCTCCCGCAACGGCGATGACCCCCTGAAAATTTCCAGAGGCCAGTAGGTGCAGGCTGCATAGGACCTAGACGTGCGCAGGAATAGCATTGGTCCGACGTGTCTGGTGCTGCAGTAGTGGTTCAAGGTCTGCAATTAGGCGCATGATCATTGCACTATTGAGACGATACTTGTCGTAAACCTCATCCTCATTTTGGCCAAGCAATGTGATGCGCACTCTGAAGACTCTCTCCTGGACCCTTCTCCTGCCCTGTCCTGCTGCATTGATTCGCATCCTCCTTGCAAGCACGTAGAGGGCTGCCATTTTGTGCAAGGTAACAGGGTCTCCTGGCCCTATTTGTATGGCTTACTGATTGTTAGCATCTGAGGCACTTTTCGAATTTTTTTAGGTTTTTTTATTTTTTTATGCAACTTTACCTCCTGGTTCTGATTCCCCTTAATCTGCTCATGCAAAATTGCGAATTTTGGGATTTTCGGTATTTGCGATTTTTGATGCATTCATTAGCGATTCGTCACATGCTGGGCGCTATTAGGGATTTCGGTATTTGCGATTTATTGTTTTGCGAATCTTTATTTTGACGGGGCTTCTTTTTGCGATTCTTTATTTTTGCGGGGAATTATTTAGTGATTCTTTATTTTAGCGGGGAATTATTTAGCAATTCTTTATTTTTTCCCAATTTCTGTTGATGCATTGGGAATCGTTTTTTGCCACTCGCTAACGGGTGATTTTTGCGATTCGGTATTTTTGCGAGTTGATTTTTGGTTGATGCATGTGCCAGTAAGTGATTTGCCAAGAATCACAGGCTGTTGAGTGTCCCTGCCGAGACTTGAACCCGGTTTCCCAGCTCCAAGGTCCACCGCCCTAGCCGCTAGGCCACATTCTCTGCCCAAGACGCAACACTCCAGCACTCCAGCCCTACTCTTTACAATAGACGCAGATAAGGTGTTTGACTGGGTACATTGGCCCTATCTCCAAGCAGTACTGGTGCGAATTGGCCTTGGCCCATGGTTTTGCCATTGAATTCAGAGTAGCTATGCCTCCCCCAGGGCAATGGTATGGGTTAGCCAAATTCTACCCCAACTCTTAGCTATTGCAAGAGATACTCATCAGGGCTGCCCTTTGTCACCCCTATCGTTTGCCCTGTATATGGAGCCTTTTGCTGAATGAATCCGTGGTAACCTGCAAATCTTCGGTGTGGGGGTCGGACCCCATAAAATAATGCTTTATGCGGATGACGTCGTGTTCCCCCTAACCATCCCATATACATCTCTCACTACAGTCATGGAGCAACTCAAGACCTTTGGGGGAGTCTACGACTTTAAAACTAACCTTCAAAAATCAATACTCAATCTCAATATCCCTGAGGCTGACATGTCAAGACTTTTCATTCACTTGGGCCCCACAAGGGGTGGAATACCTAGGGCTGCAGATACATCCCATTCCCAGTGCAATGGCAGAATGTCACTATACTGCGTTTGGTAAGTAAGGCACAATCTGATTTGTCTAAATGGAAGGGATATGGTCTCTCGTGGTTGGGCCGCTTCGCAGCGGTAAAAATGACGATGTTGCCGAGAGTGCTGTATGTCATGCAGACATTGCAGCTCCAGCCCCTACTGCAGACATTGGACACTGGGAGTTCCTTTGGGATCAACACTACCACCTGGATAAAGGGTCTAAGGGAGAGATATTTAAAGACCAGCCCAAATTCTAATCCCCATAACAAAACTGTATAAACACAACAGAATAGGGGGTCTATTGGTAGACAGCACAAGATTAAAGAAAAAGAAAAGTAGTGTGTGAAATATCAGACCCATACATAGTCAGAGCAGAGCACGGAAAACCATCAAACCGACTCAACCACAGAGACCAAAGTTGAGAGCAAAGTCACCTCTCACAATCAGTTTATATCATATGGTCTCCACTAAGAGCCGAGGTATGCCTCTTCGTCATAGAGACTTCCTCGTTAGTGTAAGGCTCTCTTGCTCATGTGGGTTGATAAAGAAAAGTCCAAAAGTCACGTGACAGACTGTGACCACCAGACAGAAGAAGTGCAGTGCAAAGAAAGATGTGAAATTTAAAAAGAGATTGTGTGAAGAGTACGATATACTTCACTCATTTCTGCACATCTCTATTAAAAAGGTGTGTGAACAAAAAAATATATACCAAGCAGTGCCAACTAGTCACTGTTGAATGAGGGTCAACATGTTTCAGCCTTCACGGGATTGTGGCCCAAGGCTTTCTTCAGGACCTATAAAGATTAGTGCTACTGCATTCAAATAGATGGATTTCCAAAAGGTGAAAATATAAAATGTGAAAATTTAGCATGGGAAGAAGTAATCAATACAACCTCACTTCTGTACTAATCCTCTATATCACAGGGTGCTTGCATCACCTGAGGAGAAAGGACAGTTAGCACACCTCATGGACCAATTCAGAAAAATTGTGCCGTCTATATACAAGCAAATTTAACATAAAAGTGCCTGGTTCATTGCTATAAAAGAGGGAACGCAATGCTTACCCGACGTGATCAGGGATTGCACCTCACCTACCCTGGAACCTGGCTCAGGTTAATGAGGCCCCGCTCTGAATCGTGGGTAAAGAGAAACAAAAAACATCTTTTTTTGTATTTGTTTTATAATTAGTTAAAACCACATTGGAACAACAAAGAGCCAAAATGTACTCCTAGTTGGTCAAACACGTTACGTGAAAACGTAACGACCTCCTAACACCCAGACAGTGTGCTCCCATGCAGTGCAGAAAAAACCCCCCTCCCAGTAAATCAACTCCTTGAAGTAATGTTGTTATTACAAAATATTTGGGCTGGCTAGTATCTCTGACTAGTAAGCGACCAGAGTCCATCATCTTTCTCTTGAACAAGCTACCGAGAAAATGACAGCCACCCTACCCAGTTCTGAAATTCAAGTATCTTAGTGCTGAACAGTAAGGCACGCTTATGAGCATGTCTCATATGAACTATACTTAAGACTAGTAAGCGAACAAGTAAAACGAAAAAGGAAAACAGAATAAAGAACCGAGAATAGGGCGCCCGGTTAGCAGCACAACTCACCTGTCCGTCGTTGCCCCTGGCTTTCCTAAGCAGGGTGGGAGGCAACGTACCGGAACCGGGAGTGTGTTCAAATACTCTCACCACAGACGGCACGCCTTACGCTGCGTGGCAGAAGACTACGGCGGCCGCCGTGTCCAAATCAATAGAACTACAGGAAAAACGGCATGTCTCATGGGAGAAGTAGTTTAGAACTAACAATGTATTTCGAAAATGCACGCCTTCCGCTGAATGGCTAGAAACTACGGGCGGCAAGTCTAAATTGGGAACTACAAAAACGGCATGCCTCATGGGAGATGTAGTTGATCGCTGTAAGTGTGCTTGAAGATTAACTACACACAAAGCATCAAAACATACAAACATACAGACCACTGTAGATACGGGTTAGCCTTTGCATTTAACCCTCAATCAACTGGCCAAGCTGCAGTTTTACTCTGCGTCTATTCCAATGTCGAACCGGCCGAGAGACCCAAATCAATGCCATATACTGCTCGGATATCAAGTCCCATGGGCAAAGTCAATGATAGCATTACAGTGAGAGAAAAGAGCTTTTTAAGTGTACTCAGCTTCTGGGTGATGTACTTAGTGCACGTCATGTGTTATAAACCGCTTATTTGCATGCTGGTATACCGCAAAGGTTTAATAATAGGTAAGCTCATCCCTATTAGTTTGAATTAAGTTGTGATAGATAACGGAACGAGACTTTTTAGTCTCCTTCGATGTCGAATCTCTATATACATCCATTCCCCAAGATGAGACACTGGATACAATACGATCCATCCTTGAGGGTACCGACTTACAGTCCATTACACCTGTACCCTTCATTATGACGCTGGCCAGAATGGCGATGAAGGAGAATTTCTTTAAATTCGAGAATACCATCTATCTGCAAACGTCAGGGACCAGCATGGGCAGCGTTTTCGCGCCCAGCTTAGCGAATCTTTATGTCCATGCGTTCGAGCAGGAACACGTCTTGGCTCCCTCCAACCCCTTTCTTTCATCAATCCGCTTATGGAAGCGGTATATTGATGATGTTTTGGTGGTATGGAGAGGAGATCTACAGTCCATAGACCATTTTCATCAGTGGCTGAACTCACGGAATGAATACCTGAATTTCACGGTAGAAGTGAACAAGAGCCGTTTGGCATTTCTGGACCTATCGATTTTTGTAACCCCTGAGGGCTTAGGTAGTGAATTATACCGTAAGCCCATGGCACGCAATTCGCTTTTGCGTTACGACAGTCAGCACCCTAAGGCCCTTAGGGATAATTTACCCTACGGCCAGTTTCTGAGGGTGCGTAGGAACTGTTCAACAACAGATGGCTTCACCAAACATGCCAATTTACTATCAGAGCAACTTATGGAGAGAAACTATCCCCGCAAGTTGGTCAAACGGTCTCTCAAAAGGGCCTCGAATAACAATCGGGAAGCTCTGTTGGAACCGCCTGTACCAAAGCCACCATTGGAACGTCTCACGATGGTCAGCACTTTCTGCACACTATCCAATGATATAAAGAAAAGCATCAAAAAACACTGGAGGATATTAAATAGTTGCCAGGAGAAAATAGCGATGCCACTCTTTGCTTTCAAAAGGTCAGGCAATATCAAGGACAGATTGGTCCATACACGACCATCAACTGTGCCCAGTAGAACACTAGGTACTTTATGGGACCTGCCGGCAGTGACGGGACACCATCCCTGTGGGGGTTGTTCGGTGTGTCCACAAACTACCAACAGCTCTTCTGTGGATATTGGGACCGATAGACCCTGGTTGCAGACTCAGTTCACAAACTGTAATAGCAGTAATGTTATTTATTTACTCACATGCCCGTGCAAAATGAGATATGTGGGTATGACCACCCGAAAGGTGAGACTACGAATGACAGAGCATAAGAGCACCTTCAGGTGCCGCAAAACCAACACTAAGCTCACCAGACATTACACAGAAGCCAATCACACTACAGATGATTTCCATTGGACAATACTGGAGAAACCGATCATCCCACAACACATCAGTGATATCTCCAGGTTTTTGTTCACCAAAGAACAAAAATGGGTCCATAGGCTATGTTGTGACACTTTGGGATTAAACGATGACATTCCCTGGACGAGCATCCAATACTAAGGAGGTGCGTTGCACAACTGTGCGGTGCATTTATGAGGCATCGTGACATGCCGGGTCTAACGTTTATCACTTTTGTTATAATGGATGATGAACTAACCTCGGCCCGCCGCCACACCACTGTGTTTACCTCTGGGACGTTGATAGGGCACACTAGTTGGGAACTATTGCAATAGGATCATGGGAGAGCCTACTAACTATTGATGTTGGCGGGGCATCATCATGCTAATGAGTCTTTTTACTAAACACCATACTACCCACCAATCAGATAATGGGAACATTAGTTGTTATCTATCACAACTTAATTCAAACTAATAGGGATGAGCTTACCTATTATTAAACCTTTGCGGTATACCAGCATGCAAATAAGCGGTTTATAACACATGACGTGCACTAAGTACATCACCCAGAAGCTGAGTACACTTAAAAAGCTCTTTTCTCTCACTGTAATCCTATCATTGACTTTGCCCATGGGACTTGATATCCGAGCAGTATATGGCATTGATTTGGGTCTCTCGGCCGGTTCGACATTGGAATAGACGCACAGTAAAACTGCAGCTTGGCCAGTTGATTGAGGGTTAAATGCAAAGGCTAACCCGTATCTACAGTGGTCTGTATGTTTGTATGTTTTGATGCTTTGTGTGTAGTTAATCTTCAAGCACACTTACAGCGATCAACTACATCTCCCATGAGGCATGCCGTTTTTGTAGTTCCCAATTTAGACTTGCCGCCCGTAGTTTCTAGCCATTCAGCGGAAGGCGTGCATTTTCGAAATACATTGTTAGTTCTAAACTACTTCTCCCATGAGACATGCCGTTTTTCCTGTAGTTCTATTGATTTGGACACGGCGGCCGCCGTAGTCTTCTGCCACGCAGCGTAAGGCGTGCCGTCTGTGGTGAGAGTATTTGAACACACTCCCGGTTCCGGTACGTTGCCTCCCACCCTGCTTAGGAAAGCCAGGGGCAACGACGGACAGGTGAGTTGTGCTGCTAACCGGGCGCCCTATTCTCGGTTCATTATTCTGTTTTCCTTTTTCGTTTTACTTGTTCGCTTACTAGTCTTAAGTATAGTTCATATGAGACATGCTCATAAGCGTGCCTTACTGTTCAGCACTAAGATACTTGAATTTCAGAACTGGGTAGGGTGGCTGTCATTTTCTCGGTAGCTTGTTCAAGAGAAAGATGATGATGGACTCTGGTCGCTTACTAGTCAGAGATACTAGCCAGCCCAAATATTTTGTAATAACAACATTACTTCAAGGAGTTGATTTACTGGGAGGGGGGTTTTTTCTGCACTGCATGGGAGCACACTGTCTGGGTGTTAGGAGGTCGTTACGTTTTCACGTAACGTGTTTGACCAACTAGGAGTACATTTTGGCTCTTTGTTGTTCCAATGTGGTTTTAACTAATTATAAAACAAATAATACAAAAAAAGATGTTTTTTGTTTCTCTTTACCCACGATTCAGAGCGGGGCCTCATTAACCTGAGCCAGGTTCCAGGGTAGGTGAGGTGCAATCCCTGATCACGTCGGGTAAGCATTGCGTTCCCTCTTTTATAGCAATGAACCAGGCACTTTTATGTTAAATTTGCTTGTATATAGACGGCACAATTTTTCTGAATTGGTCCATGAGGTGTGCTAACTGTCCTTTCTCCTCAGGTGATGCAAGCACCCTGTGATATAGAGGATTAGTACAGAACTGAGGTTGTATTGATTACTTCTTCCCATGCTAAATTTTCACATTTTATATTTTCACCTTTTGGAAATCCATCTATTTGAATGCAGTAGCACTAATCTTTATAGGTCCTGAAGAAAGCCTTGGGCCACAATCCCGTGAAGGCTGAAACATGTTGACCCTCATTCAACAGTGACTAGTTGGCACTGCTTGGTATATATTTTTTTGTTCACACACCTTTTTAATAGAGATGTGCAGAAATGAGTGAAGTATATCGTACTCTTCACACAATCTCTTTTTAAATTTCACATCTTTCTTTGCACTGCACTTCTTCTGTCTGGTGGTCACAGTCTGTCACGTGACTTTTGGACTTTTCTTTATCAACCCACATGAGCAAGAGAGCCTTACACTAATGAGGAAGTCTCTATGCCGAAGAGGCATACCTCGGCTCTTAGTGGAGACCATATGATATAAACTGATTGTGAGAGGTGACTTTGCTCTCAACTTTGGTCTCTGTGGTTGAGTCGGTTTGATGGTTTTCCGTGCTCTGCTCTGACTATGTATGGGTCTGATATTTCACACACTACTTTTCTTTTTCTTTAATCTTGTGCTGTCTACCAATAGACCCCCTATTCTGTTGTGTTTATACAGTTCCTTTGGGATGGCAGAAAAGCAAGGATGGCAAAGGCATTTTTGCCCCAGGCGGCGGGGTGAGGGCTGGAAGCTCCCCACTTAGTAAGCTATTACCAAGCTGCACAACTGCGTTACATGGTGGAGTGGTCTCGACCACAAACTGAACAGCATTGGTGTTTTATTGATCAAGCAGTGGTAGGAGTACATATTTGGAAGGTACCATATATTTCTCTAATACTCCGTGGCACTATGGGGTCTGGGACAAAGTACAAGTACAGAAGGGACTGTCTAATCCCATTTCTCCCCAGTCTCCATTGTTTGGGAAACTGGATTCCCCCCACACAGCAGGGCTCCTCATACAACAAATGGCAGGAAGCCAATTGTAAAAGAGTAGACAATATTTTGTATGCAGCTACAGGAGACTTATGGCCTCTCCTCCAAGGCTATTTGGTAATACATTACATTGTGTCACTGGGTATCCCAACCCTTGATTCCTCATGCCAGAGATGCCTCATACCATTCAAGAAGTGGCTCATTACACAATTGTCTGACAAACGTTTGCTGTCTGACATGTATGCTTTCCTCATCACACCACAGAAGTTAACCAAACCATCAGCACAACACAGATGGGAGGGGGGGTGCGAACGCACTTTTACAGACAGAGAATGGCAGGCTCTTGCCTCCGCGCGCAGCACATCCAGTAAGGAAATGTTCCTTAAGATTGCACATTACTGGTATCACACCCCAGCGAGAGATGCACACTGGAAAGTGGGAAGGGATAGTGTATGCTGGTGGCAATGCAGACAGACGTGAACATTAACTCACATTTTATGGCATTGTCTAAAATCTTCAATTTTTGGCAGGAAATCCTAGATGTTTTCTACGTAATATATGAGCAAGCAATTCTTTGTTTCCTTAGGTACATGCTACTAGGGCTCCCGAACCCACTGACGTACCCCTTGAGGTCCGTTAAGGGCTGAGCTATCACCCTAGCACTGGGAGCGGCAAAACAGCTTTTACTGGTGCAATAGGGCTAGGATACAGTCCCAAATTACAGGGATTGGCTCCACAAACTATGGGATCTACTGGGGCTGGGAAAGATGACTACAGTGGTGACACAAAGACTACCATCCTTTGACAAGATGTGGACATCTCTTATACATTACCTCTCAGACGAATTCCAGGAATTGATATGCTTCACTTGCCTGCAAATTTTACGCTTGTCCCACATCGACCAATATCTTGCTTAGTTTGGGGCTACGGTTTATATATGATTTAACCCTAGAGTCTATTAGCACATCTTAATTGAACAATTCAAATTATACTATGCTGATTTGTATGACAATTCAATTTGTTTTAACCAACAGACTGCTACAGTCTATATTTAGGAGAGTGCTATGCCTGTTTTGACCTGTTCTCTCTCTGAACCTTTACAAAGAGATGTTGACCAAGGCGAAATTGAGGGATCAATTAACGCTCTGCCTACCGGTAAAGGGGTAGGAGGCGATACAACTCCATTCAAATTCTATAAGATTTTTAAAAATGGTCTGTTACCGGTTTTTCTGGCACTATGCAATGAGATCATGCGGGGGGGGATGTTCCGCCCTCCTGGAACATTACTAATATCATAGTGTTTTAAAAAAAAGGAGAAACCTGCAGAGGAGCTGAGTTCATATCGGCCAATATCATTGATAAACGCTGACGCCAACATTTTTTCAAAAATTCTTGGGTCTCGTCTTGCGCCGGTTATCCACATCTTAGTGTCAGAGCAACAGCATGGCATTGTTCCAGGCAGAGACATGGCAGCTCACATTAATACAGCTTTAGCTGTCTTTGATGTTTCCGGTCAGCTAGATCGGCATGTTGGGATGTTGATTTTAGATGCCGAGAAGGCCTTCGACCGGGTAGTCTGGGGATCACTATGGCTAACAATGACAATGCTTGGTCTTGGTCGGAGGTTTATCTTGGTAACCGAGAAACTGTATAGCAATCCGATAGCTTCGGTTAAGGTTAATGGTCTTTCTTCATCTTCTTTTTCAGTTCAAAGGGGCACGCGACAGGGGTGTTCCTTATCTCCGTTGTTATTCGATCTTTATATTGAGCCTTTCGTACAGCATTTGTTGCATAATGCAAGGACCCCACCAGTATCTCTCAATGGGCTAGAGCTCAAACTAACTGCATATGCAGATGATATAGCAGTGTTTTCATGTAGACCTGAGGACTCTATAGTTGAGATTACACTAGAAGCTCAGCGCTTTGGGTCATTTTCAGGCTATAAATTACATTTAAATAAAACACAGACAATACTTAACTACCAGTCAAAAACGTCTCCAGCTGCTTTGGGGATTACACGCACAGCAACATACTTAGGGTTATGCATCTGTAGCCAAGTAGGTGACGTGATTGCGCTTAATTATGAACCACTGCTAAAGCGGGTTGTTTCAAATTTGCGTAGTTGGCACCGGCTTCCCATCAGCATTGTGAGGAGATGTTATATTGTTAAAATGAATATTTTTGCCGAAGTTTCTAGATTTATTTCGTTCCATCCCATATAGGGTTCGTATGGCATTTTTTAAACGCTTAGAGGCCGCTATATGCAGCTTTATTTGGAGCTATCAACGTGCTAGGAGAGCCCTACGTTTTATTAAACTATCTTATATTCAAGGCGGGTTTAGGCTCCCAAATTTTAAATTATACTTTTGGGCCGCGTTTTTTGGTCAAATGCAAAGCTTGCTTAAGGGATTTGATAGTGGCAGTATCTGGCTTTCTTATCAAATGGCAGGCAGCCCTGATGCGGGGTTTTTGTTATGCAAAACCATTGACCCTAACTACTACAAGAGGGTGCGATTTAAGATTGTGAGAGATATTGGCAAGATATGGCAAGATATCTCCAAGACATATTTTGTTTCTCATATGCATGCATACACTAGGTTATGGGGAAATCCTGCACTACCTGAGGTATTTCAACACCCTGTTGGAAGTAGGTGGCTAAGTAGGGGTATAGTACAACTCAGCCAGTTGTATGATGGACAAAGGTTCCGGTTGTTTGCTGCTTTGCAGGAAGAGTATGGGCTACCACAGACCACATTTTTTAAGTATCGACAAATAAGGGACTGCTTGTTACGCAGCCTGGGCTTATTACAGATACCAAGTCCCTCTGAGATACCTTTTGTACTTTTTCAGACTTCTGGTCGGAGGTTAATCGGCAAAGTATACAAGAAACTTTTAGCTACTGCCAGTGATGATGGTATACAGACTGCAGCAAAGTTAAGTCGGGTTTTTCAAACCAATATAACTAGTAATGAAATACAGGAATCCATGGTGACCATACACACAGCAGTAGCATCGGTTAACCTGAAGTTAAAGCAACATAGGGTAATTTTTATGTTGTACTACACCCCCTAAATACTTTCTAAATGGGCTGTGAATCAGTTATCCTCACCTAAAGCATATTGTCTGAAATGCCAAGTGTATGCTGTTGATTTACGACATATGCTCATTACGTGTCCAGGGCTGAGTGTATTTTGGCTCAAAGTTAATCACGCTTTTTCAATTTTGGCAGGACATAATATTCAGATGACCGAAAAGGAAATGGTGTTGGGGGTAATGCAGGATGCAAATGTAAATTGATACTTGTATAGCGCACTACTCACCCGCAAGGGTCTCAAGGCGCTTGTACGAATACCGCTGTGGAACCCATCCTGGCTTTCCCTGTGAGGTGTCCACTCCTGGGCACCCCCAAGGTGGAGCCAGGCATCCTTAGCGTTGTGGGGGCCGTTGTGGAGATTAAGCAAGCTATTGCCCAGAGTTGCAGAGTGGGACTCCATGATTGGAATAGGCACCGAGGCGAGAATTGTCAGGTCCGTGGAATTTTGAGCCCAAGACCCGCCGAGGCGGGGAATTGAACGCTGGTCCCGGGCCAGACCTCTGCATCAGGGTCTGCCACTCTAACCATTGGCTGTCTTTCAGGTTCATTTGTATCTATGCTGATTGCATGTGCCTGTTTGTGCGTTGCTCGTGTTTGGATCCAAAAAACAGGACCCAGTATCAATGAATTTTGGACTCTGCTTCGTGAAATATACAAAATTGAGATGGCTTTTGCCAAAGCAAGAGGCCCACGGTCTTTGCGAAAATTTAAACGGATTTCTTCTGGCACTCAGTGGGATTAGAACTGTGTGATATACGTACTTTGTTTGAGTTTATATCCAGCAAGACATATATGAGTTTATAATACATTTTTTGTTTCTCTTTGACTGTTTTGCATTACAAAAATATGAGGCTTTTTTTTTCTTTTTCTCTTCCTCCATCAGTATTCCCTTGTTCTCCCTTTCTCTCTTTCTGAATTGTGAATTTCGCCAATGTTATTCCCTTATGTGCTCGTTTCCCATATATTGTTATATATGTATAGTTGGTTATTTCGAAGCCTGCATAGAAGTGAAACTGAAGTATTTTGTGGGAAAAGTATATGTTTCTGTCAAGGGAGATAAGTTGATTGGGTGGCTACACCAAACGTTGTTAGATGTTACGCTCAATCTGAATGCAACTCCACAAGTGCAAGTACAAGAAATCAAGGTCATTTGAGAACAATATGAAGAATAATGTTCTAATGTAGAGAGTTAAGTTAGAAGAAGATGTCATTTTTAAGCTGGTAGAACGATGACTGCAGGGAAGACTTGAAATTCAACTTTGAAAATGGCAAAGGATAAATTGGCAGTGGATAAAGGTTTACTTTTTTGTGGAATGAAAGTGCCCCCTCCTCACTCCCAAGTGTTGCATGACAGAATGTTGGCTTTGACTCATGAAGGGCACGTGGGAATTGTTAACACAAAAGAAAGCATCAGGTTTGACCTTTAGTGGCCTGGTGTTTATTTAGAAATTGAACATTTGGTGAGGGATTGTATGGAATGTAGGAATTCAGATAAGAATTTAAAGACTAGGAATTTGCCTATGGTGTGTCGGAAACTGCCTGGCAAGAGTTTGCGATAGACTTAGTAGGACTATTAAGAGAAGAACATTCACCACCTTATTTGATTGTTCTGTAAGGCTTTTATTCAAGGTGTTTGAAGTAAATAGTGTGGATTATATATTGTCTTACACAGTGATCAAGTTTTCAGAGGAGGTTTTCAAGAGAGAGTTTTTGTGGGAGCATTTTGCCACGTAATGATCCTCAATATTGTTCATATGAGATGGAAGAATAGTTTACGAAGTGTGGCACTGAACATGAAAAAAGTTCTATCTATCACCCATAAATTAATGGTGCAGTGAAAAGAATGAATAAGATTTTGAAAGAATGCATACAGTTAGCAAGGGCAAACAATTTGGAGTGGAGGAAGATTTTACAAGAATGTATCTCTGCTTATTGTTTATCACCACTTTTGACCATGGGTAAATCTGCATTTGTATATTTAATGGAAGATCTCTGGGCACCTATTTGTGTCCGTGGTAGACTTTGAGAAATAGAGGGGTGGAAAAAGATGATGTGGAAGAATAGATGAGTCATGAGCAAGAGAAACCCCCTGGGCTAGCCACACTTGATGAGCCGCTGAGTGACCGCTCTCCACACCCTGCTGGCTTGATGCTGGAGAACTGATTTAGGCTGACTGCAGGGCCCTCACCTTATTCCCATGTCTGCACATGCTGCCTGGTGAAAGGGCCCCTCTGGAACTGAACACAGCACTAGGCTAAGTGACTCTATAACACCACAACCTCCCTGTGACCGCCCCTCTATCATGGAGAAGGTGGACAAAGAGTCTACACCGTCTTTTGACAGGATGAGGCTCACTGGGCCTCCTTAGGAAGAGTGGGGGGCGAGCTGTGTGACTGCAGATGGATGAAGGTGCCTCCAGAGGTGATACTAATGTCCAGGAGTGCCTTACCAACATGCTCAGCGTCCTCAAGTCAGTGACTCTAAAATAGGTGTGCTCAGTACCCACTTGGACCGCATGAGCAACTGCCTAGACAAGCATGATGACTGCCTGGCTCAATTACAGCAGACGGTCTCAGACTCAGAGGACCTAACAATACCAAACGAGTGCCTCCTATAGATGGAAAAACGAGGACCTGGAGGCATGCTCCAGGAGTAACAACATCAGAGTCCTGGATGTCCCTGAGACTACTGCCATGGCTATGTTTAACAACTAAATGGAAACACTTCTCCGCAACTTATGCGGTGACCAGTTGACTGTACTCTTATCTGCCACGAGAGCTCACCAAACCCTGGTACCCAGCCCCCTAAGGGGCTCCTATACAGCACATAATCACACACCTGCCACATTACCGTGACATGATCCTCTGCATTACACACAAGAAGGGGGAGCTGCAATACCAAGGTAACTAATTATCTTTCTAATATGACTTTACCTATGCTGTTCAGGTTTTCCGTTTCACGGCCCCCTCCTGCTCCCTCTCTGTCACAACCTACTCTTGTATCCTCTGCATAGTGGTCTTGCATGCAGAGCTCATGTTGCTTCCCTCTTAAGGTGCCCTATGGAATGCTATGATAGTATGACTGATATTTCCTCAGCATTCTCATGACCAATGTTCCCCCAGCACCCTTATAACTGATTCTCCCCAGCACACTCATGACTGATGTTTACCCATCATCTTCTTGACCGATGTTCTCCCAGCACCCTCATAACTGATGTTGACCCAGCACCCCCCTGACTGATGCTCCCCAGCTCCCTCATGACTGATGCTTCCCCGAAGACCTGCAAGCATCCCCCAAATCGAGTGAACCAAGGGATTATCTGCACCCGCTGTTACTAGGGCCTTGGAGTTGTTTTCCATTGAATTCCTGCAAGCTTCCACAAGCATCTCAAGAGCTAGTGGCAAGCCTTGCTTTCACTGTTACTGGGACCTTTTCCATTTTGCACTTTGAAGCTAGGTCCCGATCAACAAGTTGCACCTGCTATACTATATTATGGTAAGGGATTTAAAGAGTGCACAGCCACCGGAGGCATCCCAGCGCTGCTTTGAAGTGGTTATCTCACTGAGGTCAGAGGAAATTCCTAGAGAGTACATTCTTAAAAAAGCCAAGTCTTAAGAGCTTTTCCAAAGCGCCACTCATTGCCTATAGATCAGATGGCCAAAGGAAGAGAGTTCAGGAGCTAATCCGTATTAAGGCTAAAGGACCGTCCTCCATTTCTAGCTCTTCAAACACTGGGGATGGAGGCCAGGTGTAAGTTGGAGGATCTAAGTGGCCTAGAGAACATAAGGAGTAACAAACTAGCATAAGATGGAAGGACCTTGCCTATGCAAGGCTCTATGATTAATGCACAGGGATCTGAATTCTATTCATGGGGCAATGTGGAGCCAATGAAGATCTATCAACTCATCTCTGTCTTACTGAGACCAGGGATTCCCAAGTTGCATGCGTGCAGCAGCATTCTGCACAACTTGTAGGTTCCGAGTAACTACCCTGGGGGTGCCCAGATATAGTGTAATGCCACGGTCCAGGTGAGAGCGAATCTGATCCTGAACCACCACCCACCTCGAGGTCTGGGGGAGCAGTGGCAGAATCTTGTGCAACATACGCAAAAGTCCAAAACAGTTTGTTGAATGTTTGGTAGCCTGTGCTTCTATAGTCAGGGTTTTATCAATCCACATCCACAAACTTTTTATAGCTGTTTTGGTGGCGGGGGAGACATATTGGCCAACCCAGGACTTGTTGAGGAGGACTAGCTCCAGAGGATCATTAATTACGTTTTAGCTCTGTGGAGCTTGAGACAGGATTTTTCCAGCTGGCTACCTGCTCCAGGCAAGGTCCGAGGGTGGATGCAAAGGGACCCAAGTCCGAGGCAAGAAAAAAAAACAGCTGGGTGTCACCCATGTAGGAGACTTCAGAGATTCCAAAGGGATGTATGATGGCCGCCTGTGGTTACAGATATAGAATATATAACGTAGGACTAAGAGAGGACCCCTGCATAACTCCACAAGTGACAGGATTAATTTCAGAGGAGCAACCTTTGTCAAATACCTTGAAGGTTTTCTCCTTCAGCAAGGAGTCAACCAAATCCTGGACTTTTCCTATGACTCCTACCTTGCCAACCCTATCTAGAAGTTCAGGGTGGCCAACGGTTTTGAAGGCCATACTGTGATCCAAGAGTACAAAGCCAACTGTAGCCTCTTGATCCAATCTTCTTTTTGCATCCTCTGTCACTGCCAAGAGGGTGGTCTCAGTGCTGTGCTTAGTACGGAAGCCAGTTTGCGTGTGGTGCAAGAAGGAGTTGGCCTCCAGAAAGTCTGACAGGTATGTATTAAAATATTTTTCTGCCACTTTACTTTTGTTTGGGAGCTGGGAAATTGGACAAAGGTTCCCCAGGCATGTTGGATTGAGGTTGGATTTCTTTAAAATGCCTTTGACAATGGCATGTTTCCAAGGCTGAGGCACTGTTCCCCTCTCTGGGGAAAGTTTGCCTATATTGAGCAACATGCAGAAGATAATGTCAGCCTCAAGGTACGAAATCTGGGGGGTGCAGGATCCAGGGTTTATCCGGATTTGACTTTCACTAAAAAGAGTGGTAAACCCATCCAAAGTAAGGAGGGGAGGAATTCAGACAGAATGGGTGAACCACTCTCACTATGGTTCTTCAAGGGGATGGGGTTGTTTCTTCCATCAATTTTTGGAAAATATTGGTAGGTGTCCAAAAGGTGGTCATTAGTAAGTTCAGACAAGGATTTTGTGATTTTAAACATCTCCCTAAGGGAATTGGTGGTGTCGTTAATTGTAATTCTAAAATCACCTGCTCATTTTTGTAAGGTCAAAGAGAATGCACTAACGTGTTTTCTCCAAGGTTCGAGAACCTTCTGGATGGCCATGTGCCCCATGTGCCACACGTGATCTAGCCACATCCATTGAGCCTTCGCGTGGGTATATAAGCCACTCCCAACCCCGAATCAGGGCTTGGCCTTGCTCCCTGCACAATCAGCTTCATCCTTCCCACTCACCTAAAGAATTCTGCCAGAACCAACAAGCGCCCCAGTCTCCTTCAAGCCAATCCAAATTTGTGGTTCTCGTGGCACCAGCTCCCTTAACGTCTTCCTTCTTGCTCCCTCCTGCACAGCTCCTCCAGACCCCACATGACTCCTTGAGTCAAGGCTTCGAGATCTTCTTCAAACTTCAGACAAGTGGAAGAACTAGGCTAAGTATTTGATGACAGGTTAATGCGCACTAAACCTCGTATAGTAGTAAACAGGACCAAGTATCCACGTCTTCAAATACTATGGACTTTTCCTCCCTGTCCTTTCCATGATTTCTTCCAGCACTTCTTGTTTCTTACTCCAGACCCTACTTGCAACCTTGGAACCAGAACTACATTGTGCGAGGATTAAAGACTTGACCTTTGAGTTTCTTTCATGAACAGGAGTGCCCAGAGAAAGCACTTTAGAGTATTTTTGTAATTGTAATTGGGTATTTATAAAGCGCACGGCTACTCCACAGAGTAACAACCACTGAAAACTGGCAGAATGAACTCATGGCTACTAGCTAGTACTACTGTTGGAATAGTCTTTAGTTTCCTACTGAACACAGTAATCGGATGTCTGTCTAAGAGAAATTGGCAGACCGTTCCACCAGCGGGCTTCCACCACTTGGAAAGAGTGGCTGCCCATGCGGGAACGGGAAAACATAGGAATGGTCACCAGGTACTGCATCCAGGACCTCAGTGTCCATTGAGGGGCGTAGTACTGGATCCTTTTCCTAATATAATGGGCCCCTGAGTTGTGTAAGGCCTTAAAGCCTAAGGTAATAGCCTTAAACTGGACCCTCCTACGCACCGGCAGCCAATGAAGACATTTTAAGTGGGGGGTCATATGAGCCCTGGGTCCTACCATCAGAATAGCTCTGGCCGCCGCATTCTGAATCACCTTTAGGCAACTCAGAAGATATTCCGGTAAGCCTAAATATAGGACATTTGCGGGGGAACAACCTTTACAACGCAACTTTTACAATGCACTACACTTACAACGCATTTTTTACAACGCAACATCCACTACAACGCATTCCATTACATAGCATGACACTACAACGCATTTTTAAAAACTACCTTTACAACGCATTCCATTACATCGCATACTACCTTTACAACGCATACCATTACAACGCATAATATTACACTACACTATCCAACACTTACCCTACTGTTGCACCCCCTGGAGTTAGAATAGTAATTTTTACCCCTATACTATCCAACACTTACCCTACTGTTGCACCCCCTGGAGTTAGAATAGTGATTTTTACCCCTATACTATCCAACACTTACCCTACTGTTGCACCCCCTGGAGTTAGAATAGTAGTTTTTACCCCTATACTATCCAACACTTACCCTACTGTTGCACCCCCTGGAGTTAGAATAGTAATTTTTACCCCTATACTATCCAACACTTTCCCTACTGTTGCACCCCGTGGAGTTAGAATAGTAATTTTTACCCCTATACTATCCAACACTTACCCTACTGTTGCACCCCCTGGAGTTAGAATAGCAATTTTTACCCCTATACTATCCAACACTTACCCTACTGTTGCACCCCCTGGAGTTAGAATAGTAATTTTTACCCCTATACTATCCAACACTTACCCTACTGTTGCACCCCCTGGAGTTAGAATAGTAATTTTTACCCCTATACTATCCAACACTTACCCTACTGTTGCACCCCCTGGAGTTAGAATAGTAATTTTTACCCCTATACTATCCAACACTTACCCTACTGTTGCACCCCCTGGAGTTAGAATAGTAGTTTTTACCCCTATACTATCCAACACTTACCCTACTGTTGCACCCCCTGGAGTTAGAATAGCAATTTTTACCCCTATACTATCCAACACTTACCCTACTGTTGCACCCCCTGGAGTTAGAATAGTAATTTTTACCCCTATACTATCCAACACTTACCCTACTGTTGCACCCCCTGGAGTTAGAATAGTAATTTTTACCCCTATACTATCCAACACTTACCCTACTGTTGCACCCCCTGGAGTTAGAATAGTAATTTTTACCCCTATACTATCCAATACTTACCTTAAATGCAATTTAATATTATGCGTTGTAATGGTATGCGTTGTAAAGGTAGTATGCGATGTAATGGAATGCGTTGTAAACGTAGTTTTTAAAAATGCGTTGTAGTGTCATGCTATGTAATGGAATGCGTTGTAATGGATGTTGCGTTGTAAAAAATGCGTTGTAAGTGCATGCGTTGTAAAAGTGTGCGTTGTAACGACATACATCCACATTTGCGTAGTCCAGACTTGCAACAATCAAGGCCTGAACTACCGTCTTTCTAAGGGGGACCGGAAGCAGGGGGAAGAAGTTCCTCAGCATTTTTAAAAGCCCAAAACAGGTACCGGTCACATTTTGAATTTGGGTTTTCATGGACATGTCCGAGTCTAACTTCACTTCGAGGTTTTTTACTGTGGTAACAGAGCACTTCGGGGGGAACGTGTCCAGTGGCCACCACTGGCGCCACTCCATGCTCAAATTGGAACCTAAAAAAATAATCTCCGACTTTTCGGGATTGCTCCCTCTGAGCCAGGAGAAGCCTCCGTTAGGCAGATGTTATTCTCACTACCTCTGAACATGGTGCCCTTCTGTCTGGTGAAAAGAAGTTGTGTGTCATCGGCGTAAGACACAATTTTAGTGCCGTATTCCTCCGCTAGGAGTGCAAGGGGGCCATATACATATTAAACAGGGCCGGACTTAGAACTGAGCCCTGGGGAACTCCTACTTTCATGGGGGTGATACGGGTTGAGAAAGGGAGGGACCATACGGTTTGCTGACGGCCACTTAGAAAGGAAGTAAACCATTTGAGCACCGTGTCACCTATGCCGCAATCCTGAAGTCCTTCCAGGAGTGGTCATGGGGCACGGTATCAAAGGCCGCGGACAGATCTAATAGTACCAGTACCGCGTTGCCCCCACTATCCAGGGTAGTTTTGATAGTTTCAGAGACTTCTAGTGAAGCCGTCTCAGTACTGAAGTTTGATCTGAACCCTGACTGACTCGGATGTAATATGTTGTTAGCCTCCACAAACTCCGTCATAACTATGATTACATATTCCTCCAAAACTTTGGAAAAGAAAGGCAGCAGTGAAATAGGCCTATAGTTACATGCTATCAGAGGGTCTGCTGTAGGTTTTTTTAACAGTGGGAGAATTCTAGAGTGTTTCCAGCTTATAGGCACTATTCCCACCGACAAGGAGGAGTTCAGAACTCGATTCACCGCTGGGTTAATCACTTCAGCAATTGACGGCAGTACTCGCTCTGGACAGGGGTCCACAGGGGAACCGGATTTTAAAGCCTTCATTATCTCAAGAGATTTATCTAGTAGGATAGGCGGGAATTGTGAGAGAGACACCCCAGGCATAGAGTTAACTCTAGGGGGAGCAGCTGTGTTTAATACCTCTACCCGGGGCATGTCCTTAAAAGAATCTTGGATGTCTTTAATCTTCCCAAAGAAATACTGCGCTAAACTGTTTGTCCAGTCACTGGTCGGAATAAATGGGCTATTCATAGTATTCGGGGAGGAAAAGACTTTAATGATTTTAAACAGTTCCTTACTCTTGTTCCCCGCCTGTTCAACATTGGTGGATAGGAAGAGTTTCTTTTCATCGCGGACCTTGGAGTAATGAACTTTCAAGGCCTGTTTATAAATGGCTTTGTCAGAGGAATTAAAATTCTTCCGCCATATTCTCTCAAGGCATTTACATACGCTTTTACTTTTTTTACTTTTTCTAAGGGCCTCCGTAAACCATGGCGCTGAGGCCCTACTGGCATTAGCTGCCCAAGTTGTCAGAGGGGCCAGCTCCGAGCGAAGCTGTAGCCAGTTCTCCAAGGAGAGTACATCGCTGTTCAGCATTCCATTAAAGGGAATGGGATGTAGCCTTAGTGCATTGTCCAGTGCATCAGCTGTGAAATTGTTAAAAGGCCTAAAACTATTCAGGCAGGGTCTGCAGTGTGATAGAGGCCTACTGGATTCTTTAGGGACTCTGAACATAAGTAAAAAGTGATCCGAACATATTATGGGGAGGGGTACTTCCATTTCTATATTAGCCGTTGAGAAAACCTGTTCTAAGATGTGGTCTCTTTCATGAGTGGGCAAAAAGACATAGGGGGCCAGATTAAAAATACCCAGTGATTCATACAGCCTGGAAGGCTCCAGTTCGAAGATAGTAAACACCCAGCTCACCCGTCACCTCGAAGACAACAACATCCTGGACCCGTCCCAATCAGGATTCCGCAGCAACCACAGCACCGAGACCGCCCTCATCGCCGCCACAGACGACATCAGGATTGTGGGAGCCGGCCTCGTGGCGTGGTCCTGTTTCCCCGCGCTAAGCCGCATGAGGTCCCATGCACATCGGGACTCCTCCATCTTGGATTGCACGTCACTCCACGTGACCACCTGTATGACCCTGTTCTACCCGGCCTCGGTCCCAGCGAGGCTCGACATCGAGACGCCAACCCCTGGCCCGGGGGATACCACGTGAGCCCTTCCCACTCCCGGCGGAGGGCAGTATCGATGGGACCCCCTACCGTCTCTCCACACCTAGGTGTGATCACCCCACAGCTCTCTGGGGCCTGGCGCCTCTCCTGCTGGGTGTCTGGCCGCTCCCTACCCGGCCTCTCCGCCCCCTCCGGGCGCACGGGTCCAGACATCAAAGGGCTCCCGTCCTATATCTGGGGCGACCCGACAACAGGGCAGTAGTTGTATCCTGGAGTCAAGAGCCCTGCTGATCGGATCGCGGCTGACCCTACGGAAGAAGACTCACCCTGAACCACCACCTGAGCCCTGCTGACGACGTCGCGGCTCCACCGTGCTTAAAGACCTTCACGAACCTTTGGGGCCCTGCTGACGCTGTCGCGGCCCGACCTTGTTGAACCTTACCACCAGAGCCCAGCTGACCTCGTCGCGGCTCGACCGAAGCGGACCTACCACCAGAGCCCTGCTGACCGTGTCGCGGCTCGACCTAAGCGGAACTACCATCCGAGCCCTGCAGACGACGTCGCGGCTCTCCACGTCCGAGCCGCTCTGAGACCAGCATCCAAGGTCTGGCGCAGAGCCCTCCCGTGCCTGGCTGGCACTAAGACTGTCCCGCTACCCTACCCTCTTGAACGAACATTGAGACTCTGATAGGATCCCTCGATCCCTCTGTAAATATTGCTCGTATTGCTGCCGATAAAGAATCTAATCTCGCAACTACTATTGAGTCCTGTGTGGTGGTGTTACTGGGCCTAGTACGATCATAGGAGAAAGACCTCCCCGAGGGGGGCTTCTCAGCGGCGCTCGGCTATAACTTTGCGGTAGGAAGGTGCCCGGAATAGTCTCCCCGACTACCCGGTGGGCCTCCCTCCAACATTTGGTGGCCAGCGACGGGATCCGAGCAAACGCAATCGTACAAGCAAGTAACACAACCACTACCTGACCAGACGAGGAGAGAAAAAGGGAACCATGGATGGCCAAGAAGCAACCGTGGCCGCAACCTTCCAGTTGGAGAAACAGGAGGAATACACCCACAAGGAACTCAAACAATTCTGCAAAGACAGAGGGATCCCAACCACAGGATTGGGCACCAAGGAAGAAATGCAGAAAGCCCTGAAAGCCTGGGCAGAACCCTCCACCCCTCCACCCCGAGCCGAAGGGACCTCGGCCCGGGACGGAAACCTGCCAACCACGACCCCGACGAACGGGGAGCGAACCACCCCAGACACCAGCCTTTCCCCCGAAGAGATCCGAGAACGGGAAAGGGCCCGGACACACGAAATGGACCTTGCCTGACTCCGGCTGGACGGGGAGCTCCTACTGGCAGAGAAAAAGATAGCCCTGGAGCAACTACGACTACAAGAAGAAATCGAGGAGAAGAAAAGGCATCGGGAGCTAGAGGAGGGACGGCTAACCCTCGAGCACGAGAGGAGCCTTAAAGAACTTGAACTAAAAGCTAAAACTGGGGAGACCAGCAACCCCGGAGCCCGGGACGCTCTGCCCCCGACTGAGCCAAAGGTTCACATCCCCAAGGATGTCGTCAAGGAGTACTATAAAAATGACGACATCCAGCAATGGTTCTGAGCGTACGAAGTCGCCATGACCTCCCACCGGGTGCCCCGGAAGGATTGGGGCGCCGGCCTATGGGGGAGGTTCCTCAGCGAGGGACGGGATACCCTGCTGCAACTCCCCGACGCAGTGATGACCTCGTACGACCACATGAAGGAAGCCCTACTCACACGCTACGGACTGTCGGCCGAGATGTACCGGCAACGCTTCCGGGACTGCAAGAAGATCCCCGGTACCACATGGGTCGAATACGTGGACTTCTTCAGCCGAGCGTTGGAAGGATGGATCAAAGGGAGCAAGGTCACCTCATATAACGAACTGTTCGACCTCATTGTCTGGGAGCACCTCGCCAACAACTGCTTTGCGGAACTAAGGCAACACCTCCTGGACAGTAAACTGACCGAGCCCCGGAAGCTCGCCGCCGAAGCGGACCGATGGGTCAACACCCGGGTCCCCCGGAACCCCGTGGGGGACTACCAACGGAGCACCACGGGCCCTCGCCGCCAGCGCGGCAGAGGAGGGGGGTCCCACCGCAGTCGAGAATTCCCAGCCGGGCCGCCCAGAAGCCCGCCACGAGGTCAAGCAACCAACCACCCTTCCCCGACCCAGGGCCGAAGAGGGACCCCTATCGCCCGGTCTGGAACACGACCGACAGTAACCTGCTTCGGATGTCAGCAGACCGGCCATTATGCAAGTGACCCGGCTTGCCCCGTGAACCGACGGAACGGGACCACGGGGCCACCTCCCCGACAAATTGCCTGGGGGAGGGAGAGGACGAGGAGGAGAACCACGACGACAGGTCCCCCGAGTGGGAACCAGCCGCCATGTCGCTTGTGTGCCTAGGCTCCCGAGAGATGGTGCCCCGCGCCACCATCCCAAGCAACACCCAGAAGTACCAACAGTGGGTCACCATCAATGGGCGACGGGCCGAGGCCCTCCGGGACACTGGGGCCAGTGTGACCGCTGTCCGCTGCCATCTGGTGACCCCCGAACAGATCCTACCACATGTCCTCTGCCCTGTCCGGACCGTGGACAACACCGAGAGCATGTGCCGGATGGCCCGAATCCCCTTCAAGTGGGGAGGAGTGTCCGGCACCCTGAAAGTGACTGTCCGCGACGACGCAACGGTGGACTGCCTCCTGGGGAACGACCTAGCGAGCTCCCCCTGGGCCCAGGTGGAGCGCCGAGAGCATCTGGGGATGCTAGGACTACCCGAGTGGGCCTGCGCCACCACTCGGTCCATGACCGTCCAGCCAGCTGCGGCCCCGGCCCCCGACAAACCGGCGGGCCCCGAACCATCCACCTCCTCTGGCCCGGAGGAACCTGACGAGGAGGCCGGGCCATCCGAACTTTCTTCCAACGAGGCCGCTCCCCTCAGCGAGATCCCCGAGCTGGCCCAGTGGCGACACGACGGGGGCCCCACCCGTGAACAATTCCAGCAAGAACAGAAGGGCTGCCCGTCCCTCGAGGGGGCCCGACAGCAGGCGGCCGCCCAGGCTGCGGGGGACCCCTCGGGAACTCACTGGGTCTATTGGGACAATGACTTATTGTATAGCGAGCAGAAAGTCGCCGAACTAGGGGCCAGCCGGGTGCTGGTGGTCCCCCTCCGATTTCGAGAATTCCTCTTGAACCTGGCACATGACGTGCCCCTCGCCGGACATCTCGGGCGGGACAAGACTTACAGCCGCCTCGTGACCCATTTCTATTGGCCCCGAATGAGACGAGACGTGGACCAGCACTGCCGGTCCTGCCCGACCTGCCAAGCTAGCGGGAAGACTGGGGGACGAGTGAAAGCCCCCCTGCAGCCATTTCCAGCCGTCCACACCCCGTTCGAACGAGTGGGGATAGACATCGTGGGGCCCCTCGACCCCCGAACCGCCCTGGGCCACCGCTTCATCCTGGTACTGGTCGACCACGCCACCCGGTACCCAGAAGCTGTCCCTCTCCGAACTGTGACCGCTCCAGTGGTGGGCCGGGCCCTGATGGGCATCTTCTCCAGGGTGGGGTTCCCCCGAGAAGTGGTGAGCGACAGGGGGACGAACTTTATCTCGAAGTACATGAGGTCCCTCTGGCAACAATGTGGGGTCACCTATAAATTCACCACCCCTTACCACCCCCAGGGGAACGGACTGGTCGAGCGGTTCAACCGAACCCTGAAGGGGATGATCAAGGGCCTGGAAGAGCCCCTCAGGAGGAGATGGGATGTCCTGTTGCCCTGCCTCCTGTTCGCCTACCGGGAGGTACCACAGAAGTCCCTGGGCTTCAGCCCCTTCGAACTGTTGTATGGGCACCCCGTCCGAGGGCCCCTCAGCCTGGTCAAGGAGGGTTGGGAGGCGAACGTCCAAAGTGCCCCGCCCGACGTCTACTGGTACCTCCTGACCCTGCGGAACCAGACTCGAAAGTTCCGTGCCCTGGCAGAAGCCAACCTTGAAGCCAGCCAAGAAGATATGAAGCGCTGGTATGACGAGAATGCCTCAACCGTCGAGTTTGAGCCGGGCCAGCAAGTCTGGGTCATGTCACCCGTGGACCCCTGCGCCCTGCAGGACAAGTGGACCGGGCCCTTCAAGATAGTTGAAAGGAAGAGCCCCGTCACGTACCTGGTCGACATGGAGTCCCCGAGGAACCCCCTCAGGGTCCTGCACGCCAACCGGCTCAAGCCCCATTTTGCCCGAACTGAACTAAGCTTACTACTGGCTACCGACGATGGGGGTGAAAGTGACTCCGAGCCCCTACCAGACATCCTGGGGTCCTCGAGCCAAGACGGCTCCTTGGAGGGCGTCCACCTCTCCGCCACCCTGACACCGGAACAGCGCCATGATTGCCAGAAGCTACTGCAACCCTTCGCTGCCCTCTTCTCTCTCACGCCTGGGGTAACCCCCTGGTGCGTCCACGACGTGGACACGGGGGATAGCCCCCCTGTACGACACCGCGCTTATAGAGTGCCTGACCGAGTCCGAGCCTGCATAAAGACCGAGGTCGCCAAGATGCTCGCCCTCGGAGTCATCGAGCCTTCCGACAGCCCGTGGGCCAGCCCGGTAGTCTTGGTGCCAAAGGCCGCCGCCCCCGGCACGGCCCCCGAACTCAGATTCTGTGTCGACTACCGGGGCCTGAACGCAGTTACCAAGACCGATGCCCACCCTTTGCCACGAGCCGATGAGCTGATTGATCGCTTAGGGGCCGCCCGCTACCTAAGCACCTTTGATCTCACCGCTGGGTACTGGCAGATCAAGCTCACTCCCGGCGCACAAGAACGATCAGCTTTCTCTACCCCCGACGGCCACTACCACTTCCGGGTGATGCCCTTCGGCATGAAGAACGCCCCAGCGACCTTTCAGAGGCTGGTAAATAAGGTCCTGGCCGGTCTCGAAGCCTTCAGCGCGGCCTACCTCGATGACATTGCTGTCTTCAGCGACCACTGGGCCGCGCACCTAGGACACCTTGGGGAAGTCCTGGCCGCTCTCCAAAGAGCCGGGCTCACAATTAAGGCCAGCAAGTGCCAGATCGGTCAAGGATCTGTGACCTATCTGGGCCACCAGGTGGGGAGTGGCCAGGTGGCCTCCCTCCGGTTAAAAGTTGATGCCATCCAGGCGTGGGAGCCCCCCGCCACCCAAACCGCTGTCCGGGCATTCCTAGGCCTCACAGGCTACTACCGACGCTTCATAAAGGATTACGGCAGCATTGTGGGCCCCCTTACGGAACTCACCTCAAAGAAACAACCCAAGGCGGTGCACTGGACGCCCCGCTGCCAGACCGCGTTTGATGCTCTCAAAGCGGCCATGTGCGCTGCCCCTGTGCTACAGGCCCCCGACTACAGCAAGGAATTTGTAGTCCAGACCGATGCCTCGGAGTACGGGGTCGGGGCAGTCCTCTCCCAGCTGGACGCCAAGGGCCTCGACCGACCGGTGACCTTTATCAGCCGCCGACTGCTGCCGCGAGAACAGAGGTGGAGCACCATCGAGAGGGAGGCCTTCGCTGTGGTATGGGCTCTCAAGAAGCTCCGGCCCTACCTTTTCGGTACCCACTTCAGGGTCCAGACTGACCACCGGCCCTTGCGGTGGCTCATGCAAATGCGGGGCGAGAACCCCAAGTTGTTACGCTGGTCCATCTCGCTGCAAGGGATGGACTTCACTGTTGAACACCGGCCCGGCAACGACCACGCCAATGCTGACGGCCTGTCCCGATTCTTCCGCCTCGGCGAGGAGAACCCCCAAGAAGATGGGTGACTCTCCCTGCCTTCAGCTGGGGGGGACGCGTGTGGGAGCCGGCCTCGTGGCGTGGTCCTGTTTCCCCGCGCTAAGCCGCACGAGGTCCCATGCACATCGGGACTCCTCCATCTTGGATTGCACGTCACTCCACGTGACCACCTGTATGACCCTGTTCTACCCGGCCTCGGTCCCAGCGAGGCCCGACATCGAGACGCCAACCCCTGGCCCGGGGGATACCACGTGAGCCCTTCCCACTCCCGGCGGAGGGCAGTATCGATGGGACCCCCTACCGTCTCTCCACACCTAGGTGTGATCACCCCACAGCTCTCTGGGGCCTGGCGCCTCTCCTGCTGGGCGTCTGACCGCTCCCTACCCGGCCTCTCCACCCCCTCCGGGCACACGGGTCCAGACATCAAAGGGCTCCCGTCCTATATCTGGGGCGACCCGACAACAGGGCAGTAGTTGTATCCTGGAGTCAAGAGCCCTGCTGATCGGATCGCGGCTGACCCTACGGAAGAAGACTCACCCTGAACCACCACCTGAGCCCTGCTGACGACGTCGCGGCTCCACCGTGCTTAAAGACCTTCACGAACCTTTGGGGCCCTGCTGACGCTGTCGCGGCCCGACCTTGTTGAACCTTACCACCAGAGCCCAGCTGACCTCGTCGCGGCTCGACCGAAGCGGACCTACCACCAGAGCCCTGCTGACCGTGTCGCGGCTCGACCTAAGCGGAACTACCATCCGAGCCCTGCAGATGACGTCGCGGCTCTCCACGTCCGAGCCGCTCTGAGACCAGCATCCAAGGTCTGGCGCAGAGCCCTCCCGTGCCTGGCTGGCACTAAGACTGTCCCGCTACCCTACCCTCTTGAACGAACATTGAGACTCTGATAGGATCCCTCGATCCCTCTGTAAATATTGCTCGTATTGCTGCCGATAAAGAATCTAATCTCGCAACTACTATTGAGTCCTGTGTGGTGGTGTTACTGGGCCTAGTACGATCATAGGAGAAAGACCTCCCCGAGGGGGGCTTCTCAGCGGCGCTCGGCTATAACTTTGCGGTAGGAAGGTGCCCGGAATAGTCTCCCCGACTACCCGGTGGGCCTCCCTCCAACAAGGATCCTGCTAGACAACGGCGAGATGGCGGCACTCATCCTCCTGGACCTCTCCGCTGCCTTCCACACCGTCTGCCACCGCACACTACGCACGCGCCTCCACGACGCAGGGATCTGAGAAAAGGCCCTGGACTGGACCACCTCCTTCCTCTCCGGCAGAACTCAGAGATTTCGCCTTCCCCCGTTCCGATCCGATGCCTCCGAGATCATCTGCGGCGTCCCTCAAGGATCTTCCCTCAGCCCGACGCTGTTCAACGTCTATATGGCACCACTAACACGCATCGCCCGACAGCACGACCTGAACATAATCTCCTACTCTGACGACACTCAGCTGATCCTCTCCCTCACCAAGGATCCCCTCACCACCAAATCCAACCTCCACCAGGGAATGAAGGCAGTCACAGACTGGATGGAGGACAGCCGCCTCAAACTGAACACAGAAAAGACGGAAATCATCATCCTCGGGTCCAACCTTGGTGGCCCACGTCACTGGGGTCCCCCCCGGCCCCCACCGACCACGCACTCAACCTGGGAGTCATCCTCGACTCGAAACTCTCGAGTCAACGCAGTCTCCTCCACCAGTTTCAACACCCTCCGCATGCTCCGCAAGATCTACAGATGGATCCTGACAAACACGAGGAAAACAGTCACCCAGGCCCTAGTCAGCAGCAGACTCGACTACGGAAACACCCTCTATGCCGGAGCCTCGTCCAAGCTCATCAACAGACTACAGAGAATCCAGAACGCCTCTGCACGCCTGATCCTTGACATCCCACGCCGTGACCACATCACCCCCCACCTGAGGAACCTGCACTGGCTCCGCGTCAACAAAAGAATCTCCTTCAAGCTCCTGATCCACGCACACAAGGCACTCCACAAAACCGGCCCAGCCTATCTCATCAGTCGACTCTCCTTCTACGTGCCCATTAGGAAACTCCGCTCCGCTGACCACGCCCTGGCCACGGTCCCACGCATCCGGAGAACTACTCTTGGCGCAAAGGGGGCACAGAGGAGAATGAGCAAAGAAACAGCTAGTTATACGCCAAGGTGAATAGCCACGTTTTGAGAAGTTTCCTGAACCGCACATAATCCGCCTCAAGCCTAACAGAGGTGGGCAATGAGCTCCAAAGCTTCGAGCCCAGAAAAGAGAACCGGGTCCCACCAATGCGTTTGCGTCTGATTCTGGGGACTGTCAAAAGATTCAGATGCATTGATCTCAGAGCACGCTGGGGCAGATGTTTACTAATACACGAGGAAATGAACCTTGGACCAGTTTCTTGAATGGCTTTGAAAAGAATGCAGCCAGTTTTAAACATTGCACACTGCTCCACTGGAACCCAGTGGAGATCTTTAAGCAGCGGAGTGATATGGCATCTTCTATCCTTAAGATAGATGATTCTTGCTGCTTGGTTTTGAATTATCTGAAGACGATGCCTCAAATAAAGTGGGATACCAAGGTAGAGGGCATTACTGTAATCAATTTTTGAGAGAACAAGGGCAATCACAATTTGAATACTGGCCTCTTTACTAAAGAACTGTCTAATCTTATGCAATTTGTGGATTTGGACAAAGCAGGCAGAAGTAACTGAACTGATTTGGGCGCTCATAGAGGTCTGAATCAATATGGAGACCAAGGCTCTTTATCACAGGTTTAGGAATTGGGGCCACACCTAGCTCAGGGGGCCAGTAGGAGGCTGTCCAGTGAACCAGTTTATTGTTAGGAATGATTATCTCAGTTTTTTCAGAATTGAGTTTCAATTGGTTCTTGTCCATCCAGGTTTTTAACATACATCATGGAGCTCCTGACAAAATCATTCGATTCAGTAGTGTTCTCCAGAGTGAAAATTAGCTGCATGTCATCAGCATAGTTGAAGATTTTAACCCCCAACTGCCGGAGACTCAAGATTAGGGGACGTATGTAAATTTTGAACAGGATCGGTGAGAGAGAGAAACCCTGTGGGACCCCACAACTCATTTAAGCAGTATTAGATTTAAAAGGTGAGAGCCACACTGATTGTTTGCAGTCCTCTAAAAAAGAGCTGAACCAGTGCAGAGCCAATCCTCAGACCTGCTGCGGCGATGCGATCCAACAACATTTGTGGTTCATGGTGTCAAAAGCCGCAGACAGGTCTAGGAGGATGAGGGCCTGAGAACGGTCAAAGTCAGCGTGTCCTTTAAGATAGTCTATGACAGATAAAATCACAGATTCAGTTGAGTGTGCTGGATGAAAACCTGCCTGGTGGGAGTCCAGAACCTGAGACGCTTCTAAAAAGGAACTAAGGCAGGCTGCTACATGAGTCTCCAGAAGTTTTGCTGGAAACGGCAGTAGTGATATGGGTCTGTAATTATCCAGATTTTTAGGATCCAGTCCCTGTTTTTTATTAAGTGGAATGACCACTGCTTCCTTGAAAGCTGGTGGTACCATGCCATGGGACAGGGAAAGATTAAGCAAGTTAAGGATGGTATCAGGGAAGGCCCGAAAGATTTATTTCTTTATGTTAATATGGCATTCTTCCATAGGGGAACCAGATTTGACCTTCACTACTAGATCCAGAAAACATTTCTTGTCCAGCATAGGAAAGGTGACAAGTGAGGAGGAGTTAGAATTGACCATGCTATCTTCGGTATTGTTGTTAATGGAGTCAATAGAATTGTGAATTTCTTTTATTTTTTCCACAAAAAAGGAATTAAGATTGTTACAAAGTTCCTATGGCTATGAGAGGTGGGGGTCACACGACTCAGGTTGGAAAGTTCTTTCACAATATTACAAATCTCCTTAGAGCTGTTGTCTGGGTTAAGTACCTTAATGGTGAAGAAAGCTCTTTTAGCCTCCACAATGGCTGCTTTATAAGCATGTAAATTGAGTTTTAGAGTTTTCAACTCCTTTGTGAACCATTTTGATGCTTCATGTTGCCTAAGTTGGGAGTTTTTAATCTGAAGAGGGCGTGAATATTAAATGCCTTCCTTTGCCAATCAGTTATTTCTCTTTTCCAGTTATCCAAATCTCCTCTGGGGGCAGGCTGCTCATGGCAAAGAGTATCTAGGAGCGCTTTCAGGTCAACTTGTTTCCAATTTCTAAAGGTACTTCTTAAGTGGTGTGTGTGTTTCAACAGTGATACATTGTTCAGTTTAAAACTAATCATGTAATGATCTGACCATATGCATGGTTGAATAACCAAGTCATTCAAAATAACATTGGTGGACCATACTTGGTCAAGGGTATGGCCTCTGATATGCGTAGGGGAATAAATATGTTGAGTATGACACCAGGCACTACACAACCATAGGTAGCATTATACTGATGTCCTGAAATATCCCGACTGCAAATGACCCTCTGTCTATCAGACAATGGCATATCTTCTTAGACACAATGTAGATACAGCCGTGCTATAGGGACGGCATTTAACTGACTGCACCAAATCGCGTCTACGTGTGGGTTGGATAGGGGAGGGTCATATTTCCTCTAACTCAGCCTGGAATCGGGGAGTGGACATCCTCTTCCGAAAAGGGCCTACAATGGCGTCCCTTGAAGTCCCTATGCAATTTGGAGGGTAGATACGTTATTTTACATTCTATCCTGTTGTACCTAAGGGTCACACTTGCTTGAGCCTAAGGCCCTGATTAGACTCTTCAGACTTCTTTGCCACATTTTGGAACAACGTAGTAGAACTAGGTCACTCTACTGTTATGAGGTGGTGATTTAAATGTGGACCTTAATCCCCAAATGGACAAATCTCAGCCCGTATTCATGGGCTGCCGCTTACATCTAGTTGCTCCTAATTGATCAAGGCCTTGTTGATGTGTGGCGCACTAGATGGCTTTGTGACAGGAAGGAAACGTGTCTCACGTCCTGGATAGGCTTGAGGTCACATGTTGATTACTGGCTGCTCACCACAGGTATTTGCTCTCATACAAGCAACATTAAACACTGCGCCTGTATGCTGTTGAACTATGCACCTGTTACCCCAATGCTGGCATGGCAGTTCGGGCTGGACTGTTCCCATGAGGCACAGGGTCAAGAGTGATTTGCATATAGCTGGGTCTGAACCGAGCTGGCGAAGTGAGCTAAAAAATTATGATGGATTCAACCCAGATCTGTGACTGGGAGTGAATGTCTGAAAAGTTTCAGCACTCCACCCATCATCTCCTTGTGTTTGCTTTGTTCACCCCAATGCTTACTGCATTCAGGGCACCTAACCGAGCTTTTATGTGGAGACTGCCTGCTAACACCTTAGAGACTCCCTTTTTAGAGTGGAGACTGGCAATGCTTTTGCTAACTATTACAAGCAGAACTCAGGCTGAGCCTCTTCTCCCAGAGTCCTCTGGGAGGCACTCAGGGTTTACATACTCCATGCACACACACGGTCTACATTAGATATGCAAGCTAGAGTCCTCCATGACATGAGCAGATGACTGCGACTACCAGAGTGTGAGACATTGAACTTCAGTACTCCGACTCACCAGATGCGAGACACCTAGCATGGTTTTGTGATAGACTAGGGGAGTATGAAGAATGCACAGAAAGTGACACCTGGGTCTTACACAGGGAAGCCGCTGACCGCCACACTTGAGCCACCTCACTAATGAAAAAGGGGAGCAGCTCTTACGTGGTGGAGCTGCAGAACCCCAGAGGGGAGGCCTGTCATACAACACCTGCCATCTCAAAGACAATTCGTCACTTTTACACTGACCGCTATACCTTGGTCAAGGTACTCCCACCTGGCAGGCTCATTGAGTACTTTGACTCAATCCAGCTGCTTTGGCTGGACGATTGCCACAGACAATTCTTCAATGTCCCATTTACAAGCTAGGTCATAATACAGACCATTAGTGCTATGCTTGAGGACCGAGCCGCTGGGCCACACGGCCTCACAGTGCAATTCAAGAAGACTCATGCTGGAGACTTTTCTTCATGTCTCCTGGTAATGAACAAAGATGTCTCAAACAAATAGAGTGAAGGGGGGGCTTTTTAATAATAATCAATCTTATTACACGAGGGTGTGACCCCTGTGCCCCACACAGACGGTCGCTCCCCTCGCACTGCTGCTGCCTGTCGCCTACCTGCTGGTGCCGATCCCGCTCACGCCGCTCCCTCCTCACCAGCGCTGACCTCTGCTTCTCGCCGCTCTCCTCCTGCTGCTGCTGGCCACTCTCCTCGCCTCCTCTCCGCCGCCGCTGCCCCGGTCACTCGCCTTCCTGGTTTCCCGCCGCTGACCCCGCAGTCCCGCCTCTCCTCCCTGCCCATTGGCCACCCAGCCTCCCGCCTCCCAGCGGACCCTCCCTCCCGGCTCCTTACTTAAGGTGACCGCGGCGGGCTGGTCAGTGTGACCCCTGTGCCCCACACAGACGGTCGCTCCCCTCGCACTGCTGCTGCCTCTTGCCTACCTGCTGGTGCCGATCCCGCTCACGCCGCTCCCTCCTCACCAGCGCTGACCTCTGCTTCTCGCCGCTCTCCTCCTGCTGCTGCTGGCCACTCTCCTCGCCTCCTCTCCGCCGCCGCTGCCCCGGTCACTCGCCTTCCTGGTTTCCCGCCGCTGACCCTGCAGTCCCGCCTCTCCTCCCTGCCCATTGGCCACCCAGCCTCCCGCCTCCCAGCGGACCCTCCCTCCCGGCTCCTTACTTAAGGTGACCGCGGCGGGCTGGTCAGTGTGACCCCTGTGCCCCACACAGACGGTCGCTCCCCTCGCACTGCTGCTGCCTGTTGCCTACCTGCTGGTGCCGATCCCGCTCACGCCGCTCCCTCCTCACCAGCGCTGACCTCTGCTTCTCGCCGCTCTCCTCCTGCTGCTGCTGGCCACTCTCCTCGCCTCCTCTCTGCCGCCGCTGCCCCGGTCACTCGCCTTCCTGGTTTCCCGCCGCTGACCCCGCAGTCCCGCCTCTCCTCCCTGCCCATTGGCCACCCAGCCTCCCGCCTCCCAGCGGACCCTCCCTGCCGGCTCCTTACTTATGACGCCCCCCCAGCGACCGCGCAGCGGACGCGCGCAGCGGGAGCGCCGACTGAGCACCAAAGGTAAGCCCGTCTGCGCCCGTCCGCGCCTGGACCGCGCCCAGCGCCAGACCCCCTGGCCCCCGCGCCCGCCAGCCCCCCCGCAGGACCTACGACTTCGCTACGCTCATCGCACTCAAAACCGCCCGTGCCCCCGGATGCTACCGAGCGTCCCCGCGACGCACCCATGGACCCTTCGTCTGCCGATCCTGCAACTTCTCCTGCCTCCGAACAAGCACCACGCCCACCAAGACGGACAACAGCAACCACCTCAAGTGCATCCTGATCAACACCCGCTCCATCCACAGACACGCCGTGGAACTCTGGAACCTCCTCGACACCGCATCTCCAGACGTCGCCTTCCTCACGGAAACCTGGATGAACGACTCCTCAGCCCCCGACATCGCCATAGCCATCCCGGACGGCTACAAGATCATCAGGAGGGATCGCAACAACCAGACCGGAGGGGGCATCGCCATCGCTCACAAAAGCACCATTCGCATCTCGACTGACTCCACCGACGCATTCAACACCGCCGAATACCTGCACTTCCAGATCCACACCGACCCCAAGACTACCCTCAGAGGCACCCTCATCTACAGACCCCCGGGACCACGCGCACAGTTCTGCGAAGACATCACGGACTTCATCAGCCCTCACGCCCTCCCCTCCACCGACTACATCCTCCTCGGGGACCTCAACTTCCACCTGGAGAACAACAACGACCGCAACACGACCACCCTGCTGGACAACCTCGCCAACCTCGGACTCCAGCAACAGGTCAACACCCCCACCCACTATGCCGGCCACACGCTCGACCCCCTCTTCTCATCCAGCAAGCACGTCACCTTCAGCCACTGCACCGGACTCCACTGGACTGACCACAGCTGCGTCCACTTCAGCTTCAAGAAGAACACGGTCCACCACCACCCGAAGCAGGTTCCCCACAGAAACTGGAGCAAGATCACCGTCGACCAGCTCACCACCTCCCTCAGCCAGAACCCACCGGTCAGGACAACGGACCCTAACACAGCAGCCCTTGACCTCACGCAATGGCTGACCTCCTGTGCCAACGACCTCGCCCCACTGAAGAACCCACTCACCAGGCCCAGAAGCAAGAAGGCCCCCTGGTTCACCGACGAACTCAAGGACTCCAAGAAGGCCTGCCGCACCCTCAAGAAGGCCTGGCTCCTCGACAAGACCACCGACAACATGACCGCCCTCAAACTCGCCACCCGCAGACATCACCAGCTCATCCGCACCACCAAGAAGAAATCTTTGAAGGAACGACTGGACAAGAACGCCCATGACAGCAAGGAGCTCTTCAACATTGTCAAGGAGTTCTCCAACTCCAGCACCGGCAACAACGACATCACTCCCTCGCAGGACCTCTGCGACTCCCTCGCCTCGTACTTCCACCGCAAGATCGCCGACATCCACAACAGTTTCGGCGCTCCACCCCCGCACCCATCGACCGAACCTACGCACCCCGCCGCTATCCTCCAGACATGGACCAAAGTGACCCCCGAAGACATGACACGCATGATGAACACCATCCACTCCGGATCTCCGACCGACCCATGCCCCCACCATGTCTTCAACAAGGCCGCCTCTACCATCGCACCCCACCTCCGAGACATCATCAACGCCTCCTTCGACACAGCCACCTTCCCGGAGAGCTGGAAGCACGCCGAGCTCAGCGCACTACTGAAGAAACCAACAGCGGACCCGACCGACCTCAAGAACTTCCGCCCTATCTCGCTCCTTCCATTCCCTGCCAAAGTCATCGAAAAGGTCGTCAACAAGCAGCTGGCCGCCTTCCTCGAGACGAACGGATCCCTCGACCGATCGCAATCCAGATTCAGAGCCAACCACAGCACCGAGACCGCCCTCATCGCAGCCACCGACGACATCCGAGCCCTGCTCGACAAAGGTGAAACAGCGGCACTCATCCTCCTTGACCTCTCCGCAGCATTTGACACTGTCTGCCACCGCACCCTAGTCCAACGCCTCAACGACACTGGCATCCAGGGGATTGCTCTGGAATGGATCATCTCATACCTCTCCGGCAGAACACAGAGAGTACGCCTCCCTCCGTTCCGCTCTGAGGCCACCGAAGTCATCTGCGGCGTCCCGCAAGGATCATCGCTCAGCCCCACTCTCTTCAACATCTACATGAAACCCCTCGCTGCCATCGCACGCCAACACAACCTCAACATCATTTCCTACGCCGATGACACCCAGCTGATTCTCTCCCTCACCAGAGACCCCGACACCGCCAAAGCCGACCTACACGAAGGGATGAAAGATGTCGCCGAATGGATGAACATCAGCCGCCTGAAGTTGAACACGGACAAGACAGAAGTCCTCATCCTGGGACCGTCGCCCTCCGCATGGGACGACTCCTGGTGGCCCCCGGCCCTGGGCACCGCACCCAAGCCAACGGACCACGCACGCAACTTGGGCGTCATCCTGGACTCCTCCCTATCGATGACCAGACAAGTCAACGCCGTCTCCTCATCTTGCTTCCACAACCTCCGCATGCTCCGCAAGATCTTCAGATGGATCCCGACCGAGACCAGGAAGACTGTCACCCAGGCCCTCGTCACCAGCAGACTAGACTACGGAAACACCCTCTACGCCGGTACAACAGCCAAGCTTCAGAAAAGACTTCAGCGTATCCAGAACGCCTCCGCCCGTCTCATCCTGGACGCCCCCCGACGCAGCCACATCTCGAGCCACCTGAGAGACCTGCACTGGCTCCCTGTCAACAAGAGGATCACGTTCAGACTCCTCACCCATGCACACAAATCCCTCCACGACCTGGGCCCAAGGTACCTCAACGACCGCCTGACCTTCTACACGCCCACCCGACAGCTACGATCCGCGAACCTCGCCCTCGCCGTCGTCCCTCGCATCCAGAGAGCCACCGCCGGAGGAAGATCCTTCTCCTACCTGGCGGCTAAGACATGGAACTCCCTGCCCGTCCACCTGCGGCTGACCCAGGACCACCTCGCCTTCAGGAAACAGCTCAAGACCTGGCTGTTCGAGTAGTAGCAGACCCCCTCCCCCAAGCGCCTTGATACCCTTCCGGGTGAGTAGTGCGCGATATAAATTCCATGATTGATTGATTGATTGATTGATTATTATCAAAGGTCCAGCATACATGTCCATCAACTAGTGAAAACAAAGGGTATGCAGTTCCTAAAATTAGCGCAGGGTGTATTAGAGTCACTGGGGTACAACGGTAATACTGTGAGGAAAATGAAGTGAAGGACAGAAGTGAAGTTTACTCCTTTTTGGAAAAGAAGACCCTCACACACCTAACAAGCGGGTGTCTTGCTTCATCACCGGGTCTTTGCTCCTTATCGGGTTGGCAGGTGCAATGCCCGATCAGGCACCCATTGGGGCCTTCCTATCGGAGATCTTTATTTCTAACGCCGATGAGTGAGGTGTGTGTGGGGAAAAAGGGTTAATAATAATAGTGAGTGTAGGTGCAAGTAAGGTGAAAGAAAGTGTACTAAAACAGGGGTAGGTGATCCACTTCAAACAATTTTAATAAAGCATGGTCACCATCCTGATTAAAAATAATCTGCACATTTCTCACCGTAAAGTGTGTGAGTAAATATGCTAAAGGGATTAAGGGGTCAACATGTTTCTTACCTTGTGATGTATTAAAATGGCAATTCTTCAGGACCAGGGAAAAGATACGGCTACCTACACCTTTTTGGTGGTGTCCACACCCTCTAAGAGGTATTATGGGTGGACACACATACAGCACCCTAAAAATGTGTGGAACCGTGGGTCAACAAACACAACCCTGATAGGTTGTGCTGGAATCGAGGCCAGGGTGAGAGAGCACTAAGTTTTAGTGTCGATTCCGTCAATATGGGAACGTCGTATACCTAGAACCTCACCAGCCGCTTGTTGGGTGTGTGAGGGTCTTCTTTTCCAAAAAGGAGTAACCTTCACTCCTGTCCTTCACTTCATTTTCCTCACAGTATTACCCTTGTACCCCAGTGACTCTAATACACCCTGCGCTAATTTTAGGAACTGCATACCCTTTGTTTTCAATGAACAAAGATGCTAGAGAAACTGGCCCGCTACCTTCTTCAGTATGGGAGGCTCTTATAGGCACTATTCTGACACCTGGCAGGTGAGCTGATCTTTGGAGCTCCTACCAAGCACTCTCCATGATTAACGAGGACATTAAAATCCTAGCTTTCAATCAGGCTGTTCCTCCTCCTCCCTAACAACAGGCCGGGTTAGTCCAGAGCGCTCTAATGCACACAACCAGCAGACTCTCTTTACCTTGCTTCACACCTTACAGCCCAATCTCCCAGCTGTGGCTGTTTCTATAGATGCCACAAAAAGGATTCAACTCTCTGGAAAGGACCTTCATCTTTGCTCTGCTGTTGCGCTTCAGCATTAGTCCTTCGTTTCTAAGCCTGGTGCAGATTCTTCATTCTTCCCCGACATCCAGACTACTTATCAATGGCAGCGCCTCTGACCCTATTCCAATCAGCAGGGGTACTGGGCAGGGATGTCTCCTCTCCGCCATATTGTATGCCATTGCCATGGCACCCCCAGTGGCTCGCCTGCGACAGCACCATTCAGACAGAGGCCTTAACTACACAGGCGTGTCATGTCTAAGTGTGCAGACAACGTCATAGTGTATGTGCCAAATGCTGCTGAAACCTTAGCCCTTATACAACATGGATTTACTCTCTTTGGTGCACACACTGGCGTGCTGATCAACTGGTCCAATTCTGTGATCCTACCCTTAGCAGATGTTACAGACAAATCCGCTGTAGAATACTCATTGGAATGGGCAGAGGGTATGATTAAATTCCTGTGAATACAGCTTAGCTGAGACATGTCACAACTTCGTTTTGAGAACTATGGCAGGGCGATTGCATTGCTGGAGGATGGGATCCTGGATGAATTTGCCTCCCTCCCTCACTGGCAGATTGGCCATCGTCAATATGGTAGCTCTGCCGAAAGCTCTTTGCCTATTCATCAATCTGCCTCTACCGCTCACCAGGGCGTTCGCCACCTGACCCCAGTCTGTTCTGATGCACTTGAACCGTGCTGGCCGGCGCCATGACTGGCCTGGGAGACACTGATCCTGCCGTTCTCCCCAGGTGGATTAAAGGCTCTGGACATTGAACTGTACTACTATTGCGCACAAGCCCAACACTCATGCCGCAGGTGTCACCCAATGCTATATCTGCTGCATACAGTCGTTGAGGCGGATAATGCGTTGCCTTTACTCTGCTGAGTTGCTGCTCAATATAACCCAATGCTGCCCCCGACGACAGAGCCAAAGGCTGTGCGCCGGTTGACAACTCCTGGGCTACGGAGGTTGCGAGACCTCTGCCCTGAGGGAAAAGTTCTAACACTTCATAAGGGGTAAGATCATGGCTATGTGACTGCCTGGGGAACTCACCAAAGAGAAATGGATATGTTGCTGCATGGCGTGGATTTTCTACACCTTGCACACTCTTGGCCATTGGGTGATTTTTCTTCAGGCTATTACCTTCAAGCAAGGTATGTTTTAGTCATTTATCTGAAGAAATTTCAAGCTGCCAAACTTTTGGAAGAATGTTTAATTAAAGGCACAGAAATGTACATTCCCTACCCTATTCCATTCTCATTGTATTGGATCAGGTTATGAAACAGCGTTATGAATCTGTTTTATTATTTTACACCTCATGACGATTATACTTGAGTAATCTTTTATTGGTAATATGTGTTTTATTGCTGCAAGAATGCATTTTTGGTACTTGGTTCAGTATGGAAAACAAATGGATTTATTGTCAAGAATGCTCAGATCTGTAATGTACTAAAGTCCAAAAGGCCATCAAGGATCATTAAACACCTGAACATCTTCAATGGAAAAAAAGGCATCCATTTTGGAAGTTCCAACGTAGCATTGTGCTACGAGGACTGCATAACCATAGACATTAAAAACTCCTAGATGGCCATAGCGATTCAATTCAGAGGAATTGCACAGAGCGGTTCAGACGTTGAGGCTCGGAAGGTACTGTTTTCGTCATTGCGCGCATGCACCTTGCAAGCAACGCACTTTAAATGGAATTCTTTTGGTCAAGACAGTAGTGTTCCCAAAACTCATGAGAGAAATTCTGCAATGTGCTTCTTGTTTCTTTTCAGCTCACGAACAGAATTCTATGTCAGGAAACGGAGGCTTCTTTTATGCTTCTCTTTTCTTTACTGACATTTACAGTAGCCAATAAAACTTTGAACTACATATCCATCAGGAATAGCATGCCCTGTCTCCACCAATCATCACTCCCTTTAAGGCATATAACAGAGTTCCAACAGCCATTCTCCTCTTTGTTTGCTGGTGCAACAGTGGGATAAGCACAATTGGTTTCTTTCTTAAACGTACACTGGTTTATTGTCTAGAATTGCAACGGCACACTTACAGGAGCAAGATAGACACCCGCTGAGCAGCAAACAGCATATTTCATTAATTCAAGGTAAACAGTGAAGCAGGAGCAGGACGTGCGACTCGCGCTGCTTGAGGATGCAGTCCTTTTTAGGTCTCGGCTGGCGAAAGCAGCGCGCATGCGCTGCAATCGCCATACGAGGGCTTCTTGGAATCAATACAGATTCTAAAGCTCTCGGAGGCAGAGTTGAAGCCCCACCCATCTTCCTCATTCGCTGGTGTCATCTTCTATGCAAAACGCTGGCTTGTGATAGTAAAGGAGGCTTCTTAGTCCCTCCTTGCTGCCGCCTTGTCTCCTTTAAGCCCCGCCTACCGGAATTCGATCTCTCACTTGCGGCGTGACACACTCTGCTTCATTAGCTGGGACGCACTATGCTTTTCACACAATGCCGACAACTTGTTGTTGAAGGGCAGTCAAACTGATCCCGAGTAATATGATCCATGTCCCGTAAAACCAGGAGTGGCTGCTGACCCGAGGGCATGTTGGCAGTAGGAGGGAAAGTGCCGAACCTTTGGAGCGCGGAGTAGGGCCATTGGGGGTTTATTGTAAAGCCGTCTTTCATTCCGTCTCGTGAACAGCATGGGTGGTAGGTCGCGTCGCGCGAGCTCTTCCGAAGTCGCCTCCCGATGTAGATCTATTCACAGCAGTGGAAAAATAATCAAACCACTCTTTCTGCCCCGCGAAGCCCAGTCTTGCTTTGTTGGATTGCTGTGACAGAGTGACCTGTCGTGGTGCACTTCCGCTGAAGAGAATATATACGTTTTACAGTTAAAATACTCACCGCCGCAGCCAAGGACGGGGGATTCCAGCCTTCCTGCCCCCCTTCAGGACACAGCAACGTTGTGCAGTACTTCTGAGCGCAGCAGGTGGGTACGCTGTGGTAGTTCACAGGTTCAGTGGCACCGTAGCCCAGCAGCGTGTGGGGCCCTTTGTACTCCAGTTATTTGTTTTCTGCTCAACCGGGGAGAAGGGGGGGGGGGGAGTCCTAGAAAAGCTCGACATTTTGGCCCTGGGCAGTGTTTATATTTTTTATCGCAAACATATGGAATGTGCTAACAAGTTAAGGAGTCGTTCAGCAGTGCAGACACTCGAGCCTCGTTTTCAGACTGCTGTCCACATGTGATCAACATAAGTACTGCCACTCACCCCACGAGACAGCCAATGCCAAGAGTGAGCTGACCCATTGTCCTTTGTTGCATGCTGTGGTGAGCAGAAGCAACCTGTGAATGACACAAGAGCAGGTCATTGAACTGAAATCCTCACTAAGTATTTTTTCTTTGGGGGGGAAATCGTGAGACTGGCGGGATAGCTAACAATCATCGGTGTCTAGGCCATTCCTAAAAATAACAGTGCCAATGTACAGGACAGAATATATTATAGTGAGACATATGGTACAACGCAATTAAACTGCAAACCATATACGGCATCTATGTACACCTAGAAAAGAAGTCTAAAGGACCGTTAAAGGGGCTTGAAGCAGTACCTTCTGCAGAATATGAGGACCTGTAGCCAGACAAGCCAACCCTCCCGATTCAGGCTGGAGACTACCGATTTCAAGGCTAGTCTCCCGCCTCCCGATTCAAGCATCCAGAAACCCGATTCCTCGGAGTTTCAGCTGACAGGGCTTGGTATTGTGTAACGTGCTAATTCTTCCAGCAATAGTCTGAGTGGCGATGCAGGGGCTCTAGAAGGGATGAAAAACCAACAAAGCCTCCTTAACAAGCGAATTGTCTTTTAAAGACCTGTAAAGTACTCGGGGCGGTTGTGTGTGTGCCCGGGAAGCTGTTTCAGCCCGGGCAGCCACACACGGTGGGGAGGGGGGGGTTCAGTGTGGTGTATGCACTGCCAGGCCAGTGCACAACACTTGCATCACCCTCTCTTTGCCATTGCGCTCCATGCTTCTGAAAGGTAAGAAAAACATGCGTTTGCGTTTCAAATGCCTGATCCTGCAGCAGCACACTTCCAAAGTCCATACATGACAGTAACCCGATTCAAGGCCCCATTCTCTTGATTTTTTTTCTAAAAAATCTCTCACTTTGCTTTTCTGAAATGTTGGCATGTATGCCTGTAGCCAATGTCTTATAGAACAATAAATCTTCATTTACGCCTTGTGCTTTATAGGGCTGTGGCCATGTGTAGGGCGTAGTTCATTCTATGGACTCTAACATTTGCATGTTATTTGAATTTTAGAGATACAAAATGACTCCCCGATCTGCGTCATTCTCAGCGGCTGAGTGAGCGGGAGAATGATAGACGGCGAACTCCCGCGCACACATTTTCATTTCAAACTGGCCTGTACATGATTAATGACACCTAGCCCCCCGCCCTGAGCTCCGACGCGGAAAGCATTCTCTTTCCAGTCTTGGTCGCGCGGCAGATAACGTCAGCAGGCCAGGTCTACGGCAGCCAGGCCCTAGCCGTGCCGTTTATTTATCACTATCTACTAATTTATTCATGCCCTTTATCTCCAGGGAATTGCCTCTCCTTGCCCACGTTCTACTAAAGCTGTAATTGAACTGTCAAGTGCAAGCATTCTTGTCATGTTTTTAAGGCTCGTGCAATCACAATGTAAAAACACAAACATGTCCTCCCCACAAAAATAAACGACCTTGGTCCGTGACGAATATATCAATTGTAGACAGAAGGCATAAGGCAGCATAATGACAGGACCGTAAAAAATAGCTGTATTAAGGTATGTCTGATGTCAATTACATAGTATTTCCAGTGTTCCTTCAGGGGCAGACGCTGTACTTAGGATGCCATGTGTCTGCAGGCATTTCTGTTTCTGTATAAGGCAGCTCTCTGTGGCTAAACTTGGCCGGACAAAATCAGGTTTAGTAATTTTGTGCCTTCAATCGTTTACAAGCTTGCCCATAGTGAATCATCAATTTTGTCACTTTCTTCCCTGCGCCTCGAGAGCTGTCCAGCTGATTCACCCGGCCTAACGCTATGTGCATAATTGATTACACGCCTTGTGCCCCTGGGCGGATCGCGGGTGTCATTCTATCACAGGACTGGCAATTTTGCCGACTTGGTGGTGTAGGTGTCACTGCTTTCCCCCATGTAGGGAAGAAGTGTTGAAAATGATATTCCCCTCAAGTAGAATACCAGCCTTCTGTCCTCAAACCCAGTGGGTGCACAAGCTTTGTAGCTGAGTTGTGAATGATTCGAGATGAAAATGGAGACACAATCACGGTTGCCAATATAGACCAGCCTTTCATTAGCATGGCTGGTATTTTTAAGTCTGGGTAAGACCGAAATTGTTAAGTTAAAGCTATTTGCTTAGCTATACAATACCATTAGCAAAGCAAATGGCTTGAACTTAATCAAAGCCGAGGCCTATTGCATTTTCATTGCTTGTTTCATTGGAGGTAACCGATGCATGCGAGGACAGCCGATCAGAGCTCATTATTCTCCAATCAGCTCTACGCGCCTATGCCATCAACTTCCATCAATCCTCAGTCCCTAAACGACCGATGTGACGCAAAAACGTGGTAGCTCACTGCCCTAGCAGAGGATTAAGGGGTGGCGCCCTCCACATTATAACAACAGTGCAAATAGGTAGGGCTGGCTAGTTTAGGTAATTTGAAGGGTACTACACCACTGTAGGCCTGCTCCCTGGAGGCTTTAGGCCTGAGACAGTCGGGATTATTTAGAAAAACTCACCCCTGGGTTACACTCCCCTGGAAACTCCTCCACACCTCCTTTAGTGAACGGTGGTGTACTACGCCGAGAAGGTGGACGAATATACTGATTGCAATAACTATGCTGATGTGAGGTGGTGCCTCACAAGCACCAAATTGAGGAGCAGCTTGTAGAGGCCCTGGATTCCCACGTGCACGATTCGGTTAACAGGGCGTTAATCAGGTCATTACAGCACTGCACTAAACCATTAAAAAACTATGCCTCCTTAGGAGAATCGTCAAAACAATCTGTAATCTCAGGGGAGCGCATCTTCGCATAGGGAAATCCCTCATTTAATGCCTCGGATGAAGTGTTGTCCCAGGTGGCAGCATCGGTCATTAAAGACCATGGCTATGGCAGTCCCCTCCTTGCAAGTTCCCTTGGTAATTCCTCCCTTTCTACCCCAGGGGAGGCGGAGGAGTCATATCCTTCCAAATCAGACAGGCACATGGAGAAGCTGCGTAAGGTGGCAAAACGCAAGCGTAAATCATACCAGCATGAGTCGTGCATGAGTGACTGTAATCGTGCATAGGTAGTGCCAGCGTAATTAGAAGAGTGCATGAGTAGTGCCTGGATGATTTGATGAGTAGTGTCTAGGTGATTGGATGACTGCATGGGCAGTGACTGGGTGATAGGATGAGTGCATGGATAGTTCCTGGGTGATTATATGAGTGCATGGGTAAAGTCTGGGTGATTGCATTAGTGCACAGGTACTGTAAGGGTGCATTAGAAGTGCATTGGTGATTGGATGAGTGTATGAGTAGGGTATGGGTGGTTGGATGAGTGCACAGTAAATTGTAGCTCCCTGGTGTCTGAGTGGGCGTTGTTCCTGGCCTAGCTGCAATGCAGTATCTCTATCCCTGTAGTTAAGCATTCGCACTATTACAAAACGTGGTGGTGTGCCTTCAGGAAGCCTGGGGCCTAGGGAGCAATGTGCTCTTTCCACCGCAAATGTGGTTGAGAAACTCAAGCATTCAAAGATTTCCGCTAAGAGTTGTTCAACATACACCTCAGGCGCCCCATGTTTTTGGTTTCTGTAATACCTGCAATGCGTATATAATTGCGACACGATCTGGCCTCAAGGTCCTCTTTTTGTATGGCCACCTGTTGTTTAAAAAGTTTTAAGATGATTACTGATGTTCATATAAGATGTTATTAATTAGGCTTGTTTTTTAAGTCTGCTCAAAGGTATAGCTGAATGATGCCGCATAGTTTAAGATAGTTGGTTCAAGACGCAGCACAAATGTGTAGTTTGAAAGATGTTCATATAAGGTGAAATTAATTAGGCTTCTTTTTTTGTTTTCTCTTCAAAGATATAGTTGAATGATACTGCATAATTTTAGATAGTTCGATAAAGATGCAGCAGAACTGTGCAGTTTGAAAGATGTTCCTATAAAGTGTTATTAATTAGGATTCTTTTTTCTAGTTTGTACAAAGGTTAAGTTAAATGATGGCACACATTTTTAGATAGAATGGTGAAGATTCCTAACAAAAGTGTGCTTTCTAGGATGGTCATATAAGGTATTATTAATTAGGTTTCTTTTTACTAGTCCGGAATAAGGTATACTTAAATGATGCCACATAATTTTAGAGAAAAAGATGAAGAAGCAGCATTAAATAGTTGTTTAAACATTGGAGAAATAAGGTGCTGTTAATTAGGCTTCCTTTTCTAGTCTGAACAAAGGAATAGTTGAATGATGCCACATACTTTTAAATACAAAAGTGAAGATGTAGAATAAAAGTGTGGTTTTAAAAATGCTCATAAAAGGTGTTGTTAATTAGCCTTCTTTTTAAAGTCTTTTGAAAGGTATAGTTTAATGATGTTGCATATTTGTAGATAGAATGGTGAAGATGTAGCTCAAACGTAAACCACCATATATTATCCTTGCAGGCATGTTGCACCTATCTACTTAACTAGATAATACGTAATGACTCATCTATCTCTTCAGATTGTATTTATACAGTTATCTGTGTGGTTAGTGAACGATTGAGAGGCTGCCTGACCGATTACAGGAGTGCAAAGGTAGTGATTGACTGATTCCATATTCTCCAATCACCTAGTTAGTATCCAAGCACTCATGAAATCACTTTGTCACTACCTGAGCACTTATGTAATCACCCAGGCACTACCCATGCACTCTCCCAATCACCCAAGCACTACCCATGTACTCATGAAATAACCCACGCATTACCCATGCACTTAAGCAATCACACATGCAGAACCCATGCAATTCTGAAGTCACCCAATAAGTATCCAAGCACTCATGAAGTCACTCAGCCAGTACCCAAGCACTTATGAAATCACCCAGGCACTACCCATGCACTCTCCCAATCACTACCAATGTACTCATGGAATAACCCAAGCATTACCCATGCACTGATGCAATCACACATGCATTACTCATGCAATTCTCCAATCAACCATTTAATATCGAAGCACTCATGAAATCACTCTGCAACTACACAAGCGGTTATGAAATCACCCAGGCACTACACGTGCATTCTCCCAATCACCCAAGCACTACCTTTGCAGTCATAAAATCACCCATGCCCTTCTTTTGCATTTGTCTATTTACCTAGGCAGTACTCAATGACTCATTGATCCCTTCAGGTACTATTTATACGCTTAACCATGCAGTAAATGTGTATGTATGCACTCAGGGAATTAGCTAGCCACTATCTATCTTGTCCTGCAAAAATTCCAGTGACTACCTTTGCTCTCAATCACCCAAACACTACCTATGGAGTTTTGGAATCACTCAGGCAGATGTAGTGCAAGTCTCAGTTTCTAGGTTTTCCTATATTTCAGAAATGTTGTATATATATTTTTTTTACATATCATGATGATTTGTGAAGGTAGACGCATATGTATGTGTGCTTTTAACAATATGGGGACACTTATAGTTGAGTCATGTAATAGTGTGCGACTTTATATTTGGCTAGGCCCAACTGTCATGCACTTATAACAACACCCAAACTCGCCTTGCAGTCTTACAATTATGCAGGCACAATAGATGCAGTTGTCTTATCAATCAGCCATTGCTCTTGCACAGATGCAATCATTTAGGCACGATCTGTGCACTTATGCAATCACTAAGTTATAACGCATGCAGTGATATGATCACCCATGCATTACTGTTACACTCCTTCAATCATGGAGGTAGTATCTTTCTACTCTTGTAATCACTCAGACAGTAGTTATGCTGTAATGAAATTATCCTGTCACTACTTTTGGAGTCTTTTAGTTAGTCAGGCTCTACCACAGTAGTGCTTCAATTATCCACGAAGTACCCATATACTTACAAAATCACCCAGTCACTTGCTATGTAGTGATGTAAATCCCCAAATATTATCCCTGCAGTCATAGATATTTAGTACTGAAATCATTCAGACATTACTGCTGTATTCCTTTTTGTACACCTTACTTCACTTATTTTACAGCTCATGTGTAATTGTGAATATATTTCGAAAACCATATATGCACTTGTTTATAGCTTTTAAATAGAAGGTGTTTCTTTAGTAATAGATTAGTATATTTCGATATCATTTTTTAAATAATATTAAATTCATTTTAAATATTCTTTTTCTTCAGATATTCTTCATTATTATTAAGAAAGACTTACCATGACAAAAAAAACGGAAAAGAGAAAACAAGAAAAGAAACAATACTATTTAAAGAAAAGACAACAGCAGGAATTACTTGAACTAAAACATGTGGGAAAAAAGAAAAAGTCTTGCGGTAAGACAACAAAATAAGTAATTAAAAGACTTTCAAGGACTAGAAAGGGTTTTGACAATATAGCAAATAGAAAGAATACCTCTAGAACAAAGAAGAATGAAATGAAAAAAGGACAAATTAATGGCAAATCACTTTTTGATAAAACAATTTATGCTAAAAGAAGTATGAATCAATTGTATGACATAAGGTAACGTATGTATAAAATTAGAGTACTACAAAATGTATTGAAAGATGGCAAGAAATATAAAAGAAGATCTGCATTTTATAAAAAGAAAAAACTGATTGAAACTATAGTCAAAAAGGCTTTTGAAATAAAAAGAAAATTGTCATTTTAGTTTTAAACAGAACGCAAACATTAGATAAAGCAATGCATTCTATAAAGGACAAAAGTAAAAGGTAGAGACTAATTAACAGAACTAACTTTTTTGGGTGAATGGAAGCTCACTTCAAGTACAGAGCCTTTTTTTTTAATGAAGAGAGCTATTTTCAAAACAATACATTAATTCACGTAGTTGATACCAATGGTCGTGCTTATGAAGTGAAGAACGGTTGTGAAATTGAAAAAGAAAAGATGGTTCCTAGAAATGTAGAAAAAGTAATAGCTGATGAAGTTCTAGGGAGACGCTCTAAAGCCCCAGTGTATACTTGGGATTGTAGTAGTATTTGTAGTATACAACAGGAGTCTATTGATATTTTACGAAATTTCTTATGAGCGTATTGTAAAAAAAGTATTAAACAAAAGATTAAGATGTTTCAAGGACTAGATCCTTGTAAAGTGAGAAAAATACTGGTTTGCAAGATCATTCTCTGACTTGTCTTTCTAGAAAAGTGTGTAAAAGTGTTTTTCATCATTTGAGAATGTTCGCAGTACATCACTCTGCAAAGCGGAAGTTAGTAAGAAGATTGTGACTTAAACTCTGCTCTTTTGCATGGGTCAGTATCAGATGTAAAATATATAGAGTTTTGTTTCTTTTGTCCTGAACAGGAGTGTAGAGAAATTGAAAGTTTGATAAGTGCAGGTGTTGAAAAAGAGGTGGAAGATAGTAGTACTGAGAAGTTTGAAGAAGAAATTGCGAAGTTTAAGGTAATTTGTAGTGAAAGACCAAACTATGTTTGTATTTGTTGTTGACATACTCACTATAGAAATCAAACTAGGAATGTTGATCTGTATTTAACCCCTTCGCTGCTAGGCCTTTTCCCCTCCTGTGCTAAGCCTTTTTTGGGCTATTTGGGGTAGTGCGCGCTTAGGGCCCTGTAACTTTTTGACCATAGTAGGTATCCACGCCAAATTTGCGTTCTTTTCTTCCAACATCATGCGGATTGTAAAGGTACCCAGGGTTTGTGGATTCTCCTAGAGGGTTCCCAGAAATTAGTCAAAATACAGCAACATTTTTTTTTTTGTGAAAAATGGGGAAAAGTGGCTGCAAATGAAAGCGTCTGGGTTTTTCTCTGCAAATGAAATCAAAAAAGGGTTTGTGGGGCTGAAATCACCATTTCTCCAGCTTTTAGGGAATGACAGATTTTTGTCAGAAATCCAACTTTTTTTACACAGTTTTGACATTTTTCTGGGACATACACTATTTTTGCAATTTTTTGTGCTTTCAACCTCCTTCTAGATAATGGTAGAAATGGGTAGAAAAGCAATAATGGATCTCGAAAAGCTATACATTTTTGAAAAGTAGACACAATTCTGAATTCAGCAATGGGTCATTTGTGTAGATCCATCAAGGTTTCTTTATAGAAACTAACAGTTAAATATAGGAAAAATTTAGAATTAGTTGAAAAAAGCAGCCTTTTGTGTCAAAGTTTTCACCTGTACCTTCTTCTAATTATGACATCTCTTAGAAAGCAATGTACCGTTACATCCGCTGGACGTTCCTGGTTGTGGGGATATATAGGACTTGTAGGTTCACCAAGAGCCCAACGAACCCAGAGTAAAAAACTGAGCAGCATTTTGTAATGTTTTTTTTTTTTGTTCCGGGTATATAGCAATTATAGTGTGAAAATGTATACATGGAAAAATTGGTATGAAAGACACCTATGTATTTATGAAATGGGAACAAATTACAGAGTTTAGAAAAAGTGCATATTTGCACATTTTCGAAATCTGGAATACTCATACTTGCATGACAATTATTGGTCATTTTTCATAATGACTTTTTTTTTACACAATGTCTTTCATTTGGAAGGGAGAAATGCATCAAAAATCAATAGGTAATAACAGTTGCTTTACAAATCTGAACCACCCTAAGTCTCCCGATAAAAATGGTACCTCACTTGTGTGGGTAGGCATAGTGCCCACGACAGGAAGTGGCTCAAAACCTAAGGTGAACACACCACATTTTCACACTGAAAATTTACAAATTGTTTGCGAAGAGTCTAGCTGTAGTTTTTTAACCCTAGCTCTGCCGGCACCTAGGGAAACCTAGCAAACATATACATTTTTGAAAACTAGAAACCCAGGGGAATCCAGGATGGGGTGACTTGACTGCCTCCCACCAAGGTCTGTTACCCAGAATCCCTTGCAAACCTAAAAATTGACAAAAAAAACACTTTTTCCACACATATCTGTGGTGGAAAGTTCTGGAATCTGCGTGGATCCATAAATTTCCACCCACCCCGCGTTCCCCAAAGTCCTACAAGAAAAATGGTACCTCACTTGTGCGGGTCGGCCTAGTGCATGTGACAGGAAACGGCGCAAAACGCAACGTGGTCACACCTCAATTTTGCAGTCAAAAATGACCCTTTTTTGCCGAAGTGACTAGCTGTAGTTTTTGAACCCTAGCCCTGCCGGCACCTAGGGAAACCTAGCACACCTATATATTTTTGAAAACTAGATACCCAGAGGAATCCAGGATGGGGTGACTTGAGTGCCTCCCACCATGGTCTGTTACCCAGAATCCCTTGCAAACCTAAAAGATTGACAAAAAAAACACATTTTCCCCAAATTTCTGTGATGGAAAGTTCTGGAATCTGCGTGAATCCACAAATGTCGACCCACCCCGCGTTCCCCAAAGTCCTACGAGAAAAATGGTACCTCACTTGTGCGGGTCGGCCTAGTGCCCGCGACAGGAAACGGCGCAAAACACAACGTGGTCACACCTCAATTTTGCAGTGAAAAATGACCCTTTTTTGCCAAAGTGACTAGCTGTAGTTTTTTAACCCTAGCCCTGCCGGCACCTAGGGAAACCTAGCAAACCTATATATTTTTGAAAACTAGATACCCAGGGGAATCCAGGATGGGGTGACTTGAGTGCCTCCCACCATGGTCTGTTACCCAGAATCCCTTGCAAAGGTAAAAAATTGACAAAAAAAACACATTTTCCCCATATTTCTGTGATGGAAAGTTCTGGAATCTGCGTGGATCCACAAATTTCCACCCATCCCGCGTTCCCCAAAGTCCTACGAGAAAAATGGTACCTCACTTGTGCGGGTCAGCCTAGTGCCCGCGACAGGAAACGGCGCAAAACGCAACGTGGTTACACCTCAATTTTGCAGTGAAAAATGACCCTTTTTTGGCAAAGTGACTAGCTGTAGTTTTTTAACCCTAGCCCTGCCGGCACCTAGGGAAACCTAGCAAACCTATATGTTTTTGAAAACTAGACACCCAGGGGAATCCAGGATGGGGTGACTTGAGTGCCTCCCACCATGGTCTGTTACCCAGAATCCCTTGCAAACCTAAAGAATTGACAAAAAAAACACATTTTCCCCTCATTTCTGTCATGGAAAGTTCTGGAATCTGCGTGGATCCACAAATTTCCACCCACCCCGCGTTCCCCAAAGACCTACGAGAAAAATGGTACCTCACTTGTGTGGGTCGGCCTAGTGCCCACGACAGGAAACGTCGCAAAACGCAATGTGGTCATACCTCAATTTTGCAGTGAAAAATTTCCCTTTTTTGCTAAAGTGACTAGCTGTAGTTTTTGAACCCTAGCCCTGCTGGCACCTAGGGAAACCTAGCACACCTATATATTTTTGAAAACTAGACACCCAGGGGAATCCAGGATGGGGTGACTTGAGTGTCTCCCACCATGGTCTCTTACCCAGAATCCCTTGCAAACCTAAAAAATTGACAAAAAAAACACATTTTCCCCAAATTTCTGTGATGGAAAGTTTTGGGATCTGCGTGGATCCCCAAATTTCCACCCACCCCGCGTTTCCCAAAGTCCTACGAGAAAAATGGTACCTCACTTGTGCGGGTCGGCCTAGTGCCCGCGACAAGAAACGGCGCAAAACGCAACGTGGTCACACCGCAATTTTGCATTGAAAAATGACCCTTTTTTGGCAAAGTGACTAGCTGTAGTTTTTTAACCCTAGCCCTGCCGGCACCTAGGGAAACCTAGCAAACCTATATATTTTTGAAAACTAGATACCCAGGGGAATCCAGGATGGGGTGACTTGAGTGCCTCCCACCATGGTCTGTTACCCAGAATCCCTTGCAAAGGTAAAAAATTGACAAAAAAACCCACATTTTCCCCACATTTCTGTGATGGAAAGTTCTGGAATCTGCGTGGATCCACAAATTTCCACCCATCCCGCATTCCTCAAAGTCCTACGAGAAAAATGGTACCTCACTTGTGCGGGTCAGCCTAGTGCCCGCGACAGGAAACGGCGCAAAACGCAACGTGGTCACACCTCAATTTTGCAGTGAAAAATGACCCTTTTTTGGCAAAGTGACTAGCTGTAGTTTTTTAACCCTAGCCCTGCCGGCACCTAGGGAAACCTAGCAAACCTATATGTTTTTGACAACTAGACACCCAGGGGAATCCAGGATGGGGTGACTTGAGTGCCTCCCACCATGGTCTGTTACCCAGAATCCCTTGCAAACCTAAAGAATTGACAAAAAAAACACATTTTCCCCTCATTTCTGTGATGGAAAGTTCTGGAATCTGCGTGGATCCACAAATTTCCACCCACCCCGCGTTCCCCAAAGACCTACGAGAAAAATGGTACCTCACTTGTGTGGGTCGGCCTAGTGCCCACGACAGGAAACGTCGCAAAACGCAATGTGGTCATACCTCAATTTTGCAGTGAAAAATTTCCCTTTTTTGCTAAAGTGACTAGCTATAGTTTTTGAACCCTAGCCCTGCTGGCACCTAGGGAAACCTAGCACACCTGTATATTTTTGAAAACTAGACACCAAGGGGAATCCAGGATGGGGTGACTTGAGTGTCTCCCACCATGGTCTCTTACCCAGAATCCCTCGCAAACCTAAAAAATTGACAAAAAAAACACATTTTCCCCAAATTTCTGTGATGGAAAGTTTTGGGATCTAGGTGGATCCCCAAATTTCCACCCACCCCGCGTTCCCCAAAGTCCTACGAGAAAAATGGTACCTCACTTGTGCGGGTCGGCCTAGTGCCCGCGACAGGAAACGGCGCAAAACGCAACGTGGTCACACCGTAATTTTGCATTGAAAAATGACCCTTTTTTGGCAAAGTGACTAGCTGTAGTTTTTTAACCCTAGCCCTGCCGGCACCTAGGGAAACCTAGCAAACCTATATATTTTTGAAAACTAGACACCCAGGGGAATCCAGGATGGGGTGACTTGAGTGCCTCCCACAATGGTCTGTTACCCAGAATCCCTTGCAAACCTAAAAAATTGACAAAAAAAACACATTTTCCCCACATTTCTGTGATGGAAAGTTCTGGAATCTGCGTGGATCCACAAATTTCCACCCATCCCGCGTTCCCCAAAGTCCTACGAGAAAAATGGTACCTCACTTGTGCGGGTCAGCCTAGTGCCCGCGACAGGAAACGGCGCAAAACGCAACGTGGTCACACCTCAATTTTGCATTGAAAAATGACCCTTATTTGGCAAAGTGACTAGCTGTAGTTTTTTAACCCAAGCCCTGCCGGCACCTAGGGAAACCTAGCAAACCTATAGATTTTAGAAAACTAGACACCCAGGGTAATCCAGGATGGGGTGACTTGAGTGCCTCCCACCAAGGTCTGTTACCCAGAATCCCTTGCAAACCTAAAAAATTGACAAACAAAACACATTTTCCCCACATTTCTGTGATGGAAAGTTCTGGAATCTGCGTGGATCCCCAAATTTCCACCCACCCCGCGTTCCCCAAAGTCCTACGAGAAAAATGGTACCTCACTTGTGCAGGTCGGCCTAGTGCCCACGACAGGAAACGTCGCAAAACGCAACGTGGTCACACCGCAATTTTGCATTGAAAAATGACCCTTTTTTGGCAAAGTGACTAGCTGTAGTTTTTTAACCCTAGCCCTGCCGGCACCTAGGGAAACCTAGCAAACCTATATATGTTTGAAAACTAGACACCCAGGGGAATCCAGGATGGGGTGACTTGAGTGCCTCCCACAATGGTCTGTTACCCAGAATCCCTTGCAAACCTAAAAAATTGACAAAAAAAACAAATTTTCCCCACATTTCCTTGATGGAAAGTTCTGGAATCTGCGTGGATCCCCAAATTTCCACCCACCCCGCGTTCCCCAAAGTCCTACGAGAAAAATGGTACCTCACTTGTGCGGGTCGGCCTAGTGCCCGCGACAGGAAACGGCGCAAAACGCAACGTGGTCACACCGCAATTTTGCATTGAAAAATGACCCTTTTTTGGCAAAGTGACTGGCTGTAGTTTTTTAACCCTAGCCCTGCCGGCACCTAGGGAAACCTAGCAAACCTATATATTTTTGAAAACTAGACACCCAGGGGAATCCAGGATGGGGTGACTTGAGTGCCTCCCACAAAGGTCTGTTACCCAGAATCCCTTGCAAACCTAAAAAATTGACAAACAAAACACATTTTCCCCACATTTCTGTGATGGAAAGTTCTGGAATCTGCGTGGATCCCAAAATTTCCACCCACCCCGCATTCCCAAAAGTCCTACGAGAAAAATGGTACCTCACTTGTGCGGGTCGGCCTAGTGCCTGCGACAGGAAACGGCGCAAAACGCAACGTGGTCACACCTCAATTTTGCAGTGACAAATGACCCTTTTTTGGCAAAGTGCCTAGCTGTAGTTTTTTAACCCCAGTTCTGCCGGCACATGGGGAAACCTACAAAACCCACACATTTCTGAAAACTAGATGCCCGGCGGCTTTCAGGGAGGTATGGCTTGCGTGGATCCCCCAACGTTTCCTTACCCAGAATCCCCTGCAAACCTCAATTTTAGCTGAAAAATCACTTTTTCACACATTTTGGTGTGGGAAAGTTGTGGCATCACCGGGCTCACACAAATTTACCGCCACCCAGAATTTCCCCAGGTCTCCCGGTAAAAATGGTGCCTCACTTGTGTGGGAGGCCCAAGTACCCGCGGCAGGCAAGGGCCCAAAACGTAGTGAGGCGACATAAAAGTGGCCTATCGCAAAACCACGTGGTTTTGCAAGGGGGGTCACTTGGGTTTTTGTCCCGGTGCTCGGCGGCCATCTAGGGAAACCTACCAAACCCACGCATTTCTGAAATCTAGATACCCGGCGGCTTCCAGGGAGGTATGGCTTGCGTAGATCCCCCAACGTTTCCTTACCTAGAATCCCCTTCAAACCTCAATTTTAGCTGAAAAAATCACTTTTTTCACACATTTTGGTGTGGGAAAGTTGTGGCATCACCGGGCTCACACAAATTTACCACCACCCAGCATTCCCCCAGGTCTCCCGGTAAAAATGGTGCCTCACTTGTGTGGGAGGCCCAAGTAACCGCAGCAGGCAAGGGCCCAAAACGTAGTGAGGCGACATCAGAGTGGCCTATCGCAAAACCACCAGGTTTTGCAAGGGGGGGTCACTTGGATTTTTGTCCCGGTGCTCGGCGGCCATCTAGGGAAACCTACCAAACCCACGCATTTCTGAAAACTAGACACCCGGGGGCTTCCAGGGAGGTATGGCTTGCGTGGCTCCCTCAACGTTTCCTTACCCAGAATCCCCTGCAAACCTCAATTTTAGCTGAAAAAATCACTTTTTTAACACATTTTGGTGTGGGAAAGTTGTGGCATCACCGGGCTCACACAAATTTACCACCACCCAGCGTTCCCCCAGGTCTCCCGGTAAAAATGGTGCCTCACTTGTGTGGGAGGCCCAAGTACCCACGGCAGGCAAGGTCCCAAAACGTAGTGAGGCAACATCAAAGTGGCCTATCGCAAAACCACCTGGTTTTGCAAGGGGGGTCACTTGGGTTTTTGTCCCGGTGCTCGGCGGCCATCTAGGGAAATGTTAGACCTGTCAGCCCTAGGGTGGTCTCCCCCTCTATTTTTGATCGTGCCTCAGTTTTTCCACCCTCATTTTTATGTTGGACTTAGGTCTCCGGGCGCCTTTTCATTGCCAATCAGTGTTAAGGTGCAGGTTCTCCCTTCTCCCAAGATGGCTGCCACAGGCCCCTGCTACTGCAGCGTGATCTTTCTAGTAGCACCCTAGCTGCCAGGAGCTGGCTGGAACCCCACAACAATGTTGCGACACCAGCCCGCCTTTTTTGTCCCATAGGTAGAATGGAGAAGCTCCTGGAATGTGCTGGAACCTTCTAGAAGGGAGGTGGGTTTTTTACTTTTGCCGCCTTGGATAGAGGTCATCTGACCTAGGGCTACTTAACAGAGGGAGGGAACATTTTGTAGTCAGTTGGCCAGTTGGGGTAAAGCAGACCTGGAGGATCCACGCAGGAGTTTTAGGCGGTAGGGCCTAGCCAGGGACTTATGCCTCTGAAAGTGACAGGACTTAGGTACTGCCTTTTAAGTGAGTGAGGGATCCTGTACAGCCCACTGATCTAGCCCAGCGGTAGGAGAACCCAGGGGCCATCTGCCAAACCTGACTAGGAGGGAACTAGTCACCAACTCAATCCCTACCCCCAAGAAACAGAACCCCTAAGGGCGCCAGAGACATCTGCGCCAGTAAGATTGCTGAAACTGAATGCTGAAACTAAATGCTAGAACTTCATGCTGAAACTGAATGCTGAAACCTAATGCTGAAGCTCCCTATTGAAACCTAAGCTGAAAGTGACCGCTGGACTGCGGGGGATCAACCAGGTACTAGCGCTGTGACCCCTGCGCTCCCTGACCTTGCCTGGGATCCCCCCGAGTCAGTCCCACATCGGGCGCGGAGCGCTGAGCCTGCCGTCACCCCTGCTTAATTTGTCACCCCCCCCCCCCTGGTGCGGAGACCAGAAGCCTGCGCTCATCGAACTGGGGCCCGCAGAGAAGCCCGGGGCCCCGTCGCTGCCATCGCAGCGTCAGCAGGAGTCGTGAGAGGCCGTGAAGCCGCCCCCCCGGCACCCACGTGATGAGGGCGGACTGCGCGTCGCCGCCCCCGCCGCTGAGAGCCCTAACTGCGGGACCCGACGAGGTGAGGAATCCCCGAGCGACTGCCCGACCCCAAGGACGCCGAGATCAAGGTAACCCCCGGGGGCTGGGAGGTAGCGTGGCCGTGCAGAGGCCTGGGACTCACCCCCCTGCTCCCCGGGAGGCTGGTGGAGGACCCGGTGCGCCCCCTGTCGATCGGGAGCGGCACCGCACTCTGAGACTCTGGTTCCCCTCCGTGGGATTCCTCCCCTTGCATCGGAGACTCTGATTCCCCTCCGTGGGATTGCCCCCTTGCTGCTAGACTGCCGCGTACAAGGGGACCAAGTGCTTAAGGCCTGATTATTATGAGTAGCGCTTTATTCTTAAGTTCTGCTCTGAAGTGCTTACGGCCTGATTATTACGAGTAGCGCTGTGTTCCTGAATTCTGCTCTGAAGTGCTTAATGCTTGATGATTACGAGTAGCGCTGTGTTCTTATGTTCTGCTCTGGAGTGCCTAATGCTTGATTATTCCGAGTAGCGCTGTATTCTCAAGTTCTGCTCTGAAGTGCTTAATGCCTGTTTATTACGAGTAGCGCTGTGTTCTCAAGTCCTGCTCTGAAGTGCTTAGTGCCTAGTTATTACGAGTAGCGCTGGGTTCTCAAGTTCTGCACTGAAGCGCTAGTCATGTCCTGAGTAGCGATATGTTTGCAAGTCCTGCCCTTAAGCGCTAGTAGTCTTTCAGGTGTGGTGCTACGTTTTCCAGTCCTATTTCAAAGCGCTGATAATCGCTAGATGCCGTGCGAGGTACCCACGGCATATTGAAACGCTAGTGTTGGGAGGGGCGCGCTGGTTAACCGCTGTGTTTACCACTCCCCCAGGTTCGCCAGGTATTGCCAATGGAACTATGATGAATTGCTGATGAATCTGACGCTAATGTATTCAGGTACTGCATATTGCATCATAATGAATTGCTGGTGCATCTGATGCTAATGTATTCAGGTACTGCCTATGGCACCATAATGAAATGCTGGTGAATCTAATGCTAATGTATTCAAGTACTGCCCATTGCCATCTCATGAACTGCATTTGCATCTAACTGCTTAGATAAACTTGACTGGTTTTCATTGAACCTACTGTGTTGCGTCCATTATTGTGTGCGTTTCCTGCTTCAGGGGATGAGTGTGTTGTATGGTCGCTTTACACTTAAGCCTTCGGGTGCCCAACCGCTCGAGTCATGTTACCCCCTTAGAGCCCGGTGACCCCAGGTCTTACAGGAAACCTACCAAACCCACGCATTTCTGAAAACTAGACAACCGGTGGCTTCCAGGGAGGTATGGCTTGCGTGGATCCCCCAACGTTCCCTTACCCAGAATCCCCTGCAAACCTCAATTTTAGCTGAAAAAATCACTTTTTTCAGACATTTTGGTGTGGGAAAGTTGTGGCATCACCTGGCTCACACAAATTTACCACCACCCAGCATTCCCCCAGGTCTCCTGGTAAAAATGGTGCCTCACTTGTGTGGGAGGCCCAAGTACCCGCGGCAGGCAAGGGCCCAAAACGTAGTGAGGCGACATCAAAGTGGCCTATTGTAAAACCACCTGGTTTTGCAAGGGGGGTCACTTGTGTTTTTGGCCCGGTGCTCGGCGGCCATCTAGGGAAACCTACCAAACCCACGCATTTCTGAAAACTAGACACCTGGCGGCTTCCAGGGAGGTATAGCTTGCGTGGATCCCACAACGTTTCCTTACCCAGAATCCCTTGCAAACCTCAATTTTAGCTAGAAAAATCACTTTTTTCACACATTTTGGTGTGGGAAAGTTGTGGCATCACCGGGCAAATCGCAAATAGATACAAATCTACAAACACAAAATCACCAACTAAGTACATTGCACTAACGCCAACCTTGAAACAGAATCAAATTTTCAAAAGAATACAGACCAGGCAGTTCACTTTACCCTTCATGAATGCTCCCAAAAATTATTTTGCGTGTGGTACGCTCTAAAACAAGCCGGGACACACAGCCCAAGTTTAGAAGGACAGTCGGGGCAGTACATACGAATCTCCTTCCGCATACCTCTTCGCCAACAGACTCTACATCTCCTACTGGGAAAATCTTTTGAGGGTGTGGGAGGAATGTGATCAGGAAAGTGGTGATCTCTCAATCTAGCAACATCCTCTACCACTCCAACTCTAGGAACACTTGCCTGTTCCACTACAACAAGGCTGCCTATTACAGACTCCTGAAACTTAGCAAAAGTCATCTTTGACTCAGGGCAAGAATCCTGGAACACAACAAAAGCATTAAACATTGCCAAGTGGAAAAGATGGATAGCCAACTTCTTGTACCAAATGTAAGCCTTACGAAGAGCAGCGTAAGGTTCCAACCTCTGATCTACTCTGTCAACACCACCCATGTGCCTATTATAGTCTAAAATGCACACAGGTTTACGCACTTCAGCGACCTGACCCCAAACAGTCACAGGTGTAGTGCTTTCATCATAGATGGTAGTCAGCATGTAGACATCCCTCCTGTCTGAAAACTTCACAGCAAGAAGCTCCTCGCAACGCAACGCACTGTCCCCGCACAAGCTTTTGACAAACCAGTTCTTTTGGGAAACCTTTACGGTTAGAGCGGATTGTGCCACAAGCAACAGTGTCCACTTTGGCCAATTCCCTGAACAACCGCACACCAGTGTAGAAGTTATCTACATATAAATGGTGGCCTTTGTTAAAAATTCCTCTACCAAGTTCCCACACAATTTTCTCAGTCACTCCAAAAGTGGACGGACAACCAGGGGGGTTAATCCTGGATTCCTTACCGGTGTACACCCTGAAATTAGAGACATATCCAGTCCTACTGTAACACAGCATATACAGCTTAATTCCATAGCGTGCCCTCTTACTAGGAATATATTGCCTAAAAACCAAGCGGCCCTTGAACAACACCAAAGACTCATCCACTGCAATTTCTTTCCCAGGAGCATAGATCTCAGAAAATCGATCAACAAAGTGATCAAGGACAGGCCTAATCTTAAAAAGACGGTCACGCTCAGGGTGATCTTGTGGCACCGCTAAACCATTATCAACAAAATGCATCATCCGAAGCAGAAGCAAATACCTGTCACGACTCATGACTGCCGGAAAAATAGCAGTTGCCATCAAGGGACTAGTAGACCAATATGAAGACATTGATGGCTTCCTTAGTAAGCCCATCAAAAAGTTAAACCCAAGAACTTCTTCATCTCTTCAAGATTTGTGGGAGTCCACCGGGTAGCTCTAGAGTGTGGCTTAAGACTGGCACTGTTGTCCCTCAAAAACTGTTCGGCATACAAATTAGTCTGCTCAATAATCTCTGCCAAAAACACATCGTCCATAAACATCTGAAAAACATTTATCGGCAAAAAATGTTCAGTATTCACTCTACACCCTGGAACACCAGTAAAGTCTGGCAATGCCGGCTGCACCATGCCAGGGGCAACCCAGAGGTCATCACTTTTAAAAGGAAACCTTGCAGCCCCAGCCTGCAGCCCAGATGCCTCTTGCCGCACTACACCAACGGGAAGCCTTGCAGCCGCAGGCTGCAGCCCAGAAGCCTCTTGCCGCACTACACCAACGGGAAGCCTTGCAGCCCCAGGCTGCAGCCCAGATGCCTCTTGCCACACTATCGGCACATCAGTCTCCTCCTCTAACACAGGCACTTCATCCGCACTAAGAGTATCTTCATCATCCGATGAATCCATATGGAGAGAAAACTCACTGCCAGAATCGTCCCCTGCCTCCTCTCCCTCAGATGCAGAGTCAGTCTCTGAACCATGGTCAGAGGAAGACTCAAACAGCAAACCAACAACCTGCTGAGCAGTAATCCTGCGGCTAGCCATTATACTTACTAAGATAGAACACTGCACAAACAAGTCAACAACAACCAACAATGTGCAAACCAAGTAAGTAAAGAAATGCGTACCTTTATCACAAAGATCAATGTACTCAAAAGCTATAGAATTCAATTACAAGAGACAGCTACACTCACCAGAACCTACTCTGCAGTGACACAGCAAAAACCAACGATATCCAACTAGAAAGAAGAAAAAAAAACAAATTACTCACAAGACAACAAAATACACATCGAGCACAAATGCAAAGTTTTTGACACTCAAAAACCAAACATACTGCTATTATTACACCATTTGCAAAAAAAATCATGCAGCGAAATGAAACACATTTACATTGCACAAAAAAAAGTCTCTTACCAAACTACACAAACAGCAGAACCACCAGTAACGAAACGGCAAACTGGAAAGAGCAAAAGCCTTCACCTAGAACAAAAAAGTAAAAAAAAAAAACATTGCAAGGTGGGGCAGAAAACAGCAGGAAAAAAAAGGCTACTCTGTCCCGGGGCGGGTGGGCCAAATACATATTATAAAAATTGCACCCTGGAAGCGACCCTTGCCCAAGGGGTCACTTCCATTTTTATTTACACTAATTCCCTGGTGTCTAGTGGGCTTTTCTGCCCCCCCCCCCTGGGACCAGAAACGGCTACACTAAAGACCGATCTGCCCCCAGAGGGGGCAGAAAAGTCTTGAAAAATATTTGAGCCCCCAGGAAGCGACCCTTGCCCAAGGGGCCGCTTCCTTTACTCAAAAAAACACATCCCTGGTGTCTAGTGGGCTTTTCTGCCCACCCTGGGAGCAGAAACGGCTACATAAACGACCGATCTGCCCCCAGAGGGGGCAGAAAAGTCTTACAAAAAAAATGGGGGCCCAGGAAGCGACCCTTACCCAAGGGGTCGCTTCCTACAACAACAAACACATCTCTGGTGTCTAGTGGGCTTTTCTGCCCCCCCCCGGGAGTGGATACGGCAACAAAATGAAACCGATCTGCCCCCAGAGGGGGCAGAAAAGTCTTACCAAACCAATTGGGGCTCAGGAAGCGACCATTGCCCAAGGGGTCGCTTCCTACAACGACAAACACATCCCTGGTGTCTAGTGGGCTTTTCTGATCCCCCTGGGAGCGGATACGGCAACAAAATGAAACCGATCTGCAGAAAAGTCTTACCAAAAAAATGGGGGCCCAGGAAGCGACCCTTGCCCAAGGGGTCGCTTCCTTTTCAACAACAAAGCATCCCTGGTGCCTAGTGGTGGCATTCCTGCAGCACGATCACGACGCTGTGCGCGATCGTGCTGCAGGAATGCACTGTATTGAGACATCAGAGGAGAGGAAATACTCTTTCCTCTCCCTGATGCCTCAATCACTATGAAAATCACCCCCGCGGCCCCACCAGCCAGCGAAACTTACCTTCTCCTCCCTGGGACGCCTGGAAGCAAATGGCTTCCAGGCGTCCCAGCGCTTCCTGATGACGTCGGCGCACGCTGTGCGCGCTGACGTCATGGGGAAGCGTGGGGGGGCTTGGGGGTGGCAGCGGAAACTCTTCCGCTGCCATCCCCCTCTGTGGGGGCAGGATCGATGCCCCAGGGGGGGAGCGCCAGCGCTTCCCCCAGGGGCTGTGCTCATGACGGAGCGGTTCCGTCATAAGCACAGCCCAACCGATGCTCATGACGGAACCGCTCCGTCATGAGCATCGAAGGGGTTAAAAAGTGAAAAAGAAAACAATGATAAGTGGAAGGAATTTGGAGCTTGTTTGTTAGTAGAAGATTGCTTTGAGTTGGATAGTGATCAACGTATTTGTAAATATTGTTATAGCAAATTAGAGGAGAACAGAATGCCAGCTAGAGCTGTATATAATAAGCTAGAGTTGGTAGGTATTCCTCCAGAACTGGTAGATTTAAGTATGTATGAGTTCATTCTGATTCAATCTCTGCACCCGTTTCATGCTATTGTTTGTATTGAGCATAAAACAGGTAAGTTGCCTCCCACAGATTTACAAAGAGGATTAAAAGGAAGAGTTGTGTATTTACCTTTAGATTTAAAGAAAAATATTGAAACTATTGGTGTAGAGAAAGAGGAAACTGAACATGTAGTTATTCTAGTTAATGGTGTTTCTACAAAGAGTCAGAAAATATGGCAAGAAATAGTAGATGTTAGCAAAGTGCAAAAGGCTACGTTATAACTGATAAAATACGTTTAATACAAAAATGTGTATGTGGAAGAAGAAGAAATAGTTTTAGGAGATGATAGCGAAATTTCAAGTGGCCAAATTGAAAAAGTGGAAATCTCCAAAAGTGAAGAAATGTATGAACATTATAGTGTACATCCTTTACATTCAAAGGAAGTGATTTGAAATACTATTGAATTATTCCAAATGAAGAAAGCGAAGGGAACTCCCATGAAAGAAGTTTGGAAGCTTGTTGTTTTCCACAGCTCTTCCCCACTGTAAAAGGTGGATGATATGACGAACAACCAGTACAGATTCCAGTGTCATAATATCGTACAACCAGATTGCACTCAGAAGATCCAAGATATCGACAATGTATTCCATATATATTTCATCTTTTGTTTGAAAGTGACTTGTCTGGACTTTCATATGCAGTAAACCACATATTAAAAACACGAGTTCATCTTCAACATGTTTCTGCAAAGGAATTCATGGACAAAGTACAACAGAGAGACGATCATTTAGAATCTCAATTGATTAATTTGATGGCGTGTCAACGTGGTACTAATGAGTATTGGTATCGTCGTCATGGAGAACTTAAATGTATGTTAAGGAACATAGGAACCCCTACATGGTTTGTTACGCTAAGCTGTGCTGAATACGCATGGGACGATCTACTTGAATTTCTTCAAGAAGCAAATTCAAATATTAAAAACATTCAATTCAAGACAGCTGGAGAACTGTTTTCCTTGGATCCTGTAAATGTGTGCAGATATTTTAATCATACGTTTCAAGCTATGATGTCTTTTATCTGCAATAAAAACAACCCACCTCTTGGAGAAGTTATTGATTTATTTTGGAGAAAGGAGTACCAAGCTAGAGGTGCTCCTCATATACATATGCTTTTATGGATCAAGGATGCACCCAAATTTGGAACTGATTCTGATGGGACTGTTTTATCTTTCATTAAAGACCATGTTGTGATATTCCAAAAACAGGAGAAGAAAATACCTTAAGACAACAAGTTTTACGGTTTCAAACGCATCGATATGGCAGATACTGTCGATGGAAATACAAGTCAAAAGAAAAGTTTTATACAAAATGTTGTTTTGGATTTCCACATCCAGTAATTTCTAAAGGAGAGTCAACAGTTTCATGTCAGCAGTGAGGCATACTATAAGTCGAAAATCGCCCAAAAAATACTTGCAATTTAAAAAGAAATGAACATTCAAAGTATATTAATGTGGAATGCAAATATGGATATCCAGTATGTTGCAGATAATTCCCTTGCTGTTGCTCGTTATGTTACGTCATACATAACAAAATCTGAAAAGACGGAGTTGAAAGAAATGTGGGAAGACATTCCACAAGAGAAGACTCTTAGTAACTAATTGTACAGCTTTTGTTTGAAGATGCTGTCCCATCGAGAGATTGGATCCTATGAATGTTCGGATCGGTTGACCTCTGCAAGTTTATATTCAAAGTCAAGAGGAATCATTTGGGTTAGTCTAGGTCTTGCTGCAACATAAAATCGAGTATTGAAATCTGTACAAGAAATTGAATATTTACCATTATATGTACCAGAAAGCACAGATATTGTTAAAAAAAACATGTTGGATATGTACAATCCTAAAAGAAGTCCCTATTTTGAAAACATATGTCTCTATGAAGTACTGCAATATTACAACCTTAAGAGAAATATTACAGAGAACATAAATGAAGAAAAATATGAAGTCATTGGCTGTGATGGATGTTTGGTGAAACATACCAAAGGAAATCTCATTAATCACAAGAAACCCAGTTGCGAAACACCAGATAAAAGGGAATTTTGCCATTTAGCACTTCGGCAACTGTTCAAACCTTGGCGTACTGAAGTGGAATTACTTGGAGATTTTCAGTGATATGAAGATTATTTTAATGCATGTAAAGATAGCATTGAATTCACAGTTTTTCTAAATTATCTACAAATGTTGAATGAAGAAATTGAACAAGAATCTATTATTGCAGCTGAGATTGCTAGAGACAGTTCTCAAGATAATCAAAGTTCTGCTCCACTGAGACAAGATCCACTAGGAGAGCCAATTCTTGAAAATGAAGCAGCAGTAGCCATGAGTGAAGTAGAAACAGCTATGCATCAAGCTCAACAGGATTTTTTGGAGTTGGGAAGAACAACTAAATATTGAACAGAAAGAAATATATCAGCAAGTTACACAACAGATAGACCATGAAAATATAGAATGCAACTGCACATCATTTAAAACTATTCAAATGTAGATCAGTGGTCAAGCTGGTACAAGGAAATGTTTCTTAATTAAAGGTTTGACCAGTTATCTACAGAAAACCACTGAATCACATTTATCTTGTGTTGTAACCGCTCCAACTTGATTAGCAGCACATTACATTGAAGGGATTACAGTACATCGTTTATTGATGCTACCTGTTGAACATGAAAACAAGTTGGAATATCAGAATCTATCTGGAGAAGCTTGTTATGAAGTTTCAAGAGTACTAAAGAAAATGAAACTTCTGATAATGGATGAGGTGAGCATAGTCTGAAACGTAATGCTTGCCTTTGTACATTAACGAATGCGTCACATTTTTCAAACAGATTATGATGTGTTATTTGGAGAAAAACATGTGATTGTTTTCGGCGATCTACTCTGTAAAAGGGGAACCAGTTTTTAAAACACTTGTGCATGAAGACACCAGGAAATCTTTGGGAAGTATTAGAAATGACAACATTTGGTCATATTTTGAATACAAAGAACTTATTAAAAATATGCGACAGGCAAGTGTAAAGATTATGGAAGCATTCTTCAAGATATAAGAATTGGTGTATTGACAGAACATGGTAAAGAAGCTTTGCAAAGTCAGCTACTTACAAACTTGTTTCCAAATGAAAATGTTGCTCCGGAAATAATATACAAAAAAATTGGAGAAAAGAAATCTATAATTGCCTAATGCCAACACTGCGAGAGGGTTCTACATTCAATCAAGCACTTTTGAAGTTAGAAAAACAACAAATAATTAAAATGGAAGAATTTATATGTATGTGAAAACTGTCGGGTAATTTTATGACGTAATTTGGATGTGGAAAAAGGTGTAGTAAATGGAGCAATGGGAAAAGTTGTTGATTTTGTTAATTATCCAAATAGAGATGGAATTGAATTTTTGAAGATTACATTTGATCAGATAGAAGAGGTAAAACAGATTGGACGTTCTGCCGTTCGTTTTTTGCTTGTTAAAGACTTGTATTTTCGTAGAAAACAGTTTCCTCTTTCTTTAGCATATGCGGTGACCATTCATAAATCTCAAGGTTTAAGTGCAGACAGTGCTTTGGCAAACATTGGAAGTACCATGTTTAAAGAGGGCATGGCATATGTTGCATTGTCCCGAGTCAGAACTTTATCTGGAATGTATTTGATTGATTTTGATGAGAGAAAGATTAGTGCAGATGCAAATTGTGTAAGAGAGTATAATCGGTTAAGAAGACTGTATGCTCCCAACTTAGGTGAATATCCTGTATATGAAAAGCGTGTAGTATGTTGAAAACGAACATATGAGAAACTCTGTAGTGAGGTTGGAAATAGGAAAAAAAATCAAGAGAATGTTGAGGCTCCAAAGAAAAAGAAAATCAACACTGTTGATAATATTGTAGGATATCAGTTTGAAAGTAGTTCAGGTATCAACTGCTATGCTAATGTAGTTGTGAACGACATATTTTTTCTAGAAAATCTTCAACAACAAATGATGGAGAATCGAGAAAAAAGGTTTTGTTCTTTGTGGTAACTGGACACAATATCGAAAAAAATATATAGAATGGACATAATATCGAGCACAAAATATAGAATGGACAAAATATCGAATGGACATAATATAGTGGTTAATAATATAGAAATGCAGGTAAGTAATATCGACTGTCAAAATATCGAAGTACATAATATAGGCATTAAAATATATCGAATTTTTAATAATATCAAGTCGTTTTTTAAAGTGTTTTGTATGTTAGTATATGTATTAAAAGTCTCTACGTCACAGAGTTGATCTGTTTTCTTTCCTGTGCTGCCTCCTAATCGTTTTTATGTAGCAGAAACTCAACCTGAAGATTTTGGAGCGCTTTACATGAGCACCAGTTACATGCACCTTTGTTTCTGGTAGGCACGTGGAGGTTAAATGATTTTCCAAAAATAACAGGATGTAAGCCGACACCGAGAGTCGAACCTGCTTCCTCAGCTCTTAAGTCGACAGCTCTGGTCATTACGCCACAAGAGGATACACACCTTTAGTATAAAGGAAGATGTGATTGTGCACCGCTGCTGCCTCTCGGTTCACACACATCCCTGGGCTTTACTCACCTCTGAGTCACTGGCACATTGGTCACAATCACAACACGAGCCGGGCTCAGTCCCTGTGCCCCGTGGGAAGCGGAGGTCCGCAGTTCAGTGGAGGAGGACGAGGAAACCCGCTGGTGTTTGGACTCCGCCACAGCCTTGTCCGAGACCACGGGAGAGCAGAGCACAGGCACCAGGAGGCAGTAGCCCGCTCCCCAACTGCACTTGGATGACGGATATATAGCGCCACACTGCCACAAAAATCGTCTCTGGGCGCGTTGGATTCCTGCCGCGACGAACGCCGAGGGAGCACGACTAACCGCCCTTGTCTGGATTACAAATACGCATCTTATTTATAAACTTTTTTTTTTTTTCTTTTTTTTTTTTTTTTGCAAAAGTGACTGTAAACAAAGGGCAGGACGAAAGGATATGATGTTCGCCCCCGGGTCCTGATATATTTTCTCCTCGGGAGTCCAGAAGCACTCGCCCGCCTGCCGCCACTTCGGATGTTTTGGTGGTCCGCGCCGAGACTGGAATAAGAGGAAGCTCTGTATGCTGCTTGCAGTTTGGAGTGCACACTACTCTACCTGTTGGGCGTCCCTGGTCGATCTTCTTGGCGCCTATCTCCCCTGCCGCTGCCGCCGCATCTGTAACCTGCGCGGCCGCAGAGAGGGCTACACCTCCCAGCGTCCTTCGCGGCAGGAAGCCGCTCACGCCTCTTCCGCGCCCGGAGGTGCATTAAGCCGGAGGAGAGCCCCCGCATCGCGGGATCGCACGCGGGTGGCGCCGGGCTAAGCCCGGGCAAAGGGCGGGCCGTCAGAGGCCGAAAGTGGCTGGGCTGGGCCACCCCCCTAAGATCCATCCATTAAAGGTACTGTAATATTTGTAATTTGATATCCTGGTCGGGAGGATGGTGAAAAGGAAAATAAAAGGTGCCAATGTCAGTGGAGGGGGCGTAGCTACATTGGACTCATATCTGGTGAAAGTATCCAGTATGCTCAATGACAAAATTGAAAGAACAGAAAGAAGACTCTCTTTGGACATTGGGTCATCCTCCACCGTGCTTGTTCATGAAGAACCTGAGAGAATAGAGAGTCTGATGGAGCCCACAGTGCCTGATTTTCCAAGGGATTTAATAGAAAACGATACGAATATTCCCGTTCGGTCCCCTGGAACTTCTATAACAGACTTGATAGATGACACTTCTTGTAGCATTACTCCTGCCCAAAACAAAAGACGTTGTACTAGGACTGGAGGGGTGGGGCCACCAATTAAGGCTGTTCCTCCTAAGGGGTTAGGGCCACAAAAGTCTAGGCGAAAAATAGCCAAATCCAATCCCCTAGCCTTTCTTTGGAGGATCAAATGGATTCTCTTTGGACTGTATTTAAAGGGAAATTAGACCTTATCCTGGACCCGATTATAGCTAGGATATCTTCCCTAGAGGAAAAAATGATTGGTATAGAAAGGAGCTGTGGGGTGAATGGCCTATCTAATTCCCCCTTAACTCATTATGAATTACCGCCCCTGGAGCCATCGATCCAGCTTCCTACCTCAAGTATCTCAGCTATACTTCATCCTCAACCCATGAGTCAGATTGTCACTCTAACTGAGGATGTTGACTCTGATTCAAAGGAAAAAACTTCAGGCACCAAGAGTGGTTTGAACACTAGGGCCCCACCAAAACCGGGCAAGGGGGTTACATTTCCTAATCCCACTACTTGCTCGGATGCTCGGTGTGCTCATCACCCGCCCCCTTTGGATAGAGAAGCATTCCAGCTGATTCCTGAGGCCATGCCCCTAGTACTTGTCTTAGCAAATGTCCCTTGTCTAAACCAAGGTAAAGAAGAACTTGTAAGTAATTTAATCGATAAAGTCTTCTATTGGTTATCCAATAACATGTGGATCTCCGACTGGGTAAGACAACAACTAGCCAAGGATATTATAATGGCCAGAAGGGTACCTTGGCTGGGCACAAGTAAGAAGAGATTTGGGGGTGACTGTATAGTTGTAAACTTTTCTAATCCCCAAACATTGCCGATAATTCTAGCGAATCTATTCCCCCCTCAATCTAGGAGCTCGGCCATAATTCCATTAACTCTAAAAAAAATTTATGACCAATTATGGTGTAAGCAGCGTAGCTCTAGGCCTTCCCTAACGCCCATTCATATCCGCCCAATAGTGAAAGGGGGTCCACCATCTCTTCTTGCTGGAATCAACTTGAGGAATCGCTTTGGTGTATTGACTGACATGGAGGCTTGTGATTGACTGTCGAGTCCAGGTCATAATGTTTTTAACAGCTCACATAGGGAGACTCAATCAAACAATCATTTTCCACCTAATGAGAGTGACCATTCTGGTCCAACCTCACATACATGTACCTTGGTGGCATTAAAAAAGACCTTAGAGTCCGCCCATAACAACCATCTAAAAATAACCGGGATCTTGGATCCAAGGAGCATAGAAAGCTCTCTTGTAACTCATGGCACAATCCTAAACCCTCACCCCCTTGCTGAACTAGAGGTAGATCATTGTCTAGAGGGGCAGGATGTGATTTTGGGAGGCCCAAACAATTTTATCAAATCGAACATCCCCCAATCCGGAAAGGATGGATTATCCCTAATTTCATGGAATCTTGCTGGAATTGGTAACAAGATTCCATCCTCGGAATGGTATTCATTTATCGACCAGTATGACATCATCCTTTTTCAGGAATCCTGGTCGATAGATGCGGTTTTTCGAGTAGGCTACATTAACTTTTTTGTCCCTGCTGTTAAAAAGCCTAAAAGGGCGATCTGCTGGAGGCCTGGTGATATGAATTCGCCAGGCCCTCAGTTGTAAGGCACAGAAGGTCAGAGCCATGATAAATGACATTCTGGCAGTTAGACTTGAATGGCCTGATGGCAACAAACTGGCCATTTTCAATGTCTATGCCAGAGGCCAACCAGGAGGGTGTGTTTCAGAGTTTGTTACAGCTCTTGATACTCAACTAGAGGATCGCCCTGTACAGTTTGTCCCAATAGTGGGGGGTGATTTCAACACTACCTATGAACCACTTGGTCAAGAAGATCAGGACATCTCTGCTGAAGAGGACAATAGATGGGGTATCCCTAAGATTGATCTCCCGGCCATCAAAAGATGGTCAGCTGCAGCAATTCAATTAAAATCAATGTGCCTCGAAAGAGGACTTCGAGCAGCTAATGGGAGAACCCCTTCTGATCAACATGGTGCATGCACCTTTGATAATGGGCGGAACAGCAGTCAAATTGATAACCTCCTTGTGGATATTAGATTATGGCATAGTTTGGTTGATATGGCCGTTAAACCACGGTTAGAAAGTGACCACAACCCTCTTTGTTCACTTTTTAATGTCCCAAAGGGGGATAAAGTAGAGCCAAAAGTTGCAGTAATCTCCACCTTGGATATTGTAGCTACTAATAATCTGCGCCATGTCAAATGGGATAAACTAGCAGTAAACCCAGTCCAGATGGCTGCACTTAAGACTGAAGTCACAAAGGCACTGACGGAAATAAACACCCAAACTGACAGACAGGATTTTCCTTGTATAATGCTAGAGGTCCATAAAAACCTATTCTCTAGACTCAAGATTTTTTTCCAGAAGGTCTGTCCCAGGGGAAACAGAAATTCTAAAAGAATTACAGCTAAATGGTACAATGAAGCCTGTAGGGATGCAAGGTCAATACTGAGCAAAGAAGTAAAGGCTAAGAACCCTACGAGAGTACGTGAGGCAAGGAGTTTTTATAGATCAGTCCAAAAGGCAGCAAAAAGACAGTGGGACGAGGATAGGTGGCAGGATCTGAAATCGGCATGTGCAATTTTGGAATATCATAAAATGGGACAGGGATGGACAAGGGGACCCCCCACAAAATAACCTACCCCAGCAATCATGGTTGGAATTTTTCAAACCACAATATGCTCGCAATCAGCTGTTACCAGTTAGTAATCCTCCACCTATTACTCTTTATCAATATAATTTGTTTACAGCTGATGATGTAGACAGGGCATTAGACTGTGTTACCAGAGGCAGAGCCCCAGGTATGGATGACATTCCAGCTGACATCTTTCTGAGTGACAGGCCCACATGGTGCAAGTATTTTGCACTCTTAGCAAACTCAGTGGCTAGGGCTGCCCCCATTCCATCTTCATGGATGGGAGCTGAGATTATCCCCGTTTTTAAAAAGGGGGACAAATCATTACCAAATAACTATAGGCCTACCAGCCTCATAGATTCAGCCCAAAAACTGGTTGGTCGTCTGATCCAGAGTAAAATTCAAGCATGGATTGATGATCAAGATATTTTATCCCCCTTTCAGGCTGGATTTCGTCCATGCAGTAGTTCGATCGACCAAGTTTTCTTCTTCATTTTGTTATATTGGAGAAATGTGCTGATTTCTAAGGGGACACTTTATGCAGTGTTTGTGGACTTAAAGACGGTCTTTGACCTGGTCCCACGTTGTAAACTTTGGTCTGTTCTTGCCAGCCAGGGGATGCCGTCAGATCTCTTGACTTTGCTTGTCCGCCTGCATGAGAACAACTATGCGAGAATCAGATGGGGGGCTCAGGGTGAGGTCACAGAGCCATTCCCCGTTGAGCGTGGTGTTCGCCAGGGGTGTGTCCTGGCCCCCACCTTGTTTTCCCTATATATAAACGGAATAGTGGAACACCTCAGTAGCTCCCCCACTGATGCTCCCATATTGGCAGGAGCTCGAGTACCTGTTCCAATGTTCGCGGATGACACCTTAATTGTCTCGCGAACCCCGAGCGGCCTACAGAAAGCCGTTAACGCATTTGGGGGGTTCTGCTGTCAGCGAGGCCTTGCGCTCAACATCCCAAAGACAAAGTTTATGTCATTCAATCAGGCCAAATCCTTCAAGGGTAAAATCTTGCTCAACGGTACACCTCTTGACCAGGTTGATTCCTTTGCTTATCTTGGACTTATGCTACAAACGAATGTGGAATGGAACCGACATTTGGACATGGCCTTGTTAAAATTTCACCAGCTTACAGGTGCCCTATCCCTTAAACATAGGTCCTCTTTAACTAGGCCAATTACTCCTGCCCTTGAGGTGTATAATATGAACGTTGTTAATACAGCTCGCTATGGTTCTGAACTTTGGGGCTTTACCAATCTGAATAGTTTGGCAAGAGCAGAGAATACTTTTTTGCGTAAATTGGTATGTGTGCCCCAAAGTACTCCAACTGCTCCGCTCTTGATGGACTTGGGCAGAAAGAACATATCTGACCTAGCCAGATTGCGTCCATTGCTGTACTGGAGACGCATCTGGACGACTCCAGAATTAATGCATTATGCCCGGGGTCTGAAGGATGTGATCCAGGCTGATCAATTCCATAACATCCAGTGGTTAAAGGAAATCAGGTCTCTTTTGCTAAAGCTAGACCTGAATATTTTATGGAATAAGCCGTACGTATCAGCTTTCCCAACAAAGAAAGATATAAAAGGAAAATACTGGGAGATGGTCCAGACAGAATTTTATAGAATTAATTCAACATCGAATTTAACTGGTAGGTTTCTGGATCATAAAACACGCCCAAAATGTGAATCATACTGGGACATTATTGAGAGGCCGCAAGACCGGAAATTATACTTTCAATTTAGAGTAGGCACCCTTCCAGTTAAGGCATTCACAAGTAATTGGTCCCAAACCAAGGATGCCGGATGTCATAACTGCTCAGATATGCCCGAATCCGTAGCACATCTGCTTTTTGTATGTCCTCTCTATGCTGCCCCCCGCCGTAGGTGGCTAAGACCCATTTGTCTCAGATTGGCAACTCGAAAGTATAAAGAAGCATTAAGGATATTGAGTTGCGATTGTTCACCTTATATAGCGGTGGCAGTGGCAAAGTTTTTAGGTTGGTCCTGGATAATACGTAGTCGAACACTCACCAAACCTGCTGCTAGCTAGTATTTTCCATGAGCTAAGACACTTTTTATACCCAGTGACTCTTTTAGCTGATATTATTGTTTTAATTACATTTTCGACAGTAACTAATTGGATTTAATGAATCAATGGTTTTTTAAAGTCTGTATATAGTCTATGATATTTATTATGTTGTATTTTATGTACTATTGTGCTTTTAAGACATACTGTCGAATAAAGCTTTTTGAAATTGAAAATATTAAAAGTGTATATTAGTTTTTGTAAGGTATGTTTAATTTTTTTCATTAATGATTTTTATGTTATTTAATTTTTGTGTAATTTAATTCCGTAGCAGGTTGTGGGTTTATAGGTGAATAGGGTGGGAAGTAATTTAATTATAGTAAATTAAATATAATTATGAGGAATTATTAATTATTTTTAATTTAATTTTGTGTTTTAGTTCTGTTGCGGTTTGTGGGTTTATAGGGTATAGGGTGGGAAGTAATTTAATTGTAATTAAGTAAATATTTATTTTTATTTATTGGTGTTGATAATTAATTTATTGTTAATTAATTATTAATTGGCAATTGTTTTTTATTAATTGGTAATGATTTTTTATTAATTGATTAGTATGTTAATTGTATTAATTTATTATTCATAGCGAGTTGTGGGTTTATAGGGGAATAGGATGGGAAGTAATTTAATTGTATTTAATTAATTATTGAAAATATCTTGGTGTATTGATAATTAATTTACTGTCAATTAATTATTAATTGGTATTTTTTTATTAGGTATTAATTTATGGTATTGAAAATTAATTGTTTGGTAATTAATTATTAATAGGTAATTAATTTTTAATAAATAATATGTATTGGTATTTATATTTCATTATTTTTTAATTGTTTTGTGATTGCTAATTAATTAAAAAAATGTTTTATTGTTATTGATAATTAATGTATTTTTATTAAATTATTAATTTATTACTTTCCCTACTGTTGCACTCACTGGAGTGGGAATAGCAATTTTTACCCTCCCGCTATCCAACGCTTTCCCTACTGTTGCACTCTCTGGAGTGGGAATAGTAATTTTTACCCCTACACTATTCAACGCTTTCCCTACTGTTGCACTCTCTGGAGTGGGAATAGTAATTTTTACCCCTACGCTATCCAATGCTTTCCCTACTGTTACACTCTCTGGAGTGGGAATAGTAATTTTTACCCTCCCGCTATCCAACGCTTTCCCTACTGTTGCACTCTCTGGAGTGGGATTAGTAATTTTTACTCTCCCGCTATCCAACGTTTTCGCTACTGTTGCACTCACTGGAGTGGGAATAGTAATTTTTACCCTCCCACTATCCAATGCTTTTCCTACTGATGCACTCTCTGGAGTGGGAATAGTAATTTTTAAGCCAACACTATCCAACGTTTTCCCTACTGTTGCACTCTCTGGAGTGGGAATAGTCATTTTTACCCTTCTCCTATCCTACGCTTTCCCTACTGTTGCACTCTCTGGAGTGGGAATAGTAATTTTTGCCCTCCCGCTATCCAACTCTTTCCCTACTTTCACACTCACTGGAATGTGAATTGGAATTTTTACCCTCCTGCTAAAAAATGTATGTTTTTTTTTTACTTACATTAATTATTTATCAATGTTAAAGTTATTTAAGTATTTTAAAAAATGTTTTAGTTAATTATATGTATTATCTCATTAATTTTACATAACTTTTAAGACATTTAAAAAATTTGATATTTTGACTAACTATATTTTTTACAACGATATTTTGGATTCAATATTTTTGTACTTACCTGTTTGTAGATAGGGATTTGATATTTTGGCATGCTATATTTTTCCCTCGATATTTTGGCAGGTCGATATTTGGCATTCTATATTCTGTCAGTGATCCGTTCTTTGTTGCATTCTATTTTTGAAAACTTGACAACTGATAAAACTAAAATCCAAAGTGATTCTAGCATTCAGCATCTTCTGCATATATGTGCTGGTTCTTCACAATTTACACTTAGGTGCCGATTCTGATCTGGGTCGGAAAGTACTGCGGCCGAGCCGGATCTGGAGTGTTTTCCGACCGAGCCGGTGTCCTGCAGTCCGACCGAGCGAGTACGATGCGGCCGTATGCTGCCGGACTCGGTTCGGTCGGACTCCCGTAGCAGTCAATGGGAGCTGGTCGTACGACGTGTACATGGGCTCCCATTGACTGAATGGGTATGTCTCGCGTAAGGGTGCCCCCTACAGTGGGTACGCATCGGTGCCATCCACACCGTACACGCCTGTGTTGGGGGGACCCTTGGGTCTCCCCCTGTGTCCGAGTCATAGGGCTGTAGGTGACAGGGGGTCCGACGCGGACCCCCATAGTCAACCACCCGGACGTTTTGCGAGCTGGACACTACGGCTCGCACAGGCTGTCCGACGCATGCATCATACTAGCTTGGTCGTAAATTGCATCCATTGCCCGCCACGGTTATCTTACGACCGAGACGGACGGAGCGGTTCGGACCCGGAAATGACTCGGTCGGTGAATTTCACGTAGCTCGCATCGTACTTGCTCGCTCGTACAGCTGTACGAGTTGGGTGAAAAATATGCGTACGGCTCATAATTTTTCCGGCCAAATCGCGTTTGGTGCCCTTCCGACCCGGATCGGAATCGGCCCCTTAATGTACAGCAAGATGCTCAAGAATTTCTTATGTTTATGCTTGTAATATTGGAAGATGAAGAAATACAAATTGAAAATCTGTTTGGACTTCATTACAGATGGGATAATAAATGTGAAGATTGTTCCTTTTCTTCTACCACTGAAATAGACACTGAAAGATTCATATATTTGACAATACCAGATTGCGAAACAGTGTCTTTTAAGAAATTTGTAAAATCAGCTAATCAAAATATAGATTTGGACAATATGGTGCCGATCACGATCCGGTAAAAACCGGGTACGAACCGTCGGACGGAGCATATTCTCCGTCCGACGCGTACCCGGTCGTCAATTTTTACAAACAAGGAATTACGATTCGCACGGGTACACCATTACCGTACGAATCGTAAAAAAGCCCGACCGAACAAAAAAACACCTACCAATGCGATCCGGGAAAGCGCCGACCTGACGTCGGGACGCTCGCAGCCAGCCATTCACGACCCAGGAATCACGATTCGCACCGACGTCACCCCGCACGGTGAATATTTTGCGGCAGCCAAAAACTGCCGGGATATCAGGACGACGCGAACAAGGACCACCAGTACGCGACGGACAGACGACGACGCGAACAAGGAGGACCAGTACGTGACGGACACACAGGACGACGCCACCAAGGAGGACCCGTACGCGACAGGACGACGCGATCAAGGAGGACCCGTACGCGACAGGACGACGCGATCAAGGAGTACCAGTACGCGACGGACAGACATGGACCCGAACCTACGAGTTATCCCTGCCCTCATAGCAGTACACCTCCTCTACAGGTTACGACGCAGACGCCGCAGAAGGTCAGAATAACTAAGGGAGGGGGGAAAGTGGGGTGGGGTGGGGTGGGGGTGGCACGACCAGGGCAGGCCACAAAACAACCACATAAGTCACACACCACACATGGCCTGGACATACCTGACTCCCATGCCCTGGTCACCACGAGGGGGTGGGGGCGTGTCCTGATAAGCCAGCGACCGCCACAACGGAAGCCCGTCACCACGCGAACCGGCAACACAACCAGACAGGTACGTCCCGTACCCACGCCTGAAGAGCGTGGGTACGATTCGTACCACGCCCACACACACGTCACCCCAACAATGGCGGGACGGATCGTACCCACGTGGCAAAGGCCTGGGTACGGGCCGCACAAGCATCACATAGCGTGGGGACGGATATGTATGGACCCTACCCCCACCCCGTATGCAAGGAGCGTACCCCCCACCCCAACAGTGAAAGTACGACCCGTACCCCCACCCGCGTATGCATGGAGCGTACCCCCACCCCAACAGTGTAAGTACGACCCGTACCCCCACCCGCGTATGCATGGAGCGTACCCCCATGCCAACAGTGTAAGTACGACTCGAACCCTCACCCGTGGACGTACGGACCGTACCCCCACCAGTGTAAGTACGACTCCTACCCCCACCCGCGGACTCACGGACCGTACCCCCACCACACCAGTGTAAGTACGACTCGAACCCTCACCCGCGTATGCAAGGAGCGTACCCCCCACCCCAACAGTGTAAGTACGACCCGTACCCTCACCCGCGTATGCAAGGAGCGTACCCCCCACCCCAACAGTGTAAGTACGACCCGTACCCCCACCCGCATATGCAAGGAGCGTACCCCCCACCCCAACAGTGTAAGTACGACCCGTACCCCCACCCGCGTATGCAAGGAGCGTACCCCCCACCCCAACAGTGTAAGTATGACCCGTACCCTCACCCGCGTATGCAAGGAGCGTACCCTCACCCCAACAGTGTAAGTACGACCCGTACCCTCACCCGCGTATGCATGGAGCGTACCCCCCATGCCAACAGTGTAAGTACGACTCGAACCCTCACCCGCGGACGTACGGACCGTACCCCCACCCCCACCAGTGTAAGTACGACTCCTACCCCCACCCGCGGACTCACGGACTGTACCCCCACCACACCAGTGTAAGTACGACTCGAACCCTCACCCGCGTATGCAAGGAGCGTACCCCCCAGCCCAACAGTGTAAGTACGACCCGTACCCCCACCCGCGTATGCATGGAGCGTACCCCCCAGCCCAACAGTGTAAGTACGACCCGTACCCCCACCCGCGTATGCATGGAGCGTACCCCCCATGCCAACAGTGTAAGTACGACCCGTACCCCCACCCGCGTATGCATGGAGCGTACCCCCCAGCCCAACAGTGTAAGTACGACCCGTACCCCCACCCGCGTATGCATGGAGCGTACCCCCCAGCCCAACAGTGTAAGTACGACCCGTACCCCCACCCGCGTATGCATGGAGCGTACCCCCCAGCCCAACAGTGTAAGTACGACCCGTACCCCCACCCGCGTATGCATGGAGCGTACCCCCATGCCAACAGTGTAAGTACGACTCGAACCCTCACCCGCGTATGCAAGGAGCGTACCCCCCAGCCCAACAGTGTAAGTACGACCCGTACCCCCACCCGCGTATGCATGGAGCGTACCCCCCAGCCCAACAGTGTAAGTACGACCCGTACCCCCACCCGCGTATGCATGGAGCGTACCCCCACCACACCAGTGTAAGTAGACTCGTACCCTCACCTCGAATGCATTGAGCGTACCCCCACCGTGTATGTTCCAAGCGTACATATCCTGAAATTGGAGGTGTGTGTGCAGAGTCCACCCAGCAGTGCCCTGAGACAGGAGGGGTGGGTGCCTATCACTCCCAGCAGTGCCCTGAGACAGGAGGGGTGTGTGCAGAGTCCTCCCAGCAATGCCCTGAGACAGGAGGGGTGTGTGCAGAGTCCTCCCAGCAGTGCCCTGAGACAGGAGGGGTGTGTGCAGAGTCCTCCCAGCAGTGCCCTGAGACAGGAGGGGTGGGTGTGGAGTCCTCCCAGCAGTGCCCTGAGACAGGAGGGGTGTGTGCAGAGTCCTCCCAGCAGTGCCCTGAGACAGGAGGGGTGTGTGCAGAGTCCTCCCAGCAGTGCCCTGAGACAGGAGGGGTGGGTGTGAAGTCCTCCCAGCAGTGCCCTGAGACAGGAGGGGTGGGTGTGGAGTCCTCCCAGCTGTGCCCTGAGACAGGAGGGGTGGGTGCCTATCACTCCCAGCAGTGCCCTGAGACAGGAGGGGTGTGTGCAGAGTCCTCCCAGCAGTGCCCTGAGACAGGAGGGGTGGGTGTGGAGTCCTCCCAGCAGTGCCCTGAGACAGGAGGGGTGGGTGCAGAGTCCTCCCAGCAGTGCCCTGAGACAGGAGGGGTGGGTGTGGAGTCCTCCCAGCTGTGCCCTGAGACAGGAGGGGTGGGTGCCTATCACTCCCAGCAGTGCCCTGAGACAGGAGGGGTGTGTGCAGAGTCCTCCCAGCAGTGCCCTGAGACAGGAAGGGTGGGTGTGGAGTCCTCCCAGCAGTGCCCTGAGACAGGAGGGGTGTGTGCAGAGTCCTCCCAGCAGTGCCCTGAGACAGGAGGGGTGGGTGCCTATCACTCCCAGCAGTGCCCTGAGACAGGAGGGGTGGGTGCAGAGTCCTCCCAGCAGTGCCCTGAGACAGGAGGGGTGGGTGTGGAGTCCTCCCAGCAGTGCCCTGAGACAGGAGGGGTGTGTGCAGAGTCCTCCCAGCAGTGCCCTGAGACAGGAGGGGTGTAACACATGTGTGTGAGGCCAGAATTATCCACATGCGTACTGGCTACAAGGGAACATGTCCCCATGAACTCATGTCAACAGACTCCACACACAAGTACAGTGATCACCAAGGATGCCACGATTGTTGCAGGTGGAGACATGGCCCTGCATGCATGGCCAAAGTAGAAGGGCTCCGTCACACACACAGCTCATGTAGACACAGCTCTGCGCTAAACATTGGGAACACCCTGCAGGGAAGAAAGCTGGGTACACAGAGGAAGGAATACACCCTGGGACAAGTGCACCATGCAGTAACTGCTTACATGAACAAAGAAAGTTAGCCAACACCTTGTGATGGCACACAGATCCCAGGGTCCCACCAATGAGCAGTACACTACTACACATCCCACACACCCAAACCCTTACACACCACCCAAAACCATGTAGCAGCCCCACCAACACCAATACCAGCATAGCAATAGTGTGATAATGAAAACAAAATTAAGCTTTATTCAGCATGAGCACAATGTCCGTGGATCGCAGGCAGTTCAATCTTCACAAAGCCCATAGGGCAGTCAATGATTCTCAGCTGGATGGGGGACACAGTGGGATGCGTGTCCCCTACCTTGCCTGCACAGTCAAATGGCATCGTCTTCCACACTGGTGAGGGCATCAGGGGGGGGGAAGCAACAGGCACCGCAGGGACATCAGGGCAAAGGGGCGGCGTTGTGGGTGCAGGGATGGAGGACTCCACCACAGGGGGTGGGGCAGGGCCAAAGGCGGAGGCCAGGATGGCACTACACACCTTTGCAAGTTCCTCCAGGGAGTCCCCTGCACCCGAAGGGACCTCAGGCCCCAAGGAGGGTGGGGGGGTCAGAGGGATGGGTCGCAGCGCCACTGGGGGAGGGTGGAGACAGGGGGGGAGACTCAACCACCCTGAACGGGGACCTCCTTGACCGCTTGCGTGGTGGTGTAACTGTGGGGCTCAGGGACAGAGCGGCCATGAAGGAGTCCTTGGGGGAGATGTGGCCAGGAGAGCTGAGGGGAGGGGATTTGGAGGGAGTGGACTGGGTGGAATGCGGACTCCCACTATGGCTGCGTGTCACACGTTTGCCCCCCGACCCAGTGGGTGTGCCTACCTCACCCTGTGTGTGCGTGTCAGGAGGAGTGCGGTGGACCTTCCCTGCTGGTGTGGTGCCCGTGTCCGTTGATGTGGGTGCATGCCGACGTCTGGGTGTACGTGGGACAGGCATGGTAGTGGGAAGTGTGGATGGGGCAGGGGTAGGTGGGGGGAGGTCGCGCTGCAGGAGACCCACTGCTGCAGTCAGTGTGGAGTCTATGGACCTCAGCAAGTTGCGTTGGTCAGCCTGCGATGAATGAATGCCCTCCAAGAAAGCCTCGATGTTGGTGAGGGTTTTGCCGTGGGCATGGAGGACATTAAGGATCGCAGCCTGACCAACCTGCAGTTGCCGCTGGATGTCCACAGACTCTGCATTGGCGGCAGCAGTGGAGACAGGGGCAGGGGGTGCGGTGCCTGGCAGGAAGGAGACATGCTGTGACCGGGCACGCTGGGAAGGGACATGAGCAAGTGGGAGGCGGCTGATGGAAACTGAGGGGGCGGTGCGAGGTGTTGTTCCGCTGTCAGCTGCTGGTGCAGCCTCCGCCCACTCGGAGACATCCTCCTCGGACCTGTCAGCTTCGTAGTCTGATGTGCCAGTCGACAGGTCCTCGGCCACACTCTCCTCCGCCTCTGTCCCACTCGATGTGCCAGACCCGATGTCACGGCTGGCACTGGTGCTCGGTCCCTCCGCCTGGTCTGTGTCCATGTCTCCCTCTGTGTCCCCCGACGATGCTGTGGGCAGGGTGGAGAGACAGAAATTAATCAGACACCTGTACACATCTGTCACATGAGTCCAATCTACATAGGTAACATTGCATAGCCTGAAAAGGAAGATCCCTAACATCTACTGAACAGGGTACCAATGTAGGGCATGAAACACACAGTTGGTTGAGCCACCATGCCACTGAAATACCATGGAGAGCATGAGACAATAGCTAAAGACAGGAAACGGAGTCTGACATAGCACCCAGGCCCTGGGGACAATCCAGCACTGCATCTGCACCACACAGCGTTGGCGAAAATACCGATGACCAGGGACCATATCCATGAACTTGAGACACATGCTGCATAGGTAATGCTGAAAACATGCCCAACATGACTCGGTCACTGCACATTGCGTGTGTGTCCAGACACATCACACACTGCCCAGACCCAGCAAGTGGAAATCAGGATTTGACACATAGGCATTGCCCGCCCCAACAAGACCCTACACGAGGCAAATTGTTGAGACACAGGTGGCACCAACATCTCATAGTCTGGGTGATACACACAGGGGCAGGCAAAAAGCAAGATTGGACGCCAAACAGCCAAGGTGCGCCTGTACAAATAATGAGGTACCAGTGCCCATCCTCAGATGAGTATAACAAGACACACAGGCACTGGCAACTGTGAGTATGAAGAAGGACAATCAGGTCAGGCTGCACAGTGGACACCTGTACAAAATAGCACGTCAATATACATGGTGACAGGGGACAATGGCACAGAGCACAACCTACGCTGTAGACACTGAGATTGGCCACGTTTATGATGACACATACACCACTGAGGAAGAGCTGCCCCAGGGGACAGTAGTGGGCACACAACTACATGCTACTGAATGGTAATGACTGCAACACACGTCACCATCCCTGCACTATGTGTATCGCACACTCATGCACATCATGTCACAGGCCACTACATAGGACATGCGCGCTGTAAGGCATGACACATGAGAGACCAACTCCCATGTCTGGAGTCAGCATCAGTGCCAACTGACATGGAACCCACATGCAGTGAACTTGACAGTGCACAGGCAAGGTCCCACAACCTGTTACACACCACCCCCACACATGATGCTACAGTCATTGTTCTCGTGGACAAAGCGCCAGCCTACATTACCTTGTGAAGGAGTGACTACACACAGACCAGGGAACACATTGCAAGGAGGGGAAGGGTGGCAGGGGCACAGCGCTATACTGGGGCAAACAGGATCTGCACAGCACCTTTAAACCCTGCCAGTGAATTCATGCTACTGTGCCCTTACAAATGCCGGTGACACACAACAAACACACATGTACCTACCCCCTTCCGGCTGCTGCATCGCCTGTAAGCGCCTCTCCAGGTCTGGAAAGACCACCGGCAGCACACGCCTGTGGAGGTGGCTCAGACGGCGGCGGCCGCGGTTCTTGTGGCTCTCAGGTGAGTCCCCCAGCAGGAGCCGTGCAATCCTCCGCGTCCAGCACCGGATATCCTGCCAGCGTTTCCTCACCTGGGGCAGGCTCCGCCTCCGACCATCCACACCCCTCACGGCACTGACGGCGGTCAGCCAGATCTGCTCCTTGGCAGTGGCGCCTACCTGTGAGGAGGAACAAGTGACACCACATCAATACACCAGCCACATGTCACAGAGAGACATATGGGTACAAATTAGCTGGTTACAACAAGGCATGTCATGCAGCCAACGCATTGCACCTTTGTCATAGGGACATCATCCCCTGGTGAGGGAAAAAGCAGTACGTGCCACAGTGGGTACACAGGTGGAATGATGGCAATGTCACAATGAATGATCAAGGCTCACACTGTGCATCACACCCACCCCTCCTGTCTCAGGGCACTGCTGTGAGTGATAGGCCCCCACCCCTCCTGTCTCAGGGCACTGCTGTGAGTGATAGGCCCCCACCCCTCCTGTCTCAGGGCACTGCTGGGAGACATCAGGCACCCCCCCCTGGGACCCCCCCGACAGTACATGGCATGTGTGTTACACCTGGACACAATGGCAGAAGTCACAGTCACAACATAGGGACAGTCTGTGGCAGTGGCCTATGCACTCACCTGATACCCTGGTCGCCCATACAGCATGGAGTACTGTGGGAGGATCACATCCAGCAGAGCCATGTTCTCCTCCAGGGTGAATGGCTGTGTCCTCTCCAAAGCCCTTGACATGGTTCCAGGGAATCAGTAGCAGCAGCTGGGTCGACAAATGCAAAGATGTGCAGGCAAGTGCTCCCTCATGGGACCTGGCTGCCTTATATGTGCCCTTCTGCCCAGTCTCATGCACAGGAGTACAGAGTGATTGGTCACTCACATTTGCATCCTATGTTTCCACCAATCCCTTCAAACCTAGCAGTCTGTGGGTTCTCTATCGGTTTCATTCTCCTGCATGATGTCAGCCCCACAAACACATTGCAACAAAGTAGAAGAATTCCAACTGACTTCTGCTGTGCACCTTCCAGAACAATTTCGAAATTTGAACTTGGTCTCCATGACAACCAGCATGCATGTAGGCCTTAATACTTTTCCCCTATGTAATTTGGAGCATCACACACAGGTACGGTGCGTTTCGGGGCCCTAGGGCACCCCAAATGCATAGCAACGGCCCGTACATGCATGCCTACGTTCACTATCACTATGGGTCTGCACGCGTATGCGTACCCTTAGTGGTACGGACCGTACACTCGCATGTACGCTCACTATCACTATGGGTCTGCATGCGTATGCGTACCCGTAGTGGTACGGACCGTACACTCGCATGTACGCTCACTATCACTACGAGTACGCATACGCGTGCAGACCCATAGTGATAGTGAGCGTGGATGCGTGTGTACGGTCCGTACCACTACGAGTACGCATACGCGTGCAGACCCATAGTGATAGTGAGCGTGGATGCGTGTGTACGGTCCGTACAGCTACGAGTACGCATACGCGTGCAGACCCATAGTGATAGTGAGCGTACATGCGAGTGTACGGTCCGTACCACTACGGGTACGCATACGCGTGCAGACCCATAGTGATAGGGCCGTACACACGCATCTACGCTCACTATCACTATGGGTCTGCACGCGTATGCGTACTCGTAGTGCTACGGACCGTACAAATGCCTGTACGCTCGCCATCACGATGGGTACACATACGGCAGCACTCCCACAGTGATTTGGGAACATACACAGGCCCTCTCAGCAGCAGTACGGCGGTTTTTACACATCACTGTGGTGATAGGCGACACACAGGTAGGAATAGGGCGGACATACTTGTCCATGGATGGACAAACTTGTCCAGGAATGGACATCAAGGCATCGTCTGTGCATTACTACATGTGTGGGGCACAGGTGTCACAGGCTGTGATGTGGAACATGCCTCCTGAGTGGAGAAGGCACCAGATGTATGATGAGATGTGTACAGGTGTACTGTGTGAGGGTGCAATGTGTGCCAGGCATGCCCTTGACTCCTTTGACATGTGTGCATGTGGGACTGCGCACTTGGGGTGAGCGTCACTGGCATGGCACGGACACCAACACACGGAAGTGTCCCATGATGCCCGGTACAGGGGTCATGACACATGACTTGTCACTACCCACAGTGCACAATGTGACTATGTCATATATGTGTCCGGGATTTACATCAGGTTGATGTTGTAGCACCCTCAAAAGCTGCAGCCGTTGCAGCAACCAACATGTGGCTGTGTGTAGATTGTCATTGCACACTGTTCCGCACACCATGCCACATGTGTCATCGGATGTGAGGTGCACATGTATGCATGGGACACGGAGTAGCGTGACAAGGCCATGTCAGCATCCTCACAAGGAATGTGTGGTGAGTCATGACATGTGCACCTTCATGGCAAGGTGTGTGGGCTGGACTAGTGTAATGTCATGTGACCTGTGGCTCCAGTGTTCCGCTACCAGTCTCTGCAATCGGCATCCCACTTCTGCTGATGTGTGGGTGTATGTCACTCCTGTCTTGCGTCGGGCTGTGCACTTGCACTGGGACACAGCTATTTCCATGGCGTGGCATGGGTAGTTTCTCAATCACCGTGTGTAGCTGGGTCTTGGAAGGAGTGTCACCTTGCATCCATACGTGTCCTGGGCATGTAGCACATACCTGACTCCCTATGTAGCATGTGTGTATTGCCAGATTTACATGTGCTCAGTAGACATGAGTTGTTCTCGTAGTGCACTCACTCCTCCTTGTCACTTCCAAATTACTGCAGAGCGCCGCCTCTTGCCCGAAGAATTCCAGACTTGGCTACCATGCAGGAGAATGACAGGATCCGGCTCTACCGCTTCACCCAACCATTGATTCTGGAGCTGACGGCGAGACTGGCACCACACCTGCAACCGCAGCACAGGTATCCTACGGCACTGACACCCCAGCTGAAGGTAATGGCTGCCCTACATTTTCTTGCCACGGGTACCTTCCAAAATACCATAGCTCATGTTGGTGGCATGTCCCAGAGCATGTTCAGCGGTGTGCTGCATGATTTCTTGGAGGCCATGTTGATTCACCTGGATGACTTCATCAAGTTCCCAACCCCTGAACAGATGACTGAGGTCAAGCGTGGATTCTATGCCCTGGGAGGGATGCCCCATGTCATTGGGTCCATAGATGGGACACATGTAGGTTTGGTACCACCACACGCACGGGAGGTGGCCTACCGCAATCGGAAGCACTACCACTCCATCAATGCCCTTGTGGTGTGTCTGTCCAATATGGTGATTTCACATGTCTGTGCTCGTTTCCCAGGATCAGCACACGATGCCTACATCATGAGGCGTAGCGGGATGCCTGATATGATGATGCAGCTGCGCAACGAACGGGCATGTGTTGTTGGTGGGTACAGTCTGTCTGTCCTGTATTCTGTATAGCCGACCAGCACGACCGCTTCACCAGTTCTAACGATGTCCATGTGCTTCCCATGTAGGGGACGCTGGCTATCCCAACATGCCTTGGCTGCTGACACCTCTCCGCAACCCCATCACGCCGGCCCAGCTCCGCTATAACACCGCCCATGGCCGGACAAGGCGAGTGATAGAGAGGACGTTTGGCATGCTGAAGAGCCGATTCCGGTGCCTCCACAAGACCGGCGGTGCACTCCCTTATGCCCCGGCGAAGGTCTGCAAGATCTTCATGGTCTGCTGCATGCTGCACAACATGGCAGTTGAAAGAGCTGTGCCACTCATCCTGAATCAACATGACGAGGACCATCCACCCGTGGAGGACGAAGGGCTTGGCAATGGGGCTAGTGATGTGGAGGATGTGGAGCCGCAAGAGGACATCCGGACTCGGCTCATACGCGACTTCTTTGCTTAGTGGTGAGTACCAGTGTCTGAGTGTGCACGCATTGGTCCCCGTGTGGCATGCGTTGTGATGTGTGTCTCCACCTGCATGTATGGCACGTGGGTCAGAGGTGTGTGTGGGTGTGTCACTGGAGTGATGGTGGCAGTGATGGTAGTATTTCCCCAGTCATAATTGTGACCTAGCATGTTGTCATCCATACATGTGTCGAGTAAATGCACATGCAAGTGGCTGTGCTTTTTGTGGCTGACTTCTTGTGTGTCTCTCTTCCCCAGGTACCTGCGCATGCCGTTTGCTGGTTGCATTGTTGTGGCACTGCTATTCCTCATGGACATGACATCGTGGGCTGACTCAGCGTTACAGGCACGGACACGTTTGGAAGTCTCCATGGGGTAAGGGATGCATCTGGGGTGTGTTGGGTGTGGCAGTTGTTCACGATGTGTGCACACTGCCCCGGTCGGGGTTTGGTTCCTCTGCAGACATGTCGCATCCCCATGGGACACGACATGCAGCTGGGTACACCTGAATAGATGGGCTGCCTGGTTGTCAGTCATCAGTGATGGGATAGTGGATTGTAATGATGGCATCAATGTGTGTGACACTGCCCTCGGACACATACGGTTAACATTGTCTTGACATGGCGTGGGACTTACACATCAGCGGATCTATGGTGTATGTCAGGCTCTCCGTGTGCAGCTGTGGGTATTTAGCTGTTAGCCGACACTTGTGTGCCAGTTCCATGGCTATCACGCATTTGTGCTGCAGAAGGGGGGTGCCAGTGTTGGACCCACATGTTACTCCACATGATGTGTTCATGTGTACTTCAAGTTGCCTCTGCAATCCCGAATACATGACTAATAAAGGTGTCCCTATGCCTCCAAGGTGCCTCTTCTCAGTCAATGCTGGTGTGTTGGCACGGTGCATCCTGCATGTCTGGCATGGTATTCCCTGATTGTGGCTATGTGTCAATGTGTCGAGTGGCAAGATGCAAGCTGTGTGTGTGTGCTGAGACTGTGTATTGGGCATGATGTCCATGACTGTGTGGGTATTGTGACATGTGCCATCCCCATGCATCCAACGTTGTCCATTACCCCATTCTCTGCATCCACCGGACTCAAGCTTGCAGGACATGGTTCTGCCACCTGTCTACACATACCTGGGTGACCCCCAGGACACTGGCCAGGATCCCTGACCTCTGCGCATGACTGTTGCTGTACTCAATGTGTCTGTCAGCACGGTTGTTCGGCCACCCCCTCAGCTGGTGCTGCCCATCATGGGTGTGTATGGTGCTCCATGTCTGTCTTGCCTAATAAACTGTGACCCGTGTGTCCTGTGCCAGACTCAGGCCCCAGGGTGTGGATGGTTGAAGTGAACAGATGACTCAGGCATGTTTAGACTGTACAAGACACATGTTAGGTAATAATGCTACCAGCAGGCATCTACTCTTAATAGTGTGATTTATTATTGGGGGGGGGGACAAAGTGAGGGGCTTTCCGGGATTAGGGAATCCAAAGTTCAGTAGGGGAGTTGGTGTCCTTGCCATTGGAAATCCTCAGAGTCCATGCCACAGTCTTTGTCAACATTGGTCAGCCAGTGACCAGCAGGGCCATGTGGCAGAGAATGTCTCTTGATGCTGTGATGCTGTTGCTCCAGTGGGCCAGGTGCCAGGCCAGGTGTCCTGGGAGATGGTGATGTAGCAGCCACCCTCACGGTCCTTTCCGTGGACGACCCGGCTTCCTGCGGGGAACCTCAGCAGCAGGCCGTGACGACGTCTGGGATGCTCCGTCGGATGTTTCCTCCTCCTCCTCCTGATCCCTCCCTGTGGGTGGTGATGTTCTCCGCCTTCTGGCACAGGGAGGGTCGGCCATGGTGTCGGCCATCCGACGGAGTGTAGCGTGAATCCCCTGGAACGCCGTCACTTGCTCAGCCTGTCTGTCCTCCATCCTCCGTTGGTGTACCAGTAGACAGGCTATTAGCTCCGCATGTTGCTGGGCCTGCTGGACCTTGATCCCCTCGAGGACGGACACAACCTGGGCCATGCCCGTGGTGTCCTGCCGGTATGAGTCCAGGATGTTACGGACATGGGAAAATACCGGATCCCCAGCCAACTGGTCAGGCTCGCGCCTCCGCCGTCCTCCACTCCCACCACCCCTGCCCACTTGCGTCTGGCCTGCACTTGTGGGCACATCGGGTCTCCGGGACCCCTGAGGGGTGGCATTGGCGTTGTTGCCTGCCTCCTCCTGGGTGCCCGGGACACCGTGTCCCTCCTGGCGAGCCTGGCTGCATTGTGGTGTTGGGGCAGGGATCCTGGGTGTCTCCTGGGATGTGGCAGGAGAGGGGGTGGTGGTTGGCACGGTTGTACCTGACGCAGGTGCTGCAGGTGGTTGGACACCAGAGGGGCCAGGTCGGTCGGGGTCGTCCGCAGAGTGGTGAGAGTGGTCACTGCCGGTGGGATCGGTCTCCTGCAGATCCGGGTCCTGTGAGTGTTCCCCCCCAGTGTTGGGGGGTGCAGCACGGCGTTGACCTGTGTGTGAGAGAGAAAATGTTAATTTTGGTCCATGCAACATCCATGTTTCATCCGTTTCAAAGTTGGCACATTTCCTCTTGGAATTAGGATCTGTCTTGCATTCCACTCACAGTGCACTTGTGCATGGGTGTGTCCCTTGGGCACCAATTTGGCCCCTTTAACTATGTGTGGCACAGTCTTACTTGCTGCGTCAAGTGTGACTGCAGTCAGCAGTGGAGTGTGCAGGTGTGGTGAGCCATGCATTTGCGCCTTCCTTGTAGCACTGTACATGTGCACATGGAGTGGATCCACACATATATGATGCAGGTAGCTGTCCTTGTGCTCGTGTACAGGTTGTGACATGGCCCTGCGTTTTGCCATGATGAAGAGGGGGGGGTTCTGGCACTGGCCACCCTTGTCTACATGCACGCAGTCCACCTGCTGACGAGCAGACATTCCCACACTCCAAAGGACTGATTTGCTCTCCCTGTGTCTCCCTCCTTCTCTGTCCCCCTCTCCCTCCCTCTCTGTCCCCCTCTCCCTCCCTCTCTGTCCCCCTCTCCCTCCCTCTCTGTCCCCCTCTCCCTCCCTCTGTGTGTCAGCCTCCTCCCTCTGTCCGTCTTCCTGTGTCTCCCTACCTCTCTGTCCCCCTCTCCCTCCCTCTCTGTCCCCCTCTCCCTCCCTCTCTGTCCCCCTCTCCCTCCCTCTCTGTCCCCCTCTCCCTCCCTCTGTGTGTCAGCCTCCTCCCTCCCTCCGTGTGTCAGCCTCCTCCCTCTGTCCGTCTCCCTCCCTCTCAGTCCCCCTCTCCCTCCCTCCGTGTGTCACCCTCTGTCACCTTGGCCCAGCTTCTTGGGCACACACTGTTAGCAGATCTTTGAGTGGCCCTTGGCCTGTTGATGTGAGTTTGTTTCTGATCTCCAGGCACCCATTTTGTCTGCTGTGTGTCTGTGCGCTGCTGCTGTGGTGGTGTGTGCTGCCACTCTTTCACAATGTTGGCTGTTCATTAGCTGCTGTCATGTGCAAAACAGTGCCTTCACTCCCATGTGTTGATGCAAGGCGTCCGCCATTTGCTGGCAAGTCATTCCTGTGTTGGGACACAGTGTTTGTCTGGCTGTGACCTAGGCCATATGGGCAGAGGGCATTGTTGTCTGCTTTGGAGTCGCACTATGTGATTTTTGGTGCCCAGCCTCCCGCCATCCGGGTTACCGTGTCATGTGTTGTTGTCTTCTGTGGCCTGTGACTTGACATTGTCCAGCTGGGTGCATGGGGCATGGTGGCAGCAGTGGCATGTGCCTGCTCATGGAGTGTGGTTGAGTCATGCGATGGCTTGTGGTGGTTGCGTGCCTGTTAGTAATTTTGGTTGTGGTTGCAGTTCCCCCCATGTGAGGTGCGTTGTTTGTGTACTCACCCGGGTCTCGGAGTCCTTCTACTCCTTCAACTGCCTCCACCGGCAGTATGGCCATCACCCTCTCCTCCCAGGGATGGTACTGTACGGCTCTGCGGGAGGGCCCTCCTCCGGTGGCGTTGGCCTGGTCGTGTTCCTCCTGCCTCTTGGCTCTGACCCTCCTCCGCAGATCGTACCACCTGTTCTGGCAATCCTGCTTGGTCCTCCTGGTGTCCGCAACAGCATTCACAGCATCGACGATGGTCTGCCACATGGCTGTTTTGGCTGCCTGGCTGGTGCTTCTGACCAATGTTCCAAAGATCTGTGGCTCGACTCTGAGGATTTGATCAACAAGGACCTCCAACTCTCGGTGACTGAACTTTGGATTCTTGGTAGTGGGCATGGTGAGGGGTGTGGGTGGGGATGGTGTGGGTGTGGGGGGTGTGTGGATGTTGGGGGGGGGGTGTGGATGGTTGTGTGTGTGTGTGAATGTGATGAGAGGGTGTTTGTGAGGGTGGTCGTGTGAAGGTGTGCAAGTGTAAGGTGTGGTGTAGCTTGTAGTCTGGTTCTGTGGTGTCTGGCAGCAGTGAGTCTGTTGCAAGGGCTCATGGTTTGTGTGTGTGGGCCCTTTTTATTGGTCCATGGGTGGGTGTGGCAGTGTTTGAATTTTGGGTGGGTGTGTTATAAGGAGTGGTGGTGTATTGGGCCTCTGTTTGTTTTTGGCAGTTGCAGGTCAGTGATTGTGTTATTTTAGTGGTTGTTGGCCATGTTTAGTGGCTTTGTGCGTTTCCAATGGTGTATTCTTGTGTTGTTTGGTTTTGTCCTGGTTGTGTACGTGCGTTTTGAGCGTGTGTACGGTGTGTACATGGGCCATTTGGTTGTACGATTATGTCCTTGTGTGTGGCTTTGTACGACTCGTACATGCGGTTGTGATGTTGGGGCATGGGGTGCGCTCTGTACTTAGGAGGTTGTGTTGGGGGTGCGCCAGGAACTACTGGGGTGTACATGGACGGTGGTACGACACGTACAGGGGTGGGGGGGTGTACATTGACGGTGGTACGACACGTCCAGGGGTGGGGGTACGACTGGAACGTACTGGGGTGTAGGTACACGGGGGTATGACACGTACTGGGGTGGGGGTGGGGCTCGAACGTACTGGGGTGTAGGTTCACGGTGGTACGACACGTACTGGGGTGGGGGTACGACTGGAACGTACTGGGGTGTAGGTACACGGGGGGTATGACACGTACTGGGGTGGGGGTACGACTGGAACGTACTGGGGTGTAGGTAGACGGGGCTATGACACGTACTGGGGTGGGGGGGTGTACATTGACGGTGGTACGACACGTACAGGGGTGGGGGGGTGTACATTGACGGTGGTACGACACGTACTGGGGTGGGGGTACGACTGGAACGTACTGGGGTGTACATAGACGGTGGTACGACACGTACAGGGGTGGGGGGGTGTACATTGACGGTGGTACGACACGTACAGGGGTGGGGGGGTGTACATTGACGGTGGTACGACACGTACAGGGGTGGGGGGGTGTACATTGACGGTGGTACGACACGTACTGGGGTGGGGGTAGGACTCGAACGTACTGGGGTGTAGGTTCACGGTGGTACGACACGTCCAGGGGTGGGGGTACGACTGGAAAGTACTGGGGTGTAGGTACACGGGGGTATGACACGTACTGGGGTGGGGGTGGGGCTCGAACGTACTGGGGTGTACATAGACGGTGGTACGACACGTACTGGGGTGGGGGGGTGTACATTGACGGTGGTACGACACGTACTGGGGTGGGGGTACGACTGGAACGTACTGGGGTGTACATAGACGGTGGTACGACACGTACAGGGGTGGGGGGTGTACATTGACGGTGGTACGACACGTACAGGGGTGGGGGGGTGTACATTGACGGTGGTACGACACGTACAGGGGTGGGGGGGTGTACATTGACGGTGGTACGACACGTCCAGGGGTGGGGGTACGACTGGAACGTACTGGGGTGTAGGTACACGGGGGTATGACACGTACTGGGGTGGGGGTGGGGCTCGAACGTACTGGGGTGTACATAGACGGTGGTACGACACGTACTGGGGTGGGGGGGTGTACATTGACGGTGGTACGACACGTCCAGGGGTGGGGGTACGACTGGAACGTACTGGGGTGTAGGTACACGGGGGTATGACACGTACTGGGGTGGGGGTGTGGCTCGAACGTACTGGGGTGTAGGTACACGGGGGGTGCGACACGTACTGGGGTGGGGGTACGACTGGAACGTACTGGGGTGTACCTGGACGGGTGGGGGTATACATATACGGGGGGTACGTGTCGGACGTACGGGGGCTGGGGGGAGTGTTGGGCGCGTATGCGGGCACATGTCTCCATGGTTGCTATAGGTGTTCGGTGCAGACGGTGTTTTTTCCATACGGTTGTACGCTCGGACGCACGGGATGGATCGTGATTCCTCGGTCGGACTTGGCTTTTCACGTTTGTAAGGTAAATCGTCCGAGGACGTGTCGGACACATTTTCCGACCCGAGTACGTGTGGGGAATGATTCCCAGTGCGGTTCGTATGGACTTTTTACCATGCGAATCGTGATTGCCAGTTCGTACGGCACTTGTACGATTCGTACGGTAAAAAGACCCGATACGAGTCGCACGGGGGAATTTTTTGCCGGATCGTGATCGGCACCTATGTCATTTTAATGCTACAACGTTGTAGAGCAGATGGAAGAAAATTGGAAACTAAAATTAAGAACTTACAAAGCAGTAGCAATTATTTTCCACGATGGACCTTCAACAACACCTGGGCACTATACTGTATATTTAAAGTGCAATAAAGGATGTACACATAGTAATGATGCCCATTTAGAATTCAAATGTCGGTTGCCCTATGAATTACCAAATCCATATCAAATATTTTTGATGTCAAAGTTCTGAAAACATAATTCGGCCTATTTAGAAGATGGCAACATAAATTAATGAGTTTATTTTGGATATTTTCAATACAAACAATTTCAGAAACATCATTCGGCATATTAGGAAGATGTCAATATGAATTAAGAAGTTTATTTTGGATATTCTCAATGCAAATGTTTTTGGAATCATCATTTGGCATATAGGGAAGATGTCAACAATTAGGTGCCTATTCCGATCCTGTTGTCCGACTCGTACCCGGGAAAACCACCTTACAAACTCGCAAGTACGATTCGTACAGAAATACCATTTCCGTACGAGTCGTACAAAACACCGACCGGCTAAAAAATACCCACAATTCCGATCCGGGACATCGCGTACGTGACGTCCGGACGGAGTCAGGCAGCGTTTTACGGACCAGCAAGTACGATTTGTGCCTACGTCACGCCGCACGTAGCATTTTTTACGGGAGCCAAAAACTGCTGGGAAATTGAGGACGACGCGAACAAGGAGCACCGGTACGCGACGAACAGCCATGGACCCCATCCTACGTGTCATCCCGGCCCTCCTAGCCAACGACCTGGTGCACCGAAACCGCCGCAGACGCCGCAGAAGGTCAGAACAACACCCATGGGCAAAGGGGTGGGGGAGGCGAGGGGCAGGAAACATAACCCCCCCAAGTTAAAACATATATATCCTGCACATAACTTACCCCATGGTCTGGTCACTTCGGGGGGCGTGTCAACCAATCCCACGTACCGCCACAACGGAAGTGGACGTGGACGCGTACCCGTCACCACTACAATCGTGGTACGGCCCGTACCCACGCTCTGGGGGTGTGGGTACGGGCCGTACCACCATTGTAGTGGTGATGGAGGTGTATGTGCCGTACCCACACTGTGGGGGCGTGGGTATGGGTTGTGTCACCATTGGGGTGGTGATGGAGGGGTACGCGCCATACCCACGCTGTGGGGGCGTGGGTACAGCCCGAACCACCAGTGGAGTGGTGATGGTGAGGTATGTGCCGTACCCACGCCCCACAGCGTGGGTACCGCGCGTACCCCTCCATCACCACTCCATCACCACTCCACTGGTGGTACGGGCCGTACCCACACCCCCCAGAGCGTGGGTACGGCCGGTACCACCATTGTAGTGGTGATGGAGGTGTACGCGCCGTACCCATGCTGTTGGGGCGTGGGTATGGCGCGTACCCCTCCATCACCACTCCACTGGTGGTATGGGCCGTACCCACGCCCCCCAGAGCGTGGGTATGGCCGGTACCACCATTGTAGTTGTGATGGAGGTGTACGCGCCGTACCCACTCTGTGGGGGTGTGGGTACAGCCCGTACCACCAGTGGAGTGGTGATGGAGGGGTACGCGCCGTACCCACGCTCTCATAGCGTGCGTACGGCGCGTACCCCTCCATCACCACTCCACTGGTAGTATGGCCCATACCCACGCCCCCACAGCATAGGTATGGCGCGTACACCCTATGAATGCAGGGTTAGGGTCCGTCCCACCTGTACCCCTACGGCACCAGTACAGAATGGATACAAGGCGTACACACGCCACGAATGTTGGCATAGGGCCTGTTGTAGCATATAAGCAGTATATTGGTGTGTGTGTATGCACAGGACAGCAGTGTACTGACATATGAGGGGTGGGTGCATGTCACTCCCAGCAGTGCCCAGACATATGAGGGGTGGGTGCATGTCACTCCCAGCAGTGCCCATACAAATGAGGGGTGGGTGCATATCACTCCCAGCAGTGCCCAGACATATGAGGGGTGGGTGCATATCACTCCCAGCAGTGCCCAGACATATGAGGGGTGGGTGCAGAGGACTCCCAGCAGTGCCCAGACATATGAGGGGTGGGTGCATATCACTCCCAGCAGTGCCCAGACATATGAGGGGTGGGGCATGTCACTCCCAGCAGTGCCCAGACATATGAGGGGTGGGTGCATGTCACTCCCAGCAGTGCCCAGACATATGAGGGGTGGGAGCATGTCACTCCCAGCAGTGCCCAGACATATGAGGGGTGGGTGCAGAGGCCTCCCAGCAGTGCCCAGACATATGAGGGGTGGGTGCATATCACTCCCAGCAGTGCCCAGACATATGAGGGGTGGGTGCATGTCACCCCCAGCAGTGCCCAGACACATGAGGGGTGGGTGCATCATCGTCAGATGTCCACAACTCCATGGGTCCATGAACGCATCCCCAATGTGCGACTATGTTGAGAGTGCCATATCAACACATCACTGACAGCAGTGTCCCACTCCCATGAGGATGGATGTCATTCCCCCACTGCATGACACACCACATGTGGGTGCGATGACAAATGACACATGCATACTCACCCCTTGCGGAGGCTGCACAATACACACACTGAGATCATGTCAAAAGACTGTATAGTCATGTGAAACCCACTAAACTAAGAGAGCCAAAGGGAACACACACTGTCACGCACATTCCAGGACTGATAGGAATGTAAAGGTGCTGGCACAGCCACCAAGTTGTTGTCTCCCATGGAAGGAATAGGGTGGACCACCCAATGATACAATGCCCACAATTGTCAGTCAGGTGACCAAATACCCTGCAGAACAAGTACCATATGTGTGCTAGGCTGGGAGTACACACATGCATAGTGCGGAAAAGGGACCATTTCCCCATGGAGGCATGGCAACATGTACAAGTACAGTGACTACCAAGGATGGCAGAGACAATGCAGGCGGACACATTGCTGAGCAGGCATGGACATAGTTGAAGGGATCCATCAGCCACCAAGAGAATGTAGACACAGGTCAGCACAACAATGGTGCAACTCCCTGCAGGGAAGATGTCAGGTGCCACAGAGGAAGGAACACTCCTTGGGACAATGTCTCAAAACACAAAGAGCATACACGACCAAAGAATCATTGCAGAGACCTTGTGATGCCACGCAGATACCAGGGTCCATCCCATGAGCAGCAGACTACTACATTTCCCAGATACCCAACACATGATCACCACCCCAACTCATGGAGCATCAGCACCAACATCAATACCTGAAAAGCAATTGTGTGCAAAGTAAAACAAAATGCTTTATTCAGCATGAAAACAAAAAGTAGAAAAGGACACTATTTACAAAGGCAATAGGCCAGTCCAGACACGAAGTCCTGGGGGGGGGGGGGGGGCACATGGCCATGCGTCTACCCTAGCTTGCCTGCACATCAGATACCTCTGGTTGATCGACTGGGGTGGGGGCATCATGTGGGGAAGGACCAGGCACCGCAGGGACAGGAGGGGGTAGGGCAGGTGTTGGAGGTGCAGGGACAGACGACTCCATCACAGGGGGTGGGGCAGCGCCAAAGGTGGAGGTCAGTACTGCGCTGCACACGTCCGCAGGATCTTGCAGCGTCTCCCCTGCACCCGAAGGAACCACAGGCCCCAAGGAGGGGGCGGGCGTCGGAGGGATGGGTTGCAGCGCTACTGGGGGAGGAGGTGGACAGGGAGGGGGACTCTACTCCCCTACCCGTGGAGTGCCTTGCCCGTTTGCACGCAGGTGAAACAGTGGGGCTGAGGCCCAGCACAGCCAAGTAGGTCTCCTTCTCAGACTGTGGGGCAGGGGAGCCAAGGGGAGTGACATCGGAGGGACTGGGGAGTGAGGCATGCGGACTCCTACTGTGGCTGCGTGTCCGCCTGTGTGTCCTAGACCCAGTGGGTGTGCCTTCTTCCCCCTGAGTGTGCGTGACAGGAGGTGTGCGCTTGCCCTTCCCTGTTGGTGTGCTGCCTGTGTCCGGGATGGTGCCTGCCTGGGAAGGTGTGTGTGTGCTTGGGACAGGAATGGGAGTGGGAAGTGTGGATGGCGCAGGGGTAGGTGGGGGGACGGAGCGCTGCAGGAGACTCACTTCTGCCTTCAGTGACGAGTCCATGGACCTCAGCAACATCCGTTGGTCAGACATCGCTGATGACATGCCCTCCATGTATGACACCATCTGTGTCAGCAGTCTGGTGTGGCCATGGAGGACAGTCAGGATCGATGTCTACCCAACCTGCAACTGCCGCTGAATGTCCACAGACTCGGCAGTGAGGGCAGCAGGGGAGACAGGGACAGGGGGTGCGGTGCCTGGCACGAAGGAGACACGTTGTTGCCCTACACGGTCAGAAGGGACCCGAGCAAGTGGGAGGGCGGTGATGGGAATGGATGGGGCGGTGACAGTTGCAGTGCTGCTGCCAGCTGTTGGAGCAGCCTCCGCCCACTCAGGGAGTTCAGCCTCGGACCTGTCTGCGTCGTAGTCGGTGGTGGTACTACCCAGGTCCTCCGCCGCACTCCCCTCGCCCTCCGTGCCACTTGATGCTGCCGACTCGCCAGGTGTGGTGGCACTGGTGCTTGATCCCTCCTCCACGTCCGTGCAGGTGTCTCCCTCGGTGTCCCCCGATGATGCTGTGGGCAAGGTGAAGAGACAGGAAATAATCAGTCACCTGTGTACATCTGACACATGAGTCCAAACTAAATAGGTCACAGTGCATACCATGAAAAGCATCATGAGGAACATCTAGAATACCCAGCACATATGTAAGCCCTGCACTCCCCAGTTGGTTCACCCAACATGCCCCCTGAAATAATGAAAATCAGGACACCACAGCAAATAACTGGATATCTAATTATACAGAGAAGCTAGTGTCTGTGAACAGTGGAGCACAGGCAGACCATGACGGCATGCCACCTCCTGGTCACTGTGAACGAAATAGTATTGGTGCACCCAATGCCAAATAACAGACGCCAATGCTGAAGGGGTCCCCACACTCATAGACCTGTGAATACTGTAGAAAAGCAAATGTAATACTATCTGATCCATTGGGAAGCACAAAACTTTACACAATTGACATATTTGGAATGTGTGAATTTCCCACCTGTGGAACAGAACACACATGCATGAATATCAGAAGTCACACAAGGAGGTGCACACAAAACTACATTTACACAGTCATAGTATGAGCTGCCCGCATAATGGCAAGAAGCCAATGTTAAGAAGAAATGTGGTATCAGGAAGTAAACATACATGGCACCACGGTGGTCGGGATGACTTGACACCGGTAAGTTGCCTTCAGCAACAACCAAGGATTAACCCAAATGCTAACACACTGTGGGAACATGGATATGTATAAATCCTAAACAACTTTTGGCCTGAAATGTACCCATGTTCTAATTGTGCCAGCGTGTACCACAAAAGTGTAAAAGTGGTACTTGTGCACTCCCTTGGGAGACCTCTGTCATGCAGGCACATCATTGTCCTTCACAAAAATCAAAGTGAAGCATATAAACTATTGGGACATGTTGACAAGTGCAGTGAGTGCCAGGGCACATGCCGTCTTGAATAACAACTTAAAACATGCCACCTGTCACGTGGCCATCCGTACCATGATGACACAGTTGGCAACACATCTGACACACTACCTGTAATGTGGAGTGGCACACATGTCCAGACACAGGACAATGCATTAGCAAATGGCCCTGAAATTGTGTTGGAATAAGGAGCACCTGCACTGAGGAGACACCCTTATGTGAACGAAGAATGTCCACACAGATGTCAGCACACACAGACTGTAGGACCTGGGGTCACCGGGCCCTAAGGGGGTAACGTGACTCGAGCGGTTGGGCACCCGAAGGCTTAAGTGTGAAGCAACCATACAGCAAATACATCCCCTGAAGCAGGAAGCGCACGCAATAACTGACACCACACAGGATGTTCAATGAAAATCAATCAGTTTATCTAGTTCAGATTAGGTTCAAAGGTAATTCATTAGGTTCTCACTGGCATTACCAGTATACATTCAAAAGCATTTAATTACACTTTAAATTGGCAACACCTAAATACAGTAAAACGACAGGTTCAAAAGCATTTCATTATGACTCAATGGCTATACCTGAATACACTAAACCTGGTATGGAACCCAAGCGCGTCACCTGGTGATCCTGCGGGAGCGTCAAACATAGAGGTTAAACATGGCGCTGCGCATTTCACACTAATAGCGCTTCAAAACAAGGCCTGGAAACATAGCGCTACACATAGCAATCTAATCGCGCTTCAAATCAGGGCATGGAAACATAGCGCTACACATAGCCAATTAATAGCACTTTAACTCAGGCTCTAGGAACATAGCGCTACACATATCAAATTAATAACACTTTAACTCAGGCTCTAGGAACATAGCGCTACACATATCACAGGGATAGCACCTCAATCTTGGCTCCCAACATAGCAAGTTAACAGCGCTTCTGAAACATGGCATCTAACATAGCGCTGCAGAACTGGGCATTACAATGTAGCCTGCCACATGGCATCGCCTTGGCGCATTAAACCTGGCAGGGTATGGCAGCACTAGCCTGGTAAATCACTGCAGCGTGGGCCAACTTAACACTGGGGCGCTAAATAGACGCGATCCCCACAGTGCTAACCATTCTATCACCGGCGCGCTAGACCTCACAGTCACTGAGGCGCTATCATCGGGTGCCCTCCTCGGAGCTATCAGCAGGACAGCGCTCCCCTTGCAGGGGATAGCAGCGCTCCACCGGGTAGGAAGTCCCAGCGCTCTCCTGGTAGGCAGTCCCAGCGCTTCTCGGTCCGGGGTGAGAGGGGGCCAAAGAAGGAACGGTGGGTCCCCCCTGGGGGAGGGGCGTGCTTCGGTCTTCTCGTGGGCCTACCCGCCCTCTTCCCCGGGGGGTTACCTTGGTCAATGATCCCTCGCGGCTCCTGGTGAAGGGCTCCTCCTTCTTGGGGCAGGCGAGGCGGGCACTCCTGGAATCCTCCCGGCGATGTCCGGGACGACGGGGATAGCACTGTGGTAAATAATTTAATTACCGGGACTTAATTTGATACAGAAAAATAATAAAAATAGCTCAGTAAAATAAGAGGCAAAATCCGTGATATTAGAGGTTCGGAATGGGCTTTATTCCAATGGACGATTCGAATCGTTGACTCCAGGTTCCATCACCACGGAGGTTCAGGAAGTGAAGTACATACTTTATTGATAAGTAATCACTTTTATACAATAGGCATTACAGTGAAGCAAATGCAGGAGGCGTAACAATTGATAGTAGAGATAAAACATACATGCGTAGCAAAAGTGGGCGTAACTGGGTGTAACTAAAGAACGTCATCAGGTATGATGTCATAATAGGGTGGTTCCATGAAAGAATTTCGCAATGTCAGCAGAAATACTTGGCAGAAATGCGCGCGCAGCAGCATGACGTATGATTGACGTGCGACTAGGGGGTGAAGGGGATTTGACATTTAACTCTACATGTGGCGACAGATGTCTGGAGGGTCAAGTCAACCTTATCCCAAATCATATCTAACATCCTATGTTTAAAGAACTATGTTATCCAAAAGAGAGGTCTCTTAGAGTAGAATCTTATTCTATACTGACTATACTGACTGTTAGTGCGTGTACAAGCGTCTAAGTGTCTACACTAGATGCGAGGGCAGAAGTCTTCCATAATAATAGGACTATGAATTACTTGCATAAAGACAGAGAAGCCGGGCTTTTGCTCGGTAGCTGGAAGAATGTTTACTTAAACTACTAGACAGGAATGCATTGGGCAGGGAGCGATGCAGATAATTTCGAAGGTGAAATACAGTTTTTGGCAGGCAACAAGCTGATGTCAGGCACCGTGAGCCGCGCAGGGAATGAGACAAAGTTCACGGTCACAGATGCAGGCTCAGACTGGAGCTTTCAGAGGCAGAAGGCAGGAAAAGCTTGATGGCAGAATCAGGGCCTACTCGCCTGAACTGTAAAATGGCATAAGTGAACCATATAAAGCCGGTGGCCTTTCATACTTAGGAATGGAATATCCGGCCTATTCATGGCGGATCTGAAAGAGGACGTGTTGACGGTGGACGCACATGTGTTTGCGTCTTCATAACTGGAACTGGAGGGAACATACATGTACTTATGATTCATACATGAAACCGTTGGGGTCCAAGATAGGGGACATAACTGATCAGAAAAATCCATATTTCCACATTCCCTCCTTGTCCCCTACTTGCCCATCAAGAGATATCAATCTTCATCAATCCATTGATCTGTTCATATAGCATCATTTGTTCTTCTTTTTTCTTCTGGGACGAACGAAATCTTGGTGGTGGAATACACGATGTGGCACACAGACCACAGATCGCTGGTCCACATTGTAGACATAGACAGCAACTGAATAGTATGAGAAAGCCAATACCTAGGAGGGATAGGACCTTCCATCCAAAGGTAGATAATACACTCCAAAACCAACCGGACCAAGTCCAGGTGCCTGGATTCTGGTGTATCTGGCTTACAATCTTATGAAGGCGGGTTATGGCTTTATATACAGATGGCGAATTTTCTGGTATGAAAATGCAACAACTTGATCCGATGACCCTACAAGCTCCGCCCCTATCGGCCAGGATGACGTCAAGGACAAGACGATTTTGAAGCACAACAATCCGCATAGCAGACTGCTCTTCTGTTAAATTGCCTAAGGCGGAAATAGTTTCGTTCACTACTGCTTCAAGGGTTCTAGTTAATCTACGTATCAGCTTACTATTAGTAACGGTACCTATATAGGGAAAGAGACCTTTATTGAAATCTGTGTATTTTTCCCATGCTGTTTCAGTGTAATCGACTATTGGGAGATCTCTCCTTTCTCTATTGTGTACTAAATGAGTATTTCTGTGATAATCAGGAGGAGCTAGGAAAACAGGTGGCAAAAGGAATCCGATGTAGCAGGTACCATCCCAATCTAGAGGCAGACGTATATATGCCGTCTGACCACATATAAAATAGGAATGGCGGGAAGCTCTAAATGTCGACTTGCCTTGATCACTAAATTCTATTACAGTGGTGCATCTACTATGGCCCATATGTATGGAACCATTCTTTCTTACACATAATTCACCTTTTACTGGAAATACTGACATGGCGGGTAAAATTGGAGTAGCTTCGGATTCGACATTCAAGATCAAGAGATTAAGCGTAAAATTACCTAATCCATATACTTCATTTTCTAGATCAGTTCCTGTTCTTTTGGGAAGTCCCTCCTTGTTGGGGTGGCAGACTTTAAGTAAAACTAAGTTCAGATTTCCCCATACCCCGTTGTCTTGATAAACTGCGGAGTTCGAATCTTGGGAATTAATTAAACTAAACCATGCTCCACAGGAGCCGTTGTGTGTGAACGGGTATGGAAAGAGAGGTAGAATTCCTTTATAATTCTGATAGGGAGGGAGTCGGCCACATATCCAACAATTTGTAGCATTGCTAACCTGATGGGAATGATGTAACATACTAATAAACGTGTTATTGCGCAGCGCAAATCTATATGACAATTCATGCGGAGGTAATTCACTAAAAGAATGTTCAGCAGTAACATTATAAACATGTCTAGAAATAGGATAACATATGTGCAACAATATACTTGCAGTAATTATTAAAAGACTTAGGAAAAACAGAATTAATAACGTCACTGTGCAATGACTACGCAGTGATTTACAGTACGCATGTCGTTTCAGCTTTATCCTTTTGTTTCTTTCTCTGTACAGGTCTATGGGATACATGTCAGAGACAAATTCGACCGCTTCACCTTGGAGAGGACTTAAACAATCAAATTGCCTGACTGGTTAGACCTGAGTTTTAGTTTATTTAGTTCACGACTATTCAATTCAACCAAAGGAAGTTTAGAGTCACTCGGGGAAGACACGCAAGGTGTGTCGTTTACATCTGATGGTAGTCCATGAAATTTCTTGATATGACTTGAATGTATCCAGCCTTTTCGACCCTCGATCTTCACGGCTGTCCTCGTCGTTAGCAATACGAGCTGAGGCGACCTCCACCTAGGATCCAGCTGAGACTTCCGATCAAAGTTCCTCACTAAGACCAAATCTCCTGGAATTACGTCATGGGGTTTCACCTCAGTGTTGTCGGGAAAAGCTGCAGCTACCTGTGAACGACAAGATTGTAGTGCAGACATCAAGGAAGCCAAGTAATCTGTCAGCATATTACAGTCAATATCAGTTATTTTGCGTGGTATAGGCGTCCCCCACATATTTGGTGGTCTACCGAAGATCACCTCATAAGGGGATAGCCCTGTTCGAGAGTGTGCTACCATTCTCATGTAAAAGAGTGCAACGGGTAAAGCTACTACCCAGTCGACACCTTTCTCTCTACAAATTTTGGACAATCTAATTTTCAGGGTCTGATTATGTCTTTCCACGAGACCTGCTGCCTCGGGGTGTCGGACACAGTGAAACTTCCACTGATAACCTAACAAAAGTGAAACGTGTTTCATTAGTTCGGATGAGAACGGCTGGCCGTTATCTGAGTAGACAACACGTGGTAAACCGTACCGTGGGAAGAATTCTCGAACTAACTGTTTGGCAGTAGTCGGGGCAGTGTAATCTGAAACCGGGTATGCCTCTGTCCAACGGGAAAGAGCACAGACAACTACGAGAACATATTTGAATCCTCGACATCGTTCCATCTGGATATAATCCATCTGGAGGACTTCAAAAGGGTGATCAGGAGGCTGAAATCCACCCTGTTCTACGGGAATGCTTTTTCCTGGGTTAAACTGACAACAGATCATACAGGTACGGACTTTTTGTTTAGCTGCTGCTCGTAAATATTTGTTGAACCAAATGTGTTGGATGCTGTCTAGCATAGCTTTTTCTCCTAGATGTGCTGGACTATGTACAGTGTTAATAATGACTTGGACCATTGAATCAGGAAGGAACCACACAGATTTTTCCTTCGTCATCCATCCTTGATCCGTTTGGATCCCTCCTAATTCAGTCCATTTCTTTATTTCGTCTGGAGTAGCATGTGTCTGTATGTCAATTACGTCAAGAGCAGGATCCTTAACCATCATGCAATGTGTTGGTGTCGGGACTATTGTCTTTGTCATGTCGGATGTTTGAGTTTGAGCAGTCTGTTTAGCTGTTCTGTTAACTAGATCATTGCCTTGAGAAATGATATCAGTAACTTTCGTATGAGCTTTACATTTCATAATTGATATTGCAGTGGGTAGATGTATTGCATCTAATAAGGCATGAATGAGGGGTCCGTGCTGAATGTGGGCACCGTGAGAAGTTAAATAACCTCTCTCTCGCCACAGCACGCCGAAGTCATGTACAACTCCGAATGCATAACGTGAATCAGTGTATATGTTGACTCTTTTATTTGTGGCTTGAATACAGGCTTGTGTCAGAGCGATGAGCTCTGCTGCTTGAGCGGACAAGGTATTTATACAATTTGTTTCAATGATTTCAGCGTCTGTTGTGACTGCATAAGCGGCCACTAACTCTCCTGTACCTGTTCTCATACATGAACCATCTACATACAACGTCAGGTCTGGGTCTGACAATGGAACGTCTGTCAAATCTTGTCTGGGTTTCGTCGTGATAGTGATAACTTCAATACAATCATGTGCAAGTGGGTCTGTTCCATTTACAGGTAACAGTGTGGCAGGATTCAATGTACTACAACGTCTGATTTGTATATGTGGCTGAAACAATGTTAATTCGTAACCGGTGAGTCGTGCTATAGTCAAGTGTTGTGTTTGTGTGCGGTTCAAAAGAACCTCTACTGCATGTGGTACTTGTACTGTCAATGGATGTCCTAATACTATGGTATCGCTTTGTCTGATTGCTAAAGCTGTTGCTGCCACTGATTTTAGGCATGCAGGCAAAGCCTGAGCTACGGGATCTAATGTACTAGAAAAATAAGCACATGGTTTGTGTGATCCTGCTTGTTCCTGTGTGAGTACAGACAAGGCAGTACCTTCGCGTTCTGTAACAAAGAGTGTAAACTGTTTATTGTAACATGGTGTTGCTAGGACAGGTGCTTGACATAAAGCTTTCTTTAAACTTTCAAAAACGTGTGTATGTTCCTGAGTCCAAGGGAGGACAGTCGATGTGGCTGCCTCCTGTGTTGTCAATTGAATGAGTGGTTTTGCTAGAAATGCATACTGAGGGATCCACTGCCTACAATATGAAGTGAGGCCTATGAAAGCCCGCACCTCCTTTTGTGTCTTGGGTATTGGCATATTTGCAATTAGCTGGATGCGATCTGGTGTAAGCTGCCTTCCCTCCTTGGACAGCGAGTGACCAAGGTAAACAACTCGCTGGACACAGAATTGCAGCTTAGAAGGGGACACCTTGTGCCCCTTTTCGGCCAAAAATTGTAATACCGTCAGTGATGCTTTCTCACATTCAGGTTCGTTTTTAGCGGTGATCAGCAGATCATCGACATATTGAAGCAGGGCAGTGTTGACTGGCATGTGGATACTGTCGAGTTCTCGTTTCAGTGCTTGGATATAGATGCTGGGGCTTTCTGTAAATCCTTGAGGTGCGCGTGTGAATTTAAAGCTACGTCCATTTAAACTAAATCCGAACAAGTATTGGCTTTCCGGATCTATTGGGACGCTGAAAAAGGCATTCTTGAGATCAATTACAGTAAAGAATGTTGCTCCGGAATCAATAGCTGTCAGTAATGACGAGATATCTGGGACCACAGGGAATTGTGGCACAATGCATTTGTTCAATTCGCGCAGATCAATAACCAATCGATATACTGGCGGGGCCTTTGGATCTGTTCGTTTAAGAATCGGAATTATCGGGGAATTACATACATTGGAGTCTGTTTCCACAACCACTCCTTGGGCAATGAGCTCGTCAATGATTTGTAGTAAAGCCACTACAGCATCTGGTGGTAACTTGTATTGTCGCATTCGTGGTAGTACCACTCCTGCCTTTAGTGTAACTCGATATGGTGTAATATTCATGCAACCCACATCAGTAGGGCCTTGTGCCCATAAATGTGTAGGTAAAGTCTGCAGTCGGGGATCCATGTCTCGAGACACATAGTGACCTTTGAAATCACGTAAAAACAATCTTACTCCTTCCGGAGAACAACATATTATAGCTCCTAGAGCTTTCAGTGTTTTTATACCTAACAAGTTTTCTGGACATGATTTAGTAAGCAATAAATCTGTAGTTCGGGTTAAGGGTCCTATCGTAAGTGGAAGAGGCTGTGATACTTCATTAACAATAGGTTTTCCTGAAAAACCAAGGGAAATATTCTGTGAGCCTGAGAGGGGTGCCCCTGGAACTTCACTACGTTTTATAGTTGTTCGACTTGCCCCTGTATCAAGTAAAAATTTTCTATCTTGGCCTAATAGTTCACTATGTACATAAGGTCCTTCTTGGTCTACAGGGACCTCGATAAGGGGTAAGTCAACTTCCCTCTCTAGGCTGGTTCATGCGTATCGTTGATAATCAGGATAGTCATACTGTGCGGTCTGGTACAGCTGTCGTGTCGTGGTTTGTGTGGCAGCAACAGGCAGCGCTGGTGCAGCTGGCACAAACTGTATAGACTGTTGTGGAGCTGGCATGGACTGTGCATGCTGCGGTGCTCCTTGTTCATTCTGATCCTGTCTAGGTGGCCGTGGTCTTTCTTGTGTTTTACCTGTGGCGATATTATGCTTCAGGACTGGGCAATCGTGTATATAATGACCTGGTTGTTTACAATAGTTGCATGTCCCTTTTACAGGTCCTGCTGAATCACCGGACTGTGTCGTACCCTTTTTATGACCTTCAGCTGGAACTGTCTGGGAGACTAGCATTTTCATTTTTGTGTCTTTCATGCGTTTCTGTTCATGTTCTTGTTCCTCTCTAATTCTATTGTAATGGTACTGTAACATTTGTAACATTTGTGATGGTGTATTACCTTGCCAGGTACTCTCGAATTTTAATACTCTATTCTTCACCTGGGGCAAGGAATTTTCAACTAATTTTGTCACAAACAGATGTGGGTATGACTCGCTACTTGCTTTTATACCACTATTTATACAATAACATTTTTCGAATCGGGCATAGAAATCACTAGTGTCTTCATCTTGCTTTTGTTTACAGGCTGAGATTGCACCCCAGTCTTCCTTTTTCGTGGTTAATAAACGTGGCAGTACCTGTACTAGTAAACCTGGTAGTGCTTTAGTTTTATCCCCAAGCCCCGAACCTGGACCTCGGGCCTTTGCTTCATTTTCTAATGCTGTCCAGTCTATCTTTTGGTCTCCCACCTCCCACTCTTTTTCCTTGAGTTTTTCATAAATGCCAGCAGGCATTAATACCTTTAATATTGTCATAATGTCGGGATAGGTATACTCTCCCATGAGTAACATGTCTTTAATTTCTCGGTGAAAACCCGCTGGGTCTTTGTCATGACTGGGTACCACTTTCTTCATTTCTAACAATTCTATTTTTGATATCGGCGTATATACATATACACGTTTAAACTGATTGTCCTCGCCCTTTATTGGGTGTACTTCTCGTAAGGGATTCTGTCTGTCCATGTAATACGTCGTTCTTTCCTTGATGGGCAGTGAGACATGTTCTGGGCATACAAAAAGAATGTACTGCTTTCTTGATTCTAGTATTTCTCTAATTAACTTAGTACCTGAACCTCTCCATCTATTCGTGAGTAATTCAGTCAATATATCAGGTAAAGGACCAGGATCGGAATGTTGGCTTTTATAAAGTATAAGAAGTTGTTGAATCATATAAATCCCAGCTAAACGCTGTTCATCTGGGGTGAGGTTCAAAAATGTGTGTGCTACATTATCATCACCATATTTTCCGGGACTGTCAACCCAATGAACGGCTGACCTGGCTAATTCTTGTTCATCCATAGAATCGAGTAAATGATAACCCCTTCGTTCTCGGAGTAATTTGTCAGCGGCTTGGAACGAATGCTCGGGGGACCTTATATTTATTATAGGTGTTTGGAAATTCCTGTTATTATCTGGACATGTCGGACGTATCGGGTCAGTGAAACATCTAGTACTATTACAAGATCTTCCTTTACCTACATAGGCTATGGTTTCTGACTGTCCTGTGGGCAGTCCTGATCCTTCCTCCTCCTCATTTGGTTCAAACTGGTCTACCGCTAATCTCTCTTCGTGTAGGCGTTCTATTTCTTTACGGATCTTTCGGCACATGGCTATTATACATTTTTGCCTATAATGTCTCCCTTCTGATATATTCTGGCTCCATCTGGTAAGGGTTTGCATTATTTCCGGATCTACCCCCGGTCGGTCTTGATTTCTGATTACACAATGTATGAGGAAACGTAACAGTTCCCCCTGTATCTCCACTTTCTGGTATTCCATAGCTCTGTTAATACATTCAGAATCTCGCCCTGTTTGGACAAAATGATATATATTGTCTAGATGCATAGTCATTCCTGGTAGCTTTCCTAAATACACCGCAGCTCGTCTGATACGTAATGATGCCAGGATCATTTCGTCCTCTTTTCCGGGCACAGGGTCATATCTACAATCTACAAGAAGTTCCTTAAGCGTGCGGGAATTTATGAGTTTGGGGGTACGTGGATGTGCTGATTCTTGAAAAGTAAGTTTATTTATTCTGGGTGGCGTAGAAAAAATGTTGGTAGCACCTCCGGTAGCCCCGTCTGGGGTATCGGGCGTGAAAGGATTCGTTGAACGCGATACAGCAACTATAGGTGTGGACACACCTGTAGAAGCAGCTGTAGGAACAGATGTGGAAACAGATGTGCTTGCCGGAACTTGTGTCAGGATTTGATGCTGTAGGGATACAGATACAGGATCTTGGCGTTGAACCTCCCCGGCAGACGGTCTATGTGGGGCGGGGTTAGCATACTCGGGAGCTGCTTCATCTAAATATGAGGAAAGAAAAACATCTTCTGCTGTTCTAGGATGCCCCTTAGGATGCATTTTTATTGGGAACAATGGGGGTGGCAAGTCTTTTGGTATCTCCGGAGTAGCCTTAGGTAATCCCTCGGCCAGAAGGGGATACATACCATTCATAAGGGCATTTCTTTGTCTGTCTACTTGTTCTGATTTCACTCGTGTACCTTCTTCAATTAATAGATTTTCTCGGACTTTATTTGAATTTTCCTTACTCTTCTCTTCCTGTCTACGTGCTTTTTCTGTACGTCTATACGATTCTTTACGCCATAATTCAATGGCGTCTTTCTGTGATTGTCTAGCTTTCCTTTTCCATAATTCTTCCTCTACTTTCACGATGCAATCTGCATCCCAGGTCCCAGCTGCGGGCCACCTCTGACTTTCTGGTAATTCCTTAGTGTAGTCTACCCATAGATCAAGAAATAATATGGCGTCTAGGCCATGTTTATGATACATGAAGTACCCTGGAGTGTCCCTAGGAGGAATGGGAACAGCTTCTTCGAGTACCCCTTTTCTAGTTGTGATCTGTCTTAGTTTCGAAAAGAGCGGCATATTGAGAACTGATCTGATACTTGGTCTTGAACAAACTTAATACAATAAACACAATAATGAACAGTCATTCACACCACAATATGCAGGACGTATTAACACATTTAACATTTAACGTTTTAAATGAGCAACAATGATGATGACGATCTAAAAAAACTTAATCACAAAACATAATCCTCGGCATTAACTGAATTATTCTGAATTTATATACTTGATATACTAGATATACTGCTAAACAGTACAGATACACTGCTAAAACAGTGCAGACCGGATTTGTGTACCCAAACCCGTCTGGACCGGCACAACTTATGTGCACGCCAGAACGCCTCCCCAGTAATGGTACTCACCGGGTAGCTCGGAACGGAAGGCCTCGGAACGGAACTGAACTGAACTGGACTGGACTCGACTCGAAAACTTCGGAAACTTCGGAACATCGGAAACCTCGGAACTTCGGAACTTCGGAACTTGGTGGGCCTCTGTATACCTCGGATCTTGCTCTCTCAGCTAGGCTCGGGTCGGGATACTTCGCACTTCTCACCGCCTCGTCTGGGTGTTGATCGCAGCCTCAGTCGCCCCCGCTTGACCGGAGGGAGATACAGGAAATCCTGCTGGTACGCGTTGTTGTCCGTCCAGCTGTGGCAGGAGACCGGGCCTGCAACGCACCGCCGGCGCGTGAGATGAGAAAGTGTCCCTGTTCGGGCGCCATTCATGTGGTAAATAATTTAATTACCGGGACTTAATTTGATACAGAAAAATAATAAAAATAGCTCAGTAAAATAAGAGGCAAAATCCGTGATATTAGAGGTTCGGAATGGGCTTTATTCCAATGGACGATTCGAATCGTTGACTACAGGTTCCATCACCAAGGAGGTTCAATTGATAGTAGAGATAAAACATACATGCGTAGCAAAAGTGGGCGTAACTGGGTGTAACTAAAGAACGTCATCAGGTATGATGTCATAATAGGGTGGTTCCATGAAAGAATTTCGCAATGTCAGCAGAAATACTTGGCAGAAATGCGCGCGGCAGCATGACGTATGATTGACGTGCGACTAGGGGGTGAAGGGGATTTGACATTTAACTCTACATGTGGCGACAGATGTCTGGAGGGTCAAGTCAACCTTATCCCAAATCATATCTAACATCCTATGTTTAAAGAACTATGTTATCCAAAAGAGAGGTCTCTTAGAGTAGAATCTTATTCTATACTGACTATACTGACTGTTAGTGCGTGTACAAGCGTCTAAGTGTCTACACTAGATGCGAGGGCAGAAGTCTTCCATAATAATAGGGCTATGAATTACTTGCATAAAGACAGAGAAGCCGGGCTTTTGCTCGGTAGCTGGAAGAATGTTTACTTAAACTACTAGACAGGAATGCATTGGGCAGGGAGCGGAGCAGATAATTTCGAAGGTGAAATACAGTTTTTGGCAGGCAACAAGCTGATGTCAGGCACCGTGAGCCGCGCAGGGAATGAGACAAAGTTCACGGTCACAGATGCAGGCTCAGACTGGAGCTTTCAGAGGCAGAAGGCAGGAAAAGCTTGATGGCAGAATAGGGGCCTACTCGCCTGAACTGTAAAATGGCATAAGTGAACCATATAAAGCCGGTGGCCTTTCATACTTAGGAATGGAATATCCGGCCTATTCATGGCGGATCTGAAAGAGGACGTGTTGACGGTGGACGCACATGTGTTTGCGTCTTCATAACTGGAACTGGAGGGAACATACATGTACTTATGATTCATACATGAAACCGTTGGGGTCCAAGATAGGGGACATAACTGATCAGAAAAATCCATATTTCCACAGCACGGGGCTCCCGGACGGGCCAGACGTGGCCGGGGAGCTCCGGAGTGTTCACCGGGGCATCCACGGATCGGGGCGGCGTTAGGCAGTCCGCCCCCGTCAGGTGACGATGGTTCTTGGCTTCGGGCCTACGCTACCTTCGCTGCTCTACGGCGGCCTTCTCTGCCCTGGGACTGCGCGACCTCGGCTGCGACGGGGCCCCGGGCTTCTCCGCGGGCCCCGGTGACGGCAGGGGGCAGTTTCCCCGCCCTGGGCCGCAGCGGCGAGTGCGCCTCAAATCCCCACACCAGGGGGGGGGCAGAAATTAAGGGGTGACTTCGGCGTCCAGCGCCTGTGACAGGACGGACTCGGGGGGGATCCCAGGCAAGGTCGGGGAGCGCAGGGGTTACAGCGCTAGTACCTGGTCGATCCCCCAGCAGTCCAGTAGGGAGTCTTTGAGAATAAGTTTCAGTCTTCAGTTTTAGCAGTAGCTTTCAGCAGTAAGCTTCAGTATTACGTCTCTGCCATCAACTTCAGTATTACGTTTCAGCAGTCTTAGTGGCGCAGTTGGTTCTCGCGCCCTTAGGAGTTCTGTTCCTCGGGGGGGGGGGGGTGAGTTGATGACTAGCTCCCTCCTAGTCCAGTTTGGCAGATGTCCCCTGGGTTTCCCTACCACTGGGCTAGATCAGTGGGTAGGACAGGATCCCTCACTCACTTAAAGGGCAGTGCCTAAACCCTGTCACCTCCAGAGGCATAAGTCCCTGCCTAGGCCCTACCGCCTAAAACTCCTGCGTGGGTTCCCCAGGTCTGCGTTGCTCCAACTGCCTAGAAAAAGTTCCCTCCCTCTGTTAAGTAGCCCTAGGGCAGGTGACCACCTCCTAAGGCGGCAAAAGTAAAACCCCACCCTTCTTCTAGAAGGTTCCAGCACATTCCAGGAGCTTCCCCACTCTAGGTATAGGACAAAAAAGGCGGGCTGGTGTCGCAACATTGTTGTTGTGTCCCAGCCAGCTCCTGGCAGCTAGGGTGCACTAGAAAGGCCACTCCGCAGTAGCAGGGGCCTGTGGCAGCCATCTTAGGGGAAGGGAGCACCTGCACCTTAACACTGATTGGCAATGAAAAGGCGCCCGGAGACCTAAGTCCAACACAAAAATGAGGGTGGAAAAAATGAGGCAAGGGAAAAAATACAGGGGAAGACCACCCTAGGGCTGACAGGTCTAACACAGACCAAACCACATAGCATCTGGAGCACACACCCGTGCCAATAATGGATGAGCAGGAAACTTGTTTTTTAACTTGTGACACATGCTGCAAAGCACAAACATGACACCCTGCACAACATGCCTGGGTCACTGCACGTTGAGTGCCTGTCCAGACAATCATCACACACTGGTCAGACCTGGCAAGGAGACATAAGGTATGGACATGTAGTCCTTGCCCGCAAAAACAACCCATACCTGAGACAATGTGATTGAGACAGCTCAAAAAGTGACACCTCTCAATCTGGGTTTACTAAAAAGTGCATCAGGAAATCCTAAATGTACTCCACATCACCTCGTGAGGCTGCCAACACATATTTGTGACACAAAACCTCAACAGATTGTTGGACATAGACACACAGGCACTGGCCAGTGTGAGGATGCAGAAGCAAAATGGGGTCAGCCTGTACAATGGGCACATGTAGCACACTTTAGATAAATACAAATGAGGCCAGGGAACAATGCCACAGAGGGAAAACTATGCTGAACACATTGAGAATGGGCACAGTGTTGGATGACACACATGATACCGAGGCAAGGGTGTCTTAGGGTACTGAAGTGGGCACACTGCTCCATGGGCCTGGAATTATCTGACTGTAACATGAGCTACCGTCCCGGCACTATGCATATCTCCCACTCAGGCACATCATGTCTGAGGCCACAACATCGGTCATGCATGCTGCAAGTCTGTTTATTTGAACACTCACACTCCTATGTTGAGACTCAGCATCAGTGCCAACTGATATGGACCCCCAAATGACTGAACAGGACAGGGCACAGGCAAGGTAACAACAAATGTCTCCGACCACACCCCCACATGATGCAGACAGCAATGTGCACTTGGATTAACCGCCAGCCTAGATGAGCATGTGCAATAGTGATTACACGCAGACCAGGGAACACATGTCAAGGAGGGGAAAGGAGGAAGAACAGCAGCGGATGACTTTGGGGAACAGGAAATGTAATGCACATATTAACCCTGCCAGTGTATCAATGCGACTGGGCACTTCCCAAAGCTGGTGACACACAACAAACACACATGTACCTACCCCCTTACTGCTGCTGCATCGCCTGTATTGCCTTCTGGTGAGTCCCCCAGCAGGAACCGGGCGATCCTCCTGGTCCAGCACCGGATGTCCTGCCAGCGTTTCCTCACCTGTGCCAGGCGCCGACTGCGACCCTCCACAGATCTCACGGCCCTGACGGCCCGCTTCCATATCTCCCCCTTCTCGTAGGTGTTTACCTGTTAGGATGACAAAGTGAGACAACATCACTACACCTGCTCCATGTCACAGAGACACACATTTGAACATCTTTAATATGTTGAACAGGGCATAGTATGCTGCCAACGAATAGCACCTTTGTCATAGGGACATTAGGCTCAGTGGAAGCCCCAATGCACTACATGGCATTGAAAGTACACAGGTGGCATGAGGGGTGCGACACACTGCCTGATCATGGCACACACTGGACATCACAAGCAACACAAAGCTGATGGCCAGCACCTCCAAGCAGTCATATGCCCCAGGCCACTGACCCAACAACAGCAGACTACACAGACACACACAGGCACAGATCATTCACCTGCCAGTGGCAACGGCCGATACAAACCTCACTCTGCACATGTGCCACTTGCCTGGGGGGTGTCACAGGCGTGGGGCTAGCCCAGCAAGTCAGACACACAGCACGGATCACTTCTCACATCAGATGGGTCGAGCTGTTGCCTCCTCCATGCAGCTGTGGTGCAACACTCCACATAGACACTCACCCACATGACAAGGAACATTAACACACATCAATGTCCAGATCATTTGGACACTCTCACCACAGCTCCACTCAACTCACACATGTCTGTGGGTACAGTCACCTGTCACACGGGAGGAACACTGAATCACCTCAGGACTATAGAACAAGAAGGGCCAAGAGGATTAGTTATGCTGAATGTGCCATGCATCATGCAGTGAATGTCACAGTAAGCACAATGCAAATGAGGAGTGCACACATGAACCACATCATGCTCTGCATGACAGACATGAGCCATTCCCCCCCCCCCCCCCGGGACCCACTCTAAACAACATTTCATGTCTGTCACACCTGGACACAATGCCAGAAGTGCCAGTCACAAAAAGAAGGGGCACAGTCAAAGGTAGCAGAGTCAGCACTCACCTGCACCCCTGGTCTACCATACAGGTTGGGGAACTGTGGGAGGATGACGCCCAGCAACGCCTCATTCTCTTCCTGTGTGAATGGCTGGGCCCTCTCCACAGACCGCGACATGGTGCCAGAGGAATCACAAGCAGCAGCAGTGGTGTCGAATCAAAGGTTGTGCAGGCAAGTGCCCTCTCATGGGTTCTGCCTGACTTATATCTGCCTTGCTGGCCTATTTCAGTAACAGGAGTGCAGAGTGATTGGTCAGACTCCTTTGCATCCTACGTTTCCTCCAATCCCTTTAAACATACACCAGTGACAGCATTAGCATTTTTTTTTGAATTTGCAGCATCATGTCAAGTCAACAACCACTTTGCAACAATGTATATTGTGGCCAACTGCTTTTTCCAGGCCACATGATGGAAAAATTTGAACTTCAAACTGGGTATCCATGACAACCAGCATGCATGTAGGCCCTAATACTTGTCCCTTATGTGTCCCCATTGTAAATTTCAAATCCCCACACAGGTATGGTGCATTTCACACGTACCCCTAGGGCACCACTACTCTAGTGCTACGGGCCGTACACGCGTGTGTAGGGCCCGTAGCACTATGGTGGTGTTGCCGTACGCGTACGCCATAGTGTTACGGGCCGTAGCCGCGTGTGTAGGGCCCGTAGCACTATGGTAGTGTTGCCGTAGGCGTACGCCATAGTGCTACGGGCCGAACCCGCGTGTGTAGGGCCCGTAGCACTATGGCAGTGTTGCCGTAGGCGCACGCCATAGTGCTACGGGCCATACCCACATGTGTAGGGCCCGTAGCACTATGGCACTGTTGCCGTAGGCGTACGCCATAGTGCTACGGGCCGTACACACGTGGGTACGGCCCGTAGCACTATGGTAGTGTTGGCGTAGGCGTACGCCATCGTGCTACGGGCCGTACACACGCGAGTACGGCCCGTAGCACTATGGTAATGTTGGCGTAGGCGTACGCCATCGTGCTATGGGCCGTACACACGCGGGTACGGCCCGTAGCACTATGGTAGTGTTGGCGTAGGCGTACGACATCGTGCTACGGGTCGTACTCACGCGGGTACGGCCCGTAGCACTATGGCGTACGCCTACGGCAACACTACCATAGTGCTACGGGGCCTACACACCTGTGTACAAGCCGTATCTCTATGGCGTACGCCTACGGCGACACTCCCATAGGGATAGGACCAGTGTGTTCACGTACGTGTGTACGGTCCGTACACACACGCGTACTCCTACCCAAACCCCATATAGTGATACGACCGTACACACGCACTCAGAGCGTGTGTACGGTGCGTTTCACAGCTTACACTGGTGATAGGAGGCGCACAGGAAAGGAATGGAGGTGTCTGACTCGCACAAGGATGGACATCAAGTCATTGTCAGTGCAGTGCTTCATGTGTAGGGCCTAGGTGTGTCAGGCAGTGAGCTGGCACATGTCTCCTCATGTTTTAACCCAATAGTTGTGTTATGACCTGTGTACACATGTCATGTGTGATGGGGCACTATGTGGCGCACTTCACCTTTACACCTTTTACATGTGTGCATGTAGTTCAAACTTGTCAAGCACTGCCTCACTGGCATGGCACAGTCACCAACCCCCGCAACTGTCCCCTGATGCCGGGTACACGGATGATGACACCTGACATCTCACTACCAGCGTGCCACGATGTGACTATGTCGTGTGTGTCATGTGTTTCCATGATCTTGCTGTTGGTGTTCCGTCAACGGCATCTGCTGTAGCTGCATCCAACATGTGTCTGTGTGTAGATGCCCATGTCACACTATTACGCACACCAGGACACATGTGGAATAACACGCAACCTGTGTCTGTATGCATCGAACAGGGACTTGCGAGCTTAGGACATATCAGCGTAGTCTCAATGTCTGTATGATCATTTTTGACATGTACCCCTTCATGGCAAGGTGTGTGGTCTGTCCTTTTTCCATGACATGTGACCTGTGCGTCTAGCTTGCCGGCAGCTGTCTGTATGAACATCCTTCAAATGCACATATGTGGATGTATGTCACTCCTGTAATGTGTCTGGCTGTTCACTCACACTGGCCCACAGCCACTTTCATGGCATACGTGTGCAGGATGTGTTGCACAGACCAGACTCTGTATGCAGCATATGTGTATTAGCTGTTGAACATGTGCTCAGTTCATTGACATTGGTGTAGTAATGTACTCAATCTTCGTTATTCCTTCCAAATTTCTGCAGGGCACCGCCTCTCCCCCGACCAATGCCAGACTTGGCTGTCATGAGGGAACGTGACTGCATACGCCGCTACAGATTCCCCCAACAGTTAATTGTGGACCTTACAAACAGGCTGGCCACACACCTCCGCCCGCGACAAAGTTATCCGACTGCGCTGACCCCCAAGATGAAGGTGATGTCAGCCCTACATTTCTTTGCCACCGGTACGTTTCAATTGACCATAGCTGATGTGGGTGGCATGTCCCAGACCATGTTCAGCCGTGTCCTGCATGATGTTTTAGAAGCCATGTTGGAGCACCTGGATGAATTCATCCATTTTCCAACTCCTGAGCAGTTGACAGGTATCAAGGGTGAGTTCTGTGCCCTGGGAGGGATGCCCCATGTAATTAGGTCCATTGATGGGACACATGTGGTTTTGGTACCTCCACAGACACAGGAGGTAGCCTTTCGTAACCGTAAACATTACCACTCCATTAATGCCCTTGTGGTGTGTCTTGCTAACATGGTGATTTCCCATGTCTGTGCACATTTTCCAGGGTCAGCACACGATGCCTACATCATGAGGCGTAGCAGGGTGCCAGAAATGATGCTGCAGCTGCACAACGAACGAGCATGTCTTGTTGGTGTGTAGACTCTGTTTGTCCAGTATTCAGCGGTATCTTAGTATGTGACGGCATCTCCTGACCCACTTCTTTACATGATGTTTCCATGTAGGGGACTCTAGCTATCCCAACATGCCACGGCTGGTGACGCCTCTCCGCAACCCGAAAACAGCTGCAGATCACCGTTACAACAACGCCCATGGGCAGACCAGGCGAGTGATTGAGAGGACGTTTGGCCTCCTGAAGAGCCGATTCCGTTGCCTCCACAAGACCGGCGGGTCCCTCCCATATGCACCGGTGAAGGTCTGCAAAATCTTCCTCGTGTGCTGCATGCTGCACAACATGGCAGTGGAGAAAGCTGTGCCACTCATCCTGGATCCCGATGAGCAGGAATATCCACCTGTGGAGGATGACGGCCTTGGTCACGAGGCAAGTGAGGAGGAGGAGGAGGAGGACATCCGGAGTCAGCTCATATGCAACTTCTTCTCATAATGGTGAGTCCCTGGGTCTGAGTGTGCACGCTTGGAGCCTTGTGTGGCATGCGTTGCAATGTGTGTGTCCAGCTGACTGTATGCGAAGTGACTTTGAGGTGTGTGCTGATGTGTCACTCGAGTGCTGATGTCATTCCACACATTTTAGCTGACACACTCAATTGACAACTAGCATGGTGTCAACCTTATTCATGTAGAGTACATGACCATGCATGCGGATGACTATGTTTTTCCTGACTTCTTGTGTGTCTCTCATCCCCAGCTATTTGCGCATGCTGTCTGCTCGTTGCATTGTTGTGCTCCTGCTATTCCTCATGAGTAATGCAACGTGTGCTGAATCAGCGTTACATGCACGGACATGGTGAGAAGTCTCCTTTGGGTAAGGATTGCAGCAAGGCTTTTTGGGTGTGGTAGTTGTTTGTAATGTGTGGGCACTGCTCCTGTGCAGGTATTGTTACTATGCATACATGTCGACTCACCATGGGGCACATAACATGTAGCATGACTGTTGGAGCCGGCCTCGTGGCGTGGTCCTGTTCCCCCTCGCTCAGCCGCATGAGGTCCCATGCACCTCGGGGCTCCTCCATCTTGGATTACACATCACTCCACGTGACCACCTCCGTGACCCTGCTCTACCCGGCCTCGGCCCCAGCGAGGCCCGACATCGAGGCACCAACCCCTGGCCCGGGGGATACCACGTGAGCCCTTCCCACTCCCAGCGGAGGGCAGTATCGATGGGACCCCCAACCGTCCTTCCACACCTAGGTGCGATCGCCCCACAGCTCTCTGGGGCCTGGCGCCTCTCCTGCTGGGCGTCTGGCCGCGCCCTACCCGGCCTCTCCGCCCTCCTGGGCGCAAGGGTCCGGACATCAAAGGGCTCAAGACCTATATCTGGGGCGACCCGACAACAAGATGACAGTTGTATCCCGGAGTCAAGAGCCCTGCTGATCGGATCGCGGCTGACCCTACAGAGAAAGACTCTTCCTGAACCTACCTACTGAGCCCTGTTGACGACGTCGCGGCTCCATCGTGCTTACAAGACCTTCACGAACCTTTGGGGCCCTGCTGACGCCGTCGCGGCCCGACCTTGTTGCAACAGACCATCAGAGCCCAGCTGACCTCGTCGCGGCTCGACCGAAGCGGACCTACCACCGGAGCCCTGCTGACTGTGTCACGGCTCGATCCAAGCGGAACTACCACCTGAGCCCTGCAGACGCCGTCGCGGCTCTCCACGTCCGAGCCGCTCTGAGACCAGCACCCAAGGTCTGGCGCAGAGCCTTCCCGTACCTGGCTGGTACCAAGACTGTCCCGCTAGCCTATCCCTCCAAGAACATTGAGACTCTTACTGGATCACTCGATCCCCTTGTAAATATTGCAACGTACTCCTTTTTATATAAAGAACCAAGATAAGCAACTGATACGGAGTCCTGTGTGGTGGTGTTACTGGGCCTAGTACGATTATAGGAGAAGGACCTCTCCTCGGAGGCTTCTCAGTGGCGCTCGGCTATAACTTGGCGGTAGGAAGGTGCCCGGAGTAGTCCCTCCGACTCCCCGGTGGTCCTCCCTCTAACATTTGGTGGCCAGCGACTGGATCCGAGCCAGACGCAATCGTACAAGCAAGTAACGCACCCACTACCTAACCAGACGGAAAAAAGAAAAGGGAACCATGGACGGCCAAGAAGCAACCGTGGCCGCAACCTTCCAGCTGGAAAAACTGGAAGAATACACCTACAAGGAACTAAAACAATTCTGCAAGGACAAAGGGATCCCAACCACGGGATTGGGCACCAAGGAAGAAATGCAGAAAGCCCTGAAAGCCTGGGCCGAAGCTGAGGCCACTCCACCCCGCACCGAAGGGACCTCGGCCCGGAACGAAAACCTGCCGACCACAACCCCGACGGATGGGGGGCGAGGCATTCCCGAAGCCAGCCTATCCCACAAAGAAATACGAGAACGAGAGAGGGTCCGGGCACATGAAATGGACCTCGCACGACTCCGGCTGGACGGCGAGCTCCAGCTAGCAGAGAAGAAAATAGCCCTGGAGCAACTACGGCTGCAGGAGGAAATCGAGGAAAAGAAACGGCATCGAGAACTTGAAGAGAGACGGCTAACCCTCGAGCATGAGAGGAGCCTCAAAGAACTCGAACTGAAATCCAAAACGGGGGAGTCCAGCACCCCCGGGGCCCGGGACGCTCTGCCACTGACCAAGCCAAAGGTTCATATCCCCAAGGATGTCGTCAAAGAGTACTACAAGAATGACGACATCCAGCAGTGGTTCCGAGCCTACGAGGTAGCCATGACCTCCCATCGGGTACCCCGGAAGGATTGGGGTGTCGGCCTATGGGGGAGGTTCCTCAGCGAGGGCCGTGATACCCTGCTGCAACTCCCCGACGCAGTGATGACCTCCTACGATCACATGAAGGAAGCCCTACTCACCCGCTACGGACTATCAGCCGAGATGTACCGGCAGCGCTTCCGGGACTGCAAGAAGCTCCCCGGTACCACCTGGGTCGAGTACGTGGACTTCTTCAGCCGGGCCTTTGAAGGGTGGCTAAAAGGGAGCAAGGTCACCTCGTACAATGAACTGTTCGACCTCATTGTCTGGGAGCACCTCGCCAACAACTGCTTTGTGGAACTAAGGCAACACCTCCTAGACAGTAAGTTGACCGAGCCCCGGAAGCTCGCCGCCGAAGCAGACCGATGGGTCAACACAAGGGTCCCCCGGAACCCTGTGGGGGACTACCAACGGAGTACCACGGGACCTCCTCGCCAGCGCGGCGGAGGAGGGGGGTCCCACCGCAGCCGAGAATTCCCGGCCGGACCGCCCAGAAGCCCGCCACGAGGCCAAGTCGCCAACCACACATCCCCGACCCTGGGCCGAAGGGGGACCCCCATTGCCCGACCGGGACCCCGACCACCCGTGACCTGCTTCGGCTGCCAGCAGACCGGCCACTATGCAAGCGACCCGACCTGCCCCGTGAACCGACGAAACGGGACCGCTGGGCCCCCTCCCTGACAAATAGCCGCCGCTGCCCTGGGGGAAGGAGAAGAAGAGGAGGAAAGCCGCGAGGACGGGTCCCCCGAGTGGGAACCGGCGGCCATGTCGCTCGTCTGCCTGGGCTCCCGAGAAATGGTGCCCCGAGCGGCCATCCCAAGCAACACCCAGAAGTACCAGCAGTGGGTCACCATCAACGGACGACGGGTCGAAGCCCTCCGGGACACTGGGGCTAGCGTGACCGCTGTCCGCTGCCACCTAGTGACTCCCGAACAAATCCTGCCACATGTCCTATGCCCTGTCCGGACCGCGGACAACACCGAAAGCATGTGCCGGATGGCCAGGATCCCCTTCGAGTGGGGAGGAGTGTCCGGCACCCTGAAAGTGACCGTCCGCGACGATGCCCCCGTGGACTGCCTCCTGGGGAATGACCTAGAGAGCTCCCCCTGGGCCCAGGTGGAGCGCCGAGAGCATCTGGGGATGCTAGGGCTGCCCGAGTGGGCCTGCGCCACCACCCGGTCCATGACCGCCCAACCCGCCGCTGCCGCGGCCACCGACCAGCCTACGGGCCCAGAACTATCACCCTCCTCCGGCACGGAGGAACCCGACGATGAGGCCGGGCCATCCGAACTGTCTCCCGACGAGGCCGCCTCCCTCAGCGAGATCCCCGAGTTGGCTCAGTGGCGCCACGATGGGGGCCCCACCCGCGAACAATTCCAGCAAGAACAGAAGGCCTGCCCGTCCCTCGAGGGGGCCCGACAGCAAGCGGCCGCCCAGGCCTCGGGGGACCCCACGGGAACCCACTGGGTCTACTGGGACAATGACTTACTATACAGCGAGCAGAAAGTCGCCGAGCTGGGAGCCGGCCGGGTGTTGGTGGTTCCCCTCCGGTTCCGGGAGTTCCTCCTGAACCTGGTGCATGACGTGCCCCTCGCCGGACACCTCGGGCGGGACAAGACTTACAGCCGCCTATTGACCCATTTCTATTGGCCCCGAATGCGGAGAGACGTGGACCACCACTGCCGGTCCTGCCAGACCTGCCAGGCTAGCGGGAAAACGGGGGGTCGAGTTAAAGCCCCCCTCCAACCATTTCCAGCCGTCCACACCCCGTTCGAACGAGTGGGGATCGACATCGTGGGGCCCCTCGACCCCCGAACCGCCCTAGGACACCGCTTCATCCTGGTACTGGTCGACCACGCCACCCGATACCCTGAGGCCATCCCACTCCGCACTGTGACAGCTCCAGTGGTGGGCCGGGCCCTGATGGGCATCTTCTCCAGGGTGGGGTTCCCCCGAGAAGTGGTGAGCGACAGGGGTACGAACTTTATTTCGAAATACATGAAATCCCTCTGGCAACAATGCGAGTTCACCTACAGATTCACTACCCCTTACCACCCCCAGGGGAACGGACTGGTCGAGCGGTTCAACAGGACCCTAAAAGGGATGATCAAAGGTCTGGAAGAGCCCCTGCGGAGGAGGTGGGATGTCCTGCTGCCCTGCCTCCTGTTCGCCTATCGAGAGGTACCACAGAAATCCCTGGGCTTCAGCCCCTTCGAACTATTGTATGGGCACCCCGTCCGAGGGCCCCTCAGCCTGGTCAAGGAGGGCTGGGAAGCGAACGTCCAAGATGCCCCCCCCCCCGACGTCTACCGGTACCTCCTGACCCTGCGGAACCAGACTCGGAAGTTCCGGGCCCTGGCAGAAGCCAACCTCGAAGCCAGTCAAGAAGACATGAAGCGCTGGTATGACGCAAATGCCTCGACCATCGAGTTCGAGCCAGGCCAGCAAGGCTGGGTCATGTCCCCCGTGGACCCCTGCGCCCTGCAGGACAAGTGGGCCGGGCCCTTCAAGGTGGTTCAGAGGAAGAGCCCCGTCACCTACCTAGTCGACATGGAGTCCCCGAGGAACCCCCTCCGAGTCCTGCACGCCAACCGGCTCAAGCCTCACTTTGCCCGAACTGAACTAAGCCTGCTGCTGGCTACTGATGATGGGGGCGAAAGCGACTCCGAGCCCCTGCCAGATCTCCTGGGGTCCTCGGGCCAAGACGGTTCCTTGGAGGGAGTCCACCTCTCCGACACGCTGACCCCAGAACAGCGCCACGACGTGGATACCGGGGACAGCCCCCCTGTGCGACATCGCGCCTACCGAGTACCTGACCGAGTCTGGGCCTGCATACAGACCGAGGTCGCCAAGATGCTTGCCCTCGGAGTCATTGAGCCCTCAGACAGCCCGTGGGCCAGCCCGGTGGTCTTGGTGCCGAAGGCCGCCGCCCCCGGTACTTCTCCGGAACTCCGATTTTGTGTAGACTACCGGGGCCTGAACGCAGTCACCAAGACCGATGCCCACCCCCTGCCCCGGGCAGACGAGCTGATCGATCGCTTGGGGGCCGCCCGCTACCTAAGCACCTTTGATCTCACCGCTGGGTACTGGCAGATCAAGCTCACTCCCGGCGCCCAGGAACGATCCGCCTTTTCCACCCCCGATGGGCACTACCACTTTCGGGTGATGCCCTTCGGTATGAAGAACGCCCCAGCGACCTTTCAGAGGCTGGTAAACAAGGTCCTGGCCGGGCTAGAAGCCTTCAGCGCGGCCTACCTCGACGACATTGCACTCTTCAGCAACCACTGGGCCGCGCACCTGGGACACCTCCGCGAAGTCCTGGCCGCTCTCCAAAGGGCCAGGCTCACAATTAAGGCCAGCAAGTGCCAGATCGGTCAAGGATCTGTGACCTATCTGGGCCACCAGGTGGGGAGTGGCCAGGTGGCGCCCCTCCAGCTGAAGGTCGATGCCATCCAGGCGTGGGAGCCCCCCGCAACCCAGACCGCTGTCCGGGCCTTCTTAGGCCTCACAGGCTACTACCGGCGATTTATTAAAGATTATGGCAGCATCGTGGGCCCCCTTACGGAGCTCACTTCCAAGAAACAGCCCAAGGTGGTGCACTGGACGCCCCGCTGTCAGACCGCTTTTGAAGCCCTCAAGGCGGCCATGTGTGCTGCCCCGGTGCTACAGGCCCCTGACTACAGCAAGGAGTTTGTGGTGCAGACCGACGCATCAGAGTACGGGGTCGGGGCGTTCCTCTCCCAGATGGATGCCGAGGGCCACGACCGACCTGTGGCCTTTATCAGCCGCCGACTGCTGCCACGTGAACAGAGGTGGAGCACCATCGAGCGGGAGGCCTTTGCTGTGGTATGGGCCCTCAAGAAGCTCCGGCCCTACCTTTTCGGCACCCACTTCAGGGTCCAGACTGACCACCGACCCTTGCGGTGGCTCATGCAAATGCGGGGCGAGAACCCCAAGCTGTTGCGATTGTCCATCTCGCTGCAAGGGATGGACTTCACCATGGAACACCGGCCTGGCAACGACCACGCCAATGCTGACGGCCTGTCCCGATTCTTCCGCCTCGGCGAGGAGAACCCCCAAGGAGATGGGTGACTCTCCCTGCCTTCAGCTGGGGGGGACGCGTGTTGGAGCCGGCCTCGTGGCGTGGTCCTGTTCCCCCTCGCTCAGCCGCACGAGGTCCCATGCACCTCGGGGCTCCTCCATCTTGGATTACACGTCACTCCACGTGACCACCTCCGTGACCCTGCTCTACCCGGCCTCGGCCCCAGCGAGGCCCGACATCGAGGCACCAACCCCTGGCCCGGGGGATACCACGTGAGCCCTTCCCACTCCCAGCGGAGGGCAGTATCGATGGGACCCCCAACCGTCCTTCCACACCTAGGTGCGATCGCCCCACAGCTCTCTGGGGCCTGGCGCCTCTCCTGCTGGGCGTCTGGCCGTGCCGTACCCGGCCTCTCCGCCCTCCTGGGCGCAAGGGTCCGGACATCAAAGGGCTCAAGACCTATATCTGGGGCGACCCGACAACAAGATGACAGTTGTATCCCGGAGTCAAGAGCCCTGCTGATCGGATCGCGGCTGACCCTACGGAGAAAGACTCTTCCTGAACCTACCTACTGAGCCCTGCTGACGACGTCGCGGCTCCATCGTGCTTACAAGACCTTCACGAACCTTTGGGGCCCTGCTGACGCCGTCGCGGCCCGACCTTGTTGCAACAGACCATCAGAGCCCAGCTGACCTCGTCGCGGCTCGACCGAAGCGGACCTACCACCGGAGCCCTGCTGACTGTGTCGCGGCTCGATCCAAGCGGAACTACCACCTGAGCCCTGCAGACGCCGTCGCGGCTCTCCACGTCCGAGCCACTCTGAGACCAGCACCCAAGGTCTGGCGCAGAGCCTTCCCGTACCTGGCTGGTACCAAGACTGTCCCGCTACCCTATCCCTCCAAGAACATTGAGACTCTTACTGGATCACTCGATCCCCTTGTAAATATTGCAACGTACTCCTTTTTATATAAAGAACCAAGATAAGCAACTGATACGGAGTCCTGTGTGGTGGTGTTACTGGGCCTAGTACGATTATAGGAGAAGGACCTCTCCTCGGAGGCTTCTCAGCGGCGCTCGGCTATAACTAGGCGGTAGGAAGGTGCCCGGAGTAGTCCCTCCGACTCCCCGGTGGTCCTCCCTCTAACAATGACTCACATGAATTGATAGTCACACTTCGTGACAGTCATTTGTTATGGGATTGTGGATTTTGATGAAGGCATCTATGTGTGTACAACTTCCCTCGGAAACATACGGGAGGCTACGGGTGGACATATTGCGGGACATCCCCATGAGAGGCTCAATGGGGAATTGCAGCCTCACCGTGTGCAGCAGGGGATGTTTGGCTCACCCCCTTCACTTGTGTGCCACTCCCATGGATTGATAGCATCTGTGGTGCGAAGGGGGTGTCCAGTGTAGGTCCCACATGTTAATCCAAAAGACCATGTGAGTCTGTTAATATTGATGCATTTCCATAGGTGTGAGCCTGAGTAATAAAGGTGTTCCTCAGCCTCCAAGGTGCCTCATCTCTGTCAATGCATGTCTCTTGCCACTGTGCACGCGCCATTTCTGACATGGTTGTCAAGGATTGTGAATATGAGTTTGTGTAGATTAGCAACCTGCATGCTGTTCTACATGTATTTGATTCTCTATTGTGCATGACGTCCATGGCTGTGTATGTGTTTTGGTATGTTGGTCCCCACAACGGGCCGTCAACACCTTCTGGGGTGTGTTTCCTGTGCGCAGCTTGGCCTTCAGTTTCATGATCCGGTGTCAGTCATCTTTGGGGATTGTGCATCCTTTGTCTCTGGGTGTGCCATTGAAAACCGGTCACTCCTTCCTTGACATACACCTGTTGCAGTAGTCCTTTCTGACATCCTAGTCTTTGTGTGGAAATTGTGGCATAGTTCCCAGGACATGCCGCCTGCTGTTGCAGCCACTGCAGCAAGGGCACACGAAGTTTCCTGATTTGGCAACACACACACATAAAAGATGCTCCTCCCTTCCTCCATCAACCCATTCATTTGGCTGTCATCAGCTTGTCTGTGCCACAGTTGCGGCCACGCCGTCCCAAAGGCTGGACCGTCTGCACATGCAACGTGCACATTGCACGAGCCTCATGTCCTTACATGACCCACATCACACTACAGTCTGATGTTGCAGCCACCCACCAAGCAATGTCCATCCACACATCTGCCGCCTACTCTCAGACATACAATAAGCGCACACACAACACCTTTGCATGATGAGTGTGCAACTCCGACTGCCTACACAGTGCTGCCACGCCTTCCAGGCCCTATCACACCCACCAGGTCATGTCCCTCCTACTCCCCACCGGCTCTGTACCCCAGCAGGACATGGGAGTGGGACTCAAGGCTTCTGCATGTAGTATGCTGTCGTTGTGAGGCACATGGCACAGGTATCATCTGTCAGCGTGTCAAACTACAATGTGTCCAGGACCCCCCTCTCCACCATCACATGCGCACACAACCTCATCATCAACTCGTATGCCATTGACAGCCAGGTGCTCCTCACCCTCACCAAGGGCGCAGACATTGCCAGTTCCAATATTCTAGATTGCATGAGATCCATTGATGAATGGCAGAACAGCAGCCACCTGAGGCTGGACTTGTACAGGACTGAGGTCAACATCTGAGGATTGTCCCCTAACAGCTGGGTCAACTGCTTGTGTCCCACCCGCAGAAGCCCCGCACACGCACCCAGTGTCCATGCACACAAGATGGTGTGCATCATGGATTGCTTGCTCACATTTGCCATGGTAATCACCAGCATCTGTGCCTCAGACTGCAACACCCTCTGCATTATGCACATGATCTCCAGATAGATCCACTCCAAGGAAAGACGGACCATCCCCCAGGTCCACGACAACATCCGTGTCAAATACTTCCCTGCCCTCTACGGGGCAGCCACATCCAAACTCCCAGGACACTTGTCCACATCCAGGCTGCATCTGCACACCTCAGCTGCAACATCCCGCACCCCTGCCACATCACCGTCCAGCAGAGATAGCTGCAATGGATCACTGTGTGCTGCAGGATGACCTTCAGACTCCCCACCCACACTCAGGAGGCAGGCCACAACCCCGACCCAACACCAACCTTGTACCACTGTCATCAGAGACCCCGTAGTGCCATCTCTGTGCATCCAACCTTGACCTGGCCACCATTCTTCAGATCCACAGTACTCCAGCATGCAGGACATAGTTCTCCCACCTGGGAACACATACCTGGGACTCCCTCCCCGGGAACCTCCGAATGAGGCATGACCTCTACGCCTTAATGGTACTCTTCCAAATAGGTCTGTCGGCACAGTATTGCATGCACCCCCTCAGCAGCTTGAGGTCATCACAGGTGAGTATTGTGCTCCATGTCTGTATTGAATGATACATTGTGACCCATATGTGTCCTGTACCAGACTCCGATCCCAGGGTATGGATGTGTGGAGTTAGTTCAACACTCAGGCATAGTTTGACATTTACACACACATATGTTGGGGAATAATGCCAAATGACAGCAACATCTCATGACAAAATAAAGTATTTATTTTTGGTGGGGTAAGTCTTTTGGTAGATGTAGTAAGGTGCTCTACCGGGTGCATAGAATTCAAAGTTCACAGGGGGAGATAGCATCCTTGTCAGTTGGAGTCATCAGAGTCCAGATCACAGTGTTGGTCATCATTGGTCAGACTGTGACCAGCAAGTCCATGTGGCAGAGAATGTCATTAGGTGAGGTGGTGCTGCTGCGCCAGAGGGCCAGGTGCCAGGCCAGGTGACCTGGGAGATGTGGATGGTCCGCTGACTCTCACGGTCTTTTCCGTGGACGAACCACCTTCCTCCGGGGACCCTCAGATGCAGGCCTTGACAATGTCTGTGATGCTCCGTCGGACAAATCCTCCTCCTCCTCCTCCCTCCCTGTGGCGGTCGCTGGTCTTCGCCTGGTGTCACAGGGAGGGTTGCCCATGTAGTCGGCAATCCGACCGAGTGAACGGCTCATGTCCGTTTGCACCGCCAGGCGCTCAGCCAGTCTTGCCTCCATCCGTCCTTGGTGTTGTTGTTGACTGGCAAGTTGCTCGGCCTGCATGTTTTTCATCTCGTCGAGTGTCCCCTTCATCTCTGTGAGGCTCGACACTACCTGGTGTCACGCCGTTATGTGTCCAGGATGTGGCGCATGTGTGACATACCGGTTCCCTCAGATGGCTGGTCAGGTTCGCGCCTCCGCCTGCCTCCACTCCCACCACCCCTGCCCACGCGATCCTGGCCTGCCGTTGGGGGCACATCGGGTCTACGGGACCCCTGAGGGATGGCATTATCGGGGTTGTCTGCCTCCTCCTGGGTGCCCGGAGAACCTTGTCCCTCCTGGTCAGACTGGCTGTGTTGTTCAGTGCGAGCAGTGCTCCTGGGTGTCTCCTGGGATGTGGCAGGAATGGGATTGGTGGTTGGCACAGATGTACCTGACGCAGGTGCTGCAGGGGCTTGGGCACCAAAGGGGCCAGGTTGGTCGGGGTCATCCACGGAATGGTGAGAGTCGTCGCTGCCGGTGGAATCATCTTCACGCTGAGCCTGGGACTGTGATTGTTCTCCCCCATTGTTGGGGGGAGGTCGATGACGTTGCCCTGTGTGTGAGAGAGAGACAATGTTAATGCTGTTTCATGCCACATCCATGTTTCATACATATTCAAGTTGTCACAGATCCTCCAGGTAGTTGGATGTGCCTAGCATTCCTCTCAATGTCCAGTTGGGGATGGGTATGTTGCGGGGGACAGTTTGGTATGTTCTCCTGAGTGTTTGACCAGTAGAATTTTGGCTCGGATGCTTATTTGGCGATGGATTGGTCTTGTTGTGTCACATGTCCATTGCGAGAGTGGGTAAATCCGTTGCCTGCCCCGGAGGTGTGTGCTTGTGTGAGGGGGGTGTGTGACCGGGCCTGCTGTTGGGTGTAGTGTGATTTGTCATTGGGTCTCCCAGGTGATTTGTCTGTCCCCTCATGGTGCATGCTGGCATGACAGTAAGTTTGAGTGCCTGTGCTAGATATCTGAGCTTGTGTAGTTGGTGTTTGAGTGTACAGTGGTCACAGAAGGGCCTTGTGCTGCATACAGCAGGGCCAAGTGTCAGCTACCTCGTCAGTACTTTGCCAGTCCCTGTACCTAGGCCATATGGGCTGAGGGCATTGATGTCTGCTTCGGAGTTGCACAATGTGTTGTGTGAGCCCCACCCTCCCAGCATCTCGGACATCCAGTCTTGGGTTTGTGGTTGGTGTGGCCTGGGACATGGCATTGCCTTTATTTGTGAATGGGGCATGGAGAAGTTAGTGGCATGAGCGTGGTTTTAGAGTGTGGTTGTGTGCGGTGAGGGCTTGGGGGAAGTTGCGTGCATTTGGTGTATTTGTGGTGTGGATGGCATTCCCCCCATGTTACGCGAGTTGTTTGTGTACTCACCAGGCTGTGCGACTCCTTCGACTCCGTGGACTCCCACCGGTGGAAGCATGGCCATCACCTTCTCCTCCCAGGGATGGTAATGTACGGGTCTGTGGGGCAGCCCGCCTCCAGTGATGTTACTCTGGGCGTATTCCTCGTTCATTTTCCTCTTGACTGCCCTGCGCAGATCGTATTTATTTATTTATTTTATTTTTGAGATTTATACAGCGCGTACAAATGCCCGTAGGCGTCTCGGCGCTAAAAACTTTGAATGTATTCCCGAGGTTAAGCCGGTAACTATTCTTGATCAAACAGCCAGGTCTTTATCTTTCTTCAGAAATGCATCAGGGATGGGCTGTCTTTGATGGATGCTGGCAGGGAGTTCCATAACCTGGGAGCTGCCACAAGGAAGCGTCTATCGCCCCAGTTAACTGTTTTTGTTCGTGGTATTTGAAGGATCTTAAGGTTGTTAGATCGGAGCGATCTTATGGAGGACTGGTATCTGAGATGGGATTTCAGGAAATGTGGACCACAGTTGTGCAATGCTTTATAGAGTATGCACAGCGCTTTAAACTTGATCCTGTTTCGAATCTTGAGCCAATGCAAGTCCCTTATAGTCTCAGAGATTGGTGAGAACTTAGGGATTCCAGACAGGAGGCGGGCTGCAGCATTCTGGATGGTCTGCATTTTGTTGGTCACTCTTGCTTGGGCGTTGATGAATAAGCTGTTACAATAGTCAAGAGATGACAGCACGAGGGCGCTTACCAGCGTCTTACCTGCTGAGGTTGGTAAAAACGGCATGATTTTCTTGATCAGCCGAAGTTTGTGATGGGCTGTTGCTGCTATTTTATTTGAGTGGGCCATAAAATTTAATTTATCGTCAAAAATCACCCCCAGATTTCTGACGGTGATGGCTGGTGTAGGTGGTGTTCCGTGCGTGGGGGGCCACCAGGTGTTTGACCATCCTGGGGAGAGATGTCCAAATATGACGACCTCCGTTTTTTCGGCATTTAACTTTAGACAGTTAGAGGCCATCCACTCACCGATCGCCCGCATGCCCTCTTGGAAGTTTTCAGCTACCTTGTCTCCATTCCCGTTAATGGCCAACACAAGCTGGGTGTCATCCGCGTACGAAGTAAGGCTCATCCCATAGGCCTTGATGACAGAGGCCCGGTCCGACACGTAGATATTGAATAGTGTCGGACTAAGGGATGAGCCTTGGGGAACCCCACACGGTAGTGACAGCTTGTGCGATTGGAAGGGCCCCAGTGTGACCACCTGTGATCTACCGGCCAAGAAGGAGGAGAGCAGATTTCTAGCCATGTGGCGGATGCCCAGGATTTCGGCACGGTCGACCAGGATCTTGTGGTCGACCGTGTCGAAGGATGCCGACAGATCGAGCAGTATGAGTATTGCTGTACCTCCCTGGTCCCGGATCACTCTTATGTCCTCTGTAGCTTTTATTAAGGCAGTTTCGGTTCCGTGGAACTTGCGGAAACCAAATTGGGTATTGTCCAGTAGTTGATGTTTTTCTATGAACTCTGAGAGTTGTGAGTTCATAGCCTTTTCCACTACCTTTGCTAAAAAGGGGAGACTGGCTATGGGGCGGTAGTTTTTTGGTTGGTCCTTGTCCAGATTAACTTTCTTAAGTAGGGGTTTGACCAAGGTATTTTTAAGGGAGTCTGGGTATATCCCAGTTCTGAACATTGTGTTGCAGATTGATACAATGTCAGGGGAGAGATAGTCCATGATCGGACGAATGACTTTTAGAGGACAAGGATCTAATGCTGAGCCTGATCTGATTGTGGCCGTTATTTCCTTGATTAGTGTTTCTCCAAGGTCTAAGAACTGAGAAAGTTCGATATTGTTGGTCCTATTGTTAGATATGGGGGGGCTGATTACTGTTTTTGTGGAGAATGCTTGATATATATCATTTACCTTTGTGAAAAAGAAATCAGCCAGAGAATGACAAAAGACTTGGGATTGTGGAGGATTCAGGTCCGGTGCGTTTCCCGCTAAGACCTTAGTTATCTCAAAAAGTTTTTTACTTGAGTTTTTGGCAGAATTGATTTGTTCATTGAAATAGGATTTTTTTGTCTCGACAATAAGAGCTTTGTATTGTCCGAGTGATTCCTTATAGCTGGTCTTGCTTTCAGCGCTGTAGGATCTGCGCCAATGTCTCTCCCTGTTTCTACAGAATTGCCTCTTAATACGGAGCTCCTCTGTAAACCATGGGGCTGATGGCGTTGCTCTGTTTCTAGAGAGTTTTTTAGTTGGGGCTAAGGAGTGGGTGGCGGTACCTATCCACTCCTGAAATTGTCGTGTGGCCAAGTTTGGATCAAATGTTGAGTCAGGACGAGATTTTTCAAGTAGGCTCGTTAGCTCAGCGTGATCGATGTCCTTCCAAACTTTGATGGTTTGTGGTTTCGGTACAGAGTGGGGTCTGAGTCTTTTTAATGTGACTGATATTTTTATAAAAATGGCGAAGTGGTCGGTCCATGGCATTTGTAAGGGGTCTATTATATTAACGCCTTGCATATTAGTAAAAATGCCGTCTAACGTGTGACCGGCTATATGGGTGGGGGTGGTTTCCAGTTGCCGAAGACTCATGGTGTGCATATCTGATATCAAGGACTGGGTATCTTTGTCAGATGCATTCTCAAGATGGAAGTTCAAGTCGCCCAATAATGTAAATGAGTCTTCCAGCGCTGGAGCTTCTAGTATTGCACCCAGATTTGCTAGAAAGTTGGTGCGAGAGCCTGGTGGTCGATATAGTAGGATGCCTTTAAAATGAAACGATGGAGTGAGTTTAAGATCGAAAAGAAGGGCTTCGCAGGAGGTGGAGTGAATGTGAGATATTCTGACCATTATGTGGTCGCGGGCGATGATGGTTAGTCCTCCTCCGCGCTGCCCCACTCTATCTAGGCAATAGGCGTTATAGGCTGGGGGGTCGCAACTGCCATGTCAGGATCGGATGCTCCATCCGTCCATATCTCCGTGAGAAAGAGACAATCAAGGTTGTTGTTGATAATAAGATCGTGTATTTCTTGCCGGTGCTTGACAAGAGATCGTGCATTGATTAGTGCAGCGGTGATGTCGGAAGACATAGATGCAGTGACAGCATGCGTTTTGATTTTTTCATTCATTATCTGTAGCTTCACGTTACAGTGGGGACATGTAAATTTCGTGGTATCTGACCATAGGTGTGGATTAAATTGAGCGCAGTCGGTGTTAGGCGTGCGCAGTGCCATCAATGTGGATTTGGGGTAGATGTGGGGAGCCTGTCGCGGGGGATTGATCAGAGGTTCTGGCCCCTGGCCCGGTCTCGGCACGGACGAGCACAGACGAGCTTGCCTTATGCGCGCCTTCGGCACGCATTCGTCGTGCCCGCTGCGCTCGTCCGCTGCGCTTCCGGAACATGCACATATTTGTAGGGAAGGAGCAATGGGAGAGACGTGGCCTCAAGGTGGGCGTGTCCCAGTCAGGGAGAGGGGAATGAAGTTGGCGGGAAAACGGCGATTTTGCCCTTACCAGTGCTCGTTTTTCAGCAGGAAAGGGTGCCTGCACACTGCAGTGATGTGACAGGGAAGGTGAGTGATTTTAAAAGCAAAGTGAAATTTTACAGTTTTAAAACAAAGTTATGCTCAGTTTTCCTTGCTACTCCTGGCTGTGCCTCAGGAGGGTTCAAAAGTTATCTAAAGCGCTAGTAGTCAGCGCGTCTTTTTATAACTTTGAAGAGGGGGGGCGTGGCCTCAAGGTGGGCGTGTCCCAGTCAGGGAGAGGAGAATGAAGTTGGCGGGAAAACGGCGATTTTGCCCTTACCAGTGCTCGTTTTTCAGCAGGAAAGGGTGCCTGCACACTGCAGTGATGTGACAGGGAAGGTGAGTGATTTTAAAAGCAAAGTGAAATTTTACAGTTTTAAAACAAAGTTATGCTCAGTTTTCCTTGCTACTCCCGGCTGTGCCTCAGGAGGGTTCAAAAGTTATCTAAAGCGCTAGTAGTCAGCGCGTCTTTTATAACTTTGAAGAGGGGGGGCGTGGCCTCAAGGTGGGCGTGTCCCAGTCAGGGAGAGGGGAATGAAGTTGGCGGGAAAACGGCAATTTTGCCCTTACCAGTGCTCGTTTTTCAGCAGGAAAGGGTGCCTGCACACTGCAGTGATGTGACAGGGAAGGTGAGTGATTTTAAAAGCAAAGTGAAATTTTTGTTTTAAAACAAAGTTATGCTCAGTTTTCCTTGCTACTCCCGGCTGTGCCTCAGGAGGGTTCAAAAGTTATCTAAAGCGCTAGTAGTCAGCGCGTCTTTTATAACTTTGAAGAGGGGGGGCGTGGCCTCAAGGTGGGCGTGTCCCAGTCAGGGAGAGGAGAATGAAGTTGGCGGCAAAACGGCGATTTTGCCCTTACCAGTGCTCATTTTTCAGCAGGAAAGGGTGCCTGCACACTGCAGTGATGTGACAGGGAAGGTGAGTGATTTTAAAAGCAAAGTGAAATTTTACAGTTTTAAAACAAAGTTATGCTCAGTTTTCCTTGCTACTCCCGGCTGTGCCTCAGGAGGGTTCAAAAGTTATCGTACCACCTGGCTTTGCATTCATGCCTGGTCCTTCGGATGGGCACAACAGCATTCACCTTATCGACGATCCTCTGCCACAGGCTTGTTTTTTGGGCTATGCTGGTCTGTCTGACCAATGTTCCAAACAGCTGTGTCTCGACTCTGATGACTTCGTTGACGAGGAGGTCCAGCTCCGCCCTTGTGAACTTTGGATTCTTGTCTGTGGGCATGGTGTGGGGTGTGGGTGTGGATGGTTGTGGGTGTGTGGGTGTGAATGTGACGGTGTGTGTGGATGTGAAGAGGGGGTGTTTGTGAATGAGGTTGTGTGAAGGTGTGTAAGTGAAGGTGTAGTTAAGGTGTAAGTAAGGTGCAGTTGTTTGTCTGTGGGGTCTGTCAGGAGTGGGTCTGTTGCAAAGGCTCATGGGTTGTGTGTGTGGGCCCTTTTTAATGGTCCATTTGTGGGTGTGGCTGGGTTTGAATATGTGGTGGGTGTGTTATAAGAGGTGGTTGTGATTTAGGGCCTCTGTTTGCCTGTTTGGATGTGCCAGGTCAGTCATAGAGATGTATTTTGTCATGTTGACGTGTTTTGTGGTGTTGTGCGAGTCCAATTGACCCTCCATGTGCTGTTTTACAGTGTCCTGGCTCTGTACGAGTCTTTTTCGCGTAGGTAAGGTCCGTACATACGCAATGCTGGGTGAGGGTGCTGGGGTACGGTGTTGGGGTACGGTGCGTACAGGTACGGGGCTGGGGCACGAGCCTGGGGTGCATCGCGTACAGGTGCAGGGATGTGCTACAGTGTTGGGGTACGGTGCATACAGGTGCGGGGCTGTGCTACGGTGTTGGGGTATGGTGCGTATAGGTGCGGGGCCGGGCTATGGTGTTGGGGTACGGTGCGTACAGGTACGGGGCTGGGCTACGGTGTTGGGGTACGGTGCGTACAGGTACGGGGCTGGGAGACGGGCCTGGGGTGCGGCCCGTACAGGTGGGGGGCTGGGGCACGGTCCTGGGGTACGGGGCGTACAGGTGCGGGGCTGGGAGACGGGCCTGGGGTGCAGCACGTACAGGTGCGGGGCTGTGCTATGGTGTTGGGGTACGGTGCAGAGGGGGGGTACGGTGCTGACATACGGGGGTACGGTGCTTACAAGTGCGGGGTGAGGGGGGCTGTACGACTCGTATCCGGGCACAAGTTTACCCATGTACATGTAGGCTACAGCGTTCGCTCCGTACGGGGCCTTTTACATGCGGTTGTGTATTCGGACGGGCGGTACGGATCGTACTTGCGCGCTCGGACTTCTGTTTTACGATTTGCACGTAAAAATGTCCGGCACCCTATCGGACACTTTTCCCGACGCTATTCGGATGTAAAAATTTACGGCTCCCTCTCGGACCATTTTCCCGACGCAATTCGTATGTATTTTTCACATCCGAATCGTACTTCGCAGTTTGTACGGTACTTGTACGATTCATACGTGAAAATATACGGATACGAGTCGTACGCAAAAAAAATTTCCCGGATCGGAATCGGCACCTAAATGTTTCAATTATCTTTTCTGTTTTATTGATATTGTATTTAGAATTTTTGGGGGAAAGAAGCAGTTCATATTTTTGATCTTTGTATCACATGCAATGTTATTGAGGGTGTTAATATTTTGAACACAGATTTGTTTTTTTAAAACAATTTTATTGATTGTATTTTCGCGCCCCCCTGTCACATGATGATCAACATTGAAATCACTGGGTATGGTGAAATTCAATAGAATCTGAAAACAGCAAAAAAGGCAAACTGATATGTTATGTAATGTAAAATTATGTTGTGTTCTTAAAACCATAAAATTATATGCCAATACCCAAGCACTTATAAATTAACCATACACTCTCCTTGCAGTACTCTACTCATCCAGTCAGTACCCAGGTACTCATGCAATGACCCAGGCAGTAACCATTCACTGCTACAATCACCTGTGCACTACCAATACGATCCTCTAATTACCTAAACACTACTCACTTACTCCTTCAATTATCCAGGTAGTACCCATGCACTCCAGCAATCACCCTGTCACTACCCATGCACTCCTCCAATCATCCAGCCAGTACCATGTACTTATCCAATCACTCCGCCAAAACTCAATCGCTTATAAATTCACAATGCACTCTCCTTGCAGTACTCTAATCATCCAGTCAGTGCCCATGTACTCATGGAATGACCCAGGCACTAACACATGCACTGCTACAATCCCCTGTGCACTACCCATGCAGCCCTCTAATCACCTAGACACTACTCATTCACACCTTCAATTACCCATGTAGTACCCATGCAGTCCAGCAATCACCCAGCCAGTACCATGTACTTATCCAATCACTCCGCCAATACCCAAGCACTTATAAATTAACCATACACTCTCCTTGCACTCCTCCAATCATCCAGCCAGTACCAAGTACTTATCCAATCACTCTGCCCCAAAACTCAATGACTTATAAATTCACAATGCACTCTCCTTGCAGCCCTCTAATCATCCAGTCAGTGCCCATGTACTCATGCAATGACCCAGGCACTAACACATGCACTGCTACAATCCCCTGTGCACTACCCACGCAGTCCTCGAATCACCTAGACACTACTCATTCACACCTTCAATTACTTATGTAGTACCCATGCAGTCCAGCAATCACCCAGCCAGTACCACGTACTTATCCAATCACTCCGCCAATACCCAAGCACTTATAAATTAACCATACACTCTCCTTGCAGTACTCTAATCATCCAGTCAGTACCCATGTACTCATGCAATGACCCAGGCACTAACCATGAGGTGCTACAAACACCTGTGCACTACCCATGCAGTCCTCTATTCACCTAGAAACTACTCATTCACACCTTCAATTACCCAGGTAGTACCCATGCAGTCCAGCAATCACCTGTAACTGCCCGTGCACTCCTCCAATCACCCAACCAGTACCATGAACTTATCCAGTCACTCCACCAATACCCAAGCACTTATAAATTCACCATGCACTCTCCTTGTAGTACTCTAATCATTCAGTCAGTACCCATGTACTCATGCAATGACCCAGGCACTAACCATGCAGTGCTACAATCCCTTGTGCACTACCCATGCAGTCCTCTAATCACATAAACACTACTCATTTACTCCTTCAATTACCCAGGTACTACCCATGCACTCCAACAATCACCCTGTCACTGCCCATGCACTCTTCCAATCACCCAGTCAGTACCATCTACTTATCCAATCACTCTGCCAAAACCCAAGCACTTGTAAATTCACCATGCACTACACCCCACAACACAATACAGTCTTACATTTCATACAATTTTGTTCAAAGGTTGCAAACTCAGGACGAATGTCCGGTCCTTGAGATGAGGAGCTTGGGGCTCCAGAAGTGATGGGTGCAGCTCCCTGTTCACCTTCCTGCATGGCTTCTTGTGCAAGTCAGAGCTGTTCACGTGCCAGATGTCTTGGGTGGATGGTTTGAAGATGTTTGAACATACTTCATGTTCCACACGAATATTTCTTATCGCTTCCTCTTGATAAAATTCTTGGGCAAAGTGTACAGCTCACCTTTCTAGTGTACACCTTCTTTTCAGTATCTGCAGTGGTGAAAAACTTCCAGATCATAGATTGCTTCCTTTTTTTAAAGGTTGCTCAAACTCTTCATCATCAGAAGGAAGATCTGCAACAGGAGTTGAAGAAGCCATTGTTCAATTTTTCAGCAAACACCAAAGAAATTCGCTCACTAGCTGAAAAAACACAGCAGGTGTGTCTCCAGTGATGCTGCAGAGAGAATGACAAAAATGAGTGTGGTCCTTCAACTGCTAGAATGTAAAACCTTGTCAACCAATAAAATGCTTTGTTTTAAAGTCACATGGGTGTCATGCACCCGGCGTGCAACCAGCACGCACGCGTCACGACTCCACGAAAATATATTAAACAATAATATAACTTTTATTGCAACTACATATATATGACTTTTATAATTAGTTTAGATAATCACTTGCTCTCATATACACATTAAAGTAATGTACATATATTTTTAAAACATAAAAAAATCTATGGGGGTTGCGCACTCGGCGCGGCCCCATACGTATATGATATTAAGCGGGGCCTGGCACCGTGCACCCGTCACACACCAAACGCGAACACAACGTGACCCCATACGTATTTGATGTTAAGCGGGCCAGGCACCACGAATCCGTCGCATACCAAAGGCGCACACAACACGACTTCCACAAAATATATTTAAGAAATATATAACTTCAATGCAAATACAAAAATATGATTTTTATCATTAATTTAGATAATGTAATACTCTAATATGCATATTACAATTATATACACATAGTTTTAACATATAACAAAAATTACGAAAGTCGTGCACCCGGCGCGGCCCCCATATGTGACTCTGCGCACCCACCGAGATAGGTACACGATGGGTTTTCAACTCCACTTTTTCCCCCCCATTTTTATTTTATAGTTTAGAAAACACAAGACATTACATAAAATTAAAAAAAGAAAAAATATTTATAGGATATTACAGTTACAAAATATCACTACAGATACTTAGCAATTTACTGTAAAAAACATTATACTTAGAAATTAGCTGTAGAAAATCTGTGCAAAAAAAATAGGTATAACTACTATCACCCTTAAAAATTTGCATTTAAAAAACCTTTGAAACTCCTTGAAAAAAACATAGGTTTCAGGGACGTTATAGTTAGAAATTAGCTTTAAAAAACCTTTGAAATTCACTGAAAAAACCATCGGTTTCAGGGACGTTATAGTTAGAAATTAGCTTTAAAAAACCTTTGGAATTTACTGAAAACAACCATAGGTTTCAGGGACATTATAATAAGAAATGAGCATTTAAAAAACCTTTGAAATTCACTGAAAAAACCATAGGTTTCAGGGACGTTATAATTAGAAATTAGCATTTAAAAAACCTTTGAAATTCACTGAAAAAGCCATAAGTTTCAGGGACATCGGTGACATCAGTGATGTCACTGACCATGTCATGAATGATGTAATATGTGACGTCATCAGCAGTGCATTGCAGGGGCACGAGTTATAGTTTGCTGAACTAACTATAACGGCTGAATTTCACTGGTTTTGTACGAGTGAAATGTCCAACTAACTATAACGTCCCTGAAACCTATGTTTTTTTCAGTGAATTTCAAAGGTTTTTTAAATGCTAATTTCTAACTATAACGGGCCTGAAACCTATGTTTTTTTCAGTGAATATATATAGGTGTGTGTGTATGAGTGTACATATGTGACTGAAAATGTGTGCGTGAGTATGTGTGAGAGTATACAAGGATATCTGTGAAGACTGCTGTACGATGTGCAAGGCCAACTATTTGCCTAGTAGGTTTTGGTGAAGATCTGCCCAATATTCTGTAGAGGGCGAAGGCAGTGCATATTAGGGCTTGAGAGGACTGGCCTCTGTGCAAAATAACCTCTATACAGGGCATATTAGGATTTGGTGAGGGACTGACATGCCCAAAAATACCTCTCTAAAAGGCAAAGGCTATGCATAGTAGGGTTTCTTGAAAGACTGCCCTCTCCCAAAAACGTCTCTGCATAGTAGGGTTATATGCGGGACTGGCCTGTCAGCAAAGACATCTGTAGAGGGCAAAGGATGTGCATAGTACCTTTTGGTGACCTCTGCATGAAGACCTCCCTGCAGTGCAGGTCGAAGGTTGTGCACTGCATGGTTTCACCTATGCATGAAGTCCTGTGTAAATAGTGAGGACTGTGAATAGTAGGGTTTAGTGAGGGACCAAACTGAAAAAACATCTCCGTAAAGGGGAAAGACTGTGAGTAATATGATTTGGGTAGGGAATGCCCTCTGTGTGAGGCATCTGCAGAGAGCAAAATCTGTGGGTAGTAGGATTTGGTCAGGGACTGTCCTGTCTTCAAAGACTGGTGTAAAGGGTGAAGTCTGTGCATAGTAGGATTTGATAATGGACTGGCATTTCCTAAGAAGATCGCTGTACAATGAGTAGCCAAACATAGCAGTATTAGCAGAGTAGATTTTGGTAAGGAACTGTCCAGTGCAAAGGAGGTTCTTGGTAGGGTTTAGTGATGGACTGGCCTCTCTGGGAGGACCTCTGTGCAAGGAAAAGACTGTGCGTGGTAGGGTTTGCTCTGGGACTTGCCTATCAGAAAATGCCTCTCTCAGTGCAGATACTCTGAATAGCAGTGTGTGAGAGGTATGGCCTCTTCTAAATAACCTTACAGAGGACCGTCTGGTATGCTTTGGTAAGGGACTGGCCTCTCTGCAAATACCTCAGTGGAATTTGTTGGCTGTCCATTGTGGGCTTTTGCGAGAGATGGGCTTCTCTGCAATTACCTCTCTGTACGGCGACAGCTTTGCATAGTTGGGCTTCTTGAAAGACTACCCTTTCTGCAAAGACCAATGTACAGAGTAAAATCTGTGAGCAGCAGGGTTTTCGGTTGAGAATGGTATATCCGCTGCACCTATGTACCGTGCGAAGGCTGCGCATAGTAGGGTCTGGTTGAAAACTGGCCTCTATTGTATCTCTTTTCATTTTTTCTGGTACCGCTGGGCTTTAACAAGAATAAAGTGGGATTATGCTAGCTCTGTGAGAGTCCAGCAGCATCTCAAAACCTAAAAAAAAAAACTTACTTTACAATTTGTCCCTAGGGGCTGGAAGGTCCTTATTTGAATCCAAAACAAGGTCTTGGGGGGTTAGGGCTCTCGTAGCCCGATCGCTTGCTTTTAAATGTTCGTTTCTTTTTAATGTGTAAACCCGTATACCCAGTTGAGACCTGGGTGATTAATGTATGTAACAAAAACAATGTCTCAACAAGTAATATTTGTTATGCTATTAGATAAATACGCATATATAGTTGCAAAAAGAAAGAGCAGGGAGACTACAAGGTTAAGGAATGTGCCAGGAGCACTGTATATTCAGAACATGTAAAGGGAAAACATTATCAGCACTGTTTACATTGAATGTGGGAGCAACCAAGAAAAAACTTTGTGCACATAAGTGCTCGAGACACACAAGGTGGACGGCACAAGTGACAAGTGAAACAGTGATGAGCGGCGCATAGTGAGCGAGGTGAAAATATTTACAAGGTACTTTTGGTTCACAAATAATTATTTACAAGAGTTAAAAAGGATTAACGATTTGTGAACCAGAGTATAGCGCCAAAGGTTGCGTTGGGAAGTCATCGACGTTTCGACCCGTAGCGAGTTAGGGTAATCTTTAGGACCAGGTTACCGGTTTGTTCATGCTGTACAAAAAGGAGGTAAGTAGAGAAAAAAGGGAGGTAGAATCTGCTGGAACAATGGATAAGGGTACCTGATGTGAGAGAAGACCGGGATAATTGAATCATGAAGCATTGAATCATGAAGTGTGGGTGAGAGGCCCTGGAGTAAGGATGTACTGCCAGCCGGAGTGCATCCGGGGTATGTGCTATGGGAAAGGGAAGATAAGCAGTGGTCAAAACCAGTCGTAGGACAGAAGACCTGGGTAGGACTGGAAAGGCAGGTAGGGTTCAAAGATCTGGGAGTTGAGGGGGTGGACTCACCAGAAAGCAGCTGGGGTGTGTTTTATCTGCAAAATGTCACTGTCTATCAGAGTATGGAAGGATCAGTGTCAACACACAGGCCTTCTGTGTCTGAATGTTGAGAGCTAAAAACCGGCATCAAGGATAATTGTCCGAGGCTCTGAAAATAGATTTCCAAGAGTAAAGCCCAAAAGCAGGCGGAGTGTAGAATGTATGGGTCATGAGGCAGAGTAAGGTAGGAAGGTCACCTGAGAGGGGACCCGTGGTGTCACATGGATGGCCGGTGCAAGAGGGTGTGACAGCCAACTGCCGGCATCACTTGGGAAGTGTCCGGGGGCTGGGTAAAAAATCTAAATAGTTGAGAGTCAACGGGAGTCCCAGATGGGGTGAGTTGACTCGTGGCAATGGCGAGATCAGTTGAAGTGCTTACCTATGGGATTGATCGAGGAGAATTGTTACTTGCGACTGAGGTGCAGGCAAGATCCTCTGTGGGCTGGCAACCAGGATCGGTGTGAGTCCGAGTCGGTAATGCCGGGGGGAAGGAACCAGGAAGTAACCTTCCTGGCCACAATGACGTCACGGAGTAAGGCATGTATGCCGGAGTGGGCGGGAATGAAAGAAACTGGTTAAAGGGCCATAGTAGCCCGGGGAGGCAGACGTTTAAATAGGTGCTCTTCATGGTCATGAAGTTGTTAATCTCATGGAAAAATTAGAGCAATGTGAACAATTAGATATCACGCTGCTCCTGAAATACAGAATAAAAAAAATTAATACAGGAATCAATTGGGAAGAAGCCTTTTCTCCCTGCGCCAAAGTGATTCTATGGCAGTACTACTCACATAGCAGCCAATGAAAAAACTGTAAACATTGTAAAACACTACATATCCCATGAGGCTTTGAACCATGCCTCCTTCATTAACCAATCAAACATGTCCTTAGTGTACAAAATAGCGAGGCACCATCTTGACTACCTCTTTCTTGGCTGCTACGCAGTCAAGATATGCGCATCTTTTTTTGCTTTTGGCTTGAGTGATATGGTCTTGTTATTACGGTATTTTAAATGATTTTCCTGCTTAATTACATTTCTGCTTTGCTAGCGGTGTAGCGTTCGCGCCGCACTTCGCGCCCGCTAGTTTTCACTTTTATCCTCTTTCTAGTCAGCACATGTTGTGCTTCCCTTTGTTCTCTGTTTTTTCCCCTTTAGATGCGGCCGGTTTTACTCGCTGCTGCAAGGGATGCAATCTGTGTACCGGCACGCTCCTTGCACTACCGGCGCCCCAGGAGTGAGGTCGCGCGCACGGGCCGTTCGTGCCGCTTGCGTCGATTCTCTCTGGAGCCTGCATGCGCCTGAAATGCGCTCGCAGTTCTCTCTTATGAACGCTGGTAGACGCCTTTCCCAGGGTTAGGAGAAGAAGGGCAAGCAGCTCAACAGAGCTGATGCCAGTACCGGGCCTGAACTAACCCAATTTTACAGATTTTGAGCATTTGCCTAAGCATTAACCATTTCAGGATTTTAACTGGTTGCTAACTTAATTTTTAGAAATCCCCTGATTGATGAGGCAGGAGGGGCCTGCTGTCCCCCAGTAGTCCTAGTCTTCAAAGGGTGGTACCTTCTTCTTTGGCCTCACTGTCCCTGCATTTACTCCCATTTGACGCCCTTTCTCATTGCTGGGTCTGGGTTGTAAAATTTGGCTTCCCACTGGGGATTTGGAGGAGAATATGCAGATATTCACCAGAAATGTCAGACTGCGAGGTCTATGAGGAGGAACTGGCTGCTTATGGTCCTGCAGAGGATGACAATTACTATTATGATGATAATATGGACACTCTTATCGCTAAGAAGTTAGATCAGAAGTTAGATAAGGGCCTTTTCTCCACCTTACTGTCTATATTTCTTCGCTTTGACCAATTAGTAAGTGCCACTCTTACTCCTCTGGCTGGTACTCCTAACCCCTCCCCTATTCCTCCCTCTGACCCCCCTGCCTCCCTTGGCCCCATGGTCAGGTTCATTCCAAGCTAAAGAAAGACAAAGAACATTATTATGATGCAAATCCCTTGATCCCTTCCCATGTTCCGGTCCCCTCTGTCCCTGTTCCCACGACTGACACTGATACCGATACTGATTCCTCCCAGGAATCGCGCCAACATAAATGTGCCAAGAAGCGCAAACACTCCCTTTCCCCATTCTAACCTTCTCCTTTCAGTATTGTGCATCCCCGCTCTTCAGATTGGGCTTCCGCCCGGGCAGTGGCGGAGTATATGCAGACTAACCTGTGCAGGAGCTTTGATGAGGAGGTCTGAGCCCGCCTGAGATCTGAATGCCCCTGTCCCGACCTTGCTAATAAAACTGCCTTAACCCCTGAGATAGACATTCTTAACTAAATATAAAAAAGAACCCAAAAAGGGCATTGACCGAGCCCTAAGGGTTTGTCAGGACAAATTACTGGACGACTCAGGCCCGTTGGCCAAGATTTTGGAGCTAGCACTTCAGGCGCAAGAGACTGGCGCAGCTATCCACCCAGAGGTCCTTGCAGGTTGGACCCAGAGGGCAATATATCTCCTCGGCAATGCCAACTGCGCCCTTTCCAAGGAGAGGCGCAAGTCAGTCCTCCTGCGAATCAATCCACAGCTTGTGGAACTGGCCTCTGCTGAACCAGGTCCCCTAGCTGAGGGGCCGCTTTTTGGGGCACGTTTTGTAAAGGACATTGCAGATATTCACCAGAAATGTCAGACGGCGAGGTCTATGAGGAGGAACTGGCTGCCTATGGTCCTGCAGAGGATGACAATTACTATTATGATGATAATATGGATACTCTTATCGATAAGAAGTTAGATCAGAAGTTAGATAAGGCCCTTTCCTCTGCCTTACTGTCTATATTTCTTCACCTTGACCAATTAGTAGGTACCACTCCTACCCCCCGGCTGGTACTCCTAATCCCTCCCCTATTCCTCCCCCCGAGCCCTCTGGCCTCCCTTGGCCCCATGGTCAGGTTCATTCCCAGCTACAGAAAGACAAAGAACATGATTATGATGCAAATCCCTTGATCCCTTCCCATGTTCCGGTCCCCTCTGTCCCTGTTCCCACGACTGACACTGATACCGATACTGATTCCTCCCAGGAATCGCGCCAACGTAAATGTGCCAAGAAGCACAAACACTCCCTTTCCCCATTCCAACCTTCTCCTTTCAGTATTGTGCATCCCTGCTCTTCAGATTGGGCTTCCGCCCCGGCAGTGGCGGAGTATATGCAGACTAACCTGTGCAGGAGCTTTGATGAGGAGGTCCGAGCCCGCCTGAGATCTGAATGCCCCCGTCCCGACCTTGCTAATAAAACTGCCTTGACCCCTGAGATAGATAAGTCCATGCAGACATTCTTAACGAAATATAAAAAAGAACCCAAAAAGGGCGTAGACCGAGTCCTAAGGGCTTGTCAGGACAAATTACTGGACGACTCTGGCCCGTTGGCCAAGATTTTGGAGCTAGCACTTCAGGCGCAAGAGACTGGGGCAGCTATCCACCCAGAGGTCCTTGCAGGTTGGACCCAGAGGGCAATATATCTCCTCAGCAATGCCAACTGCGCCCTTTCCAAGGAGAGGCGCAAGTCAGTCCTCCTGCGAATCAATCCACAGCTTGTGGCACTGGCTTCTGCCGAACCAGGTCCCCTAGCTGAGGGGCAGCTTTTTGGGGCACGTTTTGTAAATGACATTGCAAAATTTGTCAACACGTTCACATCTCAAGATAAGTCACAGTGCTGTCTCATTTGGGTATTCCATCCCCTCTCTGGCAGGGCCGGTCGTGGCAGGGGTCTCTCGGCCGGCCGATACAGTCCCCAAAGTCCCCAGCATGGCTTTGCCCCTAGACGTAGGGGATACACCCTTAAACCAGAGCAGGCCGGATTTTACCCCACCAGATCCAGGGGTTTCCAGGACCGATACAACAGGGGCATCATGAGAGGCTTCAGGAACAACGATGCCCAGTCATCAGGTAATTCCACCGCTCCTTCCTATGATTCCTCTGGGGGGCAGACTAATGCATTTTCTGTACAATTGGACAAAAATCACATCAGATGGGTGGATCATTCACACTGTTCAGGGGTATCAAATAGAGTTAATCGATGTTCCTTGTTGGGCAACACCCCCTACTCCTCTCTATTTTTCCCTACAAGAACAATCTTTTATAAACTCAGAACTTCAAGAGCTTTTGGCAAAGCAGGCTATTGCTGTGGGACCCTTCATTCCCAAAGGTTTTTGCAGCAACGTCTTCTGGGTGCAAAAGAAGGGAGGAGGACAGAGATTAGTGCTGAATCTCAGGGAGTTCAATCCTTTCGTTGTCTACAGACATTTCAAGATGGAAGGAATCCATCTTTTAAGAGGTTTGTTACTCGAAAGGGATTGGATGGTCTGCTTGGACCTGAAGGACGCTTACCTAACGGTTCCCATTTGCCTCACCCATCAGAAATATTTCCAATTTCAGTGAAAGGGGCAATGGTTCCGTTACCTGTCCCTTCCCTTCGGCCTCTCCTCAGCACCGTGGGGTTTTACCAAACTGCTGAAGCCAGTGACCACTCGGCTTTGAGAGATGGGTGGTCGTATGATCATTTATCTCGATGACATGCTTCTCCTAGCCCAGGACCCCACACTGTTGGGCACTCACTTACAACTTACTCTGTTACCAGAGGTGGGTTTTGTGATCAATACCTAAAAATCCATGAATATCCCGTCCTAACAAGTAGACTTCCTAGGTTTTCAAATCGGTGAATGCCCAGTTGGTCCTCCCGGCGCCCAAGATCAAATCCATAAAGAGGGAGATACGAACAACCCTGTCGAAGCATATGGTTTCTTTGAGGTCCCTGGCGAGGATCCTGGGTCTCCTTGCGTCCTCGATTCAAGCTATCTTCCCAGGGTCTCTCCATTACTGGGTGCTACAACGCCTCAAGATCAATTATCTACAGAAAAGGTTCTCGTACGGTCATCTGATCGCTCTGTCTCTAGACGCGCAAGAGGAGTTGCAATGGTGGCTAGCTCATATGGAGGTCAGGAATGGCAAAGTCATTTTCTGAGCCTCTCCCGACGTAATTATCGAGTCGGATGCCAGTTTATGGGGCTGGGGCTCAAGATACAGAGATTATGCCACTGGCGGTCGTTGGTCCACAGAAGAGTGTAAATTACACATCAACTGTCTAGAGTTGTTAGCCGGATCGTTTGCCATCAAATTGATCTCTCCATCGAAGAGCAATTGTTGCATCCTTCTGAGGATGGACAATGTGTCGGCGGTATGCTACATAAATCGCCTAGGAGAGACAAAATCTCCACTGCTTGCCAACATTGCAAGGGAGTTTTGGCACTTCTGCATGGCACATAAGATCAGGATTGTGGCAGAATACATTCCCGGCAAGAGCAATCAGGTGGCAGACTGGAACTCCAGGTTTCTGAGGGATTTCAGTGAGTGTAGACTCCATTCCTCAGTGTTTCTAGAGATCATGGGTATTCGAGGGCCTTGCCTGATAGATCTCTGCCTCTCTCATCAATACTCAGGTTCCCCGCTTCTACAGCTGGAAACTGGATCCGATGGCATTGGGGACGGACGCGTTTCTCCATCACTGGGTTTCCCAGAGGAATTATGCCTTTACCCCCTTCGCGTTGATTCTGAGAGTAGCAGCTCAGGTACGCCGACAGGCAACATCATTAGTATTAGTCACACCGTTATGGAAGACACAATTGTGGTTTCCGAATCTATTGGAGTTGTCTGCCATTCCTACTGCCTGTGTTCCCGATGCTGGTCCAGCACCCAGTTGGCATCCCACATCCTCCGGTCCTCCAGAATCAGTTAACCCTCATGGTTTGGACGCTCGCCAGAGACATGAACAAATTGAGGGCCTTTCATTGGCGGCTGCAGAGTTCATACAACAGGCTTGGGCTCCATCCACCCGCAAGCGATATTCTGCATCCAGGAAGCGATGGATGGGTTGGTGTCTTCAACCACAGGTGGATCCCGTGGGATCTGATTTGAAGGAAATTCTAAACTTTTTGTCTGAATATGCTGAATCAGGTCTGTCTTATAGGTCAGTAAATAATTTCAGGTCGGCTTTATCTGCCGGACATAACCACATTGATGGAAAACCAGTGGGAATGCATCCGTAGGTGTGTAAGTTGTTGAAAGGCATGAGAGTCGCTCGTCCACCACGACCCAGATATACTACGTTATGGGATATATCTAAAGTTCTTTCTTTGTTAGAATAGTGGCCGGACAATAAAGATTTATCTTTAAAGTAAATATCTGCAAAGCTCAATATGTTGTTGTGTCTTATTTCCTGTCGTAGAGTGTCTGATGTTCATGCTTTAGATTTGGCAGGAAGGGTTTTCTCTCCCTAAGGTGTTTCTTTCATCATCTCTAGAAGAACTAAAACAATGTCTTGTTCAGTTTAGTATCCCCCTTTCCTTCATGATGAGAAAATATGTGTTTTGAAATGCTTAAAAGTATATGAAGAACGTTCTTTAGCTCACAGATCGGATCCTCTGGGTCAGTTACTCTGGACAATCTAGAAACCATTTTGCCGGTCTCAGTGGCCACTCTGGCGCTTTGGGTTATGTGGGTTTTGGCTGAAGCTGGTATAGATATTCCTGTGTATGGTGCGCATTCCACAAGAGGCGCTATGGCCTCTAAGGCCTTTATTATGGGTTCTCGTTAAGAAGACATTTTAAAAGCAGCAGATTGGTCTTCAGATTCAATGTTTAAGATATTTTATTATAAACACATTGTTCATGTTTCTTCTGTTGTTGTTGGTCAGCTTTGAACTAGCATAATCGTATCCTCCGGTGCTGCCATAGAATACAAAATGTTCCAGCATTCGTGGCAAGAATTTTAGATTCTATTACGGACACGGAGACGAGGATTATCCCACCCTTTGGGACAGGTAAGATTTACAACTGTCATGTTGTCTTATGATGCATAAGATGTATGTTTTCCCACCATGCGATATCCCCAAAATTTTGGGTTCCGTATTTTCAAACTTGTTTCTGATTTCAGGAATGGATTCCCAACAGAACTGAATCTGCAATTCCTTGTGACAAGGAAGTCTTCGCTCTTGGAGGATAGTTGTCTCGTTTGGGACCTGTTTGGAGTTGCTCTGCGTTGAGAGCCAGAACTGTTGCTTTTGGTTTACTGATCACTTGAGACTGCTTATTGCAAAGAAAGAGGTAGTCAAAATGGTGCCTCGCTATTTTGTACACTAAGGACATGTTTGATTGGTTAATGAAGGAGGCGTGGTTCAAAGCCTAATGGGATATGTATTGTTTTACAATGTTTACTGTTTTTTCCATTGGCTGCTATGTGAGTAGTAAAAAAATTGAGAAGCATAATCCTTGCCTCCGTGTCATTAATAGAATCTAAAATTCTTGTTGCGAATGCTGGAAAATGTTGTATTCTCTAGCACACATGAAGGTACCACAGTATCTCACAACATGGGTGGCCAAGAAATGCAATTACAGGACTCAAGCACTCGATCTCCGTGTCTTGAAAACATTTTAAAAAAACACATAAACGGCAATGGCAGTGACATTCTGATCCAAGCACAAGCGAGGGAGTAGCTCCAAAAAGGAAAAATGCCTTTTAGCATGAGTACTATCTCAGGGGCTGCTTGCAAATGTTTGTATGTAGGGTCGGCTAAAGGTCACTCGATATGCCCAAACCACAGTGCACACAACAGAAGGATTTCCAAATAGGAAGTTAGCTACCTGAGTATACCTATACCCATGACACGATGAAAATATGATAACAGAAATTCACTGAAACTACAAATCGTAAAGTGGTGTTATAGTTTGGCTGACTACTAGGATTGAAATGTACATTAAAAACATAAAAAATTGAATTATAATTAGGTGCTGAAAAGAGTTACAAGCTCACATTAAAAAGCACACCAAACCACTAGAATTCACCAAATATAGATTAGTGAGCTAACTATAACTTGTGCCCCCGTAATGCATTACTTATGACCTAACATATTACATCACTCAGGACATCATAAAATACATCCCTTAAGCTATCTGAACTGACATCATTGATGTCATCACTAATGGCATCAGCCAAATATTGTGTGAGTGTGATACATGACCAGTGGAAGGGGCAAATTAAGAAATATACACTTGTAATCTATGCTCTATAAGTAAGGATCTCAGATGGATGTCAGAATGGACATAACCTTTTTCAGCATAAAGAACATGTTCCATTACTGACCACTCAACTACATTTTCAGGCTGCCATTCCTATGGAATGCTGTTCACTACGAGCATAATAAATGAGGGCACATACTTTATTAAGGTGACCCACTAGTAAAAGTGCAAAGAATGCTTTGCTAAAAATGATCATGATACAATCAGATAAACATAACACTGCCATGTGATATTCAATCAATCAATCAATCAATCAAACAGGATTCACAGAGCACTGCTATTCACCAACGAGGGTATTCAGGCATTGAGAGCAATGCTGCTTGGGTGGAATCAGTTGACCAGCCCAGCATTGAGTTCCTTCCTAAATTCCTGAAGAGAGGGTGAGGTACGGAGGTAGAGGGGGAAGCTGTTCAAGACCTTCATGTTGAGGAAGGAGAAGGAGCAGTCCACACTGTTGCTACAGCAGACTTGTGGGTGTGAGGGAGGTTGCAGAAGATAGAGAGCATGTTTCTGGAGGGTTGGTGGAAATTCAGGCAGTGGTTGATGTATGCTGATCCTTGGTTGTGGAGGGCATTGTAGGCGTGTATCAATCAATCAATCAATCAATCAGTCAGGGGTTTGTATAGCGTGCTACCCACCCGTGAGGGTCTTAAGGCACTAGAAAGGGGGGGGGGGGGTAGCTCAGGATCAGTCAAAAAGCCAGGTCTTGAGGTCCTTTCTGAATGCGTGCAGGCTAGGGGAGTGTCTGATGTTCACGGGGAGCTCGTTCCAGGTCTTGGCTGTGATGTAGGAGAAGGCTCTCTCGCCCGTTCTGCTTCTGGAGATGCGGGGGATCTCCGCCAGGGTGAGGTCGGTGGAGATGAGGTTCCTCATGGGTACATGGAAAGCTACTCTCTCGTTGAGGTATTTAGGTCCGCTGTTGTGGAGGGATTTGTAGGCGTGGGTGAGGAGCTTGAAAGTGACCCTCTTCTCAACGGGAAGCCAGTGGAGGTTTTGTAGGTGTTGGGTCATGTGCTCATGATGCGGGGTCCAGAGGACGAGTCTGGCTGCGGCGTTCTGGATGGTGAGAAGTTGCCGTAGTCCAGTCTGCTGGTTATGAGTGCATGGGGGACGTTCCTTCTGCGGTCGGGGGGATCCATTTGAAGGTCTTGCGGAGGACGCGCAGGCAGTTGAAGCAAGTGGAGGTCACGGCATTGATCTGTCGGTTCATGGAGAGGGAGGAGTCAAGAATGATGCCAAGGTTTCGTGCATGGGCCGTAGGGGTGGGTGGGTTCCCGAGGGCCACCAGGTTTTGTCCCAGGCGGAGGGGCAGGTTCCGAGGATGAGGTTGAGATGAGCTTCAAGCAGCTGTCTTTCATCCATGCTGGCACGTTCTTCATTCCTTCCTGGAAGCAGAGTCTGGTGTCTTCGGGGTTTTTCATGAGAGAGAGGTTGAGCTGGGTGTCGACGGCGTAGGATACAATGCTGAGCCCGTGCTGTCTGACGATGGCGGCGAGGGGGGCCATGTAGATGTTGAAGAGCGTGGAGCTGAGTGAAGATCCCTGGGGTACTCCACAGTTGATCTCGGTGGGTTTGGAGAGGTAGGGAGGTAGCCTGATCCACTGGGTTCTCCTGGTGAGGAAGGATTGGATCCAGTCGAGGGCAGTTCCTTGTATCCCCGTGTCATGAAGTCTGGCTGCGAGAGTGCGATGTGAGATGGTGTCAAAGGCTGCGGAGAGGTCTAGAAGGATGAGGGCCGCGGTGTGTCCCTGGTCGAGTAGAAGGTGAATGTCGTCAGTGGCGACGAGGAGGGCGGTCTCGGTGCTGTGGTTACTGCAGCATACAGACTGGGAAGCATCTAGGATGGAGTTCTCTTCTATGAAGGCAGTCAGCTGAGCGTTTACGAGTCTCTTGGTGACTTTCGCCGTGAAGGGGAGGAGAGAGATGGGCCGGTAGTTCTTCAGGTCTGTTGTTGGCTTCTTGAGTAGGGGTTTTACCTCTGCCCGCTTTCAGTCGTCAGGGCAGATTCCGGATCTGAAGGAGGTGTTGATGGTTTGTACTAGTTCGGGTGTGATAGCGGCAGAGGCTCTGTGGAATATGTGCCGTGGGCAGGGGTCTGTTGGGGCTCCTGAGTTGGTTTTCTTCATGGTCGCGATGGTGTGTTCGACGTTGGCGGGGTCTCAGGTCATGATAATGGGTTTATTGGCGGCGGTGGGTGGGGGGGTGGTTTCCGGTGTTGGTTTGTTGAAGTCGTCATAAAGGGCCTTGATCTTCAGATCGAAATAGGAACCGAGTTTGTCGCAGAGTTCCTGGGAGGGTGCGATGTCCGTAGCTTTGCTGGCAGGCTTTGCGAACTGCTGTATGCCGTTGCTGCGTTGGTCTGGACTTTGTCTCTTATGAAGGTCTGTTTGGTGTCTCTAATGCGCTGGTGGTATTCCTTCAGGGCGCTCCTGTGGTTGATCTGTGCTTCCGTGGTTTTCAGGTTTCGCCAGGTTTTCTCCAGGCGTCTGCAGGTGCATCTGGCTTCTTGTTGTTCTGTGGTAAACCAGGCGGCCTTCAGGGGGCGCTGTTTGGTGAGGTGGCGGAGGGGAACGAGCTTGTCGGTGCAGCCGGAGATCCAGAGGTGAAATCCTATAGCTGTGGCGTTGGTGTTGGTGGTGGCTCCGGGAGGGTTTTGGCAGAGTGTGATGTTGAGGAGTTCCTCTGTGACCTTGCTCCAGTTCCGCCATGGCGGGGCGGCCTTGGGTGCAGTGGTGGCGTAGAAGGTGAAATGGACACAGTGGTGGTCCATCCAGAGGGGCTCGGTGGTGTGGCTGAAGCGGATGTTTGTCCCTCCAGCGAAGATGGGGTCGAGGGTTTGTCCAGCTCTGTGGGTGGGCTTGTTGACCAGCTGCTTTAGTCCGAGGTTGTCGAGGAGGGTGGAGGAGTCTGGGTCATTGCCGTTGTCGAGGTGGAAGTTCAGGTCCCTTAGTAGGATGTAGTCCGTGGCGGTGATGGCGTGGGGTGGGATGAGCTCGGCAATGGTAGTTGCGGGCTGGGTGCGAGGTCCTGGTGGTCGGTAGATGAGGGTGCCTCGCAGTGTGGTCCTGAGGCTGGTCCGGATCTGGAAATGGAGTTGGTCTGTGTTGGAGTGGGGGTCGCTCATGCTGGTTGTGGAGAGTAAGAGGGGGGTCTTGTGTGAGATTGCGAGTCCTCCTCCTGGGCGGTGGGGGCGGTCCTTTCTCTGGATCTTGTAGCCGTCGGGGATGGCCGTGGCGATGTCTGGGCCGGAGGAGGCGTTGTTCCAGGTTTCCGTGAAGAAGGCGACAAAGCATCTTGAATTGGCATCTCTTGTGGACAAGGAGTCAGTGGAGTTTTCTGAAGTGTAGGGTGATGTAGGTCCATTTCGGGAGGTCGAGGATGAGTCTGGCTGCTGAATTCTGTATGGTCTGTAGTCTCATCAGGAGGTGGGAGGGGTCTTTGGGTCTTAGAGGCGAACTCCAACTGCGAGGAGGATGAGACCATCTGTGCATTGGATATTGAAAAGGCTTTTGATAGCCTTGAATGGACTTACCTGTTTGAGGTAATGAAGAGATTTGGACTGGAATCTGAATTCATTAAATGGACGGCTCTGTTATATGCAGATTCTACTGCCCGGGTCAAGGCGGGTAGACTGTTCTCTGATAGCTGCAGAATAGAGTGAGGTACGCGAGGTACGCGACATGGGTGCCCATTGTCATCTCTGCTGTTTGCCCTGGCCATGGAGCCGTTGGCCGCCAGAGCTCGTACGGGTCAATATTCACAGGGTTTAGAGGAGGCCGGTCAGATTCACCATATTGCATTATACGCGGATGATCTGCTATTATACCTGGCAGATTTTGGAGAAGCGCTTAGAGGGACGAAAGAACTTCTTCATGGCCTGGGGCGAGTGGTGGCCTAAAAGTAAACTGGGCAAAGTCTTTCCTGTTAGAGCAGATAGAGGTGGCTCACAAGAGATGGGGGAGTATAGTGGGAATCTCACTGCTTGACGTACCTAGGCACCCAAATATATCACTCTCTAGGAGACTTATTGGAAGGGAATGTAGGGAGAGCTCTGAGAGGAGTTAAGAGTAGCTTTGACTTCTGGGGGACCCTGCCTCTGTCGGTGGTGGGTAGAGTTGCCCTCCTGAAGATGGTGACGCTCCCAACGTTACTGTATTACTACGGAGTGCTGCCGGTTTGGATCCCAACGTGAATGTTTAACCAACTTAAATCGCTGGTGACGACGTTTATTTGTGGATCCGGTAAACGGAGGGTAGCACTCACCACCCTTATGAGGCCGAGAGAAGAGGGAGGGCTAGCAGTTCCTGGTTCTAAAAACTACTACGTAAGCAGCACAATTGCTGTGGCTCACAAAGTGGGTGGCAGAAAAACTTAGAGGGCCAGGAGAGCGGAGGGATGCACCAGTGTTTATTTCTCATGATGCATTACAATGAAAGCAATAGCAATGTGAAATCTCATCATTAAGAATTGCACTATTGCATCAGTGAAAGCATTTTCATCATACATTTTCATAATGGATTTGTTATCATCCTCAATTGATAAGGATGTTAAACGTATTACATTAAACAAAACCAAGCACGCTTTTATGGTGGTGGTACTTCCACTTTATTTCAGTTTTAGTGTTATTTGTGTCAACTTGTGCAAAGTGCACAGTTTCAGTGTTTTACTCAATTGTTGTTTTGTGTAAAAAATAATCCGCTTTTGCGCTACTTGCGCGCCGAAGTTCTGGGAATGGTCTGTGGGAGTGCGTCCTAGTTCAGCAGGCCACCAGGAGCCATTCCACAGAGAGGTTTTGTTCCTGGAGATCAGTTCTTCTGTTTTGTCTGTGTTGAGTTTGAGGCAGTTATTTTGCATCCAGTCACAACGCTGGTTGTGCACAGGCGGGAGATGGCCATCGTGGTGGATGGGCCTCTGATAGGGAGAAGATTGGTTGAGTGTCATCTGACATTAAACATACATTTTAAATACAAGGTTCATAAGTAACCGCAGACCACTAAAATTAAACAGTAAACCTGGTACTCTAGAACACTCTCCATAACTTGAAGCATGATTACAAACACAAAATAACCCTATAGCCCACTGCCCAACAAAATAGAAGGCCTGTACCCAAGTAATTGGCAAGAGCCTCAGCCCAAGGCCTATAATACAGGTCAGAGCCTTAAGCAAGAAGTAGAGCTCTAGGTGAAGGACCTACGAATCAATTACAAAATGTCTATGACTGAGGAAGCATTCCTGTAATTTATAAATGAAGAAACAGGAAAACAATCATTAAAATATTGAAGGCACATGGCTATACCAACCAATATTGCCTACATGTGATCCACTGACTTTTAATGGAGCACTCACCATTTCAATGCATCAAAAAGGGACAAAAAGAACTTACCGATTGACATATAGATTGTGTACCATGTGGAGTAAAAGAATGTCTTTAGTGAAACATTATAACAATATTTCCAAACATAATGAAAAGCACTGTACAGAGAATATGTCCTCAACACAGCAGGAAAACTATTTTATGTGCACATGTGCAGCCATCCACAGGTACCAGAACCACCGTGCATACAACCGTTACTTTTCTTTACTGAGTGTGCATCTGCTGCACACAACATATTCACTCATACTTAATCGTATTTCTCATGACTACTCCTGAAGACCCAAAATTTGGGGGCATATTATCAAGGCTGACGTTCAAATTATCGCCGCTTTACCGGCAGGAAACTGCCGCTAAAAGGGCGATAATGGGCTTGATAATATGCCCTCGAGAATTCCAATAGAAGTCCATGTTCACACCAAAACCTGGGCTTCTTTGGGAATTCTCTAGTGCATATTATCAAGCCCATTATGACCGCTTTAGCGGCAGTTTCCTGAGGGTAAAGCGGCGATTAATGTTAACGCCGTTCTTGATAATATGGCCCTTGATACGTAGGTAAATTTGATGGCAGGATATGGCCATGTATCAAATATTTCCAATGCATGCATCAAGACTTCGAATTACAATACTGATGTTGCTTATCTTTCTGATCAGCTTCATCATTTGGAACAATGTTAGGACTGTAGCAAACGGGTTCTAGCCATTTTGTGCCCCTGGATTTATTTTCTATTAACTACATGGTTTTCGGACATTCTGTTTTATAATGTGTACTTTTATAGCACATTATCGCCAAGAAGGTATCCTAGCATTGTGCCGGAGTGGGAGGCTAGGCCCGGAAGTGGAGATAGGGCTTACTCAAAGAGCCTAGTATTCAGCTTCTTACAGAACTCCAGAATCGAGGAAAAGGCTCTGATGAGTAGCAGGAGGATGTTCCATGCTTGAGGAGCAATGTAAGGCAAGGCACAACCGAATATTCTGCTTCTGTGAATCCATGGGATGTCTGCTAAAAGTCAAGCTGAGCAGAGGTGCTTGGAAAGTTGGTGAAAGTCTATGCATCTGTTCAGGTAGGATGGGCCCTTGTATAGCGTGTTGTATGTATAGATGAGTAGTTTGAACTGTGAGTGTGTGCATATCTGTAAGCAAGTCTCACTGCCTTAGTCTCACTCATTGAAAATTTTGTGGAAATTAATTGAGAGTGATAATCGCCAGTGTCTACCTTTCAAGATAAGCCGCTTTTGTGCAGCTAGGATAAGAGGCGCAGGACTGCTTACACAGAAAAATATAAGCTCACAAGTGTGCCCACACGTGCAGGCTGGGCATTTGAGATTGTCTCAGTCCAGAATCTTTGTATAAGCAGACTGTCACAGAACAGACTCTTCAGGGATTGTAGGTCTTATATCAGGAGTTGGCATTCATGGTGTAGTTCTGTAGTGCTTCTTGAAAGGCTGCATACTCAATGCATTATACTGTGACTGTGAAATATGCACCACCACACAGTATCAATGTACTCAGGCTTAGAAATACCGGTCAGGAGGGGGGGGGGGGCGCTATACAGCCCACAGCAGAATGGCTGCACTCTAGTGCAGCTCTGCCAGCCGTGAGCCCAAAATCTGACATTATTCTGCATGTGGACGCCCAAACCAAGCCAGCTACGACATAGATAGTAAGAGATGGTGAGACTAACAGAAGCTGAATATTCCTAAGAACAACTAACAAAGTCAGCATCCTGATAGTTGCGACAAAGTAATGAATCTGGCTGCATCAGACAAAATGTCGGCGCTGGCCCGCTGAGAACCAGAGGATGGAATGCTCGGTCCTGGTAATTAATGAAAAATAAGCTGCATGGAGCATGGGTGACTCACAGGCGATCACCAACGAGATCTTGTCAGTGATAAAATACCTTTGGTCCTTGGCTCAAGGGCTGTACAGCAGACATGACCCCGAGGGAGTGCAGAAGATGACTGGCACCCACTCTCCCGCGTAGCGGGATTGGAGTGGGTAGAAGTGCTGCCTGCGGGACCTAGTGATGAGCCTGGGACGGCAGAGCTCGGCAGCAGTGGCCCTGGCTCCTTGGTCCCTTGTGATCTCCCGCAGCCGGCGCCTGACTGGACAGTGATGGTGGTGGGGGCTACGTGCGCTCGTACCTAAATGGCAAAAAGGGGCCCAAACAAGCGCGAGAAAGGAAGCCAGGCAGCCGTACTGAGAAGACAAATGTACTTCAGGGCATAAATAGAACACTAGCAGCATTATACTATACAGAAATTATATTGGCCCAAGTGAGAGAAGGAAGGTCAAGCAACAGCTGGCGATGCACTCTAGAGTGTGCAGACTAACCCTTCCAAAACACAACAAGCATTTGCAATGCAATAGGTCTCGCATTTATGCAAGTTTAAGCTATTGGTATTGTAAATGGCTTTGTGTTTCATTTATGTTTCAAAAACCAAAACATAAATAAAAGGCATTGTGATTTACAATGCCAATTGCTCAAACTAGGGTAATTGCGAGACCTTTTGCATTGCAAATGCTTGTTTCCGTTTCAAATTATGCCAGCAGTAGCATAATACACAAAGATATTTCTTTCACGAAGGAAGGGTGCAGGACCAGGGACACCTAGTAACAGCCTGTGGTACTGCGCCCATTTCTTCGTGAAAGGAATTTCTTTGCGTATTATTTTTTTTTTTTTTTAGGATTAGCGGTTATGATCAAATACGTTTAGATAATCCAGGGAGGAAAAGGAAACCGCAAACATAGGGAGCAGATGGATGGCTTGTGTGATCAGAGATCCCAACATGCAGACAACGTGAAATAATCGTAAAATAATGGAACTCCAGAGGTTAATTAGCGGAGAGAAAGACATGCTCCCTCAGTGGAGATGAATCCTAAATGAAGCATTGTGTAAATGTGAGCGATTGGCGTTGCAGATGCTAATTAGTTGTTTTCCATTTCAAAGTATGCCAGCAGTACGCAAAGAAATTTCTTTCACGAAGGAAAGGGTGCAGGACCAGGGACACCTAGGGACAGCCTGTGGTACTGCACCCTTTTCTTCGTGAAAATAATTTCTTCGTTTATGCTAATACTGGCATACTTTGAAATGAAATAAAAATTAGCATTTGCAATGTCAATAGCTGGTTTCCATTTCAAAGTATGCCAGCAGTACGCAATGAAATTTCTTTGGCGAAGGAAAGGGTGCGGGACCAGGGACACCTAGGGACAACCTGTGGTACTGCGCCCATTTCTTCGTGAAAGGAATTTCTTTGCGTATCATTTTTTTTTTTTTTAGGATTAGCGGTTATGATCAAATACATTTAGATAATCCAGGGAAGAAAAGGAAACCGCAAACATAGGGAGCAGATGGATGGCTTGTGTGATCAGAGATCCCAACATGCAGACAACGGGAAATAATCGTAAAATAATGGAACTCCAGAGGTTAATTAGTGGAGAGAAAGACATGCTCCCTCGGTGGAGATGAATCCTAAATGAAGCATTGTGTAAATGTGAGCGATTGGCGTTGCAGATGCTAATTAGTTGTTTTCCATTTCAAAGTATGCCAGCAGTACGCAAAGAAATTTCTTTCACGAAGGAAAGGGTGCAGGACCAGGGACACCTAGGGACAGCCTGTGGTACTGCACCCTTTTCTTCGTGAAAATAATTTCTTTGTTTATGCTAATACTGGTATACTTTGAAATGAAATAAAAATTAGCATTTGCAATGTCAATAGCTGGTTTCCATTTCAAAGTATGCCAGCAGTACGCAATGAAATTTCTCTGGCGAAGGAAAGGGTGCAGGACCAGGGACACCTAGGGACAGCCTGTGGTATGGCACCCTTTTCTTCGTGAAAATAATTTCTTTGTTTATGCTAATCCTGGCATACTTTGAAATGAAATAAAAATTAGCATTTGCAATGTCAATAGCTGGTTTCCATTTCAAAGTATGCCACCAGTACGCAAAGAAATGTCTTTCACGAAGGAAAGGGTGCAGGACCAGGGACACCTAGGGACAGCCTGTGGTACTGCACCCTTTTCTTCGTGAAAATAATTTCTTTGTTTATGCTAATACTGGCATACTTTGAAATGAAATAAAAATTTGCATTTGCAATGTAAATAGCTGGCTATTTTGAATAATACGAAAGGTTTTGCACTGTAAATCCTCTGAGCAGCCTCCTGTGTGGCTTCAGCAGTGAATATGTAATTGCGGCAGGAAGCAAAGAACAAACCTGCAGTTTGCCCAATATAAGTTAAAAGGTAGGACAAAGTGAAAGGAAATGCGCATCCACGAGGTAAGAATCTTAGGCAGGCTGAATGGAAGTGAAGTATCTTCTGATACAAAGAAACAGTAGGCTGCAAAGACAAGCGGCCGGAACGAGGGAGAGTAGGCACCCCTCCCCCAACCAGATGGCACACTGCAGGCAATTAAGTGCGAGCAGATGCGGAAGAAAACTGTAGTTAGGCGCCGCTGCCTCGGGACTACACGGAAGTGACAATAGGGCCAACAGCCAACAGAAATCAAGAAAACAACAGCAATGCTAAATTTAAACCAATCACGAGGGGCAGGAGAAATTACACGGAGGTGAAGCCAATATATAAATTACTTTAAGTCTCGCTGAGACAGCGCATGCAGCGCATGCGCTGCCACACGCGAGACCTAAAAACCACAGGGAGCAGATAACGAAGCGGAGGGACTGCGACTCAAACTGAACACAGAAGCAACTTATAAGCCTTGCAAGGAGCGACAGATTAGCAAATCAGCACTTGCATGTGAAGCATCCTAAGGGAAGTGCGAGGAGGTGTGCAGTACACTGGAACCTGGCATGGCACTATTGACAGATAGTTAACTCCTGAAACCACCAAATAACAATGCGAACGAAGAGACCAAATGGGGAAACTGGACAAGAGATAGCCTAGGCTAACACTCAAATCTAAAAAAGGTCACGCAAACAAAAGTGGTGAATGGATATGGAGGGGTACAGCCAACCTACTAGAGCACTGGAAGCCACACTGGTCGTGATGCAACAAAGCTTGCACTCTATAGATGCCAAAAATGACCATTTAAACCTATGGATGGACACTTTGACAGCCAAGATGGACCAGCGCGCAGCCAGACTGACAGTAGTGGAACAAAGACTGTCCACAACTGAGGACACTGCGCAATCCTTCAATAAGAAATGTCTCAACATGGAAAACGTGCTCGCCCTTATTCAAGCAAAAAATTAAGACTTGGAGGCGAGATCCAGAAGGCATAATGTGCGCATTATGGGAATGCCAGAATTAGCAAGCACAGGAAAAATGGAGTCAAACATAAAAAATATGCTGACAGAGATCTTTGGCGCAGAGTCCCTGTCACAAATGCTAGTGGTGAAATGTGCCCATCTCTTCCTCGTACTCCCTGGTACTTAGACCTCACCGTGACCCTTCATCGCAAGACTTTTTTAACTACAGAGACAGGGAGACGGTTATGCCGTTGGCCCTGGACAAAAAGGAAATAAATCACCAAGGGAATAAGCTATCCTTCTTTCCGGACTTCACGATGGTGGTACAATCGGCAAGGAAAGAATATCTACCAGTTAAAGAAAGCCTCTAAAAAGTGGAGACAACTTATTGTATGCTGTACCTAGAGAGACTGAAGATAACACATAAGGGATAAAAACAAGATCTTTCACACTCTGCAGGCGGCTATGGATTACGTCGATACGCTGGTTTAGAAAGATAGAGGTAAAGGACGACAGTCTAAGGAAGATTAGAGACTCTAAGCTGATACAGCTGAGGAGTATGGATTGGTCTTGACCTGAGCCTAAACTAACTGTAAAGTGATGAGCTGCTTGACAAGTCAAGATTTCCACCAAGGTGGTGGAGCACAAATCATGTAGCAGTGAGCGCCATCAAGGTCAGAATGTGTGCATGCAACAAGTGTATGAATGATCTGAAAATTGTATTGTTGTAGGTATCTGCTAACTGTAGGTAAATAGGCACTACTTTTCTAAGAATGTATTAAGCTTGTGGGGTGACTGGGACTCACTTTTTGAATAGCATACAGGCTCAAAGCCCCCCTAATCCAAGGGGTGAGTGTTGAGACTGTAGTTTCCCCAATGTGGGTGTATCCCAAATTGTAAACGTAGATGGCATTGACTAGCAAAGCTAAGTTATTACACCTACGACAATTAGCTGTGGATATGCTACTTAGGATGACCTTTGGCATGATTGGGATGCTAAAGTGGGAGGGGGGTTGTTAGAGTTTATGATCATTGCCACAAATGTAAATGAAAAGTATGCAACGGTACATGTATGACAGACAAGATAAGCTCATTGATGTATACACACCACTGTTGCACAAATGACCAGTTCCAACCAGCCAGAACCCCTCACAATGATCACCTGGAATGTCCGGGGACTAAATGACCCCCGAAAAAACAGACAAGTATTACCAAGGAACCAATAAAAAATCGCTCTGCTACATGCAACCCACCTAAACCAAGCGTACCAAACATGGGGTAGGCGGGAAATGGGCAGGGGTGAGAGTGGCCTCCTCATACTCGTCTCACTCTAGGAGCATCATGACACTGATCAAAAATGGGGGTGCCATTTGTGGTGGAATACACCTTGTTGACAATCAAGGTAGATACATAATCCCTTCCCATTAGGAGTGCTGCATGGCTCCAGAGTGATGATAGTGAAGACGTACGGCCCTAATACAGATGATCCTGGGCTCTACGTAACTATATGGAATACGTTACTATCACTCCCCCAGATGGAGATAATATGGGGTGGGGACGTAAATGTAGATCTAGAAACAGCATATGACAGATCAACTTCAACAGTGGAACATAAGAGGCAGGCGGTGAAGGTGATACTAGATGGAATGGAGGAGTTCCATACGCTGGATTTGTGGTGTCTACATAATCCACATGAACGGGAAGGCACGTGTATATCCACAGTGAATGCAAGCTGGTCCAGACTGATGCTGGTGACCAGCGGGGCCAGTAATTGGGTTCAACATGTCCAACACCTGGCCAGGACACTGTCAGACCATAAACCTCTGTCACTGACCTTAGACATTTCAACACACATACCCACGCAATATGTATAGAGGTTCAGTGCTGCAGTCTTGCTTGACCAACCATATAAAGAAACCATTTGAGAGACCATAAAAAATATTTCAAGGTAAATAAAGAATCAATGGACAGTGTGAGTATACTGCGGTTTGCCTTTAAGGCAACCATAAGAGGGGTATGCATCAGCACTAATGTGAGTATCTTAAAGGAGCTGCGTACGCAATTGCAGAAATTAGAAATGACACTTAAGGAGCTGGAAGCAGAATATAAACGCATGCATCGAATGGATATATTAGTCGATATTTGAAACCACCTTACACAGTACAATGAATTGGCAGAAAGTGAATTGAAATACTTGACATGCCTCCAAGTCGCAAGGGCCTACAAGGAGAGAGGTAGACCCAGCCATTTGTGGCAAATAAAATATTCCTGGAGGTAAAAATGCAGGTGGTAATAAAAATAACAAATGACAAAGGGGAGTACACTATGACATAAAGGAAACACTCAAAACGTTTTCAGAACTTTATAAATCACTCTATGCATCCCACAAGACGGCAGGGGCACCAGAGATAGAGGAATATCAAGAGGATGTTTGCGTGGCTCAGATGGTCAGAGAGAGTGCCTGGCACAACCAATCACTCTACAGGAGGTGAGGAAAGCTGTTATGGCCCTACTGAATGGGAAAGAGTCAGGGCCAGAGAGATTCCCTAGTGAGTTCTATAAGGAATAAGGGGACCTGGTAGGTCTGTACATATTGGAGATGTATGAGGACACATAGGATAGGCATATACTACAGCCAACGCTAAGCTGTTTAATCACAGCATGGTCCACTTCACATAATTTACAAACAATATTCACACTCCAGTATCAGCTGAACCCCGCGAAGGAGACAGCTGCTCTGCTCTTAGATGCCGCCAAAGCTTTCAACTCGCTAGAATGGGAATACCTATTCACTATTTATAATTGAATGGGGATGCCAGGGATGTTGATAAAATGGGTAACACTCCGTGTGAATGGACACGTATGGGAGCAGATACAGATATATGGAAGCACAAGACAGGGATGCCCCCTTTCCCCAATTCTATTCGTGATCGCCCTAGAACCCCTAGCATGTAAGATTAGGCAACAGCATGCAGACGCGGCATTGACATTCTGACAACGGTCAATAGGTATTTCACTATGTGCGGACGATATGATGATATATGTACGCCAATTGGTTACACCCTCCGCAATACATGCCACACCCAGCGGTAGAGATGGAGGATGCTCACTCTGCTCCCCTGGGTAGCATGCCGACTCATCGTTGTACAGATATACCATGCGTAGAAATTAAATACTCTACAAAGTACAGTGGTGGCATGTCACACCATGAGGGCAAGAGCGCATAAACTTCCACTATACACACTGGCAATGCCGATAGCATAACATTCAGCTATTTCAGTGGCTCAAGAATGAGCGAGCCTTGCATTGTATAAACTGGTGTGCTTGGTAACAATGGGCGACTTATACCCAGAGGGCAAGTATCTGGATGCAAACGATATGATATATATTAGCAATGAGACACCAATGTTCAGATTCACTTATTGCCGGCTTTGAGCGGCAATTAAAATGTTATACCCCTCCTTCCCAGAGGAGCTGCCAACATTGACTGCCCTACAGACACTGATCACTGACCCAACTACTAAACACACAGTTATGAGACTGTACAAAGCATGGAACACAGAGAACACACAGAGTGAGTGCCATGGGTGAGCGTTGGAGCCGAACATTAGAGGAGCCTCTGACCAACGAAGAATGAGAATTTTTTGCGTTCTAACAGAAATGCTAACCCCCATGGGAACTTAAGAATTATACATTACAAATATCTACATGAGGTGTATTATGCGGCTGCACGGCTATGCAGGGATGGGCTAAGGGAAGACACAAGTTGTAGCAGGTGTGGGAGACCAGATGCAGACTCTTTGCCCCTGGCTTGGAGGTGTTACTCAGTGCAAAGTTTTTGGAAGAAAATGGTTGACATGCTATGTGACATGACTGAATATCAGTGGAATGCTCGCCATGAGCACGCTAAAAATGATACAGCCACAACAGCGTACATTCATAGCAGTAGCCTTGCTGCTAACAAAAAGACGAGTGGCAATACAATGGGAGAGTAAAATAAAGCCTGTATATAAATAATGGATACTGGATATGGTATACTTCAGAGTCATGTTGAAAACATATGAGGAGTTACCAATCACATCAAGACCTATGGATCTATAGGGTCCAATAACGGCGCATCCTCTGGAACATCCAGGCAATATGGACACTGACCGGGTAGATTGCTATTGGGAGGGAGGGATGATAACTCCTGTATTTACTGGGGGTAAACTGGAGATTGAGATATGATATGTGTACTGACAGTCAGAATGAAAACAATGAGGCATTACCTCTGTTTGTTACTGAGAATAATTCATATGTTATAAAAAAAAATACAAGATACCGGTCAGCATTAGTGGAGATCCACTGTCACTTTTTGCCATAACTGTACTCCTTTTGGCACTTTGAGAACTGTTATATTTCACTGGCTTACCCATAATCAGATTCCAAGCCTTTGTCCCCTGTACCGAGACAAGTTCATTACTCTGCTGGCCAACAAGAGGAAGAAAACTCCCGCATACAACAGATACCTTACCAGTGTTCAACCGAGTTCCTGGGAAAGAAAGGGGGGGTTGAAAATCTGCATTTGTTCATTAACTCTTCAAACGGCACTGCGAAAGGGAAAGCCAAACCCAACAGAAACAAAGGGGGGAATGCCAGATTTCTGGAGCCAAACGTAGGAGGGTCTCCCATTTGAAGTTCTGATGGGATGTGATCAAGTAGCTGTGTCAATTGGAATCAGGATACAGAGTACTTAGGGTGATGCTTTCTGACCACAATGGACTTAAGTTGACTTTGGCTTGGGGCAGGCCACTCCTGTGGATTTCTACATGGCGACTCAAGGGCAAGGTCTTTTGGGACTCGATATTCAAGACTCAAAGAGGTGAGGCCATAGAACACTACCTTACTGAAAACAAGAGCACAGATTTGGATACTTAAGTCAAGTGGGATGCCTTCAAGGTCATCCTTAGGGGGATTTGTATGAAAGCAATACATGGGGAAAGGAGGATCCTGGGGAGCTCCTGGCAACCAAAGAACAATGCATATGTGAATTGGAGGCTGCCATTGTCACTGACTAGAATGCTGCACTAGTATCAGACATGGTCAGTGTGGAGTACTGGGAGGCTATGGACAGGCTGTGTTTCTTGGATTACAGGGAGTATCTCACCCTCCAACACACACAGGGAGATAAAGCTGGTAGACACCTAACATGGTTCAAAAAGTCTGGGGCCCCTAGACTTGCCATTGCAGCTATATGTACCAGTGCAACAAAACCGTCCCACCCTTCCAGCCTCCTGGGGAAATGACTGATATGCCCCGGTCCAGCATTGATGATGCTGACACTGCTGAGACACGGCAACACCACTCCAGGGGTCTGCCACTCTTGACTGTTTCCCCAAGACTCTTCCCCTCCTGACTGGTTTGCCAAGACTCCGCCCCTATGGACTTATCCCCAAGACTCTGCTCCTTGTGACTGCACCCCCAGGACTATGCCCCATGTGACTGGTCTACCAACACTTTTTCCCTCATGATTGGTCCTCAAGACTCTGCCCTCTTGACTGATCCCCAATGACACCATTCAACGTGACTAGTCCCCCAAGACTCTCCCCCTTGTGACTGGTCCCCCAAGACTCAGTCCCTCGGGACAGGCACCCCAAGACTCTGCGAGCATTCACACAAATAATGGGACGGTCCCCTGCAGGCCTCGATTTCTTACACTCCCTAACTCCTATAGGACAACTTCAGATGTGCCTTTTTAACCAGAAAGGTCGGCTAATCAATCATGTGTGGTACGTAGAAAAAATAGTGTGCTTGTGTTATGTACTTTAATAAAGCATGCAGTTATTAACTTCACTGGTGGCGAGTGTGAAAAGTGTACAGGAATATTAAAGACAGAGCTCTGTTGTTCATGCACCGGCTCACGATAATGAATGTGTTTCTGGCACTAGGAGAAAAACAGCATACAAGTCTTTCTTTTTTCCGACATCATGCCCAAATTCACCTGATTAACCCTGTAAAAACCTGGATTCTGGGCATGGTCTAAATAATATGCGTTAACATACTTGTAAGGATTCTCATAAGGACATGGGACAATAAGGTAGGTGATGTGCCCAGGATCACACAGTTTGTGGTGAACAGGGAAGCCCAAATCAGAACTCCAGACAGCACAGCCATCAGTTTAGCCAATAGAAGGCACCTCCTACCAGTTGATTGTATGTTAGAGTTGACAGAGGTGATTCGGGAGTGTTTGGATGCCGGCGGGAGAGCAGCTTTGGTTATGCTAGATCTCTCGGCGGCATTCGACACTGTACCCCACTCCTTGCTCCTTGACCATCTATCAGAAATAGGTATTTCTGGCTTGGCCCTGCAGTGGATCAGGTCCTTCTTGCAAGGTCGGTTGCAGCAGGTCTGGCTTCCTTCGTGTGCCTCCGTGCCTATGCAGGTGACAACTGGTGTGCCGCAGGGGTCTTCACTTAGCCCCCTGCTTTTTAACATCTATGTGACTCCGCTGGTCTAACTCGCTGAATCTTGAGGGGCTAAAGTGATGGCATACGCTGAAGATACCCAGCTTTTGTTTTCATGGAGCAAGGAGGCTGACTCTGTTGTGGCTGCGCAACATTGTCTGTCTTCGGTTTTTCAGTGGCTGGTGAATGCACAGCTGAAATGTAATGAAAGAAAATCTGAAACGCTTCTTTATGGCTCGTTTACGGCTCGTCTACAACGGATTTTAAACAAAAGGCTCTGGCCTCCTGGTTTTCCTCGACCAACTGCGGACAAAGGCGCCGCAAAAAACCTTGGCGTCTGGTTCGATGAAAATCTGAACTTTTCGACACAAGTGAAGAAGCTGCCAGGTAGTGCCAGAGAAACTGTGGTCCGTGCCCTTATTTTGTCCCGATTGGACTATGCCAACGCCCTTCTGGTCAGCAGTCCGGGTTTTCTTGCTGAGAAACTGCAAGTTGTCCAAAACTCGGCGGCCAGACTACTTCTGGGTCTGTCATCAAGTCATAGTGTTCGCACCCAACTGCGCTCCTTGCATTAGCTCCCAGTTGAAGCTCGTCTGAAATTCAAAATGCTGTCTATCGCACATCGGGCCCTTTATGGGCTAGGCCCCATTTATTTGCAGAAGAGGTTTGCCTTTTACACACCTGGGAGACAGCTGCGCTCGTCTGCTCAGCTGTTGATACAGACCCCTAGGTTTAATCGCCAAAGACTTGGTGGGAATTCCTTTGTGCGAAAAGCCAATCTGACTTGGAACAGGCTGCCCTTGGCTCTTCGGGGCACCCAGGACCCACTGATGTTCAAGAAAAAACTAAAAACACTGCTTTTTTAGTCTTTGATTAGTGTGCGTCTTTTTCTGAAGCTAGCGCCGGGACACTTTCGAGTAGCCGTGCGCTGCATAAATTAAATATAACATAACATAACATATGCCATCTGGTGGGGGAACTGATGGGGCCACAATTCTTAGAAATACGGTAAAGTTCTCTTTGTTACGGAAAGTTCTTCAGGCGGGCACAAGGTAACTGTAGGCCTCAGCGCACTTCGTGCTGAGGCGGCGCCCGGGAAGCACGCGGCAGATGACAGGGAAATCAGAACGTTGCGGACCCTGGATCCGATGCGAGCTCGCGGTCGAGTTCGTAAGTACAGTACCTTGTTTCTTGACGCAAAGGCGGGTGCGGGATTTCAGCGGCTCTTTGACAGAAGGGCGAGGCGGCGTCCGGGGCTCCCACACTTCACGATGGGGGTCTGATCTTCAGGCTCACGACAAGAGCGGGGTGTTGCAGGTGGCGGGTGAACAAAGCGGGGCAGCCGGGCACGCAGATGCGTCCGGGCCGTCCGAGGCTTGGAGATGCTCACAACGCCGATTCCGGCAGGAGGGTGAAGGTGCGCAGCAAGCCTCCGGCGAGCGAGGTGACAGGGGCAGCCCAGCACAGCGTAGGGGGAGCGGCTCCGGGAGGGACTGGGCACGAGGGTCACAGCTCCGGCGAGGGAAAGGACACCACAGTCCAGCAGCAGGCGAGTGAAGATCAGGTAGAGCCCAATGGTCCTGGGGCTCAGTTCAGGGGGCAAGCCCAGTTCCAAGCCCTTGGAGATCGTTTTGGAAAAGCACAAGTCTTGAAAGTAAAAGTAAAGTAAAGTCTTCAGCAACAGTTTCTCTTCTCCCCTTTGGCAGCAAGGTCACCAGCAAGGTCACCACTGCAGGCCAATCCCCCAGGATAGGGACAGTCTTCCTCCTACAGCTTTCCCGGTGCCTCCTCCTCAGGCAGAGATTCTTCTTGGTCAAAAGCGGATCTAGTTTCTTAGGAGTAGTGCTCTGGAGTAGGAGTAGGAGGACTGTCCCTTGCCTAGTTCAGTCCGGTTTCTGAGCACTTTGTTTACGCGATGCAGGCTTCTTCTTTCAGAGTGTAGGGCAGAGTCCTCAGACGCTCCACAGGGGGTGGAGCCGGCATTGAGGTGGCAGAGCACTGTCCTATTCAGAGCCTAGGAGTACTCCTCCCACCCATCTACCTCGATCGTCCTATTCACCACCAGGCTACCTAGCCCTGCCCATCTGGGTTCCCCAGCCCTGTCACTCACACCAGCCAGACATCAGATACACATCACGCAGAGGCGGCTGAAATGTTTAGGCAAGCAAAGGCCAGCTTTCTAAAAGCGGCATTTGCAATCCCGGAATATTAAAATAAACCTTGGGAAAAGACGTACCTTATTATTCCGAGTTCAGGCATACTAAACTCGATTTTCTACCATGTTCCCTGGGTCGGTTAGGATCATAGGGTGTAACAATCCAGGCCGCCCATACTGGCCTATGAGAACAGGGTAGCCTTGCTGTAGTGAACAACAAGATGGCGGTCATTCACTACTAGGACATGCCACGCATCCAGGCTTGTCCTACCTTAGGCTTACAACGCACCCTGCCCGTGGGCCTACCAGAGGGGTGACTAACATGCAGCTAAGGGAAGGTTTCAGGGACCGGCAAGTGTGGGCACTTGCCAGTCAGCATGTCAGTACCAGACTGCACGCAGGTTCTGCGATGGCAGACCTTAGACATATTTTACCGGCCGCTTCTGTGGGTGGCACAACCCGTGCTGCAAGCCCACCAGCGGTGTTTGCATTTACACGCCCTGGCGCTCCTGGCGCACTTGACTGGGGTCTGACAGTAAATCAAACAATCCAATCATGGAATCCAACCAACATATACAATTTACATAGGGAGCACTCGCACCGCGACACTGGTTGGTAGTGGCACAGCGCGCTGAGCGGCCAACACCATAAAAACACATGAGGCACAGCGACAAAAAGAGGAAGGGAGACTCACGCCAAGGTGCCAGGTCTAACAGAGAGGTGTCTCTTTCTCAAGTTTACCTTTCCAAAGTCCTACCGGAGTGTGACTGAAGTTTGGTAAGTAACTTAAAGGTACAACTAATGCCTTGTACTTGATTACATTTCAAGTCTCTAAAATGCAGAATCTTTAGAAAGAATTTATTGTTTGATGGGTTTAGTCAAGCATGTTAAGATAGGCTTCCTAAAGGCACACAATTGCTGTCCATGACATAGCCAAGTACTTCTTTGCCCCAGGGCTTTAAGTGCGAGGACAAAAGTGGGGGGGAGGGTCTCTAAAAGGGGAGTAGCTGATGCAATTAAGTGCATGGCTTAAACACGTAATTTCTGTAATTCCCATAGTGTGCCAATTCTGAAACTGTGAGACTGTGAATTAAACATTACTGAGACAGGGGCAGTGGTGTTCAAAGTCTTTCACTCACTCTGGTATTTTCAGTCTATGTTAGACATGTATGCCCTTTCTCTCTCCACATCTCCTCCATCTGCATATCCTACACCTTATTTCTTTCCTGTTCATTATTCTCTTGCCATTCTCTCCTGAATGCACTTCCTCGCATCTCCTTCACTTTACTGACCCAAAACACACAACACACCCACTCATATGTAAGCACTGCATTTTCTGTTACTTTTAGTATGTCAATATTATGACATATGTGTATTTCCTTCAAACACACACACACGTTTGCACACTGGAATATGTGACCATTTCTCTGTGGAGAGTCCATGGATTGAATGAGCATGTATTCTGAACACTTTTCTAACCCACTTACAGGATCTGTGAGAAACCTGAACTGCATTCAGCCTCAAATCCAGAGTTCTCAAACGTAGCCTGTTATAAACACCCAGAGGCAACACAATTCAAATAATGCACTATACAAGAGTATTATTCTACACGAAAACAAAACACAGAAATACAGCAGCCTGTGACACTCTGTGGAATGCAAGATTGAGTAACACATGTGAACTCTAAACAGGAACTAAATAAATTGTTGTCATGCATTGTCTTGACGTTTTTTACATTCATTGTTCGGAAATCGATCAGTATGTTTGCCATTATAGTTAAGAGCATGAGCCTGAGAGGGACATGTTTCAATTTTTGTTTTATTTACTAGCAGGTCTGAGACCCAAAGGGACCCAGCCCACTTAAAGCCTGCTTTAAGCTACACAGCTTGTACTAGTGAAGTAGAATTTGAAGTAGTTACTACATTTTTCTTTGCTGCTTTGCCTTGTCTTTCCGAGGTGAGAACTCCCGACTTTGACAGTGAAATGAGATTCGGGGGAAAACCAGCAGAGACTCCTGTGTGCTTCAACACCAAAGGACTGATTGTCTCTGAAACAAACCCAGCTGATCTGGTGCAGCCATCATCCATGTTCCCCTCTTCAACTTCCCTGATCCTGTTTTTATAGGTAAATGGTTGAGTGCATGTTAAGAACAGGAATTTTGAAGGAAATCACTATCTTCATATGGAGGACGCTACACAAAATCAATGCATTTTCATTGCAAAATCAGTAGCTGAGAACACTACCCTATTGGAGGCTGCAGCATGGTAAAATACCGATTGATGCCACCGAAAGTTAAAGGAAAAATGTGGGCATTAACAATGCTAAAAATATATATGTAATTTCGCCTCCTCACCGTGTGACCATGTGAAGGGAGCTGAAGTTGTGTGGAGGGAGCTGAAAATGTGTGACACACAGTGGCACTGTGTGAGTTGGCAGGTCTGGCTCAGTGTCCTCCTTCCCGAAACTTTACTCAATCACAGTCACACACCACTTCCTCCTTTCTTGATGGACACGCAACACAGTAAATGATTGACTATCCAGTGTCTGTAACAGACAAGACCCGAACCTAGTGATTTAAAGTGAAATCCTTTGTTTGCAGGGATATATAGTGTTTGTAGGTTGTCCAAGAAGTACCCAGAGGCATCAACTGAGCTGCAGCTTACAATAGTATGTTTATTATTATACAATGGAGTATAGACCAATTCATACAGTAAAATATGTCGACTTAAAAATGGGTATTAAAGAAACCTATCTAGCTCTTCTCAGACATTGTCTATAGCAGAGCCAATTTCCTTTATAAATCCCTCTCAAGGTGGGTGAATAGTGATTTGATTTAATGTAATAAAGGTTGATTGTCATGGCTGTGCATACACTAATATACAATGCCAACATATGGAAAATAATATTGACAATAAAACATCTCTTGTATACAGTTTATTATCTAAATGGCCGTTTAAAAAAATCACATGCATGTGTGTGAAAGGCTGTCTGTGTTTCCTCACTGTTACATGCAGTGTACCATGCCATGGCCTAACCATTTTTTGTATGTTGTATTTTTGACATTCTAGCTGTAGAATTGCTGAATTCAGCTTCAAACATAGGAACAAAGAAAAATGTATTTATGTACTAGAAAACCCAAATATCCAAAACAAAGATAAATATTGGGTTTGGTCACAAAAAAATAAAGGAATATGTTCACATACTTTTGACATCCCTGAAACATCATCTACTTCCATTGCAGTTGTTTCTCACTGTGATGTGATAGTTCTGCCATTGATGACATTTCTTCACATGCTGCCAGTGTTCATTTCAACATCTTATGTTGGCAGCTTAGACGAGAGTACTTCCCTGGCAGGCCTTGCTGACTGTTCATCCTCTTGTGGTGACAACACAGCCAGCTCTTTTTTGGGAGTGACATAATATATGCAACTTGAATCAAAGAAACTAGTCAGACACGAACATCAAAATCCCACCCGGCAAGTGAATTCTTGGCAGACGACTTGTCACAGAATAATTATAGTGATCCAGTGCAACCAAAATTTCAAACATTCCCCTTAACTGCATGCCGTAATGGAGATTACAAAACCCATCCTTGAAGAGATTATTCAGTCCTTAAAGATGCTGTTTATTGTTTTGCATGCAGGCATTTTAGTGCTGTTTCTGTGGGAGGAGGAGGAGGACGTGAAGCTGGCAATGTTGCATTCATTAATATTGTCTTCAGGAAGTGGGAAAAGTTTACTTGTTCTTTGTCCAAACATTCACAGTCAGTGAAGCATAAATCATCAGTTATTGCTTAGACCAACTTCAAAAGATCACAGCAGCCCACAAACAGTCAACAGTCAGTTTCTTCCCCACTAGTAAGATGTGCGTAGCAGGAAATTGAGAATAGACAACATGTGGAGCAGCTGCTTAAGGTAGTATGTTTGTTAGATCATCAAGGGCTTGCATTCCATGCCACGGATGAAACTGAGCATTCTCACAATAGGGGAAATTTCACTGAATTCTTAGAGATGATTTCTGAAAAAGATGAGCTTTTAAAAGCAAAAATGTCCAGGCAGTATGGGCACTATACCTCTTCTGATTACCAAAATGACATGATATCTGTGTTGGTAGCGTTTGTTAATTTTTTTTTTTACAGAGTTTTATATAGCGCAAACTTGACCCGAATCGGGTATCAGAGTTCTTTTATATAGCACCAGTTGTATTACATGAGGACACGTTCCTTTTTGTTAGGCATGAGGAGATTAAGTGATTTGCCCAGAATCACAGGATGTTCAGCGTCATTGCCAAGACTCAAACACAGTTCCCCAGATTCGAGATCGACCTCACTAGCCGTAAGGCCAACTCCTCTCTCCATGAGCGTATTGTCAAAAAAGTGATGAAGCCAAAGATGTCTTAGATAAAGAGCAGCCGAGTTTTATTAACCGATTTGTTGATGATGATGGTAATGGTCAGGAGAATGCACTAGGGTGTTACCATATGGAGAATGTAGATGGCTTCAGCCTTGCTACAGCCATTGTTGAAGCAGTACAGAAAGCTGGACTTGACGGGAAGAAATTTGTTGCATAGTGCTACGATGGAACATCCATTATGAATGGCTGTTTTAATGGTCTCCAAGAACAAAATAAGAGAGGTTGCATCACCTTGTGTTAGTGCAAACAGTAACTAACATACAACCAGTAAAACAATTCTGTTCAACATTGCATGCCATATATGTTTTTCTTTCACAAAGTTCACCAAGGCATCAGCTGTTTGTGAAATCTCAGAAAGAGAGTAATCTGTATGTAATGGAGCTAGAAAGAGTCTATGGTACAAGGTGGTGTTACTGGTACTCAAGTGTTAGAAAAGTACAAATGCGGTTAGAGTCTATAATTGCTGTTCCCCGTGTAATAGAATCCCAACAACATGACAATGAACCTAGTTCAAAAGCAAAGGAATTCTTAAGAACATTGAAAACTTTGGTGTCTTACTTACATTGCAGTGTATGGAACTCATTCTCTAAAAGATTCAGTCTATCTGAATTACTACAGAGAAAAGACCTTGACTTGTCAAGAGCATGTGACCTAATTGAGTCAACAAGAAGTGATTTAGTGAAACTCCATCAAGACAGTCAGTGGACCAAAACGTTAAATCAGGCTAAGGACTTAGCAGAGCAGTCTGAAATTAAGATTCACCAAAAATCCAATCCAAGGGCTCTACTTTTGAGACACGTAAATAGAGTAACAAACTGGCAGATTATTTTGTCAGTACCTGTGAAGGGAAAAGATCCAGCCATTTTGATGTCTCAAAGAGTCAAACTCCACTGTCTGAGTGCTTAAAGCAGGACGTTTATTTCTCTACTTTGGATAGCGTTGTGAGTTTAATACTCGATTTACAAACAACATCGGTCTCATGTCTACAGTCGAAATGTTCAATCCAAAAACTGATTTTTTTGGGGGGCCTTTCCTCAGCTCTAGTTATTGTTGACAAAAGATCCAGAGCCTGCAGTACACTGAAATCGTCTACAATTCGAACTGAAGACTGTAAAAATGTATCTTTCAGACAAGAATGTATGGGGTATTCACTCTTTCAGGAAGTATCTCATGTATCTACCATGAGCATTTCCTCATGTTTTAAATCTTTTAATTCTAGTTCTTACATTACATTTTACTACTGCAACAAATGAGAGATTCTTCCACTGTATGAAAAGGGTAATACATGATTTGCGCAATAAATGTAGAGACACAAGACTTGATTTGTTAATAATGGCTTAAGTAGCTACATTTGAATGAAGCCGTAGACAGGTTTGCTGACATGCCCCATCGCAGGTATTCTCTTAAAATATGAGCTGGTCCTTCCCTCATTCAGATTAACAGCCTCATACTTTGCCAGTCAAACAATCGGTCTCTATTCCCATTGAGGCCTATGCCACCTGACTAATCCTGCCAGTGATCAAAGAAGCCAATGGCCTATGCAGGAGAACGAAGACAGCTGCTACCACGCAGCCATGCAGTATTGTCCCTCTCCTGATTGTCAGGCAAATATCAGTTAATCTTCAATCAGTTTCTATTCCCCTGAGGCCTATATCACCTGAAGAAATCTGCCAGTGATCACAGAAGCCAACAGCATATGCAGGAGCACAAAGACAGCAGCTATCATGCAGCCATGCAGCATCGGCCTTCTTCTAATGTCCAGGTAAAGAACAGTTACTCCTCAGTCAGTCTCTACTACCCTTGAGGCCTATGCCTCCTAAAGAAATATGCCAGTAAAATCTCAGAAGCCAGTACCCTATGCAGGGTGAAGAAGACAGAAGCTATCATACTGCCAAACAGTATCATCCTTCTTCTGATGTCTGGGCAAGCAATGGCTATTTCCCAGTCAGTCTCAGTCTCTTCTCACCTTGAGGTATATACCCCCTGAAGATATCCGTCAGTGATTGCAGAAGTCAGTAAACTATGCAGGGGCACACAGACACCAGTTACAATGCTGCCAAGTATATCCACCTCCTCAAAATGACCAGGCAAGGAACTGCTGCTCTCCAGTCAATCTGTTTTCACCTTGAACCATTTGCTGTCTGAAAACATCAGCAAGTGATCACAGAATTGGCATTGGTGCTGCTTAAATCCTTTCTCTCAGGACACCAACAAGTGGTGCCAAGAGGGATTTTTAACTCAGGAACATTCTGTATGCCTTGTGGGGTACCCCAGGGATCTTCCCTATCCCCAACTCTATTTAATCTTTACTTCACTCAACTTGCCAATCTGATTAGATCTTTTGGTGTATCCTTGTCATGGTACGCCGATAATGCACAAATTATAGTATCAGTGGCTAAAAAAATGGGGCTGGTGACACGTTCAATTAATGTATGAGTACAGTAAATAGCTGGATGGCCAGCAATTGCTTAAAGCCTAACTCCTCTAAAACCGAGGTCATTCAATTTGGCAACAATCCAGAAACTCCCCCCCCCACCCCCCTGGTGGGCGTCAGATTTGGTTGTAGCACCTATGTCATCTTCCGAAGTATAAAACTTGGGGGTTATAATGGACAGTGAACTGAAATTTAAAGATCAAATTTACCTAATTATTTCCTCCTCCTTCTACTGGCTCAGAATTGTCAAGAAAATTAGGCTCTCTGTCTAGCGTAGAAGGCAATTTTGGGAAAAGCACCTGAATATGAAGGCAAATCTGGTGTGTTACATCCGCAGCAGAAATCTTCGGTCTAGCCCAGCTAACTTGGTGATGGTCGCTTTCTTCAAACGTGTTACTTGGGGAGGTAGAAGCTTTTTTAGAGCCACAGGTCTACCCTGGAACCGCTTGCCTCCAGAATTAAATTTGAACCCACGCTCCTGGTGTTTCGGAAGAACATCAAAACTTGGTTATTCAACCAATGATCCTCTAGGACCTGGCCCTCGTTTGCTCTCTTCTGATCTTCACAGCGCCAAGAAACCTCCGGGGTTCGTGCTTTTATAACATGTCTCATTCATTCATTCATTCATTCAGAAGAAGAAGAAAGTATCCTTTGCAGTGCAAGAAGACATCATCTACCATGCAATATCAATTTTCTCTTGATGGCCAGGCAAACAACAGTTACTCCTCAATCAGTCTCTGTTCTCCTTGAGGCCTATGACACCTGAAGATATCTGCCAGTAGTCGCAGAAGCTAGTAACCCATGCTGGGGCAAGAAGAGAGGAGCCACCACGCTTGTAAGCACTATTGGCATAGCACCAACTTGCTGACTATTTACTTTCTTTCTGTCACAGTGGATATGCAGCCTCATCACATCAGCTTGTCATGTGTAGAAATATAGAAACAGTATTACAAAGACCTGTTAGCCACCTTGATTTCCTGTAGCCAAGTAATTGCTGTCCACCTATTTACTATCTCATCAAGACTGGCTATTATCAGCAACTATTCTTTGTACCAGCAAGTATCCTATTCAGATATCTGTATACCGAATCTGTGGCACTTCAGCCCATCCTAGATTTCATATTAGCTGAGCATGAACTTACCCTCAAATCAGTCTCTACATAGGAGGCTGCCCCAATCATCCCCTCATCATCACTAGAACCAGCTGCTGCTCACACCAGCATATCCAATTCTAGCTGGGGACATGTGAACTGCCTCTTTCTATCTGCCCAGTCACCCCCTTCTTCTTTCCAAGGAAGCTGAGCAGCAGCATCTCTTCTTATTAGTAATACAGTATCAACATGACAGCCAGTATCTTCGTCCATGTGAGTAAAATCTGCACAAAATTTCTTAACACTTTTTAAATTGCTAATGCAGATATTGATTAACACACGTACTGTATCAGTGATGTGCATGTTTTCTGTAGAAGAAATTAATTATACTAAACCTGGAAAGGTTCAATGGCGCTACATGTTAGAAGTGTGTATTCCATGCTAGGTAAAGGAAGGTTGCTGGGAGAACCTGACCTGCATTACACAGCACTGTTATCTACATTATAAGACTGAGATTTAATTACATAGTACTCCCAGTAGGGTGAACTTGTTTTGAACATTATTGGCCCATCAACCTTGACATTTTATCATTTATTTGATATTGATAATGGCTGATTTCAACTTGATTAGTGCATTCTCCATAGTAGTACACTATTTGATAGGTCCTCCGGGGACTTAGGCCCCTGCTGGGGTTTTTTGATCCACCCACCCGTCAGTTGATCGTCCAAGTGGCTATCTTATCTAGACTGGACTATGCCAGCTTGCTCCTCTTAGGGGCTAATCAGGCAGAGGCGGTGCGCCTGCAGCGAGTTCAAAATGCAGCAGCCAGAGTCCTGCTGGGGCTCCCGCGAAGCTGCTCAACAGCCGGTGTCATATGGCGGTTACACTGCTTGCCTATGGCCAAGTTGATCGAATTCAAGGCTCTCTGCTTGACCTTTAAAATTCTAAAGCTTGCGTCTCCTGGGATTTTGGCCAACTTGCTGGTACCTTATGTCCCTATGCGCCAGCTGCGCTCTTTGGGGCAATACTGGGTTGTTGTCCCTCGAGTGAACCGTCTCCGTGCCTGGGGACGGTCCTTCCGTTGTTTGGCAGCCAAATTGTGAACTCTCTGCCCTTTCAGATTTGCAGTCTGGATAGCCTGCTGACCTTCCGAAAAGCAGTTAAGACATATCTTTTCCCCGTGGCCTAGTTCTTACCCTCTATGTTTACTGCTTTCTGCTCCGGGATGCCAAGTTCTTAGCCTCTATGTTACACTGCTTGCAGCGCCCGGACGCCTCTTCGCTGAGGCAGCAGTGCGCTATAACATTAATCAATACTACATTACCTTAATTGTTTATCTGAATACACTACCTGAAACAATGCATAGTGCTCCATCTTTAATAGGGTTTGAAGTATTTCTGTTTATAGGGTACTTCTTTTGTACCTGTAGAGATTTTCCAGCCTGTGTGTGTGATGTAAGAAACCAAAAGATCCTTCACTTCCTGTGATAGCACCAAGTCAAAGGTCATGCAATGTCGTTTCCTTCGATTTCATGGGGATCCAAAGGGAAGGTGATGTCACTTCCTGTGATGTCACCAGGTCATGGTGTGTGTGATGTCACTTCCTGTGACATCATCGGGGTGGGTCAAAGGGTAGGTGATGTCACTCCCTGTGATGTCTTCAGTTCAAAGGTCATGTGATGTCACTTCCTGTGACATCAGGCGGGGGTTACATGGCATGTGATGTCACTTCCGCTACCACTGGCATTTTGCTGAATCAACGTCCATGTATTCATTTTGCACATAGTACTGGTAACTTAAACCAAGAACAGACAATAATGAGCTCTTGCCCTAAATAATCCTCTAGCCTACCACTATTTAAATGTAGGAGTCTTTTAAACTGACTGGTTCCATTCCATTACTCCATGAGTCCTGGGTCTCCTCTAATTATAGAATAGAAAATTACGTCCTTGAATAAACTGTTCAACTAAGGAAAAAAACAGCAGAAATAGTCTTTACTCAAATTCAAGACTTTCTTTTATTAACTGAAGGTTTAAGTAAATAAATGTCAGGTTATCATTTAAAAGGCAATTTCAAATACACGTTGGTTTATCTTGTAGTTCAGAGGGTTGTAAACGCTTGTGTGAACATCAGACACCACGCTGCACTAACATTTAGACTTTCTAAGAAGTGCCTCTCATTAGCTTTTCTTCTTTTTTGTAGGTTTTTCTCAGTATTCTGAAGAGAGCACCTGGGCAGAAATGACTTTCGGCTGGGTCACAGCCTCTTCTCTGATAAGGAGTCCTGTAGCCAAGTAGGATTTTCTTGCTTAAGTGTGGTATTTATATAGCCATGCCCAATCTGGCTGGCAGTCACATGCTACATCTGAAATTCTGAGAGATTTTAGCTGCAGTTTAACTTTGAAAGGCTAACTCCCATGGGAACAATGGAGACCTTTTTTTCTTTTAGCACCCTGGAATGTTCTTACCTGTGTTATGGGCTGCGGCATCTCCTCCACTATGGTAGAGGAGCTTTGCTCCACCACCAGCACCTGCAAAAATTGAAAAATACAATGTTAATAAACCAGGTTTAATAAAAAAAAATGTTCTATCTCAGGTGAGTCTTGGGGGCGGGGCCACCACACGTGGCAGTCACGAGGGGGACTGATAAGCACTGTTGTCAGTGCGTATGTGGATGCGGCCGGCCGTCACAGAACAGCCAAAACGACAGGCACGCTGAAACTGTCTCCAACCCGCGCTGCGTTTGCTTGTTGGAGACAGCAGGCACAGGCTCCCAGTCTCTCTGGAGATGCAAATCTAGGGCTCTCAGGCCAATCCTCAAGCTGCTCTCATATTGCCAACATCAGCATGAGAGCTGCATCAGGATTGGCCACAGGGGATTCTGGCAGCTAGTGCTGGTGAGGAACAGAAAAGTGGTGAAGTTATTTTTAATTTGTTTTTATATCGTTGTTTGTCTCCCTTCCCACCCGACACTCAGCCCTGATACCAGCTGCTATTGGTCATGGGGCCACATCTTTTCATGGACCAAAGTTATTGTGAACTTGTTGGAGGATATGCTGGGACCTGAAGGGGTGCAAACACTCCAGGAGTCGTATAATAAAAAGTGCCAAGGCGCATCTGTGCCCAATTTGCACGCCCCTGGGGCACTTTGGTATTACATAAGGGACCGCAGATGCTTGTGCGGCCCTTTCTGTAATACGGATAGCGCTGGTGCACATATACCACCACCCCTATCACCAAAGGGTGTACCCTCATTTGCATGGGGTCGTGGTCCCAATCAAATGAGAGAATCTCTTTTCTTCTGCGCCTGTGCCGTGTTACTGACACGAGGGCAAAGGCAAAGAAGCTGTCAGGAGGCGCATTGACAGTTTGCCATCTAAAAGGTGGCATATTTTCAGTGCGCCCCCTGATTCCAGCCCTCTAGAAGGAGGAAAGGGGGGTCTTATGGACCCCTAAGACATCTCCTTGCAGGCAGGTGCAGGCACTCATTGCGCCTGTCTGCAAGGGTATTTCTAACCACTCTTAAAAGTGCAGGCAGGTTGTTGCATGCACAGTAAAACACGCAGCCACTGCTTTAAAGCTGCACTGTATTTCACTTGACTGCGCTGCCCCCAGGGTAGCACAAGTTTGTGGATGCCCTTTGAGCAGTGCATTTAATATAATACAGCGCACTCTCTTTGTTAGTACAAGGGACACCTTTTGAAAGGTACACCCGGCGCTAACAAGGAATATGCTCTGCATTTTATAATATGACCCTAAGTACCCCTTGTTGACAATTTCCGTCCTACAATTTTTTTTACATAAAATGCTTTCATATAGCCATATATAGAGGGGCTTTAGTTTAACATTCTTCACCCATTGGTTAGTTAAACTCTTGTTCACATTTGGCTTCTGTCTACCAAATCATACTGAATTGGACACTGGGTCAATCCACTTCAGCCAATTACTCTTTTGCCCTGTAATTAATTGATTTTTACCTGATTGCTGGTGCATACTTATCTAAAGAAGTGCAGAGGCATGGCCTGGTCAGGCATGAATTGAGATGAAGAGGGAGGTTGAGAGTGGGGACGAACCAGAGCTGGATTCTGAGTGGGACCATCTTGCCTAAACTGCTGCGATACAGACACAGTCCTCGGCAGAAGCCCATAGACATTGGAAAACAGGCTTACCTCACAGGAGAAGACTTGAGGGGTCAAAGATCAATGGCATATGTCAATGGAACCCGCGGACCACAGGAATCCACGTGAATTCTGACTAGGCCTGAAGCGCAGGAGGAATTTTATGTCTAAGCCTAATTTTATCTTACAGTGAGTAGAGGGGTGAGGTTAATGGTGGTCTCCAAATGTGGGTTTAAGGATTGTGGAGGAATGTCGCAAATACATGAAAGAGGGGGCAAGAAAAGCATGCTCAAGCTGATTGTAATGCATTCATCTATGGTTGCATATGTGATTGTGTTCTTTTGTCATAGAGTACCTTTCCTGGCAGGAGTGTGTTTTGCTACTAGAAATGAAGAGTCCTGATCAAAAAAGATAAATCTATTTTATCCACACTCAGTGTGGGAGGGTATGCTCAGACGTGAGTCCCTTGCTCATTGCACCATCAGGATTCAGGCAAGCCGGGCCGACGAAGGCTGTGATGCCAGAAACCGGTGCCCGGAAGCTTGTTTCCTTCCCAGTATAAGAATTGGCTTGGTAGTTTGGTTTGCCCTGTTCCCATCATGCACTGGGACAGGTACAGACTAATTTGCATGTAGCCAGGTTCTGAGCTGGGATGGTGCAGTGAGCTAAAAAACGGTGATGGATTAAAACCATGATCTCTTGACTTGGTAAGAGTATTCTGCATCATTCAGAAACTCTGTCCATCACCACCCCCTTTTTCCCAAATCAAAAAAGATCAACATACATGGGAGCTCCAGCTACACCAGAACCACTGGTCTCTCTCTCTCTCTCTCTCTCTGCTCAACCTCCCTTCCCCCAGGGTAAGTCGTTGGTGTCAGTCACTTTGGATACTATTTCATGATTCACTCCCTGCAGTCTTGTGCTATTTTCACAGTAAAGGATTATAGCAACACTATGAGAATAATTTCATAACACTGCTATCTCCGGTTTTGGACAAGCTAATGCCATAATTCAAACACTATTTTTCATGTTTATTAAAAATGCAATTCAATGATTGAATCTGATTATTAATAAATATTTAGTAAAGTAACTTTTTAAAACTTAAGACTATGCTTGTCTGTAGACTAATCAGCACTAAAGGTAAAAAACAGAAAAACTAAAAAGAGATATTCGGTGGTTCTCTCAAGAGAAAATCTACCCCTTCTTACAGAGCAACTTTTTCCAACAAGAAGAATCTGATGTAGGACAGGCGAACACGTATCCTCATCCGTATCTTAATGAAGAGTATGATTACAATCCTAGAAACCGTAGGGGATCTACACACAACCATCATCAATTTGGCCATTCCTCTTTTTTAGAACAAGGCAGGGGCAGGGGACGAGCGAGATTCCAAAGGCAAGGCAGGAACAATTACCGCCAGACAGAGCAAGTACATCCTCAGCCGTATATGCGAACGAGAAACCAACAATATTGGAAGTCTCAGTAGACAACTTTGTAGAGAGAGAAAGTATACCCATCTTTAACCTCTCCAGACACCAACTGACAGCTGCAGAAAGTACGCTCCTCAGCAAGGGTTTGTCTTTTGTCCCTAGCACTTTTCCGGACATTTTCACCATGAACAAAGACTTGTTTTCCTTTTTTAGGAAAATTCGTCTACAAAAATACATGTCGGACATAGTCCCAACAGAAGAGGAAGTAAATTACTCAGGGTGTAAACCACCATCTAGATTTACTCCTACCTTGGAGATGGTAGGACCTGAAGTTGCCATCTTCGAAAAAACTGTAATCAAAGAACTAGAAAGGATTACTAAATATGTCTGTAAGCCTATACCCAATCTTACTAAATTGGAAGTTACAGCTCTTAAAGACCTAGGTAAAAATAATTCCATCATAATCAAACCTAGTGACAAAGCGGGAGGAATAGTGATTATGGACAGTTGTTCATACTCTCAGAAAGTAGAAAGCATGCTCCATGTACCAGAGCACTATCAACCAGCTTGCAGATCCGCCCTAAAAGATTTTCAGACCAGGATAGAAACCAGTACATCTAAAGCCTTCATGGATGGTTACATCTGTCAAAAAGAACTGGACTTTTTAAATAAGAACAATGTGGTCACTCCAACCCTATATGGTGTTCCAAAAACCCATAAAAACATACTGGATCCTCCTCTGCGCCCTATTATATTGTCTATCAATTCGTGCACGGAACCACTCTCACAGTATGTAGATTCATTTCTATGTCCTCTCACCAAATTATATCGGTCATATATCAAGGACACGGGCCATATGATTTCAACTGTGGAACATATGCCCTTCAATAAAGAGAGCCAACTTTTGGTCACCCTAGATATAGAGTCTCTCTATACAAACATACCCCAGGATTGAGCCTTAGAGGCGGTGGCAGCCCTCCTCAATAGATCACCGGGAGAGAGACCTAATACTTTTATCTTGGAATGTTTAGATATAGTACTCCACCACAACTATTTTGAATTTAAAGAAAAACTGTATAAACAAATACAAGGTACCAGTATGGGTGCTTCATGTGCACCAAGTGTGGCCCATACCTACATGGGGGAGTTCGAGTAAAAACACATCTACAACGAAATGGCTCCTTTCTATGAAAATATCAACACCTGGCACAGATTCATAGATGACATCTTTTTTGTTTGGACAGGAACCAAAGATGACCTCAACCAGTTCATTGAATGGCTTAATCACAGTGAATATAATTTAAAATTCACTGCAAAATATTCATCCGAAAAGGTGGAATTTCTGGATATTTGGATAAAAAGTGGTAATGAAAACATCGAAGTTAGCCTCTACCGCAAACCCACTGCAAAGAACACAATCCAGCAACATGCTAGCTTCCATCCCTCCTGTCAAAAGGACTCCATCCCCTTCGGGGAGTATCTCAGAATTAGGCACAATTGTACGAATATACATGATTACAACATACATGCAGAAGAATTTAAAAAAAGACTCATACTCAGAGGCTATTCTTAACGCCTCATTGAGCAGTCTATGAGAAGAGCAAAATACTACAACCGTGACATCCTTATCTCAGGCAATGAGAAAAAGCCCATGGAACGATTAGTATGTGTGGTCAATCACACATGCTACAATCAGAAACTACAGCAAATACTAAACAAATACTGGAAAATCCTCAATACCAATGAAAGCAGTAAAATTCTTGAAAAACCCATAGTGGCTTTTAGAAGAAATGCCAATTTACGAAATAAATTAGTCCACAGCAGAATGAAGCACACTAACATCCCAGCTGTACAGAACACCATTGATGGACTACCACAGATCTTAGGAAATCACAGGTGTGGTATGTGCCATGCATGCCCCACAGCAATTACAACGGAAACATGGACATATGGTACAAGAAGCGGTAGGCTGAAAAGCCATACAAATTGTAGAAGCAACAACGTTATCTACCTTATCCTTTGTCCATGTGGTTTGGGCTACATAGGAGAAACTGGCCGTGAATTTCGAATCAGGCTCTCTGAGTATAAATCGGCCATCAGAACCCGAAAAGAACAAGCTCCCATGGTAAAACATTTTTTAGATCACAACCATGGTGATCACGATCTGAAATGGCTGATTCTTGAAAAGATAGTCTCGAGACCAGGACAAGAAATCAGTAAGGTGCGGAAAAACAGAGAGACTTTTTGGATCTTCTACTGCGACACAGTCCGCAGGGGCCTTAACGAGGAGATAACTTGGATTATCACATAACTACATCTATCTAGACTGGACCCCATATTTTATATTACTGACTTTTTGTCATTGGTTAGGAGGTAATTAATACACTTGTGGTGACCCATAGAACCAGTTGACTCTTGTTTTTCCTTGTAGAAATGTAGTATACATAATTTCTTCTGCTCTACTGACCATTCAAGATAGATCATTGTATCATAGGCCCTTTTAGAAGGTATTAGTGTCTTAAGCATATACATCCTTCATATTTCCAAGCCTGCTCCACGGTGCTTGGTCCCAAAGACGCGCATGGAGAATCACGTAAAGATAACAGAACCGCAGGATAACACTAATTAGCAATCAGTCAGAATCATAGGGTTATATCCAACAGTCTACAGTTATCATCTGGAATAATAGACAAACATCTTCACTGACAACAAAATATTGGTGAGCCGCTTGATGCTCCCTTCTGAATTCATGATTTCCATTCTAAATGTCTCTGGGAGCTATCATTAATGCTCCTGTTTTTTTCGTGTTTTTTTCTTATTTGATTATGAGCACTTTCATTTCTTTTTTTAGAACACCTAGTATATGTCAACTATACGAATTAAATTGATAATTCTGTTGAAAGATTTTCGGACCATTCCCATATGGCGCCCTCTTAGATCCAACACGGTATAAATCAGGTATTCCTACACCATTCCAATATGGCGCTGGTTCAGATTTAATATCATGTAGACGTTATGATTTTGGACACTATTGGATAATCAACTTTCTAAAATACAAAATTATATTCTACGAGGGCTCGTACACTTAACCACTCAGAATGGTTGCGAGACCAAACTCCTTTCAAAGATGGCGCTCAAATATACAAGGATGTACCTAAATTAGAATTTGCCGTTCCGTAATCTCGCGAGAAAACGACTACGTTAAAATGCGCATGACCCGTATTCCAACTCTTCGGCTGTTTCTGCTGCTGCTTCCCGGCAAGGTTTTTACGTGAACATGTTCAAACAGGGAATCCTCTCGCTTTGTTTTAATTCAATTTAAACTATCAGCCTATTTCGCGCCATAGCTAGTTTGCAGTCGATTTGCCTTATTGGTCTCAACTATTAAGTAGAACCCAAAAACAGCCGTCCACTTTTATAGGAACCTTAGTAGTGTCTGGTTTGACTTTGCGGTATTTACTCTAATGTATGCAGGCCCCAAAAAAAAAGTTGCCCCCTAAATCCATAGGAAATCGACACGCAAATAAGAACGCAGTTTCACCAAACAGTAATACAAGCTGTATCATTAACCTGACACGCTCCTTCATACTTATAGTATGTTAGATTCATGATCGATATACGGTTGCCAGTAACCTTCATTACGGGATAGTTTAGCAAGAAGGTCCTTCTTGCTCGTCGACCTTGTAGTCTATAGCTTGCAATCATATAATGCGCATTACATCAGGGACACCTTTATTGTTATGACAAATACGTTTTCATATTTTACAGATAACTTGGGATTGGATAGCCCTATCAATAATAAACAAAAAGAAATCTTTCTAGAAACACAGAGAAAATCAGACATCTGTTTGGTCTTGCCCTTATGAACAACTACACGTCCTGACAAGGTAATTAAGTCCTTGGTATATACTTTGCCATACTACCTCATAACTTTGCCCATCGGATACCATGACATGGCTCACTCTCTTAAAAGTCTTTTATTTCTTTCACATTATTTTGCGACTGGTATCTCAGAAACAGACATGGATATATAAAAACAAATCCCCTTTTGTGAACCTATCTTCCATTTTTAGCTGCTTCAGGTATTTTGGCTCTCCCACTAGTTTCAATTATGAGAGCTTTATAGAGAATAGCCTGAGTAACAAAAACATCCTCTCTTCTAGAAATTGATGCCGCTGTATCGCACTGCACAGATGGTTCCTACAGCGTTTTATGTGCACATTGTTCTATGACTTATAGGTCAGTCGCCTTAAGTACTTTTATCTAGGTATGCATGCTTCAACCTACCACAATACATCTTAGCCTCTATTTGACACATTCCTCCAACCTTTACCCTAATAACATCAATGGGCTTCACAACAGTTGGACTCTGTACTATGTCTCACCTCCTATTGCATGGTTTACTCAGCTTTATTTGACATACCTCTATGAGCACTAATAGCACTCAAGGAAACTAACAGCATACAAAGTAGGGAAAAATAATCTAAGGAAGTAATCTCCTTTTGAAACTAAATGCATTCCCTTTCAATTTGCCAATGCCATTTCCTTTTGTCTTTTTTGCAGACATCCAGACATTCTTTGTTGTATATATTTCATCTTTTAATAAATTGCAGTTGGTCCTGAAGAAGGTGGTCTCCCACTGAAACGCGCGTTGACCGCGATTTTGCTCCCAACACAGTGATATTGAAAATGTATATCTTCCATTTTGTCAATCTGAAAAAATCTGATCAATTGAAGGGTCCTTTGCTTTCCCTTCCCAAAATTTTCCTTTAGTACTTATTTATCTTTCTGAATGAATGTAAGTATGAATGGTTAGTAAGTGGTCTTTTATGTCTTTGATGTCTAGGATGTTATTTTTATCACATGAATTATGTAACATGTCTGCACCAAATTTATGTGAATTAAAAAAAAAGAAAAAAATGTTTCTTGCTTGTTCTAATTATGTGTGATTCACAAATCGTATAGATAAAAGAAATTTAAAAAAAATTTGGACTAAAAAGTATAAAGAACTGATGGTGTGTCTATGAAGATAATGGCATAACATGAAATAACACTTGGCATGTTATTCTGGCAATGCAGAATCTAATTAGATCAGTTATTTAAATATATAGGCCGGTTCAGAGGTTTGCTACTTTTTACTTTTTACTTTTTATTTGACTAATCAGCACTAGCCAGCTGGCAGATAGCCATACTGATGCTCCCTCTTAATGAGTTATAAAAACTGCTCCCAAAGCAGAAACAGTGGCTTAGGCCATTTCACAAGAAGGCCTGTGTGTGAGGTATGTGACACATATCAAACGAAGTGCAGCTGGGAATGTTTTAGGAACTTCATTAACTTTAAAGCCACTGGGGTGAGAGCTACCCACAGTTAAGTGTTGAACAGAGTCTTGGGGAAGAGAAGCTTTTTGTTCTGTATTTGATAACAGCCATTTTGGAGGGTGAGCTGGTCCCAGAACCAGTTTGATGTAGCTAAGGAGGAGGGGACTACTCAAATACCTAATTACACCCCTGGCTGGCACACAAACTCCAGAAAGATTCTGCCATGTTGCGTGTGCCTCTGAAAACTGCACTGTGTGATACATTTCAGTAAAGCAAACACAACGTGCTGCACAAAATAGAAGCGCTTGCCTTTGGGAACTTTTCTCCTCATTGGTTAGGGAGCAACCAGGGGTCACCCTCACACCCTCGGTTGTGACATCTACAAAGCTGGCACAGCTCATCAGAATACTTGCTGAACGTGTGGCAGAGCAGCAGAGGACTAGACCTGTTGTATGATACATGGGTGGGGACCTGAAGGGCTAGACCTGTTCCCACTTTTGCTCAGTAAGAAGTGGACTTCAAGGATCATTTGGATGACCTCCTCTGTGGATAAATACAGGGACACACCGAGAAGCAAGATACCTTTTTCCTGAAGTGCCAGCTGACCAGCAGCACCGGGACCTGAAATGGGCCCTGCTGGTTGTCTCTGATGACCAAAAAAGCCTAAAAAGTTGAGACAATTTTTGGACTTCTAAAACCTGCAGAGTCGCCAAAACCTTGTGGACAAAGTGGCCAATATTGAAGGGCCTTGTCTGATACAGTTCCAGGCTTGCCCAGCTGGAGGATTTGAGCTACATAAAAAGGACTACAGTCCTGCTTTAGAGTTTGGCGGATGGAAAAAAATGCATTTGTGATATGCTACATGGAATAGCCGTCACTTTTGTGATGGAGTATCACATCTGCCAAACTAAATCAGGCCCTAATGGCAAAAATGACAAATGTTGACTGAGCAAAAGTGTGAAACATATCAACCTATTATATATCAAGAGGAGAGAGAGGAATTGGGGACTAGTCCTCATCCCCTGTGGTAATCTGTTTTAATCAATGAGAACTAGTCTATTGAGACGTGTAGGGAAGTCGCAAGGGTGTATGTTTTATGATGTATGTAAAAGGAAAGTGTTTTTCCTTTTAGAAAGCCCTCACCCACCAACCTAGTTGGCATGCCGGATACTCATAAGGCTCTAGCAGCAATTCGCTTGTTACTGTCCTGAGAGGGAAAGCCCCTCTTACATTTAATGCACCTTAGCGCGTGCAACACATAGTTTGTTTCTGTGTCTCTACTTGTAGCATAGTTCACTTAATCACCACTCACATAGGTCCTGAGGAAAGCCAGTTTACATTTCAAGGCCGGACTGAAACATGTAGACCACCCACTGGATGCAGGATTACCCTAAATACAACTCCACCCACATCCAACGCCTTGTTTTTACTGCTGCTAGAGGCCCAAACAATAAAGTGATCTTTTTGGGATCACTGTATAGTTTTTACCCTTTCACTCTTCAAGTCACCCTCAGTAATATACCTGCTCCACTGTAATCAGGCGTAGAAGCACACCCGGGACACAATCAGTGTCATCGGGTGGGCCCAATGATGAAGCATGCCACCAACTAGGTTGGTGGGTGAGGTCTTTCTAAAAGGAAAAACACTTTCCTTTTACATACATCATAAAACATACACCCTTGCAACTTCCCTACATGTCTAAATAGACTAGTTCTCATTGATTAAAACAAACATATCTACCTGACACCAACATTTTTCAAACCACTCACAGCATTTCCAGCCCCTCACACAGCCTGCAACCTTGCTCCCTGCTGGAGTATTTTGAATTCATCTGAGAGACTAACTAAGAAGGTAAACATTTTGACCAGGACACAGCCGCTTCGTGAATCGGGGTCGAAGTGAAATCACGCATAGGTCCTGATCAACCGTGAACAGTGACTATTGCTTAGTAAATTATTTTTTCTAGGGGCTTTTTGCCTTCAATTATTTAAATTCATATAGCTGTTTTCCCCCATTGGATTTTTGTTATTTCTGTGTTTCGTTTTACGCATAACATTTCTGTTTATTTTCAAAAATTTATGGTGGGATTTTTTTGTATTGTGTTTTGACTTTTTAACTGTTTTTTTTACTGCTAAATAATACATTACACATTTTCTTAAGTTAAATCTGTCTGCTTAGTGCCAGAGCTAAAAGGGGTTGAACCAATTTTTAAATTATTGAACCTGTGTTTTACTCAACACGTTTGTGGCCTTATTCCTAGGGGTGGACTAACATCAACCAAAATTAATAACTCACTTTCCAAATCCAGCAATTTCAATTTGAGTTATGTCATTGTTGCTTTTGGTTCTTCGATCAAGATCGTGCAATGTCAAGAGTGTCCTCCTTATCATTTCAATGGTTGCATTTGACTCTACCTTCTCCTTAACTGGTGAATCAGTGATGGGACACTCTGGTTTGTGACTTCGAAGCTAACCTTCTGTTCTTTATCTTTGGAGTCTGCCATTTCTCTTGGATATTATGGCCTGCTTGCTTTACTTAAGCCCACTACTCCACTCGGTATTTTGACCGAAGCCTAGAGGCTCTTACAAATGTAAACTGTGATAAACACCCACACACAAGAATTCAGAGACAACTAATAACTGCTCGGTTGAAAGTATCTAATATATAAGTGTCCAATCTTGCATTAAAAAGTGCTATAAAAAGGGGTGTGGCTATGCCGGCGAACATGGTGATTGCTCTGTAAGAGACCTCCACTACCCGAGCAGTGAATGCGCCCAAAGTCACCGCTCCCCGGAGCCATAAGACCCGGATTGAGCATCCAGGCAGTTGCAATCCGTGCTAACATTACCCACAATGTTGCGGTGTGATGGATGCCCTTATAGCCTATGGCAGACGGCACGATCTGACATGGCCATGTTGGAGGAAGAGCACATCAGACTGCAGCGGTAACCAGTCATGCAGGAGGGTGCCCGAACGCCCATTGCCGAGAGGGCTGGCGGAAGTGTCCTGAAGGTGCGGTGGCCCAGCTATCGGCCTCCGACTGCCGCAACAAGAACAGGACACCGTGGGGGAGCCGATGGAGGGCGGGACTGCCGCCTGGAGGCTGCGGAGAGTTCTCCTGCTACAGGGTGGGCCCAGAGACGGTTGACTCAGCAAACGCAGGAGGTCTGAAGGTGAGTGGAGACCTGGGAGGCTATGGGAGGCTCGTTCGCTGTCAACATCGATTGACGGGGCTCCTGAGAGGAGACATGGTGAATTGAGCGGGGGACAACCTACTGTGAGGATCTCTTAAACCTGCCCAGTGAAGACCCCGTGGCCCGTGGGACTGCATGGGTGCCTCATCCCTGAGGCCGGGGTTTTCTCCATTGCCTCTGCTTGATAGCACCTACCACTGAGTTGCTGGTGGCAAAGAGTCTTGGAAATACTTGCCTGGGAGCCTGATAGGGCCCTGCCTCAAGTGCTGGTTCCCCTGTCCTGGTGACACAAACCTATAACAGTGATAATTAAGGCCTGCAGTGCATTTGTCTGTGCTTGCCGCCCCTATGGGAGGTGCCTACCCTGGCTCATGATCTGCTCGGTCCAACCGGCCTCCTAGATGGTCGGTGGCTATAAGATCCAAATGGTTGGGGGATTTGGTGTGGCACCCCAACTGGTCTAAATATTTGGTTGTGCTGCATCGGGACCTCCAGGAGAGACCTGCCGCAGGGTCAAGATACTTGCTTGAGACTGGGCGAATCCGAGGATAGCTGGCTTGTCAGTCCCTCTATCTTTCTCTCAACGCTCCACTGAGGACCGCTGGAGCTTGGTGGGGGCCCACAGGCATTGTAGGGGTCTCAATTATGGGACATTGGGACCATTGCCTTGGCACCCAACTGGGTGCGAGAGGCTGGGCTCGACCGCAGAAGGTGGTGTTGACCTTGAGTAGGATCAGTCTTGCTTCATTTCTGCCATACTAGTACTTCATCATGGCTCAGGACAAGCCCCTGGCAGCAGCCTGCCAGCAAACAAATGGACAAATACACTAAACAAGGGGCCGCCATGGGAGATGCTGGCATGGGGGGTGAACCCCCCTCGGTTGGGGATCCACGGACAGCTCCTATTCTACACTCTATTCAAGACCTCAAGGTCACTTTGGTGGGCAAGATGCACATTTGGACCATGGCTGCATCTACGCCCCAGATGCCTCTGAGCAGAAACAAGAGGGCCATAATACGTTTACAATCCTGTCATGGAAATGTCAATGGGCGGTTCTTATGGTGGCCTTGAGGACGGATGAGGACACTCACCTCTTGGGCAATAAATGTCCCTTCCTGGCCAACAAAGGTAATACCCAGCTGCACTACACTAGATTCCACCGATGATCTTGGGCGCAGCCATCCTAATTAGAGGGCATATTCCTCTAATGGTTTCCAAAATATGGCATGATGGACTGGGCTGATATGTAGCGGTGTCAGGCTTTCTCCGCGGCCACCCCATCTCCCTGGTATGCATTGCCTCAGACTTATACGGGAGCTGCTGGCAGCCCCTTGGATATTGGGTGGGGACTTTAACAGGGTGTACGACATGATCCTTGACTGCTCCTCGACTACTGTGGGGACAGACCGTGGGCCTACACTCCTTGCAACCTTTGCACACAATTGGAACTTGACGGACTTGTGGAGGGCACATTAACCTGGAGAGATGGGATATACCTTCTTTTTCCCGAGTGACTACTTCTTCCTGAATAGCCGTGCCAGCCATTGGGTCCTTGATGTTAACATTGCAGCCGAGGACTCTCATATCCCTCACCAGTGGTGATTGATCTGGCTTGGGGCCCTGGGAGAGCAGAATGGAGATGGTGTCTAGATCGATGGACCCTCGGAAAGGAAAACTTTCAGAAATTGTGCCAATAATTCCTTGCCGAAAATAGGGGATCTGTGACTTCTCTCATTACACTCTGGGAGGCTAAGAAGGCCACTGTTAGGGGACGCATCATTAGCTATTCCAGGGGCCAGAGGGAAAGGGATTGGCAGAGGGTCAGAGACCTCAAGGAACACCTACTCGACTTTGAGAGTCAATATGTGACATCAAATAAGGACCCCCACTTGTGAGATTCGCTACAAACACAGACCTTGCTCCGACAAGATCCTACAGAGGAGGCTAGGGAGGCATGGCTGGCCACATGCAGTACAGTCTACCAAAGGGGGGATGTTGGAAAGTGGATTATTAATAGTGATAAGTAGTGACTTACCACCAGTAATAAGGCCACAAACACAATAAAAGGGTCAGTCAAGGTCTCAATAAAATATTTCCTTACTCAACCCTTGGTAGCTGGCAATGAGCAAGCAGGCATAACTTATAAGACAGGTGTGTAAAGAAGGGATGTGGAATTCCTATAGCCAGTCGTCAAGGGCAACAAATTTACATGTGTATTTTGTCCTTGGGACAAGTAGGCCCAACCCCTTACAGCACAAACCCTTTGACTGCCAGTTTACGATACCACATTATGGATCAAGGAAGGGCATTGTCTACAGTTAAGGTAATATGTGAGCTCAGGTGTCCATGCTGTTCATACTTGTATTTATGGTTCATTAATACAACGCCTTTATTATGAGGGTGTGCACTAAAAGTAAATGTTTTTATCTCGGCCTGCACTACCGACGGTGGTTCCAGTATAAATATGTACACACGTTTTCAAAGTTTAGTATATGAGGCTATGTATAATGCTCCCATAATGCTCATTGATTATATGCAAATATTTGCAGAAGCTTGAAAGCAAGAGAGATGATTCTTTGCTTTCAAAATAAAATGTTCATAAAAAAATGCAAGTAGGAAATAAAACATTTTGCTAAGCTACTGTAAGAATTTAGGTACCATATCTTTGCAGCATCATTTAGTAACATACTGCTGTATGCTTGTATTTCCCCAAAATATTCATAATGAAAAATCAGTGTAACCAGTTTAAATACGATTATAGGAAACAACAATAAACAAGCATTGGCAAAGCCAGTAGGTCTGAAATTGGTGGTCAGCCTTTTGGTTTTTTCAATGCGTGACTTGTTTAGGCATGGTTTTTGTAAAACCTTATCGGTCTGGGAGCTGCTCGGCCCTCACCATTCTAAGAAGCATTGGCAAAAGCAAAAATAGTTTTTGGTCTCAAAAAGCACGCATTGCCACAGCAGTTCCGGGCACTGAATAAAACTACTTTGTATGCCAATATGCTCCTTGTAAAAGAGCAGAATGCTGTCACTCACAGTGAAGCCAGCTGATAGACCGAGAGGAAAAAGAGAGAGAGAGAGAGAGAGAGAGAGAGAGAGAGAGAGAATTTTATTAAACACAAAAGGTCATTGTTAACACCAGGCCTAATTAGAGGCCCAATTATTACAGAAAGTCACAAAAGAGCCTCCATGCTGTATATCCTTGCATTAAGGGCATATATACAGTTTCGGTGAATTCACAATAATTTACAGCAGTAGTCCTAGAAATAGTACTCCTAGAAAATATTTGTGAACTGCATTTTAGCATGAGCAAATGTGCATGCTTAGATTAGCTCATGTAAACATCTGAATGTTTCAAGTTCACCTTTCCTCCAACGACTTTTTTCCCAACCCTGGAAGAAGTTTTATGTCTGCCACTGTCAGGAGTAAATGTCCAACAGTTTTCAGTATGGGAAAAGATTAGAAAAGAGTTGCTGAAAACCCTTAAAACATGCACGTTAGTAGGTTTGCACAAACTAAAAAGGGCATTGCAACCCTTGAACTATTGCTTACCACTACCTTCAGTCCCAGTATGTAGACCTGCAGAAACGAAGCAACATAAGGGAATTGCTAGTATTCAAACCCTACTATGGTACGAGCCCTGGCATAATCAAAGAGGTTATCTCAGAACTCTTATATAATGAGATTGCTGCCCTAATTTGTTGCCGTATTACATGGCATAAAAGGCACAAGTGGATTTTGTTAAGGATAAGTAGATTTATGAAGTAACCTGCCCCATGGACAAGTAGATCTTTTATTTAATTCCACACCCCTGGTAAAGCATTTAAAAATACCAATACATTAAATAAGACACAGCTCACAATGAAAATACAACTCTAATCTATAAAAATAGGTTATATTTTATTGAACAACATCAAAAATCCAATATAGGTAACTGGAGATATGATTTTTTTAAGAATAAACACTTTCTAGTGCTTAAAAACTTAGAGCGCCAAATTGGGATATCTGGTTTCGCTTGACCGGGACAAAGTCTAAGTTTGAGGTCGACCGCGATGGAGCCCTGGTCAGATACACTAAGCATGAGGCTGTGTCCAAAATGTTACCTTTGATCTTGACACTGAACAGAGCTCCTCTTCAAGTCAGATTCACATTAACATCAGCTTGGTTTTCTGCGAGGCCCGGGTCCAATCCTGGAAGTCTGGAGCCCAGGTGCTTTCAGTGGAACAAACCTGAAATCCAGGCCCGGTCACGGTTGAAGGTTGCCGGCTTGACTCTTGATGTCAAGTTGGTGACGCCATGTGCATTTTACTAAAAAAGTCCCCAAACTTCACCAAACTTGTGGATCTTCTTCCAGAAGGTCTTTGAGAGCTCAAAGTATCCACAACACTAATCCAGGATTCTAGAATCTCTGAGATGGTCCTTGGGATGTTGGAACTACAATTCCCACAGTGACCCTAGCCAAATCCTCAAAAGGCAACTGGACGCACTTCAAGATCGGGACCTCTTGGTGGAGATGATGCAGGTGGGCTCAGTTTCCCTATTGCTTGCAGGGTGTCCCCTCCTTAATTCTTCTTGAATCAAAGCAAAGTCCTTAGGGCTGTAGTCCCCAAATGTGCATCAGGTGCAATCCTTCAGAGTGCAGACCTTTAGGGTGCAGATCAGATTTCCATCAGGGCAGTTCTTCCTCTCCTTGTAGTTTCAAGCAGCAGATCTGAGTTGCTTGGCAACTCTTCCACATTTATGCAGTGTTTCTGGGCGTCAAGCAGGGGGGCTACCCTGATGAATGGGGTGCCGGGTGACACCTAGGTGTATGACCACTGCCTCCACAGTAATTCTTACCTCAGAATGCACTATTCTTCAAAAATCCAAAATGGTCAAAGTCTCTCCTTGGAGGTTAGGTCAGGCTAAGCTAACCCACTGTCGTGGCTAAGATTCCCTAACACTCCCTTTCCATAATCTAATTGCAGGGGCTCCTGTGGGACTGAGGTTGCTGTCCCAAAGTGTCACTCTCCCTTTGAAGACCAGTTTAGCCACACCACCTCTCCTTCCTGCCTGTAGCTTCTGCAGCTGCAGCTCTCCGGCCACAGGAAATCCATTGTCTCTCTCGCAAGCTAAGTCACACCTTATTAAGACAGCTTTGGTCAACCTGGCAGAGGCTAGCCAATCAGGACAGCTGGAAGGCTGGATTTTCGCTTACAGGAAAGAAAGTTCAATAACTTATTTTCAAGGATAGTTATAATTCAACAGTGGCTAGTTGTTGGATTTATCATAAATATCATTTTAAGTCCTTAAATGTCATTTTCAGCTCACTCCTGTCAATATTATACTTAAATAAAATATTCCAGTGTTGGCCTATTGAGAAAGTTATCTGCAATGTGGAACAATTTATTTGGTAGTTTTTCCCTGACCAGGGTGTATAACACATATTTTATAATGTTCCTAATTATGGTTACATGGCACCCTACCCCTGGGGCACCTTGCGGAGACATTAGGCGTGACATATATGTGAAAATAAGGTTGATTACAACTTTGGAAGTAACTTTAATTGCTATTTAAAAGCAGCCTGCTGGTTTTCAAAATGACAGCAGGCAAACCAGCAGTGCATACTCCAGTGCAGGAAATCTACTGGGCCTCTAAACCTCTCTGCCCTACTATATACTAGAGACTTATAGGTAGTTTGAATCCCCCTTGTCTTATTATATACTAGAGGCGTACAGGGGTCTGTCATTGGCAATTATAATTATACCTAACCAAGTACTTTATATAACCATGTACTATATGTTATACCTGACTGGCTCATTACTTCTGGAGACCTTCCAGGAGGCCCTAGAGAAAGGTGATCTGCCTCTGGACCTTAGAACTGACCAGATTGTGGTCATACCAATACTAGATACAAATGGTACGCATTGTGGGGATTTCAGCCCAATCTATCACTTTTAAATCAAATGGTGGAGGTTATTACTTGTTTAGTTCACCCTGTCACACTTTATGCTTTTGCCCTGAGCAAACAGTTCAGTGGTGATAGAGCCCTCCTTTCCATTGACTCTCAGAGGTGGATTAGACATACTTATTTGCCCTCCTAAACTGGATTGGGTTTGGTCCAAAGTTAGTGACATACGTCTGCCTTTTGTACACCATCCTGGCAACCAGGGTGCTTATCTGGGGGTGGGAGGGGTGGTTCCCGGTGGTTTGGGATACCTGCCAAGGCTGTCCACTGTCACCTCTGCTTTTCAGTTCAGTTCATTTCCTTTACTTCGGTTCACAGAACCATAAAAGTGCACAAAATTGATCACAAATTAATACATAGTGCTTTTTGAGTGAGCGAGTCAACCTTTGGCGGCCTGGGTGAGAGTTGACTCACTTATCAGGGGCTTTCAGTAGTCCGAGAAGGTAAGCAATAGAATCTTGCTCGATGCCAAAGACGTCCTTCTGTTCCTAGATGATCCGGGTGTGTTGGATCCCAGAGCGCTCAGGTCTTGGCTATCTTTGTGTCCTACTCTGTCCTTATAAATGTTCAAAAATCTGTGATTTACCCCATCGCTCCCTGCCCAGCAGGCATCGTGGATACTGATTCTCCCCCTTGGGTTTAAATACTTAGGGGGTCTTTGTCATCGACTACGCAACACAATCCCTCGAGTTAAACCTGGCATCCGAGGATGATGGCCTTGTTGTGACATTAAATTCTTGTCCACCCTCCCTCTGTCCCTGTTGGTTCGCTCGGCTATTTTCAAAATGTTCTCCCTGCTGCATCTTCCAATTACAAAACCATCCTTTTCTGATCAATAAAACCTTCTTAAGCAAAGTGAACGCACAAATCAGACTGCTGGTGTGGGGAGGTGGTATGCCCTGTATCCCCCTAGGGAAATATTGCAAACCAGCAGTGGATGGAGGGATAGCTGCTCCTGATATACTGCTCTATTACTGGGTTGTGCATCTGCTTATTGTAAATGAATGGTGGTTTGGGGCTTGGAGGATCCAGAGTAAGCAGGAGAGGCTTGGATGATGGACCACCAGGACCTCCGGCATTTGATATATGGTTGATTTGTTCCCACTGCTCTCCCACCCGCGATGCGTGTAGTGGTTGGGGTTTTGACCACAGCCTTAAAGGATATTGGATGGGCTGGCCATTGGACACTCCTTTGTAGCGAGGCACTAAACCTTCTCAGGTGGCAGCTTTGCGGGGCTTCTAGGTCTGGGTCACCATAGGTATTTGGACACTGGGGAATACAGCATTTCAGTGTGGTGGTCCGCCTCACAGCACTAAAATGCATTGTCACACATATATAGCGCCCAAGCTCAGCTGTCAAGTGCCCTGGAGAGTGCTGGCTGATTAGTGCTAATAATACCCTGAGAACATCGTACATCATCAGTGAAGGATGTGCACTTTACAAAAATTCAATAGGATACTTGTAGGGTACACATGACAATCTACTTGCAGTGGGGGAAATGTAGTGCAGAGACTAGTGATACTGACATTGAAGCAGGTTAAAATCTGGCATTTGGTACTTAAAAACATCAGTAACATAATTACACACCTCTTTGTAACAGGTATCTTTCAAGAAAAATATTCTTGACCGTAAACACTGATCGATGATTCAACAATGACTGTAAACATTCAAGTCAGCAATGCATTCACTGTAAGAAAACTAACAGGAAGAGCTGACAACATATTAGTAAATTGAGCAAAAAATACTATGCAAAGGTATGATAAAGACATCAACATTTAAAAAAAAAAATCTTTAACATGTGGAGGTGTTTCACTTTACAGCATCTGACTGAATCGCTGCCTGTCGTTTATTGTATGTCATAGGTTCAGCTGTGCCAAGTAACTTGCATCACTGGGGGATGTGCTCCAGACAGTGGGGTAGGAAGAAGGTGCGGTGAGTGCAGCCGCACCGGGATCACTGAGGGGGGTGACAAAATGGCAAAAATATGTACGTATTGAAACTTTTTAGTTCGATCAACAAAAGCAATGAAATGCGGCTGAACTCGAAGCGGGAGGGTGACAAGAAATGTTCTGCACCGGGTACCACCTGACCTTGCTACACCACTGGCTCCACAATGGGACGTTAAAGTCCTTTCAGGATCTGCAAGCACAATCCAACATGCACAGCACACAGTTCTTCCGGTATTTATAGCTTCAGCACGCCATTCTCCCTATGCTACAATCAGTACAGAATATCCCCGAATTTCCCCCAATGGCTTTAGCCAGTTGACCCCTCTTCCCATCTGAAGCCCAGAGTCACTTCGCAGCTCTATGTAAATGAAGATAGCTGGTGAAGCGCTCAGTGTGAGACATATTCCCAGGTGCTGGAATGGCAGCAGTCAGGGGAGTCAAGCACTCTGCCTAGTGTAGACACCTTTCCAAAAGAAGTTTACTTGTTTCAAGAGTCTGCAAATCCCTGGGCGTGATACCAAATAGAACTGAAAACAAAATCACATTTGTAACATGCCATTTCTGTATTTGTTTACTTTAAGTATTAGGCATGGACCCGAGCTAGGACACATTAAAAAGTGCTTTTTATGTATATTTGTTCTTTGAAGTATGTACAGATAAAAAAAACATTTACCAGCTTTAGGTGATTATCTTATACCTCCAACAAAACAACAAAGCATCTGTCCTCTGTTCCTTTGATCTCTGTAGCATGTGCTTACCTGTTGGGGTGCAATGAAGTGCAATGGCATGGGGTGGTGAGATGTTTTAGGATGATTTATTTACTTTTATATCGTCTGGACAGATAATAGTTTTGAATCAGTATCTTAACCTTCCATTTCAAGGGTTTTGAAGCAGTTTATAGATATTTTAGGCCCTCTCGTTGCCCAAATGGGTTAAATCTCTGATATTTATTTGTTTCCCTTGTCTTCATTGCTTGATTTTGCTCGCAAGAAACTGTCATTCATAGTCATTGAATGTCACTCATAATTACACTGAAATTACAAAAATGTCACACATAAGCAATCTGAATCCTTGGTGACTATGTAGCTTCCAAGTATAAACTTTAATAGAAATCATACCCACTTCTCAATTTGAATTTTTGGGGGGGATTACTCCTGTCCCACAATAAAGTGCACTTGGCTTTTTGGAGCAAGGCTTTAATAGGTTTCAAGGTCACAGGTGCATTCCAGCACTCCAGCAAGACAAAAAGGCAGCAGGAAGCAAGGAAGTCAGGTTATGCTTCCTGCTTCCCTGTTGCAAAAGCAATGGAAATAATTACACATGCATACTAGCATGCTAACGAACAACCTCGCAAGTTACAGAAAATAACCACACAATCAATGTGCTGCCGTGGACATCAAATGCAGAGAAAAGGACATCTTTTAGAACAGATCCAGTTTTCCATACATATGATGTAAAAACATAGTTCGCTCAGGCAGAATTGTTTGCTCCACTTGACTGGGACAGATGGTGAAATGAGACCACAGTCGAGGGCAAGTATAAATAGTGGCATTCATGTGTGATTATATGAGTTTGTTATGCAGGAATTGTTCTCAGTGCATCAGTGCATCAGTGCTGTGGTTCCTCACAGTTTGAATTTGAGTTCATCTGTATAGATTTCTGAACACACAAGATGCATATAATAATAACACAAGGGGGTCTGCATTTCCACGATGTTGGTAAAGCTTCAATGCTGCCATGTCTCAGTGCTGGTTGGTCTGTATTCTTCCATATTAAAGGGCCACAGAGCAATATTCCAGTGTCTCCGTGTACAACACGTTGTTTCTCTATGGACATGTGCATTGTATTTATTTTGCTCTGCGGCATCCAGAAAGATAATGATGAGACACAAGTAGATTAGAGAAAGCCACGTTAGAAGAACCATGTTTTCAGATTTTTGTGAAAGAGGAGCAACTATTTTGTATCAAGCAGAAGGGAGTTCCAGAGAACTTGCCCCAAACTGTAAAAGAGAAAACCTTCAATGATCAGATACTTACTGTAGCAAAAATGGGGCCAACAAGTTATGACTCTTACTTTGGGAGTGAGAATGATGGCTTTGAACTGATATAGGTTTTCATGATAATAACTTTTTTTATACGGTGTCAAATGCCACACTTCCATCTTTGCTAAAAGCTGATGATAACATGGCACTAGACGGCAACTTATGGTACTCAATTTACTTACCTACGGAAGGACTGAAACTGAACCCGCTTTGCCAGTATTTAAACTCATTATCTCTGGTACAATCCTTCCTTTCCTATGAGTAAGATTTTAAGGTCCAGTTTCACGTGATGGTATCCTTGGCAATAGGAGATCAGTCTTGCAGTACAGATGGAAGTCTTGAAGCTTCTTCTTGTTTTGTCCTAAGTTGTGTACACATTTCTTTTATCCTAGTTCTCTAGTACATCAAGCCTGTGGACCTCTGCTTCCTACAAATCTGAGTAAGTTCAATGCATTTGAATCCTAACATTAAAGGTGTTTTTACAAGGTTATTTGTTCAATACAATTCATTCAAATTGTCTACTAAATATCAGGTAAGCATGGCTCAGCCATAGCAGCATTTTACAATACATTGAACCTTTTTCCTTTATATAGTAGTGGTGGAACAGAAACCACAACTGCAACCTTTCCTCCGTGGATAAAATCCTTGATCCTCCGAGCTTCAGAGTCTGTCATTGAATCACTACTGTTCTATGTGTGTCCGTTCGCTCAGAGAAGTAAGCAGCCAATAAAGTATTTTAAATGGTGCTCGAAAGCGCTAGAATTGGGAAAAGAAGAGGTTAGATACACATTCAAGAGGATAGGCTCTCCTTTGTTCTCCTTGTTATGCCTTGTGCCATTACCAAAAGCTTTACCACCACGTCATGTTAGCTTCATCATCAGAGGTATCAACAAGAGAAAATGCAGCACCGTCGCAGTCACAATTCTTCCTGCCACAGGACTTATATTTTCGGTGTTCCGATTAAAGCACAATTGTATCCTCTAACAATGTACCACTAACTGTCACACCGTAGCAGATGAATACTAAAGTACGTGAAGAAAGTATAAGTACACCAGCTATGTGAGTCTTGCCACCTGCTACTGCCACTGAAGAAGGCAATGGCGACAGAGCACCCTCTCCGTCAAACACCAATCCGTCCACCTGATTTTGAGGTGAGCAAATCTTACGCATGCTGACGACGAAGCCTACTCTAACTCTGTTGCTGACATACATCTCCAACAGCCCTTGGCAGTAAGCCATCAAGACTGCCCACACAATTAACGATCAATTTACAATGGACGATCGGATGGATTTTTGGATTGTCTGTCACAGTCAGGGTCAGTCAATGGCAATTTCCCCTGCGATGGCACTAAGTTTCACAACTTAGCGCCAACGCTAACATCCTTGCACCAGAGTGCAAGGGTGTCTGTGTGCAGGGGAGTGTTGTTTATGTGCAGGAAGGTGCAATCCTAAAATACCGTGCAGCACACATCAAAGTTACAAAGGATGATACATCCCAAAAGGCTTTTGCCAATTCGCAAAGGGCCGATTCTGAGAATCTGCCCATTTTAAAACAGGAAAAAGGCTTGATACATATGGCCCTTTGCCCTTATGCACTGGGAGTGGCTGAGAAAAATAAAAAACATGTTAAAGGTCTAACAGAAGGTTTCCTAGAGAAAGGCAAAGAAGAAAACATTTGATCGTCAGCATCTTCTGTCTTTTTAGTATACCCAGCAGTAGTCTTCAGCTTTCAGTCTAGTTCTTCATTCACCCTCACTGAAGTAATTAAGTAATGCTTTCTGCAGGAAGCAATCTTCAAAATCTACAGTTCTTCAGTCTGGGTACGAGCAACTGGTTGTATTCTGAGTGTAATTTTTGGAAGCACCTTTTAACTTGAACTCCATGAACAAACAGAACTTACAACAACACATTTTTCCTTATTTACCTTGTGCAATCATTGATTTTTCTCAAACAACCACACAACAATTGCTCAATTTATTGGATTTAGTCTATTGTTTGGCAGCCTGTTGCCTCAACAGCCACTCAAAGATGGTATTCAGTGCAAAATCACCATCATCATATGGTTTTTCCTTGGTTTGCAAAACTATGAGCACGGAAGGCAACTTTTTACCTCCACAGGCTGACTACTCTGTAAAGTTATTTGTAAACAAGCCCCCTGCAGATCAATCCAGGTTAAAACACATTATGCATTAAAAGAACTCTGGCCATGACCTTTCTCAAAGGTTGGCAATAAACGTTCCATGAGCTATGTATTACATTCAGCTTTGACATAGTTTTCAAGCAACTTAACGCATAAAGCTTCATGCACAAACAAAATGAGTTGTTTATCTAGTAAAGACTCTTACAACACTCTTTCCTAATTCCATCAAAACAAATACTATGGTAGCCACATGTATGTACTTTTTTATGACACAAAGGTTTTCTTATGTTTAAGGGACACATTTACGGAGGTCCGATTTGAGACTGTGTTGGTCAAAAACAATGTGATACCAATCTGAGTGCCTCTGTAAAGAAATTAGTATTCTTTTATTACCTTAACTATTCAACATGCTGCAGTTCTGAGTTTCAGTACAACCCTTCGATTGCTAAAGTGGCATCCAAAGTGACCTGCATGTGATGCACTGAGAAATGCTTGACATAGAAAATCCTTCGCCTTGAGGCTTAATCCTGCAGGAAATGAACTCAAGTGTAAATGTACGAAGGACATAGTGTGTCCTGAACGTTTTATAGGCAGAAATACAGGCATAACTGAAAAATATGCCCATAAACGCTTTGTGTCAATGTTTTAAAAAAAACAATTCTGCAGACATTTTTTTTCCAAACCCTTTTAGAAACAGTTCTCTCGCTTTCTAACTTTGGCCGCTTACTTCAGTATTTTATAATTGCTACTATATTGTGGGGGGAAATGTTCTGGGTAAAGAGAGTAAAGTGAAATCATATTGTTGTGTAGTTCCTATCAATACATAGGACCTGTGCATTGTTTGGACCACATAAACTAGGGGCTTGGTGTCAAGACTGATTCCTGACACCCCCACGGGATATGTTGGCCTATAGACAATCTAACTCACTGTGCCACCCTAACCTATTAGGGAGCAAATGATTTTCTGGCAATCACTGAACATAACAGACCTGAACCCTCAGGAATCGTGGAAACAGTACTAAACCTTTCGCTCAGTCACTCGTGCTCACTTACTCGCAGAGAAATATACAGAGAATACACAGTGGGACATTTTCAATAATATTTATTGAACCAACGTTATTCTTGCATAAAATATGTGTGCTGCAATGATTAGTAGACAGAAACAGATAAATAATAATAATAATCCACATTTGTAAAGCGCGAACAATCACCCGTAAGGGTCTCTAGGCGCTGGGGGCCATCAGGAAGATTAAGCAAGCTATTGCCCAGAGTCACATGGTGCTGGGCTAATCTGCCGCCGGCCCCAAGGATCGAACCATGATCCCCAGGTTCCAGAGTCAGTCGCCCCGGCGCCACACCTCTTCCTGAACATGATTACCAGCACCAAAAGTGTAAATAGTAGATATAGTTCTACCATGGTGCTAAAACAATGTATATATGCAGGCATATAAAACAAGGCAGTAATCAAGTGTACTCCCACTATGCGAACCCTACTTGTACCTAGAGTGTACCTAGAGTGTGTGTGTAGGTGTAGAACCACAAATCCCCCCAAGGGAAGATCCTACCCCCTGTCTTGTTCATGAACTGGACACCCCTCATGAGATGTCAGACCAATGTGTGGTGATTCCTCAGCATTCAAGGGCCCGCGGTGTCAGTGGAAGTGCCTCCTCTGGCAATCTATCGGTATGCTCATCTTTTATATTAGAAATCAGCCTTGCAATGCACACATAGATTAGTGATGTTATGGATATGTAGATAGCACTGTTGCCCCATGGATGAAGATAGTGATGACATTTGTATGAAGTGCGAAGCGAGACCTTGCACATGATGTTCAGAGTGTTGTGATAATGTTGTGTGAAGCTAGATGTGAAAACAAGTTTAGTTTCAGAGAAACTAACCCAGCATTGCCATGCATGCAAATATGTTCAAAAGGGAAATAAACTGCTTCGCTACATGGGCCTAACTAGGGAATATAACACCCACTCCTCATACTAAGGGTTGATATCTAAATAGCTATCTAAAAAGCCTGCATACAACTTTAAAAACTTTAACAACTACTCTTAAAAGTATCTAAAAGCAGGCTTCCCAATAAAATATGTATTAAAAAGTCTTAAAGTCACTATATCATATGAGATCCCAAGCACTCAGAAAGCCATGGTGCCTAGAAAAAGAAAACCTGTTGGCACATTTTGTTTTAAAAAGAAGCCAAATTGTTCCCACACAGAAAGGGCCAATTGTTTAAGTTTTCCGAGTGGTAGATGCAACATACAGCAGCCGCTGAGAGAGGTGTCATATCCCACAAGTTTTCCACCGAGCTGTTGTTCAAATAACTAGGAGCTGAAGCATACCAGGGTGGCTCTAAGAATGCATTCATAATCAATGGAATACACTAGGGACAGCAATACGCATGGGCCTTTAAGGGTCCATCAGTACTTCAATGTACAGTGGCACAACCAGTTCTGATCCAAAATATATATCAGGACGCATTTGTGGCTGAGGAGCAGGCAGTGAAAGACAGGTTGTATGTAGTCAAGCCAGACTGGCCTGAACGAAAAGAACCAGTGCTCATTTAGTTCTTAAAACATAGGTGTGCCGAAGCAGTGTATCATGCACTCGCGGCAACGCAGCACTAGCTGTGCTGTCTCCGTTCCGAGTTGAACTGGGATGTCCATTGCAGAGCAGAGGAATAAAATCAGTATTCCCACCACAAGTAGTAGGACAAGCGGGAGCCCTCCAAAAACGCTTCCCAACAATGAGTGTATGAAAGATGGTATAACTCTGAATATCATCTGAAACGTGCTAACCAAACTGAGGCTGATACATTTAAAAAACTGCACTATTCCTATTCCTTTCAAATCTGCACATGTTAAAGACACGATGGACCAGCTCCCCAAAATGGGAAGTTAGTGTGGAGTAGTGTCTGTATCTCAGACGAGGACCTTGCAAACTGGAGATCAAATGTCTCTTTGGCTGAAGTTAAGGCCACATCTTTTTGTAAAAGCATGACTTTCAGTTTGCTTAGGGAATCACATTTTATGTTGGAAACATTTATTGAAGGCCATAGAGCTGCCTCCCTAACTGTACTTGTGTACAACAAGTGACTATGGCATTAACCATCACCAGATAAGCAATGCCTTTTTCCATTCCGCAGCAACCTTGATCATTCAGCATCAAACAGCTCCCATTCGAGAGCAGCCTGAATAAAGGAGGAATAGCAGCAGCTGGGGAACCCTTCACATAACAAGACAAATTCCCCATTGAAGCATTGTATGCCCTGTGGAGAGAAATATCCTTGCAAACCAAGGGGACGCTTAAGGTGTCTTCACAGTTGGAGCCACTAAGAAAAACGTCTGTGTCCCCATTCCTGCATCTAAACCTGAATAGTAATTCCCAATACTCGTACACATATCCTTCCCCTAGCGCTTCATATCTGCCTACCTGTTGGTATTGGAGACGATATAGGAATTGAAAGGTCGTGACTGGTAGGGAGATGTAGCCATGGAGTATCCAGTCAGTGGATGGTGTCTTAGCCACAGTGAAAGGTAAGTGGTCTAATCTTTCAATGTGCAGCATGGAATATTTTGCTTCTCTACGTGCCATTGCCATCTGTCTTTCTGTTAGATCGTATGCTGAAAACCGATTTGTACTGTTGAAGTAACGCCATGGCACAGGGCCAGAACATAACGTTTGTAACGTCCAGCACAGTATTACTACTGACCGTAATTGTGACTGTCCATGTCCATGCAGGCCAGGTCGCTCCCCACGCCGCACAGCTCCTCCTGTGTGTCTGTGACTCCCCCACGCTACCATCTTCTGCCGTGAGTTCACCGCTGGTGGGCTCATTCTGTCATTGTATTGCTTGTTCTGCTTTGCTGCCTCTGACTGTATTTTTTGTCCTGTATTTGCCTCTTCCTAGCCCCCTCTCCCCACTGCCCAGTGCCCCCTTTTTCATTCTGTACCCCTTGCCGCTCCTCTTCTCGTCCCCACTCCCGCCGCTGCTCCCCTGCGGCCCGCCCCTTTTTTCCTTGTGTTCCCCGTTCCCGCCGCCCATTCGCCGCCCCGCTCCCACCTCCCAGCTGCTCCTCCCTCCCACTTCGCCTTATATGGAGGACGCCGCGCGGAAGCGCAGCGGACGCACGCAGCGGGCACGCCAAAAGCGTGCCAAAGGCAAGCCCGTCTGTGCCAGTCCGCGCCTGGACCGTGCCCAGCGCCAGGACCCCTGGACCCCGCCACCGCCACGACGCCAGACTCCGATACGAGGCCAGCACTCTCCTCACACTCAATGCCGGACGCAACCCCTGCTGCTTCCAGGCCGCCCCGAAACACACCCACGGACCTTTCACCTGCCGCACCTGCAGCTTCACCTGCGACAGAGCTAACAAAACTCCCAGGCCCAGACCCAACCACCTTCGCTGCATACTCCTCAACACCCGCTACGCACACAAACACGCAGTCGAGCTCTGGGACCTGCTCTGTCAGACTTTGCCTTCCTGACTGAGATGTGGTGGAAGGACTCCTCGGCGCCCGACATCACCATTGCCATCCCGAACGGCTACAAGGTCACCCACAGGGACCGCACCAATGGTATTGGAGGAGGAATAGCCATCGTCCACAAGTCCACCCTCAAGGTATCCACAGACACGGACGACACCCTCAGCAACACCGAGCACCTGCACTTTCAGATCCACACCGACCCCAACATTGCTGACCTCACAAGCACACATGCACTCGCCTCTACGGACTACATCCTCCTCAGGGACCTCAACTTCCACCTCGAGAACAACAGCGACACCAACTCCACCACCCTGATCGACAACCTTGCCAACCTCGGCCTCAGACAACTCGTCACCGCACCCACCCACACCGCCAGCCACACGCTTGACCCTGTCTTCTCCACCAGCACCCACGCCGCCTTCAACAACACCACTGAACCCCACTGGACCGACCACCGATGCATCCACTTCACCTTCAAGAAACCAACCACTCACCACTGCACCCAACCGCTGCCCCGCCGCTGCTGAAGCAAAGTCACAGGAGACCAGCTGACCACCACCCTCACCCAAAACCCACCCACCGACCCCACCGACCCAGACGCCACCGCCCGCAGCCGCAGACAGTGGATCGACGACTGCGCCAACACCCTCGCCCCACTCAAGAAACTCCACAACAGCCGTACTAGCAAGAAAGCCACCTGGTTCACCGCAGAGCTCCAGACTTCCAAACGTGCATGCCGAAAACTGGAGAAGAAATGGCTCCTCGAACGTACCCCGGGCAGCCACACAGCCCACAAGGATGCCACCCGCAGACATCACCACCTCATCAGACTAGCCAAGAGATCCTCCTTCTAAGACCTCCTGGACAACAACGCACACGACAGCAAAGAGCTCTTCAGCATCGTGAAGTAACTCTCCAACCCCAGCACCAACACCAACGACATCCCGCCATCACAAGAACTGTGCGACTTACTGGCCACCTTCTTCCACCGCAAGATCGCTGACATCCACGACAGCTTCAACACCACGGCAGTCCCAACTACGCCAGACCCCACCGCTACAAACACCACCCGCACCAACCGCCTGACCTCCTGGTCCAACGTCAATGATGACGAGACACGCAAGATCACGAACTCCATCCACTCAGGATCAACATCGGACACCTGCCCACACCACGTGTTCAACAAAGCAAACATAGCTATAGCACCCCAGCTACGGAAGGTCATCAACATCTCGTTCGAGACAGCGACATTCCCGAAAAGCTGGAAGCACGCTGAAATCAATGCCATCCTCAAGAAGCCCAAGGCGGACCCCAAGGACCTCAAGAACTTCCGGCCCATCTCCCTGCTCCCGTTCCCGGCGAAGGTCATCGAGAAAATTGTCAACATACTCTGACCCGCCACCTCGAGGACAACAACATCTTAGACCCGTCCCAGTCCGGATTCAGAAGAAACCACAGCATCGAGACGGCCCTCATCGCCGCCACAGACGACATCAGACGCCAACTGGATAGCGGCAAAACGTCAGCCCTCATCCTCCTAGACCTATCAGCCGCCTTCGACACAGTTTGCCACCGCACACTAAAGACACGCCTCCAAGAAGCTGGAATCCAAGAGAAGGCCCTCGACTGGACCACATCCTTCCTCTCCGGCAGAACCCAAAGCGTCCGCCTCCCACCCTTCCGCTCCGAAGCCACCAACATCATCTGCGGCGTCCCCCAGGGCTCATCCCTTAGCCCGACGCTGTTCAACATCTACATGGCCCCCCTCGCACAAGTGGCCCGCCATCACGACCTCAACATCATCTCCTACACCGACAACACCCAGCTCATCCTCTCCCTCACCAAGCACCCGCACACCGCCAAAACCAACCTCCACGAGGGAATGAAGGCCGTTGTCGGCTGGATGAGAAGCAGCCGCCTGAAACCGAACTCGGACAAGATGGAGTTCCTCATCCTCGGATCTCCCCCTCAGCCTGGGACGACTCTTGGTGGCCGACCATGCTGGGAACAGCACCGACACCCACCGACCACGCACGCAACCTAGGATTCATCCTCGACTCCTCCCTCACCATGTCAAAACAGGTCAGCGCCGTCTCCTCCTCCTGCTACAACAACCTCCGCATGCTCTGCAGGATCTACAAGTGGATCCCGACCGACACAAGAAGAACAGTGACAAAGGCCCTCGTCAGCAGCAGACTGGACTACGGCAACGCACTCTACGCAGGAATCCCAGCCAAAAACCTGCGTCGACTACAACGCATCCAAAACGCTTCCGCCCGACTGATCCTCAACATCCCCCGCCACAGCCACATCACCCCCCACCTGAGAGACCTACACTGGCTCCCCGTCGACAAGAGGATCACCTTCAAGCTCCTCACCCACGCACACAAGGCACTCCACAACGCCGGGCCAGCCTACCTGAACAGCAGACTCAGCTTCTACACCCCCACCCGCCAGCTCCGCTCAGCCAGCCTCGCGCTCGCCGCTGTTCCCTTCATCAAACGAAAGACCTCCGGCGGCAGATACTTCTCCTACCTCGCCGCCAAGACCTGGAACACCCTCTCGACCCACCTACGGCAGACCCAAGACCTTCTCACATTCAGCAGTAGCAGCACCCACCCCCCCACCCCCCCCCCCCCTCAGCGCCTTGAGACCCCCACGGGTAAGTAGTGCGCTATACAAGTACTCTGATTGATTGATTGATTGATTGATTGATTGATTGATTGGTTGTTATGGAAACACGTCTTGCTGTATGATACCAATTGCGAAAGACACTATGTTGACCAGTGAATAAATCCTGAATGACAATGTGATTATGCTGTTGTCAACCACAGCCTTAGCCTTTTCTAGGTTAACCCTATCAATCTTACACAATCTCTCAGCAGCTACCTGTTGAGAAATCTTCCACAGTTCATTGTATATTCTGTACAAAAAGTGCTTTTGACGTGAATTCTGGGATCCTAATAAAAAATCCCTGAGATTCATGTCATCAGAAAGAAGGGACAAGTGTTTCATCTGGGAGAGTGTTGAGGTTTGTACCCAATCTAGGCATTACTTCCCAACAATATATGATTTCACCTCCCCCAAGTGTTCTGTTTGTTCATATCGCTGATCAGGCCTATTGATCCTCAAACCTTCGGTGTTAACCAGAAATCTAGACTGACGACCGTTTGTGTCCACAGGCCAAACCAACCAACCCTCAGGCCAAACCAACCAACCCTTCCAATTAGGGTCTGATGAATTGAAAGAACCATTATGTACCATGGCATCTAGTGTATCCTCACTAAAGTGTGTAAAGTGCTGCCAATTCTCGAAACGTGAGAATGCGTGAATACATGGTGCATTTAAATCCCTTGTTTTTTCCATACCAAGACATGAAGTTTGTTGCCCTGTCTTTTTCAGGAAAATCATTTGATGTGGTATGAGGCATGCTCTTAATAAGGCCTCCATCCCCTGAGCCTGCCTGGCTTTTGTCCCCCAGATACACTTTGGGGCAGATTTATGTTTCCTGGCGCATCCCTGCAAATCAGCAGGGATGCGCCAGGAAAGATGCGCCACCACAGATGCGCCGCATTTACAATGCAGCACATCGTGGCGCAAGGATAAACAGATGCGTGACGCATCTGATGGCGTAAGGGCGGCGCATTGCTGGAGTCGTGTCGCAAGCACGATGCAACTCCAGCAATGTTTAGGGGCTGCCCATACCCAACATGCTGCGTCATGCCTTACGCCTGCTTCAAGCAGGCGCAAGGTTTTGACGCAGCAGCGTCGGAAAAGTGACTGAGTGAAATCTTGTAGATTTCACTCAGGCACTTTTCCGAGGCTTTTCCCGATGGAACGCCCACCCTGCATACATTAAACCTGACGCAGGTTTAATGTAGCGCAGGGCTTTACAACGTGACGCATCTCCCTAGATGCGTCACGTTTTAAATAAGGCGCAACATGGCGCATGGTTTACGCTGCCGTTGCGTCACAAAAGTGACGCAACGGCGGCGTAAAAGTGGCGCAAGTCTAACATAAATCTGCCCCTTTGTGTCTATCGTATCTTTCCAAATGTCGAAACCCTGTATAGACAGTAGGGGAAATAAAGGGAGCAGAGTATATCAGCTTAGTGTCTGTTAGCATATTTTTCTTTTAGGTTTAGGTGCAAGCCTATAGTAATATGAGGTTAGGTCTGATTTTTCAAAAGCTGAAAAATAAGCAAACTTCTGTGCAAAAGTCTTTGAAGTACCTTTTGGCTGTGTTAGGCAGTGTTCCCATTGTGTGTAATTATAAACAGCGCATGGGATACTAGCTTTATGTATAAAATGGTGATCATATGCTGGTAACAGAACAATTCTCCAAAATTACTAGTACCATCATATAATTCATCATTAGAAAATGCTGCTGATTGCTCTAAATCTGAAAGCAAATTATGCACAGTTTCAACGTCCCAATTATCAGAGAAAGTACTAGAGATGATGATATTATTTAGAGAACTTTTAAACAAATAAGGAATTTTCAAAAGTTTAATAGGATAATATACATCATACGATACCCTATTCCTCGGAGAACTGGAACCACTGTAAAATTCACCAGGGACAAGTCACTCAGTTCACGGTGTGATGATGCATGTGGTTTAAGAACCAAGTTCACAAGTTGTACTGCGGAGCGTTCTGGGAGAAAGTGTCCATTCAGAAGTAGAAAAAAGACAGTTACTATACTAATCCAAAGTACCAGGAAAAGTAATACAATTGCAATCCACAGATGTATCCAGGGAACAAGGAAGTAAGGCATTTTTAGCCAAAGATAGAAAGCATAAACTCATAGCTTGAAAGGGAGAGGCTTTGTCGACAGCTCAGTTTCCCTTGGATCTGATGAGAAATCGTAATAATGCACGAAGTAGCCAGACGCCATCCGGTCTATTCTTGGCAGCTCTGCAGGTGTTGTAGAATTGGTAGATGACGCGATCTGTGGCATGTTTACTTAGAGGTCGTCAATTTTTCGAATTGAAATTTCTGTCGATTTTACAGTTGCAGTTGTTTCAACAGGGAGAAGCATACTTTCATTGTCATTCACAGCATCTCTTTGCAAAGTGGAGTCTTCAGTCATTATTAAAGCTTCCATCTGAACTTCCTGTACGGTAGCGAGAGGGGTGCGGCGGTTACCAAGGAACCCACGTGGCTTACTGTTGAAATTCAGCCATAAAGTATGGTTACATAAGATCAATTGAGACAGACATTTTGTTTCGGCGACCGGCAAGTGGCGGAAGAAGTTCTGTTCTACTACCTTCGACAGCTAGGACAGGACAGGCCCAAATTCTTTCTTATCCACAATTTTCTCTCTGACCAGGTCCCCAATCTCCGGGACCCAGCCAGGTCTTGCCAATACTATTTTCACCTCCCCAGTAGCGGTGCGTTTTACTTGGACTTTGCTTTGTAAAGCTCGGTATTCTTTAAGGTCCTGTAAAACATTCAAATGATCATTGATGACGAATGGGGTTTCAGCCCCCACCACGTTGACATTATCAAATGTCGGGTACCCAGATCTTCAACCCAAACAGGAGTTCAAAAGGTGTACGACCCCTATGGATTTTCTAGCATGTTGTTAAGTGCTCTCTGGACCCCATATCGGTGATTGACCTAACTGTCACTCGAGCCTAATACCATTGCTGTTAAGGATTGCTTTTATTCACGGTTTTTCCTTTTGACTACTGAATTTCACTCTGTAGGATAGTGGGAAGAGTACCGCAAAGCCACACCCAAACTTCCCATGGCTTCTTTGTAAGCCTGAGAGCTAAACGCTGGACCCTGGTCAGAATATAGTGTGCTAATTGCGTATGTGCTGATAATGGCTTGCAAATCCTTTAAAACAGTTTGAGCGTCATCCGAGCACTGGGGCCAAACCCACAGTAATCTGGAGCATGAATCTACTGCCACCAAGATGTGCTTGTAGGCCCTGTCATGGTGTAATTGCGGGCGCAGTGATCCAAATATACACATGCAAGAGGTTTGTCTGAGATCAATAAAGGAGTTCTTGGTGGACATGCTACGGTGTAGCCCTTCATCTGCTGGCAGATGTCGCATTTGAGGATAAAGTCCTTGGTCTGCTTAGTAAGATCTGGCCACCAATAGCGCTGCTTCAGTAGTGAATGTGTAGCAGAGAACCCTGCATGTGCTGAACCCAGACCCATGTGTACAGCTTGTATCAATCCAAATCTCCGATCAGTGTTTTTGTTATTACTTCTTTACCCACTCCTGGAATCTGAGCATACAGAATGTTTTGTACATCTAACTTGGAGTACTTGAGTGGAAAGCCTTTTGGCAGGGCTGAGCTGTTGCACATGGCATTGATAGCTATCATAGTTGTTCTGTCTAGCCTCTTACTGGAGCGAGTTATTGCAGCAACGTCAGCAGTGCGTACTGTTGCCTTAGTGGCTTCATCCGCCATTGAATTCCCTTCAACGTGAACGCCAACATGTTGATGACTCAATGTATGAATAACATGAGCCTGTGGCAGGCCTTCTTTCAGCTTTGCCACTTATTCCCACAACATCTTGTGTTTTACTGGTCAAACTTTGGAATCCCTAAATCTATTATGGCCCCAATAGTGTAAATATTTGTTATAGGGCTGGACACAGTAAAATTAATCGCACGCTATGAGGTGGGGAATTCATGATCCGTATTTTGTAGTGCCAGTATAAAAAGCTTTTAGTTCCGCCACCTGTGCTGTACAGTCCCCTAGAGACTGAGTGTGTGTTTTTCCGGGAAGAATCTTTCTGTTATGCGCGCGCCCTTTTACAATTGCACACACCGCAGAATATTGTTGTTTCGTTCCCCGGCTGGGGAATACATTCATATTTATCTGTATGCATAATTTAATTCGGCAGATGATATTCTTGTTCGTACTGTAGGAAGGCTTGTGCTTATAATGTAGAATCAAATCTGTAATCTATATATGTTGCAGTGAGGGAGTTAGCCCATTCAATCCATCTTGGATGTAATGCTTTGGCATTTGGAATGTTTGATTAGTAAAGGCCTCTATGGTCGGTACAGGGGTAACAACAAGTATTCGCTTACCCTGAGCCAGTGCTCGCTCTCTCACTACAGCAGTCTGTACTGCTGTGAGAATTTTCTCAGTGGGTGCAAAACGCATTCCATTGTTCATATACAAATGTGATTTATATGCTATAGGGACTGTATCACCTTAATTTAACATGATATATGTGTATCAAGTTGGACCAGCAACTATGCAGATCACCAGGTTAATTGTGTTGACACGTGTCTGGAAGCTATCATGTCAGCTTGTACGAAATGTAGGATATCAGTATGCTCCTTTGTCTAAAGATGCACTGAAAAATCTGGTCTAATTAAGTCTTAGAAAGGTTTCACCCTTTCTACGTAATCCAAAATGTATGTCCTTCCAAAATTAAAAAATCCCAAAATGGATTGTAGTCTTTTCAGAGTCATTGGAGGTTGGAGCAGCGCACATTTTTCCAAAAATTGTGCTGCCAGGCTTTTGCCTTCACCTGACAATTTGTACCCTAAAAATGAGAGACTGAGGTGGGCAATATATATATATTGTTTTATTAAATTGGTATTCCAGGTAGGCGTACCCAAGAATTATGTGGTTCACCTTAGACAAGTGTTCCATTAATTCATTGTCTGCCAGATAGATGTCATCTACATAGGACAATGCCTCCCCATCAAAATTTTGAAGTAACTCTGTTACCCTGGCTGAAAACAACATTGGGCTAGTCTCATACCCTGGGGTAACAAACAAGGGTGGCTCAGCACTCAACTTAAATACAATTGTAATGGACAAAGTTGTTCGTCATAATCAAAGTAAAAGCAAATGAATATTGTATCCCCAAAGATTCACAATAAACTTCGATGTCTTGAAGGTGAGTTTTCTTTATTTGGTGATTCAGATTTCCATTTAAAATTACAGCATACAATTCATTGCCAATTCATAGCCGACGCGTTTCGTCCCAATGGGACTTCTTCAAGGCTTTGCAAATAGTAATTTTAAGAATTCGCACAATTTAGAGTTTTTCTTTTTTCTCCTATTCTGTCATACTGTCAGATGTATAGGATCTCAATGTGGTCCTAGACCCAGTGTAGGTGTGCAGTAAGTATCAAAAAACGGTACGATGGCCGTGAACGAGCGGTATATTCCAAAGCGCCTGGTCCGTGCTCCGTGTACGCCCAATTGGCGGTGAAAGCATAATGCAGAGAATGCTGTCAAATAACTGCTCCCAAGCGCTATATTGTGGCAGAAAAATCCATTTGAGATACCTAGTGTTGTTTTGTATTTTTGTCCACACAATGTTATTCATTAGTGCAACACTGTGTGCGTTTTGTACTGAAAATGTGCGTGTCAATGCTTTTAAATGTCTATAATCTAAGACTAGACAATATGCATTATCGGGTTTTATTACGGGAACTCAGGAATTATTCATAGGTGACGTGCAATTCTCTATCACACCCTGGTATTCAAGTTGATCCAGGCTCTCCCTGACTTGTTTCTTTGCCTAATGTTTAATCGGGTATTGTCTCTGTGGTTGAGGAATTGAATATTTTAATGGGATTTTGTGATGAGGTGACTCGTCATTCCACCCAACATGACTGCGGTAATGCTAATGACCACTCCTGCGCGTATTAATTTTTAATTGATTCTGAGGTCAAAGAAAGCAGGTAAAATAACTTTCTTCCCCATGGGGCATTCCATTACGAACTGAGCTGGCCAATCCTTTTCGGCCAAAACAATATCGTAACCATATGTCAACTTCTCCCAAACAAGACCCTTTACTTGCTTGGGTATCTCCCCCTACATTTGGAGCATTATTTCGTATAAACAATATGGGACACTTGCCCTTTTATCAGGTGTTTCTACTGTGATATACTCATTGAGCGTTACTACCCCCAGATAATCCATCAGGTTCTGGCAAGCTATTGTGGCTTCTTCTGTGCTGTCCAGCATCGTCACTGCCCATTCCCCATTCAGAAGCAGAGTCCTTAGTAGCCTGGACATTTCTAATTTTAATTCCTGCTACTTTCTTCTTTTTAAATTGAGGTTTTGAAGTATTTTGTTTGTCTTCCTGTTGAATGATGTGTAATGTGTCTCCCTTTTTGGCTTGACTGGCTCTTCTGATCTGTACTCTGACCGTCCGTCTCTCTCCAAATGCTTTTCTGATGTCTCCTGAAAGGAACGAGAAGCCAGGTCCTCCCTGGACCAGAAACAAGCATCCTGGAACCGGTTTCAGGGCATGTCACCCTTCATCAGCCAGCCTAGCTTGAATCCAGTGGTGTAGTGAGCACGGGACCCACGTCTGGGCATACCCTTCCCACTTAGGGCGACATGTGCAAAAGAAACAATTGATGGACGGAATGCTGGGCAATGCAAACATCCACCCCCAGTCACAAGGATCTAGGTTTAATCCATCAGTGAATGTTTGCATTGCCCAGCATTCCGTCCGTTCTTTCCAGTTTAAATAAATACATATGCAGCCAGCCTTTCAACTGTCACAGTTAGAAACGTGCAACTCTTCATTAGCCTAATGATCAACATGCCAGCATGTAAAGTAATGAAAACATGTGCCATCTAACTTGGTTTCTATAATTGCTCCTTCTCAACATGTGGCTCAACTGACAAAAAACATGTGTACATCTACGTCTATTCAAAGCTGCACGGTGCTTCTAGTTACAGCTTGGCTTCCTTGTTCCTGACTTCGACTCACCTGACTCCATCTAAGCAGTCCTTACTTCCGGATCCCCTGGGCCCCTGCAGACCGGCCTCTGCTGTCCTCACTTCCGGATCCCCTGGGCCCCTGCAGACCGGCCTCTGCTGCTCTCTTCAGCATTTCTGGAATTCCCTGTAGCTCCTGGTAAAGAAGAGCATGACAGGAAGGTAAACACTTGAACTCTTTTTCATTTATTTCCGGCTGTTCTGAAATCTGCAAAAGGTAAATAGCAATTTTAGGTAACAGCACCACCTTCTGGAAAGACTGAAGTTCTAGCACATTAATGCCTAAAGATAATATTGACTAACTACAAACTAAAAAGGACTCTATGCAGTGCATCATTATTCAGTAGAGAAATACGTATTTCTCTTAAAAAAAGACTAGAAACTCGCACTGCCAAGAGCGGTTCTACTATGATCTTCACTGAAGTAATCTGTGAAGCTATTTTTGTATGTTTATACGTTGTTGGTTCTTTGTGCACAGTAAGCAGCTGTTATAAGCAGGTTAACAGTTATTATATAAAAGTGATAATTAATTTTTTTCTTAGGAACAGAAAGCAGTCCAAAGAGAGACATCTCGATATATAAGTCGACTAAGGGTGTTAATGCTGTTATACATTCTGATTGTTTATGAATAATGCATGAAATCACAGTATGGTAATGAGATATTCTCTTTATTGCAGACACTCGTGGTGGTTCATGTGAATTGTCTAATGCTGTCCAGAAATCCTGCTGTTACTTCCTGTTTGAAACCCAGAGTCCAGCATATCAGACAGTGCTATATCCTGTCCTGAGCCCAGAGTCCATTACTGCAGACATCACGTCACTGAAAGCTGGTAATTCTGCCTGTCTCTCTCTCAACCCCCTTTCCCCTTGGGAACTTGCGAGGTAGCAGTGTTTCAAGTCATTGCTGCCACGTCAGGTGTCAGCGGGATCTGGGGAATAACTTTGCCTCATTGGAACATCCTATAGTTTAGGTGAGTGACTCGCAACAGCGAGGTCCAGGGCACTCGCCAGGCAGGATATATTCCCAAGGCTTTGGAATCTCCAGACGACGCAGCTGGCAGGACACCTCCAGAGGTGGCTTTTTCCCTATGAGGTCAGGAGGGTACCACAGTGGCTTCAGCAGAGGGTCCTCCAGAGGTGCATACCAACCAACCACTGCCTCTCAGTTTGCAGGCAAACCTTCTTTCTCCTTCTATTACTCCTTTGGGGGGCAGGCTATAGAATATTCTGCACAACAGGGCATTGTTGACCAATGATGCGTGGATTCTAGATACATGTAAGGCTTCAACATAGAACAGTTGTTGGTCCCTTTCTAACACATAATTCTGAGCCTTCTCCATTTTTCCTAACATGAGAGGGGGAGTTTATCAATTTAGAAATTCAAGAGCTTCTCCAGAAACAAGCTATTTTTTATACTCTGCCCCATCCCAGAGGTTTCTGCAGCACCATTTACTGGTCCAGAGCCACATGTATTTTCCACTGTAAAAAACAGGGCTCGGAGCTGCTGAAAGAGGGCAGTCCTAGAGACAAACCCATGACAAACCATGAAACCCTGCTGCTCTTGACATGGAATAAAAGGCAGAGAGAACGGACTGTGAGCCATGAAGAACTTATGGTCATACAAATATACACTTAGGATCATCGCTTCTATCGAAACAAGAAGGTAAAATACTGCTATTTGAGTTTACAAACGAAGGAGCAAGGGACATTAATTAAGATAATGTTCCCAATGCAGAAATCCTTCATTTGAAAATTATGTCTTTCAATTACCATTCTGAAAAGAATAAATAACAATAATTTGTTGGATGGTTCAAGATTGCATTAAATGACAACGCACAGCACACAGAAACCTCTCTGCTAATTCACTCCACACCCTGGAAGTTATGGCTGCCTCCTCCTACTTCCTTATTGTGTCTTTTCCTTGTATACAGGCTGGCAGCTCAGTCAAGAATCTACTGCCATCTAGTGGACAGAAATGTGGATGCATGTTATGTCTACTGAAGACAGGTGCTTGATAGCATCACCAAACCGGGATAGGCGGAATCAATGGGCATGGGCCTTGCACAGTGCACACACATAAAGACACAATATGCATGTATATGCACACAACAAAGGCCTGCAAGCACCTAGGCACACATACCAACACACAAACAGGAAGCACAGACAGAGAAAACAAACACAGTACACATACACAAGCAATTATACAAGCATAGGCTAATTGTGTATAACAAGGCATACACACAGTGGGTGAGTAATGCATGAATATGTGGGTGCGCTGGGAGTGAGATACTTGAGGTCATTCGCACACTGCTAGAGGTAGGACCATCACGGGCTGCAAAACCCTGCCCTGGAGCTGGAAAAAGGGAGTCCTACCCTTTTTATATTGTTTCCAGGACACACGTGATTTGTGAGCAGACACAGGTGTACACATGGGTGCGAGCAGCTGTGGATGCGAGAGTTAAAGCCGATGGCGACATCAGCTGAGAAGAAAGGGGCCGCCCCCCCCAAACCTCAGTCCGGCAAACACTAAAGGAACCCGCGAGAGCTGCGGCTACACAAGCTCTAGTGAACATCATTGGCCCCAGCAGTGCAGAGTATCAACAGCCCCAGAACTACCAGGGACCACCAGCTCACATATAGGGTGGATTCACAAGCGCAGCAGCAGGCTCGCTCTAGAGGACTGGCCATCTCCAGCATCCTCAAGCTAACTCACGGTGTCAAAGATCACCGCCTGCTCTGCACAGAGGGCGTTCACCTAGAAACCGGTGAACTCACTGGTTGATGCTTTGGTGAGCTATTAGGATTCGAAATTCTCTTAGACTTCTCATGAATGACAGGGATGTGTACTTAAGAAGGTATATGTTATGATATACTGTATATGGTGACTTACCCTATCACTCATGAAATAACGACAGAGACCTGCCGACCCCTCTTCCCCCACATATCATTCTCTGCAGCTTTTAGAATCCACAGGTGAAATCTGATTTCTGTATTCTGTACTTTTGTATAGTTTTGTTATTGTATTAACATGTTAATTTTATATAGTGCTTAACATAACACTGCTGTAGTTTCTAAGTGCTGTAGATAAATCTTTTATTTCCCAATTTGGGGTACTCAATTTAGTTCCCTCAGTAGGATGGATGGTTGAGTTAGTCAGTCTGTCTTGGATTCTAGGTCACCTCTTGTTTAATCGGTGAGCGTTTAACTGACAGCGTCATCCTGTTGATTACTATTCTGAATATAATTATCATTGTGGTTGTTGTGGTTAGATAGTCAAGGCACTAAAATAAGGACCTATTCGATAACCACTGTGGGGGAGGGGCCAGGGTGTGATATATTTAATATTACTCGTTAAGGGTATTAACATTCTTACGGGTGGGGAACGATTTGCCTTGTCTTCTTACCCCTTTGGTTAAACAGTAAGTGAGTAATAATCCACAGTAGAAAACTTCCCTGCACCCTCACTGACAAAGAGACTCCTGCTGAAGGGAGCAAGCGTGCTTCGCTGTCTGGTCCAGCACTGGCCTTTGCATAAATACATAACTTAGCATTTAAAAAACCGTACAAATTCACTTAAAAAACCATAGGTTTCACACACGTTATAGTTAGGAATTAGCATTTAAAAAACCTTGCAAATTCACTTAAAAAACCGTAGGTTTCACACATGTTATAGTTAGCTGGACATTTCCCTCGTAAAAAAACCAATGAAATTCCCCCGTTATAGTTAGTGCAGGCAACTATAACTCACGCGACCGCAATCCTCTGCTGATGACATATGTGTCTTTATGAAAAAAAAATATTTGTAATATATGTATAGCTAAAATTTAATGGAAGAAGACATGGGCAAATAATTGTCTAAATACAGTATTAGCATCAGCAGAGGATTGCGGTCGCGTGAGTTATAGTTGCCTGCACTAACTATAACGGGGGAATTTCATTGGTTTTTTATCAGTAAAATGTCCAGCTAACTATAACATGTGTGAAACCTATGGTTTTTTCACTGAATATATATATATTTATATATATATATTTATATATATATATATTCACTTAAAAAACCATAGATTTCACACATGTTATAGTTAGCTGTACATTTCACTCGTAAAAAACCAATGAAATTCCATGTTATAGTTAGATCAGGTAACTATAACTTGCGCGCCCACAATAAACTGCTGATGACGTCACATATTACATCACTCATGACATGGTCAGTGACATCACTCATGACATCAATGATGACATCTGAAATTACACATTGTGGATTGCGGTCGCGCAAGTTATAGTTACCTGATCTAACTATAACGTGGAATTTCATTGGTTTTTTACGAGTGAAATGTACAGTTAACTATAACATGTGTGAAACCTATGGTTTTTTAAGTGAATATATATATATGACATGAACAAAACCTACTAACGTGGGATGAAAATCAATTTCTAAAAAATGACACCCCCACCACTCCCACACTATATTTACTGCCAAAGGTGCATAAAAACAGTAGTAATCCACCTAGTAGACCTATAGTGTCCTGCAAAAATAGTCTAATGGAAAATACCAGTATCTATGTGGATTATTTCCTATTTCCCTTTGTCAGAGAATTTACATCCTATTTAAGAGATACGACCGATATTCTCCACAAAATACAAAACATCACAATAGGGGAGAATGAGTGGTTGGTCAGTCTAGATGTCGAAGCTCTGTATACGAACATACGGCATGAAGATGGTCTAAAAGCATGCAAGTTTTTTCTAGGGAAACGCAGAGCTGAATCCCTACAACACACACACATGTTGTTGGAAATGATTGCAATGTGCATCAAAGAAAATGTTTTTATGTTTGAGAATATACATTACAGACAATTGCAGGGAACTTCTATGGGCACCTGCTTCGCCCCAAGCTACGCCAATCTCTTGGTGGGCTGGTGGGAGAAACAGGTGCTCTGGAATGACCTAACTGAACAATGGTATAGTAATGTTTCGAAGTGGTTGAGGCATATTGACGACATTTTCTTTAATTGAAGTGGATCTGAAACTGACCTTAACCTTTTCATTGATTGCTTAAACCAGAATGATGTTAATCTAAGATTCACAAGACACTACAGCCAAAGTCACATTGAATTTCTAGACCTAAAGTTGACTATTGAGAATGGGCAAGTCAGTACTAATCTCTTTAGAAAAACAACAGCAGGCAATTCTATTTTACACTCCTCCAGCTCACATCCAGATGGGGAATTCCCTATAGCGAGTTCCTTAGAGCCAAACGTAATTGCAGTACCGAGGCAGCATTTACCAGAACCAAGCAGGAGATGAAAGCAAGGTTTAAGGAAAGAGGTTACTCGAGAAAGGCATTACATCAAGCAGAAAAACTAGTAGAAACACTATGTAGGGAAGACATTCTAAAAAAGAGTAGAATCAAAAAAAGAAAACAAACAGAAACTAAGGAACCAACAAGGTTCATTACCAGATACTGCAGCCAATCCAACCAAATACACAGGATCTTAAGGAACAGATGTGATATCCTTAGACAGGATCCCATCTTGCATAACAAAATAACTACTTCCCCATCGATTACTTTCAGAAGGAGTGCATCACTGAGAGACATTTTAGTACATAGTCACCTTGGGTCCAAGGGCAGCAATTGGCTCATGAAAAGTAAAGGCTTCCGCAGATGCGGCAAATGCAAAGCCTGCAAACATAGTAGTAATGACACCAAAACTGTTCTTGAAAGGACCAAGACCAAATTGAGAATACCCAGTGCAATAAATTGTAATACTGAGTACGTAGTGTATGCCATTGTCTGTCCTTGTGGTCTCTGGTAGATAGGTTCCACTACATTCACTGTGAAAACACGAAGCTTGGAACATTGGCGTGCGATCACAAATAATGATCAGAGCTATAGTACAGCGTGACACTTCTCCAAAGAACATGAGAGTGACTGGACCAAAGCCAGATTTTTTGGACTGGATACAGTCAACCCAAATCCAAGGGGAGGTAATAGAATAGCTGCATTACGCAAACGAGAATCACGCCTTATTCTTCTAGCAGGTACCAAATTCCCGAATGGTCTGAATCAGGATGAGGAATTGTACAGCCACCTGTAAACCATTGAATATACAATTTTAATCTTGCCTTGACTGAACACTCGCTCCTTTCTCTCTTCTTCACATTTCACACCCTTTATGTTTTTTAACAAAAGTTTAGCAGTATCTGGAGTTGTGCACATCATTGATGTAAAGTGATTGTGATTGAAATCTTAAATTGTCATGTGTATTATGTCCTATCGATGGACATTGAAGGGATATTAATCATGTGGATTTATTGTGTTTTTTTCAGGAGAGGGCCTCTGCAAACACACCACTTGTGTTAGCGATATGAGCACTGGAGTGATGGGTTCATCACCCCCCTATCTACTCCGAGTTATCGTATAGTTTCAGTAATGTAAACAGGGTACTACACCCTCATTAAGTTTAAACTAGTCACTTCACTGGTGGATACTACCATTTTGTTAACAACATTAGAAACAACGGTTTTGCGGAATTAAATATCGAGCCTTCTCTCTCCAGTATATCAACACAGTGGAATTTACTCTAACCAAGCAATGACTAATTATAGAACCAATATGGTTGATGGTTTCTGTGTAAAAGGGGTACTATGCCTAGTATACAAAGTTTGTCACCGACACAGCATGAGAGATGCTGGTGTAAAATATGGTGATGAGAGGAAACAATAACATACATTCATCCAATACCATACTCATAATGCACTCAAAAAACAGAGAACTGCTAGTCTTAATTTTACCCGTTGTAACACAGTTTGGCACCAATTATTGTTTTGCAATGTGATGCAACATTTATTTAACCATATCTTTAAATAGCGTGTGACTAGATGCGGAGGTCATGTGACCAAGACCACTGACGTGGTTGAAACGCGTCGTCCTTGTCTGCAATGAAATAAAGAACATACCTGCAGAAACTGATGGTGTGGGCTCGATTCTGTCCGTAAATATTGGATTGCGATTTTCCAAATATATATATATATATGGATATATATATATATATATTACCTACTGGCGGTCGCCAGTAGGTAGTTATAGTTAGGACCACGTTTCCATAGGAAATCCGCAACATTCTATTTTGAATAACTTTTGCGCCGGTCGACGAATCCTCGCGAATTTTTCAAAATAGGTGGGGCGCTACGCTCCGCTCCTTCCCTGAAAGTCTCGGGGGGATTCGTCAAGCGGGGGCTGAGATAAAAGGGGGGTCCCAAAACGCGTTTTTCCCATGCATTTTTCCATAGGACCTTTAGACAGGGCTACAGCCCGAACGGCTGAACAGAATTACTAGAAATTTGGCAGAGAGGTAGTCCTCAGGTCAAGGAAGTGCCTTTTGTAGGTTTGGTGTAAATCTGTTCAGTAGATTCTGAGAAAATAGCCTTTAAATCAATATATATCTGAGCCAGCTTACGGTGCGCTTACCATACGCTTACCGTACGCGTACGGTGGCGTGCGCGAGCGCGATTCTGATTGGCTCTTAGATCTTAGTAAACATTCGAATCGGTCGAAACCAGGAAGCGGCGGCCGCCATTTCGTGTGTTTCACTCAGAAAAAAAAGAGTGATAACAAGAAAAGGGGGCAAGGAGGAGAGTTACAGACCCCCTAACATTTGTAAGGGGGTCAAAGAAGGACAGAAAAGTACAAAGAAAACATCATTGAAGTGTACACCATCTCCTCTATAAATGTCTTGCATGTCATAACGCAAGTTGTTGTGGTAAATGGAACCCATACCATAGTCACGGAGGAAAGCAGAAACAGATTTGTTGACGTGCTTTCTTGCTTTGTCAATCTGCGGACAGAAATGATTGGACCAGTTCCATTTTTGCCTTTGGCATATGTTAGAAAACACAAAGGCAGTTTTAGGGAAAAGTGAAAACAGTTGTGCAAAGGTCTCCTTCATAAGCATTTCCAGACCTACCCCAGTCAAAGTGCCTAGGTCATTGCCACCACAGTGCACTATTATGAGGTCAGGGTGTTGGATGTGCATGAAGGATTTCACCAATGGCATCAATTGGTGCCACTTTAACCCTCTCTGACCAATCCATTTAATGTCTACATTTGGCAAAGCAAGGTCTCTCACCATACCTGTTTTCTCTGCAAACTTTTCACTCCAGAAGACATAGCTGTGCCCTACAATCCACACTGTGAACATCTTCAAAGGAGAACTGGATGCACTCAGGAGGTGTATTTCAGTAGAATGGCAATATGAAAAGAAAGACAGTTTGGAAATGGAGGCATACATATTTTTTTCAACAAAAAAAAGAACTGATTGGCTGTTTCATACCATTCTAGAATAAAAACTAGGCTGTATGTGTAAATTTATAGATGCATGTTTTGTATTGGTACAGAAAAATGTGTTACCAAAGAACAGTACTATGGATTTGCTGTTAGGTTTGAAAAGTCAAGCACTCTTGCTCTGTGGAATTGAAACATTGTTTGGCGAACTTCTGACCTGACTCCACACAGCAGTGTTCCATGAGCTGTTGCTATGGTAGCAGGCAGAAGTCAAGTTGGGGGAAGGGTACTAGGCAGAAGTCAAGTTGGGGGAAGGGTACTTTTGGAAAAGGGTTGGTTTTCAACCAATAGAAATGTGTGATTACATTTGAAAAAAAGGGGCAAGCACTGAGATTTGAAACTAACATGTATATGTGTGGAAAAAGAGAGGGAAAGTTTGCCATTATCTGGTTCTGCTGAGAGGAGAGAGGTGTAGAGAACAGAGATCCTGGCTCTGATAATCTGCTGTTTGAGTGCCACATTTCTTTCACAACTAACTAATTTTAAAGGTGAGTTTAGAGTCTGAGAGGGGATGTATATGGTAAATTAAGAAATGAATAATAGAAATGCAATTCTTTTTGTTGAAGTTGTGTTTATTATTTTCTGTTTTGGGAGAAATTTAAATGTGAGGAACATGTAAAATAATATGGACTATGTTTTCACAATAAATTAAGGTGTACTGGTATAATAAAAGAATAGTTTAAGGGTTTGAGGTTGGACTCAGTAATGCAAATACATTCAGCATCACTAAGGCTGGTTGCCCTTGCTGGAGTGTAGGCAGACACCCAGGTTACAAATGATGCTGGTCTGAAAAAGCAGTTTGGACATGTGCTTTGTAAAAAATCTGAAAAGTGGATTCATAATGTGTCAGTCTGTAAAAGTGTTTATCACTTGCCAAAAAAAAGAGCAGTAAGTGTGCTTTCAAATTGGCAAAGAAATTTCGTTTTGTGACTAATGTGAAAACATGACTCTGTGTGCAAATAGGAATTACAGGCAGAGATTTATTGCGTATTGCTCTGGTGATTTCACAGTTGCATTAGATGGAAAGGGGGAGACATTTTTTGGTGCAGAAGCAGAGTCTTAGCACACAGGTAGCTGCTTACCATGTGGAATCATGCACAGTATTCACAAGCGAGTGGGGTTTGAGGTTTCAGTCAGTAATGCAAATACATTCAGCATCACTAAGGCTGGTTGCCCTTGCTGGAGTGTAGGCAGACACCCAGGTTACAAATGATGCTGGTCTGAAAAAGCAGTTTGGACATGTGCTTTGTAAAAAATCTGAAAAGTGGATTCATAATGTGTCAGTCTGTAAAAGTGTTTATTACTTGCCAAAAAAAAGAGCAGTAAGTGTGCTTTCAAATTGGCAAAGAAATTTTGTTTTGTGACTAATGTGAAAACATGACTCTGTGTGCAAATAGGAATTACAGGCAGAGATTTATTGCGTATTGCTCTGGTGATTTCACAGTTGCATTAGAAGGAAAGGGGGAGCCTTTTTTTGGTGCAGAAGCTGACTCTTAGCACACAGGTAGCTGCTTACCATGTGGAATCATGCACAGTATTCACAAGCGAGTGGGGTTTGAGGTTTCAGTCAGTAATGCAAATACATTCAGCATCACTAAGGCTGGTTGCCCTTGCTGGAGTGTAGGCAGACACCCAGGTTACAAATGATGCAGGTCTGAAAAAGCAGTTTGGACATGTGCTTTGTAAAAAATCTGAAAAGTGGATTCATAATGTGTCAGTCTGTAAAAGTGTTTATCACTTGCCAAAAAAAAGAGTAGTAAGTGTGCTTTCAAATTGGCAAAGAAATTTCGTTTTGTGACTAATGTGAAAACATGACTCTGTGTGCAAATAGGAATTACAGGCAGAGATGTATTGCGTATTGCTCTGGTGATTTCACAGTTGCATTAGATGGAAAGGGGGAGACATTTTTTGGTGCAGAATCAGACTCTTAGCACACAGGTAGCTGCTTACCATGTGGAATCATGCACAGTATTCACAAGCGAGTGGGGTTTGAGGTTTCAGTCAGTAATGCAAATACATTCAGCATCACTAAGGCTGGTTGCCCTTGCTGGAGTGTAGGCAGACACCCAGGTTACAAATGATGCAGGTCTGAAAAAGCAGTTTGGACATGTGCTTTGTAAAAAATCTGAAAAGTGGATTCATAATGTGTCAGTCTGTAAAAGTGTTTATTACTTGCCAAAAAAAAGAGCAGTAAGTGTGCTTTCAAATTGGCAAAGAAATTTGGTTTTGTGACTAATGTGAAAACATGACTCTGTGTCCAAATAGGAATTACAGGCAGAGATTTATTGCGTATTGCTCTGGTGATTTCACAGTTGCATTAGATGGAAAGGGGGAGACATTTTTTGGTGCAGAAGCAGACTCTTAGCACACAGGTAGCTGCTTACCATGTGGAATCATGCACAGTATTCACAAGCGAGTGGGGTTTGAGGTTCCAGTCAGTAATGCAAATACATTCAGCATCACTAAGGCTGGTTGCCCTTGCTGGAGTGTAGACAGACACCCAGGTTACAAATGATGCTGGTCTGAAAAAGCAGTTTGGACATGTGCTTTGTAAAAAATCTGAAAAGTGGATTCATAATGTGTCAGTCTGTAAAAGTGTTTATTACTTGCCAAAAAAAAGAGCAGTAAGTGTGCTTTCAAATTGGCAAAGAAATTTCGTTTTGTGACTAATGTGAAAACATGACTCTGTGTCCAAATAGGAATTACAGGCAGAGATTTATTGCGTATTGCTCTGGTGATTTCACAGTTGCATTAGATGGAAAGGGGGAACCATTTTTTGGTGCAGAAGCAGACTCTTAGCACACAGCCAGCTACTTACCATGTGGAATCATGCACAGTATTCACAAGCGAGTGGGGTTTGAGGTTTCAGTCAGTAATGCAAATACATTCAGCATCACTAAGGCTGGTTGCCCTTGCTGGAGTGTAGGCAGACACCCAGGTTACAAATGATGCTGGTCTGAAAAAGCAGTTTGGACATGTGCTTTTTAAAAAATCTGAAAAGTGGATTCATAATGTGTCAGTCTGTAAAAGTGTTTATCACTTGCCAAAAAAAAGAGTAGTAAGTGTGCTTTCAAATTGGCAAAGAAATTTCGTTTTGTGACTAATGTGAAAACAAATGTAGTAATATATTTAAATAAAATAAAGGAATTTTTTTGTAGTTTTTTTCAGGTATTGCTGAAGAGCAGTGAACAAAATTTAAGATGCCTACAAAATCCAGAGTAAAAAAAGAGCAGAAAAAAAACCTATATTTGAAGACAACTGGAGGACCTAAGTTAGTTGAAGATGCTCATGTTGGGAAGAAGAAAAAATCTTCTGGTAAGCAAACAAAAGATTTTCTAAGGAACATATTCAAAAAAAGGAAAAATGTACAAAATGTCTGTACTGGAAAGAATGATTTCAATCGAAAAGGACAGGAAAAAATTGAGAATTTAGTTAATGCAAATATACCTTCTGCAACTAAAAAGATAAACTTAAACAGAAAAACAGCGTTTAAAGAGATACGTAGAAAAATGTTTCAGAGGAGAGTTATGTCCAATTTGATAAAGGATGTGAAGAAATATAAGCAAAAGGCAAAGTTTTATAAGAGAAAAAAAGAAATTGAAGCCATTGCAGCAAAGGCATTAGAATTAAAAAGGAAACTATTCATTTTAATTTTGAATAGGATGCGTACATTAGACAAAATGGTTAATGTACTGAAATCACATAGCAAAAGGAAAAGAGTAGTGAACAGAACAAACTTTTGTAAAGTGTTTTTAGGAAAATGGATGCATAGTTCAAGTAGTGAACCTTTTTTTAATGAAGAGAGTTATTTTCAAAGTAATAGTTTGCTGCATGCAGTTGACACCAGAGGTCGTGCTTATGAAGTGAAAAATGGTTGCATAATGGAGAAGGAGATAATGGTTCCAAGAGATGAGGTACAAGTGATGGCGGATGAGGCTATGGGGAGACGTCCTAAAGCCCCAGTGTACACTTGGAATTGTAGTAGTATTTGCACTGTGCGTCAGGAATCTATTGATAAATTTCGTGAGTTTCTAAGAGAATATAGCAAAAAAAGTGTGAAACAGAAGATTAAGGTGCTTCAAAGTCTAGATCCATGCAGAGTGAGAGAGAATACTGGTTTGCAGGGTCATTCTCTGGCTTGTCTATCTAGAAAAGTGTGTAATAGTGTTTTCCATCATTTTAGGATGCTGGCTGTTCATCATACTGAAATGAGAAAGTTTGTGAGACGGTTGTATTTTGCTAAAAGTCCAGCAATAAAGTTAGATGAATTGAATAGGGCTCTGTTCCGTGGAACGGTATCAGATGTAGAGAAGGTTGTTGATGAAATTCAGTTTTGTTACTTTGGTCCTGAACAAAACAGTGCAGAGAAGGACACAGTAAATGAGGAAGAAGTGGAAGAAAATGTAGAACCCTCTGTAAGTAAGACATTTAATGATCACATAACAAAATTTGCAATAATCTCTAATGAAAGACCAAATATTACTTGTATTTGTTGCCGCAGAACTCATTATAGAAAACAAACCAGGTATGTTGATCTCTACAGAAAGAGTGAAAATGAAGATAATTATAAGTGGAAGGATTTTGCCACCTATATATTTCTTGAAAATTGTTTTGAATTGGGTGAAGTTCAGCGTATTTGTAAATACTGTTACAACAAGTTAGAGGAAAATAGAATGCCGACCAGAGCTGTACATAATAATTTAGAATTGGATGCTATTCCTGCAGAACTTTCTGAATTAAATACATATGAGTCTATACTCATTCAATGTGTTCATCCGTTCCAGACCATAGTACGTATGGAGCCCAAAACTGGTAAATTACCTCCTTCAGATTTACTGAGAGGTTTAAAAGGTAGAGTGGTGTATTTGCCCTTGGATTTGAAAAAAAATATGGAAACTATTGATGCGGATACTTTGGAAACTGAACCATTAATTATTCTGGTTAATGGTGTACCTACAAAAAATAAGAAGATTTGGCAGGAGCTGGTAGATGTACGGAAAGTACAAAGAGCAAATTTGTATTTGAAAAGGAATAACAAATGGTATGAATCAATTTATATAGAAGAAGAAGAAGAAGAAGATTTACAAGAAGACACAGAAACACCAACTGGACAAATTGAAAAAGTGGACAAGTCAAAGGAAGAAGAAATTTATGAACATTTTAGCATACATCCTCTTCATTCAAAAGAAGTTATGGGAGACAATATTGATCTATTTCAGATGAAGAAAGCAAAAGGAACTCCCGTGAGTGTATGGGAGGAGAGCTTGGAAGCTCGATGTTTTCCCCAGCTGTTTCCTAAAGGAAAAGGAGGACGATACGATGAACGTCCGGAACAGATTCCAGCTTCTGAGTATCGGACTACAAGACTATATGCTGAAGATCCCAGATTTCGACAAAGTATTCCTTATTTGTTCCATCTTTTATTTGAAAGCGACTTGTCTGCACTGTCTTATGCAGTAAATCACATTTTAAAAAGTGGAGTACATTTACAAAATGTGTCTGCTAAGGATTTTATGGAGAAAGTGCAGCACCGAGATGATCATTTGGAAACACAACTGATCAATCTGATGGCTTGTCAGCGTGGGACAAATGAATATTGGTACCGACGCCATGGTGAATTAAAATGCATGTTACGGAATTTAGGAACTCCAACATGGTTCCTTACCCTAAGCTGTGCCAAGTACGCTTGGGATGATTTACTGGATTTTCTACGAGAGGCAAATTCAAACATTAAAAACATCGAATACAAGACAGCAGGAGAACTGTGCTCATTGGATCCGGTTAATGTTTGCAGATATTTCAATCATAGATTTGAGGCTATGATGTCCTTCATCTGCAATAAAAAAAATCCACCTCTAGGAGAAGTAGTGGATTTCTTTTGGAGAAAAGAGTACCAGGCAAGAGGTGCTCCTCATATTCATATGCTGTTGTGGATCAAGGATGCCCCAAAGTTTGGAACAGATACTGATGAAGCAGTGTTATCCTTCATTGAAGAATATGCAACATGTGCTATACCAAAAAGCACAGAAGAGAAAAAGTTAAAGGAGCAAGTTTTACGTTTCCAAAGTCATCGGTGTGGAAAATACTGTCGACGGAAATACAAGAGCAAAGATAAATACTACACTAAATGTCGATTTGGATTTCCTAGACCTGTTCTTTCAAATGGAAGAGTTAACAGTTTTATGTCAGCTGTGAGACATACTATCACAAGAAAATCACCTAAGAATACCTACAACCTTAAAAGAAAAGAAGAATCAAAAAATATAAATGACTACAACCCAGTGATTTTATCCATGTGGAACGCTAACATGGATATACAGTATGTAGCTGACAATTCCATTGCTGTTGCTCGATATGTAACGTCTTACATTACGAAATCAGAAAAAACAGAATTGAAGGAAATGTGGGAAGAGATTTCTCACGAGAAAACTGTCAGTAAGAAGCTGTACAGTTTCAGTTTGAAGATGTTATCGCATCGAGAAATTGGATCCTACGAATGTTCAGATAGGTTATCTTCTGCAAGTCTCTACTCGAAATCAAGAAGAATAATTTGGGCAAGTTTAGGCCTTGCAGCAATGAGAAATCGGGTACTGAAATCTGTTGGAGAAATTGAATATTTGGCCGAGAATGACCCAGAAAGTACAGATATTTTGAAATCAAACATGTTGGATACATATTACCCAAAGAGAAGTCATCATCTGGAGAACATGTGTCTCTATGAAGTGCTGCAGAACTACATTTATTCACGGAAAGCCGCAGAAGACATCAACAATGGAAAATATAAAGTCATTGGTGAGGAAGGATGTTTGGTGAAGCAAACAAAAGGAAGTTTGATAAATCACCGGAAGCTGAGTTGCGACACTACTGACAAAAAGGAATTTTACTACTTGGCTCTTTTACAGCTGTTTAAACCATGGCGTACAGAGGATGAACTACTGGGAGAATTTCAAAGCTATGAAGATTCATTTAATGCTTGCAAAGACAGCATACAATGCAGAACATTCACAACTTATCTGCAAATGTTAAATGAAGAAATTGAACAGGAAACTGCAATTGCAGCAGAAATAGCTAGAGACAGTTCTCAGGACAGCCAAAGTTCAGGAACACTCAGTCAAGATCCCCTAGGACAACCAATCGTTGAAAATGAAGCATCAATAGCCATGAATGAAGTGGAAACAGCTATGAATCAAGCTCAAGAAGAATTTATAGACTTACAAAATTTGGAAAGACAACTGAATCAAGAGCAGCAACAAATTTATGAAGAGATCAGAAACAAAATTGATCACGGATTTCTACATGAAAAAAAAGAGTGCTCATGCACATCATTTCATCCAATCAGGATGTATGTAAGCGGACAAGCTGGAACTGGAAAAAGTTTCCTAATAAAAGTCATCAGAAGCTACCTACAGCAAAAAACGGATTCTACTTTGACTTGTGTGGTTACTGCTCCAACTGGGTTAGCAGCATATAACATAAAAGGAATCACTTTACATCGTTTGCTAATGTTACCAGTGGAGCATGAGAACAAAATACAATACAACAAGCTAACTGGAGAAGCATGCTTGGAAGTTTCAAGAGTATTGAAGAAGATGCAAGTTCTCATTATTGATGAGGTGAGCATGGTATCGAACTTAATGCTTGCCTTTGTGCATTTAAGAATGCAGCAAATTCTGAAGTCAGACTATGACGTGTTATTTGGAGGAAAACACGTCATAGTTTTTGGAGATCTTTTGCAACTTACTCCAGTTAAAGGACAACCAGTGTTTAATACTGTGACACATGAAGACACGAAGAAGTCATTGGGAAGCATAGGTAATACAAATATTTGGTCCTTCTTTGAGTACAAGGAACTTACAACTAATATGAGGCAAGCAAACGATGAAGAATATGGAAGTATTCTGAAAGATATCAGGATTGGACTCCTCACAGAAGCTGGCAAAAAAGCATTACAGACTCGGCTGCTACATAATTTATTTCCAAAGGAAGAAATAGTTGCAGAGAAGATATACAAGAACATTGCAGAAAACAAAAGTGTCATCTGCTTAATGCCAACTCTACGTGAATGCTCAATATTCAATGAGGAGCTTTTGAAATTGGAAAAGGAAGATATCAGGAAATTGGAAGCAGTGGACAAAATTGAGGATGGAAGAATTACTGTCACATTAACAGGCACACTGAAAAATAAATTGGATTCACTAGAGAAGAAGATTTCCAAAACAGCTGGATTAGAAAAAAATCTATATGTTTGCATGAACTGTAGAGTATTTTTAAGGAGAAATTTGGATGTTGAAAAAGGTTTAGTTAATGGAGCTATGGGAAGAGTTGTGGGTTTTATTAATTATCAGAAAAAAGATGGAATTGAATGTTTAAAAATAAAATTTGATCAGATAGAAGAAGTTAAAGATATTTGTCGTTGTACAGTTCGTTTCATGCTTGTGAAAGACTTATATGTACGTAGGAAGCAGTTTCCGTTTTCTCTAGCATATGCTGTAACTATTCACAAGTCTCAAGGATTGACTGTAGATTGTGCATTTGTGAACATTGGTTCAACTGTGTTCAAAGAAGGTATGGCATATGTTGCTTTGTCACGAGTGAAAACATTATCAGGTTTATTCATGATAGACTTTGATGATTCAAAAGTTAGTGCTGACACAAACTGTGTAAAGGAGTATAATAGATTAAGAAGAAGCTATGCTCCTCATTTAGGTCAGTATCCTGTGTTGGAGAAACGTGTAGTTTCTCGTAAAAGGAGAAATGAGAATATCTGTAATGAAGATGTAGAGAGGAGGAAAAAAAAGAGGAGTGATGTAATTGCAAGCAAAAAGAATAAGGAAAATGAAGAACAGGTTGTAGGATGTTATTTTGAAAATAGCTCTGGTGTCAACTGCTACGCTAATGTAGTGCTGAATGTTGCATTTTATCTGGAAAGTTTGCAAGAGCAGATAATAGTAAATCAGGGAAAAAGATTCTGTACTGTGCTGAGTCTCCTTTTTGAAAAGCTGAGTAATGATAAAACTCAAATAGAAAGTGCTACTGAAATTAGAAAAGTTTTAGATGTATGTTCAGGACGAACACAGTTTTCTCAAAATGTACAGCAAGACGCACAGGAATTCTTGATTTATTTTCTTCAGGTACTGGAAGAAGAAGGGGTTAACATTGAAAATGTATTTGGTCTCTCTTATAAATGGGAACATAGTTGTGAAAACTGTTATAATATATGTGGCTCTAATGTTGATTCTGAAAGGTTTATTTATTTAACATTGCCAGAGAGTAAAACAGTCACTTTTGCTAAATTAGTTAAAGATGCTAATCATAGCATGCAATGCAGTGAGTGTAAATCTGACATGTTTTCAACATTAATTTTAAAGGAATACAGACAGTATGTAATTTTAATGATGCAACGATGTAGAGCTGATGGTTCAAAATTGGATACTTTAATAAAGAAGTTTACAGGACAGCAATTATCAATTTCAGGAAAAACTTTTGTAACAGTTGCAATAATTTTCCATGATGGACCTACTGTAACTTCTGGTCATTACACAGTTTATCTTAAATGTGAAAAAGGCTAGACACTGTGTAATGATTCCCAATTGATTTTTAAGCAACGTTTGCCTTTTGATTTAGCAAATTCCTATCTAATCTTCCTGAAACCTAAATTTTAGAGAGATTTGACAACATCTGGAGAAAACAATTTTACCATTTTATTGGATTACCATTTGGAATTTACAAATAAAAAGATTTAACAAATTATCATTTGGCCTAATGGAAAGGTAACCAATTGTAATGTGGAATTTTTCCATTTTTTAAGGAAACTTTGGAAAACCAAAAATTTAGAAAAAATCGGTAACATCTGCACAATTTAAATTTTGGAATGTTATTGGATTACCATTGGAATTTTTTTCAAAAAAGATTTTTAAAATTACTATTTGGCCATGCGGAAAAGTAAACAATTCTATTGTGGACTTATTTAATTATTAATTAATCTTTCGGAAACCAAAATGTTACAGAGAAACGGTGACATCTGTACAATTTAAACTTTTGTTTTTTATTGGATTACCATTGGAAATTAAACAAAAAAAGAATTTTAAAATTACTATTTGGCCTAAAGGAAATGGAACCAGATGTATTGTGGAGTTATTTGACATATATTATTGTGATTATACTTCTGAAACAAAAATATCAGACGGTATTTTAAAGAAATAAGTATAGATATTAGATGATATTTTTTTAGAATATTATGCATTTCTTTAAAGTTATGTTTATGAAAAAAGAGATTCTGGGCTTTTTTAAAAACAATCTTTGAGATTGTTAATTTTTTTTGCCTGCTGTTAAATGATGAATGCAATTGCTTTCACAATTTATAGTGAAATGCAATATTTTCTGAAAACAGCAAAAAAAAGGCAAAAATATTTTTTGAAAAATATGTAAATATGTGTACTGTATTATTAAATGTTTTATTAAATATTAATACTTTTTTCTTTATTTTCAGATTGAGATAGAAAATTTTCGAAAACTATAACCATTTTAAAAGCAATTAAAAATAAATTAAATGAATAAATCTTTTTTTGAGTGGGTATGGTAAGTCAATAATGTCATGGTCCCTTTTTTCCACTTCTCTACAATCACATTTGCAGTTTTTAATTGTAGTCTCTCAAGGACCTTGTAATGTGATAATTGATTTTTAGTGTTTTTTAAAAAAAAAAAAAAAAAATTACGCGTACCGTATAGATGAAAGATGAAAGGTAAGGTTGGCTCTTAAAAGAGCCGTTGTGTTCATGCAGGGACAGAGGAAAGAAAGATTGGGAATATTAGACGGTACGACAAGTGTGCTGATCTATTTTACTGTTCACTAGGGAAACACTGGTCTCCCTATAAGTAATTAGATCGTGACAATGGGCGCACCGTACTTCAACCCTCGCAAACCGAGGGTTAATTTCCAGAGGACCAGAAAAAGGAGATGCTCCCCCCACAGATGAAGGGCTCACCTGACCTGCAGAAGAAGGAGTCGGCTCTGCAGATGATGGTCCAGGCTGAGCTGCTGTGGATGTGCTTGGTTGATTTACTGAAGGGTTACCTTAAGTAAGTCGAGCATGTGTCCTTCTGTGTACATCCTTAAGGTGTCTCATCATGGTGTGATTCCCAAAGGAATACTTCCTGTCAGGATTACCTCTTGAGAGTACACGCTTACATAGCTTGCAAGTCACTAAGGGTGCATTTACCTTTTGCTGGCCCTCTGGAAAAGTAAAATAATCCCATACGTAAGAGGTCTTTTGTTTCCTCGATCTCTGCCTCAAGGTAGTGCTGCTAGCCTCACTCTCAGAAGAGCTCTGCTGTTCTGCCATCGTATCACAAAGACAACCCAGCTCCTTCTCCTAAGGGATCACAAGCAGAAATGAGGGGAATGGGTGTGGTGTAGGAGAGTTCTAGAACTGAAAGTAGTTTCAACCAATCAAAAGTTGTGTTTCATGATCACATGACCTACCGTACGCTTACGGTACGCTTACGGTGCGCATACGGCAAAAGTACGCATGCGCGTAAAAAAGACACGCGCTTGCGCGCATACGCATAACAGTCACTCCCCGACACTTCCGCGTAACGTGCGCGTGTAGCGTACACGCGTACGCGCCCCACGCGGACTACGCGCGGCTACGCAAATTGCGTAACTATACGCAAACAGCGTAGATAAATTACGGACATTGCGTAAACCGTACGCTTACCGTAAGCTTACGGTACGCGTACTAAAAAAAAAATTAAAAAAAAAGGAAAAAATGTATTGCTAATAAATTTTACCTGTTTATTTTATAAAATATATTAAAAAAAACGTATTATAGAATTTTAAAAATTTAACCATAGTCTTTAAAAAAGGATAGAAAATTAAAATAAAAATATGTAAAAAAAAATAGAAGAAAAAAAAAAAAATTTGCATTTAAAAAACCTTGCAAATTCACTGAAAAAACCATGGGTTTCACACACGTTATAGTTAGGAATTAGCATTTAAAAAACCTTTGAAATTCACTGAAAAAACCATGGGTTTCACACACGTTATAGTTAGGAATTAGCATTTAAAAAACCTTAGAAATTCAATGAAAAAACCAAAGGTTTCACACATGTTATAGTTAGCTGGACATTTCACTCGTAAAAAACCAATGAAATTCCCCCGTTATAGTTAGTTCAGCTAACTATAACTCGCGCGCCCGCAATGCACTACTGATGACGTCACATATTACATCACTCAAGACATGGTCAGTGACATCACTCATGACATCACTGATGACATCTCAAATGACATCACTGATGACATTATCCTTGTGACAGAGTGGTAGACCTCCTCTCACCCTAATATAACCTTTGATACAAACATTCAAAAATAGACACTAAAATTTTCAAAACAATGGACATACCAATAACAGTTACAACAACCTATTCAGTAATTCTAAGATCCACATACACATCCACTCATCCACCAACAATCCTATACAGTCACTCATACATGTACTCACACATCATATGTACTCATACACCTAAACATCCTGTAGCACAATCCCACTCATCCATAGAGTTACTCACACACATAGTCACTCATGCTAATAAAGAATCAAACATCCATTTACTTGCATATACAGTTATACACACACCAGCACACTTACTTTTACAGAAACTTACACATACGTAGTCTTTTTAACAATCACTTATAGAAACACATACTTATTCATACAGGAACTCTTCCAATCTCTCACTCTCACATATACTCACTTATAAACAACAATAGTCACATATACTAGTTTAAAACATATGTAGTTACTTATGAAGACACTATTGAGACAGTCATTCACTCACTAACACACCCATGCACACACTCATCCACCCATACAGTCCTGCACACATGCTGTCTTCAACACATACAAACAGTGAGTCACTCATTCATGCATCTATGCACTACGTAATACCCCTCACCGCACCATGAAGACACTCAGACACTCATACTGATACTCAAAAAACCAACTATTCAACATTCCTGGTTTCTGCAAAGACACGCATAAGCGGCTGCAACCACATACCTGCAGCACGGAGAGTACTCCTCGAACGATCCAGTACTACGTAGTAAAAAAGCTCCATATTGGTAATCCTCATTTTATAGGGTTCTAGGAACTGGGTCATTGTGTTAGCTGTCAGCCTTACCAGCTCGTGTGTGTTACACTATATTTCGCATAACCACTGTCAATGTGTCCAGTGCAACATATCTTATTCCTAAATTAAATTCACCCGTATCGTTGTGTATTTCTGATTTTGCTCTTGGGTGCGAACTGTGTGCCTGCAGAAGAGAGTTACAAGATGTAGGCTTTCGGTGCATTCTACTATGTATTTGATCTCCTGAAACATATAGTTCAACATCTATGAACACCATTTTTGTGTTGCTGCTAACCATAGTGAATGACATGTTGTACTCATTATCATTTAAAAAGTCATTGAACAGATTTAACCTACGAGTAGAACCGGTCCAAATCATAATACAATTGTCGATAAATCAACCCCAATAATGTATGTCATTCATCCACTCCCGGCCGCGAGGGCCCCAAATATGCACCGCCTCAAATCAACCCATAAACAGGTTGGCATAAAAAGGTGCAACTCTGGATCCTATTGCGGTCCCGCAGAGCTGCCTGTATCATTATCAGTGTTACCCCTTCGCTTCTAGGCCTTTCTCCCCCTGTGCTAAGCCTTTTTTTGGCTGTTTGGGGTAGTTCGGGCCTAGGCCCCTGTAACTTTCGGTATTCACAGAAGGCATTTAGGAGTCCTAAAGTTAGGAGTCCTAACTATACTACTACTAAACTGAGAAAAATCCTAATTTTAAGACTTTCGGTATTCACAGAAGGCATTTAGGAGTCCTAAAGTTAGGACTCCTAACTTCTGTGAATACCGAAATGAGTAAGTGCCTTCTGTGAATACCAAAATGAGTAAGTGCCTTCTGTGAATACCAAAATGGTAGTAAGTTTAGGATTTTGTCTTAAGTTAGTTCTGTGAATCGGGGCCTAGCTCTGCCGGCACCTAAGGAAACCTAGCAAACCTATACATTTTTTTAAATTAGACACCCAGGAGAATCCAGGATGGGGTGATTTGATTGGCTCTCACCAGGTTCTGTTACCCAGAATCCCTTCAAACCTAAAACTTTGTCCAAAAAAACACATTTTCCTCACATTTCTGTGGTGGAAAGTTCTGGAATCTGCGAGTATCCACAAAATTCCACCCACCCCGCGTTCCCCAAAGTCTTCCAAGAAAAATGGTACCTCACCTGTGTGGGTAGACCTAGTGCCCGTGGCAGGAAACGGCCCAAAACTCAACGTGGACACACCCCTTGCCTGTCGCAGGTACTTGACCCACCCACACAAGTAAGGTACCATTTTTCTCAGAAGACTTTGGGGAATGCGAGGTGGGTGGAATTTTGTGGATCCACACACATTCCAGAATTTTCCACCACAGAAATATGAGGAAAATGTGTTTTTGCTTTTTCAAATTTTGAGATTTGCAAGGGATTCTGGGTCACAGAACCTGGTGAGAGCCAGGCAAGTCACTCCATTCTGGGTTCCCCTGGGTGCCTAGTTTTCAAGCATGTATAGGTTTGCTAGGTTTCCCTAGGTGCCGGTAGAGCTAGGGTTCAAAATCTACAGCTGTGCACTTTGCAAAATAGTGTCACTTTTAACTGTAAAATGTGGTGTGTCCACGTTGCGTTTTGGGCCGTTTCCTGTTGCGGCCACTAGGCCTACCCACACAAGTGAGGTACCATTTTCCTCTGAAGACTTTGGGGAATGCGGGGTGAGTGAAATTTTGTGGATCCACGCAGATTCCAGAACTTTACACCAAAGAAATGTGAGGAAAATGTTTTTTTTTTTACATTTTGAGGTTTGCAAGGGATTCTGGGTAACATAACCTGATGAGAGCCAGTTAGATCACCTCATTCTTGATTCCCCTGGGTGTCTAGTTTTCAAAAATGTATTAGTTTGCTAGGTTTCCCTAGGTGCTGGCAGAGCTAGGGTTCAAAATCTACAGCTAGGCACTTTGCCAAAAAAGGGTCCGTTTTCACTGTGAAAATGTGGCGTGTCTATGTTGCGTTTTGGGCCATTACTTGTCATGGGCACTAGGCCTACCCACACAAGTGAGGTACCATTCTTCTTGGAAGGCTTTGGGGAATGCGTGGTGGGTGGAAGTTTGTGGATCCATGTAGATCCCAGAACTTTCCATCACAGAAATTTGAGGAAAATGAGTTTTTGTTAACTGAGTTCGAGGTTTGCAAGGGATTCGGGGTAACAGAACCTAGTGAGAGCCACACAAGTCACTCTATCCTGGATTCCCCTCAGTGTCTAGTTAAAAAAAATATATAGGTTTGCTATGTTTCCCTAGGTGCGGGCTGCGCTAGGATCCAAAATCCACAGTAGGCACAGTCCGAAAAAAAAGTCAGTGCCTAGTTGGCTTTCTGACGCCCTTGGGAGGGGGGAAATCAGGAGCTACTGCCCCGATATGCCCCAGAGGGGGGCAGAGAGACTGTGGCTATTCTTTTGGGGGGTCTGGGGCATTGGGATGCCCATTCTGGTCAGCCCCCACCCCTGTGTATAAAAAAGCCAGCATATGCGCTGGCGCATAGTGGCCTTTCTGCCCCCCCCCCGGGGGGGAGATCAGGGGCTACTGCCCCATCTACCTCCTGGTAGGGTCAGAAAGACTGTGGCATTTTTTGGGGGGTGGGTGGGGGCATTGGCATGTCCATTCTTGGCAGCCCCCACCCCGATCTTTGGAGGAAAAAAAAACCCTGGTGGCTAGTGGGCTTTCTGCCCCCCCCAGGGGGAGCATATAAGGTGCTATTGCCCCATCTGCCTCCCAGGGGGGTGCAGAAAGACTGCAGTATGTTTTTTTGGGTGGGGGCATTGACATGCCCATTCTGGGCAGCTCCCAACCTTACCTATATAAAAAATAAAAATCCCTGGCGCTTATTGCGCTTTCTGCCACCCCTGGGGGGCAGATCAAGGGCTATTGCCCCCATCTGCCTCCTGGGGGGCAGAAAGTCTTTTGTTTTCTTTGCGGGGTAGGGAAGGGGCATTTGCATGCCCATTTTGGGCAGCCCCCACCCAGGGCCTATGATGAAAATAATCCCCATCATCTAGGGTGGGGGGCAGATTAGCGCCTACTGCCCTCATCTGGCCCCCGGGGGGTCGGAAAGACTGGAATTTTGTGGGGGGGAGGGGTTGGGGCATTGGCATGTTTATCTTGGGCAACCCCCACCCCTAAATTCAGCGGGGGAAAAACCTGGTGTCTAGTGGGCTTTCTGCCCCTCGGGGGGGCAGATTGGGGGCTACAGTCCTAATCTGCCCCACAGGGAGGGCAGAAAGACTGTACCTTTGAGTGGGGGCATTGGCATGCTCATATTGGGCAGCCCCACCCCTAATTATAATTTAAAAGAAAATCCCTGGTATCAAGTGGGCTTTCTACCCCCTTGGGGAGCAGAAAGTTTGTGCCTTTGTGGCGGCGGTGGGGGTATTTGCATGCCCATATTGGGCAGCCCACACCCCAAATTATAATTTTAACAAAAATCCCTGGCATGTAGTGGGCTTTCTGCCTCCCCGGAGGGGCAAAAAAACGAAATATGCCCACATTTTTATGGTGGGTGCAAAGGCCCTTGCCCAAGGGGCCGCTCACCACTCCCTGGTGCCTAGTGGGTGGATCCCTGCTTGGGGATCGCCCTCCTGGGGTGATCCCCAAGCAGGGATCCACTAGGGAAGGGTACCACTCCCCTTTCCAATGATACCTCTCCTGACATTCTACGTGCTCAAGGGGCTGAGAAATCCCCCTGAGCACGTAGAAAGGAAACCTCCTGGCTCATTTTAGTTTCGATTTCACTAAAATTACATCAGCGCAACGTGCACGCTGATCGTCATTTCAGGGAAACCAGGGGAGGAGCGTCAGGAGCTGGGGTAAAGGGAAACCCTCTGGTGCCCGCACCAGAGGGATTCCCTGGGTCATGGCATCGGACACGCAGGAGCTGTCCAATGCACAGGACCACTTATGCATCAGACAGCTCCCACGCGTCCGACGCACCGAAGGGGTTAAGAGAAAGGTATTATTTCTCAGTATTAGTTGCGCCATCTCCAGCAACATCCCAGAGTGTGTCATGTAGCCAATTTGTCGTTTGTTCAATGTATACCTCTCTCATATTCAATGTTGGTATTAAGTTAGACTACATCAAATGACAATAGAGTCATACCTGGCTCCCACTTCACATCACATAGCATATTGAGTAGATGCTTCGAATCTATTATGTAGGAGGGCATGTTAGACACAAACGGTCTCAAGTAAATGTCTACATACTGTGAAAGTTTTTCAGTTGGCGCCCCGATTCCCGAGATAGTTGGCACTGGATTAACATTCAGTTTGATGTAATATTTCACATTGCTCAATTGCATGAGAATTTCATTGCCATAATCAGCTTTTCCCATCACCACCATACAGCCCCCCTTATCTGCCTCCCTGATAATTATATCACGATCCTGTGCGAGTTCTCTAAGGGCAGCTCTTTCAAGAGGGGTTAGGTTGTCTTTTACATAGTTCTTCTTTTTACTGCTCTTTTTATCTTCCCATTTGTCAATGTCCTGTAATGCCACCTTGTGAAATAGATCAATACTGTTGCCAGTCTGTAACTGGCGCGTCCACCTTGATTTTACTTTGAGGCCACTATCCTCACTCAAGTCACGACTCAATTCTAACTCTTGTAATAGTTTATGAATAGTCACAGGGTCAGCCTCACTTTCGGGGATTGATAGTAAAAGGGCTGTGTTCTTAATATCAGCAATGCTGCACATGCTAGAAGACATTCCACATTCAATACTCTTGTCTGTCGTGTCTTTACATGCAAAGAATTTAATTAATTTCAACTTTCTTATAAATCTATATAGATCTATCTTCATTTCAACAGTATCAGAAATCTTAACAGGGCAATACCTCATACCTTTACTTAGGACAGAAATCGGTTAATTCGTTAATTTTTTGTTCGACAAGTTATAAACTTTCATGTTCAACCCAGATCCCTCATTTATTTCTGCTTGTTCTGGTTTGCATTCCCGCCTCTCTCCAGGTGTGTTTCTTCCCTCTGCACCCTCTACTGGGTTTTGTGACTCTCCTTCCCTTGGTCTCGTATTTAAATCTTTATTGCCCATCCGTATTCTCCACACTTCCCTTGTGTTTGATTGATTCGAGGTACCCTCTCCAGGGTCCTTGTCCCCACTGCTAGACACATTGCTAATTGAGGTCACACTCTTCTCACTGATGGACGATGTCCTGCTTGTACCTGTGGTTGCATCTTGTCTGATCAAATAATCAAACATCGTGGCAAATGTGAATACCCTTCCATTGAAATAGTCTGCCTCATCCCTCTTAAGTTTTCTAGCTTTGCGTTGTTTTATTTCTTCCTCATGTTTACTTAGAATACCCTCCAAAATATCATAGTTTTTCTTTGTGGGCTCTTCTAGATTTAGATCTGCAATTTCTTTCTCTAGTATATCAATCTCTGGGGCCAATTTGTCAACTTTCTGCTGACATTTTCTATAACAATGTTCGTAAGGTTGTTAGAATTACTGGTGAGCTCCTTCTTCCATTGCGAGAGGAGGTCTTCCTCTGAGTCGCCATATGTGGGGAAGACCTGTGAACAGAGACCATGGAGTACCCTGCCTAGCCTCTTGTACTGCCTTTTCCAGCAATTAAAAGCATTCGACTGTAGCCCTGACACGGCTCGAAGGAGTGGGGCAAAGGATGCCGATTAGGACATCAACTTTTTCCAGGGCTCATGGGAGAGCCTTGAATGCGCATACATTGATAAAGCACTTCCAACAGTGGGTAAAATTAAGGACTTCACCGACCAGAAAGCAACGCATCACTCATTCAGAGGTGTCCAATCAGGGCATGCGATATCGCTAATTAAGGGAGGTGAGGACCAGCAGGCGCTTTTAGGCTGTTTCCACCCTTTGATAAAGAGGATATCTCGAAACGCGTCAGGGCAACAGTCGAATGCTTTTAATTGTTGGAAAGGGAAGCTGTTCGTACCATTAATAAAGGCCGTTCTTTGGGGAATGGCTGTCCTTTGCTCGAGTGCGGCTCACTTTATCGACCATCCCCACTGAGCTTGATGTTAAAGCGGCCGTCCTGCTGCTGAGCCTGCAACTCTCCCGAAGATGGGGGCCACTGAGCTCGTGAATGAGGGGCTTGAAGGAGTGAGGCAAAGGATGCGGATTAGGACAGCAACTTTTTCCAGGGCTCATGGGAGAGCCTTAAATCTGCATGCATTGATAAAGCGTTTGCATCAGTGGGTAAAATTACGGACTTCACCGACCAGAAAGCAACGCATCACTCATTCAGAGGTGTCCAATCAGGGCATGCAATATCACTAATTAAGGGAGGTGAAGACCAGCAGGCGCTTTTAGACTGTTTCCACCCTTTGATAAAGAGGATATCTCGAAACGCGTCAGGGCTACAGTCGAATGCTTTTAATTCTAAGAAAAGGGAAGCGGTTCGTACCAATAATAAAGGCCGTTTGTTGGGGACTGGCTGTCCTTTGCTCGAGTGCGGATCACTTTATGGACCATCCCCACTGAGCTTGATGTTAAAGCGGCCGTCCTGCCGCTGAGCCTGCACCACTCCCGAAGATGGGGGCCACTGAGCTTGTGAATGAGGGGCTCGAAGGAGTGGGGCAAAGAATGCGGATTCGGACAGCAACTTTTTCCAGGACTCATGGGAGAGCCTTGAATCTGCATACATTGATAAAGCGCTTCCATCAGTGGGTAAAATTACAGACTTCACCGACCAGAAAGCAATGCATTACTCATTCAGAGGTGTCCAATCAGGGCATGCAATATCGCTAATTAAGGGAGGTGAAGACCAGCAGGCGCTTTTAGACTGTTTCCACCCTTTGATAAAGAGGATATCTCGAAACGCGTTAGGGCAACAGTCGAATGCTTTTAATTGTTGGAAAGGGAAACTCTTCGTACCATTAATAAAGTCAGTTTTTTGGGGAATGGCTGTCCTTTGCTCGAGTGCGGCTCACTTTATGGACCATCCCCACTGAGCTTGATGTTAAAGCGGCTGTCCTGCCGCTAAGCCTGCACCACTCCCGAAGATGGGGGCCACTGAGCTCGTGAATGAGGGGCTCGAAGGAGTGGGGCAAAGGATGCGGATTAGGACAGCAACTTTTTCCAGGGCTCATGGGAGAGCCTTGAATCTGCATACATTGATAAAGCGCTTCCATCAGTGGGTAAAATTACGAACTTCACCGACCAGAAAGCAACGCATCACTCATTCAGAGGTGTCCAATCAGGGCATGCGATATCGCTAATTAAGGAAGGTGAAGACCAGCAGGCGCTTTTAGACTGTTTCCACCCTTTGATAAAGAGGATATCCCGAAACGCGTCAGGGCAACAGTCGAATGCTTTTAATTGTTGGAAAGGGAAGCTGTTCGTACCATTAATAAAGGCCGTTTTTTGGGGAATGGCTGTCCTTTGCTCGAGTGCGGCTCACTTTATGGACCATCCCCACTGAGCTTGATGTTAAAGCGGCCGTCCTGGCGTTGAGCCTGCACAACTCCCGACGATGGGGGCCACTGAGCTTGTGAATGAGGGGCTCGAAGGAGTGGGGGAAAGGATGCGGATTAGGACAGCAACTTTTTCCAGGGCTCATGGGAGAGCCTTGAATCTGCATACATTAATAAAGCGCTTCCATCAGTGGGTAAAATTACGGACTTCGCCGACCAGAAAGCAACGCATCACTCATTCAGAGGTGTCCAATCAGAGCATGCGATATCGCTAATGAAGGGAGGTGAAGACCAGCAGAAGCTTTTAGACTGTTTCCACCCTTTGATAAAGAGGATATCTCGAAACACGTCAGGGCTACAATCGAATGCTTCTAATTGTTGGAAAGGGAAGCTGTTCGTACCATTAATAAAGGCCGTTTGTTGGGGAATGGCTGTCCTTTGCTCGAGTGCGGTTCACTTTATGGACCATCCCCACTGAGCTTGATGTTAAAGCGGCCGTCCTGGCGTTGAGCCTGCACCACTCCCGAAGTTGGGGTCCACTGAGCTTGTGAATGAGGGGCTCGAAGGAGTGGGGCAAAGGATGCGGATTAGGACAGCAACTTTTTCCAGGGCTCATGGGAGAGCCTTGAATCTGCATACATTGATAAAGCGCTTCCATCAGTGGGTAAAATTACGGACTTCACCGACCAGAAAGCAACGCATCACTCATTCAGAGGTGTCCAATCAGGGCATGCGATATCGCTAATTAAGGGAGGTGAAGACCAGCAGGCGCTTTTAGACTGTTTCCACCCTTTGATAAAGAGGATATCTCGAAACGCGTCAGGGCAACAGTCGAATGCTTTTAATTGTTGGAAAGGGAAGCTGTTCGTACCATTAATAAAGGCCGTTTGTTGGGGAATGGCTGTCCTTTGCTCGAGTGCAGCTCACTTTATCGACCATCCCCACTGAGCTTGATGTTAAAGCGGCCGTCCTGCTGCTGAGCCTGCACCACTCCCGAAGATGGGGGCCACTGAGCTCGTGAATGAGGGGCTTGAAGGAGTGGGGCAAAGGATGCGGATTAGGACAGCAACTTTTTCCAGGGCTCATGGGAGAGCCTTGAATCTGCATACATTGATAAAGCGCTTCCATCAGTGGGTAAAATTACGGACTTCACCGACCAGAAAGCAATGCATCACTCATTCAGAGGTGTCCAATCAGAGCATGCGATATCGCTAATGAAGGGAGGTGAAGACCAGCAGAAGCTTTTAGACTGTTTCCACCCTTTGATAAAGAGGATATCTCGAAACGCGTCAGGGCTACAGTCGAATGCTTTTAATTTTTGGAAAGGGAAGCTCTTCGTAGCATTAATAAAGGCCGTTTGTTGGGGAATGGCTGTCCTTTGCTTGAGTGCGGCTCACTTTATGGACCATCCTCACTGAGCTTGATGTTAAAGCGGCTGTCCTGCCGCTAAGCCTGTGCGACTCCCGAAGATGGGGGCCACTGAGCTTGTGAATGAGGGGCTCGAAGGAGTGGGGCAAAGGATGCGGATTAGGACAGCAACTTTTTCCAGGGCTCATGGGAGAGCCTTGAATCTGCATACATTGATAAAGCGCTTCCATCAGTGGGTAAAATTACGGACTTCACCGACCAGAAAGCAACGCATCACTCATTCAGAGGTGTCCAATCAGGGCATGCGATATCGCTAATTAAGGGAGGTGAAGACCAGCAGGCGATTTTAGACTGTTTCCACCCTTTGATAAAGAGGATATCTCGAAACGCTTCAGGGCTACAGTCAAATGCTTTTAATTGTTGGAAAGGGAAGCTGTTCGTACCATTAATAAAGGCCGTTTGTTGGGGAATGGCTGTCCTTTGCTCGAGTGCAGCTCACTTTATGGACCCTCCCCACTGAGCTTGATGTTAAAGCGGCTGTCCTGCCGCTAAGCCTGCACCACTCCCGAAGATGGGGGCCACTGAGCTTGTGAATGAGGGGCTCGAAGGAGTGGGGCAAAGGATGCGGATTAGGACAGCAACTTTTTCCAGGGCTCATGGGAGAGCCTTGAATCTGCATGCATTGATAAAGCGTTTCCATCAGTGGGTAAAATTACGGACTTAACGGACCAGAAAGCAACGCATCACTCATTCAGAGGTGTCCAATCAGATCATGCGATATCGCTAATTAAGGGAGGTGAAGACCAGCAGGCGCTTTTAGACTGTTTCCACCCTTTGATAAAGAGGATATCTCGAAACGCGTCAGGGCTACAGTCGAATGCTTTTAATTGTTGGAAAGGGAAGCTGTTCGTACCATTAATAAAGGCTGTTTGTTGGGGAATGGCTGTCCTTTGCTCGAGTGCGGCTCACTTTATGGACCCTCCCCACTGAGCTTGATGTTAAAGCGGCCGTCCTGCCGCTGAGCCTGCACCACTCCCGAAGATGGGGGCCACTGAGCTCGTGAATGAGGGGCTCGAAGGAGTGGGGCAAAAGATGCGGATTAGGACAGCAACTTTTTCCAGGGCTCATGGGAGAGCCTTGAATCTGCATACATTGATAAAGCGCTTCCATCAGTGGGTGAAATTACGGACTTCACCGACCAGAAAGCAACGCATCACTCATTCAGAGTTGTCCAATCAGGGCATGCAATATCGCTAATTAAGGGAGGTGAAGACCAGCAGGCGCTTTTAGACTGTTTCCACCCTTTGATAAAGAGGATATCTCGAAACGCTTCAGGGCTACAGTCAAATGCTTTTAATTGTTGGAAAAGGAAGCTGTTCGTACCATTAATAAAGGCCGTTTGTTGGGGAATGGCTGTCCTTTGCTCGAGTACGGCTCACTTTATGGACCATCCCCACTGAGCTTGATGATATATATATATATTTATAATCTTCTGGCAGTCGCCAGTAGATAGTTATATTTAGGACCACGTTTCCATAGGAAAAGCATTTTTTCATGTGCTCATAACTTTGGCGTCGTTTGACGAATCTTTACAAAATTTTCCAAAAAGTTTCTCTTTTTTGATCAGCTCCTATCTTGGAAGTTTGGGGGTGATTGTTAAAGAGGGGGCTGAGATAAAAGGGGGGTCCCAAAACTTGTTTTCTCAATGCATTTTCCATAGGAAACTTTAGACAAGGCCACAGGTCAAACTGCTGAACGGAATTATGCCAAATTCGACAGGGAGAAAGGTCTTGGTCCAGGAAGCACGTTTTTGTTTAAATGGTGTAAATCCGTTCAGTACTTTTTGAGAAATATCAAATTTGACAGATATCAATATTTGGGAATTCTGACATCTGATTGGCTGAGGGGTTACGAGCACGAGCTTGCAGCTGATTGGTTGTGAACGGTTGAAAATAGGAAGTTTTGGCAGCCATTTTGTGATTCAGTCCATCAGCTCGCATCTCTCCATCTACAAGCCATCGGGTCTGTAGTTCTACCTCTGCAAGGCAACTCTAAAAATATACCGCAGATCTGTCTGTGCGAGATACCCCTTTCACGGCCCCTCTCCCCCCATCACCGGCTCGCGGCTCGCTCCCCACAACACAGGAAACCAGAACCTCGGTATGTTGTGGTGTACCAAAAACACGCACAGAAACCCCTATCCGGCTAGCTATAGTATCTCATTCGTTCTCCGTACTACAGCGGAGCTACCTATTATTAGATATCCTGGAACAATGTGACTCAGGTCCTCGTAGTATTTGTGGGAACAAGACACTCTTTCAGAGACTTTGTATAGTTTAAAATGTTTATTTCAAATAACGAGCTCAGTAATGTAGTACACGTGCTAAGGTGAGCAAAGAAATGCATGTAAACAATACAATCAGCATAGTTTCAATTGCAAAAAGTACGAATGGGGCAAGTATATTATAATGTCAGGGGATTAAGCCATATAGCGCTTACCACCCTCCCCATGCTACGAGCTATGTTTATTATATCAGTGGAAGACCTCTGGGCTTGGACAGCGGAACCCCCTACCTCAAGTCTTATATGATAGGATTTACATCTCCGGACAAGCACAGCTCTTCCTCGGGAAAGATTGTTCTCCAAGTGTGTGTAATTAGAATCCTGTGTAATATTAAAAGCACTCGAAATTTCAGAAGCGGAGGTCTGTTCCATGTTATGTCTTTATATGCGTGGGTCGGGCCAAAGCTGATTAACCAGCAATGTTGTTTTCTGCTCTTGAACACAGCGTACAGATGAGATCTCAGTGCACAGCAGAAATAGTGAAAGGCAGACAGTTCCCATACGAAGCAGCAGTGAAAACAGAAGTGTTTACGAGAACCAATGCATTTAGAGTTGTGTGGAAAAAGCCACTAAAATGGCTGTGATGCAAGGTACGAACTCATGCTAACTTAGCAACGTTCGTTGGCACCTCATAACCCCCACGACACCCTCCCCTTTGGGCGGTCCTACGCACAGTGAGCAAAGTAGAACAGAGTCCAAAAAGTCTGAGCCAGGAAAAGCAGATATCCAATATAGGAAAATGAAGTAGGCGAAGAATGTCAACAGGGTTGAAAAGAGAAAAATGTAATATATCCATGGTGCGAGAGATAAAAATAAAAAAAATAAAAACCCATGTGGCACCGCCAAATTAATCCATCAGTGTGTAGGAGCAGTAAGTTGCAACAGCTTCCAATAGGAAATCATTATTTTTGTCTGAAATAGTAGACGCCATCTAATTCAGCAATTTGAAGAAGCAAACATGCTCATCGATTATCGGTGCTTCCAGCATCATAGCAGGGCAACTTGAGTGGTACTCGATGTAACTCCGTTGCGGGAAATCATGTGCAGCCGTACATACATCCCACTGAGCTAGCACACCAATTGCAGCAGCACATGCCATGAAACCAATGCCGGAACATTCACGCTCATAATTTACCAAAGGGTTCATCAGTAAAGGAAAATCCGGGTCAGGCGACGCTGTGTTTGTGAGGTATAGATCCAACGCCCATTGGAAGGGACAGGAAATGTATGAGAACACTGGTTGGATGCAAGTATACCAGGGATAGCGGAAAGATAAATTGTAAGCCACGCTGAGAGTGGCCAGTGGCAAGGTACCATAACAGTCAAGAAAGCGGTTGCAAAGAAGCAGTAGTAGGGCTGGGTTGTGAACGAGCACAGGTGGAGCAGCCATTTCTGAGCATGCAGATCAAGAGAAAAAGTCCGGCAGCCAAAGCTAGTCAAAGTGGCAACCCGCCAAAAACCCAAGAGAAAATAGAATGAATGAAAGTAGGGATCACACCAAAAATAATTTGAAAAGACGTTACAAGGCCGGATCCCACAAGCTTAACCCCTTCAGTGCCCTGCCCTTTCCCCCTCCTGTGCCGGGCGTTACATTAGCGGGCGGGGTTCATGACGAGATAGTCTCGTCATGGGCACAGCGCAACCGTGCTCCATGACGAGACTATCTCGTCATTGGCACAGAAGAGGTTAAACAAATGTGCCATCCCTGTCGTATGCGAAGCATTGAAAATAGAATGAATTAGCTCACCAAAATGTTGTGGGAGATCAGTGTTTAAAAGACTATGAACTTCTATTCTTGTGTTGGCCACCTGCAGGATATAAATCTCCAGGAGGCCCCCCTTCCTGGAACCTTGTCATGGCCCTGGGGACTGCCACCCCCCAGGGATGGCTCCTGCAGTGTCCCAACACGGCCCCCTTCCAAATTTTCTTCTTTTTTTTTTTTTAAATTAGGGGGCAGGCCCTGGGGGATGGGGTCCCCAGGGCCAATACATTTGAAAAAGAAGGGGGGGGGGCACACAGCCCCCCTTCTTAAAAATAAAATAAAATAAATGACCGGCATCGCGCCGGAGGCCACACCCCCTCCTTGCAGCACTCTCTAAACGCGCCCCCTGATGTCACTGACCATGTCATGAGTGATGCAATATGTGACGTCATCAGCAGTGCATTGCGGGCGCACGAGTTATAGTTAGCTGAACTAACTATAATGGGGAATTTCAATGGTTTTGTACGAGTGAAATGTCCAGCTAACTATAACGCCCCTGAAACCTATGGCCTTTTCAGTGAATTTCTAAGGTTTTTTAAATGCTAATTCCTAAAACCATAGGTTTCAGGGCTGTTATAGTTAGCTGGACATTTCACTCGTACAAAACCATTGAAATTCATCCGTTATAGTTAGTTGTACTCACTATAACTCGCGCGCCCGCAATCCACTGCTGATGATGTCACATATTACATTATTCATGACATGGTTAGTGACATCTCTGATGACATCACTGATGACATCTCAAATGACATCACTGATGACATCATCCAGTGAATGTGGTTTGGTTCGTTAGTTAAATATGTATGATATATATAGCAATCTGCATTGAAGAATGAGTGGATATATAAATATAACTATCTGGATGGAGGATTTAGTAGCAGTGTGATTGACTGTTTACCTGACTATTTTATAGGGTCTCACTAAATATATTGGATAGTGACTAAACTGTGTGAATATCTGTATCACTTTGTCAGTTGTTGTGTAAACTGCTGTACTAGTTGGTTACTAGCTATGTGAAAGTCTATATTAGTTGTTTATTTGTTAACTGTGTATTTATATGGGAGACTAAATGTGTGTGTGGTTCGGTTGGGGGTGTGTGACTGCCGAAAGATGTGTGAATAGTTGATTCAGTAGGTATATGAGGTTAAGACTACATGTTATAACAGTTGTTTGGGTGAGTGAATATCCTCATGGGTGTGCTGATGAGCAAATATATCTCTTAATGGTAAATGTCCAACAAACTAGAAAAATAAAAGGCGGTGTATGTGACAGTTGTATATAAATAAGTATCCATAAGACTCAGTGATTGTATGAGTGACTGTATGGATAACTGTATACTTGTAATAGTGATTTTATAACACACTAAGTATGAGTTACTATCTATATGAATAAATGAAGTGGTGTTTGTATATGTGTGTAGCTGAGTAAATGTAAGTAGGATTCATTGTTTGCATAAATGAGTAGGATGACTGCATAAGTGAATAGGATGTGTGCTGGTGTGTAATGTCGATATAGGTGTATAAGTATATTTGATAGTGTTCTATTGATCATTGACAGCATGTATGAGTGAATCTATAGGTAAGTGATTAGATGTGTGTGTACATCTAGGAATCACTGAGTGGGTTTTTAGAAACTTGTATTGGTGTGTCAATGCATTCAAATATGGTACTCTGTATTTAACAGTGAGTGATGAAAGGTTATACTAGTGTATGATGAGGTGTATCTGATTGTCACGTGGATGATGTCATCAGTGATGTCATCAGTGATGTCATTTGAGATGTCATTAGTGATGTCACTGACCAAGTCATGAATGATGTAATATGTGACATCATTAGCAGTGGATTGCGGGCGTGCGAGTTATAGTGAGTACAACTAACTATAACAGAGGAATTTCAATAGAATTTCAATGGTTTTGTGCAAGTGAAATGTCCAGCTAACTATAACTGCCCTGAAACCTATGGTTTTTTCAGAGAATTTCTAAGGTTTTTTTAAATGCTAATTCCTAACTATAACATGTCTGAAACCTATGGTTTTTTCAGTGAATTTCGAAGGTTTTTTAAATGATAATTTTTAAATGTAATAATAGTTATATGTATTTTTTTATACTGATTTTTACAGTTTTTTAACTGTTTATTTTTACATATATTTTATTTTTTTAATTCATTCATTCATTTAATCTTTATTTCAACATTATTTCTGCCATAAAAGATTACAAATAAAAGCAGGCATTTCAGCATAAAATTGTCAATTCATATTATACAATAAAATTTCATAAAAACAAGAGTAAATAATCACCCCTGGTTACTATTCGCCATAATAAAACATCTCTTGGACCACATGGCTAATAAAAACTTCGATAGTGCAAAGACAATATGCCCTGAAGTATCGGTCTTGAGAATTCTCAAGGCAACCGAGCATTTGTCAAAGCCCAGGTTCTTGCATAAAGGTACTATCCAAAACTTCCTAGCTTTACTATAAGCAGGACAAAAAGGAGTACATGGAGTTCACCCTCTTGGACGGCACCACAACCTGGGCAAGATTTATTCACGGAGGAGGACCATTTGCTTGTAAAGGCCCTTAATGGTAGCGTACCATACCTCCATTGAATATAGAGCTTCCTTGCTGCTACTGGATAGATAACGTTCAGGAAGTCCTCAAACACATAAGCAGTCTTGTTATTTAAAAATACATTTGTCATAGTGCCAACTCGTGAATCATGCAGCCATATGTTGCGTTTGTAAACCCTAAAAGACTTAGTGAGGGATTTACCTGAAACCTCCCTACATGCCTGTTCTGGTTCATACCACAGAGCAGGTAAACCCTTTTTCTCCAGTTCCTGTTTCACAAATGCAAGCCAAGGAATTTTTGCTGCTTTACTATGGCTCAATACGTCCTTCAATTCAAGCCTGCAATTTAGGACTTCAGGAGTTATCCAGAGCCTCCGCCAGAACCTAAGAGGTTTTAGGGCTAGCTCATCCTGAATGGGACTTATTCCTAGATCTAACCTTAATGGTAAGAGGGGTGTACTCTGGGGAAGCGCCAATAACTGTCGCATAAAATTATTCTCCACATTTGGGATTTCGAGCCTATAGGAGTGTCCCCAGAGTTCCCCCCATAAAGAGCCACTGCCCTTACTTTGACTTTATAAATCTCAAGCGCAGGACTCACTGGCTTAAATGTTGATGCATTTGACATCTTAAGGATGCCCCCCGATAATTGAGACAATTTGAGTTGGGACTTGACCTGTTGGGGGCCCCACGAGAGATTTTAATTTATAGTGACCCCTAGGTATTGAAAAGTCTGTACCCTCTCCAGTCTAACCGAACCCAGGATAGGTGTTAGGCGGGTGGATGCCGGGGGATTAAAAATCATAAATTTAGTTTTTTTCTACGTTGATTTCTAGACCACGGGAGCGACAAAAATCCATAAACCCGTTCAATACGCGTTGTATCCCCATAGGGGACTTGGAAAGCAGGAGGGTGTCATCGGCAAACATTATCGCCGGCACCCTCCTGCCTGCCAATCTGGGTGCGTTGTTATTGGGGACCGCGTCCAGGTGCGATATTACATCGTTCATATAGAGGCAGAAGAGGGTTGGTGCCAAAACACAGCCCTGCCTGACCCCCCTACAAACTGGAAACCTGGAAGACAATGCCCCGTTTCTCCCGCATCTAACCTGTGCAAAGTTCTGTGCATGCAACCTCATCAATACCCCCAATATTGTATGTGGGACTCCCATGTCCAAAAGCACCGCCCACAGTTTTCCCCTAGGACAACCATATCAAACGCGGACCAGAGGTCCACAAACACCATGTAGAGGCTGCCACCCTCTACTGTATAACAGAATTTAATCTGAAGATCTGGTCCATAGTGGATGTGTTCCTCCTAAATCCGGCCTGAAAAAGGGTTAGAATCTCGTGCTCATCCATCCACTCCTGCAAACGATCTAAAATTAGTCGTGAGAAGATTTTTTGGGGGACGACGATGAGGCTGATGGGCCTGTAGTTGGCTGGGAGCAGAGGAGAGCCCTTCTTAAAAATTGGGATAATCTCTGCTCCCAGCCAAGTACCCGGCACCTCCATGCCTCCCAGGATTGCATTGAATAGGGTACAGAGGTAAGGAGCCCATATCCTTGGCTGATCCCTAAAAAGGTCGCCGGGGAGTTTATCTAAACCGGGAGCTTTTCCCATAGCCAATTTCCCTATGGCAATGCAAACCTTCTCAGGTGTAAATTTCAGTTCATCATTCTCAGCAACTGGCAGCGTGTGTAACTGTATACAGTCTAGGCCAGGAGCTGCTCCATATAGGGTCTTAAAATGGAGTTCCCAGACCCCTGCCTCAATATTGGGTTCAATCGTGGATCTGGGCTCACCTGACCCCATACTGACTATTGCCCAGAATCTACGCGCATCTTTCATGTCTAGGGAGGAGGAAAGATTTAGCCATCTTTTCAAGTCCCACTCTTTCTTAGCATGATTCATTGTTTCTTTATATAATAATCTTAAAGAGCGGATTTTTGGTTTATCTCTCCCATCTTTTACAGCCCTCATGAGCTCCGTTTTTACCTTCCTGCAAGAGACATTATACCAGGAGGATACAGGCACCCTACTCTTCCTACAAGGGCTGAGCGGGTTAAAAAATTCCAATAGACAGTCTACCAAATCCTGATGCACGGTCAGCATGTTTCCAAGAAAATCAGGTGCCAGTGGCTGAACCATTATGTCACTGGCCTTCGTGAGGAAAGGTAAAATTGCACTGTATAATTTAGGTAGTGCAACTTGAGAAGCCACCAATTTCCCCACTTGACCCTACGTCTATTATTGGTGGCTATCAACCCATCTACCATATCTGAGGCAGCTTCATTCTCATTAGCCCCTGGGCACGGGAAGTCCATCCTCAGACTCAATGCGTTATGGTCGCTATCTGCCCTTGATATCACCCCAAAGTCAACAACCTTCGAACATAGGCGTGTCTCCACCATAATATAATCCAATCGTGATTCTTGATCTCTCTTATTAAAAGTGCACTTTGAGGGGATATCGGAGGGCGTCCGACCATTACAGGCCCTAATTGAGTTGTTTAGTGTTAGGGTCGTGATCTGCATGGCCAATGGGGACCAGGACCTTACATAGGGAGACTGGCATGGAGGGATTACCCAATATTCGTCCTCCCCCGTTAGCGCTCCCTCGTTCAGCCCTCGCAGGGGCTCAAAGTGACAGTTTAAGTCACCAGCCACCATGTACTGTATATCATTACTGAGGGAGTCAAGAAAAATTGACAGCTCCCTAATAGTACTGGACTCTTTGGCACACTTGTCGGACGGGAGTAAAGATTCACGATTGCAAATTTATAGGAGGTTGGCCATGTCAGGAGGACACACTGGATGTCATCAGAGTTGGTCAGGATAGACACACCCTTACAGCCTAAATGTAGCCCAACCCAGGTTGTAAGGCCCCCAGATGGACGCCCCTTCCCTCCCCAGCGGGCAGAGATGTTAAAGGCCGCAAAGCCTACTCTGCATAGGTCCTCCCTAGCCCAGGTCTCCTGAAATAAGCATATATTGTTACTATCCACAAAAGAGCCCCACTCCGGACATGCTAATTTATTTGGGAGACCCGCCACGTTCCATGACATAATAAGCATATGCTTCAAATTATCAGGATTATGACGTACTATGTCTACAGGAATGATATCGCTCCCCAAGGGGTTTTCGACACCGATGATTTCTAGTGCTAATGATGATTTCTGAACCTGGGGAGTCCACCCTGTATCAAGCATATCACTACTCATACTGCTCCCCTGTGGCGGATGGTGAGCTCTTGGTAATACTATCGCTGAATGGCTTCCCGTTGAAACCTTAATAGCCTCAGTGTTATCATCCTGGCTTAAGGTTTTACCTGAAGATTTCAGCCCGGTTGAGTTCAGTCAATCAACCTGATCCAGGCCGCTAAACCTATTATAACAGGGGATAAGGCTCTGGGCTAACAAATTGTGGCCATACCTATCCTTTCCGCCCCTACCCCCTCGCTGGTATGATACAAAAGACCAGTCATCATCCAGATTTCTCAAGTGTTTGCTGGGGTAGAAAAACGAAAGGGGGCAGGCTACGATTTTTGTACCTGGGCTGGATACACTCCAGTTGCAGATGTAATCTGCAGTCTGTGGGTCCCTGAAGTTGACCAATATACAATCGCCAGTTGAGATTGTTGGGGTACGACCCACCCATCCCACCCTTCGAACCATTGATATTTCACTTGTAATGTAAGGGGGAGTGGCCTATACATATTGAGCCAGTGGGTGGTTTTATTTTTCATGGAACTGTATGTCTCAACATTCAAAGCACTTATTTCAGGGACCCCAGTTAGAATAGCCAAATATGGGCTCACCTCTGGTGGTAGATCAATTCTAGGCCTATTTCTAGGTTCCTCTATCGTGCCCCCAACCATCGGAACCCGCCCATCGTGTCTGGCCGTATCAGTATAGACCACTCCTGCACTATTGGGGACTAAATGCTGATCTGCCCTAGGTCCCACTCCCGGTTTAGTTTGCAGTAAATTTGGGGCTGCGACAGCACCCCCCCGGGATACAACACAATTGCCATCTATTGGGTAAGTTGCAGAAATATCTGGTTTGTCATGCGTCTCATCCCCTTCAATTACACTAATTAAACCTCGATCGCCCCGATCTGGTGCTATATTAACAATACTATTTAATATACCCAATGTAACATGCTCAAACTTGGAGAGTTGACTCTCAATGCGAGCAAGTCTCTCTTCCAGCGGACGAAGTGAAGCACACAGGAGTGCAGAAATTTTCACACATAAAGAATCCTCCCCTGATGATGATACATCTGTAGTTGCAACCGAACCCTGCGCAATGCCTGCCCCAGGACTTTCACGTTGTAGGGGTAAATCGGGCAAGGCACATAGCAAGGCAGATGCCCCGGATCCCTTGTCATCCTTGGAGCTGGTTAACTGTGCGTTGTTACTGCAGCATTTAGGTGGTTTAGGTGGTTTAGATTTGTTTAGCTTTCTTGTCTCCTGCAATGGGGAACTTCTTTTTCAACATCACACCCGTGCCTTTCCCCCGGAGCTGGCGAGTATTAGGTCTCTCCATAGTCTTGGACGGCGTAGAATCACCCATGATCAAAGGAGAGCCCTGCTGACTCAAATGACCATGAGGGGAAGACTCATCCAAATGCTGTGCTGGAGATTGATTAAACACAGACATTGCGGGATTATCAGTGTTCAAGCCCCTAGTGGCCTTTGGTGTGCGAGCATTTGCATAATGGCCCATTGAAGACCTTTTGGCCATAGCAACATCCTGAGAAACTCTACGCTCCATCAAAACAATGCCCTGGGCAATCACGGAATTAGCTCTCAGTATGAAATTGTCCGGGGTACCCGTTAGATTACCATTAGGAGCTTTGTTCCTGCACTCCTTTGCACCATGATTCGAAAAAACAAAAAAAAGAAGCTTCTGAGAAGAGTTCTGTATCGGTATCGGTATCGACACAGTATTAACAGGACGTTTATGGAGAAGGATCAATTTTCCAAGATAGCGAAAGAGAGGGGGCCCGGTCCGATCTCCTCTGGGTTGAATGGGCTACAAGAGATCCGGCGCCGTTATCCGGCGTCCTGAGAACGGGCAGCCGCCCGGAGTCCTCTCACTTGATGACACGCCCCCGATTTTCCTCGTGAAAGGAAGCGTAGATTAAGCGACAAATTAATAGACTAGATTCTCAGCTGCTGCCGCTGCCAGAACTTTGGACCTTCAGAGAGCTCAAGGCTATCACCCCGCTGACTAAGGATTCTGCCTTGTATCCAGATCTCAGCGCCAATATCCAGAGCCTCGTCCACCACCGTCCTCCTATGGTTGCTTTAGTGCCAGATGGAGAAGCAAGGAGTAGTGAAATGGTGCAGAATAATATGACGCATACCACATATGGCAACTGGCAATTAGTTGATGGCATGTGGTAAGGAGCAGATGAAATAGAAAATGAGTAAAGTCAATGGGGGGGCAAGCGGGCACACTTGGTGTGACTGCAGGCTACGCCCGCTCTAATCGGGCCGCCTCCGCAATCCAGCCAAATTCAATCTCTCACTGCAGCCGCGCTTGCCGTCAGTAGTGCGCTTGCCGTTACAATATGGGTTTGAGTTTGTTTAGTGGCCGTTTCAGCTTGGTCCCGCTTAGCTCACTGCGGTTTCACTGTAGACGCCCGTTGGTAGCGGCCACACTTACCGCACTTGTTGTTTCCGAGCGGGTTCTCCAGCCAATTCAGGTGTGGTCAAGGAATCGCCTCCAGACTACTCAACACCGCTAGAAACCGCGACGCCCGCTGACCACGGGCCGCAACCCAAAACCAAGAGAAGCCGGTATTTCGTTCGACTCAAATTTCTTTTGCCTATGCCTATTTTTGTTTGTCATTTGCCGGGCTCTTTGCTGGGCTAAATTGCTTGCTGCACCGCTCGCAATTTGCTACTGGTGGCCGCTGCCACCACAGCCGTCGCCACACTCTCTCTCTCTCTCTCAAAACAGCACAGACACTCGGCGAGTTGAAAATGTCGAAAATGTCAGCGTGGAAGCGGGCGGGTGGAGAGCAGAGAGCCGCTGGCTCCTCGTAGCAGCTTCAGGCAACACTGGCTGCGAGCACTCTGCGGGCACTCTGGAATTTTTTTTAAATATATTTTTAATATAAATGGAAATAAAAATGTTTTTTAAAATATTGAAACTGAAATATTGTTTTTTTTGTTGAATGTATAAGTGCAGAACTATAAGTGTGTTTGTAAGTTAGGATACTGCATGCATAGTGGATAGGGGTTTGAGGCAGTCCATGTGCTAATGCCTGGCTCGCTGCAGGAGTACTTGGATTCTGACTGAATGATTAGAGTACTGCAAGGAGAGTGCCTGGGTGAATTTATAAGTGTTAGAATTACTTTTCAGAATCAGTACTGGGCTGAAAGATGCAGCACTGAGGTCTCTCCTGATAACAGGGGAGTAAATCGGAATTTGTAGTGCGGCTGATTTTAGATGAATATTTTAAAGTTCCAAAACTACACACTTAGAAATATTTCCAAGTTAAACCAGTCAATGTTAGCCTATGGAAGAAAATTCAAGTTACTGGTAAGTACGGTTAGAATTACTTTTCAGGATCAGTACTGGGATCAAAGATGCAGCACTGAGGTCTCTCCATCTTCACGGGAGTACTATTAAACAGGAACAGGGGTAGGAGCACACCGCTTCAACTCCCAGCAAGGTTCGCCTCTGGCATTGTAGTAAATGCAGTTTCAGTTACTTGCTTGCTTCAAGACTGTTCGAGTGTTTCGCCATAGTTGGTGCAGATAGTGCTGATCTTTAGACACATGGTTCTGGTTCTTTAACCGTCATCAGTAGAGATTACAGT